>NC_082641.1:72565920-73995920 GCF_028023285.1 Balaenoptera ricei
AATCAAAGGAAGGTTATACTGTACCATGATGTTTAAGGACTTGAAGTGAATTGACTTGCGTGAATAAAATGGATTTCTTTCTAATGCACTTATGTTTTAAATGGTCAATAAAACACTGAATGATTTTCTGTGATAAACCCTCGAACACTTGACATCATTTAAAAGATGCAAAGGAAACCCACCTTCCTCCAAGGAATCCTAGCAATGTATTTGCAATAGAGCATAAAATGGTTCCATGAATTTCTTTCAAAGGTTGACAGAATCCAAATGGACAATATAAGCTAGTTGAGTTTACTTAACATATAATAGATAAATTAATTTATCGTATGTCAACATATGCAGCTCAAGTCATTCAGGTAACCAATAAGTCCAAAGACCCTACACAAAGACTCTTATTCATCTTGGTTTTAAATATAGCAGATTTATCACTGCATCAGTCTTTTCTAAAATCAGGACCACATGTAACTGGACTTTGATTATTGGACCAATATCTATTAATTGTTTAAAAAATGAAATTAATCCACATTCACTTTGATGATATAGATAAATGTCCATTGCAAAGTTTACCTAAATTTTGATGGATATTTAGATAGGTTGATTTTAATGTGAGAACTGGAAGAAATAGCTTCATTATATAAATTTTTAAATTGAGGCCCAGAGGGCAAATGACTTGCCAAAGGTCAAATTATAAGTTATAAAGATGGTACTTGAACTCATGTCTTCTGATTTCTAGTTAGGGTTTTTCCCATCAAACCATATGTTCTAGTTAGCATGGTGTGTAATAAATGACCCCAAATCTTAGTGACTTCACTTCACACCTACTAAGATGGTTATAATCAAAAAGACATACAATAACAAGTGTTGGCAAGGATGTGGAAAAATTGGAACCCTCATATATCACTGATAAAAATGTAAAATGGTGCAGTAACTTTGGAAAATAGTCTGGCAATACGTCAAAACACTGAACTTACAGTTCCCATATGACCCAATAATTTGACATCTAAGAGCTAAAAATGGAAACAACTCAAATGTCTATCAACTGATATAAGAATAAGTAAAATGTGGTATATCCACACCATGGAATATTATTCAGCCATTAAAATGAGTGAAAAATATTGATATCTGATACAACAGGGATAAACCTTGAAAACATTATGTTAAGTGAAAGAAGTTATCCACTAGAGGCTACATATCGTATGATTCCATCCAGATAAAATGTCCAAAACAGGCAAATCCATAGAAACAAAAAATAGATTAGTGGTTGCTAGAGGATAGGAGGATGAGGGAATGGGGAGTGACAGCTAACAGATAGAGGGTTTCTTTCTCTGGTGACGAAAATGTTCTGGAATTAGATAGCAGTGACGGTTACACAAACCTGTGAATATACTCAAAACCGCTGAATGGTACACTTTAAAATGGCAAATTTATGGTCTGTGAATTAATTTCAAATAATAATTAATATACTCAAATAAAATATATCAATAAAAATTAATTTTAAAAACTTGACTTAAAACTACAGTAACATTTACTTTCCTCATAAATCTGCATTCTTGTCAGCACTTTGTGTGAAACCAAGGTTGGCTAGTGCTGCTCAAAGGCTGAGATTTGGAATTATCTGGAGGCTCACTCACTCATTTATCTGGTGCCTAGGCTGAGACTTGAAGAGTTAGGGCTGGGACAGTTGGAGAGACTCTGTCTCTATGGGAGCCTCGAGGCAGCCATGCTTCCTGCATGGCAACTCTGGCTTTCTTTGCCATATACCCCAAGACAGAGAAACAGACAGAAACCATATGGCCTTTTATGACTTAGCCTCCAAAGTTACACTGCATTACTTTCACCACATTCTCTCGGTAGAGGCAGTTGTTAACCAGTTTGGCCCAGGTTCAGGGAGAGGGAACACAGAACCCACATCTCAGTGGAAGAGCATCAATGTTACATTATAAGAAAAGCATGTGGTCTGCAATATACACTGGTGCAACTACCTCTGGAAAATGAAATCTATCACATTATACTTACTAGTCATTACAGGAAATCCAAGTTTACTGTATTAATACATGTTCATCTTCTGGGGAGGGCATATGACAATAGAGAAGTAACTAAGGCATCAACTGAGCAGAAAAGATGAAATGAAATATTGGCTACTTCGAACCAACGTTTTGGTGATGCCAATAAAATACTTCCTGCTTCCCTCTTTGAACATTTCACCCTGCACTTACACCCTACACCACTCAGTTTTTTTAGTATCAAAAATTCCTTGACAAGGAAACACATAGGTAGTAAACCCTGGGCTCATTTTCATTTTGCCTCTTTAAGTCACTATGTTTTAATGTGTTAGGTTTTGAGCAGTTTTCTTTTATAAACTATGGAAATATGAAATAATCTTTGGCAAGGTGGAAAGGATATAAAAAATATGGATCATGAGGGAAATCTTAGCACTCCCCATTCTCCCCTAAAAAAGAATAGAATCAATAAACAGAAACTCATCTCTACTTATCAGCCTAAATTCTGCTGCCCTGAAGATGTGCTTCACCCATATACATAATGATAATTTAAAAGCAATGGGAGAGTGAAGACAGATGATAGACAAGTGACGCTATAATTCTAAGTTTTTGATTTTTGTTATTTTTTTCTCTGAATTTGAGTAATTTAATTTTCAAAAAAACCAAAGACATATTTAAGCAAAGTCATTTTTTCTAAAATAAGTACTATTGAACCCTATGCATTAGTTAGGCTATGAAAGACTATGCTATGATAGCAATCTCAAAATCACAGTGGCTTAATACAACAGAAGTTTATTTTTCTGTCATGCTAAGCCAGCTACAAACCCAAGAGACTCTTGATGAAGCTCTCCTCCAATCAGAAACCTGGAAATATAGGCTGATTTAATTTTGTGGTTTACCATTTAAGTCCCTCAGGATCCCAGGGATTGCCTCCACAATCCCTCAGGCAGAAGAAAGTCTGGAGAATCCAGTAGGATCTTTCACTGCCTCAGACTAGGAGTATCACACATGACTTTTGCTCACATTGCATTACTTAGAATTAGAAACTAGTCCCTTTAATCTGCAAGATAACTGAGAAGTATAGCCTTTCCTTAGGAGGAAAAGGAAAATAAGTTATTGTTAAATCATAGTGATGTCCATTACAATTTATTTTAGTTCCTATTCCAACTAGAAAAGGACACACAATAAGTTCATGGATGTTTTTTCAGATACCCACACTGGAAAATCTAATGGTCTGAATCTTTCTAAGATCCATCCTCCCTACATTGAGTGCTGTAGACATCTCCTTTATGCATACCAAAAAAGCAAATGGTGAGAGGGTTGTTAGATGTCTTCTATCAGCACAAAACATGTTAGTGATTTTTAATGGCTCTAGGCTTTCTGCATAAAAATACTTTAAAAATAGCAATTTCTTGGAAGGAGCTAGGGCATTTACCTTAAAGGTGAATTTTCATAGCAAGCACACTATTTGCCAAAGTGTATGCTGATGGAGATTAGTGGGATGCTAAACTGCTGTGGCTGATTGCAATATAGGTGAGGTTTTGACATCTTTTATTCTAACCTTTCAGTTTAATTTATATTAATCTGTGACTATTAATTTTTATTAACCTTTAACATTTTCAACTAAATATATTTGTCTCATTTGTTAATCTTAGATATCACACAGATTACTAAATGTGACCTATGTCAAAAGCAATTGCAACTTGCTTTCCATGGTCCTGTCTGCTTAACTTTATCCATTCTGCCTTCTGCAGAATCTGTATTACAATACATTTTAATGATTGATATTCCATGAACCAGCTGCTATATTATGTTGTAAATTGCAAACTACTTAGTTATGCAAGCATAGTTCAAATGCTCCCAATATGGCACTCTGTAAAATATCAGTAGAGGTAATAATTCCAATTCTGAAAATATTTTAGAATTATAAAGTCCACTGAATGGCATTAGAAATCACTTGTCTCCATTCAGTAATAATTACTAAAATTTACTAAGCACCTACTTATAAGCCAGGCACTACTCTAAATACCTACTAAGTACCTACTAATATATACCTCAGAGTTACTAATCTGCACAACTCTGAGACAGGTACTAGGATTTTCCAGTTTTTTGGCCTAAAACTACCTTTAGGTAATGGTTAAGCCAAGAGTTCAAATCCAGACACTTTATTCCAGAGACTCTTACCTACTACCCTATATTCAGTTTAGATAAAGTGGAAGTTTGGGCTTTTTCAAGATGGCAGAGGAGAAGAAGGATGTGGAGTTTCTCTCTCTTCACAAATGCCTCAAGAATACATCTACAGATGGAACAATTCTCACAGAGCACCGGCTGAACAGTAGCAGAAGACCTTGGACACCAGAAAGGACAGGAAAGATTCCTGCATAACCAGGTAGGACGAAAGAAAGAAGAGGGAAAAGAAGAGGAGAGGAAGCAGCATAGTACCTGTGCCCCTGGTGGGGAGCTGAGGAAGAGGAGAGGTTCCCACATCCGGGGAAGGCTGCTCACCAATGGGGAAATCAGTTGGGACAGAAGGGGAGCATCTGAGGCTGTCAGAGGAGAGTGAAACGGCTGGTCTGTGGCAGACAGGACAGAGTGTGACCTACACAGACTGTCCATGCCATAGCCCTGTATGCCCCAGACCGGGACGTGTGTCTGCTGGTGTGCACAAGGGCTAGGAGCTCGAACATGGGTATTGGAGAGCAAACCTGGGGAAAAGACTGCTGTTGGCTGAGAAGAGACAGCCTGAGGGGACAGGAGGGAGGTAATCCACAACCAGGAATGCTTATGGAGGAAACCCGGACTGCGATAGAAGCAAGGCGCCACTGTTGAGTGACGTGCAGGGGGTGGAGCCGCCATTGCAGCCTCTCTTGCCCCATGCACCAGCACCTGCCCCCCAGGAGCTAGGAAAGGGCCCCGCCAAGGCTGGTACACACATGCCTGCTGCCAGGCACTAGGAAAAGTCCCTACCGGGGCTGGCCTTCTCCTGCCTGACACCAGGCACTAGGTAAGGCCACCGCCAGGGCTGGCCCTTGCATGCCTGCTGCCATGTGCTAGGTAAGGCTCCCACTAGAGCCTGATCTCTCACACCCAGGGCCGCCAGCTTCTCTGCACACCTACTTACTGGTGGGACCGTATCTCTCGTGGGCACCAACCTCCCCCTCCATGCACCTGTTGCTGCCGGGGCTCCCACGACCCCGGCAGCCATGCCACCTCCATGCCCTGTCCTCACCGGGGCAGACCCAAGTGCTCCAGAGCAGCCTTGGGAGCAGACCCCTGTGGGTGGCCCAGACGCAGAGGTGGGGCTAAAACCACAGGGGCGGGGTGACTAAGGAAGAGGAATGAAAATATTCCTGGGCAGCTGAACAAGCCACAGATTAAATCCCTGCGATCAGCTTGGTAAACCCTGTGTATATGGAATATCTGAATGGACAACGAGTGTTCCCAAAATTGAGACTGGTCTATAGGGACAAGTACACGTGAGAGTTAGGCCAGGTCAGAGCCTGAGTGCCCCCACAGTGCCCACAGTGGGTCCAGAGACCTGCCTAGAGTTACTGGAGGGTCTCCTGGGGAGGCAGAGCTTGGCTGTGACTCAAAGTGGGGGCAAGGACGCTGACAGCTGAGACCCCAGAAAAATAGCATTACTCTTATTTTTTTATGTTTTGTTCTGTTTTTTTTTTTTTTCAATTTTAATGATTTTTTTTCTATTTTTACTTTACTCTTTCAGTGTTTTTTCCTTGTTTTGTTATGTTTTGTTTTTAGTCTTTTTTTGTTTTTGTGTTTTATGTTTTCTTTGCTTTTTTTTAGTTTGCATTCCACTTTTGCTTTGTTTCTTGTTTTTTGATTTTGTTAGTTTTGTTTTTAATTGTTTGATTTTGTTTTTGAGTTCTTTTATTTGTCTGGTTGTTCTCTTGTTTTTTGTTTTCTTTGTTTTTGTATGTGTGTGTGTTTTTTTTGTTAGTTTTTGTTTGTTTGCTTTTCCTTTTACCATTTATCTTGGGTTTTGTTTGTTTTCTTTTTGCTTTTTTTTTAACTGTTTTGTTACTGGTTGTTTTTGTCTTTGCTCTTTGTCTTGGGTTCTGTTAGTCTGTTTGTTTCCTTTCCCCACCCCTTATTATTTTTTTTTCCACACCATGTAGCTTGTGGGGTCTTGGTTCCCCAGCTGGGAGTCAGGCCTGAGCCTCTGGGGTGGGAGCACCGAGTCCAGGATGCTGGACCTCCAGAGAATTCCCAGTCCCAGGGAATATTAATTGGGGAGAACTCTCCCAAAAGTCTCCATCTCGACTCCAAGACCCAGCCCCACCCAACTGCCTGCAGGCTCTGCTGCTGGACGCCTCACACCAAACAACAAGCAAGACAGGAACACAAATCCATCCATCAGCAAACAGGCTGCCTAAAGTCATACTAAGCTTACAGATACCCCAAAACACACCACCTGACACGGCCCTGCCCATTAGAAGGACAAGATCCAGCTCCAACCACCAGAACACAGGCACCATTCCCTCCCACCAAGAAGCCTACACAAGCCACTGGACCAACCTCGTCCACTGGGAGCAGACACCAGAAGCAAGAGGAACGATGATCCTGCAGCCTGCGGAAAGGACACCTCAAACACAGTAAGTTAGACAAAATGATAAGACAGAGAAATATGTTTCAGATGAAGGAGCAAGGTAAAAACCCACAAGACCAAATAAATGAAGAGGAAGTAGGCAATCTACTTGAAAAAGAATTCAGAGTAATGATAGTAAAGATGATCCAAAATCTCAGATATAGAATGAAGAAAATACAAGAAATGTTTAACAAGGACCTAGAAGAACTAAAGAACAAACAGTGATGAACAACACAGTAACTGAAATGAAAAATACACTAGAAGGAATCTATAGCAGAATAACTGAGGCAGAAGAACAGATAAGTGAGCTGGAAGACAGAATGGTGGAAATAACTGCTGCAGAGCAGAATAAAGACAAAAGAATGAAAAGAAATGAGGACAGTCTCAGAGACCTCTGGGACAACATTAAAGGCAGCAACATTCGAATTATAGGGGTCCCAGAAAAAGAAGGGAAAGAAAAAGGGTCTAAAAAAATATTTGAAGAGATTAGAGTTGAAAATTTCCCTAACATGAGAAAGGAAATAGCCACCCAAGCCCAGGAAGCACAGAAGGTCCCATACAGGATAAACCCAAGAAGTGGAAGTTTTCAACCACAGGAAAGACTTGGCAGTGTTGTACATGGTTTGATATACCATATAAGACCTAAAGTTTGATTTATTTCCTTCTTTCCTCCTCTCTCAACCCCATCTGTCCCAGCTTAATGAATTCTAGAACAATATACTTTTCTACTTCCATCCATCACATCTTATTGGAGCCTTTAGAGTTGAAGAAACAGCAAAAGAAACAGCCATTTACCTAACACACTCCTCTATGCTATCATGTGCTTCCAGACCCTTATCTCAAACCCCAGTTACTACTACTCTGGAAATGACTCACCAGCAGGGATACAATATATTTTACTTGTGAAAATTTGGGAATGAATCAATACCTTATGGTTCCCCATCACAAACATGACATGCACACGAAGACAGATCAGTGCAGAGATGCTGACAACAGCTGTGTTGGGGCATCCAGAGGGAAAGCCTGAATCACCTGAAAGTCACCTGAAAAGGACCTTCAATAAGCACTCTTAGTACATTTCTTCCAATATTCCTCATGTTTGTAATATTTCAAGAAGTCTTAGGAAGTCAACATCAAAGATAGATATTTAAATTTCTTCAAATGTCCTTCAAGATTTGGCTCCCTTAAATCCAAAAGAGTTATCATTGGTCATTCAAATATTTAGGGTGAAAGTGTATTGAAAAGGAGAGACACGAGAGCCTAAATGTAGGAGGAATGTAAATATAATACTCAGATTTTCTTTGTAAATTGAAAGTACAAAAACACTGTGCTTTATGGAACTCCTTATTAATCCAATACAGCCAAGTCCAAGCCTGCAAAGTTTTGATGTCTGATACTAGAGACATCCTTATGGTCCTGACTTGTTTATTCCAACCCTCTTGTTTTGTTTATAGTTTTCCCCAAAGCCTCCTTGTTTTCCTTCCTTCATATGTCCAAACTGTATCTCTCATTCAAGATCAGTTTTTCTCACCACCTCCTTTATGGAATTGTCTCAAAATCTTTGACCTCACACTAGTTTCCTCTTTTTCATAAGAAATTCTTGGGCCTCTTATCACCTCTACTTATAAAAATAGCTATTAAAATTACTTGCTATGACAAAATCATTAACTCTTTTGTATTAGAACATTTCAGTTTTTCTGATATCCTTCAAAGGATACAATACTGTGTTTTCCATTAAGTAAGAACTCAATACATTTATTTTGAATTTAACTGAATTGTTGTTGTTCTTTTGCTAATCTTCTACATTTGGGAGTACTAGAAGGTAGCTGTTGCAACTTTTATGATCATTTTGTTTTAGAAAAATCTTATGTCATGTACTTGAGTTATACTTTACTCTGAGAAATGCTGACAATAAAGTGATACATTTTATTTACCAACCTATGTTCTCCAATGGGAAGGCAAGTCTTCAACTGAAGGTAAATTGACTTATATGTTACATTTTAATTTCAAAAAGAAAATCATTGTCCATTTATACTTCTGAAAATCTGGACTCCTTAAAAAGCAAACTGGGATATCTTCCAGGAAAAATCACTTTAGAAGGCACTACTTAAGAATAGAGAGCTTACTCTGACTCTGGATATTTTAAATACCCAAATTTAAGAAAGAGTTACAAACAATTAGTTATCATAAAACTCTTCTCACCAATTCTAGCTCTCTAGATTATTGTTAGTGGAACTAATAGAAGCATTTATTGAGAATAAGAACAAATTTCTGATAGATTCAATCTGCAGCGCTCTGAGCCACTGGACATTGAATTCATTCCAAAAATGAATTAGTTTATCTAGCGATGTCAAGCTGCCAATCAAGTTATCATTTATCTATCTAGCATTGTCAAGTTTGATAAGAAAAACAATTGCTAAAAGAAGGAGAATTAGTAAGAACCATGGGGGCAACTACTAAAATGGCCTTTTGAAAATGGAGTCCTTAAGAAATGCTCTATCGGGCTCTTAAGATGTCTGTCTTTATTTCCTTTCACGAAACTAAAATTTAAAAATCTTTCTCTTGAATCTCAAGTTCTGAGCTCAGGATTTCTTGGGCTCAAGTCTTGGTCTTTTCTTATGAAAGTTCTTTTGGGAGAAATGTGGCAATTGTGGCAATCCCATACCCATCATTATAGCTTATAATGAAGTGGAATCTAGTACTATCCTTACATGAAACTGCTCTGTTCTTTGCCAAAAATTCATATCACATTTCATCTTCCAGTTATGATTTAATTAAAACCAGTCATATCCTTTTGTGTCTACTCAAGTTCTACTGTTTTTTGAAACAACATAAGCAATTTCGGCTCTTTTAAAAAAATATATGCATATATACCTCTCTGAATTTTTAATGGAGGGTATGAGGGCCATCATTATTGAGATTTAACTGAACAAACCATTTTCATGGGAGAATAGACCTCAAAAGTATGCATAAAATTAAGAGGAATGTATGGCTTCTATTAGTTTTATGTTAGAGCTAATTAGTGCCAGCATGAGCTATTAACAAAAGGTAATAGTATCCTGACTATAATATGTATTTCTCATGATAAGCTGATTCTAATATTAACCACTGGTCCTCTGTCACTTCTGTAAATGTGTTTGCTCCAAAACTGAAAGGAATTATTAGAGTTTTAAAAACCAAGAAAGCAAACACACAAATAAAAATGGCCAAGTGTTCCTCCATCTTTCCCTATAATACTAGAATAGATAATATTTTCCCCTTTTATCTAAAAACTTTAATAATGCATTGTATGACCAACCTTAAAAAAAAATAGGTGAACTCTTTTCTTTGACTTCAGCTGCATTTATAAATGAGTAATACATCACCCAAATACATTTTAGAAATTAGACTTTGTATTCCATTATGCATTTAGACATTTATAGCTGGATGATAAACCTGTCTGCACCTCTGGGAGTTGGACTTATAAATCAGTGCTGCCTGTAAAAATATTACACTCCTATTTGAAATTATTGTGGTTCTATATCTTGTTCTTCTGGCTCCTTCAAAGAAATATGAATTCCCATGAAGGGAAAAGATACAGATATTTAAGGCAAAATGCATTCTTTGCTTTATTACAGGATACTGAGTTCCATGGGTTTCCTTCTAGAATTCTACATTATTTACTAAATTCCTAATAAAAGACTCAGAATAGTTTCTCCCACAGGTGAAACTCTCATTGACATGAGCCCTACAACTTCCTTAATTACTTGGAGACATGTACTTGAATAAAATTGTAGTGAAATAACCTATTCATCTACCGTTCTGTAACTATAAACTTGCTTGGGCTACTCTGTATATCCCAAAGAAAGTCCTGTCTTCAAGACTGGCCTTTGACTTGGCTCCTGGGAGATGACCTCTGAGCCCTGGGAAGAATCTGTCTGATAACGTTTTTGTATGCCTAAAGCCTTGTGCCACTCTATATCAGCCTGACCTGTGGCCAGGGATGGGGGGGTAGGGATCTGAGTAGATGAGATCAGTCATGGGGATCCCTACATGACATACCCCAATAAAAACTGGTCACCAAGGCTTGGATGAGCTTCCCTGGTTGGCAACAGTTCACACATCATTTCAGTAGAATTAAGCACCTCCCCATGCAACTCCACTGAGAGGGAACACCTGGAAGCTTGCCAGGGGTTTCCCCTCAACTTTGCCCCCCAAGCATTTTACATTTTGCTGATTTTAATCTGTATCCTTTCACTGTAATAAACTATAACCGTGAATATAACAGCTTTTCTGAGTCCTGTGAGTCCTTCAATCCCCAAGCCTTAGGGTGGTCTTGGGAACCCTCAACACAAAACCTACTGCCAGTTTTTAAAAGAAATAAATGTATTGATTCTAGTAAGGTCCCCATCAATGTGCATTGGGATTCCCCTGGGTTATGGCTTGCTGACATGGACACACCCCTCCTCTCTGCCATATTCCACACTTGTGGTATGGCTGAATTTTTGAGCTTGCTGGTGTAAGAGTTGGTCTGTCATCAAAAACAATGGGAATAAATTTATGTCTTCAGAAAGTGATTCAGGAGTAATTACAAATAATATAAATTTACAGAGAATAGGATTTGGAAACTTTAAGACATATAAATCCCACCAAAAATCTTCATTGTGGCTACAATTAAAGAATTTACCCCTTATCATTGACTTTTAAAAGTTCTTCTCGCCTTCTAAGGTTGAGAGTCAGCCATCATTTCATTATGCTATTTAGGCAATATTAAGATTTTTCTGAATGACTTTATTTCAACAGGATACATGCTTCTTAGAACCTATATAGCCCATGTGCTCTTTTAATTTTATTCATAAAAGTTAGGCATTCATATCTTACTTTAGACTTATTTAATGACTCCTTCACACTAAAAGCTGACCCTCAAGTCTCAATGAAAATGAATCAATACTGATCATTTATCCTAATTAAACGATTGTTTTAAAAATCCTAGGTATATATAACCTTTAGTGATTTTAAATAGTATCAATTTCTATTTTTTACTGAGTTGTTGATGTGGGGTGTTGATTTTTCTAAATTGATTGAAAAATTACATCTCTCCAAAGATCCTAAAAGAATTTGTCAGGCCAAATTAAGATTGAGGACCAGTAAAATGTATGTGAAATTGAGTATCATAATATTGCAGTCATTCTTTTAAGCCTGGGTCTTAGTTTCCTAGTATAATCACAACAACAGAAAAGTAAAATTTTCCTCCCTCTGCTAAAAATAAAAAAACCTAGGGTTGTTAAATATTAATATTATAAATAAAAGTAAAAATAATTATTGAATGGTATGGGTGCACATGACTAACTTCCCTTCATCAATTCATTCTTTCAAACATTTGTATAAAGTCAAGCCTGAAGCTATAAAGGAACAAGTGATGATTATATATGCAAGATTCTGGAAAATGGTGAGGGTGTTTCCATTTGTATAGAGAAAGAGAAAAGTCTCACAATTCAGGGACAGGAAGCTATGATTTACATAATGAACATGGCAAGGACACCTATAAAGAAGCAAGACTTAGATGGCAGAAAAATCACATTGGCTTTACTCCAAGACACCAGGCACATCCCTGGAAAATTCTGATGTGCCGAAATATAACAGTATGTACTTTTCCCAGAGCCAGAATCAGTGCAATATTTGGCTTTCCTACTTACACTTGGAACATGGGATTCTTTTTCTTAAATCCTATCAGGGTTTTGTTTATGTTAGCACCTGCATGCAGCCTGAGGGTTCTAAGAAGGACTTTTTATATATGGGTATCAACTGCCCAACAATACAGTCATTTTGTAACTTAAATATATTCATTTTGATAATCTCCATACTCTATAATATCTGGCAATCATGAAGATCAAAGTGTTACACTTACATAATTGTAATAATTCCCTTTAAATGAGTTTCTACAAATTCTTCACCATCATAAATAGGGAGAAACTGCTCAGCAATGTCATATACGATGATAAAAGTTTATCAATAATCAAAGCCAGGCCACCAAATACCACCAGGATTAAGAGTCCTAGCTCTGAAGTATGAATTCCAGCTCTACCATCTACTAGCTTTGGGACACTTAGTAAATAATACAATCTCTTTAGACACAAGTTTTCTCATCTGTAAATAGGGATAATAATTTTAGCTAGCATAAAACTAAGCTGAAAGTGAAAATAACATGATGGATGTAAGACACTTTCTCACAGTGCTTTGTTCAGAGAAGTGTTCAATAACAGCTAATGTGGTGGGATAAAAGCGATGAACATAAGAAGCTCTATGCCCCTCCGTCTCTCTCTCTGCCAGTCACTCAGGGAACTGGGTGGGAAAAGAGAACTAAGTTAGTACATGCAAACTCTCAAAAGAGAACAACGAAATTGAACAAAGAACATCTCTCCCAGGGCCTCCACTCTTTGAGAGAAGATGGAATCTAGTAAGCAAAATAGCAGGGACAGGTAGATGAGGGCGCTATGATGGGATAAAAGTGTGAGAGATTCCCAAAAGTTGGGAATGTTTGAAGACAGGAAAGGACAGGAGATAAGAGTTAACGCTGACAAGATCATCAGATGCACATTAATTGATAAAAGTATGAATAAAGACTGAAAATTCTGCCTGAAGCATGTTTTGTTTTCTTGTTTCTGTCTTTTTAAAATACAACACATTCCAGGACTGGATATGTGGAGTCACAGATTATAGAGGTGTTATGGGTTGAATTTTGTCTTTCCAAAATTCATAGGTTGAAGCCCTAACCCCCAGTACCCCAGAAAGTGACTATATTTGAAGACAGGGCCTTTAAAGAGGTGATTAAGTTAAAATGAGTCCCTTAGGGTGGGGCCCTAATACAATCTGACTTCTGTGAGAAGAGAAAATTTGAACACACAGAACACACAAGGATACTTGAGTAGAGGAAAGAACATGTGAGGACACAGCATAAAGCGGCCATCTGCAAGCCAAAGAGAAAGGCCTTTGAGAAACCAAACCTGCTGCCACCTTGACCTTGAACTTCTAGCCTCCAGACGTCTAAGAAAATTTATGTATGTTGTTTAAGTCCCTCAGTCAGTGGTATTTATGGCAGCACAAGTAAACAAATACAAAAGGTAAATATTTATACTAGCTACAAAGGGGCTTAGTGTAAAAGTGGTGGGAAAAGGGGGTTGCCTGACATCAAACTGTTTGACTTCTCAGATCATATTTGGTTCCACTGCTTTCTGACTATATGACCCTATGCTAGTTATTTATCTGTTCCTCAATTTACTCATTTAAAAAAAAAAAGTATTATAATGGTGTCTGCTTCCTCAGATTGTTGTCAGGCTTAGATGAGATAAAACAATTAATGCCTAAAACAGTAGCTGACATATAGTATTGATCAATGGTCTTAATCAACTATTCGTGTTCTCTGTTATAATTATTTTCAAGGGTTCTCTGTCCTTCTGACCTTCAGCATATTCAAAGACCATGGCAGCACTGTGGAGAGAGTCCCTGAGTCAGCAAAAGCAATTTTGCTTCTTTGGGGTTATTGGGACAGCTTACTCCAAGTCACATACATCTACACCTTTTCCTTTATTCAAGTGACAATGAGAAAGGGTCTTCTCACTGATAATATTCAGAGATTGGGATTCATTGAAGGAAATGTATCCAGTAAAGAAATCTGGATACAAATCAAGTTACAGAGGCAAGAGAGAACAATGCACTTTGAGCTTCTAAATTCTGACATTCTGAAATATGTTTGTTGCATACCATTTTTGATAACTAGTTTCTCCTTTTCTTTCTATTAGTTTGCAGTTCCAGATACCATTCTTAGTGCTTTACATATATTAACTTATTAAATCCTCCTTATAAACATATGTGATATATACAATTTATAAATGAAGAGATAGAGAGGTTCAGTAACATGCTCAAGGTTATAAAGTGAGCAAGTACAGTTGGGATTTGAATCCTGGTGGTCTGGGGCCAGAGTCCTGGGACCAACTCTTATTCATCCTATATCCTACCTCAAAAGTTTATTAGGCAGAAATCATTTTTTCTCAAATATATTTAACCCAAAGTGTTTATTCTCAGGATGCTACAGAGCTTTTATTAGGAAAAAGTGACATGATTCATTTACTTGAGCATTAAACAAATATAGATTCATAGTATCAGTGATTAAAAGCAAAATCTCCACCCTCAGGCTTATATCCCAGATCTATAGAAACTTAGGGAAAGTTATACGGGCTGATCTATATGAAATTGCTGAAGACCATTTTCAAGATATCATGAGCACAGACGACAGGACAGGAAAAAACAGATTATACACCAAGAACATATATGTGCCAAGAACATAATGTGCCGTTTTCCTACAGCATGTACAGTAGATTGAAGAAGTGGAAATAATTCTAGAAAGGTAGGTTTGGAGTCAGCTTGAAATGACCCTTGATTGAGTTCCAAGAACTCAAATATGATTTTTAAAATGAAAATAAGCATTGGTTCTTGAGCAAGAGCTTAAATTAATCACAGTGTATGTATCCCCTTATATGGGCTGTGCAGAAGAAACTGAAACTGGGGATGTAAACAGGAACGCCTTAGCAACATTTCCAGGTATTGGACAGCAAGAACCGAACTTGGTTTGTAGCAGTAGCCATGCAAAAATAGAAAACAATTTAAAAAGTGTTGCAAAAGAAAAGTCAGATTTGGCCACTCATTAAAAGTGAAAGTAGAAAGGAAAGACAAGGTAAGATTCAAAGAAGACTGAGGTTCTTTGAGTCTAAGTTAATTGGCTCATTCAGGTGCTATCAGGAGAAAGTGATAGGAAGAGAAGATCCTGGTTTTTAAAAACAAAAGATAAAGAGTTTCATTTTATGAAATAAAACTGCAGTTTGTTTTCCACCCATATAAATACATTTCTGCCATTTCTACCTTAGGAAGGTGAAGTTCTAATGATTTAAAGTAACAGAGACCAAGGAGAAACACCTTTAAATTAAAAATATATAAATTCAACATTATTTGACTTTAAGTGACCCAAGCAAGCACATAAGAGAGATTGCTCCTTCAGGCAAACCACTTGCTATTGACACAAACCGCTATTTGACAAGGGACTAGGAAAAAGAGTCTGAAGGAAAAAAATGAAATGTAAACAATGCTTTAATACTCTTCCTTTCTGCTTTTTGCTAGGTGCTTTACAAATTGTAAAGCAGTTAACTCTGCTTCAAGAGTTTTAAAAACAGTTGCTTACTATTAACTGTTTCTAGAGGCACTCTGCATTAGGGCCAAATTTCCAACGTTGTATTTGTACAGCTAATGTAGTTTAGGTGACCTGGGAATTACTCTTCAAATTAGAACTGGTTTTTAAATATTGACAGCAAGTTAAAGAGATTTTACCGATTTTTTAGGAATTTCGGCAACATGGAGATTTTTACAGAGGTACTGAGTATTATTTCAAAAACTTCAGCAGACTCTCCAGAGTTGTGTTGTTGTTTTTTTTATGTCATTATGCTTCTACAGAAGCCAGCACATTCTCTGGAGCTTTAACAGATGACATTCTTCACTTTGCCAGCAAAGCACTCCAGGATGTATAACAGACCAATGAATTACTCCAGTAGAGCACTAAACAGGGGCCTGAAAAAGTTAATGCACCTTTCTAAATGCCAAATTTTTACAAAGTGGCTTATTTAAAAAGATAGATGTCAACCCAGAGTACTATACACATTAAATTCCTTAATAACAGATATTACTTAACAATATAAAAGCAATAAAGAAAAACACACTTTGGAAAAAAGTTGATTTTTCTGACTTCTCAGGAAAAAAAAGTCTGATAAAACCATTAAAACTTTCCACCCTTCCCCCAAAACATAATATAATGCTAGTAATTTCTGCATTTTAATATTTGAGGTTAGTCAAGTGTAAAAGAACAAAAACTAACTTACTTGCTTTTAATTGCTCTGAAGTAAAGCAATACTACACATATACATATTAGATACATATACATTCAGTTGCTTATTTTATTATTGTAGTGCATATATCATTGCTTGTATGTAAATATTTCTATATGAAACTCTATTTATACATTTCTTCTAAATATATAATTTTGTGTTTTCAGTATGAGCTTGGAGGTCAGCAGATCTGGGTTCAAACGGTTTCCTAGTTTTTTGACTTTGGGTAAGTTACTTAGTCTCCCTAAGCCTTACTTACTTCATCTGTAAAACAATCATAATACTAATAATCCCATAATGTTGTTATGAATACTAAATAATTACACTACGAAATCACTTATCATTGTGCTTGGATATAGTGTACCCACCATACGTGCTGGTTTTGATATTATTATGGTTCATTTTACTCCTCTCATTAAATTATAAGTATCTTTAAGGCAATGATTATACATACTATGTTTCTGTAGTTCTATGTATCATCTAATACCGTGCCTATCACTCCCAGCCTTGAGTGACTGCTTTTCAAAGATTCCCTCTTCTTTATCCTCTGTATGAGTTACTGACATATTCCTAGATTTCCTAGATTCCATTTTCTAGATTCCAAGCAGAAATGTCACCAAATATTCTTTTGAACTTTGAAAACAGAAACACTAGGCCAGAAGCAAAACAAATATTTTGTCAAAATAATAGGAAAGCTTTTCCCAAGCTACAGTCCTCATCCCTCTAAGGTCCTTAGGTACCAAAACCGTAATACGAGGAACATGCATGACCATGTTTAGTGCTTTCATTCATTCTATGAAGTACCATCGTACCTCCATTGTCTTGGATAGGCTATTGTCTATCCATCTGCAGTGTTCATCTTCTTTCCACTGGTAATAGAAAGAATTTGCCTTTCTGAGCCAGGAAGTTAAGACATGCACACAAAACAATTTACAAGTTCTCTTGGAGGCAAGGCTCAATATCCCTGATATAACGTCAATCCATTTAGAGTCTAATCACTTTGGAAGATAATTATACTTGTGACAGTGGAAGTCTAGTAGCCTCTTGCCTTGCTGCCTGCCTTTTCCTCTGGTTGGAATACCCTTTCCTTTCCCTTTAGAGACACTCTTAATCATCTTTCAAAACCAATTTCACAGGAAAATCCTTTTGATATCCTGAGATTGAATCAGATTTCCTTCACTCAATTATTCACTCAAGAAACATTTGAGCACCTACTATGTGCTAAGTACTATTCTACAGATGGAAAAACACAGCAATGATCACATTAACTAAACTCCCTCTTGGAGCTTACCTTCTAATGGAGGGAGGAAGAGAATAGATAAAGCACATTACATGCCACAGGGACTAGTAAAACATGTAAGTAAAACACAGGATGGCAGAAAAATAAAACAGACTATGGAGAGTTAGGACAAGACATCCTGACCAGTAGGGTAATTGCTGTTTAAATAGGATGGTCATGGAAAGCCTTAATAATACAATGACACATAAGCAGCAATCCCAAGGAAGTAAGCGAACAAACCAGGTGTGTGTCCAGAGGAAGAGTGCTTCAGACTGAGAGAACAGCAAGCGCAGAAAATCTGAGGCGGGAACATGTTCAAATGTGTTCGTATGTGTTCAGAACTAGGACGGATGCCCACATGCCTGGAGCTGGGTGAGCAGGAGCAGTGTGGAGCTGAGAGACAGGCAGGTGTGTAGAGCCTTTCACCTCGTCAGCCTGAGGACTCTAGCGTTTACTATGAGTTGAGAAGCCACTGCGGGTGTTTGAGTAGAGGAGTGCCATGATCTGACTTACGTTTAAATGAATTACTCTGACTTCCATCTCAAGAATGGACAATAGTGGGAGCAGGGAGGAAACTGGCAGATCAGTTAAAATTTTACAGTCATTCAGGGGAAGGATAACAGAGGTTCCCTATGTGTGTGTTTTTGTTGTTGTCACTGTTGTTGTTGGTTTTACAAGTTGACCAAAAGTTTAGCCTGCCATTATCCTACCTCTTGTACATTTGTCTTGATGACACTGTGACCTCCTTAAGAGGAGAGAAACTGGTCTCATAGCTATATAAACATTTTACCAAAAAACTTGGCATATTACAGTGCTCAATAAATGTTTACTGAATAAATAAATCTACTAGCACAGACTTTTTAAAAAAATTCAGACCATGAACAGGTCCACATACCATGGACATTTTAACAGAAATATTCATGTGAAAAATAATTTGGGCTGATTCACTGGCGGAGAAAAATATGAGTATTATCCTACATCTCTTGAGACATTGGTCTTCAATTCCATCCACTAAAAATGTAAAGGAATTAAAATTAGGGCTGTGAGCCAATCCCACAAAGGCAACTGAAGTAATAAAAGTAATGGAATTTGATCAGTACATAAAATGAAAATCATAAATAATATGCATGAAAAATGTAGTGACATTAGTAAGTAAACATCTGTTTTATATTATTAATGTCAGTTGAGAAAAAAATCTAACTGTAAAATCTAATTGTAGTAAATACATCAATTACTGTTTTGGCAAAAAGCATTTGAAATTTGAATGATAATGAAATGAGAAATTTTTTTTATGAATCAAGGAAGGTTTTAATACTCCAGCATCTATGCTCTGTCCATTTTTATTCATAACCTAAATTCTACAAAGTTCTAAATCCAATGCCATTTTGGACTTCCTTAATTAAGTTTCTAACAGATTCTATTTTCCATGAATTCTCCTACCTTATTCTCTAGCTAGACAGTAGGTAACCTTTTCAGAAAAGACAGAATTTTTAATTTTAACTCTGAAAGTCATTCTCCTAACTTTCAGATCTGTTGAAATATTATAGCATCCTATGATTTTCTGGCATATACAAAATTGGAAGGAGGGGCAAAACTGTGGAGAGAGTAAAAAGATCAGTGGTTGCAAGGGGTCAGGGGAAGAGGGCAGATGGGGAATAGACAAAGCACAGAGGATTTTTAGGACAGTGAAAAACTTTGTATGATATTATAATGTTGGATACATGTCATTATACATTTGACTAAACCCATAAAACGTACAACACTGAATGAACCATAATGTAACTATAGACTTTAAATGATAAAATGTGTAGGTTCATCAGTTGTAACAAATGTACCATTTTTGGCAGAAGGTATTGATAATGGGGGAGGGGGTTGTGCGTGTTGGGGCAGGAGGTATATAGAAAATGTCTGTAGCTTCCTCTCAATTTTGATGTGAACCTAAAACTGCTCTAAAAAATAGTCTTTTAAAAAAATTGAAAGGAGAGGTTAAAAAAAAAAAGGAAATAAGTAAATTCACACCTCCTCATCCATTTAAAAAAATAATAAGATAGCAAAGCTTTGTCTTTCACCTGCCAAATTTAAACACTACAAAAAGCCGATGTTCAAAATCATTTCGGTTACTTTGTGTTCATACATGTTATACATACATATATTTGTGCATATACATACTTTATTTTCAAACAGCAAATGAACACAGTCTTATTAGAGAAATCAGTCTGGGAATCAGACATATTCTATTCTCCTTCCCCACTTGCCCTTTGATAATCACTCTTCTTCTACTTTGAAAAGAAAAAGCATACTTGTCTTTATTCTTCCAGAATCTCACCATGGTGCACTGCCTTGAAGTATAAATTTTCCTGATGCCCATCAAAGGAACAATTTGAAATAATGATATTAAGAACTCTGTGAAGACTTCTTAAATCAAGGCACAGTAAATGGATGATACGGCTTTCTGTCTGCCCTTATATATATTACACCTGTTTCCATTAATGGCTATGAGTGAAATTAAAGACAGGATAATTTGGCCCACGTTGGCATGATCTGAACTTAGATATACTGTGAATGGATATCAGGAGTGAAGACAATTTTTGTCACCTTGTCCCTCCCCTGCCTACTGACAGTGCTCCTGAGGGAAAGTCCTGAGAGCACTTTAGGCACAAAATATTAAAGGTGCAGCCACCTTACTGAATCCAAGTAACAAATCTACATTACAACAATCTCTCATTTATTCATCAGAATCACTCTGGAAATCAGAAGTGATGTGGTTATCATAAAAAAAAAAAAAGTTTTAAATATTGAAAAACAAAGGCAGACATTTTGTGACAGAAAGGAAGCCTAGCTTGGCTGATTTTTTTGACAATAAAAACTGACCTTTCCAACTAGGTTATAAGGTGAACATTTTCCATGAATTGAAAGAGTTAGGTCCACAGTTAAAAGTTTGATAGAACTATATATAAAATACTTTATAAGAAAGAAGAACTTTATCAAAAAATTGACACAGATGTATTAAATAAATGATATTTTTATTTCATCAACGCTTTCTGAGTATATCGAGTTAAACAAGGTGACTTTACATGAAAAAACAACAGTAATAATCACTTGAAAAGTCTTGGGAAAACCTTTATGTTTTTAAGAAAGGAAAATACTAATGACTGGGTAATCCTTTTGCAAGTCAGATGATTTCTAATTCTTTGCTTACAATGAAATTGAAGGTGGCTCTGATCAAGTTGATGATTGAAATACAATTTTAATAATACTTAAGTATATAATTTTTGACATATGACAATGAACTAAAATGTGATATTCCTATAAAAAAAATAAACTTCATTTGCATCTGCTTATTTATGTGAAAATATTTATCAATGTTTTCAACTACAAAAAAATTAGAAATAGAATGGATATAAAATTTGTCTCCTTCTAGTAATAAATAATATACATCCATGAATACATGTACCTTTCAACCCCCACAAAAAAAATTTAAATTTTAATAGTAAGTTTTTTCAAGATTTATAAATTTGTGTATCGTTTTGATCAATTATGTACTAATAATAGTTGTAATGGTAATTCAATCCTAGAAAAAAGTTTAACATTTATAGGTTTATGGTCACAAGAAATAGAGATTTTAATCTCAATTAATATAAATATGTTGCTAAGAATTAAGATAAGTATAGAATAAAAGATTTTCAAGTGTAAAAATGTATTATATCAGGTTAAATCCTTTGGAGAAAATGGAATTCAGTATGAATTCAAGGAAAATAAATCTCCAACTATTAAGACAATTTGTTCACTTTTTTAAATGGATGATGTTGGTTTGATATTGTAATATTTACACTCCGTTGGATACTTTTAAGAGAGTGCTATAGTTTTATAGTGTTAATATTTACAATAAACTGGAAATTATATCCTTTGCAACTCTTTAAAATTAGAATGAAAAATTTTAGAGTTTAATACTGTGTGAGGATATATATAGGGACTACATAAGACAAAAATGATGATCACTTTAAAACTTTATGCATCATCCTACCTTTAAATAAACAGACGGGCAATCACCCAGAAGAGAAATCTAACCAGACCCTCCATTTAGGCAAAGAGTTCTACAGATTATTGTAGTAAAGGCTAAAGAACATCTCCATTTGGGACCACAAGTTGGATGTAATAAATATTAGAGAGCTTTAAACCCAATTTTAAGTAAGAAGGGGGGAAAAAAAAAAGATCTCCCTGCAGAGTGCTAATTGGAAGTAGTTTAATGACTGAAAATTTGCATATACCTCATGATTTATGATATGCCTCAAGAGGCCAAATGAACCAGAATCCAGCAAGTACAGTCCTTTTGGCTGATATGATCCTCTCAACAGACTATTTAAATATCCCCACGTGGTAAGTCTAAATGGTTGAGAAATGACGATGGTTAGTTAATCTAAGTTATCCGAAATAGCTGCTTAATTTGGGGCCATGCTTATGCCAGGTTACTACATAGAGGGCATTCATGAAATATCCAAGTGTGCATGGGCTGGTGTGGATCACACTGACAAAGGCAGAAGTCTGTTTTTTCTTCATTTAAATGACTTGAGCTTCCTTCCTTTGACAGTGACTAAAAAGTATATGTTATTTGAAAAGGCTCTTTCATGCACTTAATTTTTTTTACTTGTATTTTTTATTGAGATATAAAGTGGACAAATATTAAATATACAGCTTAGTAGTTTTTGAAAAGCATGTGCCAATGGAACCTCCATCCAGATCAAAATATAGAATATTACTAACACCACAGAAGCCTCTTTTTGCACTTTCCCAGTCATTATCACTCCCCCATCCACTAAAAGGTAAGCTCTAATCTGACTTCGATTACAATAGGTAAGTTTTGCCTGCTTTTTGAACTTCATAAAACAGAATCATACAATATATACTCTTTTATGCCTGGTGACTGAAAAAAAAAAGTCACAGGGTGAGAGAGTATATTGGCAATACATATATCTGACAAGGGACGTGTCTCAGAATATATTTTAAATACAAATAAATTTTAAAAGATAAACAATCCAATTTAAAAATAGACAAAAGACATATTACTAAAGAAAAAACCAAATGGTATTTCACACATTTTGAGTATCTTCCTTTTAAGTCCTGAGTCTTCTGAGATCCCAGTCTCAAAAGCTTAAAGTGCCCTTCTTTAAAATAACTAATCTCTCCTTTCACATATTCATAAAGCATTTATTAACTATCTCCTATGTTCAAGGCACTATGCCGTACAATGGAGAAGTAAGATAAATAAAGCTCCTGGCCTCAAGGAGTGAAGAGTCCAGTAGTTGAGATAAGTCATGTAGAAAAATGGCCATACTTCAGTATCAGTAGCAATACTGACCATAATAGAAATAGGATGACTGACTGTTCCTACTTGACATGGGTGGAAGGGTGGAGACAAGTGATGCAAGAAGAAAAGGTGATATTTGGCTGATTTAATATCTTATGTAATTAGTGTTACACACCTGAATAAAAAACTTAGACAAATATCCTAAGGGAATGTCCTTCTTGATGATTTTCTAGCCCAAGCCTCTCTAATCATAGAAATCAGCCTTTGGTCCTAAGAGAGGAGATTATAAAAAGCTTTATGGCAGTAATTTGATGGATCGGAACAGAGAACCATTCTTACTTCTAATTCTACTCTGACCTTGGTATTCCAGAACAGGATAACTCTTTTCAACCTGTACCACATTCCACAAATTATTGGATTTTGTGACCCTGAATCTTAATATTCCACTAAGTACATTACTGACATCTACCAGAAAACTTCTTAATCTAGCATTTTTAATGCTTAAATCACCTAAGCATCAGATCCATCATCTATTCCTTCCTTCTTATTTCTTCATGCCACATGAACCCTGTTTAGTCCTTGGCCAATACTACCGTCATCTGCATTAGTTTGTTTGCTTGTTTCTACTTTGATTTTGGAGTGATTTCCTGGTTTTATAACTCATATGCACTTACCCAAAATAGACCTCTGGTCTTGCTCTTGAGTTCTGACTCCTGGTTTTCACTCAACTCTGAATGATTTCCACTCTCTAGATCCGAGACTTTTCCAGTCTGGCCTGTCTTACAGCTGTGGAAGTGCCAGCCAAAAAACAGGAGAGAGGGGGGATTTTTTTTTTTTTAATAAAAGCATGTATTGAACACAACCTATTCTTTTCAAGTCAGGATATCAGTTTTTAAATCTTTGTGTCTACCATCCATATGTATTTAATGAATTTCCCTCATGTTTTTTTGTAATACACTGAGTCATAGCCTGGAATAGTTTTCTCAAAATCTGGCCTACCTGCATCAGAATATCCTACTTACTCTGAATAAGATTCCTAGACCCCACTGCAACCTACTGAATGAGAACATCTGAACCTGAAGCTTGCTTATCAGAACTTTCCCTAAGAAGCTCCAAAGTCTTGAAACAACTGAAATGGAACAAATTCATGAACCGACTGACCACCAACCAATTCAAGTATTTATTTTTGCCTACTCTTTGATAGGCACTACGGGAAAAATTCAAAGGGGCTGTCATAAACAGGCAGCCAACCCTCTGACATCATGCAAATAAGCCCAGGATGGCCTCATTGAGAGATGAGAGACCATATGAAGAGAGACTCCAGCTATCCCTTCTAAAGCACCAGATATGTGACTGAGGCTGGCCAAGACCATCCAGTCCAAGCCCAAGCCCACCCAGATGAGAAGAACTGCCCTCCCAGCACAAAGAGTGGTGAGAAATTTTTTTTATAGCATAATGTTTTACACTACTAAATTTTGAGGTGGTTTGTTACACAGCAAAAACTAACTGATAGACCTAGTAAAATTTCTTTTGCAGAAAATTTGTGGTAAGGGTCAACACATTCTATCACCCATTTTCTCAGTAGAGAACAACTTTACTGTATATTCCATCTGGTGTGAATTTGGCCCTTCCCCTTTCCTCATATTCTTCCATTCATTCACAAAAGTTTTGTCACTTATTTTCTTCTGAAAGAGTCCTAACCATCTTTTTGTTTACTACGTTTTAAATGCACTAACACTTTGTTCACCATCAACTACATATAAAGTTTTATAACACAGATGAAGCATCCAGTGTAGCTCTTTTTGTAAGAGCACAAAAATTGGAAACTGCCTAAATCCTCAACATTAGAATAGCTAGATAAAATACGGTATTTGATAAAAAATATTCAGCCACTGAAAATCATATTTTGAAGGGTATTTAGTGACAAGGAAAGTGCTTATAATAATTAGAAAGTGAAAAGAGCATAATTTAAAACTATGCATATAGCTATTCACATACCCATATATAAAAGTGAAGGACATGTATTGGGATTTAACAGTCGTTATCTCCAGATAATGACATAATAAATAATTTTTACCAGCTTCTATAATGTTTTTCTTTATCAGTCATTACTTGTACAATGAGCACTTATTACTTTCACAATCAGAAAAAATGTTAAAAATAAATACATAAATTTTATTCTTGCTTTCTCTTGTAGTTCTCCAAATTAATCATTAAAATGTCTTTGTAAACTATATACATTAAATAAAAATAAGAAAATGTTCATTTGGCCACTAGAGTTTACAATGAGTACTACAGGGCTTTTGTTAAAAAAAAAAAAAAAAAAGGTATCTAGGTATCTAACATAGATACTACAATAGCTGAAAAAAATTTAAAAACCAAATAAAATATAAAAGAAGAAATACTGGGCGTTGCTACAGCCCCAACCACTCAGGTGCATTCACTCTGTTTTTAGACATAAATGATCATCAGTCACATTGTGTTGCTCTTTCTCAAAAATGCAATTTTTCTATTTGATACTGAATAATGTATTAAATTTATTGGAGTTATGATAACTAACCTAAGTATCTGTGGAAAACAGTGCTTTTACTAAATATTGTTAGGGCAAAGACAAATATATTGTACTCTAAGTAATAAACTAGTTTTTCACAGGGATATAGATTAATAATTGTGAAACTACCTTATGTGTAGACTAGGATTTAGCAAATAATTAAATATATTGTGGGTATAAGAGCCAGCTATCTCACTGTCATAGAAAGGACATATTAACAAGGTAAGGGAGAAGGTTACCATGGACCCTGTAGGTTTGGATGTGAACTGGATGTATCAGTATAAACTACTGTTGTTGCCACTATTATTGTCTTTAACACAGATAGGTATAGGAATAGATATAAATGTGTATGTATGTATGTGCCTATATATGTGTGTGTGTGTGTGTGTGTGTATCTTTCCTAGTTCTGTCCCCTAAGAGTATTTAGAAAAAAGATTACCAAGCAGTAATGATCATGACTAATACCCAGATTTTGGTTTCTAAATATACCATACTCCAAGAAAAGTAACCAGACCTGGGCTAGGGAAAATACAATATAAGCCTGGAACATTTTATGGTGTCCGAAGTTACACAGTATCTTCTGATATGATGTACTGAGAAGGACACAAAATCATTTCTCCACAATTTTTGGCAAAAAGGCATAATATAAACTTGAAACAACATCAGACAAACAAACTGAGATAGATTTATTCTACATAATACTGGCTAGTACTCTTCCAAAATGTCAAGATCATGAATAAAAAATTAAGACTAAGGAAATGCCCCAATTAGAAGAGACTAAGGAGACATGAAAACTAATAAAATTGGGGGATTCGGGATTAGATCTTAGACCAGATAAAAAACATTAATAGGAAAATTGGAGAAATTTGAATAAGGTCTGTAGATTGGTTAGTAGTAATATATCAACATTAATTCCTAGGCTTTGATCATTGTGCTATGGTGGGTTATGTAAGATGTTAATATATGGTGAAGATGAGTGAAGGAACCCTTTATGCCATTTTTGCCACTCTGGAAATACTTGAAAATTAAAAGTTTTTTTTAAAAAAGGGGGTTTCATGTAGGACAGGGCAAATTTTTTATTTTGATGTCACCCATACTCTCCTCCAAAAGTTGTCCCTAATTTCATAGTTAATTGTCATCTTATTTGTTTTAAAGATTTTTCTTACTATAACACTAATGCCCCTATTAGCAGCAAGAAGAATCGAGTTAAATGTTACGCGATAAAATCTCTTTCTTCTTCCAATAATTTCCTTCTCTCCTTTAAAACTCTGAATTATGTTACTCTCTCATCAAATCTGTAGAAGAAAGTTCTTATTTATTTTTCTAAAATTTAATGTATTGTACAGCATCTTACAAACTTCCAACATTATTTAAATACTATAATAATGTAATTCTGGACACTGTGTTTAAATAATTCCAACTGTCTTGATAGCTACTCAGAATAATGTAGCTAAAGCATTACTCTAAATTCTGTAATAAAATAATTAGAGTTGTCTTGCTTGCATGCTACTTTTATTATTAGTTCTCTTTTTCTTTAGTTTTTTGTTTTGTTTTGTTTTGTTTTCCCCTGAATCAATGCTGATATATCTCTGGAACGTGCTGGGATTTTTTTTTTTTTAATTTCCTAGAGTGGGATCACTACAAATCTCAAGTAATTTTCTTCTCTTTCTTTTCCTTTTCATTTTTTATTTTACTTTCTCTTTTTTAAAAAACAAAATTTAGTTGTGGTAAAATATACATAAGACAAAGTATACCATCTTACTATTTTTAAGTTTATAGTTCAGTAGTGCTAGGTATTTTCACATTGTTGAAAAAGTTCTGGGATTGGTTGCTCTTTCTTTTTTACTTTTATTCACGTATCCAAACAAAAAAGATTCAGGGACTCCCCTGGTGGCGCAGTGGTTAAGAATCTGCCTGCCAATGAAGGGGACACAGCTTCAAGCCCTGGTCCGGGAAGATCCCACATGCCGCAGAGCAACTAAGCCCACGCGCCACAACTACTGAGCCTGCGCTCTAGAGCCCACATGCCACAGCTACTGAGCCCACATGCTGCAATTACTGAAGCCCGTGCACCTAGAGCCCGTGCTCCGCAACAAGAGAAGCCACCGCAATGAGAAGCCCACGCACGGCAACAAAGAGTAGCCCCCGCTCACCGCAACTAGAGAAAGCCTGCACGCAGCAACAAAGACCCAACATAGCCAAAAAATAAAATAAATAATAAATTTTTAAAAAATGCAAAGCAAAGATGATTTGCTTAGTTTGGAGGACTATTAAGGAGAGTATATTCCTCGCTTCATGTACCATTTTTTTCAGCTATTATTTGCGATGATTCACACGAGCTATGAATAAAAGTTTTAGAGCTAATTTTGAGATCAAATGATTAGGAACAAAAACCAAGCAAAGAGAAGTAGCGAACTAAAATACAGTTATGCACCTCGTGTATAGAATGTATCTATCTAAAGAGCTCAACTGCCCAGAATACAGCTTTACCAGAAAAAGTAAGTAAATAAAAGTTCTCTGGGGAAATAAAATTAGTGTCACAAAATCTATGTCTTAAATTTTATATACTTTAGGCACAAAGAATCTCATGCTTTATTCAAGGGTTTACTCTTTCTTTAAGGGCAATGTAACATTCTTGGCTCCACACCAGTTTGGGGCAAGGGGGAGAGACATACGCAAGAAATTGTACCAGAATCATTTTTTCCCCCAAATATAATTTCACACAACTATTCTAGTTCTCCAATTAAAAAAAAAAAAGTGCTGGTAATGAGAATTCTAGTTTCAAAATCCATTTTTTCCCCTAAATGCTGACTTTTCATTAATATTTTACTAAATGTGTAGCACTGAAATAAGATGACAAAGATTAACATTTAAGAAAAATCTGGAGAGATATCAGACTAGATATGCTTAGAGACATTCACTGGGAAATGACCACAGGCATTCATGGAGAATTTTTTGTCTCAGGTAGATGCCCTTGGGCAAATGATAGAGGCTTAAAAAGAAACTCCAAATAAAAACTGAGACTATAAGCTCTGTGAGGCCAAGAATCCTGTCTCTCTTCATCACTGTATTGCCAATTCCTGTCATATGGACTGAAGACTGTGAGGCAAAATTAGGACCTGGACTGTGTGCTTTCTACACACGATTATTCTTCTCATTTTCTGTGAAGTGAACTAAGGAGATAGAACACTGGAAGCAAGTAAACATATTCCTTTCTGGACTTAAAATAACTGATTGTAACAAATCCTATGGATCTAAATTACCATCACATATTTTATTTTAATCGGCTCACAGAACTTCCCCAAAGTTTTCATGATGATAGCTTTATTAGACATTTCAACAAGCACACTAGGACCATGCTAACTGCTATATACACAGAGCATCATTTTTTTTTAATCAGTCATCAATTTTATACACATCAGTGTACACATGTCAATCCCAATCGCCCAATTCAGCACACCACCATCCCCACCCCACTGCGGTTTTCCCACCTTGGTGTCCATACATTTGGTCTCTACATCTGTGTCTCAACTTCTGCCCTGCAAACAAGGTCATCTGTACCATTTTTCTAGATTCCACATACATGCGTTAATATATGATATTTGTTCTTCTCTTTCTGACTTACTTCACTCTGTATGACAGTCTCTAGATCCATCCACGTCTCAACAAATGACTCAATTTTGTTCCTTTTTATGGCTGAGTAATATTCCATTGAATATATGTACCACAACTTCTTTATCCATTCGTCTGTTGATGGGCATTTAGGTTGCTTCCGTGACCTGGCTATTGTAAATAGTGCTGCAATGAACATTGGGGTGCATGTGTCTTTTTGAATTATGGTTTTCTCTGGGTATATGCCCAGTAGTGGGATTGCTGGATCATATGGTAATTCTATTTTTAGTTTTTTAAGGAAACTCCATATTGTTCTCCATAGTGGCTGTATCAATTTACATTCCCACCAACAGTGCAAGAGGATTCCCTTTTCTCCACACCCGCTCCAGCATTTGTTGTTTGTAGATTTTCTGATGATGCCCATTCTAACTGGTGTGAGGTGATACCTCATTGTAGTTTTGATTTAGAGCATCATTTTTGACCTAGCCTGCCTCCTCAGACTTTATGTCTGCTGTGAATATATCCAATGAAAGCGATTTCAGAACCTAGGTCTTGTGTATTCTTGGAATGTTGAGACTTTAAATATGAATAACTGACATCTTTCATTTTTTTTTTTTTTTTACGTGTACTGAGTATCTACCCTTACCAGTTAACTCTACTAGACACCGGAAGTACAGTGGTGAGGAAAACAAACACATAATCTTTTCTCAAGGATCTTATACTCTGCTATGAAAGATGGGTCAAAAGATGCAACAAAATTAACAAAATAAGGAAAATTGTCAAAAGTACTAGAGGAAAAAATACGGGGCTGATATAAGAATAACAAAAGGGGTGGATGAGGAGCAGTGGGTCTGATTTAATCGGGAAAGGCTTCCTGAGAAGGGGACAGTTAAGCTAAAATCTGAAGAATGATGCAGTGCTTAGAATGAAAAGAGACTGGGGAAGATGACCCTCTGAAGCAGGAGGGAGCTTCCCGTGTTAAGGAGTTGAAACAAGACCAGGATGGCTGAGACCTAGTAGAAAGTCCATGATAAATGGTGAGGATTTTTCCAAAGAGCATTGAGAAGCCATTGAAGGGAGTTAGAGAGATGATTTATATAGCCTAGTTATATATGATATATTTTTCTTAGTTCCGAAACTAAAGTAAATAAATACTGCTAACTTAAATTTGATTTGCCCTGAAGTTTTCCATAATGCATTTGAAATAAAGGTTTCACCAACCTTTACTGTTTGAACATGTTAATGCTAAAGTGAAACTTGGTTTTCATGGCTGTCTTCCAAAGATCAGTCCTTACTGAACTCTAACAAAACTCAGAACCACTTACGTGCTTAAGCATCCTAGCTGGGAGCCCTGTTTTCCTTCTATTCTCTTCATGACCACAGAGATCTACAGTTCCCAGTGTTATATGACAAAGTGCATTAACCGTCTACTTCAAGGGGCTCCATTTGTTGTGTTGGCAGTTTTTTTCTTCCTTCCTCCTCCCTAATGAGGCCCAGTCCCACTCACTGATGTCCTACAACAGTCAGACAAACCACCACCTCAAGTTCTGCCAGGAATCAAAAATAACTTTAATTACATTCTATACTGTGTATCTATATTTAATGATAATGGATAATATCTCTGATGACATTTTTTCAAAATTTGCTTCTCCATTTCCCCTTCATTCGGAAAAACGCCTTCCTGACCATCTGTGTACATAGCTTGTTTGAAGAATGTAAATGCTCATTCACCCTGTAACACCTCTATTATAATTAATGCACAGAAATCCTTTAAAAGTTCCTGATTTTACCACCTGGAAAGAGAGTGGGCCTCACAATTGTTCAACAGAATTCTTTATACAACCCCCGACTGGGAACACATGCAGCTAATGTGATCCTGCAAATGGGCTCACAGAAATCCTGATACTTCCTCAAGGGAGCAAGATTCTTCTTCCAAGGCACAGGACACTTCAGAAAAGGGATAGAGGGAGACACTTTTCTTCAACATGCATTTATACCTTCTGGTACCTAATAATCCTTACCTGTGGTAGTCACGATTTCTCTAGACTTTATAGTTCTACACTCTTTCCAACGTCACATGGAAAGATGCCGGATCAAGATATAGGACATAACTCCTTACAAACTTCCCTTGCATACTCATGATCCTGCATACCCTGGCAAGATTAAATACCTTTTTGTCAGAACTTGCTGAGGACATAGAATGAGAAGATCCATGCAAAAATACCATGAAAGATACAAAGGGGTGTGCAAACTTAAGGCACTAAGACTATGGCTTATTTGTCTTTGTATTCCCAATGACTAACACAATACTTGGTATGCAGCAGGTTCATAGTAAATACATACACATAACATAAAATTCTAAATATACATGTATCTATATCAATCTATATACAGTATATGTGTATATATATAGAGAGAGAGAGAGAGACAGAGAGAGAGAATGAATAAATCTAATCACTGCATTTGAGTATCCACAGATTTAGCTAGCCTTTAACCTCCTTTTTTTTAAAATTCTTATCATTATGAAAGTATTTAGTATTTGTCTTTGGTGCTATCCCTCCTCCCTTTTTCTCTTGTTACCTAAACTTTCCCCAATATAGACACATAATTGCCCAAGGCCCTCCTGATGGCATATGGTATTCCCACCCAGTCCTTAGCACTCTCTAAGTACTCTGCTATCTCCAACATTTTCCTTCCCACTTTCCCATCAGCTATTAAGTGGAAGAGCAGACATTCAAGTCCAGAGCTATCTGTCTCCAAAGCTCTTTCTCCTGATCTCTGCTCTTTCCCAAGGAATTTCTGGTTCTAATGACTCAATATTGATAGAAGGACATTTCTGGTATTCCTCCTCATGTGGTACTACCTCTCCCTCTATAGTAAATGCAGTACTACTTAGAAGTCACCCTTATGTATCAGGAAGCAAGTGGGTCAAACTTTTAGAAACTTGAAGTTTGAGTGTCTAATTGGAAGCAAAGTAATCTGAAGACTCAGATGAGGACAGAAATTCTCTCCTGAAATCATCCTCTGTTGTTCATTCTTGGGCTCTTAAGCCACTAAGTGTGAGCGTCAGACTTGAGGAGTCTTTGAGATACAGCCAGTTGTCTTATCACTCACTGACTTAAGAGCAGCCCCCCGATGAGTCACACATTGCCTCTGTCACAGCAGATCAGCTACAAGGCTAAAGTCATCATGTACACGGAGAGTTGTGCTATCAGTGATGGAGAGCAGCTCTTCCCTGTTCTTCTGAGGACTTTTAAAAAGGACTCAGCTGGAGCACAAAGAATTTAGAATGGATTCTTATAAATACATAAAATGTTGAAGTTCTGAGAAAGTGAAATCACCCAGTGGTGACATAAAGCAGGGGTCTTCATAATTTTTTTTTTTTTTTAAGAAAAGAAAAACATCTCATTTCCCTAAAGTTTTATCAGGTTGGGTTAGGGAAGGTAATACCAAAAAAAAGCAATAGACTAAAAGCAAAATAAAGATCACTTCTCCCAAACACACTCCAAGACCCCATCTTATACCTGTGCTTACAGTTTAAGGAATTGTAATGGCCACAAGCCATTACATGTGTAGAACCTACTAGCACAACTTGATGTATTGGTTGGACAACTACTGGAACAAAGTACGTATCTCAGGAGAATTTTAAGACAAGGAAAATAGTTTTCCCAAATGAATGAAATGTTGTCTTATTTAAAAGCAGAGAAATAACTACAAAACGTAAATTTTGAAATTCTTTGCAAATCTAAAATTCTGTAATTCTATGATTATTAAAAGCAAAATTAATATATAATAGAAATCTCTTATGTAAGATATTAGCTCTGAATATTTCTATTTTTAATACTTGTATTCTGTGAAACTAAAACATAATAAACGCTACAACAGGAGGGATGTCTTGACATTTGGTGTTCTCTAACCAGCTATTAGAATTGGCCATATAGGCTAATAATTTCAAGCCAAAGGTATTTTAGAGAGATAACTGCACGTAGCCATGTGTTTGCCTTCCTACACCTTGAATATTGTCTAATGGAAATAATACAACCCAGTTGTTCAAGAGTTCTTTAGTTACTTATGTGACTGAAATTACATTCAAATTATTATAACATTGTGAATGCTAGCTACTATGTGAGTTTTTAAAATATTTTCTATATTTAGTATAGTATAACTTTTTAATACCTGATATTAGGTCCTCAAAATGCACTGTAGTAGGAGGAAAAAAAACCCAGCCAACCCCCTAAAGAGAGTAATAAAATAGACATACATTTTTTATGGGACTTGTTTATCTAGCCTCCCTGGAAGACAGGACTGCAAAGAGATTTTATTTCTTACTCTCATCCAGAGCTAGAACTTTATCAGGTCCCTGCCAGAGCTGAGTTCTGCTAGTTCCAGAAGGAAATCCTCTAAGTGGTTTAGTAAATGCTAAATGGAAACCTTGGGATATCTGACTACACAAAATTCAAAAGTAATAGCTTAGTAATTCAGAACAGAACCTCTGTGTCTCTCATTACAGTATGTTAAACTAAGTAGAAGATCTCTATAGTTTTAGCAGCTCAAATCCTGCCCTACTTGTCCCAGTCCTAAGCAATGTCTTCTCAACAACATTAACAAAGCAAAGTGTGAGCTACTTTCCTATTTCATCATGGGAGGGCTCAATTTCACATACATGTGTTTGTTTCTTTGGGCTCTGATCAAAACAGTTTCAATAAGTGTCCAGTCATATCATTACACATAAAAATAGTTTCGATTTTTTTGCCTGCAGACATTATGTCTTCAACACCTCAAGGGCTTCAGCAAAACATTCTTTGCTCTTTTCAGTAACAATGGTCCAATTCAGTCAATCACAAGTTTGGCTCAAAAATTGGCAATTCAGTTTGGCTCCAGCTAAACAAATCAGACCAAAGAACAAAATCTTCATAAAAAGGAAAGTATTTTGTAGAATGAAGTGGAAAAAAATAGCTTTTTCCTTCGATGAAAAAATTATGAATCTCTTAAACGGAGAGCTTAATGCAAGTGATCTGAATTAGGTTTTAGCTTTGATCTTAAGTATTTTTCCTTTTTATAACTCTAAGAACTGATAGTAATTTGCCTGAAATTTCAATGAAAATTATTTGGTTTAAGCTTTCCTGGAAAGTCTGCAACTGATTCCCTCACTCAAAATTTTACTTGAGTAGGTAAAGCTCTATAACAAGGTTAATTCTACTTAACACTCATTCTCTTCACAGACTTAAATAAATCTCAAGCTTCTAGATTTTAAATCATCATTTATTCTCTTAAAATAATTAGAATAACAGATCAGCTATCCAGAAGCCTTACGTATAGAAAACTATAGAGAAGCCTTACCTATCAAGAGTACAAACAAGAGTCCCAGAAGTCTCCAAGCAACCAAACGAGATGTCACAAAATTGACAAACAAAACATATGCTTAATGTATCAGGGGTCAAGGAAAGGTTTGCACCCTTTCCCTCTGGTTTCTCTGGCCAAGCAATTATGCATGAAGGGAACCATAACTCAGTGGGAAATGAATATTAGTTTGGAAATGTTACCTTATTCTCTCTTCACTACTCTAACCCACCACCTACACAACTTCTCTCATTAAGAGCAAAATTTAGACAAAGTCTAAATAAGGATTCTTGCTCTTCTCTCCAAAAAACTAAGATTTGGAGCCCTCAAAACAGACTAAACATAATTTACCTACCCAGTCACAGATGCAGAACGGCTAAAACAGAAATAGAGAGTACACATGAGTTAGGATGAGTTAGTCAGGTCTATCTCTGTGAAGTAAACTCTATTTGATCAGTTTAATACAAAGAAGTCAAAAGTACTAGAGAGACAGGATATGGAAATGGATGGGTCATGGCATTAGAGGTAATGGTAACACTCCCTATTTGTTAAAATGTAACCCAATAAATGGCCTGTGCTTTAATCAATTATATTATAAACTCCTTCTCCCATAGGATATAGAAGTGGAAAGAATAAAATCGCTCCAACAATTCTCTCAACACAACTCCCAATGCTGTAGTCATGGAATAGCTCCACAGGAGTTTCCTTGAAGCCTAGTTAAACCAATATTTAGAGAAAATTCTATTAACAAAACCTTCAGCCTAAGTAGTATGTAATATACGAATTATGGTAGAGAGAAGAGAGGAGATCAATATAAGAGCCATTTCAAAGGTAGGCTCACAGACAGCAATGAAGGTTGAGAGTATGGTTGAAAAAGAATAAGTAGATATACCAGTGCCTCAGGGCATAGCTCCTTGAACTCCTTAGGAAGAAGGCAAATACTTCTAGGGCTCTTGCAAGCTTCAGTGTATTAGGAGCCAAAGCATTTCTAACCCTGAGTTAGCAGGAAATAATTATGGTCTGGGTGTTCTTTTTTGGAAGTTCCAGAACCATTTGCTACTTTCAAGATGTTCTTTCTTCAAATTGCTGATTTTTTAATTGTAGTTCTCATAGGGTTATGCTTCAGTTATGTAGAAAAGTCATTTATGCATGTATATGAAATACTGTATGTCCTGATGATATCAATTAATTCATATTTGTATACATTTTTAAGGTTTCTGTGGTAAATATACAGATATATGAAAGACAATATAGAGAGGCTTTTGCGAATAGGCAAATTTCAAGATTTATTTAGTCATTCTCAGGACCTAGAACAAACTAAAGAGAAAACTCAAGTGTTAAAACCTTCAGTTTCTTACATTACATCTGCCTTCATTTGCCATATTTCCATATACAAGTGTTTCTGGAAGGCATAGTGTTTCTTCTCTTGTAATCTGAGTCCTGAACACTTGTAGCATGACTGCCTAAGGTATGACAAAATTCTCCCTGTGTGTTGTATCTCAAACTCACATAAGAAATCACCGTGGATTTCCCATGTGCAGAATGGTTTACCCTGTGGCTTGTACTTGGCCAGATTTTAATCTTGTCCTGTTACTGCTTCTTATCTAATCGTACGTAAAGGAAATTTGATAGATATAGACAGATAGATAGGTAGGTAGGTAGGTATGTAGATAGATAGATAGATAGATAGATAGATAGATAGATAGATAGATAGATAGATGGGCAGGCAGACAGAAATCCAGGTGATGTTTCCCAAAGCTTCCTATTACTATATTTTACATACTTGTATTCTACATTATCTGTTATTTGTCACTGACAAGAAGATGGATGATAGAGAGCTAACTTTTAAAAATACATAGTTGAACAACATAAAAACCACCATCAAAATTATGGAACTCTGAAGTAATTCTAATCCAACTTTCTTAAGACATTTTAACTGTTAAGCAATGCTTATCACCAATAAAATGCTTAAAATTTATCTACATTAACTTGAATTAATGGGTAATAGCATATAGCCTTTGGAGACAAAAAATTTGAGTATACCACACTCTGTTTTTTGGGGTTTTTTTTAAAGATTTTTTTTTGATGTGGACCATTTTTAAAGTTTTTATTGAATTTGTTACAATATTCCTTCTGTTTTATGTTTTGGTTTCTTGGCAGCAAGGCATGTGGGATCTTAGCTCCCCGACCAGAGATCGAACCAGCACCCCCTGCTTTGGAAGGTGAAGTCTTAACCACTGGACAGCCAGGGAAGTCCCCCACACTCTGTTTTGACCCAAGTGTTCTAGAATCCATGGTTTGAACTTCTATGTCAAAAATGATAACAATGGAACAGTAAACAAAACTGGTTTCCATTTGTTCTGAAAATTGTTCTCAGTTGAGGTGGCAAAAATTCTTAAGTTGTTAAAGGGAAAGAGATTTTTTTCAAAACCAAATCATCTAAATATTAATGGGCCAATGCTAGAATGTCAATAATCATAAAGATGAGTTGCCCTAAAAACACTAGAATCCTATAACTAATTGTTATTTGTTGAGTTCATTCATTATTTTTGTCTTTAGAGAGGGAATTAGTGTAATATATTAAAAATTACCAAAAGAATTTAGGTGATTCATTGATTTCTCTCACTCTTCCTCTTTGGGTAATCTTGATACTTAACTTTTAAAACTCACTATCTTGGCACCAAAGTTGGCCAATAATATATTTTTATTTTCTTATGGGTCTGTTTAGTACTGGATACATTGATTTCTCAGCCCTGTTAGGCTCACATTGTTTCAAAACACACCTGTTCTTTGTAGAAATTTTGGAATATCTTACTACTCTTGAATCACCCTGTACATGCTAATTCAGTTTCGTGTAAATGTGGAATTTAGACAGTAAGGCAGTCAACTGAAATAAGATTAATAAATCAAAATCTTAAGTATTAAATATATCTCTTTCTTTCAGAAAGCATTTGGAAGAGATCCTCATTTACCCTGTCTGGACAGAACTGGTCAGTAATTGGAAAGAGTTTATCAGTCCTAACATTAGTGTCTCAGAGAAGTAGGCAATCTTAACAAAAGAAATAGAACAAAAATCAGAAAATTGGAGGTTTGGAAAATGGACAGGTTGAGAGTAACAGAGGTAAGATCTGTGGCTGGCCAAGTATTGAAAGTTGAATGAACCTCAGACATTGTTGCAATACTATTTATAAGACAATCACATATTTGGAGAAAACTTATAGTTAAAATCCACTAGGACACTGTGCCCTAACTTTTTTTTCCATTGTATTCCACATGTCAGATGCTGCCTACAAGAGCCATACAATTCAGTGGCAAAACTACATTTGTAAAAAACAAACAAAACAGAGAGAAAAGAAAATCTGCAAAATAAACAAAACAACACCGTCTTATTTTCATTTACATGGCATTCAAAAAGTATTTTTAAAGCATGAGAATTAAATCATACTGTTAATACTGTTACAGTTCTCAAAAAATGTTTTTTACAGAGAAAAATAAATATGACTAATATTTGCTTTAATATTAAACTACATGTCAAATATGAATTTTGAACTTTCTAGAATTCTACTAAACAAATATTAATAACTTGAGCAACTACATAATACTAGGTATATTCATAAACAAATATAATTCATTTTTATTACAAAATAGAATGTATAAGCTGTAACATTTTTTACATAAAGAGTATCATTCTCAATAAGACAAATATGTAAAACTCTAAGCACCCTAGTTTTTATCTAGTTTCACCTTTTCATTAAAAATGTGTGGGTAAAATTAAGAGGACACTGGAAGTAGCTGTAATATCATAGTTCATAAATTCTACAAAATACTCTAAGCACACAACTGTTGGCTGTAGAGCAGTAATGGCTGCTCACCAGAGGCTGCTGGATCTGTGTGGTTCTGGATCTACCTGTGATTTCTCTCACTCTTCTCAAACTCATATCAGAAAACATATGCGTTCAAGTGATATCATATACAAATAAATTTGAATCCTTTTAGACAGATGAAAATTAATGTCATTCCCAACTTTAGATCTTTGCCTATTATTAGCAACAGAATACTTCCTACACACCTCAAGATAATACAAATATTCTAGTAACTGCCCTCAGTTGAAAGCTTTTCAAGGGACTGTTAGCTCCTTGAGTTTCCAGCACTGGTTCTTATTTAAGTCCCAGCACATGGCTTGAGGAGGGCACCTTGTCAGTATTCAATAATTGTGGGTGGAACTCAACTCAGCATCTGTTAGGTGGCCCTACCATTAAGGAGTGGTTTCTCTTCACTAATGGCAAAAGAGAATAGCCAAATATAACTTGTTCCTACAGACTAGCTGTCAGCACTTTTCATCCATATTAAAGTAAGCATGCTTTCAAAGGGAAAAAACAGCTTACTTTTATAAAGTTTTGGAATGATTTATAAATTTTTTATAAATATATATTTTAGTCTTTCCCATTATGTCTCCTCTTTATTGAGATTTCATCAATGCAGCAGAAGTGGGGGTGACTGCTCACAATTGCAAGTTTTGTGTTTATAAATGTATGTGTATGCATATGTGTGTGTTTAGAAAAAGGTAATACTGTCTAAAAATGTCTCTGGAAGAAATCCAGTAGAAGAAAGACCCCGATTCTGTACAATGGCTGATATGATAAGTAAATCTTAAAACCTGGGACTCACACTTTAAATTCTGATCTTGGAGAAGAGTTTTGTTTCCAGCAAGGCTGCCTCAACTTCTCACAGTTCAGATTCCTAAATATGTTTTTAAAACTAAGGAATGACAATAGATAGGCCCTCATTCTCCAATTCTATTTCCCATTTAAGAAACAAAATTTTCAATTCCCACCTCTATCTCAGTTGCATGCTTAAAATAATCAATACATAATACAAAATATCAAACTTCTACAAAAACTTTAAAATGTTTATAAAACTTTGCAAAATGAATAAAGCTACATTTTCTTCAGTGAAGATATGTAAAAGCACCCCAGTGGAAGCAGAAGCTACTAGATCATAGTGAGCAGGTCTCATTTGATATCTATAATTACGTCCAAGAGTAGTATGAAAATGTTTTCCCTCCTTTTTGGCACAACTGATCTGGAATGCCTATTTAAATTAGGACAAAACCGGGAAGCTCCCACATGCCACAGAGCAACTAAGTCCGTGCACCACAACTACTGAGCCTGCTCTCTAGAGCCTGCGAGCCACAACTACTGAGCCGGCACCCTAGAGCCCGTGGGCCACAACTACTGAAGCCTGCGTGCCACAACTACTGAGACCACGTGCCACAACTACTGAAGCCCGCACGCCTAGAGCCCATGCTCCACAACAAGAGAAGCCACTGCAATGAGAAGCCCAGGCACCACAACAAAGAGTAGCTCCCGCTCGCCACAACTAGAGAAAGCCCGCGCACAGCAACGAAGACCCAATGCAGCCAAAAATAAATAAATAAAATAAATAAATTTATTTTAAAAAATTAAATCTTAATAAAAAAACTTAAAAAATAAAAAATAAATAACTTAGGACAAGATACAGTAGGATTTCATAAAACTCCCAATTTTGTACAATGCAGCAATTTTCTAAACGTCTACAGTCTCAACTGCAAATTAAATTTCTATGTCAGTGTCAGGTTAATTTTCCAAGAAGACTCTTTTGAAAAAAGGTTTATTGAATGTTTCTTATGTGCTAAGCACTATGCTAAACAATTTTCAGGCATTATCTCACCAATTCTCACACCTATGAGTTTGATACCATTAAAATCCTCATTTTACAAATAGAAAAGGAGGTTTGGGGAGATTATGCCACTTGTCCAAGGTTGCAACAGCTATTACATGGTAGAACTATGTTTTAGACATAGGCCATTTTAACTTCAAAACTCAAGCTACTTACAGTCATGTACTCTTCTGCATGAAAAATCTTCAACTTGTGTTCCTTGTTGCACATTAGACAAGGAATAGCTTGTAGACTCTCAGCTTCAGAAACAACAGTTTTCCTCTGAGAGTGGTGGTCCTCTAGTCTCCTATGAGTTTTCTCTCTATTCTCTGACAGTTCTAAGGCTAGTGTGGACACTAAGAATTATGAGGTGAGGATAGCGTCTTACTTCTGTCTGTTATTTGTCAGCACACAGGACCTTGCCTTTAATACAATAAAAGGGAAATGATCTTTGATGCAGACTTACTTTTCTACCTTTCAAAGCAAGGCTTTTCATACTATGGTCCAGATCTGCACTTAAGGTTCAGTCATTCAAGAAACACATTGTTACTGATCATCTACTATATGCTTTTCTCATTTTCTCATTAAAGAAATTTATGAAGAAATGAAGTATGCACATAATATATTCCCTATGCACTAAGTAAAAGATACTCAAAATTCAAGAGCATCCTGGAATAGGTATAGGGAGTTCATTTACAATCTATACCCTTTTAATAATTTAAATGGAAAAAAGAAAGCTATGTAAGTTAATAATAGTTCCTTAGTTTTAGAACCACCCAGTTTTTCAGGCCATATAGAGCAGGAAAAAAAAAAAAAACCCATCAATTTATTTTATCACTCTAGTGGAATATCTACTTTAAAACATTCCTTAAAAGGCTAAACTTGATCTAAGATATAAAATTATGAAAAGCATTTATTACTGCTTTGAACAACATGTTCAGTGTTTCCTTTCATATCATATCCTAGAAATACATTTCCTTAGAATCACTTTTTAAAAGAAGTTTAATATATATATAAAGTTTATATATATATAAACTTTAAAAGAAGTTTAATATATAATATATATATATTATAATAATATATATATATATATATATATAATAATTCCCACTATTTCACCATCCCAGACCCGATTACGTTGTTATGTTACCCTCTGGCAAGGTCTACGGAAAGTGAAACCTCATAACCCCTTGACAAATTTTCCTCTCTCTTCTTCACTGGAAATGAAAGAGTGAAAATTTGTGCTGAATGAGATCCAACCTAAGGTTCTGTCTACAAAAAAGAAACAGACATTTCAAACCCTCCTCTTTTTCTCTGAAAATATAGAGGACAGTTCTCCATGGGGACTTTTCCTTTCAGAGTAACAATACTTGAAAGTTGAGGATTCATCCACTTTCACCACCTGATTAAAATGCCCAACCCTTCCTTGGCCTGTTGCAGCAAGTGGTCTGTAAATCTGAGCAAACTTGAATTTCTTGCATTCCTCCCACCTGCCACATTTTCTTAACTGAAGGCAAAAAGTGTTGCAATTGTACGTATTCCCGTGAGCCTGCAGAGATTCACAGAGTTCTAACAGACGTTGCTTTACGTTTTTAAAATAGGACAAAGCAGTCTGAAAATAGTGAGGTTTTGGGGTAGATCTGTTTTTAAAAAGACTTAAATATGGTAAAAATCAATCTAAAAACTGTTCCAGGCAGCTGAGAGGCTGGGGATAACACGAGCGAAGGGAATAAAGAGAGCTCTGAAGAGCCAGTACCAGTTGCTAATACTTAATCTCTTTAAATAATGAATTAGCTGCTCATATCTACTGTGGCTGCTAAGAGAAAGCACTTTCTTTGTGGAGTGAAGTAAAGCTTGAATACCCATGAATTATTCAATATAAAGTGTGCCGGTTAAAATGCCTTGATATTGGAAGTCAAGTGTAAGATTATCTCTTGTCTGTCAAAAAGCATCTCTACCGTGTTACTGAGCCCTAGAGGACGGGGCCCGAGGAGTGAGAAAAGAAAGATGGAAAGCCATCCAGAAACAACATCATAAAGCACAAAGCGTTCAAAATGAGCGAGCAGCAGCTTCCTCACTGTGGGGGAACCCTTACTGACATGCCCTCTTTAAGCAGGACTTACTGCTTACTGCTTACCGTCATTACCCCTCTGTTCTCCAGGATGATAACATGGAAAAGTTGACGAACTACTTTCCACTGGAGACAACAGATACTAATTCACCAACTATTGCTGACTTAAAGAAATACTTTCCTTCCTAAGGTGTCTATTGAGAGTTGAGTGATGATCTTTTGATCAATTTAGAATTTTTAAAGGAAAAGTGATTAACCACAAAGCATACTGAAATGTAGACCATGGCAGATTTCAATGTACACTATTTCATTATCTATTACTCTATGAAGTAATTTCATACTCAGCTGCATATTTTTTTCTTTCCTGGATGTTCTTCCAGATTTTCCTTTTTCTTTTTGATAACTCAGAAATAATTTGGTGCATAGAGAAATCAAAATCCCCAAATTCACCATGTTTCTTTTAAAAATGAAGTACTTATAAACTGTATATGCTATGCCTTCATAAAGCATTTATTAAGCACTAGTTATGGGAAGGCACTGTTCTAGGTCCTGGGAATAAAAAGATCAATAAAGATAGTCCCTGCCCTCAAGACATTTGAAATGAAGAAGGGAAAACAGATGTACACACATTAAATCCATGAAGTTTCATAGATGATATGATAGAACATCCCAAAGGAGAGAGGGCAATTTATTTGAGTGGGGAATGGGGACAATCACAGAAAGCTCATAGAAAATATAATGCTAGAGATTAAATTTGAAAAAAGATGAAGGATGTTCATCTGGGCAGATTTGGGGAGGGGACTTTTATTAATAGGCGTGAGGACGAGTAAAGGCAGAGTGCTGAGAAAATGACCTGGCATGTCTGGAGAACAGCAGCCATCTGGGTGTGGTTAAAGCATCATGTAGAAGCTGACAGGTAAAAAACAGTCTAGGCTATAGGCAGAAGCTGATGTGGATCCCATGCTTAAGAAGTTTGAACTTTATTCTCTAAACAGTAAAAGATAATCAAGGGGTTAGGCAGAAGATTAACATCTTAAGGTTCTTGTTAAGGAAGGTCCCTCTGATGGTGAAAGTGCCTGAGAAAGTACAAAGCTCGGAGTGGGAGGCCCAGCTATGTTCCAAGAACCAATACTTCTGTAGCAGAGATGAAAAAGAATAAGAAGGACTGGTGACTAAATGATTGTGAAGAAAGTGGCAGAGGGATCTAATTAAACTTCTAGGTATCTGATTCAGATGAATGGTAGAAGGTGATGCTATTCACTAGATAAGAATAATCAGAATAGGTTAGGAGATAAAGAGAATTAGTTCAATTTGGGATATGTTAAACAGAGATATCCAATAGGCATTTCAGTATTGTTACCTCGAGCTTTAGATGGGCTTGGTTAAAGATGCAAATTTGAGAGTCATTAGCTAGCCCTCAGTGAGTGAAGACATAGGGATGGATGAGTGAACCAAAAAAGTGCATAGGACTCCAGGGAAACCAGTAGTTAAAGGGCAGGTAGAGGAAGAGAATAACAAATTTAGAGAAATACAAGAAAATTTTTAGTGTGGGTTTGAAACTAAAGGATGAGGAAGCTTTAAGAAATAAGTGGCCAACAGATTCAAATGCCCCTTAGAGGTGAAACATGATGAAGATTAAAAATTATCTAATGGATTTGGCAACTAGGGGATCGTTGGTGAATTTCTGTATGGCAGCTAGTTTATAGGGGCAGAAACAGAAACCAAATTATCCAGGATTAAATAGGATGGTAAGAAATTCAAAATTATCAGTATAGACAATTCTTTAGAGAATAGGAACAATAGGAGGTATAGTGGGTTGAATTATTTCCCCTAAAAAGATGTGTTCAAGTCCCAGTCTCTGGTACCTATGACTATAACCTTGTTTGAAAACAGTCTTTGCAGATGTAATTAGTCAAGCTGGTAAGCCTTGGCACTCCTTGGTCTATCCGTGCATCACTCCAGTCTCTGATTCTGTCTTCACATGGCTGTCTTTCCTCTGTGTGTCACTAAATCTCCCCTTCCTTAAAAGGACAACAATCATATTAGATTCAGGGCCCACCATACTCCAGTATGACCTCATCTTAACCAGTTACATCTGCAATGACCTTATTTCCAAACAAGGTCACATTCTGAAGTACTGGGGGTTATGACTTCAACATGTCTTTTGGCGGGGACACAATTCAACCTATTACAGTATCCTAGAGACAAAGTAATCTAGCAAATAGATATAGATATGAATATGCAAAATGATATAGATATAGATATAAACACAGGCATGGATACATAAAATGATTGAGGCCCAGGGTTTCTTTTCACTTACTCAAGTCACACAGCAAGTTAGTATCACAGCCCGCACTAGAACCCAGTTCTGCGGATTCTCAGTTAGCTGCCCTTTCTATATTGCCCACACCACCACACAACTCATTCAATGGCTTCATCTGGCCCTGTGGATACAATCCAAACTCTTTAATATGGTCTAAGGATCCGTATCATCTGGCCACAGCCTCAACTCAAGCCACTTATCCTATGTTCTATGCTCAAATCACACTGGTCTTTTTCTAATTTCATCAACTGGCTGGCCTCCTTTCTGCTTCAGTCCACAATGAACAGGCTAATTCCTCTACCTTGAAAGTGATACTCATTCCTTGGCCCTGCTCACTTTCTTCACGACTCAGCAGAAATTCGTTTCCTTGAGAAAATCAATGCTAGTAGCAGATTAAGTTAAATTCTACTTTTGTGTGGAATCCTTATACTTGGGAAAACTTTTCGCAATTATAATTAAGGTTTTATGTGTTTAATGTATATTTTCCCTGATTGACTGTAAGCTCTGAGAGGTCAGGAAACATGTTAATCTTCCCAAAATTCTAGCAGAGTGCTTGACATTTACTATGTACTTACTGACGGAAGCAAAAAGCCCTGACTTGCCCCCCATCAGATGGCTGACAAGGCAATCTGGACATGGTGAAACACTTGGATCCTTGCTGTTCCTCCAAAACACATTGGCATGGACTACTCTCTCTCTCTCTCTGGAACATTCTTACCCCAGATATCTTCATGGCTTTTATTCCTTACTTTCTTCAAGGGTTTTTCCCGATGTCATCTCAATGAAACTAGCCTGAATTTAAAATTATACCCCCATCCTCCTGAGCTTGCTCTACTTTTTCTTTTGTCACAGTAGTTATCGCTTTTTAACTTACTCTTATTTACTTACTTATTTTTTGACTGTTTGTCTGCCTTCTCCTACTAAAATATAAATTCTAGGGCAGAAATCCTTATCTTTTTTATTCAATAATGTATCCTGACCAACAAGACAGTACCTAGCATGTAGTAACAGACTTCTCAAAATTAATTATTAAATGAATGTATTCCAGCAGCATGAAGAGGTACTACTAAAACTAAATATGTTCTATAAGAAGTCAGTACATATCCTCCATTGCTAGCATCAGAAACAAGTGTATGGTCTGTATTTTATTTGATGTAATTTCTTTTTTTTTAGAGAAAATATAATATTGCTGTATTTTGTATGCTCTGTGGTCCACATAAAAATGTCAATTTCAATCAAGAAGAGAAGTATTAAAGTGAGAGTAACAGCTAACCTCTGTTTTCCAGTATTATTTGGCAAAAAAAGAAAACTAAGCATGAAATTCAGTAACTGAATTAATCTCTGATCCTTCCTGACAACTTAAATCGCTTGACGTATTGCAATATTTTCTGCAATTTCCAGTGATTTGCTTAAAGCCAACTTCTACCTACTACTCTGCACATAAAGCCAGCTTGGATCTAAGCTTTATGAACATTTCATAAATCTAACAAAACTTTATGAACATTTCATAAATCTAACAAAACTATAACAGTAAGCACTGCCCCAATGTTTACATTTAGATTTTAAAATGTAGCAGAACTTATGGCAGTAAAAAAAAAAATCTTGAAGCAATTAGAGCTCACATACTAATCCATGTGGTTCCCTCCCATTCCTGTTCTCATGGTCTTTTTTGATGCTCAACTGCCTGCAACTGCTTAAGGAAGACAATACCTTAATGTGTCAGTTAAAGGCACTCCAACCACCTGCCACACCCCTTGCTGGCTCACCACTTCTGCTGCTGCTTCCAACACTGTCTTCATCTGTTTGGGCTTCCATAACAAAACACCACTGACTGGGGGGCTTATAATAACAAGAATTTATTTCTCATTGTTCTGGAGGATGGGAAGTCTAAGTTCAAGGAGTTAGCAGATTCAGCGTCTGCTGAGAGCCTATCTCCTGGTTCACAGACTGTGGTCTTCTCGCTGTCCTCATATGGCAGGAGGAAGAGAGCTCTCTGGGATCTCTTCAATAAGGGCACTAATCCCATTCATGAGGGCTCCCCATTCATGACCTAATCACCTGCCAAAGGCCCACCTCCAAATATCATCACAGTGGGAATTAGATTTCAACATAATGAATTCTAAGGGGACACAAACATTCACTATATAGCAAACACCACAGACAAGCTTTCTAGAGCTCGGGCTCCTCCCAAGTTATTTTGCTGCTTCTGCCAACACAGCCATTCCTCTTTCACTAATTCTACTCCCTTGATACCACTTTGATCAATGTTCCATATCCTAAAACATGAACAAATGCTACCACTGTCATCTTGGCCAACCAATTTGATGTCATTTTTGCCACTAATCTTCTCACCACTTGTTTCTAGGAGGTAGGCAAACAAGATCTGAGATTTTTCATTACCTATTAAAAAGCTGCTATAATACCTCTGACCTGATCAGAAGAAAGATCTAACTGAATAACTTGAAGTCCTGTCCTAGGGACACTGTGTGCTCAATCAGGCAACCAAGTCACTCCCAAGGCAGCTTATAAAAGTTCTTAGGCAGGCTCTTTTCAATACTAAGCAGGTGAGACAAGAACTTCTTCTACATCTTGGCTAAGGTTCCCAGATCCTACAATGTCTCAGACTTCCTCGTGCCCTTAACGGTTCTAGGCTACCAAATAACTCAAGAAATTAAGCAAAGTCTACAAAGTGTGTATCTTTTGACTACTGCCCTTTTCCAATTGAGTTTAATTTGCATAGAAAATTCTGAAGCTAAATTTCTAGTACAAGTATATAAAATATAGAGAGTATGTCAAAGTTCTGTTTTGAGCAATGAACATCGTTGCTACTGACTTCTCTATAGCCCCTAATACTTTCAGAATAATTTCATTTAGTTCATTTTATTTATTTCCATGATGGTAATAGGTTTGTACGAAGCCCTCAGCAAATCTGTTGCCTAGCATGATCTGTAGTCCATGGATTGCTAGATTTTTGTGAGATGCCCTCTAAGAATTACAAGGCTAGTCTATGGCTACAAAACTGTTTAGGTTTGTGTTAAAACTAGCTTGTTCTTGTGAAGAGCAAATTTTCCCCTTTATTTCTTTAACACTGTACCCTAACTGAGCTATATGGCTCATATAAATGAATGTATAATAATACTAGAATACCAGAACTGGAGCACAAGATAGAGATTAGGTTTCTGACACAAGTTAGAAACCCAGATGTTACAATGGAGAATGCATCTACACTTAAACTAATAGCAAAATTGATTTGACTCGCAATTTCCAAGTGCTGGACCACAACTCCAAGCCCTGGAGACTTGACCTCTTTACTGTAGCTTCCTTCTTCTCCCTCCCCACAGCCGCAACTTGGATCACTACTTGGATCACTACTTTTAACCCAGATCACTACCACAGCTTCCTATGAGAGCTCCCTACCACATACACAACTGCAGCTAGAAAGACCCACCTAAGATGCAGATCTAATGTACCATGACCCCCATCCCCTTGCCACCTAAAATCCTCCAGTAGATCTCCACTGCTTTCAGAAGAAGGTCCAAACACTTTCACATGGCACAAAATGGGTTTTTTATGATAATGTTGTTGGCAGATTCCATAACTTCCTCTCCCTCATCCATACCCTACACTTTACTTAAAACACACTAGCAGCTATTTTCAAAACATCCCATGTCCTGTCATACTGCTATTTTGAAGCTTTATCACTCTTTTAAAAAGTCAGATTTCCTGGGAAATTAATAATTCTTGAGGAGAAGTTTGACAGAAGGTGGAATAAAGGAGAATATTTATGATTTCACGATTTTCCTAGGCCACCAATTCTTCAGTGTAACTATCTTTATTATCAAAATTGAAGATGAGGGGCTGGGTGGGTGTGGGGAAGTGTAGCAGAAAGTTGACTGGGATCACCAGTGTAGAGGCTACTGATACAACTACAGTGAGCTATAAAATTATTTTTTAAAAACACACTGACTCAACTTTTATTCTCCATGTAGTCTTTCTGAATAATACTTCCAGAAATCATCAAGGTAAAAGACTCAGATTTCGCTATGAAAAAACTATAGAAAGTCACAGTGTCAATTTGACCTATCTGCTTTCTGAGCAGACAAGTCTCAAGCATCTGATGGAAACAATCTCCAACCCCGCCCCAGAAAAGAACAATATTTGGACATGATTTGTCGGTGCTCTAGGAAGTATTCAAAAGAATTTTGAAAGATTTTTAAACATATTTTACTTTTTATAGGTAGACAATATGTTTCTAATATTTGATTTTCCATTTATTAATAGAAAAAAATGTTTTGGTAAATTTTGAATTGCAGAACTCACAAATGTTTAAGTAACAAAATATAGATTTTACTACCTTTAATATTGGGGAGGGCATTCCAGATGGGAAGAAAAGAGCAATGAATGAGGAAAGGGAGAAAAAAAGGGAGGGAGAGAGTGGGAGGGAGAGAGTGGGAGGGAGAGAGTGGGAGGGAGAGAGTGGGAGGGAGAGAGTGGGAGGGAGAGAAGGAGAGAGGGAGGGAGGCAAGAAGGGAGGATAAAAGAAAACAAGAACCTTTGCCAAAAGAACTATCTGTTGAGAGGAGCTTCAAGATGGCGGAAGAGTAAGACGTGGAGATCACTTCCTCCCCACAAATACACCAGAAATACATCTACATGTGGAACAACTCCTGCAAAACACCTACTGAACGCTGGCAGAAGACCTCAGACCTCCCAAAAGGCAAGAAACTCCCCACGTACCTGGGTAGGCCAAAAGAAAAAAGAAAAAACAGGGACAAAAGAATAGGGACGGGACCTGCACCTCTGGGAGGGAGCTGTGAATGTGAAGGAGGAAAGGTTTCCACACACTAGAAGCCCCTTCACGGGCAGAGACTGCGGGTGGCGGAGGGGGGAAGCTTCGCAGCCATGGAGGAGAGCGCAGCCACAGGGGTGCGGAGGGCAAAGCAGAGAGATTCCCGCACAGAGGATCGGTGCCGAGCAGCACTCACCAGCCCGAGGGGCTTGTCTGCTCACCTGCCGGGGCGGGCGGGGCTGGGAGCTGAGGCTCGGGCTTCGGTCGGATCCCAGGGAGAGGACTGGGGTTGGCGGCGTGAACACAGCCTGAAGGGGGCTAGTGTGCCACATCTAGCCAGGAGGGAGTCCGGGAAAAGGTCTGGAACACCGGAAAAGGCAAGAGACTTTTTCTTGCCTCTTTGTTTCCTAGTGCACGAGGAGAGGGGATTAAGAGCGCCACTTCAAGGAGCTCCAGAGACGGGCGCGAGCCGCGGCTATCAGCGCGGACCCCCGAGACAGGCATGAGACACTAAGGCTGCTGCTGCCGCCACCAAGAAGCCTGTGTGCAAGCACAGGTCACTATCCACACCTCCCCTGCCGGGAGCCTGTGCAGCCCGCCACTGCCAGGGTCCCATGATCCAGGGACAACTTCCCCAGGAGAACACACAACGCACATCAGGCTGCTGCAACATCACGCCGGCCTCTGCCACCACAGGCTCGCCCCACACTTTGTACCCCTCCCTCCCCCCGGCCTGAGTGAGCCAGAGCCCCTGAATCAGCTGCTCCTTTAACCCTGTCCTGTCTGAGCAGGAACAGACGCCCTCAGGTGACCTACATGCAGAGGCAGGGCCAAATCCAAAGCTGAATCCCAGGAGCTGTGCAAACAGAGAAGAGAAAGGGAAACTCCCAGCAGCCTCAAGAGCAGCGGATTAAATCTCCACAGTCAACTTGATGTACCCTGTATCTGTGGAACACCTGAATAGACAACGATCATCTCAAATTGAGGAGGTGGACTTTGGGAGCAACAATATATAATTTTTTCCTTTTTCTCTTTTTGTGAGTGTGTATGCGTATACTTCTGTGCGTGATTTTGTCTGTATAGCTTTGCTTTTACCATTTGTCCTAGGGTTCTGTCTGTCCGTTTTTGGGGGGTTTTTTGAGGGGATTTTTTGGTATAGTTTTCAGCGCTTGTTATCATTGGTGGATTTGTTTTTGGGTTTGGTTGTTCTTTCTTTTTTTTTAATTACTTAAAAAAATTTTTTTAACAATTATTTTTTGGTTTTAATTTTAATAACTTTATTTTTATTTTATCTTTTTCTTTCTTTCTTTCTTTTTTTCTCCCTTTTATTCTGAACCATGTGGACGAAAGGCTCTTGGTGCTCCAGCCAGGCGTCAGGGCTGTGCCTCTGAGGTGGGAGAGCCAAGTTCAGGACACTGGTCCACCAGAGACCTCCTAGCTCCATGTAATATCAAATGGCAAAAATCTCCCAGAGATCTCCATCTCAGCGCCAAGACCTAGTCCACTCAATGACCAGTAAGCTGCAGTGCTGGACACCCTATGCCAAAAAACTAGCAAAACAGGAACACAACCCCACCCATTAGCAGAGAGGCTGCCGAAAATCATAATATGGTCACAGACAGCCCAAAACACACCACCAGCTGCGGACTTGCCCACCAGAAAGACAGATCCAGCCTCATCCACCAGAACACAGGCACTAGTTCCCTCCACCAGGAAGCCTACACAACCCACTGAAGCAACCTTAGCCACTGGGGGCAGACACTAAAAACAACGGGAATTACAAACCTGCAACTTGCGAAAAGGACACCCCAAACACAGTAAGTTAAGCAAAATGACAAGACAAAGCAACACACAGAACATGAAGGAACAAGGTAAAAACCCACCAGACCTAACAAATGAAGAGGAAATAGGCAGTCTACCTGAAAAAGAATTCAGAATAATGATAGTAAAGATGACCCAAAATCTTGGAAATAGAATGAAGAAAATACAAGAAACGTTTAACAAGGACCTAGAAGAACTAAAGAGCAAACAAACAACCATGAACACCACATTCATGAAATTAAAAATTCTCTGAAGGGATCAATAGCAGAATAACTGAGGCAGAAGAACGGATAAGTGACCTGGAAGATAAATTAGTGGAAATAACTACTGCAGAGCAGAATAAAGAAAAAAGAATGAGAAGAACTGTGGACAGTCTCAGAGACCTCTGGGACAATATTAAACACACCAACATTCGAATTATAGGGGTCCCAGAAGAAGAAGAGAAAAAGAAAGGGACTGAGAAAATACTTCAAGATATTAGAGATGAAAACTTCCCTAATATGGGTAAGGAAATAGTTAATCAAGTCCAGGAAGCACAGAGAGTCCCATACAGGATAAATCCAAGGAGAAACATGCCAAGACACATATTAATCAAACTATTAAAAATTAAATACAAAGAAAAAATATTAAAAGCAGCAAGGGAAAAACAACAAATAACATACAAGGGAATCCCCATAATGTTAACAGATGATCTTTCAGCAGAAACTCTGCAAGCCAGAAGGGAGTGGCAGGACATATTTAAAGTGATGAAAGGGAAAAACCTACAACCAAGATTACCCTATCCAGCAAGGATCTCATTTAGATTTGACAGAGAAATTAAAACCTTTAGAGACAAGCAAAAGCGAAGAGAATTCAGCACAACCAAACCAGCTTTACAGCAAATGCTAAAGGAACTTCTCTAGGCAAGAAACACAAGAGAAGGAAAAGACCTACAATAACAAACCCAAAACAATTAAGAAAATGGTAATAGGAGCATACATATCAATAACTACCTTAAATGTAAATGGATTAAATGCTCCAACCAAAAGACATACACTGATTGAACGGATACAAAGACAAGACCCATATATATGCTGTCTACAAGAGAGCCACTTCAGACCTGGGACACATACAGATTGAAAGTGAGGGGATGGAAAAAGATATTCCATGCCAATGGAAATCAAAAGAAAGCTGGAGCAGCAATTCTCGTATCAGACAAAACAGACTTCAAAACAAAGACTATTACAAGGGACAAAGAAGGACACTACATAATGTTCAAGGGATCAATCCAAGAAGAAGATATAACAATTGTAAATATTTATGTACCCAACATAGGAGCACCTCAATACATAAGGCAAATACTAACAACCATAAAAGGGAAAATCGACAGGAACACAATCATAGTAGGGGACTTTAACACCCCACTTTCACCAATGGACAGATCATCCAAAATGAAAATAAATAAGGAAACACAAGCTTTAAATGATACATTAAACAAGATGGACTTAATTGATATTTATAGGACATTCCACCCAAAAACAACAGATTACACTTTCTTCTCAAGTGCTCATGGAACATTCTCCAGGATAAATCATATCTTGGGTCACAAGTCAAGCCTCGGTAAATTTAAGAAAATTGAAATCGTATCAAGTATCTTTTCTGACCACAACGCTATGTGACTACGCATCAATTACAGGAAAAAATCTGTAAAAAATACAAACACATGGAGGCTACACAATACACTACTTAATAACCAAGAGATCACTGAAGAAATCAAAGAGGAAATCAAAAAATACCTAGAAACAAATGACAATGAAAACACAACAACCCAAAACCTATGGGATGCAGCAAAAGCACTTCTAAGAGGGAAGTTTATAGCAATACAATCCTACCTTAAGAAACAAGAAACATCTCAAATAAACAACCTAACTTTACACCTAAAGCAATTAGAGAAAGAAGAACAAAAAACCCCAAAGTCAGCAGAAAGGAAGAAATCATAAATATCAGATCAGAAATAAATGAAAAAGAAACGAAGGAAACAATAGCAAACATCAATAAAACTAAAAGCTGGTTCTTTGAGAAGATAAACAAAATTGATAAACCATTAGCCAGACTCATCAAGAAAAAAAGGAGAAGACTCAAATCAATAGAATTAGAAATGAAAAAGGGGAAGTAACAACTGACACTGCAGAAATACAAAGGATCATAAGAGATTACTACAAGCAACTATATGCCAATAAAATGGACAACCTGGAAGAAATGGACAAATTCTTAGAAATGCACAACCTTCCAAGACTGAACCAGGAAGAAACAGAAAATATGAATAGACCAATCACAAGCACTGAAATTGAAACTGTGATTTAAAATCTTCCAACAAACAAAAGCCCAGGACCAGATGGCTTCACAGGCGAATTCTATCAAACATTTAGAGAAGAGCTAACACCTATCCTTCTCAAACTCTTCCAAAATATAGCAGAGGGAGGAAAACTCCCAAACTCACTTCCCTTCGTCTCACTCCCAAACTCACTCCCTTCTTCTACGAGGCCACCATCACCCTGATACCAAACAGACAAAGATGTCACAAAGAAAGAAAATTACAGGCCAATATCACTGATGAACATACATGCAAAAATCCTCAACAAAATACTAGCAAACAGAATCCAACAGCACATTAAAAGGATCATACACCATGATCAAGTGGGGTTTATCCCAGGAATGCAAAGATTCTTCAGTATACGCAAACCAATCAGTGTGATACACCATATTAACAAACTGAAGGAGAAAAACCATATGATCATCCCAATAGATGCAGAGAAAGCTTTTGACAAAATTCAACGCCCATTTATGATAAAAACCCTCCAGAAAGTAGGCATAGAGAGAACTTTCCTCAACATAATAAAGGCCATATATGACAAACCTACAGCCAACACTGTCCTCAATGGTGAAAAACTGAATCCATTTCCACCAAGATCAGGAACAAGACAAGGTTGCCACTCTCACCACTATTATTCAACATAGTTTTGGAAGTTTTAGCCACAGCAATAAGAGAAGAAAAAGAAATAAAAGGAATCCAAATCGGAAAGGAAGACGTAAAGCTGTCACTGTTTGCAGATGACATGATACTATACATAGAGAATCCTAAAGATGCTACTAGAGCTAACCAATGAATTTGGTAAAGTAGCAGGATACAAAATTAATGCACAGAAATCTCTTGCATTCCTATACACTAATGATGAAAAATCTGAAAGTGAAATTAAGAAAACACTCCCATTTACCACTGCAACAAAAAGAATAAAATATCTAGGAATAAACCTACCTAAGGAGACAAAAGACCTGTATGCAGAAAATTATAAGACACTGATGAAAGAAATTAAAGATGATACAAACAGATGGAGAGATATACCATGTCCTTGGATTGGAAGAATCAACAGTGTGAAAATGACTATACTACCCAAAGCAATCTACAGATTCAATGCAATCCCTATCAAACTACCACTGGCTTTTTTCACAGAACTAGAACAAAAAACTTCACAATTTGTATGGAAACACAAAAGACCCCGAATAGCCAAAGCAATCTTGAGAAACAAAAACGGAACTGGAGGAATCACGCTCCCAGACTTCAGACTATACTACAAAGCTACAGTAATCAAGACAGTTTGGTACTGGCACAGAAACAGAAATATGGATCAATGGAACAGGATAGAAAGCCCAGAGATAAACCCATGCACATATGGTCACCTTATCTTTGATAAAGGAGGCAAGAATATACAGTGGAGAAAAGACAGCCTCTTCAATAAGTGGTGCTGGGAAAACTGGACACCTACATGTAAAAGAATGAAATTGGAACACTCCCTAACACCATACACAAAAATAAACTCAAAATCGATTCAAGACCTAAATGTAAGGCCAGACACCATCAAACTCTTAGAGGAAAACAGAGGCAGAACACTCTATGACATAAATCACAGCTAGATCCTTTTTGACCCACCTCCTAGAAAAATGGAAATAAAAGCAAAAATAAACAAATGGGACCTAATGAAACTTAAAAGCTTTTGCACAGCAAAGGAAACCATAATCAAGACTAAAAGACAACCCTCACAATGGGAGAAAATACTCGCAAATGAACCAATTGACAAAGGATTAATTTCCAAAATTTACAAGCAGCTCATGCACCTCAATATCAAAAACACAAACAACCCAAACCAAAAATGGGCAGAAGACCTAAATAGACATTTCTCCAAAGAAGATATACAGACTGCCAACAAACACATGAAAGAATGCTCAACATCATTAATCATTAGAGAAATGCAAATCAAAACTACAATGTGATATCATCTCACACCGATCAGAATGGCCATCATCAAAAAAATCTACAAACAATAAATGCTGGAGAGGGTGCAGAGAAAAGGGAACCCTCTTGCATTGTTGGTGGGAATGTAAATTGATACAGCCACTATGGAGAACAGTATGGAGGTTCCTTAGAAAACTAAAAAAAGAACTACCACATGACCCAGCAATCCCACTACTGGGCATATACCCTGAGAAAACCATAATTCAAAAAGAGTCATGTACCAAAATGTTCATTACAGCTCTATTTACAATAACCAGGACATGGAAGTGACCTAAGTGTCCATCAACAGATGAATGGATAAAGAAGATGTGGCACATATATACAATGGAATATTACTCAGCCATAAAAAGAAATGAAATTGGGGCTTCCCTGGTGGCACAGTGGTTGAGAGTCTGCCTGCCAATGCAGGGGACAGGGGTTCGAGCCCTGGTCTGGGAGGATCCCACATGCCGCGGAGCAACTAGGCCCGTGAGCCACAATTGCTGAGCCTGCGCGTCTGGAGCCTGTGCTCCGCAACAACAGAGGCCGCGATAGTGAGAGGCACGCGCACTGCGATGAAGAGTGGCCCCCACTTGCCGCAACTAGAGAAAGCCCTTGCACAGAAACGAAGACCCAACACAGCCATAAATAAATAAATAAATAAATAAATAAGAAATGAAATTGAGTTATTTGTAGTGAGGTGGATGGACCTAGAGTCTCTCATACAGAGTGAAGTAAGTCAGAAAGAGAAAAACAAATACCGTATGCTAACACATATATACGGAATTTTTTTAAAAATGGTTATGAACAACCTAGGGGCAGGACAGGAATAAAGACGCAGATGTAGAGAATGGACTTGAGGACACGGGGAAGGGGAAGGGGAAGCTGGGACGAAGTGAGAGAGTGGCATGGACATATATGTAAATATGGACGAAATGTAAAATAGATAGCTAGTGGGAAGCAGTCGCATAGCACAGGGAGATCAGCTCCATGCTCTGTGACCAGCTAGAAGGGTGGGATAGGGAGGGTGGGAGGGAGGGAGACACAAGAGGGAAGACATATGGGGATATATGTATATGTATAACTGATTCACTTTGTTATAAAGCAGGAACTAAGACCATTTTAAAGCAATTATACTCCAATAAAAACGTTAAAAAAAATTGAAAAAAAAAGAACTATCCTGTTATAAAGCTGAGTACTTCACATAGCTTTAAAATCAGGCCAGTGTTTGAGGGTAACAGATAAAAGAAATCTGTATCTTTTGGATTAGAAATTATCAAGGAAGAATTTGGGTAAGCAAAAAAAAAAAAAAGAAAAAAAAAAAAAAACTACCCAAAAGAAATCAAGAAGGATTGTAAAATGTGTAAGATACCCCAAAGGTAGTTGTACATATACGTGTAACACATTTTTCCCAATTCAGCCCACGAGGCCACTATACTTCTCACTCAGTAATAGGAAATAGGCCTAATTTACCATGATGAAAAAAGAATTCCCTTTAACTAAATATTAAGACATACTAGATTTCAACATCTCCCTCATTGCTGACACTCAGTAAATATTTATTTTTACTGTTTATCTCAATAGATCTTAGAATTGTGCTTGTTCAGGACGGCAACAAATCTTCAAGGCCTCCAGGTATAAATTATGCAGCCAATGTGTAACTTTCTTTTGGATTCAATTTCAAAAAGAAACTCTGAGTTTGAAGCCTCGTAATTCATTTTAGGTATCATGCTGTCTTTGTATCTTCCCTGATGCTTTCAAAATTAGGTGAAGCTCTTTTGCTGCTCAGAAATATACATCCTTGTTAGACTAGTATAAAAAAGGTCTTCAGGCTGAAACCAAATTCCCTACTTTAGAATATAATGCAAAATTTTTTCATATCCAAGAGGATATATGTCAGGAATACTGAGTTTGATGTTCATGACTGCGACTTCTTTCATTTTTTTCTTAACAGAATACATATATATATATATAATTTGCTTAAGATTTGCAAAATGCATGTTGATTATTTTTTATTGTTTTCGTCTTAGTTCTCACAAACCATTAGATACAATTCTAAAATTAATACACAGGTTAAAAGTTTCATTTCAAAGATACACCAGTAAGTATTTATGTGTCTTAGAGAATTTTCATTTTTAAGACCATTTTCATTCATTGAAAATAAGTCTACTCAGAAGTATAGGATTTCTATACTTATAGTAAGAAGGATTTCATAACAAATATTTAAAATGTACTTCTCCCAGGCCATTACTTTTGACCAAGGCATAACCTTCAGGGATTTGTGGACATAGATATTAACATTAAAAAAGAAAAATGTTTATGCGTTATATCATATAGATCATCACAGCAATCTAGCTGTAACTGTCTTTCTCTTTGATTTCTCCTTCTCCATTACACAAACTAAGTGATTCTATCTGTAAAAGGTTAAGCAAAATCTTTTGGTTTGGGAATTTAGTCTCCAAAAGCTAGTATTACAGAGATCAGCTAAGTACATTGTTTCTTTGTGGCTAGTGGGACTTTATTTTGGCAAACCTCCAAATCAGAACTGAGAGAATAAGTATAGAGAAGACCCCTTAAAGGCATAGAAAAAAATAAGGTCTTACCAAAGAGAAATCTACGTATACATCTTATCTACTTCATTTATTTAAGAAAGCAGACCCACAACTTAGGGTACATATGAGCTTGGATTTTCATCTTGTACCAGCTTTTCTAAATTGTATATACATATGTATTTTTATTTGCTATATTTTATATGTATATATATGTATTTTATGTATATATATGAATTATATACATCATATATATAGTTATGGTATGAGTAAACATAAAAAAATATATTTATGGATATAGATTCCACTATAAGACACACAGAGAACCCATCAAAAGCTTTTACAGCATATTCCCCATTAACTCTTTTATGACACTGACAGTGTGTTATAATTATTAGATTGTGTGTTGTAGAACTCTTCATTATCTTCTGATGTCCATCAGGGGATATACAGGGTTAAGTTTTTTAAATTACAAATTTAAAAAACATTACTACATTCCTATTCAGAAACACAAATTAATTATAGATGCAAATAAAGAAAGAAATTATGAAGGAACAACCCTGGACAAATTCAAACATGAATTCCTGAGGAGAGGAAGAAAGGGAATTCTGTCATTGGTGTTAAACCCTCAAACTCTACTCCCTGAGCTTCCTCAAGTGTTCATAAGTGAGCACGTTACCCCCACTAGAGTTGTTTCCTCCCACAGTGTTTTCATAAATTTGCCATATTTTAATTTTCACAGCAATGGTAAAACATACAATTATTATCCCATTTTAAAGAAAAAGAAAACAAGGCTATGTTAGGTTAAATAAGTTGCTTAAAGTCATAGAATCAGGATTAGAATCCATGGGTCCAACTGTAAGACTACTGTTCATGTGGATACACCAAGGACAAATGTTTCCAACAATGTGTGGATTCCTCAGCAAAATTTTTTCCTCTCAAAACAGAACACAAACAGCAAGTAGACTGGGGAACTGGTTGTTAAGTTGTGTAAAGTAGTAGATAAAAGAACAGAATGAGACTCTTACATCCTGACTTCAACACTCTAGGTACAAGTCCAGGAGAAAGAAGACATGTTAGAAACTTGGGGGGAATGCTAAAAGCAAAAAGACTTTGCCCCAGTTCTCATTTAGGAATCTAGGAAGAGACAGCTTTGCAGCAATTCCACCAGCACCACTGACTTAGGAATTAGCAAAGCAGAATGATGGCAATAGGCAGAGAAAGAACCTAAGTTAATACTTTCAAGCTGTCTTTCTCTCCTATGTAGTAACAGAAGAGACCTGGAAGTTCCCTTGTGCCCTGAGGTAGAAGTAGAGGTAGCTGAGATCTGTTGGGAAACATGCTGACAGCATGGGAAAGGCAGATAGATAGCAAAAGGGAGTGCCAGCCCCTCTAGGCAATCTCTAGAGTCAGTAGGAGCCGAGGTGGGACCCACGAGAAATGGGGATGGGCTCCTAGTTTTCCTCATGAAAATTAGGCCATGAAAAAAAAGAAACAGGAGGTACACCAGTTATGAACTATAGGAACAGGAGAACAGGACACCTAGTACACTATCAACCAACCACACCTCAGCAGAGACAGCCGACCCTCCCCCAAGGGCAACACAGCTACCCTGCAGCCAAGAACAGCACAAGATCAAGGGCCCACCTCTTATACCCCAGTGCCTTGAGATCATCAGTATTTCTCCTAAACCCAAGAACTACTTTGGGAAAAGGGAAAGGGAGAAAAGGAGGGAAGGTCTGTGGACTAATCAAAAGATCAATTAAACTGGAAGAGTCTGAAGAACCATAATCCCTCCAAGTTTAAAGTTGTAGGTTAGGTTTGTTTTTTTTTTTCTTCCACTACATAGCACAGTTGGGATCAAATGGGGAGATATCAGTGAGCAAGACTACATGAGTTGCGAAATAAAAAAGTAATGTTTGTGAAATATAAATGTAATGTTTTCTTTGGACATTTCAAAGTCCAAAGACTTTAGAGTATGAATACATTTCTAAACCACTACAGAACCAACACACACTGAGATTCAAAAAATGAGAAGTACATAAATAATCATCTCCCTTTTAAAATCTTTCCTCCTCATCACTCTACTATTTGCCTTTTCTGTTCTCCTCCCCTCTTGGTTTTATTTGCCTTTAAAATAAGATAACATGGAAACTGAAAAAAACAGAATGGCCCCTAAAACTATATGAATATTTGTTCTGGCCTGCTGTTAACTCATTTGGGTACCCAAGCAAAGAAATTACATCTTTCTGCACCTTACTAAACTCTATAAAATGGAGACAACATACAAATTCACTTCAGATAGAGTTGAGAGTAAGAGCTTTAAAAAATGCCTGTGAAGCACTTTGCAAATGTTATACAATATAAATAATTCTGTATTTTTCTAACTGTTCCCAAAAGAGAATCAGGGCCTTGTCCTACTCTCCAGAGGTCAAGACAGAGTTAGGAGAAGAACTCCCTACAGCTCTGTTACATTTCCTAGTACCTACTGACCGAACCAGATGCTGGCAGGTATAAAATCTGAGACAGCTGCTTATCCAACCCCTTAGGGCCAAATGCTCCAAAAAAATCACTTTTTTTGCAGCACACATCCTGATTCAGAATCTCTGAGCTAATTATCAGGGTTATGATTCTCAACCTAATCATTTCTACTATGCCTCCAGAGTAAGAGGGAATCTCAAAATTAACACTTAGTATGCGGAATTGTACACAGACAATATGCAGATGGCCCACGCAGGTTTAAATCATTAAGGCAGTTTCCATTTCTGTTTATGCTCCTCTTAGGTTTATAAAATCAACAAAAACTATTTACCGAGCTCTTACGGCATACATCATGCTTCAGAGAGACACCAAGATGTAACCTATTTCCTACCCCTTGTTGAACTCAAGGTTTATAAAAATCATAAGGCAAAGAAGCAACTCTGCACCTGATATTGCACAGAAAATAAGCAAAAATCACACAAACATGCAGGCTTAAGTTAGTGAATTTTGTCAAAGGGTGATTGGTAATGAGAATTACATGCCATGTCATTCTTTTCCTGGTCTGTCCAGAAAAAATATCTGGAGTCAGGATTCAAATTGTGCAGGGAAAAATGAAAGAGGGGTGGTTTGACAGAGAAGAGGATGGAATTACACTGATCACAGAAGACAGTGATTGCAAAAGCACAGAGGTAAGAAACAGAAAAATGATTTTCCTGACAATTGCTGAAATTTTGCTTAGAGCTAAGAAGATATACAACCCGTGTGCAATGCATTATATATCTGTATCATCACACGTGCTGGGGGACGGAGCAGCATAATGGTTAAGGGTGGAATGAGATCATCTGGGGTCAAAACCTGGCTCCCCCACAAACCAGCCTCATAAACTTGGGCAAGGTATTTACCCTCAGTTCCTTCTTATGTACAACTGGAATGATAATAGTACTTCATGAGATTGGAACAAGAATTAAGAGATAACAATGTGAAGTTTTTAACACAATCCCTGCCACAAGCACCTAGTAAAGTTAACTGTTGATACTGTTGTTACTGTTATTTAGAAATGGATTTCGGGGATTGGTCTTAGAAAAATGTGATTTACAACCCTACCCTCAATTTCATTATTACATAGTACGGGATACTGGTAGTTTATTCATGAAAAGTAGAAAAAGATTGCTTATTCACCCACTAAATATATGTTTCATTTATAAAATGAGCATCTTAATATTTTTCAGATCAAGATTCTTTGAGGATTAAATATTATTATGCAGCTAAAATGCTTAACGTAGTTCCTGGCACATAACATAATAAGTGCACAAATCTGTGAGTGGCTCTTACCATCATCATCATTTCAGTTATTTAACATTATCACTATCAATTAGGCAAAGAAAAATTGGGACTCAGATAAAGAATATGATATTGAGGAGAGAAATGAAAGGAAAATGTGTAGAGGATATATTTTTCTCCACCTTCATTGCAAACTGGGAGATGTGGAATGGGTAACTGATGAAGCTGAGATAAGCAGGAGCCTTGCTCTTAATTCTGGAAAGAATTATTAGTATGCTTTTACTATGTGAGCCAAGCTTTGCGCTATGTGTTTTACAAACATTAGCTCCTATAACCTTCACAACCACCCTGTAAAATAGGCGCTATTGTCATCACCCTTGTATTATCAACATGTAATACATTTTAGCTAGAGAGGTGGAACATCTTGATAGGAGTCTCATGACTAGTAAGTAGTGGACAGAGTCAGGACCTGAACCTAGGTCTACCTAGTTCTAGTTCAGGTTCTTACCTATAATGTGTCACTGGGAACTTTGAAGGAGGGTCTTGAGAGAAATACAAGGAAGCAGAAGAGAAAAAGTATCTGTGAGAGAGTGTTTCTAACTTGAAAGCCAGAACTGTCCAAGCATTCTCCCATTACAGAGAGCATTCTCCCATTACCCATTCCTCTAGAAATGTGCTTGGTTTTTATCATTAATACTATGCACCATTTTAGAATGTTTTTCTGGGAAGTTCAGTGTTGAAAATTTTTCTACTCATGCTGGGAATCTACTACAGTATTTCACAGAATCTAAACAATTCCCAGGTAAAAAGGGAACTGAAGTTAACTTTGAAAAGTTAAGCCTAGTCACCAAAAACAAGAAAGTTAATAAGTAAGATAGCAAGGGAAATATATATATATATATAAATTAATTATTTGAGACAGAATATCAAACTTAAAAGAAAATCCAACTAATTATAATCTCGAGATACTTTCTCATCTTCCACAGACACTTTCAACTACTTTATCAATAAAAGTCAAAGGCTGAAAACACCCATATCTGGGAAAAACATGGCATCTGAATGCTAAACAAGAGTATATTACAGTGTCAAGTGGACCCACAATTGGTGAAATAATAAATAATGTGAATATTTATCTTTGGATACTATTAAATAAACCATAACTAACTTTCAAATAAATTGAATTCCTCATCTTAAAAATTCCTAACCATGTGAATGTAAAAGTATGGACCATGTAGTAAAGTTTTTATTTTTCCAACTTTGGTTCAATTCTTTTTTTAACCCCCAAAATGGGGAGAAGCAAGACTGTAACTTATTTTGCTAAGTACCAATAACTTTAGAACACATATTACAAATTCCAGTTAAATTAAAAGTTGAGTCAGGTAGTACACACAATTACATCTCTCCACCGTCCTCATTAAATTTCAGTTCAACCGGGAATGCTGTTACTTCTTCCAGATTTTCCTATTATACTCTTATTTTAGGCCAATAGCACTGATACTCTGCAGCAAGTACTTGCAGATCTTATGCAAATAGCATTATATTACCAAGAAGCAGAATGTGTAATTGTTTCTAATTTTTCTATACAATTATTGCTTTGGTGTGAATGATCATAGATTGTTTCAAAACACACCCTGGGTGACTACTTGGCAAAAATCAACAGGCAAAAGTTAGGTCTAAAGTTTTCACTTGGGGCATCTCCGCAGTAAATTGTCTTCCTCAGAGTAACTTCAGCTATCTAATTTTTCAAATCTTGCTGGAATAACAAGTAGCAAATTAGTGGATCTGTCACATGAATGCTATCTGCAATTTACTTAGAGTACACTCTTACTTCACAATCAAGTTTTGTCTTGATGTAACTGACTTAATAAGCAAGTATTTATCATACTTACTGCTAGAAAACATTAATTACCTTTGATCCTGCTGAACTTCACACCCACTTATTTTAAGAAAATTTGACCAGTTTAAAAAGTTACTTAGATAATTACAACTCATGTTGTATTAGCAATTTCTTAGTAGAGAATGTTGCATCCTTAGGAGTCTTACAAAATTATTTAAGCTTATTCAAAAAAATTGAAGCAAAATATACCCATTATTTAATAGTAAATTACAATATTCCAGAAGAAACTGGGCTGTATAATGAAAGTAAATTCAGTAATTATTCCTTTTCAAAGTTGATGAGGCTAAAAAATTTCTGAGTACAATATCATACGTCTCGGTTATTGTGGCCAAGGTCCTGGTAGGGTGGTGTAACACATCCCTCTTTATTTAAAATATGATAATAAAGATCATGTAATCTTTAATTTGGGGGAGAATCTAAATTTTACATCTCATCTTCAAGACTCATTGCTAATGATGAAAAATTAAAAGTTGTTTCAGGTGTTAGAAGTGTTCTGAACACAAACGAAGCAGTGAATAGCATTTAATTACTTCATGTAAAAATTATCAGGATGTCCAAAATTAGTTCTATGCATAAATGTTTGGACATTCAATGGAGTTGTAGCCTAAGATCATTTAACTTATACAAAATTAATTACATGCACTCAACAATTTAAAAAATAAAGAGGGCAGGTGATTTTCCTTGCTTTTTCACTCAATGAGGACGCAGGGTAGACTAGGGTGCTAGAAATGGGAGATGTGGCTACATGTCCCCTGTGTCATCACAGTTCACGTATGTGTCTCACAATCTGAGCACCCCATCATGCTGTGTATGATTCTGGCGGTTAACAATATGCATTTTCAGGTTAGTGTATCCTGTAAACAAAAGTTAGTCATCTGTTTCTCAACCAAGGAAAGAGCAATTTTTCAAACACTGAGATGAAAATGTGGATATTTTGGACTCAATGAAACAATAGGTTATGTCCTAGGTAACGACTTCTTAAGGGAATTTTAGTGTTATTTTGACTTTGCAATTTTTGCCCCACATGTTCATTTAAGAAACTGACCTACATATAAAAGAAGTCACTGTTCCTTAACTTACTGCAGCCACCTATTATCACATGGATACTCAAAGTTCTCTCAGTAGTGGCAAGAAACATTTTACTTCAGTGCAAAGTAGATTATGTTTGCATCTTTAAATCTCACATACCCACATGCATTACATACTCATAATGCAACTTGATTTGAATATTTAAATAATATACATAAATATTTAAATATCAAAGAAGGTTTCACATAGAAGTAGAGGATATCCATAATGAAACTTGATATTTACCTAATATTACAGCACAATCCAAAAAGTTAGTGCTAACTATCAATTGGAGATGCCAGAAGCAAGCCTTTCCCCACCACACTGAAGAAGCCTGAGCAGGTCTAGCCAGAGCAGCATTCTCTGCCAAGAGGTTTCCAGCACAGAAGACAGAAAAGAATTCAACCAGAATTCTTCCTGGAAAATCCCAGCTTGCCTCTAGGCCATCTTTTTTTTTTCTTTCTTTTTTTAACATCTTTATTGGAGTATAACTGCTTTACAATGGTGTGTTAGTTTCTGCTGTATAACAAAGTGAATCAGCTATACATATACATATATCCCCATATCTCCTCCCTCTTGCATCTCCCTCCCACCCTCCCTATCCCACCCCTCTAGGTGGTCACAAAGCCCTGAGCTGATCTCCCTGTGCTATGCGGCTGCTTCCCACTAGCTATCTATTTTACATTTGGTAGTGTATATATTATATGTCCATGCCACTCTCTCACTTCATCCCAGCTTACCCTTCCCCCTTCCCGTGTCCTCAAGTTCATTCTCTACATCTGCGTCTTTATTCCTGTCTTGCCCCTAGGTTCATGAGAACTTTTTTTTTTTTCTTTTTTTTTAGATTCTTTATATATGTGTTCGCATACGGTATTCGTTTTTCTCTTTCTGACTTACTTCACTCTGTAGGACAGTCTCTGGGTCCATCCACCTCACTACAAATAACTCAATTTCGTTTCTCTTTATGGCTTGAGTAATATTCCATTGTATATATGTGCCACATCTTCTTTATCCATTCATCTGTTGATGGACACTTAGGTTGCTTCCATGTCCTGGCTATTGTAAATAGAGCTTCAGTGAACACTGTGGTACATGACTCTTTTTGAATTATGGTTTTCTCAGGGTATATGCCCAGTAGTGGGATCACTGGGTCGTAGGGTAGTTCTATTTTTAGTTTTTTAAGGAACCTCCATACTGTTCTCCATAGTGGCTGTATCAGTTTACATTCCCACCAACAGTGCAAGAGGGTTCCCTTTTCATAGGCCATCTTAATTCAGATGAAACTCAACTATGATTTAAAAAAACAATTCACAAATATTTATAGAGTTCCCTACTATGCATAAGGAGCTGTCCTGGTTACTACAGGAAATATAAGATATATTTTTACAAGAGTTCTATCTATTTGAAAAGAAATTCATATCCACACACAAAGTTACAAGTAAACTATGGGAAAGTTAGAAAGCTGTTGAAATAGTCTAAGGGAAAAGTGATGAAGGCCCAGAGTAGGATAGTAAAATGGGAATGATGACTAGAGCTTTGAGAGACACCTAAGAACTGGAATAGTCTTAGTAAACAAATACATTTGGAGTGTGAGAAAGGAGTCAAAGATGTCTCAATTCTAATTGTGATAGCATTAACCAAGATAGAAAATAGAGGAACAAGAAAAGGTTTCGTTCAGAAAAGATAACACATTTTTTACTTTGTTGTTTTGGTTTTGTTTTTTAATATGGGTATTTGGGGAACGTTTTCTTTTTTTTTCCTTAATATTTTCTTTTTTAAATTGTTTTAAATTTTTTAATTTTTATACAATTTTTAAAGGTTACTTTCCATTTACAGTTACTATAGAATATTGGCTATATTCCCCATGATGTACAACACACCCTTGAGACTATCTTACATCCAATAATTTGTGCCTCCCGCTCCCCCACCCCTGTCCTGCCCCTCTCCCCCCGGTAACCACTAGTTTGTTCTCTGTATCTGTGAGTCTGCTTTTTTCTCACATTCACTCATTTGTTGTACTTCTTATATTTCACACGTAAGCAATATCATACAGTATTTGTCTGTCTCTGCCTGACTTATTTAACTTAGCATAATGCCCTCCAAGTCCATCCATGTTGCTGCAAATGGCAAAATTTTAGTTCTCTTTTATGGCTGAGTAATATTCCATTGCATATTCTATTCATCTGTTGATGGACACTTTATGTTGCTTCCATATCTTAGTAATTGTAAATAATAACACTATGAACACTGGGGTGTATGCATCTTTTCAAATTAGTGTTTTTGGTTTTTTTGGATATATATCCAGGAGTGGAATTACTGGGTCATATGGTAGTTCTATTTTTATAAATAAAGGTATCTCAGAGGAAGTTGGGAATCATCTATCTAAAGTGATGTAGTAGGCTCTATTGATCTGTAAAATCACTGTCATATAGGTGATTATTCTACCAGTGGATATAAATAAAATATCCAGTGAGAATACAAATAGTATATAGAGAGAATTAAATCTAGTAGTGCCCACATTTAGGAGCTTACAGCAAGAATAAGAATGGTGAGATGGAGAAAAGAAAAACTTGTAGGATAGGAAACATTTAAGTCTAAAGAGAAGGATAGTTTTAAGAAAGAGGGCTTGGTAATTTCTGGCTGCTATTATGCTGAGGTAAAGAAATATGAGAACGGAAAAAATATTGGCATCTGTTTTAGCAATTAGGTCATTTGTGCTTTTGAGAAGGTAAGAAAAATGTAGGAGGGAAAAAGCCATATCTTATGCTAACAATAAGAAACTGAGGATTAAAAATGGAGTAACTATAGACCAAACATCCAAACAAGAAAGGAAAAAAATCAGATGGTCACTACAAGTTAAGAAATGTATTTTTCAAGGTAGAGGAGAACATTCTAGTAAGGGATGATCAAGAATCATACAGTATCTCTTATGATCACTCTAAACCATAGATTTCTTCAACCTCTCCCCCTCCTTCCAAACTCTCTCCCACATACACTCTCCTCCCCCACCAGAGCCACACTTTTCTAGTAAAGGCAAGACAAAGTTACCGCATTAAGTGGATACTGACACACCTGTCAGAGGACATCAAGATGGCTGAACTGCCATCCAGGCTTCCTTAGGATTCATTTCTGTGAACATATGCAAAGAGCTGTCTCTATTAATCTAAGAACAGAAAGTGTGTACTAGGATGCAGGTTCTTCTTGGTTTAGTAGAAAACACAAACCCCAGTTCTAGCATGCGAACTAGTTCCATCTCAGAATGCTGTTGGAGAGAGATAATGCTAAATTGAATATCCAGACCATACAACCCTAGGCTAATCTCTGAGCATGAATATTAGTGGCAGAAATTAGTAAGCAGGAGAAATGTGAAGGTTCAGTTCTTATTCATCTTTGTACGTGAAACCAAACACAATACCATGTGTGGAGGTTCAATTATTGTTAGATTGAACAGAATTTTCTAAACATTTATCCAGTCTAAAATTACTCTATCAAACAATATGTTATAGTGACAAGCATATAAGACTAGGACACAAAAGGTTAGAGTTTCAGGTCTGTTCAAACTTTTGACATCTTTTATCTCCTTGATAGTTCTATCATCTGCATTCCCATCCTGCCAAATTTCACAGGTTTTGAGAGGGGAACACATTAAAAAATACATGTGAAAGTGCTTGGTATATTTTTTAAATACTATAAAAATATTAAGGCACTTTTTATGACTACTATTAATATGTTATTTAAGGGGATCAGATGTTGACATAAAATGCTTTTTTCCTCTAAACTGGCTTTGCCACAAGTGTTATTTTATTCTTATTTACCCCCGTTTATCTAATCCCTGTTTGAAGTCTGCTAAACTATTTGCCTATTTATCAGGGTGGCCCTAATTTGGAATACAGAGACGAATGGCATTGGAAAATTGCACTGAAAGGAGTCACCCATGTACTATGATGGATCATAAATATGGATGACTAGAAAGTAAGATGCTTCGCTTAAGATGCAAATTAGCAGAGAATGAGATGCAGCGAGTTGTGCGCCGGAGATCCAAATCCTGATGGAGAAGCCCCTGCAGGGTCACCAGACAAAAAGCAGGTTTCTGCTGTCACTCCCCCACGAGGCTGTAGACACTCCTTCAGCCTGCCATGCCACACTAATTGAACAGGATACTAACAGGAGAGAAAGTGTGCCAACCACATCCTTGAGTGCGGAGCTGCCAAGTCAGTCTAGGGAGGCACTCCTCGCAAGAAGCATACAAGCCTAGAACTACAACCCAGAAATCATCAGTTAGGCCAATCCAAGCAGCAGAGTGGCTCAGAAAAATGAGAAGAGCAGAAAGGGAGAAACTGAAGCTTTGTGTGGAATGCAAATAGTCATAATGAGGATAAATACTTCTCAAGGGAACTACAGTGCTCCATAATCGAAACTCTTCTCCCTGCCCTCCTGTAACTTTTGCAAAGTGTATCACCCAAATCCTCCATCCAGCCACCCTCCCAGCACCCCCAGGTAAGATTCAGATGATGAGATTCTTGGTGTAATATATCAGACAACAGGTTTGGAGTACATTTATTCATGCAGACATGGCAATAGTATATGAATATGCAGTCTTGAGTATGGCCAATAGCAGAGAGAGGGAGCGAATTTAAAAGTCAAGGAGAAAGGAGATCACTATGTAAAATGAAACGACAAAGTATCTGCTGTAAAAGTCCTCAACAGAGGCAGAAAGTAACCAGAAGCACAGTTTTAGTTTCATAGGTACTTGAATTGCTTTCTTTTTGCTGCTCTGTTTCTCTGCATACCTTCTCTCCATGGCCTGTGTTACGAGTCTCTTCTCAGAACTAATGTTACAATTCAAACAGGCCATGTTCTTTGAAATGTGGCAGTAAGCAGGAAAAGAGAAGGCCAAGAGAAAGAGGAAACATGAGAAAATAAAAATGAGAACAGAAAGAAGGAATGACATGAATAAAAACCAGGGCTTGTTTTTTTTTTGTCATGCCTCAGTTTACCTATACACCTTTCACAAATTCTAAAACACACGCAGAGCCACATTAATCAGGACTGCAGCCTCAGGAACACCAGGCTGAGTAACAGGCACCTCTCAAATCTGTCTTAGCTGACCCTCTTCCCAGCTGCATCATCTGTTAAACTGAACTGCAAATTTCTCAAAGCAGGTCACTGATACTTTCTGCTTCTGATCACAAGATAAAGTCCCCAAAGGAACTGCCTCTCTCCAAACACAGGAATTTGGTATTAAAAAAAGGCAAGAAAGGAAGATAAACAAGAACACATTTAGAGCTTCCATTCACATGGTGAATCAGATTCCACAAACATCTTGAATATCCCTTTAATAAAGGGGAAATTTAGGATTAAGAAAATTTGTAATTTTTCCAAATCATGTTTAACACAAATAGATTCAAATGACTTCAAATCCAACTCATTCTCTTAAATACATGAATGGATATATCAAGTGACATTTATCCATTAAGAGATCTTTATTGAGCCTCAACTGTAATGAGCCTCAGTAAGAGGCTTGCCATCAAGGATACCATCTTTAATATCTATAATCCAGGGTGGGGGAGACTGTACGGGGACTCCACATTAAATCAAGATGCCCGCTATAATATGATATGCAAGATAACTCAGAATCCACAACCAGCATGGGGAACGGATTCAGGGGCACAGAGCAAAATAACCTCAGTGAGATCCCCATGTGAGGAGTTATCAACAATAGCTACAGACCACATGTCAGAGGGAAACAATAAGTATAGTTAACATTTACTGAGCTCCTATTATCTGCTAGGCACTAAGTATTATCTCATTTAATCCTTACCTCAGGAACAGCAGGTATTATAATGAAGAAAGCATTGTAATTATAAAACTGAGTTCAGAGAGATGAAGTAATTTGCTCAAGGCCACACAGTGAATAACTGGTGATATGGTGCAGGTTTTGAACCCAGGCACTTGACACCAGAGCCTCTACTAACCCCCGTACTAGACAGTGACAGGCTCATCCTCCGACCTCACCCCTCACTGATCCATCCCTCTGTGAACCTCCATCACCTACCCTTCTACACGGGTCTCTCATTATCTCTCCTGAGTGTCTGCCCTTCTCTAAGACCATTTTTGTCTCCATTTATTTCTTTTTCTCCTTTTTCAATATTTCTCTTTTCTCCCCCCGCAACCTTCTTCCATCTCCCTCCCTCCCTCCCTTTCTCTCTTTCTCTAAATCAAACTGAATATGGAGTTCAAATAAGTTCTTAAAATGACTCTATTTTATATCACCTGTTTTGAATTTAAAGTGTATTCGCATTGTGAGAGAAGGAGTTACCCTTTTATATAGCTATGTCTCCTCCCCCAGAAAAGAAAATCAAAATTATGTAGCTTTTTACTTCGACGTGGCCCGTGAATGATCTGTTTCTTGAATCAAGGCTTACTTACATGAAAAGGTTTCACCCTACCCAGAATTAGTGCTGTGGGCTGATTTGTGTCCTTCCCAAAATGCCTACGTTGAAGCACTAACCCCCATGTGACTGTACTGGAGATAGGGCCTTTAAGGGGGTGACTGAGGTTAAAGGAGGTCAAAGGGTGGAGCCCTGATCTCACAGAACTGGTGTCTTTATAAAAGAAGAAGATATACCAGATATCTCTCTCCTTCCACCATGTGAGGACACAGGGAGAAGGTAGCTGTGTGTAAGCCAGGAAGAGAGCTCGCACCAGGAACTGAATCAGCGGGCACCTTGATCTTGGACTTCACAGCCTCCAGAACTGTGAGAAGTACATTTCTACTATTTAAGCCACCTAATTTTTGCTGTTTGTTATGGCAGCCCAAGCTGACTAATACAATTGGTCTTAAAAATATGGCTTTTCTTTAAGTGAAAATCTCATACTTTAAAATGTTAGCAGTATGATTTCAAGATGAGCATTATCATCATTACTGAACAGCTTTGGACTTACTGAGCCTTGGTCGTTTCCAGGACAAAGAAGAAGCATATTCCTAAAATGCTTATATTTAAAACATGCATTTTTAAAAATCACATCCAAGCTTTACCTGGCCATTTAGGACAGAAAACTATTTTTCTGAAAAGCTAACAGATTTTAACAGATGTAACCTAGATCCTTCCTATGAAAAACAAGAACAAGAAGAGAGAGGCCCCCAGATTTATTTACATGTGGGTTTGAAATGTGGTGACATTTTTTTCTGAGTTATTTTATTCTATATCCAATAGATGACCCTGTTACCGATTCAATCCACATCCGGTAAAAGAAAAATAAACCACTCATCTAGCTATCAGGTCCAGAAACGGGGAACAACCTCACACAAGGAAAACACTTTTTCGAAGTCTCTTTATCTTCCACGCGAAGAGCAGTGAAACGCCACTGCTGTGCAACCACTCACTGGCGCTGCTGAAACATCAAACAGCGTTAGGAAGAAACCGGTTGTTTTAATTATTTCTCCACTGGGAATCTTTGGCTTCATTGAAAGGGGTATATGAGCTGTTTGACGGCCAAATGGCACAGTAAAAAGAATACAGAGACCACCGCCAGCAACATCCCCTTCTAAGTTTCATGAAACTTCAACAAAATGTGGTTTGATGGCCTGTTGGATGACCTCTGAGAAGTGGAGAGTTACACTGAATCCATACTTCTTCTTCCTGTGAGATAAGCTGAGAAATTTGAGACTAGTCCTTGTATCTGGGCCCAACTCAGACACGCTTTTTCTGATTCAGCCATAGCTCTGCTTGGAAACCTGTACGTCATGGCCTTGGCGGGCCCCCAAGCTTCCTCCTAAGCAGTCTGCTATTTTTCCTCTAGCTTACCCAAAATAGCTGGGCAGAGATTTAGTACAGTTGGTATGCTGGTGTTTATAGGCCAAAGTGTTGTCAAGTTTCTTTCTGTGGGCAAGCAGAGGTTCTTGCAGACAGACAAGAACAAAAGGAAAGGTGGTTCTGCCCTTCTAGTTTTGTTTCCTGGAAGAGTTAGAGATCCACTTTCCTTCCTCCAAACAACCCCAGTATCAGGAGACCTTTACCATGTTTAAGCTCCATCTCTATCTTCTTTCATTCTCTGAAAAATCCTTTTTCCTATTCAGAAGCCCAACTGCTTGGAATTACAGCATATCACTAGTCATATATTTAAACATATCTATTACCTAGGATCCTGCACAGGCAAGACAGGTATCGAAATTTCCTTCTGGAGAATTTTCAGGTATACTATTTCTAGTGTTCTATTTAAAATGCAAAGTCCAACATTTGTGGGGAGAAATGCAAGTGGTAAAGAAAACAGATCCCACCCTGAGGAGAAAAGAAGAAATAGATTTGCTAACTTATAACTATTTTCTAGAAGCTGTGTTTCTTTCCCCATACAATATTTGAACCTTTATTTTCCCCTTTTATAGAAATGGGGACCCCCCCCCATCCTTCCCTTCAATTTCCTCTTTTCTACTCAATGTAGCCCAATAAAATAAGAAGATGGTCCAGGTCTTCCTTATCTGTGATATTCTCCCCAGTAAGTTGCCACTCCCTTTGAAATTCCCCAATCACACCGTTGCTGTTACATCAGGCCATGTTGCAGGATAAGATACAAATTGGTGATTTGATCCAGGTTTTACTCTTTGAGCACTCAATTATATAAAGCATAGATCTCTGATGCGGAGAAAAAAAAGGCAAGAACAAAATTACAGATTACACTCGAAAGTCTTCCCCACTTAGAATCACTGCAGCCACAAGAAGTAGCACTCATGGCTCTCAGCTGCTATTTCTCTTAGCTAGGGCAGGACTGTGACACTTCCATGTCCTAAGAACTCTATAGGTCCCCTACTCCTAACCCAAATGCATTATTAGAAACAAAACCAATAGCAAACCATGAATGATTATTTTATAGTTTCTGAAATAAGACCAAATTCATATTTATGCAAAAAAGAAATTAAGTTCTATCTAGATCTACTAATGTGTGTATGTATCTTTCTGCATTTGCTTTGCTGGGCTCTTAACCACTGTGGTTTTGAGCGGCAATGAGTGACCTAGCCTTGCCTGAGGCTCCTGGATTGGGTGCTTGTCCTCTGACTTTACATCTATATGAAATGAATGACCCAACCTGATATGGCTCATCCCTGTGGAGAATGTCTCAGGGAACGTTCGAGAAAAAACATCAGAGAGGATCAAATACCAACCTTTTGTCCAGCTGCCAATGTGGTAGCTCCCTAATAATGGGATGAAGGTATCAGGAACAATAGGTATTTACATTTATTTTAAAAACACCAGTCCTAATTCTATCAAACATTTAGAGAAGAGCTAACACCTATCCTTCTCAAACTCTTCCAAAATATAGCAGAGGGAGGAACACTCCCAAACTCATTCTACGAGGCCACCATCACCCTGATACCAAAACCAGACAAAGATGTCACAAAGAAAGAAAATTACAGGCCAATATCACTGATGAACATACATGCAAAAATCCTCAACAAAATACTAGCAAACAGAATCCAACAGCACATTAAAAGGATCATACACTATGATCAAGTGGGGTTTATCCCAGGAATGCAAGGATTCTTCAATATACGCAAATCAATCAACATGATACACCATATTAACAAGTTGAAGGAGAAAAACCATATGATCATCTCAATAGATGCAGAAAAAGCTTTCAACAAAATTTAACACGCATTTATGATAAAAACCCTCCAGAAAGTAGGCAAAGAGGGAACTTTCCTCAACATAATAAAGGCCATATATGACAAACCTACAGTCAACATCGTCCTCAATGGTGAAAAACTGAATTGATTTCCACTAAGAACAGGAACAAGACAAGGTTGCCCACTCTCACCACTATTATTCAACATAGCTTTGGAAGTGTTAGCCACAGCAATCAGAGAAGAAAAAGAAATAAAAGGAATCCAAATCAGAAAAGAAGAAGTAAAGCTGTCACTGTTTGCAGATGACATGATACTATACATAGAGAATCCTAAAGATGCTACCAGAAACCTACTAGAGCAAATCAATGCATTTGGTAAAGTAGCAGGATACAAAATTAATGCACAAAAATCTCTTGCATTCCTATACACTAATGACGAAAAATCTGAAAGTGAAATTAAGAAAACACTCCCATTTACCACTGCAACAAAAAGAATAAAATATCTAGGAATAAACCTACCTAAGGAGACAAAAGACCTGTATGCAGAAAATTATAAGACACTGATGAAAGAAATTAAAGATGATACAAACAGATGGAGAGATATACCATGTTCCTGGATTAGAAGAATCAACATTGTGAAAATGACTATAACTACCCAAAGCAATCTACAGATTCAGTGCAATCCCTATCAAACTACCACTGGCATTTTTCACAGAACTAGAACAAAAAATTTCACAATTTGTATGGAAACACAAAAGACCCCGAATAGCCAAAGCAATCTTGAGAAAGAAAAACGGAGCTGGAAGAATCAGGCTCCCGGACTTCAGACTATACTACAAAGCTACAGTAACCAAGACAGTATGGTACTGGCACAGAAACAGAAATATAGATCAATGGAACAGTATAGAAAGCCCAGAGATAAACCCACGCACCTATGGTCACCTTATCTTTGATAAAGGAGGCAAGAATATACAACGGAGAAAAGACAGCCTCTTCAATAAGTGGTGCTGGGAAAACTGGACAGCTACATGTAAAAGAATGAAATTAGAACATTCCCTAACACCATACACAAAAATAAACTCAAAATGGATTCAAGACCTAAATGTAAGGCCAAACACTATCAAACTCTTAGAGGAAAACATAGGCAGAACACTCTATGACATAAATCACAGCAAGATCCTTTTTGACCCAACTCCTAGAGAAATGGAAATAAAAATAAAAATAAACAAATGGGACCTAATGAAACTTAAAAGCTTTTGCACAGCAAAGGAAACCATAAACAAGATGAAAAGACAACCCTCAGAATGGGAGAAAATATTTACAAATGAAGCAACTGACAAAGGATTAATCTCCAAAATTTACAAGCAGCTCATGCAGCTCAATATCAAAAAAACAAACAACCCAATCCAAAAATGGGCAGAAGACCTAAATAGACATTTCTCCAAATAAGATATACAGATTGCCAACAGACACATGAAAGAATGCTCAACATAATTAATCATTAGAGAAATGTAAATCGAAACTACAATGACATATCATCTCACACCGGTCAGAATGGCCATCATCAAAAAATCTACAAAGAATAAATGCTGGAGAGGGTATGGAGAAAAGGGAACACTCTTGCACTGTTGGTGGGAATGTAAATTGATACAGCCACTACAGAAAACAGTATGGAGGTTCCTTAGAAAACTAAAAAAAGAACTACCACATGACCCAGCAATCCCACTACTGGGCATATACCCTGAGAAAACCGTAATTCAAAAAGAGTCATGTACCAAAATGTTCACTGCAGCTCTATTTACAACAGCCAGGACATGGAAGCAACCTAAGTGTCCATCAACAGATGAATGGATAAAGAAGATGTGGCACATATATACAATGGAATATTACTCAGCCATAAAAAGGAACTAAACTGAGTTATTTGTAGTGAGGTGGATGGGCCCAGAGACTGTCATACAGAGTGAAGTAAGTCAGAAAGAGAAAAACTAATACCATATGCTAACACATATATATAGTATCTAAAAAAAAAAAAAAAATGGTCATGAAGAACCTAGGGGCAAGACGGGAATAAAGATGCAGACCTACTAGAGAATGGACTTGAGGATACGGGGAGGGGGAAGGGTAAGCTGGGACAAAGTGAGAGAGTGGCATGGACATGTATACCCTACCAAATGTAAAATAGATAGCTAGTGGGAAGCAGCCACATAGCACAGGGAGATCAGTTCGGTGCTTTGTGACCACCTAGAGGGGTGGGATAGGGAGGGTGGGAGGGAGGGAGACACAAGAGGGAAGAGATATGGGGACATAGGTATAGGTATAACTGATTCAATTTGTTATAAAGCAGAAACTAACACACCATTGTAAAGCAGTTATACTCCAATAAAGATATTTAAAAAAAAAAAAAAAACCACCAGTCCTGAAAGAGAGCTCTTTTTGGCAGGGTACACAAACATTTATATTGAACCTTTTATCCCCAGCATTTTTAAGTATTACCTCAGTAATCTTCAAAGCAGCTATTTAAGGCAGGTAGAACAATTTGCTCTGCAATTTTATATGTCCTGCTTAATATGAGTGGGAAAGCGTGCAGGACAGCACTACCAAGCGTGGCTCACGACAGTACAGGCCACCATCCAGAGAAGAGAAGCCTCTCCCTGAGCTTCATCTGCCCACGTCTTTCCATACATTCCTATCTCCCCAACACCCTTAGTTACCTCTTTTAGGGCTGCATCCCATCTACAGGAGCTTCCTATCATCCCTCGCCCCTCAGCCCCCAACCAAAATTGCTCATCTTTCTAGAATCCCATGTCTTTGCCTTTATGCTGAGCAATACTGAGTTAATCTGAGAAATGTCTTTGTGTTATACAGTCACGATGCCCTACATGTCACCCTTCTATTTATATTTTGACGAAGAACTTAGGAAGATAACATCGTAATACAAATATAATAAAAAGAATGATACTTTAAGCAGGAGGATCTGGTGAATGTCCCTTAAATGACATGAGATTTTAGTAGGCTTTACCTAATCATTGGGTCTGTCCAGTGGAAAAGTAAACTAATAGATAGGAATGAAGCTTAACCACCTCTCACTCTTCTTTATCATATAAAGAAAGTATATGTGTATACATGCATTGTGTGTGTGTGTGTGTGTGTGCATGTGTGTATCCCTTTAAGACTACTACTTTCCAAGTCTCTGCTTCTGCACTCTAACCTTCATCAATATGCAGGTCCTCTGTGTTTTCCTTAACTTTTAGATTTTAGGTATTAGTTTGCATTTCAGATATTCTATTTACTATTTTGTGGAGGGGATACCTGAAACTCTGTGCTTCCATCTTTAAGAAAACTGACTAATCCACAGCAGTTCTGGAATGATTAACAGCATCATTACTGTAACCATTTAGAAGTATTAGCTTCAAGAGACCAAAGAGTTACCCAATACCATTTATTGGTTTGCGTGTGACTTCCTGTCTATTCTAAAAGAGCACTAATTCCTATTCATTAAATCTTTTTCATACATATTGAGATTTTCCTCAATAGTACAATTCAATTTTAATCATCTGACCAGACAATATGGCTTGTCAAAGGCAGAACTTGCCTCCTGGTGCATTGAGAACACTTGCTCTATATAAATCATTACTTACCGTTGGCCCTCAGTATCCAAGGGGGATTGGTTCCAGGAACCCCCTTACCAAATTCCAGGGATACTCAATGGCATAGTATTTGCATATAACCTATGCAACATCCTCCCATATACTTTAAGTTATGTCTAGAATACTTATAACACCTAACACAATGTAAATACTATGTAAATAGCCAGTGCACAGCAAATTCAAATTTTGCTTTTTGGAACTTTCTGAATTTTTTTCAAATATTTTTGATCCGTGGTTGGTTGATTCTGCAGATGCAGAAGTCGAGGATATGGAGGGCTGACTATATATCTCAGAAATTAATTAGCAACTAACATTTTATCTTAATTAATCAGCTAACATTTACATAATGACAGCTCTGTTGACATCCCAAATCCTCCATGCAGTTTTCATACAAAGGACCAACTAATCCAGGAGGATTCCTCCAAGTAGAGCTTGAGAGAAAGTATACCTTAGATTAACCTAAGAGAAAATATCAAGTCCCCACCAAGAGTAGACTTCTGGGAGGAGTGAAATATAGGATGAAAAATAGCTTCTCAATAGCTTCTCTACTGTTTAAATTGTACCTCTAACATTTTATCTAAGATGAAATTCTAAATTGGCATCCATGTTTTTATTCAGATGTATAAAAATGTCTCTAGTGCCCAGCACAGTGCCTGACACACAAAGATGCTCAGCAAAGAATTGCTGGGAAAAAAAAATGAGTATACAAACACTCAAATGCCAAATATTAATCATTTTTGGACTATTCTCCATTTTATATTACCCAAACCTCGCCTTTCTTCCATTAGAGGAATCATCAGCAGTTGGCAATAGTTTAATTATATTTTAGGATATATACAAAAACATCAAATCTATGTTCATAAAACATGAGCCAAAAAACATCTAACTGCCTAAGTATGGCCATTCTCAACTGCCCTCCGTTTCCTTCTTAAGCACCACTTAAATGTTCCCTTATTGCCAATTCCAGATATGTCTTAAATAAGTAATGAGATAATTATCCCTGAAGCACACACACTCAACAGGCCAAATATTAAAATAACACAAGACCTTAGGAAAAAAATGCATTATAAAAACAAATCATGAAAACCCAGTAGAGAGTGAAATAAACTGGCTGCAGGGCAGGACTGAATCAGACCAGTATGTACTGCAGTCTCCACGATTCTACTTCAGCATGAAGATTTCTGGACAGAGCAGGGATTGTCAGAGAGATCTGGAAATCTGAGACCTAGCTGAAATGTAAAACTAAGTAGCTATGTGAGCCTGAGCATGTGATAGACTCCAGTCTGAGTTTCTGTTCTGTTTTGTTTTCTTGCACACTGTAGACACTAATATTTAACCCAACTTTCCCCATCTGTAAACATGATCATCTCAACAGTCCTTTCAAGAACTAGTATGCATGGATTCTGAGATTTTAGGTTTCACTTCATGGAATTAGAGACTAACTACAATTGGAAGGGGAAAAAAATATTAGGAAACTTCTGCTCTCTGAAATTTATCATCAATCTTCTCAAAACACTAGATCCATTCCAGAATCAAAATGAAAGCTTCCCATTTTCTCTAATGTTTAAGCGCCTTATGTCCACAATATGTTATTGTGCACTGAAAATTAGAGTATTTTGAATCTTAAGATATCACATGGGCTTGTTTTCATATTTTTACTTGAGGTGGATCCTTGAATGAGAACCAGTGTTGGAACCTTGCCATAGTCTAGCAATTAAAAAGATAGGTCAGGCTAGATTTTGACCCTAACCTCAGTTCTCATACATCTTAGGGACCTGTCTAGACCAGCACCCCTAAAGCAATTCAGACTGAGACCTCTGAGTAGCCTAAATGACTCAGCTGAACAAGAGACTAGGACCAATCACCACCTAGAACCACTGCAGACCTAACCATTCCGTAACGATTTCTTGTCCTCCTCCTCTGTGCTTGGTACACTACCCTAGACAATGAGGATTCAGAGGTGAACATGACATAACTCTCCTGTTAGAGTTCATAGTCTAACAGTTCATATGAAGAAGTAAATAGAGAAATACAGTGAGCTGAGTGCTAGGTAGAGATAAGGACAGGATGTACAACAGTACACACGAGAGGCATCTATCAGTCTACGGGGCAAGAAGAGGCAACATCTAACATGAGATCTGAAGGACAACTCACGTAAGGTAAAGTGATAAGACCCTGGGGGAAGAGTGACCCATCTGGCAGAACAGGAAGGAAGTCCAATGTTGGCTATCATTGTTGTAGCAACAGACAATGGAGCAGTGTTTCTCTACCTGGGTGTGCTCTTCTACCCACCTGCAGAGTCCCACCTAGGGAAACTGTTAAATATGCAGATTTTTAGACTCCACCTTAGCCTGACTAAATCAACATTTCTTGTGGGTATACCCCAGAGTTCTGAATTATAAAAGTTCATCAAGTGATTTTTGATGAAAGTTGAGGTCTGACAACCACTGCAATAGCAAGCAGCCATTTCAGGCTGGTGGCTGCCAGTGTTTAGGAGCTGAAGACGATCACAGGCCTGCACAGGAAGATGATCAGCAACAGAGAACCCTGAATGGTTTCCCAGTCATCAGGTTGGAGTTTGGGGACAGATTCAAGTTATGCAAGGAAAGGAACTGCAGTCCCGGACAAATTATCAAGTCAGGATTCCACCACAGAAGAAAATGTCAGCCTTCAGAGACGAGGGCAGACAGAGCAGGACCAAGTCACAAGAATGAGGAAAAGGTTTAAATGATAACTAGACCTTAAGGTTAGAGAAAAACTGGCAGGTATAGGTGACCTCATGCTGAGTGCCAGAATGTTGGGCCAGGTCTGTGTTGAGGAGTCAGCTGGACTATGATGATGAAAGAAGGCGGTTTCTGAGACTGATAAAGCAGGCAGGCCCATGTATCCTGGAAATAGATGATAACAGTGTGGTGTGCCAGGTCATGTTATAACTTACTATTCTAATAAAATCATTGAATCCCTTTTGCCCTATTATCATTCTCAGTGCTTGTAGGTATATGGCTCTCAATATTTCAACATTCTTCTCCTTTACAGTTAGATGGAATCTGTTCATATTCCTAACCAGACCTAAATCTTACATTGAGGTGTCCTCCAGCAGGATTAGAGAACCACTTCTTTGATATGTGAGATCAACACGTTTCTGTGATTGTAATTTGGAATCACTGACCAATGATGGCCTTTCTAGTGCAAAACAATCAATCAAAATCCCTTTATTCAAATCACTTTTCTGACTTAATCTGCACTTTAGAGGGTAATTAATTTCACTTGTTGTTCCTAAATGACTAGCGCAGTTTCTGCAGGTCACGGGATCACGCAAAGTAACTATGAGCCATACCGAACAAAAAGCCCCAGCCGTGTCCTGTTATGTTCATGACTCCAATACTGGTGTTCATGCTCTTGGCATATCAGCCTGGCTGACTTTCAACCACTTCCAACACTCATGTTGGTTCTGATAAAAAAAATGTACAACACCCTCTTAAACTGGATTTTTTACAAGAAAACAACGTATAATATATGGTATAGGCTCTGGAATCAAAAACACCTGATTTAATCTCACCTTGCATTGATTAACTTGTGTGAACTTGGGGAAATTATCTACCTCCAAGATCCTTATCTGTACAATGAGGGTATTTATAATACCTAAATCTTTAGTTCATCAAAGTGCTTTAGAGATTAAGATAACTGTTTGTAAAGCATTTATCAGAGCACATGGTAAGTTTATTGTTATCCTTCTTGCTGCTACTGTTATTCGGGCCACTCCAGCCTAGAGGTACTGTGAAGGCACATCCATAGGAATCACCTGTTTTACTGGGCTCTGTCTCCCCGTGAGAACGAAAAGTGCCCCATAGGTTTCTTCCTGGAACTTGCAAGGAAATGTTGCCTGTCCTGATGATCAAGTGCAGTCTATTACAGTGTATCATCCATCACGTTCTTCCTATCCTACCCAGTGCCGTGAGTTACATCCCAGGTCTACGGCTTGAGAAGACCACTGTCACTGCTGCTGCTAAAAGTGTTTGTGTCTGAGCCTAAGATGTTGCCTTCTGACATTCTCCAAACTCCAGCACACTACAGCCCCGACGATGTCACACTCCATCACCGGAAGCAGGGTGACTGAATACTAGCCATCCACAGTTTCTGTGAGAACAGTTTTTTCAGCTAGTGTGCGTAGCCCACCCTCCATACATTTCAACTATGGCTCCATGCACTAAGCCAAGGTAACTTTTTCTGAAAGAAACCCCAGGCTATCCTTCATCTCCACCCACTTCCAAGCTCCTTTTACCAACTCTCCCCAGATCAACCTGCCAATAAACCCTTATAACAGTGATTACTGGGGCTTCCCTGGTGGCACAGTGGTTGAGAGTCTGCCTGCTAATGCAGGAGACACGGGTTCGAGCCCTGGTCTGGGAGGATCCCACGTGCCGCGGAGCAACTAGGCCCGTGAGCCACAACTACTGAGCCTGCGTGTCTGGAGCCTGTGCTCCGCAACAAGAGAGGCCGCGATAGTGAGAGGCCCGCGCACCGCGATGAAGAGTGGCCCCCGCTTGCCACAACTAGAGAAAGCCCTCGCACAGAAAAATGAAGACCCAACACAGCCAAAAATAAATAAATAAATTAAAATAACAGTGATTACTGGAAGATAGTATAGTTCAGTCATTAAAAGCAAGGGATCTGAGTCAGAAGATGTGGGTTTCAGGGGAAAGTGACAGCCCCTCTGTCCCTCAGTTTTGTTTTGTTTTGTTTTTCAGCAATAAAATTGATATAATAATAGAACCTAATTCACACAGAAGTTTTGAGGGCCTAAATGAGATGAAGTATATGAAAGATAGCACAGTGCCCAGCACACGGCATTGGCTTGGTAAATGGTGGGAATGACATCAGCTGTCACTCCAGTTTGAGCAGTCACATGTTTTGGACTGAACGTCTGTGACTCTCCAAAATTAACATTTTGAAATCTAATTCCCAATGTCATAGTATTTGGAGGGGGGGGGGGTCTTTTGGAGACAATTAGGTCATGAAGGTAGAACCCTCATGAATGTGATTTGTGCCTTTATAAGAAGAGACCAGAGTGCTACTTTGTGCTCTTTCCATTGTGCGAGGATACAAGTCAACAGTCTGTAACCCGAGGGCTCTCGCTAGGACCCAACAATGCTGACATCCGATCTAGAATGTCCTAGCCTCCAAAACTATGAGAAATAAATGTTTATAGTTTAAGCCACCCGGTCCATGGTAGTTAGAGCAGCTCAAACTGACTGAGACACTACAGTTTCAGACAAGACTAAGACTTCTTCTGTGACCTAACAGAATCATAATATTTTCTATTCCTGTAGGAGTTTTTTTTGTTTGTTTTGTTTTTTCCTTTTCATGGTTACCATGGGCTCAGTAGCTGTTGGGATAAAAACCTTTTAAGTATGAGAAAATGATATGGAACTTTGTTTTTCAAAGCCAATAACCAACTATATCCTACATAAGTTTAATATATCAGATTTACAAAAGATGCATTCTTCATTTTGTATAAGCTTGCCACCCAAGCAGATTAGCTGAAAAATATGACACAGTGATTTAATTAGTTTTATAACCATTGTTCCCCAGAATTATTCCCTTGTTGAAAAAGTGAACCACAAAATGTGTTTACATAAATACATATTAAAGCAGGTTAACCCATTGTAATAACATCTGTATAACATCTAAAACTATAAAATGTCATTTCACTTTTGTAACTTAATTTAATCCTCACAACAAACATGTAAGCCAAGTACAGCAGATATTGTTTCTATCTTATGGATAAGGAAACTAAAGCTCAAAGAGTGTAGGTAAATTGGACATGTCACATAGCTGGTAATGATGAAGTCAACACTTGAATCTGAGACTTTCCAAATCCTATACCAATGCTTATTTACTGTAATACCATTGGTTAAAGTTGTTTGCTTTGATTGATTTTGATATATATGCATTTTGGTATGCCAATCTATTACCTTCCATTCTGCCCAATTCACTTACTGAACATTTAAAAAGAATCCATTCCACCCTGTGTCACAATATGATGCCAAGAATCATCAGAATTCCTTATCCTTCTCTGACCTCTCTTTTGAGTTTCCCACCTAGGAAAGATTCTGGGCAAAGAGAATCCAGAAAGCAATTTAGGAAACAGTCAAAAACCATGAATTACCTTCACTGGGTTTTCTGAGGCTCTGAGGGACCTGTGAGAAAACACAAAATTGAGGTTGAGAACTAAGACAGAACTTCACAAATTGTTTTCTTCCTTCTTCCAAACTTTACTAGACCAGTGGTTCTCAACTTCAGTTGCAACTTAGAAATAACCAAGGAGCTTTCCAAAAATCCCAAAGCCCGAGCCACACCCAGACCACTTAAGTCAGAATATCTGAGGAGGGGCCAGGATATGGGTAGTTTATAAAAGCTCACAGGTGCTTCCAATGTGCAGTCAGGGTTTGAGAACCAGAGCACTGGGCTAAATGCCACATCTCAATGGCAATGATAAACTGGGGAACCAGAGTGGCTCTTAGAATAAGCACCCACCGCTGGTATGAAGAAGGGCTGAGACCTTCTAATAATGAAAGAATGGTGCTGTGCCTGGTCCAGTGACAAAACTGGAATCTGGGTCAAGAGACAGCCAGATCCAGACTCCTCATATCAAGCCCTGGCAGCAAGTGCTGAAATAATACAGAAAACCTTTTCTTCACCCAGGTTAAGCTCTCCATTTCCATATGTTGCCTGAGTTTTTTCTAGACATTAAGGATTACTCTTCTTCCAATTTTCATTGTGCCTTCTGTGACTGTGCTGTTAATGTTGTTAAAGCTTTGTTTATTAGGGTGATTGGTTCATTACCAAAAAAAAAAAAAAAAGAGGAAATCATTCAAAATTTATCCTTCAGAAAAGAATCTGGAAATGTAAAACATTATAATTTTATCCCTGTTTTATACATATCCTTTTTTAACTCTCTGAAATCTCTTTTAGACCAGATTATTTTGCAAGTTAGAATCAAACATCAGTCTTACAGATATTGAATGTTAAAGAAATAAATATAACAAGAAAAATAACTTTCACATTTGTTTTAGCAGTATATTTAAAACTCCTATTCTCTCATTGTCTTAACTGCTGATATTTACAATAGAATTGAGGCCACAGCATTTATTGACCTTTCTTTAATCTTAAAATAAGTCACCCATTGCTTTTTGCACCAAAATTCATATATGAGAAAAACCCTAACTTTGCCCTTAATTTATGACTAAAAATATTTTTAACGTAAAATCATTCCTTATGTATTTATAGTATATTTCAGAAGATGTAGTCTTTTTGCCACTATTCTGAACTTGTCCCATCTGCCCTGATAAAAATCAAGTTATAGATTTAAGAATCTCCATAGGAATTCTTTAACTTTGTATCAACAGACAAAGAAATCATTCTTGAAATACATCTGATGACATGATAGACTGGTAAAGTCAAATCTCTCCAGAAGCAAAAATTAACTATGATTACTTGATGTAAGACATCACTCAAACCAATCAAATGTTATTTTGGGAAATCATAAATTTATATCCAGCATCAGTTTGTCACTCATTAAATTCTTATAAGAATGATTAGGAAATTATCTTAATAAGTAAACGTTAGTCTTAACCTCTTCTTAGTTTGATGGCTTAAAAATATAAGTTTACATCAATCCATTGAGTCTTGCTAAAAGTCTCTTGCTGCTTGGAGAGTTATTTATCCTAGTATTAATAAACTTTATCCAGGACTGACAAGGAAATTCCTGCATTGCTCCATTCTGCAACAAATTTACCTATCACGTGTTAGGAAAGCCTTCAAAATATGATTTGACAATATTAATAAATATTTACTGGGTACCTACTATATTCCAGGCACTGTGTGTGGTGCCTGGAATATATGAAAATCTCATTATCTAAAAGTGTTCCCATACAGAAAAACTCCAGGAGCAGACTGCAGTCTTGCCAAGGTGTCGTTTCAGTGACTGACGTGGATCACCACCTCCAGCAGTCAACAATGACAGCAGGCAAAGCTGCTTAAAAGAGAGTTACTGATCGTGCAGCTGTATTTTGCTTGTCGCTCTTTGAAAGATGCTCATTTGAAGATCTCGATTATGTGGAAGAGAGGAACAGAGAGGTTTTAGAGCCACAAGTAAATCACCCTGTTGGTAACTCAGAGAGATCACAGAGGAGGGAAATGTAGTGGGAAAAAAATACAGAAAAGATTCTATGACCTTGATGACAAAGGAGTCAATTTCTTCTCCAATAAACTTGTTTTTTTAAAAAGTACTACAGCAAGAATAGAACCAAAGAGTGCCCTTTCATTTCCCAAAGGGAGAAAAGATCTAATCAAGGGAGACTCTCCCTTGTTAAGGTATCACAATGATTAAGTTCTGGTAACATCTACTTTTCAATGAAAAGTATGCACTCCTTTGATTTGCTTCTAAATTACTCCCAAAATAACTATCTACATTTCTCACTTCCATCCTTATTGAAACTAAGGCAGAAAAAAAAAAAAATTTCTGACATATCAATGATCACTTATCAATTCCCAGAAATGATAATAGCAAACTTCCTCAGATTGACTCTTAGGGTCTGTTCATCAGAATTATACAGAATGTTTGAATGAGGTAAGGGGTTTTATATCTGCAATGATTTCCTCATTTTCCATAAAATATCCTGTAAAAATGGTGATATAATTCAAGTTTCATCCAATTTATTATGTTTTAAACATCTTCTACATGGAGACAGTGAACAGGTGTGATCAATGAAAATGTCTAAAAATAGGACCATGGCTAACATCTCTTAATTTAGCCTAATCCACCTAAATTACAGTAAAACCTAATTTATTTGAACTTCATTAATTTTAAATGTGACAAATCTATACGGCACTTGGCTGAAGTTAATCTGTGAAATTAGATGTAGAATAGAATACCAGTTTACCACTTCTAGGAGAATTGGTTAAACTCTCTAAGCCTCTATTTACCTACCTGGAAAATGGGAATAGTCTCTCATCTATTTTTACTTTCTCTTGTCACCCATACTGTTAATACTCTATTCAATCCTCAAACATCTTCTGCATAAAAATAATACAAAAGCCTTCTAACTGAGACTTCGGCTTCCATTCTTGCCTACCCCACCCCCCAAAATTATAGGCCATTATTTACACAGAAGCCATAGTGATTTTTGAAGTCTAAGTCAGAGGGCTTAGACCTGGGCCACCCCCCAACCCCCAGGTTGCACAGCCAGCCATGCCAGGACTCCTTCCCACACACCAATGGATCAGCAGCCACTGTGACAGGCAGGGCCTGGAAGCCAATAGGGCCAGGAGCCAGCCCTACCTACCAGAGTGCCCAAAGCAGTCAGCCCTACCACAACAGAAGTGCCCCTGCAGTTCACATGAGGGTACCCCTAGAGCATAAGGCTCTAGTGACCAGAAGGGTTGTGCTTCTGAGCCCCATAGAATGTCTCCTACATAAAGCCACCTCTCCAAGATCAGGAATTGTAACTGACCTACCTAATACATAGAAATAAACACAGAGATTCAGGCACAAATGAGGAGACAGGGGAAAATGTTCCAGATGGTTGAACAAGACCAAATCTCAGAAGAACAACTAAACAAAGTAGAGATAATCAATCTACCTAATAAAGAGTTTAAGGTAATGATCACAAAGATGCTCAATGAACTTAGAAGAATGGATCAACACATGAGGAGTTTAACAAAGAGTTAAAAAATATAAAAAAGAACCAAACAGAGCTAAAGAATATGATAACTGAAATTAAAAATACACAAAAAGAATTAACAGTAGATTAGATGATGCAGAGGAATGGAAAAGTGAACTGGAAGACAGAGTAGGAGAAGTCACTCAAGCTAAACAGAAAAAAATTTTTTAAATGAAGTCACTTTAACAGACCTCTGAGAAAACATCAAGTGTATTAGCATTTGCATTATAGGGGTCCCAAAAGGAGAAGAGAGAAAGCAGCATAAAACTTATTATAAGAAATAATAGCTGAAAACATCCTTAACCTAAGAGAGGAAACAGACATCCAGGTCCAGGAAACACAAAGAGTCCAAAACAATATGAACCCAAAGAGAGCTACACCAAGACACATTACAACTAAAATGGCAAAAATTAAAGATAAAGAGAGAAACCTAAAAGCAGGAAGAGAAAATCAACTAGTTACGAACAGGGGGACTCCCGTTAAGTCTATCAGCTAACTTTTCAGCAGAAACTTTGAAGACCAGAGGGAGTAGCATTATATAGTCAAAGTGATGAAAGAAAAAAACCTACAACCAAGAATATTCTACCCAGCAAGGCTATCATTCAGATTTGAAGGAGAAATAAAGAGTTTTACTCTAAAGCAAAAGCTAAAAGAGTTCAGCAGTGCTAAACCAGCTTTACAAGAAATGCTAAAGGGACTTCTCTAAATGGAAAAGAAAAGTTGAAATCTCTTTCAACTAGAGATATGAAAATTATGACAGGAAAAATCTCACTGGTAAAGGCAAGCATAGAGTAAAGGAAGTAGGTCAACCACTTATAGAGGGAAGTTTATAGTGATACAAGCCTGCCTCCAGAAACAGAAAAACAACAAATGATCTCACCTCATATGTAAAGGAACTAGAAAAAAGAAGAAACAAAACCCAAAATTAGTAGAAGGAGATAAATAATAAATATCAGAGCAGAAATAAATGAAAGAAAAACTTTAAAAAAAATAGGAAAGATCAATTAATCTAAGAGCTGGTTCTTTGAAAAAATAAACAAAATTGAGAAACCTCTATCCAGATTCACCAAGAAAAGAGAGAGGACCCAAATGAAGAGAAGTTACACTTGACACCACAGAAATACAAAAGATCACAGGAGACTACTGCAAACAATTATATAGCCTAGAAGAAATCTCCCAAGACTGAATCAGGAAGAAACAGAATATATGAACAGACAAATTACCAGTAATAAAACTGAATCAGGAATCAAAAAAAAAAAAAAAAAACCAACAAACAAAAGTCCAGGACCAGAGGACCTACAGGTGAATTCTACCAAACATTTAAAGAAAAGTTAATACCTATCCTTCTCAAACTATTAAAAAAAAAAGAAAAGGAAGGAATACCTCCAAACTCATTCTATGAGACCAGCATCACTCTGATACCAAAACCAGACAAAGGCACCACAAAAAAAGGGGAAAAAAACTTTAAAGGCCAATATAACTGATGAACATAGATGCAAAAATCCACAACAAAATATCAGCAAATCTAATTCAACAGTACTTTAAAAGGATCATACACCAAGATCAAACAGGATTAATCCCAGGGATACAAGGATGGTTCAATATCCATAAATCAATCAATGTGATACATCACATTAACAAACAAAATCCTACGAAGAAAAAAAAATCATATGATCATCTCAATAGATGCAGAAAAATCTTCTGACAAAATTCAACATCCATTTATGATTAAAAAAAACTCTCAATAAATAAAAATAATAATATAATAATAATAATAATTTATTATTATAAATTATATATAAATTTATATAAGTATATTATAAATATAATAATAAATAAAATGGGTATAGAGGGAGCATGTCTCAACATAATAAATGCCATATATGATAAGCCCACAGCTAATATCATATTCAATGGTGAAAAGCTGAAAGAATTTCCTCTAAGATCAGGAACAAGACACGGATGCCCACTTTCACCACTTTTTCCAACACAGTATTGAAACTCCTAGCCACAGTGATCATACAAGAAAAAGAAATAAAAGGAATCCAAATTGGAAAGGAAGAAGTAAAACTGTCACTGATTACAGATTACATGATACTATGTACAGCAAATCCAAAAGATGCCATCAAAAAACTATTAGCACTAATAAATAAATTCCATAAAGTCGCAGGATACAAAATTAATATACAGAAATCTGCTGTGTTTCTATACACTGACAAAAAACTATCAGAAAGAGAAATTAAGAAACCAATCCCATTCACAATTGCATTAAAAAGTATAAAATACCTAGGAATAAATCTAACCAAGGAGGTAAAAGATTTGTACTTGGGTAACTATAACACACTGAAGAAAGAAATTGAAGATGACATAAATAAATGGAAAGATACATCATGCTCATGGATTGGAAGAATAATTATTGTTAAAATGATCATACTACTCAAGGCAATCTACAGATTCAATGCAGTCCTTATCACAGTATCAATGGCATTTTTCACAGTACTAGAACAAAAAATGCTAAAATTTGTATGAAAACACAAAAGACCCCAAAGAGCTAAAACAATCTTGAGAAAGAAGAATAAAGGTGGAGGTATCACAAGCCCTGATTTCAAACGATACTACAACGCTACAGAAATCAAAACAGTATGGTACTGGCACAAAAACAGAAACATAGATCAACGGAACAGAATAGAGAGCCTAAAACTAAACCCACACTTATATGATCAATTAATATGCAACAAAGGAGGGAAATAGGGAAAAGAGAGCCTCTCCGAACTTTAGTGCTGGGAAAACTAGACAGCTACATGCAAAAGAATTGAACTGGACTACTCTCTCATACCATATACAAAAATAAACTCGAAATGGGTTAAAGACCTAAATGTAAGACCTGAAACATAAAACTCCTGGAAGAAAACATAGGCAACATTCTCTTAGATATTCATCTTTAGCAATATTTTTTTCAATCTGTCTCCTCAGGCAAGGGAAACAAAATCAAAAATAAACAAATGGGACTACATCAATCAAAAAAGCTTTTGCACAGCAAAGGAAACTATTAAAAAACAAAAAGGCAACTTACTGAATGGGAGAAGATATTTACAAATGATATATTCAATAAGGGGTTCATATCCAAAATATACAAAAAAACTCATACACCTAAACACCAAAAACCAAAACAACTTAATTAAAAAAATGAGAAGAGGACCTGAATAGACATTTTTCCAAAGACATACAGATGGCCAACATACATGTGAAAAGATGCTCAACATCACTAATCATCAGGGAAATGCAAATCAAACCACAATGAGATATCACATCTGTCAGAATGGCTATCATCAAAAAGACAATAAATAACAAATGTTGGCAAGGATGTGGTGAAAGGGAAACCTCCTACACTGTTGGTGGGATTGTAAATTGGTGTAGCTACTATGGAAAACAGTAGAGAGGGTCCTCAAAAAGTTAAAAATAGAACTGCCATATGATCCAGCAATTTCACTCTTCACTATTTTTCCCAAGAAAACAAAAACTCTAATTCAAAAAGATATATGCACCTCAATCGTTTTTACAGCATTATTTACAATAGCCAAGATATGGAAGCAACCTAAGTGTCCTTAGATAGATGAATGGATAAAGATGTGGTACACACACACACACACACACACACACACACACACAGGAATATTACTCAGCCATTAAAAAAATGAAATCTTGTCATTTGCAACAGCATGGATGGACCTAGAAGGTAAAATAAGTGAATAAGTCAGACAGAAAAAGATAAATACCACGTGATCTCACTTATATTTGGAATCTAAAAAACAAAACAGACAAACAAAACAAAATAAAAACATACTCATAGATACTGAGAACAAATGGGTAGTTGCTAGAAGGGAGGGTGGTCAGGAGGTGGGCAAATTAGGCGAAAGGGATTAAAAGGTACAAACCCCATATAGAGGGAACATATCTCAACATAATAAAAGCTATTTATAACAAACCCACAGCCAACATAATACTCAACAGTGAAAAGCTGAAAGCCTTCCTGCTAAAATCTGGAACAAGACAAGGATGCCCACTCTCACCACTTCTATTCAACACAGTATTGGAAGTCTTAGCCATAGCAATCAGACAAGAAAAAGAAATAAAAAGTACCCAGATTGGAAGAGAAGAGGTAAAACTGTCATTATATGCAGATGACATGATAATATATATAGAAAACCCTAAAGACTTCACACAAAAACTACTAGAACTGATAAATGAATTCAGCAAGATAGCAGGAAAAAAGATAAACATAGAGAAATTGGTTGCATTTCTTTACACTAACAATGAAATTGGTTGCATTTCTTTACACTAACAATGAAATATCAGAAAGGAAAAGTAAAAAAACAATCCCTTTTAAAATTGCATCCAAAAAAAATAAAATACTTAGGAATGAACCTGACCCAGGAGGTGAAAGACTTAATATGCTGAGAACTGTAACGCATTAATAGAGAAAACTGAAGATGGTTCAAAAAAGTGGAAAGATATCCCATGCTCTTGGATTGGAAGAATTAATATTGTTAAAATGGCCATACTACCCAAAGCAATCTACAGATTTAATGCAATCCTTATCATCCTTACCCATGACATTTTTCACAGAACTAGAACCAATAATCCTAAAATTTATATGGAACCATAAAAGACCCAGAATTGCCATAGCAATCCTGAGGAAAAAGAACAAAGCAGGAGGCATAACCTCCCAGACTTCAGACAATACTACAAAGTTACAGTAATCAAAATAGTGTAGTATTGGCACAAAAACAGACATATGGGTCAATGGAACATAACATAGATCCCAGAAATAAACCCACACACCTACAATCAATTAATCTTCAACAAAGGAGGTAAGAATATACAATGGAGAAAAGACAATCTTTTCAGCAAGTAGTACTGGGAAACATGGACAGCTGCATGTAAATCAATGTGAAGTTAGGACACACCCTCACACCATACACAAAGATAAACTCGAAATGGCTTAAAGATTTAAATATAAGACACAACACCATAAAATTCCTAGAAGAGAACATAAGCAAAACATTCCCTGATATATCATACCAATGTTTTCTTAAGTCAGCCTCCCAAGGCAACAGAAATAAAACAAAAATAAACAAATGGGACCTAATCAAATTTATAAGTTTTTGCACAGCAAAGGAAACCATAAACAAAATGAAAAGACAACCTACAGTCTGGGAGAAAATGTTTGCAAACAATGTGATCTACAAGGGCTTAATTTCCAAAATATACAAACAGCTCACAGAATCAATAACAAAAAAAAAAAAACCCAATCAAAAAATTGGCAGAAGACCTAAATAGACATTTCTCCAAAGAAGACATACAGATGGCCAATAGGCACCTGAAAAGATGCTCAACATTGCTAATTATCAGAGAAATAGAAATAAAAACTACAATGAGGTAGTTTTTATAAGGGAAAAGACTCTGGAAAAGAATAGATATAGATAGATAGTTGTGTATAACTGAATCAGTTTGCTGTACACCTGAAACTAACACAACATTGTAAATCAACTATACTTCAATTAAAAAAATAAACACTACAATGAGGTACCACCTCACATGGTCAGAATGGCCATCATTAAAAAGTCTACAGGAACTTCCCTGGCAGTCCAGTAGTTAAGACTTTGCCTTCCAATGCAGCGGGTGTGGGTTCAATCCCTGGTTGGGGAGCTAAGATCCCACATGCCTCATGGCCAAAAAACCAGAACATAAAACAGAAGCAATATTGTAACAAATTCAATAAAGGCTTTAAAAATGGTCCACATCAAAAAACAAACAAAAAAAATCTTTAAAATAAATAAATAAATAGATAGATAGATAAATAAAAAGTTTATAAATAACAAATGCTGGAGAAGGTGTGGAGAAAAGGGAACCCTCCTATACTGTTGGTGGGAATGTATATTTGTACAGCCACTATAGAAAACAGTATAGAGGTTCCTCAAAAAATTAAATATAGAGTTGCCATATGATCCAGCAATTCGTCTCCTGGGCATATATCCGGACAAAACTGTAATTCAAAAAGATACTGCACCCCAATGTTCATAGCAGCATTATTTACAATAGCCAAGAGATGGAAGCAACCTAAATGTCCATCAATAGATAAATGGACAAAGAAGATGTGGTACATATATACAGTGGAATACTACTCAGCCATAAAAAAGAATAAATGCCATTTGCAGCAACATGGATGGACCTAGAAATTATCATACTAAGTGAAGTAAGTCAGAAAGAGAAAGACAAATACCATATGATATCACTTATCTTGTGATCCAAAATATGACACAAATGAACCTATCTATGAAACAGAAAGAGACTCACAGACATAGAGAACAGACTTGCCGTTGCCAAGAGCGAGGAGGGATAGGGGAAGGATGGATTAGGAGTTTGGGATTAGCAGATGCAAACTATTATATATAGAATGGATAAACAACAAGGTCCTACTGTAGAGCACAAGGAACTATATTCAAATATCCTGTAACAAGCCATAATGGAAAAGAATATGTATATACATAACTATATAACTATATATTTATAACCAAACCACTTTGCTTATACCAGGAACTAACAAAACATTGTAAATCAACTATACATCAATAAAAAAAAGTTTTAATGGCAAAAAAAAAAGAGGTACAAACCCCAGTTATATAAAAATAAGCCATGAGGATGTCATAGAGCATAAGGAATACAGTCAATAATAGTATAATAACTTTGTATGGGGACAGACTGTTACTAGATTTATTGTGGTGGTCATTTTTAATGTATGTAAATGTCAAATCATTATGTATGAAGTACACATGAAACTATCATAATACTGTACATCAACTACATTTCAATTAAAATTTTTTACCTCAAAAAGCTTAGAGTAAAAAAGAAAAAATCTAAGTCAGAGAATATCACTCTTCTGCTCAAAGCTCTGTAATGACTTCCCACTTACTCAGTTAAATCCAAACTTCTTCCCATGGCTGATATGGCCTACATTAGCTCCCCACCAACACCACTTCTTCTCTAACCTCATCTCCTTGTTTTATTCCTAGATTTACTGAGGTACTATTGGCAAATAGAAATTGCACTATTTAAGATGTACAGTGTGATGTTCTCATATATAAACACATTTTGAAGTAATTACATTTTGAAATGATTAGTGAAGCTAATCAAAATATCCATTACCTCACATAGTTATCTTTTTACTTCTTTTGTGTATGTGATGAGAACACTTAAGATCTACTCTTTCTGCAAGTTTTGAGAATACAGTAATTTAGTATTAACTATAGTCACTAAGCTCTACATTAGGTCTCTAGAACTTATGCATATTATAACAGAAAGTTTGTACCCTTTGACCAACAACTCATTTCCTCTACCCCACCATTTCTAAGAGTTTCACTTTTTTAGATTCCACATATCAGTGAGATCATGAAGTATTTGTCTTTCTGTGTCTGCCTTATTTCATAGATCAATGTTCTCCAGGTTCATCCATATTGTCACAAATGGCAGAATTTCCTTCTTTGTCAAGGCTGCAGATTTCGTTGTGTCTGTATATGTGTGTGTGTATATATACAACTATATATGTCTGTGTGTGTATATTACATATATATAATACATATACTTCAGTTCCATTTGGATGGAAGATCCAAATTAAGATAGCTCACCCTTAATAACGATGGTTAATTATGCAAGAGCTGATACAAAAATTCTACTAATTCAGTGTTAGTTTTATAAACTTAAAAATTATCAAAGCTGGGTGTGGTGATTTTAAAATATAGCCCCAAGTTCTTTGACATTTCTCACTTTGGGAGGGAGGGTCTACCTGTCCTCCACTTAAATCTGGGAAAGTTGTGGCTGCTTTAACTAATGGAGTACAACCTTCCCAGGCTAGGTCAGAATATGTCATGCAGCTTCCACCTCATTCTCTGGGGATGCTCACTTTGGGGTAAGCCAAGTACCACGTAAAATGTTGGACCATTCAGAGACCTCATGGTGAAGGGGCCATGTGTAGGTGCTCCAATCAACAGTCCCAGCTAAGCTCCCATCTGATGACCAGCATCAACTGTGAGCCATCTTGGATGTCAGCCTATGGCATTTCATGAGAAACCCCAAGTGAAGACTGTCCAATCAAGCCTTTCCTGAATTTGACCCACAAAACTGAGAGTAAGATTAAAGAGTTGTTTTGCACTTCTAAGTTTGGAATCAATGCATTACAAAGCAATAGAAATTCATATACCAAGACATGCAAAAATTGAGTTTCTTATCACATGCCACTTCACATATTATTCTCTTTTTTTTTTTGGCTGCATCGGGTCTTTGTTGCTGTGTGCGGGCTTTCTCTAGTTGCAGCGAGCGGGGGCCACTCTTCATTGCAGTGCACAGGCTTCTCATTGCGGTGGCTTCTCTTTTTGCAGAGCATGGGCTCTAGGCGCGTGGGCTTCAGTAGTTACGGGACACGGGTTCAGTAGTTGCAGCATGTGGGCCCTAGAGCGCACAGGTTTCAGTAGTTGTGGCATGTGGGCTCAGTAGTTGTGGCGCACGGGCTCTAGAGCGCAGGCTCAGTAGTTGTGGCACACGGGCTTAGCTGCTCCATGGCATGTGGGATCTTCCCGGACCAGGGATCAAACCCATGTCCCCTGCATTGGCAGGCAGATTTGTAACCACTGCACCACCAGGGAAGGCCCTATTCTGACTCTTCTTTCAACATGGTAAGAAAATGATCCATGTTAAATGTAGTCAAATATAAACATTGGCTTTGATTCATAAGAAGATAGGAAAGTATTAAAACTGGAAGGTACTGTTGATTTCAGTCTCCTAAAAATGCCGCCCATGAAGGTTGTGGCTTATCAGTAGCGCTTGAGTTAGAGCAGGGGAAGTCCAACTACAGGCCAGCAGACCAAATTCAGCCCAACACCTGTTTGTATAAAATAAAATAAAGATGGCCTAAAGTAGTTATTATCTTGCCCTTTACTAAAAAAACAGCAAACCTCTGAGTCAGAGAATGGCAAAATTGAAACAGGAACGTAAGTTCTTTGACTCATATACTAGTACTCTTTTTTCACTATGCTGCCTAGACAAGAATAAAATTTTTCATTAAAATCAGTGTATTTTAATAAGCCTATTTCACGACCCTGTGAGTTTAATTCACATCACTAGTTTTTACATTTTATAAAGACTCTTTAATTTTTGTTTTTAGGGGTGGATTGGTTTAGTGTTTTTGTTTTGCTTTTAGTTTTGTTTTCAAAAAGAGGAGGGTTAGCCACAGGGAAAAAAATATACACTATTTAAAGTTTTCTGTGATACCATCCATGAAGGAAAAGAGAAGAAAATTGATATTTTAGATTAGGGGTTGGCAAATTTTCTCTCCAAGAGCCAGAATATTTTTCACTTTACAAACCATACAGTATGTGTCACAACTACTCAACTCTGCTGTTAAACTTGAAAGCAGCCACAGACAAGGCTTAAATGAATGTGCACGACTATATCCAATAATACCTTATTTACAAAAACAAGTGGTGGTCCAGAGTTAGCCTGTGATCCTAGTTTGTCAACCCTGTCTCAAATAATTTGGGGACACACACACACATGCAGGGATGCAATGCTTAGGGTAAGAGTTACAAATTCTACACAGAGAAGAAGGGGAACATTAAACATGAGGTTCATGTAATATTTTCCCTGTGTACTACATGGTTTGTTCACTATACTCTAAAATAATATCCAGTTTGAGAATAATATTGAATTAGAGTTGAGTATTACTGAAAGACCTCTTAAGTTAAAATTCAGTCTTTATTATTACAGCTTGAAAGTCTTACCTTTTTACAGCTGATTTATTTCTCCAAGAAATAAAAGGAGGCCATTCTAGATTTCAACAGCCCACTAAAACAGCTACATACCAGCCTTAAAATCCTAAAACATGGTCTTTTTTCACTTGGTGGCCAAACTTTCCTAAACACAGTATTCTCAGACTGTATGAGATTTTTTTCCCTCCTAGTTTTCAGAACCCCTGAAGTTCTCCCAATACCAAAAAAAAAAAAAAAAAAATGCTTATTCTTACCAGTTAGTAGAGGACATACCACTTTCAAAGGGAGAGAATTTCTAATCCCCTCCACAGGGCTTTACACTATCAGAAATTTCCTGGACATGCTGTCACCTACATGAAGGACCAACATTGCCTAAATGCTAACCACTCTGGGGCAAAGTGGGTGGGGTGAAGAAGACAGTGACCCAGTTCCTACTGCACATAGTTGAAGGTGATATTAAAGACTAGACATTTGGAAAAGAAGTATGCTTTATCTCTCAGCTTAAAATAAATGCCTACTTGAACAAAAAATAAAATTTTTTCCAGTGCTAAAAGCAAGCAAGTGGATTTTCTAGAGATTCAAAAAGAAAGAAAATATTTCCTTTGTGCCTAAGATATACATAGATTCAGAAAGGTTTTTTAGAAGGACTGATTAAGTAAGCAACTAATCAATTAGAAATTCCTAGTGATGTTAATTATATAAATATATAATAATGTGTATATATAGTAATAATTATAGAAAGTAAAATACAAACATTATAGTACTATTACTTTCAACCATTTCAATCTAAAGAATAGGAAATTTTTAAGTGTTTGCTTTGAAAGTTCATAGAATTATCCACATGTGAAAAATCCAAAATTGCTGTAAAGTGTAAAAATTATCCTTTTTTCCACCTACAGGTAAGTCAAAATTGCTGCGCAAATTTTCTTCAAACTTTTTGAAAAGGAATTATCCAGAAAGGAAAATGTCTGAAGCTACACAATAGAAACTTCAGGAACAGAAGGAAACTGTCTTCAGTGCCTGCTTCTATAGAGCACAAGCAAAATAAACCACCCCCATGCACGCACCCACGCAAACACGTCCACACACACACTAGTGTACATTTATTAATTGATTCAACACAATTTTATTGAGTGCCATGTAAATTAATTTGCATATGAGGTATATGTATGAACATGTATATATCATGTGGATATAACCCTGTGTGTGAACGTATCTGTGAGACCAAAGCCAAGGACAAGGCCTAAGGGCAAGGAAGAACCATGCAGGTAAGGTCTTCTGAAGCAGGTTATGTGTACACGAATGCTATAAAGGTTGATGTTAGAGATCACAATGGGAATGTAAGTGAGAAAAGAGCATAGAAACATATCCTTCTAGAGCACAGAAAATGTCAGTGGTGGGCAAAGATGGAGAGACACATGCTCTTGGGACAGGACATGGAAGGCATGGGAGAAAAGATAAGCTATGCTCCATGAGTGATGAAGAGCAATTACTGAAATGGAATTCTCTACACCTTTTGAAGTGTAATTAATTATTTTAAAATATTTCTGAAGTTGCATGGAAGACTGCTTAAGTTTGTGGGGGTTTTGACTGCAGTTATCAATGGTGAAAACCACTGTTTTCACTTCTAAAGTAAGAGAAAGTAAGGGCTGGCCATTAACTTTTCTCCTTACTCTCTGGCAAACCTGTATTTCAACTATTTTAATATCCATAAAACAAGGTACCAAATTAGTAAACTAGATCTGAGATGCTGCTCATGTGGGAAACAACTCACAGTGACACCAGAGATACAGAATGCTCTTATACTCACACAATAATCCTCTAGTAACAAAGGCCATCATGTTTGAGTTAGCAGGTGGATACAGCCATCATAAGAATACAGTAAAAGGAAATCCAACATGGTAGAATACTAAGCAGTAATTTCTGCAGAGATGAAAACAACTTAGTCATTATAAAAGTCACTCGAGATTTCCAAACTAATAGCAATCCAGTTTTTAATTCTGATTTAGACATAAGATGCACACGTATCAGAAGTTAGTAATTCATAACAGAAGTAAGTAGGAAAAAACTCTTGGCTCTAATAATCAAGAAGAAACAGTTTATTTTTTAAAGTGGCAAGAATGACATCTGATACAAGGCAGGGGAAAAAAAAGGAAATCAGAATATTCTCTCCATTGTTGCTCCCAGGGAGTCCAACATTCCTCTTAATAAGAGAAAACGGCCCACTGTGAAGCTGAGGAGCCAGGAAAACCTGACTGTTTAAGACTCAAAAGTCTCCCCAAGAGATGGAGCACTGAAAAGAAGTAGAACGTGGTCAGTCTAGAGAAGCATTCAGCAGAAGCTCACAGGCTTGGAAACAACTGATTTACCACCCTTAACTCCAGGCTTCCAGGGAGCATCCGACTTCAAAGCCCGAGATCTCTATACCCTGTCCTTCCGAGACAGCGCCAGACCAAGCCTGCTCACCTGGCTGTCCTTCATTCCCACTCAGACCAGCCCAGGACCTCACTGTAGACAGCCAGATAAGACTACCTTCTGGGTGCAGAAGGAGTTCAGGACATGCCACTTCACAGTATGCTGCTTTGGTATATCATTTTGTGCTGAAGCCTTGTAGAGGCTTTCTGTAAACTCCCCTCACCTGCCTAAAGGCAGATCCTCCAAAAAGAATCCAATTTTCATAAATCCCACCCCCACTACAGGAATTTCATCAATCAGGGAAGATGGACTCATCATGGGAGAAGAGACTAGAAGTCCACTGCACCCCCAGACAAACTTTGTCACAAACTATCATGCCCTCCCATCTATTCTTCAAAGAGCCCTATATCTTTCCCAAAAATCATTTACTCTCCCCTAAGTAGCCTACATTCCCCTCCCCCTCCCCTATTAATACAATATATAAGCTCTCAAATCTTACCATTTGGGGGAGGTATTTACTTTTTTTTCCCCCTCTGATGCCGCCTTGCATGTAATATTAAAAATTAATAAGTTTGAAAAAATTTTCTCTTATTAATTTGCCTATTGTCCATTTATTTCATAGACCCAGCCGTCAAATCCTGGACGGTAGAGGAAGAGTCTTTCCTCCCCTATAAGCAGTCTCCTCCCAGCACCACGCCATCCCCGCCAGGCTGCAGGCTGCCCAAGACAGGTGTGTCAGAGGAAATTTTTTTAAAAGGAAGAAAATGGCCTTTAATATTTTGAGCAGGATGATAATTCCTTGGTAGGCTGTACTGGAATAGCACTTTTGTTAAACAGTAAGCATCTCAATGTCACATTCATTTTAAGAAGTCTTTGCCAGAAAATAATAATAGTATTAAAAATGGCACAGAGGGATTTGTTCCAGGATGTGAATGCTTTACCAACACCAAAGTAAGCTGTGTCTCTATGGCTCTCTTGTGCCTATGCAGAGTGAATTGCCAGTTCTCTGTGACTCAGAAGCCATGCCCGGGCAGCTAGTGCATTCCATGTCCCAACTCAGTGAGTGCAGGGAGTTTGACCCTCGCCTCTACCAGGCCTAGACCTCACCTTCCCCACCAGAGGCTGCTGATCGCAAGAGCCACCCTGCTCTGCCACCACAACTAGTCCACAGCCAAGCTGGCTGAAACTTCCTGGCACCACAACCAACATGGCTAATTAGAACCTTTGTTCCCAATACATTTGATCATCAAAATAGCATTGCATATCCCCCAGAGAAATTCAGTGTTGTCTCCATTTCGAGTAGTCTGATGTGTGGTAATCGGAGGGAGACACAAATTTTGAACTTGAGTCTTATGTTGTGACTAACATTAATTTAAATACCCTACATCAAGGAGTGGGGCTGTTCCTCCAAAGTGCTTTAAAACCCACCATGATTTTTCGTTGTTTCAGAAACCCACAGTGCAATCTGCAATGCATTATAAATTTTGAGCAGAGAATCTTATCTATATTTTCTTGTGCATTCCAAAACCCCTTAAAATACTGATCAGAGACAGTGCCCACATTCCAAGACCAGTGCCACAATTCTGCTGCAAGTTGAGGGAGAAAAGATCGAAAAGTAACAGATGTTTGGGTTGCCTAGTCTTGTTATTTTCAAGACTTCATCAACAATGCGAAATTTTAAATTAGAAATGTACTATAGTTCTATTGTTCCCTATGGAAATTTCTAACTAAAACCAGAGTCTAAGAATTCATTTTCAAACAAAAATTCTGACTTTGGTTTAAACAGGAAAAAAAAATTCTCTTAGAAGGGAAGAAAGTTCAGTCTGATGAGCAAGCCCCTTCCCACTCCAGTCAGCACCACATTGGAGAAGAGGATTCAGTGGGTGGTAACTGCTCTTTCCTGCTCTTGCAGACTTGGTGACTCCATGGCATGTGCTCCTGGGCTCCTGCTGTCCAGAAGGGAGGCTGTAGGGGATGCTCACAGCCCCATTACAGCGAGAATGTTTTGTGGATCTGGTCCCACCATGCTTGGGATAGCTCCACATGAGGTATCCTGACTCACTTCAAAGACAGGAGAGCTTTAGAAGCCCCTCCAGAAGGCTTGTCTGCATCAATGCCGCCATCCACACTGCTCATCCCCCGCTAGGTTTTTGCATGCCTGGGAAGGACAGTTATTAGCTCCCTCCTGGACTCAAAGAAGAGTGAGAAGAGTCCATTGTTTACTCTCAAATCTGCATCCTTGGTGGCTGTTGCTTCACGTATTAGCCAACTTCAAAGGGACAGCAACACAGGGCTTAAATTATACAGGATTTCAGAAGAGCTCAGATCCAGAGCTTTGGGGGCTGAGGACGGACCAACAAGTAAAACTGGTAAAGCAGAGCCAATTTTATTTGAATGTAAATTTATAGGAGGAAGTCAGTATCTTCTTGTTCCTAAAATCCTTTTATCCCAAGTCTTCCATAAAAGCACTCTCAACTACTCTAATCCACAATGATCCCTTCATTCTCTGAACTCTAAAAAAGACATCCAGTATCTGCTGCCAACTAAGCACTTTTATTATATACCCACCTGTATTAGTATTTTTAACACTGACTCCCCAGATTGATTTTGAGTCTCTCAAGGGCAGACAGAATGTCTTACACTTACTTCCAGGACCTATCACGGGGATCGTGGGGATGGGGGATCCAAGAGAACCGTTTGGCGTAAGTCTCATATTCAAAACAAAACTCAAGTGTAAATTTTTTGGTATCTCCAAATGAAATTATACCTAAACTTGCATAGATATACTGGCAAGAGTTTTAAAAAGAAGCATTTCATCCAACAACTTTAAATTCGTCACAGTTTCTATGATCCTTTTTGGCATTACTTTTTTTTTTTAATAATCTAGGAGCCTCAAAAAAAAAAGAAATGGCTTGGTTTACCTCAGATTTTCTGTAGTGCCTGGCATCATGTTACAAAAGATGTGTTCATAAGGAAAATGTTCCCTAATGGTCAACAGACATTTTTGTAGGTGGAAGGAAGATGTATAAAACTGGCATGGCACTTCCCACGCAACCGGAAGTGAAAGGCCCAGGGCAACTGAAAAGGACCCCAGCTAGACTGCCTAGCTCCCACCTCCAAAGCAACTGTGTCTTCAGGTCTTTCCTCCTTCTGTAGGAAGCAATAACGTTAGTACCAAAAGAAAGATACCCTCTTCTACTGATAATGAGTACCCTCTAAGAACTTAGAGATAAGGTGGCCCTTTGAAACTGAAACTAGTAAAATCCAGAGACAATGGCTATATTTAACCTGTTTCAAGAGAAAGCCATGCAGGAAACTATCATGTATGGCCAAAGGGTTCTAAAAACCCCACGACTTCAGCCAAGGTAGTCTCTAGAAGTGATCTCAGGGAAGCAGGACTAGAATGTGACTGTACTGGAGTCTAAAATCCCATATACTGTTTGGAGAAAGATATTGTGAAGCAAAGTGTCTGAAGAGTAACGTGAAACACAAATTAGTCATGAGTTCCTTGTGTGAGTTCACTTTGTGAAGAGGCTCCAGGGCAGCTGGTCACCTTCTGATGACACCTCCAAAACTGTCCTTATCTCCTAGGCACCTCTTTCTGGCCCATTCTTGATTTTAGCGGATGTGGTCATCATTAGTCCTGTACACCAAATTTTTCTGGCTGCCTTCTGGAACTTTGTGGAATGGCATTCCCTCATTCTTCTTTGCAGTTGGGTATGACCTTGTGACTTGTGGCCCATGAAATGTGATTGATTTAAGAGCCAGTAAATGATTCACCACATGTCCATTGTCCTCCCTTGCCCAGCCTGGATCACAAAAGCACACAGCCTCCCTCTGCCTAGGCCCTGAGTAAGAGCAAGCAGAGCTCTCCCGCTGACCAGCAGGGGCTATTTGCCATGAGGAAAAATAAGCCTTTATTATTTTAAGCCATTAAAATCTTGGGATTATTTCTTGCCACAGTATAACCTACCCTATTCTGATTGATAAGAGCAGATACTAGCTCACAGTGTCTAATCTCCTACTCCCTAAACGGAAGTACATTCGGGGTTACATCGTTATATGCCAGGAGATTGTAGAAGCCACAGGATAAGAAAGATCCATGTTACAACAGCATCCACTGGACTCGTTAATATTAAATGTTTTTTTTTAATACTTGAAAGTTGCGAAGAGAGTAGATCTTACATATTCTCGCCACAAAAAAGAAACGGTAATAATGTGACGTGACAGAGGTGTTAACTAATGCTAAGGTGGTAATAATTGTTCAATATATAAGTGTATCAAATCACACCCTTACTCCCAGTCTTTCAGAGCTAACAATACATATGTAAGATAACTTGATCTGAAACTCTAGAAGCAACTTAGCCAACATTCTTTGTATCTATAAAATCAGCCTATGATGATTTAAGATCAATAGCTTATAAAAGTCAATATTCAAGTTCTACCTGTTATAAGTGTGATCCATTTCTACTACAGACCTTACTGAATGCTTAGCATTGTGAGGTGCTATACGCCATGTAAACTCCATGCCATGCAATGTCCATGAGCACTGAATCACATTACTGCTTACTTGTTTTTCATGCATATCACTCACAAAAGAGGAATTTCTTTTGCTTTTGCACAAGTCCCTGCTTATTTTCGGAGAGCATAACTCTCACAAATGAACTTTTGTCTCCCTGTTGTATTCTCAGTAAATGGATTTTTCCTGTGATGCTTTTTAGATGAAACTTGTTTCTAGAACAGTGAGTACCACCCCAAGTCAGATTTTAGTGATTCTATTGTCATTACAGCTACAGAAGAAAAGTCTTTAAGAAATTTGCAAAAGCTCCCAAACTACATGCCACAGGATGGTCCCCATCTTACCTGTCCAAATCGTCCTCCACTCCTTCTTGCCAAAATCTTCTCTGCCAGGGCCACCTCCCAGCAGCATTCCACTTCTAAGCTTTCACTCATACTGTTTTAACATACACATACATATCCCATGTCTATGTTGCACAAACTTTTCTCTCCGCCCATCTAAATCCTGCTCAACCTTTGAAGCCTAATCCAAATTCCAAAGCCTCCTGGAGCACTTTCTATATTTACCTTCAACAATAATCCAATTCTGTGAATTCTGACAGCAATTGCTGTGCTTGCCATTCATTCGGATGTTCAGTCTTATGCTGTTCTGCATCATCACGTAACTGCTAGATTGCATGCATGTGTCTTGGTTCTTTGATGTGATCAAAAGGTCATGGAGAGGAGGAAATATGTGTAAGCTAGAGGATGAAATACATGAGGAAAAGCCTACATGGCAAATAAGATCTTCATATATTGCACAGTTCTTAGATCATTATAAATGTTCTAGGTCTACTATACAATGACCCAAAGAGGTAGACAAAACTTCACCTCTACCCACCTACCACAACAGCCACCCCCAAAATTGTTTGCCCTTTGGAGTCATACTAATATGAAGGCCAAAACTCAGATGACCCTGATGAACCAATCTAGCAAACGGACTGCTTCACCAGTGAGACTAACACATCAGACAAGACCAGGTGGCGGGAAGTTTACAAAGCAGCAGACAGTAGTGATGTGTCATGCATAACGAGGAAATCAGCACCTAGCCACTGTCAGCTGCAGACACTGCCCTCATTCCCTCCAGGTATAATCGACCTCTAGAAATAGCCTGCGTCACAAAGATGGCCACAGAGCACAGGCATCCTTGACGCATCCAAGAGATATGATCTTGAAAAGGCATGCACCTATGTCATATACGCAAGTTTCTCACTATAAATACAAGTAAAGATGGAAGTAGATTTCTATTACTGTTGGAATATGGGGTTGGCCAAAAAGTTCGTTCGGGCTTTTTGATAACAGTTTACAGGTGAACGAACTTTTTGGCCAACCCAATATATATAGTTCTATACATATTTCAATGTTTTGGCTGTGTGGTTGGTTTAGTAGAGAATGGGAAATTTTCAGTATTTTATCTGTATTAACCAAAAATATTGTTGATGGTAAATCAATTCACTCTTCTCAGCATAACAGAGGTAGATGGCTGCACGTGCACACATCCACACCCACACCATCTTCCTTGGACTTTACTTTTTTTTGGTTAACATTACAGTTAATGTGCACTGCAGATGGTCATCCACATAGAGGCAAAATGCTATTTTAAAAGTTGCCTTCGGGCTTCCCTGGTGGCGCAGTGGTTGAGACTCTGCCTGCCAATGCAGGGGACACGGGTTCGAGCCCTGGTCTGGGAAGATCCCACATGCCGCGGAGCAACTGGGCCCGTGAGCCACAACTACTGAGCCTGCGCGTCTGGAACCTGTGCTCCGCAACAAGAGAGGCCGCGATAGTGAGAGGCCCGCGAACCGCGATGAAGAGTGGCTCCCACTTGCCGCAACTAGAGAAAGCCCTCACAGAAACGAAAACCCAACACGGCCAAAAATAAATTAATTAATTAAAAAAAAAAAAAAAAAAAAAGTTGCCTTCAGTTTGTGCCTGTTGTTCCAGAGCAGCGGTTTTCAACCATGGGTGATGCAGCCCCCCAGGGGACATTTGGCAAAGTGTGGAGACATTCTGGGTTGCATGACTCGGGTGGTGGTAGTGCTACTGGCATACTGTTAAACATCCTGCAATGCACAGGGCAATCTCCCACAACAAAGACTTATTAGGTCCAAAATGTCAACAGTGTGAAGTTAGAGAATTTCTGCTCTAGGGGTAAAAGCAATATATAATCTTAGGTAAAGTGTGCTTCTTCTTTTGGGGTGGAGGGAGGCAGGGGGTGGGGAGGGGGAATTACTTTAATGATTCTTTGTTTTATGCAAAAGAAAAACCAAAGTCTTTTTCTGAAATAGGGAATTTCAGACTCAAAGTCCTAATAATGGCTTTGTGAACAGCATTTCTATGGAAACCAGCATGGTGTTAACTTCCTTTTAAATTCCTTGGCTAGGGTGAGAATTTTAACTGAGCAGGACCCAATGGGGCCTTTCCAAGACAGATCCCTCCCCCATATCCTCTGCTTTAGCTCCTCTCTGAAGTACCTAGATAATAGTATCTGATGCACATTTCCTGAGTTGTTTTATGAAAACCCCTACCAAAGGGAAGATGTTAACTATTTGATAACCATGAGCACATATCCCCCAGGCCTACTGGAGCCTGAGGATTGATAATGTTAACCCCTGCGACACAGTCCTATTACTTCACCATCAACCAATCAGAGAATTGTGCATGAGTTGATCACAAATCCTAAGACCCTCCCCCCTCCCTCACCTTGCCTTTAAAATACTTTCCTGAAACCTATCTGGGAGTTCAGATTTTTCAGCACTAGCAGCCTGGATTCCTTGTCTGGTGCCTTACATAAATACTGCACTTTCCTTCACCACAACTGAGTGTCAGTAGACTGGCTTTACTGAGCATGGCCAAGTGGACCCAAGTTTGGTTCAGTAACAAAACGAGGAAGGGGGCAGGGACAAATGGCCCAGATTTCCAGGAAGAACTGATTTGAGGGAACCCCTTCTAAAGGAGATAAAATGACTCCCAGCAATGCCACAATGTAGGCAAGGGATTAAGAAGAGCCAGTCAAAAATATGCTCCCTGTAATGAGCATGGCAGATGGCAACTAGAATTGATGAGACTTGAACCAGTCGTAAGTTTTCCTTTTTCACATTGTTATTCTTTTATAATACCCCCAAGCCTTCAAAAGAAGTTTTGTAAAGTATCACAGCCTAGTATTTGTTGTGTTCGGGGCATAATGATTACCCAGTCGAGGATTTAATTAGGGCAAGTGCAGGTAAAAGTGGGAAGGACACCAGGGGAGACTAGAAGAGTAGTGAGATCCACATGCAAGCCAAATCCTGAGTGAGGCAAAGAGGGAAAAAAGGTTGGGTCGAAGGCTCCTAGACCATTCAGCAGCCTAAGGGAGGTTCAGCAAGGCAGTGGGGAAGTCCAGGAACCAAAGATGGCTGTCAGAGGAGTTGCGTGTCTCCCAGGATGAGTCTGCCTTCGTAAACCTACCTGGCTCAGATACTGGCTGGGAAGTGTGGCCTTAGTGCAAACGTGAGGATAGATGTCAGCCTGCAACATCTGGGGAAGTTTGGTCAATTACAGTCCTTGTACCTGGAGATCTACTAGGTGCATTCTCATGGCCATCTCACAAATATGACCATAACCAACTATTGGACTGGTCAAAGTATCTGTCTCCTGGACACCTACCCTCAACCCTATCATCTGTTCAAATGCCCCCCTTTCAGCCATTTGCAATTGATGTTTTAATTATTGATAAACAACTCAACGATAAATAGTTTCCAACCAACAAAGAATAAAGAAAAGGAAAGGCCAAATCTTCCATAATCGCTGGAAAGCCTTCACCTATATGATAGCTTCACCTAGGACTGACATATGGCTATGCTCCTCAGAGCTCCAGCTCAGGGTGCCTTAGTAACTTGCCAACCTCTGTCATACAATGACTGCCAGCTCGCTTTCCAGACTTGAAACTGCTCCATTAGAGACCCATCATTACCCACTACAGAACTTCTAAGAGAAAATTGAGTTGAATAAATTATTAGCAATTTCATAATAAACTTCAAATCATCTTCCATACATTTTCCTCAAACTGCCAGGGTAATTTATATATTAAACATTTAGATAGTATCATCCTTCCTTGTCAAGTCTCCCTTGTGAGAGACTGTTAAGTAAAGAGTAGACCATTATATTCCAGGAGAGTTTAAGTTCAGAAAGGCCTCAAGGCAGACCGTGAGCTAGAAGACTTCTCAAAGGCCTGCCAGCAATGTGATTTTATGATTTTGTGATAATCAGATGAAGAACCTGATAGCACATTGAGAAACTTTCCCCACAACAGAAAAGGAAGCCAGCGGAATAGCCAGCCTTAGGGAATGCCTCGCTTCTTGGGCTATCTCCTAAAATATGGAATATATTTTTAAACCACAGATAATCATGTTGTGCTCTTATTCAGAACTTCTTTTGGAATAAGTTGTCATTAGAAGACAGTATTTGTTTGCATTTGTAAACATTCTAAAAACAGCATGCCGAAGGACTAGTGAGCCTTAGAAGATCATCATAAGATTTTTGGTTTTGGTCTTAGACAGAATTTAAAACATGACCAGCAGGTATATTTCCAGTAACAGTGTGGACTAAAGTTCATTTCTCCCTTGTATCTTACACAGTGTGTTCACATTTGCCAGCCCAAAACAGAAGAAATATTGATATAGTGATTTCAGACAAAGTTACAGTCAAGTTGGCCTAAAACACTGCGGACATAAAAATGTCCCTTAGCGTGTTCTTCACTCAAATCCATATGATTTTTGGTTGCCCTCACACTAAAATTACTGTTCACATTGTTTCCATCTTCTTCCATTTGCCCAGTGCTAGAACAAAAATGTCATTAACTTCACAGAGTGCACACACCGGCACACACATACACTCACACACAAAAAGCTCAGCTTGTCAACAGCTCTGGCGTAGTAAAATACAAATGATAATTAGAAACATGTGTCCCCAGCAAAGAGGCACAGAAACTAAAAGGTCATCTTTTTCCAAATGACCTAATTAGAAAAGCCTGGAGTGCTGGCTACAGCATAATGGTTTTACACAGCTTTTAACTCCGACTTCCTGTTTTAAAACAGTGCAATTTACTGCTCCTGTAGCAAATATGAATTGTCACTTAATGCCAACAGATTTAAGCCTCACAATACCACCCGCCTCCAGCAATCTCCTCATTGTTAGACTCATCAGCTGAGGATTGCTGATTTACCATCCCAGAATGACCATTTAAAACCTGGCGCCAGGATTGCTGCCAAGTTGAGAACAAGGGTTTCATGTAGAAGAGAGCCCACGAGGTACTTTACATTAATGCCAATTGAAATATGCATGAATAGACCAAAGGGAAAAGCAGTTGGTCTGAATCAGACTATCAGTGAATGCTTTTTTAGATTCTTTTTTCTAGTCCCAGAGCTAAGATTTTGATGCTGAATAATTTTAATTGCCCAGAGACAACAGACACACACTGGCTGAAAATGCCGCATGGTAGAAACTCAAAGAGGCACCCAAATAGAATTGTCGTTTTAAATAGATGTCTCTAAATTTGTATTTAATCTCTCTCATATTTATTCAATATGTTGTGATGTTTCATTAAGTATTCATTTCACTTGTCTGTTTCATTGCCTCAATTCTCCCATCTGAAACACCTAACTAATGCTATGAGGAGGAATGTTTATCCAAGACTGTGAAGAATTTAAAAAGCAGTAATAGCAACGGGTGCCCCGCTACGGATTATATTTCCTAGCCTCTCTTGTAGCTAAGTGTGGTCATACGACAAAATTTAGGCCTACAGGAGGTGTATAGAAGGGATGCATACAATTTCTGAGTCACCTTTGTATAGACTATTTGCCTTGAATTCTCTGTCTCCCTGTTGCTGTCTGTGAAATGGTGACAGAGCTTCTCTGACAGCCTTGTACCATTTGTCTATATACTTTTCCATGAGAGAGAAATAAACTTCTATCACTCTTAAGATACTATAGATCAGATCCACTTTGTCACAGTAGTTTAGCCTGCACCTCAGCTGATACAAACAAAGGGAGGATCAAGAAGTTGCATCTATTCATTGTGCTTTTGATTTTGGATAGATCTTTTGAATTGTTCAGTTCATTAGTAAACCAAAGAGAAAGTGACCTTAGGCTAATCTTCATTCTTGCTAATCCTTGAATCTAAACCAGTCTTTAAGATCCAACTTAGTTCCTGGGTTCTGTTCCATAAAATAAGGAGGATGAGGGTTGTTGGAATTTCAAAATCCTATGGTCTAAGGTTCTATACTGTACTATAACCTGAAGTAGATCAGTATGACTGAATTATTTTTCATGGCATTATATCAAGAGAGATACATCTGTAAATGTTGTTTCTATAATTCCTCAGATAAGAGAACTTTTGATACATGCATTTCTTTCATTTAATACTTTTCTGCAATATTTTTAATTCCTCTCTTCCTACTGTTTCCTTCCTTTTATCCTTAGTCACACAAATATCTATTCCAATTTTTTAAATCCTTTCATTGGATTCTGCTGTCCCTCTGGTAAGTATCTTATTTTATATATTACTTTCTCCATCCAAACTTGTCAAACGTGTGGTCTAGGTCATCTGTGTGTATATTACATTCTCATTCTCTCCTTAAATCCCTAAAACCTGTGTTTGCCTCTCCCAAATCTACTAAAATTTCAGAAGATAACTATATACTCTATTTTCCCAATCCTTATGTTCCTGGACTATTTGTTTATACATCCAACAAGCATTTACTGAGCCTCTCTCATGTATCATGAAATAAAGGAATTAGGATACAAATCACAGTGCCTAAAGATCCCACAGTTTCATACCACTGGGCTGTTTTAAAGAATCTCCTTGAACTTGCCTTACTTTCCATGAAAATACCATTCTTCTGCTTCTCACCCTACTGCTCCGATTATTCCATTCTCTTTCTTGGCTGTTCTTCTTCCAGCACCCCTAACAGGATTTTCCTCCCATGCTCAGTACCAGGTCCTCTGTTCCGTCTCTCTACTCTTTCTTTGGAAATAGCATCAGTTCTCCTGGCTTCAATTATAATGATTACTATCTGTCCCTAGGCATGAATTTCCACCCAAGCTTCAGTTTCATATTCCCAATTATACCTCACACTACCCTTGAAATCCCAACATGTTCAAAACTAAACTAATTTTCTTTACACACACTCCCATCTCCACACCCTACCTATTTCCCTAGTACATTCCCCTACCTATATGTACATTAATTGTCTCCTCTTTCTCTTTCCCTATACAGGTTAGACAAGCCTCCCTAGACAATATTAGGAACAGAAGTTCCAGTCAAAGCGACATTATTTCCTTGGCTGCTTTAATTCAGGCCAGTTCACTCATGGTAACAGAAGAGCAAGCATTTACCTTTTCTCAGAGCATGGTTTCTTCCATGTAGTGCCAAGTAGGTGGGAGAGCAAATGAAGGAATGTCAATAAGCAGCTACATAATTTACCACCAACATTAACCTGACAAGAATTAGAGGGAGAAGTAATATGCCCAATCCCCAAAGAGTTCTCATATATTCAGACTTAGATGAATATATTTTTAAAAGCATTTTACTCCAGAACCAAATTATATGAGTACTCCTGGTTCCTTCCATTTCTATATTACTAAAAATATGGGAAGCTACATGTTTTTTTCCTTTCTTCTACTATGGCTGATGTTAAATTTACCTATTGTCCTCTTGGTTTTGGTTCCACTTTTGGTAGAGACCTGTTTACCTTGATTTGATACACATGTTTACATGTTTCAAAAAGACTATGAGACCTACTTTTGCCTCATTTCATACCTTATTTCACACATGCATACTTTCTATTGTGTGCTTTATCATTCAGAGTTCTTAGATACAAAAAACACAAAAGGATTCTTAAAGAATGAATACAGAGTGCCCAAGATCACCTAAGTGTCAGGCTTAGAGGCTATGCAGTCAGGAACAATACCCAAACCAACTGAAGGACTACCCAGCAAAGACCCCTCCTACACTGCCCAAGGAACCCAGCACAGGACACCAGAAACTCTTCTACTGCTAACCCGGAAGGCCAGATGTCTCTGCCATCACCTTCACTTGAAATTAGTTATTCATATACTTTTTCCCATTGCCCACTTCTGAACTGAAGTCTCAGTGAGGGTCATCTGACTGGTAATACGTCAGTTACATGACTGTACCATATCTGCAAGGGAGGCTGGGAAAGTGAATTATTGCCCTCAGCTTTGGAGAGAGATTAAAAAGGTAAGTTAATATCATCAAATTAGAAAGCATATTCAAAGATTCTGTGCAAACAGTAAGTCTGACAAATGTCCACTACATTCACTCACTGGCTTCCCATCCCAATTTCTCTATCTTTGCCAGTATTAGTATTATTTTACCACCAAGGCTTCTACTATCAGTCATGTACGCAATTTTTTTATCCTTCATTTCCTAAATCCAATTAATTAACAATTGTTTTCAAGCCATCTACTACTTGTCCAGTATAATTATTGGTACTGGGAGAATTCAAAAGAAATATAAGCCATGATTTGGCCAAAAATCTGTAATAAACATAAAAAAGAAAATGAAATAATTAAAAGTGATGAATGAAAAAACTGATTTTATTACAATAGGAATTTTGAGAAGAGATCTATCAGCATGGATCAAGAAGTCAAGAAAGGAAGGTTTTATAGAAGAATTTAGTATCCAATCAGGCCTTAAGTTTGGGCTAAAGATGGAGATTGTGCATACAAATCTACCTGTGTTCTTCCCAAATTCTCACTAAAATAATAGTGAAGAAATAGAAAGTTATGAACCTATAACAAGTACTACCTACTCAGGAACAATGCCCAAAACACAGAGGGAATGTCCAGCAAAGACACTATCTACACTGCCTAGGGCACCCAGCATGGAATCCGGAGAGGGTCCATGGGCAGATAAGAGGTTGCAACAAAATTATGGTAAATGTTAAGCAGATAGAGGAATGATAACTGATGTGAAGGAAACCACAGATTAGAATGTTTCACAGAAGGATACAGTTAATAAAGATGTCAATTACCTCCCACAAACTCTGGACTCATGTGCCACATATTACAGAAAATACCAGCAACTAGGTCTTTATACTCTTGGAAGAAGAATGAATATTTTTCCTCTGGAAAAACTGAGTAAGCCTAGAGAAAGACACCACATTCTGACACACAGCACTTCCCTAGCATAAGCATCAGCCTCCCAAACAATAACTATAAAATAATCCCTTCCAGTCCGTGAGCCACATCGAAAAACACAGGTTTCCCATTCAATTCTTTGAGGCCTTACTTTTAAATATGGACAAAATCAGACTTGAGAAAAATGTTCAAGATGCAAGACTGAGGTAAAAATCAATCAGAATATATGACTCCAGAGAAAACAAAGACTCAAAGCCTTTTTTTAAAAAAGCCCTTAGTTATTATATTGCACAGAAACAAGGTGCTCTGAAAAAAACAAATAGTCAAAGAACAAGAAAGAGCGCTTTCAAATTAAAAATATTAATGAAACAAGAAATTTAAATGATGGGTTGGCAAATAAAATATAAATCTCTCAAAAGATAAAGCAAAAAACAGGGAAAAGATGGAAAGTCTGACAGAAACTATATAAAATACAAGGTTTTGATCTAGGAAGTTCAACATCTGACATATAGAGAAAACAAAACAGTGAAGAGAAGGAAATTATCAAAGAAAAGGTACAGAATAAAATTCTACAGTTTATGAGATTGGTTACCAGCTTCAAGTAACCCACTAAAAGAACAGAAATATTAATAAACAAATGAAAATATTCATACCAGGAGATGCCCTAGAGATATTTCAAAACACCATGAAAAAGAAGAAATACTAAAAATTTTCCTGCAAGAAGAAAAATGTCAAGAATAAAGACATTAATTAGACATGCAAGAACTCATACAATTTTTCTCACACATACCCTTTCTTAGGAAGTTATTTGGGAATGTGCTCTAGCAAAAGGAGGGAGCAAACCAAAAGACATGAGCCAAAAAAGTAAATCCAAAAAGACAGAGTTGACTCCAACAGGAAGGTATTAAGGGAAGTCCTAAGATTACTACTTTATAACAGGCTTGGTGATAACCATCCCACATAGGAACAAAAAGATGAAGATTGAGTAATGAAGACACCAGGAAAAACATTTTAAAAACTTGAAAAACAAATGCCCGATACGATAGAAGGTTTGAAAAATGAGTGAAGAGTTATTAAAAGGAAGCCATAGCAAGAAAAAAAAGGAAGACATGTGAAACTACAAAAAAAAGAAAAAATCTGTAGAAGGAAAAAAAATGAGAATGTGACTTAGATCTGGAGAGAACAATATTCACAGAGTCATAGTAATGAAAACAGATTTGATTACATTAATATTATTATATAGAAAAAAATAAAGAAGGAAAATGAGGAGTATAAGAAGCCTATGTTCTTATCTTCAGGACAGGAAGTAAGAGTTTCTAAAATTGCTCATCACAAAATAGCAGCATAGAGAGTTAAACAGCTAAAAGAGTTAAAGATTTTTTCCTCTGGGGAGTAAGACTGGGGAGTCAGGGAGCAGGGTAGAGTTAAGTTTTTTTTTTACCAGCCTTTCCATGATATTTGCTTTTTTACCATATGAGTGTTAATTTTGCATTTTAAGTTTTTTTTTTTTAATTAAGGGCTTAGGAGGGTAAATAGGATTTGGCAGAACTGAGGGGTGGGAGTGCACATTAAAATCATCAAGGAGAAATGAAGTCTTGGGCTCACTGAAAAGCCTGGCTGGTCAGAGTTTAAGTGTTACCATAAAACACAGCTGGAAAGCAAGGGTGGGACTAAGTTATTGAGGCCAGCAGTTTGTTGAGAGCTTTTGTAGATAGGTGAATAACACTTCCATGAATGCAATGTTTTAGAAAAATCTGATTGACTCTAGTGCGCAAAACGCCAGAGAGGAGGGAAAGAATCAACTTTCAGTCTCTCTCCTAGTCTATCTAATATATCTGGTCTAACATGTCCACCAATTCATTTTTGCCCCATAATCATAAAGCATAATTATCATGGTACTCTTCGCCATGATAAAGTCAAATCAGCATTTAGGACTCTTCATGATCAAGATCAGTGGTTCTCATTACTAACTTCTCATTAGTATCATCTAGGGATACTTTTTAAAAATACATGATTTTAGGGCAACATCTCAAACTAAACTCTCTGGGCAATAGTTCTCAAAATGGGGTGCCTAGACTAGCAGCATCAATGTCACCTAGGAAATTGTTAGAAATTAAATTTTGGGGTCCCACCCTGCAATACTGAATCAGGGTGAGACCTCTCGGTGCTTCTGATGACTAAGAGTCAAGACTAAGAATCACTGCTGCATGGTATACTGCTTCTAGTCCAGACTCTGGAGCCTGGCAACTCATTACATGACCTTCAGCAAATTACTCAGCCACTCTTGGTTTCCTCATCTGAAAAATGGAGATAATATCTACCTATCAGGTTTATGGAAAGGATTAATTTGAGTAAGGAATTTAGTTTATAAGTACTCAATAAATTATTTTAAAATACTATAGTTTAAAAAAAAATTTTTATATTCTCTATAATCCAGACAAGCCAATCTACTAACCCTTTCATACACTTGTGTCCACATTGTATTAACTCAGTGAAATGGTTCTGCCTTCAAGAAATTCACAATCTACTAGAAAAACACACATACACACTAATAAAAACTTAATAAATGTTGAAACACATTTAAACAGAGTGCTATTAGAATGAAAAGAAAGCTCCTTAAAAAGTCTCACAGAAAAGCTTAACAGAAAAGGTGGAATTCAAAAACTGGTAGGATATCAGCATCTAGAAAGGGGGAGGAAGAGAGTAATGCAAACAGTCATAAGGATGGGTAGCAAGCTAAACATAATCTATTTCAGCACTTTCAACATCGTGTAATAGCCGGCCCCTCCTTCTCTTACTATTGTCTCCCCCAGACAATCTTGAGCTGCACTTCATGAGCAGTACATGCAGACTTTCTGAGGACAAAGGTGGAATTCATTACATACAGTGTCAGGGGCCACACTTCAGCCTTCAGGTGGACATTTCAGCACACTGGACTCACAGCCTTTCTTTCTCTTTGAGTTCTTTCCCCTTCACACCCAGCTCCTTTCCCCTGTCCATCCTGCCCTCATTCACATAAGCTCTGAGCCTCTGAACTCCATTACTTTCTATACCAAGAATGCTCTTCTCTTCGTGTCTCCCAAAAATCCCATTTTACTTTTGGGTCAAAATTCAAATGAGAGTTATCTCCTTTTTGAAATCTTTAGATATTTACAACCAGAAGTAGAATATTCCTATGTCAGAGCATTTCTGAATTTCTATTATAGTCCTTAACATATGCATGCTTTAATACAACTATCAGTATACCTGCTACTATATTTATGAAACTTTAAAGAGCAGAGATCAGATTTTGTTCATCTTGTCATGTCCCTCTATAGTACCTTACACATTAGCTTTCAGTTCTTATTAGCTGAATTCAATTGACCTCTCTTGTTCAGGAGTATCAGTTATACCCATGTGTCTACACCATCAAGTCTAACATCAGAATCTTTCCATCTTTTGTAGCTGCATAGTGCCTATTCTACTTTATTTCCTACTTGACCCCAACACAAATACATCAATACAGCTTTATCGGTGATTCTCAGCACCGGCTGTACATTAGAATTCCCTAGAGAGCTTTTAAGAAATACCACTGCCCAAGTCTCTCCACCACAGATTTTTTTAATTGATCAAGGGTGGGGCCTAGGCATCTGTATTTTTAAAAAGCATCTAGATGATTCTAACGTGCAACCATGGTTAAGAAATGCGGAGCTAGTGTATTTGCCTCACTTCTTCCTGACAGTTACTCATTCATCTTTAAAAATATTTTCACAATCTTCTACCTATCTATTTTGGTGATTTCCAGACACCTCAGTATTTGTACAGGATTCAGTTAAAAGTCTCGCCTCCTTCAGGAAGCTTTCCACCTATTTCTATCTGCTCTAATCTTCTATAGTCCCATGTTTTACTGACTTACTATTTTACAGTTTCACGTATCAGTTCTTGACTTTCCACTACAAAGGCCAGCAGGGCAGGAAATCCAACTTAATAAATATGCCACTCTCAATTATCTCTTTGGTTTGATCACATTTTAAGATAAACACTTCATACAAAATAAATGAAAATAATAAAAACTAGATGTATACATATATTCTGATTATATTTCCGTAATATAGTGTGAAGAGTCCAAACTCTAGAGTCAGGCATACCTTGATTTGAATCCTAGCCCTAGCACCATCTAGTTGTGTGATGTGGGGCAAATTATTAGCCTTTCTGAGTCTCAGTTTTCTGATATGTAGAAAGTGAGTAATAGCAGTACCTACCCTCATTAAATTATTGTGAAGATTAAATGAAGTAAGGTATGTAAAATGTTTAGCTAAACATCTGGCACATATTAAGCAATCAGTTCATAAATACAATTAATTATTATTTAAGTGAAAATTTCATACCTAACTCCTTTTAAATCAGAATTTTCTTGAGAAAAAGCATCCACCTTTTAAATCTTTTCTTCAGAAATAAAGTGATCCTTTATGCTGTATTGCTATATCTAACCAGATTATTTCCCTATCCCAAAGTTTAACTGCATTATTATGTTAGAATGCTCGTTACGTAAACTGCTCTAAGTAATTTCAATGCTTATGGATATATCATCACATTATATGCAGTTGCCTACAATTTACCGATTTTAATTTAGTTACTAAATAGTAGGAAATTCTGATTAAGAATTCACCAGAGGGAGGAAATCAAATTGAAGGGAAGTCTGTATCATGGGCCATTTAGCTGAATTAAACCCAGCTTCCATGGGATGGTACAGAGAATGATTAGAATGCTACATCTCCGGTTACTACAAACATCAAGTTGATTACCACCCAATCTACGTCTCTTCCTTTTCACACTCACTACCCATGACTTCAGAGCATTTCAATAATGAAACTCAACAGGGAGAAAAACTGTTTGAGCGTTTTCCTTCACCTTGTGTAATCTCGTTCAGCTAACTAACATATACTGAAGTTGCCCCCAAATGACACCATTGAGAAAGATGGAGAAATGGGAACATGAAGCAAAAGGAGTGAGAGAGGGAAGGAGGCAGGGGGAGAGATCACAGGCCACAAATCATATAACTATAAAAATCAATGAAAATTCATTATAAAATAATACAGAAAAATGTTTAGTTTTATTTACTTTGCTCTGAACCCTACTCTTCAAGGTGCTTTATTGTTTTGCTGTTTAGAAAGTGCTAAGAGATTTCGACAACAGAAGTACTTCACTATTTTATTAAAGATCATTTTTAAATGAGCACTGAGCAATTTATAGAAAAATCTATGTTCTCTTCGGCTCATGTGATTCAGCCCTACCTGTGAAAGGTTCAATAAACTGTTATTGCTTCATATTACTGAATAGTTGCAACTATGAAAACAAAAATATAAGTTTCACTTTTCCATCCATTCTTCACATTTCCCCCAGCTTTCTCTCTCATCTCCTTCTAAAGCTTTATTCTTATTTCCTTCATATTTACTTTCACTATGTATCAGTACATTCACATTATTTAAACAGTGTTTTCAGATCAAAGCACGAGTCTTCATCTGAAGTGTATAGGTTTCTGCTGTGTTTAGCAATTTAAGCTCGGTGCTTTGTGACCACCTAGACGGGTGGGAAAGGGAGGGTAGGAGAGAGGCTCAAGGGGGAGGGGATATGGGGATATATGTATATGTATAGCTGATTCACTCTGTTATACAGCACAAACTAACACAACATTGTAAAGCAATTATACTCCAATAGAGATGTTAAAAAAAAAAGGAAAAAAAGCAGCTTTGACAGGTTCATATTTTTCACTGTTCAGTTTCACTTACTAGGTACAACTGAAGAAACTTCAGATGCAAAAGCAGCATAATGTATACAAACTGTATTTTTTCCCATCAAATCACACATTGAAATGGTTGGCTGATTGCCTAAGAATCAATTATCAGAATTTTTTTAATTTTAAGAACTTCATCTTTGAATATAAAAATTGAAAATATTTTTCTCTTCTAAGTTTTTAGTTTTTGCTTATAAACTTTAAGTCAAAAACAGAAGTAGTAGCGTCTGTTGTTTCTGCCTAATAATTAGTACAGGCTTCAGGGTTACAAAGGTTAACACAAGGAAATCATTTGTTTCTTCCTACACATAGGAATATGAAAACACTTTTCAATGTAAACATACTTGAGATGCTGAGGTATACTGTGAGGAGTTAAACTGTGGGTCTTTTGTAAATTCACTTGTTTGCCTGACAAACAAGGGCATGTTTCAAAGGCTGTCTATGCCTGGAAGCTTATACCAGAAAGAATCTGTTTTTTTCTTTTTCTTTCTTTCTTTTTTTTTTTTTTTTTTTTTTTTAATGTGGGTTTGGGACCCTGGGGTGATGATAATATGTATTATGAATGAAGTACAGAAATTTGGAAGAGTGAAGGAGAAAAATTATTTTTCCAGTTATAATACAAATTGGTTATTGCTCGTTCCTCCAAAGACCAAAATACCGTAACTACTGGGAAGTCAACGAAATTATTTTCCAGTTTTGTGAATTGACACAGCAGAATAGGAGATCTTCATTTAAAATCTTTCGCAGTCAAAATAAACCCATCAGGGCTTCAGTATTTGGTTAGCAGTGTTTTGATCTTTGAGAAGGAACATACAAATTAGAATTATTTGGAGACCCACTCACCGCAAAGTGACCAGTTAGTTTTTATGGAGTCTAGATTAGTGCTAGCATAGCAACACCTACTGGTACGTTTATGAAGTAAAGTTGAAACCATCATGACCAGAAATCGGTTCCTCCATCTTAATGAGAAAAATTACAACCTAATTTTTACCTGAGACGTCTATGTATGAAAACGACTGCTTCCAAACAAAAGAATGGAAAGGAAAACTACAGCTGTGGAAGAAAAATAACTTGATGTTTAGAGTGCCACCAAGGCAACTGTTACACTTCTCTGCAAACTGAATTTGCCATTCAGCCTGCTTCTAAAAATTATGTCATGTAGTTCATGGTTGAGACTGACCCTTCCCTTCCCCCTCTTCCTGCTCCTTGGCTTCCTCCTCCTCCTCCTCCTCCTTCATACTTTGTTTAAAGGGAGTCGCACAGTTACAGGAAACCATTCACAAGAGTACTGAATGGACTGAAGCAAGCTGAGAGGCATCACGTTTATTTTTACCACAGATATGAAGTCTAGTCACCAAACAATGAATAATACAGCATGTAATGTCAGAGTCTGCCAGCTCTACCAACTCCTAAACAACATCTTAACTTAAAGAGACATTCAGGAACAGCAAGGATCACAAAAAATAGAGCTGCAGAGGGTATAATAAGAACCAAAAGGAAAATACAGTCAGATTGCTACTAATCCCAAAGTTCAGTAGAATTTGACTTTGCCAATATTTAGAAAAGCCATAGCTCCTGTTTAAACCCCTCTGCTCTGTAATAATTCCTTGAAAAAACAGCCCCAGGAAAGTAAGCAAGAAGCCATGTGCTGCCGGTTAACCAAGCTGTAGGCCTGGACACTGACTGGCTGACCCTCTGCCTTCTCAAAAAAGGCAACAATTAGTCTTTGCTCATCAACAAGTGAGCCACTGAAGGAGTTTAGGAGGTGGGCCATATGAACTCTGTACTAATCCTTGAAAGCCAAGGCCTGAGGGAAAGTAAAGAGTATCTGAACTGCGGCAAGTCTGGTCAGTCTCTAAAACTGAAATAAAAATCCTTTCCCTCCTAGATAAGGTGGTAATGTTTGCTTTCCGTCTTCAAGGGTTATATAAATTGAGTGTCTGCTATTCCTAGTCTGTGCAGTTCTACCTTTCAGTTAAGATGGACTCCATAACAGTTTTATTTCTTTAGTTAATGATGTAGATACATCCACAATCCCTGTAGAAAATATTTAAGTGTCCTACTTGGTTTGAATCTACTGAGATTGATGGACTCTTGGAGAACACTAGAAAAGTTTGTGTTCCCAAAACATGTGAGTTTCGTACACAGCTGGAATAAGTCTAGACCTTTATCACCTGATGCCTGGCTTCCTGGGGCCACCTCCTAATTGCTCCCTCTAATATTAGTCTTACTCCCTTTCTGAACATTCCTGGCAGATTTATTTGTGTAAAATACTTCTTTCACTGAGTCATGTCCCTTCTCAGAAACCTTAGTTGCTCATCTTGCCAAAGAATTTTCACACTCCATAGCTTAATGTTCTGTTTTCCAGACATGGGCCCCAACCTTCTCTTCAACCATGGTTCTCACCAGCCCTTTAACACAGACCTTCCTCTCCTGTCAAGCTGACCAGCAGGTTAATCAGCCCTTTGCTCATGCACACATTCATTAGTACTGCCTCCATGCCTCAAGTCTTGGTGTTTGCCTCCCCCTTCTCTGTTACTATCACTTCTGTCCCCTCACCGCCCCACCAGTGCTTTCTCCATTCCCTCTTTCAAAATCTTCTAGAAACCTCTATATAGACCTCAATTTTTATTCCAGCCCTACACGAAGAATTCCTCTGATTTCCTTCCTAAGTTTTCTCTGTTCCAGACATATACTATCTTACAATTTAACTTTCCGTGTGTGTATTCCTTCTTCCAAATATGGCAACAAACTCCTCTAGAATAGGGATGGAACTTTACACTTTTATATATCCTACATAACTCCAAATACAATATACTAATCGAGAGGTGAAAAAAGGGAAGAAAGTTAAAAGCCACAAAAATTACTAGAAAAATAAACTCTGAGATACCATCTAGAATGAAAAGTAACTCACATTTTCAAGCACTTTCACATACGTTTTCTCATTGAGTAAAGTATTACTATCTCAAAATAGAGCCAGAAAATTCAGGAAACTCTCACAGTTTCCACAGGATAAGAAAATAGAAAGGGTGGTGGAATTGGAAGGTGGGGTACCTATAATACCTTTTCAATGATTCAGTAATACTTAATTCAAGGAAGATCCACCTCCTGAGATACTGCCCTGGCATATTTTCTGTAACTTAAGGTTAAATCACTGCATTTTTCTTTGTTTTTTATTGTGGCTATATATATATATATATATATATATGTGTGTGTGTGTATATATACACACACACATATATATATATATATATCTCACTGCATATTTTAAGAGTGGTTACTTTGTAATTCAGACCTCCCTAGTTTTCCTCACTGAATGTTTCTTTTTCACACAAAAAACTTTATTTCTTTGGACTTTTGTACTTACCTATTAGGAACATATGTTGGGAAAAAACTGGGGAGTTCTTTTACAAACTGCGTTAGAGGCTCAGGGGACAACAGATGTAAAAATATACTCTTCAAATATAAACCACTCTACAAATTCCATTTATTTTTATTATTGCTGCAGTTATTCTCATGTATTCTTAAAAGGTTAATTTTCCTCATAATAAAATGCATTTGGCATCTAGGCAATTATACTAAACCCTCTTTTAAAGAATATTAAAGGTCCTATACATTCCCATGGTTTGTTTTTTTCCTATCACATCTCAAATTGCTGTTACAGTGAAGTCAAATGTTATGTTAAACTAGGCCTGTGATGAACTTGCTTTCAGATGCTCTTTCAATGTCCTATTTCCTTCCAGTCATCCGTTTGAAGCTAGAAACACTCAAGGTCCTCAAAGGGCAAAAGGTAATGAGTCATCTTCAGAGCCCTAGAGATCGACAGGGAAGCTGGGGGAGTTGAAGGAGGAAGGGTAGGGGAAGAAGAGGAGAAACACAGCCCTCATACCATGTAATTTCCATATAAACTCATATATGAACCAAAGTAATACACCTAAAAGCTAAACAAAGTCAGTACAAATGCTGTTAAAATAATTGACATTGAGGAAGATAAATAAGCTGCTGCCTATTGATCTGACTCCCTTTTGCCTGTTGGTTCTCACTTGACACCACACAATGACATTTCCCTTTGTGACCCCTGTGTCTTGATCTGGAAACCTAACCAGTCATTTCTCACTGAAGGAGAAAGAACAGTTTTGTTAACATCTGTTTTTCAGGTCTTTTATTTTCAAGTTCTTGTTGAAAACTCCTTGATCTGCCTACCAGGGAATTGGAGCACATACCATGTGCCTGCCACCTAAATCTCTTTTCTCTTTATTTGTTCTACAGAATATTGATTTAGATTTTGGCCTATTCGCATTGCTTTAAACTTTTAAACACTGGCTCTTATAGCTAGAGGAAACACTTTGCTGAAGCTACAATGATCACCCAAGAGAACTTACTGGGGAAACACATAGACCAAAATTAGCCCTTGGCTCTGAATGTACAGCTCCCATTGAAAGCAGTGGAAGCTGAACTCTTAGGATTTGAAGACACATTTTCCTTTACATTGAATATAAAGGCTTTTTGAAAAGGCTGGGTTTATTTGAGTTTTGTTAAAGAAGCTGAATTAGCTCTCTGTCATATTATAAAAAGAGAGGCAGCTATTGCTTCTCTAATTTGTCTTGTAAGGGTTCTTTTGATATCTAACAAAATTGCCAAGACACCCTTTTTTGTTTCTGTACACTGATTGTTTAATACTACAAAGGACTAGGCATTATACCAAGCACTTTCAGTCTTCTATAGCTCCTACAACATTTTACTATAACATTTCCTAATCCTTTACAACCAAAATAACAATAAAAACAGAGTAATATTTAGAATCAAGATGGGAGAAGGGGGAAATGATGGTTGAAAGCAAGCAGTCTGAGTCTCTGATGAAAGAAAAATTTTAAGTTCTGACTTTACCAACTGACGACTACCATAAATCCTCTCACTCTCCAGAAAGGTCTTTTATTCTGCTGTGGATAGTGCCGTTGAGAAAGATCAGATTTCCAAATGCCTCACCTTAAAACTGATCTTACTACTGAAATACTCAGGATGAATTAACTGGCACAAACTGACCCTAAGAGTCTGTGGCTCCAAATGTTCTGAAAGAGGCAAGTGCTGTGCATGTGCTGACCACAGGAAACCTCTGCACCAGCATGAGTCCTCCCACAGCATGACTGTACAACACAGCACTTCTCCAGGGCTCATCCGGAGGCTAACACAGTGCCATCAGGTTGCTAGTTTACTCAGGAGAACCTTACCCTGGTTTCCCCATCTGTCCACAAACATAAAATGCATATTGTATACTTTGAGGTAAGTAAGGGCAACAGCCACGCCTCACTTCCTTTTGCATCTTCCATCCCTAACATAATTCCTGCACAGAAGCAATTAGTGTTTATTAAATTTTAATGAATGATGAATGAGAGATGCCAGATGACACAGGGTACCTTATAAGTTCATAAAAAAAACAAACCTTGAAAGACCCTGAGATAACTTAATCCAGTTCTCTACTTATAAAGTAAGATTATACTTATACCAATAGGCACAGCTAAGTGATAGAGCAATTTGGGGAGCACAGAGACGGGAACCTGACCTAGCCTAAGAGGGTCAGAGAAGATTTCCTGGAAGCCTTGAGTCTTGAATTGAGTCTTTAAAATTATAAGAGGTGTGTGTATGCGTGTATAGGTACTCCAAGCAAAGACAACATTCAAGCCAGAGGACAGATCACGAACAATGCATACACAGAGCAGGAATCTGTGTAACAAACATGAGTCAGGCTGTGGAGAAGAATTAGCCTAGAGAGGTTGGGAGAGACCAGACAATCAGGAACCTTGGCTGGCAAGTCAAGGGGTTGCAAATTTTCCTGTAAGCAATGGGTAACCACTGAAAGGCTTCAGGCTAGAGATGACAGGGCTGAATGCATTTTAAGTAGCTCACTCTGGCTGGTTGTTGGAGGATGGTGTTAGGAAGAACAGGCCTGAAGATATGTAAGTGGATGTTGCAGATGTCACAGTCATTCAGGTGAGGGAAAATGAAGGCAAAAACAGGGAAGTGGTAGTAAGAAAAATGTTAAAAAGTGGAGTCAACAGGTCTTGGTGAGTGATTATATGGGGCAGAAGGGGAATCGGAGTGTTGAAAATGGGAAAGAAACAAAGAGTAGTAAGTCAAAGGTTTATGACTTGGGTGACTAGCTGGCTAATGTCTCCATCAAATGAAAAAGAGAATACAAAAACGAGAGCAGATTGTGTGAGAAGAAACATGGGTAAAATGATGAGAGTGTCATGTCATCAAAAACAAGGGAATAAAGCATTTTAAGAAAAAGAGAGTATTGTAAGTAATTGGGAGTACATTGAGCAAGCAGACATCATGGAATGCAATCATATAGATAACTTGATCTTGTCTCTTGACTGGTCCTTTAAGTTTGCTCAGTGAACCTTGCAAGTCTTCCCCACTTGGTAAAAATCTATGAATCTTATGACTTTTCTGCTTATTTTCAGGTAATAGAAACTACAATCACCTTAAGTCACAAATACTTTTTTCTCTTTTTACTTCTTATTTTGAAATAATTATGTATTCACAGAAGGTTGCAGAGAGGCCCCGTGTACCCTTCACCTAGTTCCCCCCAATGGTTACATCTTATATAACTATAGTATGGTATCAAAACCAGGAAATTGATATTGATACAGTCTGTGTGTAGAGTCCTACATCACTATCACTTGTAGATTTGTGTAACCACCACTGCAATCACACTATCAAACTATTCTATTACCACAAAGATCTCCCTTAGGTTACCCCTTAATTGTCACACCAATGCCCTTCAACCACCACCCCTAACCCTTGACAACCACTAATTTTCTTTTTATTTCCATAATTTTGTAAATTCAAGAATATATTTAATGTAACCTTTTAAGATTGGCTTTTTTCACTAGGCCTAATGTCCTTGAGATCCACTGAAGTAGTTGCATATATAGTTTATTGCTTTTTATTGCTGAGCAGTAGTCCACGATAATGGATGTACCAGTCTGTTTAATCATTCACCTATTGAGAGCCATTTTGGTTGTTTCCAGTTTCTTAGTATGATGAATAAAGATATGAACGGTCATATACACATTTCTGTGTGCACATAAGTTTTCATTTCTCTGGGACTGCTGGGTCATACAGTAAATGTATGTCTTTTTTTTTTTTTTTTTTTAAACAAACTGCCTAACTATTTTTCAAAATGGCTGTACCACTTTACAATTCCAGCAGGAATATATGAGATCCAGTTTCTCTTCATCCTAGACAGCTTTTGGTGTTATCACTATGTTTTCAGTGTTCTAATAGGTGTGTGGTGATACCTCACCATGGTCTTAGATTTGCATTTCTCTAATGCCTAGTTATGATCAATATATTTCCATGTATTTATTTGTAATCCATTTATCCTCTCCAGTGAAATGCCTGTTCATGTCTTTTACCCATTTTCTAATTGAATTGTTTGAATTCTTTTTACTATTGCTTTTTTTTTTTTAATAGATCTTTATTGGAGTGTAACTGCTTCACAATACTGTGTTAGTTTATGTTGCACAACAAAGCAAATAAGCCATATGCATACTCACATCCTCATATCCCCTCCCTCTTGAGCCTCCCTCCCATCCTCCTGATCCCACCCCTCTAGGTCATGGCAAAGCTCCAAGCTGTTCTCCCTGTGCTATGCTGCTGCTTCCCACCAGCCAACTATTTTACATTCAGCCGTGTATATATGTTGATGCTACTCTCACTTCGCCCAAGCTTTGCCCTCCCACCCCGTGTCCTCAAGTCCATTCTCTATATCTACCTCTTTATTCCTGCCCTGCAACTAGGTTCATCAGTACCACTTATTTTTTTTAGATTCCATATATATGCGTTAGCATCCGGTATTTGTTTTTCTCTTTCTGACTTACTTCACTCTGTATGACCGACTCTAGGTCCGTCCACCTCACGACAAATAACTCAATTTCAGTTTTTTGTGGCCAAGTAATATTCCGCTGTATATATGTGCCACATCTTCTTTATCCATTCATCTGTCGATGGACATTTACGTTGGTTCCACGTCCTCACTATTGTAAATAGTGCTGCAATGAACATTGTGGTACATGTCTCTTTTTGAATTATGGTTTTCTCAGGGTATATGCCCAGTAGTGGGATTGCTGGCTAATATGGTAGTTCTATTTTTAGTTTTTTAAGAAACCTCCATACTGTTTTCCATAGTGGTTGTGTCAATTTACATTCCTACCAACAGTGCAAGAGGGCTCCCTTTTCACCACACCCTTTCAGTCATTTATGGTTTCTAGATTTTTTGATAATGGCCATTCTGACTGGCATGAGGTGATACCTCATTGTAGTTTTGATTTGCATTTCTCTAATAATTAGTGATGTTGACCCTCGTTTCATGTGCCTCTTGGCCACCTGTATGTCTTCCTTGGTGAAATGTCTATTTAGGTCTTCCGCTCATTTTTTAACTGGATTGTTTGTTTTATTGATATTGAGCTCCATGAGCTGTTTGCATATTTTGGAGATTAATCCTTTGTTGTTTCATTTGCAAATATTTTCTCCCATTCTAAGGGTTGTCTTTTGTCTTTTTTATGGTTTCCTTTGCTGTGCAAAAATCTTTTAAGTTTAATTAAGTCCCATTTGTTTGTTTTTGTTTTTATTTCTGTTACTCTAGGAGGTGGACCAAAAAAGATCTTGCTGTGGTTTATGGCAAAGACTGTTTTTCCTATGTTTTCCTCTAAGAGTTTTATAGTGTCTGGTCTTACATTTAAGTCTTTAGTCCATTTGGAGTTTATTTTTGTGTATGGTGTTAGGGAGTGTTCTAATTTCACTCTTTTACATGTAGCTGTCCAGTTTTCCCAGCACCACTTATTGAAGAGGCTGTCTTTTCTCCATTGTATGTTCTTGCCTCCTTTGTCATAAATTAGGTGCCCATATGTGCGTGGGTTTATCTCTGGGCATTCTATCCTGTTCCATTGATTTATATTTCTGTTTTTGTGCCACTACCATATTGTCTTGATTACTGTAGCTTTGTGGTATAGTTTGAAGTAGGGGAGCCTGATTCCTCCCCAACTCCGTTTTTCTTTCTCAAGATTGCTTTGGCTATTCGGGGTTTTTTGTGTTTCCATACAAACTGTAAAATTTTTTGTTCTAATTATGTGAAGAATGCCATTGGTAGTTTGATAGGGATTGCACTGAATCTGTAGACTGCTTTGGGTAGTATAGTCATTTTCACAATATTTATTCTTCCAATCCAAGAACATGGTATATTTCTCCATCTGTTTATGTCATCTTTGATTTCTTTCATCAGTGTTTTATAGTTTTCTGAGTACAAGTCTTTCGCCTCTTTAGGCAGGTTTATTCCTAGGTATTTTATGCTTTTTGTTGAAATGGTAAATGGGAGTGTTTCCTTAATTTCTCTTTTTGATTTTTCGTTGTTGGTGTATAGGAATGCCAGAGATTTCTGTGCTTTAATTTTGTGTCCTGCAACCTTACCAAATTCATTGATGAGTTCTAGTAGTTTTCTGGTGGCATCTTTAGGATTTTCTATGTATCGTATCATGTCATTAGCAAACAGTGACAGTTTTACTTCTTTTCCAATTTGTATTCCATTTATTTCTTTTTCTTTTCTGATTGCTGTGGCTAGGGCTTCCAAAACTATGTTGAATAAGAGTGGTGAGAGTGGACATCCTTGTCTTGTTCCTGATCTTCGTGGAAATGCTTTCAGTTTTTCACCATTGAGTATAATGCTTGCTGTGGGTCTGTCATATATGGCCTTTATTATGCTGAGGTAGGTTCTCTCTATCCCCATTTTCTGGAGAGTTTTTATCATAAATCAATGTTGAATTTTGTCAAAAGCTTTTTCTGCATCTACTCAGCTGTAGATGTTAATGTGGTGTATCACATTGATTGATTTGCATATATTGAAGAATCCTTGCAGCCCTGTGATAAATCCCACTTGATCATGGTGTATGATCCTTTTACTGTGCTGTTGGATTCTGTTTGCTAGTATTTTGTTCTGTATTTTCCCATCTATGTTCATCAGTGATATTGGTCTATAATTTGATTTTTTTGTGATATCTCTTTCTGGTTTTGGTATCAGGGTGATGGTGGCTTCGTAGAATGAATTTGGGAGTGCTTCTCCTTCTGCAATTTTTTGGAAGAGTTTGAGCAGGATCGGTGTTAGCTCTTCTCTAAATGTTTGATAGAATTTTATTTGTTGGAAGATTTTTAATTACAGTTTCAATTTCATTACTTGTGATAGGTCTGTTTATATTTTCTAAGTCTTCCTGGTTCAGGCTTGGAAAATTGTACCTTTCCAAGAATTTGTCCATTTCTTCATGTTTGTCCATTTTATTGGCATATAGTTGTAGTAGTCTCTCATAATCCTTTGTATTTCTGCAGTGTCCATTGTGATTTCTCGTTTTTCATTTCTAATTTTATTGATTTGCATCCTCTCCCTTATTTTCTTGATGAGTCTGGCTGAGGGTTTATCAATTTTGTTTATCTTCTCAAAGAACAAGCTTTTAGTTTTATTGATCTTTGCTACTGTTTTCTTCATTCCTATTTCATTTATTTCTGCTCTGATCTTTACCATTTCTTTCCTTCTACTTACTTTGGGTTTTCTTTGTTCTTCTTTCTCTAGTTGTTTTAAGTGTAGGGTTACATTGTTTATTTGAGATTTTCCTTGTTTCTTGAGGTGAGACTGAATTGTTATAAACTTCCCTCTTAGAACTGCTTTTGCTGCATCCCATAGGTTTTGGGTTGTCGTGTTTTCATTGTCATCTGTTTCTATGTATTTTTTTATTTCTTCTTTGATTTCTTCAATGATCCCTTGGTTATTTAGTAGCACACTGTTTAGCCTCCATGTATTTGTGTTTTTTACAGTTTTTTTCCTGTAACTGATTTTCAATCTCATAGTGTTGTGGTCAGAAAAGATGCTTGATATGATTTCAATTTTCTTAAATTTTCCAAGGCTTGATGTGACCCTAGATGTGATCTATCCTGGAGAATGTTCCGTGTGCACTTGAGAAGAAAGTGTATTCTGCCACTTTTGGGTGGAATGTTCTATAAATATCAATTAGATCTCTCTGGTCTATTGTGTCATTTAAAGCTTGTGTTTCCTTATTTATTTTCTGTTTGGGTGATCTGTCCATTGGTGTAGGTGGGGTGTTAAAGCCCCCTACTATTATTGTGTTACTGTCAATTTCTCCTTTCATGGTTAGCATTTGCCTTATGTATTGAGGTGCTCCTGTGTTGGGTGCATAAACATTTATAATTATTATATCTTCTTCTTGGATTGATCTCTTGATCATTATGTAGTGTCCTTCTTTGTCTCTTGTAATAGTCTCTATTTTAAAGTATATTTTGTCTGATATGAGAATTGCTACTCCAGCTTTCTTTGATTTCCATTTGCATGGAATATCTTTTTCCATCCCCTCACTTTCAGTCTGTATGTGTCCTTAGGTCTGAAGTGGGTCTCTTGTAGACAGCATATATATGGGTCTTGTTTTTGTATCCATTCAGCCAGTCTATGTCTTTTGGTTGGAGCATTTAATCCATTTACATTTAAGGTAGTTATTGATATGTATGCTCCTATTACCATTTTCTTAATTGTTTTGGGTTTGTTATTGTAGGTCTTTTCCTTCTCTTGTGTTTCCTGCCTAGAGAAGTTCCTTTAGCATTTGTTGTAAAGCTGGTTTGGTGGTGCTGAATTCTTAGCTTTTGCTTGTCTGAAAAGCTTTTGACTTCTCCATCGAATCTGAATGAGATCCTTGCTGGATAGAGTAATCTTGGTTGCACCTTTTTCTCTTTCATCACTTTAAGTATCTACTGCCACTCCCTTCTGGCTTGTAGAGTTTCTGCTGAAAAATCAGCTGTTAACCCTATGGGGATTCCTTGGTATGTTATTTTTTGTTTTTCCCTTGCTGCTTTTAATATTTTTTCTTTGAATTTAATTTTTGTTAGTTTGATTAATATGTGTCTTTGTTTTTCCTAGGGTTTATCCTGTATGGGACTCTCTGTGCTTCCTGGACTTAGGTGACTATATCCTTTCCCATATTAGGGAAGTTTTCGACTATAATCTCTTCAAATATTTTCTCAGACCCTTTCTTTTTCTCTTCTTCTTCTGGGACCCTTATAATTTGAATATTGGTGCATTTAGTGTTGTCCCAGGGGTCTCTGAGATTGTCTTCAATTCTTTTTTTTTTTTCTTTATTCTTCTCCTTGGCAGTTATTTCCATCATTCTGTCTTTCAGCTCACTTATTCGTTCTTCTGCCTCAGTTATTCTGTTTTTTATTCCTTCTAGTGTGTTTTTCATTTCAGTTATTGTGTTCTTCATCTCTGTTTGTTTGTTCTTCAGTTCTTCTAGATCTTTGTTAAACATTTCTTATATTTTCTCAATCCCTGCCTCCATTCTATTTCCAAGATTCTGGATCATCGTTACTGTCATTACTCTGAATTCTTTTTCAGGTAGGTTGCCTAGTTCCTCTTCATTTATTTGGTCTTGTAGGTTTTTACCTTGCTCCTACATCTGTGACATAGTTTTTTGCCATCTCATTTTTTTTTTTTTTTTTTAATGAGTGGGATTGTGTTCCTGTCTTACTGGCTGTTTGGCCTGAGGCTTCCAACACTGGAGTTTGGAGGCTATTGGGTAGAGTTGGGTCTTGGTGCTGAAATGAGGAACTGTGTGAGACCTCACTCTGATGATTATTCGCTAGAGTCTGAGGTTCTCTGTTAGTCCAGTGGTTTGGACTCAGAGCTCCCACTGCAGGAACTTTGGCCCAACCCCGGGCTCATGAAGCAAGATCCCACAAGCCTCGTGGGGTGGTAAAAAATAAATAAATAAATAACAAAGTAAAAAATAAAATTAGACTAGGAAACTAATAGATATGTTAGAAAGAATATAAAAATAAAAATATAGATGAATCAACAACTGGAAGGTACATCATACCATAATAATAACAAAGAGGAGGAGGAAAAAGAAAAAACAGGGGGGGTGGGGGAAGGCCTTGGCTGTGGAGGATGGGGCCTAAGCAAGGGTGAGGTTTGGGCAGTAGGTGGGGCCAATGCTCAGGACCCACAGGGCTGGAAAAGGCCCTGGTCCTGTGGGGGATGTGGTTTAGGCTCAAGGAACAGAAGGAAACCAGGCATGCCCCCCACCCCTGGTCTCAGAGGGCAAGGGACCTCACCTGGGAGCCCAGCAGGCTTCCTGGGTTCAAGTGGGTGGGGCAAATGCTCTCCTCTCCTCTCCTGCTCCTCTGGTCTGGGAGGGCCCCTCCCACCTGCCTCTCCTGATCTTCCCGGCCTCCTTCCTGTGCCCCCAAGGTCCCACACAACCTGGACAGGGCTTTGGAGGGCAGAGGATCAGCCTGGGAGCTCAGCAGGCTCCCCAGGCCTGAGTGGGTGGGGCAATCCCCCTCTGCTCCTCTCCTGCTCCTCCCAGAGGGCCCCTCCCACCTGCCTCTCCTGATCTCCCCTCAGCCTCCCTCCTATACCCCCAGGACCCACATGGCCTGGAGGGGGCTTTGGAGTGCAGGGCACTGGCCTGGGAGCTCAGCAGGCTCCCAAGGCCCAAGTGGGCAGGGCAATCGCCCTGTGCTCCTCTCCTGCTCTTCTCAGAGAGTCCCTCCCACCTGCCTCTCCTGATCTCGCCGGCCTCAGGGGCACCGATCCTGTCTGGCCTCCACTTCTCCTCCCCCCTCAGTCCCCCTACATCCTACCAGTTCACTTTGGGGCTCCTCCCGTCTCTTTGGGTGTCAGAGTCCCCCACCAGCGGCCATCAGGCATCCTAGCTATGGGGAGACACTAATTCCACATCTTCCCACACCACCATCTTGACTCCGCCTCCTGTTTACTATTGCTTTTTGAGAGTTCTTTACATATTCCAGATATGAACACTTTATCATATCTATGGTTTGCAAATATTTCCCTCCTAGTCTGTACCTTATCTTTTTATCCTCTTCAGTCTTACATAAAACAAATTCTTTTAAATTTGATGAAGTCCAATTTATTATTTTCTTTTTTTCTTCCTTTTTTTATAAATTTTTTTATTTTTATTTATTTTTGGCTGCATTGGGTCTTTGTTGCTGTGCATGGGCTTTCTCTAGTGGTGGTGAGCAGGGGCTACTCTTCATTGTAGTGCGCGGGCTTCTCATTGTGGTGGCTTCTCTTGTTGCGGAGCGCGGGCTCTAAGTGTGCGGGCTTCAAGTGTTGTGGCACACGGGCTCAGTAGTTGTGGCTTGCAGGCTCGAGAGCACTGGTTCAGTAGTTGTGGCACATGGGCTTAGCTGCTCCACAGCATGTGGGATCTTCCAGGACCAGGGCTTGAACCCGTGTCCCCTGCGTTGGCAGGTGGATTCTTGACCACTGCACCACCAGGGAAGCCCTATTCTTTTCTTTTATGGATCGTGCTTATGGTATCGTATCTAGGAACTCTTCACCAAACCCCAGGTTTCAAAATTTTTCTTCTATTTATCGTCCAAAAGTTTTAGTTTTATATTTTAAATTTAAATCTGTGATCCATTTTGATTTAATTTTTGTAGGTATGAGGTTTACGTCAAGGTTCATATTTTTACCCACAAATAGCCAGTTGATCTAGCATTATTTGTTAAGAAGACTATCCTTCCTCCACTGAATTGCTCTTGCACCTTTATCAAGTATCATTTGGCCTTAGGATTTTTGTGGGACTATTTCTGAGCTTTCTGTTCTGTCCTATTAATCTGGAAGTCTCTCTCTACCATACATTCTTAAATGCTATAGCTGTATAATAATTCTTGATACTGGGTTAAATGATTCTTTCTACTTTATTCTTCTTTTTCAAAATTGTTTTAGCAATAATAATACCTTTGCCTTCCCATATAAATTTTAGAAAACAAGCTTCTCTATATCTACAGAATTCTTCCTGGGATTGTGATAGGAACTGCATTAAAACTGTACATCAATTTGAGGAGAACTGACATGTTTACTATGTTTAGTCTCCCAGTCCATGAACACAGCACATCCACTGATTTAGATTTTCTTTGATTTCTTTCATCAGTATTTTGTAATTTATAACATAAAAGTCCTGAACGTGTTTTAAGTTTACTATTTCTTTTTAAAATGATTTTAAATGATACTGTATTTTTAATTTGTTTTCACGTACTTATTCATATTATATCGAGGCACAATTTATTTTCGTATGTTGATTTTGTGGCTTTGTATCCTGTAACTTTGCTGAACACACTTATTAGTTCTAGGGTTTTTTTTTTTGTTAGATTCCTTTATTTTCTACTTTATATTTTTAGATTCTGTTATTTTCTACTTTATATTTTTAGATTCCTTTATATTCCTTTAGATTCCTTTATATTCCTTTATTTTCTACTTTATATTTTTAGATTCCTTTATATTCCTTTAGATTCCTTTAGATTCCTTTATATTCATTTTCTACTTTATATTTTTAGATTCCTTTATTTTCTACTTTATATTTTCAGGTGTCTAGGGGCAACAGATTTTTTTCTGTCATATTTGACTGGGTAGAAAAGTAATTGTCTTAAAATTTTCTGTCTTGGTAGACTGATCCTTTGGTGATAAAGGGCAGGAATTTGTTGGTTGTGTGTTTTTGCTTTCGCTTTTTTTGATTTTTCTTTGTCTGCACCCTTTGGAATTTCTGGATTATTGACTCCTCTAGAAATGGAGAATTACCCAGTCTGTGATCTATGAAGCAAAAAGAAAACCCAAGGAACTCATCACCATGTCTCCCCTCAGGTCCCAAGTTCCCTAGCTGGTCTGCCTTCCTCTCTTTAACGTTCAGTCTACTTGTGTTTGTTTTATATATAATGGTCAGGACTTTAGCTCAACTTAATGAGAGGAATATGGGAAAGAATATCTACTCCATCCTTCTGGAAAAGGAAGTCATCCATATCACAACATTTTTATGTCTCAATTAAATTATTTAATTTTTAATTTTCCCAGCTGAGACCTCTAGTTCAGGAAAAGAAGAGTAGTTTCCTTCTTTCTCTCTCTTTCCCTCTCCCCCTCCTTCCTTCTCTGTCTTCATTTCAGGGTATCTATACTTCCATTGGCTAGATAAACACACTTCCCAGACCTTCTGTGGTTGAAGGCATTGGAGGAAAGAAACAGAAATGGCATCATAACTCTCTAGAACAGGTGGATATTTAAAGTTGACTCTTTCTCTTAAAGTTGACTCAACCTCTTGGATGGAGGTTCTCCAGAATCTCTCCATCCAAGCCCCTCTGAATGCCACTCCTTTGTCATAGAAAGTACCTCCTCTTTAGCCACGTGCTGCTGATCACACCTCAACTGCAGATTCCAGGTAGTACACTCCACAGCCTCTTACTACAAGAGCTTCCCTATGGCAGGATCACTATTTACAAGTCCCTCCAAAACATTTCTACTCAGAGTTCCACATCTCTTCCTTAAAATCGAAATTCTTTTGGCTGCGATAGAGGAAAGATATGTTATCAAGGTACCTAGACATGGCCTCTATTTAGCTACCAAAGTTTTTTAATTTTTTCTCAGATGTAAACCTCATCTACTGTGTCCCTTCAACTTTAGGACACACTTACAAAACACTCCCCCACCAGTCTAGGATGGCAGTGGTGGGGGAGAGGAAAGGAATCACAACTCAGCTTTTTCCAAAGAAACCCTACTCACCAAATCACATCAAATTCTCAACCTCCACCTTTTCACATGTTCAAAATAAGCAAAGGGCTCACGAGTCCTAAAGTCAGGTCTCAATCATTTTCATTGAAAATATGCATCACGTGGTACCTCTCCCTGTCTTATATTACCATATCTTGACACTTGAGTCAAATTTTCCCATTTAACATCTTATTACAGTTACAATAAGGGCAAATTCAGCAGATGCTCTGTAAATATGAATGAATGTGGTATTACTGCATTTATTTAGCACTTCCATCAACTGATTAAAACAAAATGGAAGGCTCTTAGAATGGAATTGGATTTCTTCTCAATCTTAACTAAGATATCCATACACAGGATACACATAGTAGGCACTCAAATTGTGAATTACTGAATTGAGTTACAGTCAATAATGAAACACTATTGTTCAACCAAAGCTCAAGTAGCATATAACGAATTAGCTGGCATGCCATAATCATGTGTTATTGAAATTGTGATAATTTACTTATTATATGCAATGGGTTTCTGAAAAAACTACTCTTTCCATTAGGATTTCATTTTCAGCATTTTCTTGTCAGTAAAATCCTCACATCACTAATGTAACTTCTCATCACAGGCAGAATTGAATATTCATGCCTAGCTCAAATCACTGTTATTCTGGCCTGTTGCTTTTTTTTTTCCCCAGATAGTTAACCCATCATTTGTATGGAAAATTTATTACAGTTTGCCATTTATAGACTCTCTTTCAGTCTGTTCTATGAACTGTAAATGTGGTAAGAAATTGTATTGGATTATTATGGAGGGTGGGGACAGAAAAATTAGACACATAGTAATCTTATGTTTGTTCATAAGACGCTTATCATTCTTCCTACTTTTGCTGAATGTTCCTAGTAACAGAATTCTTCTACTAGTTATGTGTTCTTCTAAAGTTTTCCTATCATATTAATGAAGAATCTTATTAAAGTCCAAAACAAATTAACCAGTATAAGTTAATTTGTTTTGTTAACTTTCTATGAATACGGACAGGATGAACTGCTATGATTTCAAATAACAAAAAAGTATACTTCTCTTCTTACCTGACAAATAGACTTGCATTTTAATTTTTTATTAGATTATTTAGTAATAGACCAATAAATGTAGTCTAGCACTTTTTTGCAGAAGTAATGAATTCTTTGTAATATGAGATTTTCATGACAGCTCTCTGCTATTAATAAACTTTGCTGAGAGTATAGAGAGAAGGGTGAGGTTGGTTTGAGAATTACTGGATCTGCAGATTAGTGAAATGAATGAGTCAAGTTCTACTATATCAAAAATATTATCCATATTAATTTGTATGCTAAACAGTTTACAGTGATTCTGTCCAGCAGCAGCAGAAGCCACCATTAATTCTAGTGATAACCCAGGGCTGGTATTTTCCTCTACCAGGCAACCTGTGAAAACAAGCCCAAATTATTGTTGAAGCTGAATATTAATTAGGCTCTCTCTTGCCCTGTGACTTCCCCAAATAATTCTCTGATAGTTAGGCAACCATTAAATGGCTAAGTATGCCCTGAAACAATATGTGTGCAATCTGGGAGTAATGCAAAAGGAGAACTAGATTAACTGAATCTTATAAACAGCATATTCTGTAGGGTGTTTACTTTCTAGGAGCTTCCATTCTGAAGCCTGGCATTCATCATTGACACCATACAGCTTTTAGCATAAACACCTTCTAAACGAATATTAATTGCATGTTAACAATATAACCCCTATATTTTGCCCACATAGAAAGCTAAATCTGTACAATCCATTATCAAAATAATATCTTGCTGTTAACAAGCAATAACAGGCATAAATTCCCTAAGCATATTCAGGCTCAAGTCATATACTGTAACCCATACAGCTTTTAGCATAAACACCTTCTAAACGAATATTAATTGCATGTTAACAATATAACCCCTATATTTTGCCCACATAGAAAGCTAAATCTGTACAATCCATTATCAAAATAATATCTTGCTGTTAACAAGCAATAACAGGCATAAATTCCCTAAGCATATTCAGGCTCAAGTCATCTACTGTAACCCATACAGCTTCTACATCATATTCAGCTCATTCCAGCCACACCCCCTCCTCAACAGGAACAGCAGGCTTGCCATCTTCTCTGTCTTCTTATTTCCCCAGAACCTCTTCCCTCTCTCCTCCATGACAGGTCCTGTAGTTCCTTAAAAACCATTGCTTCTCACCAACATCCACCCTACCTCTCAGCCAACCTTCATATCCTCGCCTGCTCAATTTTGGACTAGTTGCCAATGTTTCATCCAGTTTAAGAAAGTTTCGGTTATTTGTCCCTGAAGGTTGGGTTTTCTTCCCTTCTGAAGGAGATGAAGAAAAGTTTCTTTCAATTATTATGATTTAGAATCCAGCAGCTACAAGACAATCAGACGTCTTTTAAAATGCCAAGAGTCATCAGTTCGCAGAGTATCATGATTCCTATGAGTTATTATGCAAAAAAAGTTTTTGTCTCTCCTTTTCCCTTGTGATACATTACCGAAGGCCTCTTACTATTATCCTAGCTCAATGTGAACCTGACCACAGAAGGCAGATGGGTATGTGCAAGGAAGCAATGGTGAGGTGGGGATGGGAGTGGTGAGGGGAGGAAAAACTCTATCTTGCCATAATACAGATTAAGGAAAATGTGATCCTTGACCTCAAAAAATATATTTGAAGGCGAGCCTCATAAATGTTGATTCACCTAAAGTGAGATAAATCAATAGAAAAATAGAATCCTGGATTGGAAGGGGATTGAGAGATCATCTAGTCTAAGGTTGACCCTCTAAAAATACTCTTCAAGTGTCTTTCAGACAAGGAAATTAATTCCTTGGGTGAATGTCAGACATTTGAGGGGATAACTGTCATTAAAGGGTTTTCTTTGCCATGTGCACAAGCAGGCAAGGCACTGTATGAAGGACTGAATTAGCATGGCTTCAGGACCTGGAACACTACCAAAGAGTTAATAAAGTAGCTAGCCAAGAGCAAAAGGATAAATGACATGCCTGGACCTGGTCAAGTTTAAAAGCAGGAATTATTGTCCATGGAAAAATGACCAAATGTAAACTTCAAGTTACACTGACAAACCAAAGCAATCTCAGGAAATTTAACAGTCTTAGCTGTAAAGTGATGGGTTAACAATCTACACTTTCAGGAGGAAAAAAAAAAAAGTAAGAGGCCAAAATAACAGTGATTTGAGCTAAGCATGAATATTCAATTTTGCCTATGATGAGAAGTTACATTAATGATGTGAGGATTTAACTGACAAGCAAATGCTGAAAATGAAATCCTTAATGGAAAGAGAAATATTTTTCAGAAACCCATTGCAGATAATAAGTAAATTATTACCAACTTCAATAAAATATGATGATGAACACGCAAACCTTTAATGTCTAACATTAGGCATTACTGAACAATAGAGGTTTCAGAAAGATGAGCACCTTTTCATGTTGCTCCTTTTATTTTTGAAGTATCCACCTCTCCTTGAGATTTCTTTCAGCTACTAATAAAAGAAAAGCTGTTAGAGGGTTTTAATGTATTCTTTACTTTTTAAAGAAATAAGGGAAAGTGGAGGATTCCCTTTTTTCCCTACTAATAAATGTGATTTTTTTGAAAGTAGTGTGTGATTAGGTTTTTTTGGACATGTCAATAAACACATATTTATAATTATAGATTAAATTTTTACTAGTAAACAGTATTTAGACGTCTACTAAATTAGGAATAAAACAAAATTTATTCTATCAATTTTAAATACGAAAGTGTCCAATTGTGTTCAGTCAGTAGGTGTTACCCTGTTGTTCTCAGGGTCAAAGAAGAAAAACCAAACCTTTCAAGAGCTTCTTGTTAACAGTGTTACTTCACAGAGCAAAATTTATATTCGGAATTCACAGTGGTTTGGCCTTTCTGGAGGAAATGCCTAAGCAGAGGACTGTCTGTCAGTCAACTAGCAGTGCGAGTTTGGAGAGAAAGTGATTCCTTTTTCATTCCTGCTTAGTGTCAGCCTTTTACTGGGTTAGAAAACCATTTCACCCATCAGGATGAAAATCAAAGACCCTTTCTGAAGCAGAATAGAAAAGAAAATCTGAAACTGAGGTAAGGTGCTAATTTCCGGTATCTCCAGTGGCTGAGCGGTGAGTTGGCCCAAGGAGGTGGGACCTTGGGAACCCTAGGAGTCAGAATTCCCAAGAGGTCTCTTGCTGCAACAGCCTTTAAAGCTCTACGGATGTAGAACAGAATGGAATAATCTCTCCCCCACATAAAGATCTATTACTTCAACAGACGCCAAGGTAATTTACCACTGAATACTTGGAATTATCCTCCTGATGCTTTCTCCTGGAAATAACTATCTGTGGAAAGGAGGAATAAAAATTATTTGAAAAAAAAAAAAATTATTTGAAAAGTAACTTCTTATCCTCTCTTGATCCCATACTGGGTTAACATGATCCTAATAGCTCTGTTAAACTTCAAGATGCAAATGACCTCAAGAAATAAATCGTTTCAATACAGAACATAACATTACTTAGCATGATAATGGTTCTGAGAAGTCATGAATTAAAGAACTCTATATATTCTCAGTGAGTACTTTTTACTATATACAAGTGTTCCTCTGGACACACTTTGGGAAATAATGCCCTAAGCAATCAAAAAAGACATGAGTCTTCCTTTAAGTGATATTAAACCTGGTGTTTGCCTGATAGATTTGTCTGCTCAGTTTCCTCTATTTTTCTAGTGTATCTTAATGACTCAACTTGAATTTAGAAAGAAAAATAGAGTCCTATTTTTTAATCAAAAAAATCAACTTCGATCACTGAATGAAATTGTAAAGAGCCTTGGTAATCTGGTTTTTACAGAGATGAAAACTAAATTGAAATAATAAATGCTTATGAAAAGGGAAATATGGCCAAAATCACACAGGACATAAGACCAGGACTAGCATGTGCCAATCCTGCCTGTAACCCATTATAACTCAGCACACTGGTCCAAGCCACAGGCCTGATTTTTCTCCCCATCCTTCTCAAAACCTGCCTCCCACTCATCCACTCCACCATTCTACACTCTCAGAGCTCCTGACTTCTCAATCTACTCCCTTGTCCTCTACCTATCTCATTTTCCTGAAGAGATGCCCTGGTTGTAGACTGCTTCTCCCCATGGAACTTCAGTCCCTATCACCTCCACCTTATTCTTGGATACAAATCCTTTCCCTGACCTCCAGATCCACACACTGTCTAGTTCCCTAGATCCAACAGAAAGAAGCGAACAGAACCCAGATCTCCAAACTACTAATCCACCCATCATTCTTCTCATTAGATTCACTGACTCACTGTCTTTTCAGTAAATGCTCTCATTTATCTTATTGAAAAGGATAATCAAGATAGCAAGTTCCTAGTTGGGCGGGGGGAGAGGCAGCATGAGAAGACCTTAACAGAGCAAAAAAATATTGTTTCCCTATATATAGTCTTTCAATTAACCAAATACAGCACTAAACTTTTATTTTAGTTTTTAATTAAAAATTATTAGATTAGTGCCCAATTTATCATAACTTGAGTTTTACATTGGACAGGCCAATCACATAGAGTTATTCAGTACAAATAAACAACAAACTTTCTTGAGTAATAGAAAGTTTTCCAGATAGGCATTGTAGGAGAGGAAAATAAACTTTTTTTCTACCCTCCTAGATTTGGTCAGGCCCAGCAAACTAAACTAACAAAAGACAGATTAACAGGAGAAAAACAGTTTATGTACACATATAATGAGCATAGATACAAGTGAACTCAAACGAGTAGTTAGAATTGGAGGCTTATATACCATCTTAACAAAGGGCAATAAATTGTGGAGAAGTGATAAAACAAAGGAAAAGGGATTTGGGCTTGTAAGGATGGTAAATTGTGGTAAGCTAAATATGAGAGGAAACTAATGGAAGATAAGAGTTATGTCAGTAAGGCTTGTTTATAGAGATTCACCTCAGTGCCCACTCTTTGCCTCCAGTGAGAAGGGTTGTTCTCCTGCTCCTGTTACAGGAGAGAGGAGGAGGGCATACCTTCACAAAGGAAATTTATGCTCCGCTTTTAGGTAGAAATGGGGAGGGCAGATAATTCCTCCTGTGTCTGCTCTTAATTGCCTTCAGTTCAAAATGATCCTTACACCAAAGTGGCATGTTTTGAGGTAGCATATTCTGATTCCCTTCAGCACAGAATGAAATGAGGAAAAAGGCCATATGCACTGGGAACTGCAGGGATGTGAATACATCCAGCCTTGGATCTAGGGGAAAAGTCTCTTAAAGTGGTGGTTCCTTATTTCACTTTGTGTGAACTGATATTTGATTCATATCATATGCATCATATTTGATTCTACAGAACATAAGGCTTGAAACTGTAAATCAAGAAATCAAAAAATACAAATAATCCTTAAACTGTCTATCCATCACATATCTGGAAGACTTATTATTTTTATTTTCCTCACTAGGTAGTTATATAAATGAATATTTGGGACCTGAAACCTTCAAACAGAAAGTGCTTGTGCTCTATCAGTAAATACTCTATTACTGGCAAGATGGTCCTCTCATTTATTATAGCTGCTAATATACCTAAAAAAAGAATGAATGAGTAGCATTTTCCTATTTATGAAAAATAAGCATGCCTAATTCGATAATGAAAAAATAATGTTTTCCAGAGGAAGTATTAGAGGAGAGCTTATCTGATTTTTCACTTCATGCCAGTAGAATTAGTACTCTGCTTATTCTGGTGATGAGTGGGGAAGAAGTGAGGAGCAACAGAACTCAAGGATACAAATTAAACTGTGACAAAGACAGATAATTTTGAACAACCTTACAGAGCACAAACCAACTACAACAGCCTCCAGCCTCCTTGCCTCCCCTCTTCTCCATTCTTCTTTCTCTGTCACTCTCTCTCCCTCTCTCTTCTTATAATCTGTTTTTTGTCTTTTTTTTTTTTTCTCTATCTAGGGAAATAAGATTTGGGGGAATATGAATATTTTTTAGTCTCACGAGTTTTTATGTATATGATGCTTCCTGCCAAATAGTTGAGCCATTAGAATTATAGATCTAGCCTGTAACACTGTGTGTTGTCCTTTAGTTGACCGTCTGCACCAATGAAAGGCACTGTTGTCAAGACATTCCCCTTTGCCCTTGTGGTTACCATTTTACTCCAAAGGATTTCCAAGGGTGAAGCTATTATATTGCTCCAGTTACTGTATTCACCCTATTAAGTCACATTTTGGCTAAAAGCCTAATAGATGGCAGAGTCAATACTGAATTCAGATGAATTTATTCTTCAATATTTTTTAAAAGATACTTTTAGAACAAGGTCCTACTGGCAATTAACTAATATAACTGACAGTTATAAAATCAAAATAACATAGAAGCATGTATCATTTAAGTAATGCTTAAAAAAACATTCTTATGTAAAGTGAATTTCCTTTAAAATGTCATTGATTTTAATCTAAATTCAGATACACATTCTCCTGGCAAAAAAAAAAAAAAAGCTCTTGTATCTGGTAGCAGTTATAACTAAAAATGTGGTTACTTGTACAGAATCAAATATTTGAAAGAAAAGTAACATTGTTCTGATATAACATTAACCAAATATTCAGAATTATAATAATATAACAAATAATATAAATAATTTATATTATAAATTATAATAATATAACAAAAAACATTATAAAACAAAAATGGAACTATTAATATAAGGGAAACTCTGAAAGTACATCCCATTATGCCTCATCTGATCCTGCTTTTATAGAGTAAGCAAATTCTAAATCTAAAATAGTCTACTTTCCACACACCTCAAAATACTTCAACTCTTGAGGCAACTGTCTAATTTTTATTTGTACTTTAAACACAAATGGAAGAAATCAATCTCTATCTAAGCACTGGGGTTTAATAATCTTTGGAGTCACTCCGCTGCTTATTCGCTATGTTACCCTGGACAGTTCACTTTAAATCTCTGGATTTCAGTTTTTTCACTTAGAGATGCTTCAGAGACAGCAAGAGAGAAGCTCAATTTTGTCTCTGTTATGTACTGAGGTCCCACACGGGGACATCATGAGTGGGTTGGAGGGGATTTATCTGACTCCCAAAAAGCCATCTCAAATAAATGTATAACCTAACAAAAAAGACATGCCCCCCAGCCTCAACATACCTGCAAACAGGCTGTTACCCCCAAATCCTTCCATTTAGACATTCTTAAGCCACAGCAGGACCCACGTCCTATTTCATTTTATAAAAGGTTTTTGAGGGGTTTTGCTCAATTTGGAAGGAAAATGACCCAAACCAAATGAGCTTTGGGTTTTATAGTTAGACCACTTGGGACACAAACTCCTAATCTGCTCTCTATGATACCTTGGGCAGGTTCTTTAACATCTAAGAGCTTCAGTTTCCTCACTTTAAAACCAAGGATAACACCCAACTGGCAAAGTTGCTGCAGTGATTAATAAAATACTGCATATAACTGGGATGTTAAACATTGGGTGGCTTTCCCTGGGCTGTAACAACTCCACAGTCCTTTGAAGTGACACCTCTAAGACTTCCAATAATCCCCAAGGCAATTATACACATTGGCACCCTTTGTCTTTTAGGCTCTGGCTTCCCCAAATTTTACCTCTGCCTCACTCCACATAAAAATCAGTATACTTATTTCAGTTTTCACAAGCATTTATAAGTAAAAATGTGATAGATTTTTACTTATAAACCACCTAGGGTGGTTCATACTTTTTTCTCTCTTCCTGGCTTCCTCTCCCACATCTATCTCTACCTTTCCATGCCTCCCTCCAGAACTGGCTTGGGAGCTCTAAATTTTTCTCTATTATGAAAAACATCTTCTCTTACTGTAAAATCTTGGCAATAGCTATTACTCATATTCTGATTCTAGCCCACACATCGTCCATGCATTATTTAACAGTTACAGAAAATATAATTCTAAAAAATTTTAGACATTGTGATTATCTCCCCCAAATTTATTCTATCAATCACTCCTTATTAAATAGTTACTCTGTTTAGGTTTAGATAAATCTTGTTACTCAAAGTGTGCTCCACTGACCAGAAACTGTCAACATCACCCAGGAAATCATTAAAAACGCAGAATCTCAGGACCCACTCCCGACTAATGAGTTGGGGTCACAGATAACCCCACCTCTCTTGCTGCACAATCCTTGAGACTTCATGCAATTCATGCCTAAGCCAACCAGTGCCATAAATCCTTGGTCTCAGGAATCGGTTTAGGATGTGGACAATGCAATGATTGTCCAATCAGAGTGATGCTCAGTATTTGTGCTTTGTGTTTATCAGCAGAGGCCCTCTCTTCCACATCATACCATCCATCAAATATGAATAAGGAAACATAAAACCCTAGTTGTTCTGCACAGCCATCTTGCAATGATGAAGACAAATCCAATACAAAGAGGGTCTCAGTGAGTCTCAGCAGAGTGGAACCAGAACTCTGATGGACTGCCTTCTGAAACATATCCTACATTTACAACACATAAGCAAGAAAGTTCAGCTTAACTCTTGAGGCTGGATGGAAAAATCATGAACTAAGAGCCAAATCTGGTTTGTACTGCTCCAAACTAAGAATAATTTTTACATTTTTAAAAGGTGTAGGAAAAAAGAAGAAGGAAGGGGAAGGGGGAGGAGAGAGAGAAGGGGGGGAGAAGAGGGAGAGGAGGGGAGGTGGAAAGGGAAAAAAGGAGTGGAGGAGAGGGAGGAAACGAGAGACATACATGGCCCACAAAACCTAAAATATATACTATTTAGCCTTTTACCTCAAAAGTTTGCTGACCCCCTAAGGCAACCAAAGCAACCAAACAGAGGTTCTCTTAACTTCCTCATGCATGTAAATGGCCTGGCACTTAGCAAGTATTCAATTAATATTAGTTCTCACTATCACTCTCCTAAATTCTCCCTTCCCTAAGATTCTGTGATACAGTACATAAAACTAACAAGTGAAATATGCAAATATTAAATAAAATCATATTTTTTACACCTATAATTCTTTACATTCATCAAGAGATTGTGTTGCACTATTAATGGTTAAAAGCACTAGTTCTAGAACTAGTCGGCCTGGGACCCAATCCTTATCACTCACTAGCTGTGAGACTGTAGACAAGTTATTTAACCTTTCTATGTCTCATTTTCCTAAGCTGGAAATAATATCCACAGTACCTACCTCATAGGGTTGACAAGACGGTTAAATGAGTTACTACATGTAAAGTACTTCAGATAGTGCCTAACACATGGTAAAACAAATTAATAAAGGTTATCTTTATCATATCTCTGCTTTACAATTTTCTAAAATGTTTAAATATCAATCAAGATTCATCCTAATGTTGATAGAGATGTATAATTGTTCAACAAATGTTCACAACTGTGGGGAATAAAGATGAGATTGCTCCCAATACTACAAACTTCATCTAACTGATCACTGGAATCCTCGCTTATGCTTTCAGCACACTGTTCTTTAGTAGTGATGGTTTGGGGTTGGTAAAACATTCTTTGTTGCCTACTAGTTCTCAAACTGTGGGTATTGGGAAAGAAACAAGATTAAAAAGTATCTGAAGAAATTGCTATTCTGTTTCCTCCTTTATTGGTTTAAATGATAATCTGTCACTACTAAAGAACAAAAAATATCCCCAAGAGCATTCCTTTTGACCCTTCTTAACTTCCTCTTTTCCTCTGACTTTATTTTTAGATAGCTATCAAACAGGAAATTCCACTCCACTAAGAAATGGTGAATTTTCTAGCTAGAGATTGGATGGTGGGGCCCATTAGGAAATTAGTAATGAAGAAGAAACCAGGGAGTTGAGGAGGGCAAGGATGGATGGATACTGGTAAAACAAGAGGCTATTTCTATTTTATTTCCCCTACTAGGAGTGAAACCAGTAGCTTCCATTTATCCCTAAGGAACAACTTTTAAAAACCAGACCAGATGATTTCAGGCAAAATTCAAAAAATCAAAAGACTGGCAAGACTACTGAGCAGGTACAGCCAACAGAACTGTTCTAATGCCCCAACACCGGATGGATGAGGGTGTGTAGGTACCAAGAGACATAACAATGATTTGCCGCTTACTGCTAAGTGTTGCCAAATGTGCTTTAAGCACCTCATGTACTGGAAATACACTGCAAATTACCTTCCTTATGTTGTGAAGAGAAACAGAAGCTTTTTCTTTCTTTCCTGTTTATATTATCGATCACTGCATATTCAAATCCACCTCTTCTGCCTTGTAAGAAATTGATGTATAGGATGTACTTTATAACACTTTGTACCATTTGGATTTGAAACTGTAAGATGCCACAGTGTGACCTTTCTGAATGAGTCTATTAGCCTAAATGTAGTTTCAACTTCTTAAGCCAGGAAATATGAAATCTCATACAACTACTAAAATTTTACATATTTTTTTGCAATTCGCAAAAATAGCATTATATTCTGGATTAAAGAATCAACTGTAAACATAATTCTACTGGTCACTATTACTAAGGATCTCTAGTATTGGTTTCTGTAGTGTCGGAGATGTGGATGTGGTAATATTCCAAGTCGAGAGATTATCATTTTTGTTGCAGCTTGCACATAACAAGGTAAAAGAAATGTTATACACTTACATTACCAAACTGGCAAGCTCACATAACAGAGACTGGCCTGCTGATCTTAAAATACCTTTGTACAAAAATAATGATTAACAAATGATTTAATACTATGAAAGCTTTCTTAAAGTTTTAATCTATTAAAAATCATCAAAAATTAAGCTTTATTCTTAGTTTGTCCTCTTAACTACATTTAACTATTTTTTCAGCCAAGTAATATCTGCTTATATTAAACAACTGAAACGGTACAAAAGGGTATATATAATATATATATAAATATATATATACACATATATATATGACTCCCTTCCACGACAGACACCATCACAGAAGAAACTACATATTACTAATAGTTTATTGCATCTTTCCTGAAATTTCTATACAATATAGGAATATATATTCTTTTTTTTTTTTTAAACACCAATTGAGCATCTTCTGTACTTTGCATTTTTCACTTAATATTTTTGGATTAAATTTCCATCCAATCCTAGTGGCCATGCAATCTTTTCAATCTAATGATCAAATCTTAAAATCTGAATACCGTAATACTGCACAAAGTGTTATTCCTAGTGCATCTTCTACCTACTCAATATAAGTAAAAGAATGGTTGGTCAGACATGTATGAGAAACACTTGGTTAAAAAAAGGTAAATAGCCTTCTTTCTTGCTGAACTTTCCAGATTCCTGAATGTACTGATTTGCACAGTGACTCGTTAAAAGTCTTATGCAGTAAATTACATTTCACGAAGTAATTTAAGCAAGAAGTTTTCTTGCAGAGGAGCACCTTTTGGGGTAGGTATTCCAAAGAACACACTTTGGGAACTGCTGAGTTATAGCATCTAATTTAATCATACTAAAACCCCTGGCAGATGGGTTGTACTGTGCCCACTTTACAAAATAATAAAACTGAAACACAAAGTTTAAGTGCCTTTCCTATAGTCACCAGCTGGAAGTGGCAGAACTGGCATTAATCCACCAAATATATCCTCTGCTCCTTATACCACTCAGAGCTCATCATCCTTTTAGCATCACTAGTGCCTAGTGATATTAAATACATATCCCTTGTCTTTAACTTAACTGATGAGCTAAGCTTAAAAACATTTTAATAGTATAGGTCTTGAATATCAGAAGGACCAAAAGCACCCTACATATAAAGCATGCAACAGGATTTCAGAGAGGGAAGAAATGATTGTGGACATAAGAGACCAGGAAGCGCTGATCTATGTGACTTAAGAGTATGTTAATCATGCCCCTCCATACTCAGTTTTTTCAGCTACAAATCTAAGATAATGCCCTTCTGGTAGTATTTAAAAGCAGATCAAATGAAGGCACTTACACAAAAACTGACTTCTCAAACAATGTTGGTTCTTATTGTCATCTCCCATAATTTCCAATTTCCTTCCACTCTTAATCTTCACATTATTTGGAAAAATAAACCATTTTGCAGAAAACTGCATATCTTTTTGCCATGATTCACATAAACTTCTGGCTTATTAGAATTCAAAAATGCCAAATCTTTTGAAAATATTTCTCTAAAAAAAAAATTCAAAAATATTTTTGAAGATTTCTAAGTCAAAAAGTATAAATATTTTCAAAATAACTGTCAAGCCTTGTAATTTTTGCTTACAGATTAGAAAATGGAAATAAGACCAGTCGTAGAAAAAAATACCATGGGCCTCAGATGATGAGGATGGGAGAAGGTTATACGCATGAGGTCAGGAAGTGGCCTGAAGGAAGAATAAGGAAGACACTGACTTCTCCTCTCCTCTCTACCACTGAGTTGAGATAGAAGGTAGAAAGTGGATGGGAGGACACCAAGAGATGTCTACTGGCAAGAGCAACCTAACACAGGGTATCACTATTCCTCCATAACTTTCCCCATTCAGTTTCAGAATTCACCTGCAGTCACAGTTTTCTCTCTCTAATCACATCCGCAGCCCAAGGAATAACAAAATTATGGGACACTCAGTTTCCAGCCTTTGCTTTAATTTGCTCCCTAAATTGTTAGCAACTTGACCTATCTCTTGATAGTTTTTGAATTTCTGACAGCATCTCCTCTTTCTTGCTATGACCTATTGGCTTTGGCAGAGATAATGCCATTTCTTGGACTAGTGGGCCTCTTGCTCCAGTAAAATGCAATGTCTCCTAGTAAATTCTCATATAAACATGCCATTATTTAACCTCACTTACACACTGCCCTGCTCAGTGTTTATTTTATACAGGGCCGATCTCCCACTCACTCTCACCCTTATTAGATCTAGACACTTTAAACGGAGGAACCAAGCTGCAGCTCACATATTTTTGAATTACTAACTTAATTTTCTCACCTTGAAATTTTAGCTAAATTTTTATAAGACATTCAAGAAAAGATTTTTAAATATCCATTTCTTATTTTGGTAATTACACCAAACATGTCTTATGCACCAATTTACACATTCTGCTGCCTTCACCTCTTATTCCAACCACTGCAGCAGCAATCAGTTCTATGCAGGCTTCAACCACATTGGCGCTGATGAAATCTGATAGGCTTTCACTCTAAACAATGGGAGAGGAAAGCCAGTGGATAAATGTTTACTCCAATCTTCCTCCTATCTGCTCTGAGATAGATTTCATAGGTTTCTTAGAAGGGCCCATGGGATTGAAAACCCATTGCCTACTATACTAAAAAGCTACAATAATCAAACGAGTATGGTACTGGAACAAAAACAGAAATATAGATCAATGAAACAGGAAAGTCCAGAGATACACCCACACACCTATGGTCACCTAATCTATGACAAAAGAGGCAAGAATATACAATGGAGAAAAGAGAGTCTGTTCAATAAGTGGTGCTGGGAAAACTGGACAGCTATATGTAAAATAATAAAATTGGAACACTCATGGGACTTCCCTGGTGGCACAGTGGTTAAGAATCCGCCTGCCAATTCAGGGGACATGGGTTCAAGCCCTGGTCCGGGAAGATCCCACATGCCACAGAGCAACTAAGCCCGTGCGCCACCAACTACTGAGCCTCTGCTCTAGAGCCCTCAAGCCACAACTACTGAGCCTGCGTGCCTAGACCCCATGCTCCGCAACAAAGAGAAGACACCACAATGAGAAGCCCACGCACTGCAATGCAGAGTAGCCCCCACTCACCGCAACTAGAGAAAACCCGTGTGCAAAGACTCAACACAGCCAAAAAATAAATAAATTTGTTTAAAAAAAAAAAAGAACACTCCCTAATACCACACACAAAAATAAACTCAAAATGGGTTAAAGACTTAAATGTATGACTGGATATTATAAAACTCTTAGAGGAAAACAGAGGCAGAACACTCTCTGACATAAATTACAGCAAAATCTTTTTTGATCCATCTCCTAGAGCAGTGAAAATAAAAACAAAAATAAACAAATGGGACCTAAATAAAAGCTTTTGCACAGCAAAGGAGATCATAAACAAAACGAAAAGACAACCCTTCATTTGAAAATATTTGCAAACAAAGTGACCAACATGGGGTTAATCTCCAAAATATACAAACAGCTCATGTAGCTCAGTTTCAAACAACAATCCAATCAAAAAATGGGCAGAAGATCTAAATAGACATTTCTCAAAAGAAGACATACAGATGGCCAAAAAGCACATGAAAAGATGCTCAACATCACTAATTATTAGAGAGAAATGCAAATCAAAACTACAATGAGGTATCACCTCACACCAGTCAGGAAAGTCATCTTCAAAAAATCTACAAACAATAAGTGCTGGAGAGGGTGTGGAGAAAAGGGAACCCTCCTACACTGTTGGTGGGAATGTAAATTGGTACAGCCACTATAGAGAACAGTATGGAGGTTCCTTAAACAACTAAAAATAGAGATACCATACGACCCAGCAATCCCACTCCTGGGCATATATCCAGAGAAAACCATAATTCAAAATGATACATGCACCCCAATGTTCATTGCAGCACTATTTACAATAGCCAGGACATGGAAGCAACCTAAATGTCCATCAGCAGAGGAATGGATAAAGAAGATGTGGTACATAAATACAACTGAATATTACTCAATCATAAAAAAAAACCAAAATAATGCCATTTGCATCAATATGGATGGAACTAGAGATTGTCATACTGAGTGAAATAAGTCAGACAGAAAGACAAACATCATATGATATCGCTTATATGTGGAATCTAAAAAAAGAATGGTACAAATGAACTTATTTACAAAACAGAAGTAGAGTCACAGATATAGAAAACAAACTTATGGTTACCAGTGGGGAAAGCCAGGGGCGGGGGCGGGGGGGGGTGGATAAATTGGGAGATTGGGATTGACATATACACACTACTATATATAAAATAGATAACTAATAAGGATCTACTGTATAGCACAGCAAACTCTTCTCAGTACTCTGTAATGACCTATATGGGCAAAGAATCTAAAAAAGAGTGGATATATGTATAACTGATTCACTTTGCTGTACAACAGAAACTAACACAACATTGTAAATCTACTCCAATAAAAATTTTTTGAAAATAAAAAAGGTTATGAAAAAAAAGAAAGAAAGAAAATCCACTGCCTGCTGGCATGACCAACTTGATAACACATCTTTGTATTGCTTTTTCCTTCTTCCTGTTTCATTCCTCTGTCCTTGTCTTTGGCTCCCTAAGATTACATCCCCAAACAAACAGCTCTCACAAAGGCCTCTGCCTCAGGCTCTGCTTCGGTGGGTAAGCTGGTGTATTAATCATGGTCCAGTAGGAAAACAGAAACCACGCCAGAAATTTTAAGAGAGAAAATGTAACATAAAGAATTTTTCGATTTTAACAGAGGATTAACTACAAAGAGGTAAGAGAATGGTAAAGAACATGAGTACATCAGATAAAGGAAGCAGCAGCTGCTTCCAGGGCTAAGACAAAAGTACTCAAAGCAGGAATAAATTTGGAAGAGGGCTCTCCCCAAGGCTGAGAGTCAAAGCTCATTAGCGAGGGTGTGGCTGTGGCCCTTGGATGGCTGAGGAGTCAGCTGGAGTGTCAACAGGCAGTTTCCCGCTGGCCAGCCCTATTGGGGGCCAAAGAGGAAGCCATCCTCTGAGACGCCAGGAAGACTCTCTGTCAAGCTGTGCCCAGGGGTTCTGGTGAGACCCTCCAGGAAGCACTGCTGCTTCTGGCTAAACTGGCCAGGAAGCTACCTTTGGGGGCACTGGTAAAACTCACTGGGAAAGAACCCATCGTACCAACAAAGCTTCACATTGTGCCAGCGGGCTAAGAAAAATGTCTACAGGGTCCCACTCCAGGAGTACAAAGCAGGGCAAAGACGGTGGATTGGAAACAGAGAGGCAGTGATAACTAGCACACAAGGCAAAGGCCGCAATCTACTCACAACTGGCAAAACGTGTTCTTTCCCCCGGCCATTTACCAAAGTCCCTGGGACAGAGAAGCTCAGGCATGAGCCGCAGCTTCCTTCCAGTATCTTCCCAAACCACCTTCCTCTCACCGGCTGTTCTTTTGTTTTATCTTCCTAGCTTCCCATCTCAGAAGAGAACCTGAGCCTTCCTTGCTTTCAGGACTCACATTTTGCACTCACCAGCTCCTCGTATCTATCCCTGTAAGACGGGCTCTCGTGCCTGGTTATAGCCCATAAGGCCCCACGTAGGCCATACCAGCTAATGAGCTCCTCCACCAGGGAGAGGCATGCAACACCTCCCTTTCTCTCACACTTTCACTCGGAACTAGCTCTTGCATGTAAGATATTACCCAGATTCTTTGAGTCCGAAGTGCGCAGGGGATCTTGAAACCAAGGGTAATCACCAGTTAGAGCCATACACCTGCAACTTGCCTTCACTGGTCAAGCTCGCGCGAATTGTTTTTACGAAAACTTACATGTCCTCCAGGCGCCACGTAGCCTAAACAGTAAAGTGTTTCCTCGAGTTGTTTTTCAGAGACTTGGAGTCAGCAGCATCCAGTTCTAGCTCCAGCCAGCCAAGACTGGTTAAGACCACCGACCTTCCAACTGGGCATGCGCCGGCGTCCACTCCGTGACCTTTTGACGTCAGAGGGCCGAGAATTCCACCCTCAGAACTTGCTGGGGCCAAGCGTCTACAGCTCAGTTGCACCTGAGCAGAATGATTGTCTCACCTCTTTCTTATCTCCAATTACCTTTCTCCGGGTTTCCCCACCCCTCAGCTTTATCCCATAAACATCCTGAGCCTTTGGGGAGGCAGATTTGAGATCCCTTATCTCGGCTCCTCGCTTCGCTGCCTTGTGAAGAAACTCTTTCTCTGCTGCAAACCTCTATGTCTCAGTGTTTGGCTTGCTGCATATTGGGAAAACGAACCTGGTTCAATAACACTTTCATCCTGTCAACTTCTTCCTCACTCAATAAAGTCATCACAATAATTGAAAAACTTTGAAATGGTAAACTCAGCTAATCAAAATGCTTCCAAAGTCCTGATATTGAGAACATTCGTTTTGGAGTCAAACAAACCAGTGTTAAAATTCTGGCTCTGGCATTTGCTAACTGTGTGTTCTTAACCAAATATATACTTTTTAAACCTTTCTCTCTTCTCTAAATGGGAGATAAGGTTTGTTTTATAAGGTTATTTTAAAAATTAAAAAAGATGCATTTGTTCACCCAACAAATATTTATTGAGCACCTACTATGTGCCAGAAATTTTCCTAAACACTAAAAGGTAATGTATATAAACATCTGGTTCATGATTGAAGCTAAATATACAAGAATTTCCTTTCCTTTTCCTTCCCTTTGTGATTATGAACATTGCCCATAGTAAGTGAGCAACAAAATTTAGTTATCACTATTCTTCTTCTTTGTATTTCTTTGTCATATAGGAAGCACAAAAGAAAACTCTTTATAAATTACATTCATATACTAGCATTATTAGGGCTCATTCCTATAAGGATACCCAGGTGGCTTTTTTCATAAAGGTGTTTTGAATATTCGTTATTTATGTGAAATTTGCCAAAAGAGAAAAATATCTCAGATAAACTGCTGTGTGCGATTAAGATCATTGTTAGTGGGCACACGTGCTTTCTATCTTACCCATTATAAATAATAGCACACATGTCAAATACCTTTGACATTCTTATTGTTTCAAAGATCTTTGTAAGCAAGAAACATTAACATTTTACATAGGGGGATGGAGAGGTTAAATCATTTGCCCAAGGTCACTCAGTACATCACTGACCTAATTACTAGCTAAACTCTTAGCTTCCTGTGCCCTGGTCCTACTACCTTTTCCCTGTCCTTGAGAAAACATTCACATACAGTGATGCCTACTTGCTTTTTACTCTTAAGAAAGTACACTGAAAAAAAGTATAACTTGAATTTTCCCCAAAATCAAATTAATCAGAAAATAAAATTAAAGCACATTTATTTAGCAGAAAGCTACTCTTTCCATTAATGAGAATTTTATTAAATATAATATTTCAGGCAATTCTTTTCTTCATGGTTTTTTTTTTTTCCTCTTCCTTTCTCAGATTTATTGAAAAGCATTTTTATTAGTGCAATAATAGGTTCTGGGACATGCAATTATATTGAGATGCTGACACTTTCCTGTTAGTTGCAGCCTTTGGCCTGAGGCCAAACACTGAACCCAAGCATATGAGTTTCTTTGCCAGCAGTCCTGGCATGCCACTCGCCTGCATTTGTCCTTACAGCAACCTCCAATTTTATGCAATATAAAGAGAATTAACTAATTTTTCCCTACCATTACAATGGATCCAAATAGATACTTCCATCTCTCTTTTAGGGAAAACAAAAAATTCCTTATAAAATTTTTGGAGGATGCAGTTAAGGACAAACCTGATTAGAAGCTTTTGATTGGTTTCATGTGGGGAAACACCATAAAGGGTTTCATTACTTTGTGAGTCATTTACAAACATGAAATGCAAATGCTTGTGCCTTTGTCATGAGTTTTCTTTATAGCTTTCACTTCTGTATATTTTTTATTGCAAATCCTCCTTCCAAGCTCTGAGCCAGAGCATTTCATAGTAAAAGTGTAGATATCGACTATAAATAAAATACAGATCCAAACCTCTGGAACTTTTTTTAATTTCTCAAACCATCCTAAGAAAAAAGAAACCACCAGAGGATGCTTCTGAATCTACTCCCACTTTTCGTTTAAAGACATTATGTTCCAATCTTAAAGAAGTTAAACCTTTTATCTTTGCTAGGTTCTGTGCCATAGATTACTTTACCCACATATCCCAACCTCCTTCTTGGAAATGTTGTATGTGTTGTTAGAAAACCCACATACAAACCTTAAAAATTTTGCTTTTCAGTTAGATGTAAAGAATGAGAAAACACACACACACTAGACCATGCCCTCTAAAGATATCTCTGGGGCTTCCCTGGTGGCACAGTGGTTAAGAACCCGCTTGCCAACACAGGGGACATGGGTTCGAGCCCTGGTCCGGGAAGATTCCACATTCCGAGGAGCAACTAAGCCTGTGTACCACAGCTACTGAGCCTGCGTTCTAGAGACCACGAGCCACAGCTACTGAAGCCCACGTGCTCTAGGGCCTACGTGCCACAACTACTGAGCCTGCGTGCTGCAACTACTGAAGACCACACGCCTAGAGCCCACGCTCTGCAACAAGAGAAGCCACTGCAATGAGAAGCCTGCACACTGCAACGAAGAGTAGCCCCTGCTCGCCGCAACTAGAGAAAGCCAGCGCACAGCAACTAAAACCCAATGCAGCCATAAATAAATAAATAAATAAATAAATAAAGCTCTCTGACCCAAATGTGAACAAAAACAAAGGGCAAAGTAGGTTCCTGCCATCCCTAGACTGCCCAACAATGTACTGATGACCTTCCACCTCTACAGGTTGACTGTTCCAGCAAACTTTGGCAGTGTTTTGGGCATCACTTCCTCAGCCAGGAGGTTGAGACTAGAAAGACTAGTCCTTCTGACCTAAATTGGTGTGAAAGGCTCCTGGGAGAGGTCCCAAACACTCATGTGTCTTTTGAACTACAGCCCCTCAGCACTGACCATATCCCCTTCCTTTCTCACGGCTAGGGTCATCCTTGGTTTCCTGGGGCCATTTCAGTCCTACTGGATTAGGACTCTGACTGCAGTATATCTCTCATCAATCTCCTTTCTTGGGTACATACTGGCCAGACTCCTGCTTTAATCTAGTCAGACCTCACTCAGTGGCAAAGATTACTGGGAGCACTTTGAAACCAAACCAGATGCCAAACCAGATCAGGCCCAGTAGGCACAGTCCCTAAGACACTGACTGGACTCCTGCACACCTTTCTTTAGGTTGGCTCTACAGCCAGGTACTAAGCAAATGAAACCCAGGCCTACACAACCACCCCCCCCACCACCACCCTCCAGAGATCAAGCCTCTAAGCTAGTCTCAGGGGTTCAAATGGTACAAAGGTCAGAGATGATCATTTTTCATTCTTAGGAAGGTGTAAAGGAACAAAGGTCTCTAGGAATCTGTGAAGTTCAGAATAGGTGTGAGGTGAAAAGAAATTGAATTTGTAACCCGAATGGGCTTTCATAACGGAGGAGGAATTACAACGAGGCAGCTGGTGATGCTCTACTGACCACCAAATCAACTCCATTTTAGCATCACAGAGAGCTAGGATGGAGGAACAAGAACTGCTTGGGAGACAGGAATGGGAAAGGACCTGGTTAACAGGCAACAAGTGAGGCTCCAAGTCCCCTCTCTCTCACAGAGTGTAAGACAAGGAGCCACATTCCCACACTGATAGAGTATATTCTCTTGAATATAATCTATAATCTTTGTGTTTTAAAGTGTACTCATTTGTTATTCTGTTCTTTTAATATAATCATAATACAATCATGAATATTAAATACAGAAATATACTCATATATGTATATGTGCACCTATATGTAGGTATGTATATGATATATCATGCATATATATAATAATGATGCATTAGATTTTTCACAGTACCCACTGGAACCTCTCTCATCAGTGAAGACATTCTCATGTTCTCCACCTCTCAACAACACGTCTACCCCTCTATATAGTCCCTAACAGCACTTGTAATTTACATGACTTCTGTTCCCTTCTCACCTGCCCCCCACACCTACAATACAGGCCTTGACCATCTTGTGTGTTCTATTGCCTACCGTCTTCCTTCTATCACTGGCCAATGCAATTTACCTTTCTCCTTCTTAAACCAGTTTCCTAGCCTCCTTACACACCAATATTTTGCCACCTTCTTTACATATTTTACTCATGGGTAAGAAATAATCCCCATGTAATTTTGTCCTCATAAATCCCATTCAAGTGCATTGAATTTTCTTTGTCAAATTACTTCTCTGTTTTTGTTCAGAGCCCTAAAATGACATGGACAAAGACTAAATATAAGCAATAATAAATTCTCTTTTAAATTAATATTTGAATAAGTATGTGGAAAATAATTGCCATTAATACCAATAACAGTATTAATTTTGAAGCTAGAGCCAGAGAATCATTAGGGCCATACAGATTGGGAATTACTCTATTTGAAATGCTCATTTCATTGGAATCTACTTATATAAAACATTGCAGGGAACTTGTTTCTATTGTACCCTAATTTTTATGATGCTTGAAAAATATACACTGGTCACATTTTATGTACAAGATGAATGAAAACCTTACCTAATTCAACAGTCACATAATTCATATATTACAAAGGATAGGAAAATTACTGTTTACATTTTAAATGTCATCTCCAGGAGGAAATAAGAAAAATACAGGTTCCTCGCTTGATCTACTTGACCTACCAGGTTTGAAATGTGGAATTGTTAGCAGAATTTTTTTTTAATGCAGGAAGAGTAGTTGCTTCAGATTTTGAATGTAAAATGAGAAATTATTGATATTTTTAACAGATGTGGGTTTTTCTATAATCTTGAAATGAGCAACTAGGGCTCAAGGGTAAGGAAAGGGACAAGCTTAATACTTCCAAACTTTAAAGAGATTTACCAATGATTAGAGAGAGACAACTTCCCCAAGGCTTACTAGGAGTCAGCTGAGAGGATTCTACCCAATTAACTACTGCTGTCCTACTACTGTCTCTGCCATCTATATTAGCCATGGCCAGGGAAAAGGAGGAAGAAAGAGTCACTGGGATCATTAGCCTTATGGGAAATTCAGATTTCAAGGTGAAAATAGATTCTCTTGCCTCCTCATGGGTAAGGGAAAGTGTTGCCTTCCCCCTACCAGATAAAAGAGGAGGAATCCAAGAGAATCACTCGTGAAGTTCAGAAGAGGCTACTTGGAGGATACCAGGATATCACTCCTCAATGTGAGAGTTTCTGAGGCAGCAGACTTGCTCGTCTGCTTCAGTGTCTATTTCAGGAGAGAAAAGGAGAACTAGCGAGATGGAGAGCAAGGTAGGAACAGCTGACAGGTTCACACCAGTTTTCCACCATTCAAGTGAACACTACAAGGAGTAGCTAGGCCTGGGCTATCTAACCTGAATTCCACCCAAGAGGGAGACTACCATTCAAGCGTGAACCCATAGAGCAGGGAAGAGTAAGGCACCTCCCCTCCCCCAGAGCTTTTTGAAGAAGTTGGACACATGCCCTCAAAAGAGCCAGCTTTCAGACACCTGCCATGCCAGGATCACTAAAATTCAAGCCAAAAAAGCAGTGATAACTAAATGAAAACCAATTAACGAACCTTCTCCTTCCCCCTCATCCCTCCCCGCTCCTTCTCACAATGCCAGGGGAGCTAGACCCAGCATAAGGAGGAAGACAAGAAATTCAAAACACACAGTGTGAGACCCTCCCTTTCAGCATGGCAGAGTGAGAAGAATGAAAGAAGAGACCTCACTCCCTTCCTTACTTCTGGTCAACCCTGCTCTGGAAGCAGGCATGGTGATACAATTCAAATCAGTCAATGAATTGAAGATTTTAACTGAACTAGATTGAATGAGCCCAGAAAGTTATACAGTTTGCCTAGGATGTGTCTATGGGCTCCACAACCTAGACAGAAATATTCTTAACAGTACCCTTGAAGGCAGATTTTTAAATGTAATAATCCACATGGTTGAAACTCTTCAATAAATCAAATATATTTCTATAGACCCCCAAGCATGGATTTGCATAATTTAGATTTGTATCAAATAACTACTGTGTACTTTACTTTTGAAAAATAGGATGTTTTGGAACTCAAGAGGGTTCATGTGGCAGTGGCTACCAAGATGTCTTGAGAAGGTTTATTTATGAATCTAGCCCAGATGGGTACAGAGGAATCTGTAGCCATGCCACATGGTGACCTAAGTTCAGCTTATACCTGGCAAAATCTAGCTATGCTGGTCTCAGTCACACCAAGTAAAAATTCTCAATTTTGTTAACTAGTAAAATGAGCAGTTTAATAGTTTTGTCCTACTGTACTTACCAATAGCCCAAAAACAGGTAAATTCTGCCTTTGCTGAGACCAGGAGCCACTGGTACAAAATTTTTCTTTTGTAAATTCTAGGCCAATGTCCCATTCATAATTCATCTATGAGTCAGTTTTAAAATGAGCAGAGCTACAAGTGCAATCACTGCCCAGCACAAACACGATTGTTTTGGTTGTATAAACCTAACTACCTAGATTTATATCCAATTTGCTCAGCCTCAGAAAGAACAGAAATACGAGCTTAATATTGATGGTGAACAAGTATTATATTTTGATTGACTTTTCTGTGCTTGTGAAGATTAAGGAGCCCATATTATTTGAAACTGGAGTCCTTCATTTTCTCTCATGTTAATAGCAGGCAGTTGTCACATGAACATAGTCCATCAAAGCCTCCCGTTGCCAGGAGCCACAGTAAAACAATAGTGGGTCAAGCAGCAAGTAGCACCAGATTACACAAAGTGCCTTTGTCTCTGGCTTCTTTCTTGAGCAGAGATCAGCAATACATATGTAGTGTATCAGAGGTTAGAATTAGACTATATCCAAAGATGAAAACTGATATTCCAATTTGTTTAAGGTATTTTCTTTCATAGCTACATTAACTCATGAAGTCAAAATGCAAACACCCAAATTTATGTCTAAAAGTATATTTATGTTGTTAAAAGTACATTTGCTATACTAGTGATAATTGATAAAAAGCAAGAACTCATAAATATGATTGGATGTAATACAAAATATAAGCCTTAATCAGTGTCAGTTATGCTGGAAACATAAGCCATTATAAAATAACTATGGTTGCTTTTTTTTTCCTTATTTCATTAAAATAATTTAAGCTTTTGCTATACATTTATTATTTAGATTCATATAAGCAAACAATCAACTTCTTTTATTTGGAGTTTTACAGTCTTTGTTTAGAGAGAGGAGAAGTTTGACGTAAGCAATTTAGCTCCATTTTTTTCCCAAAATAACAAAAGAAACCATTTTTCACCTACAGAATCCCAAGGAGATTCTCCTTATAGAGTTATCTCATCCTATGCAACTGCTCCCATCGACTTTGTAGCCAGTGACAATGTAACTGTCTAAGTATTCTAATGAATCATGATGGGAACCAAATTTAGATACAGTTCAGCTTTTCACTGTACGAATGCTTTATTTTGAATTAATCAAAAATAAAAGTACAGTCTGTTGTTCTGACCTGAGGAGACACAAATAATTTACTAAGTTCAAAAAACTAATTTTAATATTAAAAATAAATATAAATATTTAGTATTCATGTACATTCAGGTTATCCTAAAAATAAAATGGAAAACAATCTGCAAGAATTATTTCTTAAATCTGTTTTGATAAAGCTTGGAAGTAACATGAAACTCATGAGAAAGTTCAATATCATAAAGTTTCTAGTTTGATATTTAGGAAAAAGGAAAGTAAAGGCTCCACATTTTTTACTACTTAACTCCAAATTCCGTCCCACATTTCAAAAGAAAGAAAAAGAGGAAAGGAAGGAAGGAAGGAACAAAGGAACCAAGGTATGAAGGGAGGGAGGGAGAAAATAAAACTGAAATTTTATCTACAAAGGCTAGCACAAATTAGTAAGCTATTTAGCTAGTATACTACTTCTGAAAATTAACAGATATTGTAGGAAAAAAAGGAAAGGCTACTGTTCAAAAATTGGAGTCATTGTAAGGAAATTTACTTTTTTTGTCAATAAATATTTATAATGCCTTCAATGTGCCAGACACTGTTCTAGATGCTGGTGAAACCACAATGAACCACATAAATAAAATTTCTCTCATAATAGAGTGTATATCCTAATGAGAGAGGCAGGTAATTAACTATATAAACCAAAATATACTGTAATGGTAGGTAGTAATAAAAGTTATGAGAAAAAATAAGCAGGGTATGGGATAGAGAGATGTGGGTAAGGAGACTTTTGTGAATAGGTTAATCGTGAAAGGCTTCTCAGAAGAGATGACTTGTTTGCAGAGACCTGAGGGATGATAAGGAGAGAGCCAGGGGTAAGTGTGGGGGAAGACCATTCCATGAGGGAAAAAGAAGAGTACCAAGGTAGGGATTTTATCCTGATTCCTCACATCTTCTGATTCACGTGCCAGCTTTCTTTAGCTCTTACTAAAGCACTCAATTTTTATCAACTTTTCAATGATAATTTCTTGCTAAAGAATGACGGTTTTCAGTGAAGCCCTCTTTTAATAATGTTTATTTAAGAGCTGGAAAGGCTCTTGGAGATAAAGTGGATCATACTCTTATTTTACAGATGTGGAAACTAAGTCCCAGAAAGGCTACATGATCTTCCTGCTGTCACACAACCAGTTAATAGTAGAACCAGGAGTAAGGGAAAAAAAAAAAAAAAAATATATATATATATATATATACACACACACACACACACACATACATACATATATGGAGACAGAGAGAAAGAGAGAGGATGGTGGCTTTTATAAAACTGGTGACAATAAATATTTCATGAATGACCAACTACTCTTCTAGGTCAGCCATTTTTCAAAACTGTACAATCTCTTTGGTAAAGTTGGTTTGTCTCCCCTAATGGAATTCTTCAATAAATTTGCAGGGATCTCCTTCACATACCATTCTATAAGTGCAGATAGGATTAAGCATGGTCCTTGCCAAATGGTTCGTGACCTAAATTAGAAAGGAAGACAGAATATAAACATAGAAGAATCTAGTAATATGCTCATTTCATGCCTGGATAGTCCTGCTGAGTAATATATAATTTTGACAGTAAGCTCTTAAGAAAGAAACTTTATGTTTACTGTAGACATCTGAACATATTGTTGGCAAGAAATAATCAATATTGATAACAGCCAAAATTTAGGCAATGTGCTCTCAATAAAATACATTGGTCTCTGTTGATTGGCACATATGCTATTAATAAACATTTTCTTAAGTACAATATTAGGCTTCCTATATTGTTATACTTGCAACACATATAAATGCAAATTAGGACTACAAAGGCTATTATCATTTGATCTGTATTAATTTATCAATGATAACAAGGTACACTGTTATACAGCATGGGAACTTAAAACTGGAGTAGTTGATAGTTCTGAAATACAGTAAATTCTTCCTAAATTTGTTCTTCCCTTACATAAACAATATAAAAAAGAATTAAACCCTCCCTGAAAGACAGCAATAAAAAAAATGACCTGGTTTTCTGTGCCCAAGTTCCCAGTACTTTGCAGAGCATAAGTTAAAAGTCTCAGCTTTTCCACCGTGCGATTCAGAGAATGTGGTGGGAACAGAATGCGAAGGCAACTCAGCTGGAAAATATCTTAGATGAAATATTTTTGTCGAGCACTTTTCTCATGTGAATTTGCCTCTAGTTTGGTATATACCAGTCACCAGAACATGGCATTCATTTTACCTCATGTCTTGAGGATTTTTTTTTTAAATCAACAAACTGCTGCATAAGCCAGCAGAAGAAAAGCAAAAAACAAAGCAACCATGTTTAACAGGAGCTGTTTCTCTTATGAGATCAACAGACAAGAGTCAAATTTCAATATCCTCAAAGGTCCTTTCCTGTGATAAAGTGGCAATGAGGAAAACTCCTTAAGGCTCTCTGCCTAGTTTGGCTTTCTTCCTAACATCACATCAAATCCTTACCCATAAGGATTCATTTCTATTTTTTAAAGATACATGTCAATTTGATAGCTTTTATTCAAAGTGAATAACAATCTAAATATTAAAAGCATGTTTTCCTCCAGATGTGCTGATGTCTCAATAGGTTCTTTTTTAAATCAAGGAAAACAAAGCATGTACAACTGCTTATCAGATTTACAAGCTTGTAAAACTGATGTCCTGGACAAAACAGCAGCTTATCCAGTAGGTGTCATCTGATCAAACGTATTTCATATACACGAAAAAAGAAAGTTAAGAGAACCATATGAAAATGTAATCGCTAAAAAAACAATTTAGAAATTAATTAACTCCAATGATGGAACAAAAATAAATTAGGTTATCTTGACCCTATTAAAAGTTTACATTCCAGAGCAGTGGTTCTCAATTGCTCTCAAATTTATTTGTTCTGGGATAGGGGCCAGGTATTAGGAATTTTCTTTTAAGCTCCATAGGTGATTCTAATGTGCAGCCAGATATGGGAATCAATGTACTATATTAACAATAAATACTAAAATGGGAAATGAGATCTAACTCCAAATAATTTCTCAGAATACAGCAATAAACAACAAAGGAAAAGAAAAATTAAAAGAGCCTTAACAATACGTGTTCATACAAATTGCCATTTAACTTTACCAATGATCAGCAACCAACCATGTTTCTATAGAGGTGAATCTTCCAAAGTGTTGCCAATTCCTTTTTGCCCCGCCACAATCTCATAAACCCCCTTTCACAGAGTACTAAGAAACTTTTTTCCCTCATTCATTGCTACTCTAGCTGGACTGATTCTGGCTTCAAAATTGCTACAGATCACAGAGGAGACAATCATTAACTGCTAATTTATTATGATGATGCTGGTACAACCCTAGAAGTACTTCCTAAAAGATTAGCCTACAAAAAGAAACAGTCATCTCTACTGAAAATTTGTTAAGATTTTACAATTATTTGAGGTAATGGAATCCTTTGTTTGCTCAAATATCCAGAATTTCTCATTTTTGTAACAGTCACCAATATGCTAGGATGGGAGGGAAAAGAATGAGTTAAACAAGGTGTAGTCATTAGACTTTTTCTTTTTTCTTTTTTCAAAGATTTATTGAGGTATAGTTGGTGTACAAAAAAACCCTGCATATATTTGATGTATACAACTGGATGAGTTTGGATGTATGTATACACCTATGATACCATCACCACAATCAAGGTAATAAAATTATCCATCACTTCCAAAAGTTTCCTTGCGTCCCTTTGGGATTTTTGGGGGGGGGGGGAGGGGGGAGAGAGTTGTTTGGTTTTTTGTGGTGAGAACATTTAACATGAGATCTATCCTGCTAAATTTTTGAGTACACAATATCATATTTTTTAACTATAGGCACTATGTTGAAGAGCAGATCTTTACAACATATTCATCTTGCAGAACTGTAACTTTATACCCATTGAACAGGAATTCCCCAATTCCCCCTCCCCTGGCAACCACCATTCTATTCTCTGCTTCTATGAGTTTGACTAGTTTAGATTTTTCATATAATGAAAAACAGAATCATGTAGTATTTGTCTTTCTGTGACTGACTGATTTCACTTAGCATAATGTCTTCCAGGTCCCTCCACGTGGTAGAATTTCCTTATTTTTTACGGCTGAATAATACTTTATTGTATGTATATACTATATTTTCCTTATCCATTAATCTGTTGATGAACATTTGGATTGTTTATTTTGGCTATTGTGAATAATGCTGCAATGAATATGGAAGTACAGATATCACTTTGAGATCCTGATCTCAATTATTTTGGGTATATACCCAGAAGTGGGATTGCTGAACCATATTGTTACCGGTAAACTGGGTTTGACTCTTGTTGGGTGTCAAGCTGAAAGACACAACCAAGACAAAGATCAGGAGAAGGAAGAATATATTACTTGCAGCAAGTAAGGAGAACACCAGGGATCCTTCCCAAAGCAGTGTCCCTCCAGCAAAACTGGGGAAGCTTTAAGCTAAGGGTATGTGCATATTCGTGTAGGGGCTTGAGCAGAGGAGAATTCTGCATAGAATTGGGGCAAAGGTTGATTGAATCCAAGCTTTAGTTGACTGAAGTCACAAGAGTCAGAAAAGGTCAACATCATCATTTCATCCTCCACCTGGATGGGGCGCCTTAGTTCCTGCACAGCTCAAAGATATATGTCAGATTGTTAAGTATATTCCTTGAGGAGGAACTAGGACTCTGTTTTACCATTGAACTATTGTTTCTTGACTGCTTTTCCTTTGTTCCTGCATTCCCTTACTTCCCTTAAGATCATTAATTACTGATACCTGTTCAAGGGCAAGCACTGTGGCCAAGCTTAGATCACAAAATGTCTTAAGCCAAAAATGTCTTCTCTTATGTCAGAAAAGCCATGCCTGGTTCTCTTTCTTGGGGAATTACCTACCCTATCTGCTTACAATATGCTATTTCTATTTTCAATTTTGGTGGACTACATCAAACTAAAAAGCTTCTGCACAGCAAAAGAAACAATCAACAGAGGAGAAAAGGCAATCTATGGAATGGAAGAAAATATTTGCAAACCATATATCCGATAAAGGGTAAATAGCCAAACTATTACTCAATAACAAAAATAATAATAATGATGATACTGAGCAGGACCCTGTGGGGCTTCTGGGCACAAAAGCCTTTCTGTGTCCCCTATTTCTTGATTACAGGAAACAGGCTTCATTCAGCCTCCATGACCTTCCCTGAGTTCCAAGGAGCAGGTTCAAACATTTGCTAATTAGGGAAGGGAGGGAATGCGGAGAAAAGGGAGGAACAGTCAAGAGAAAAAATAGTGCAACCTTTTGTTTAGGGGCAAGGTCCTGGTTCCCCATCAAGGGATATACATAACAATATCTTTGAGCTGTTTTGCAGATACTGAAACCCACACCAGGTGTGAGAAATTAACAATATGCTGCCCACAAGCATGCAGACCCCAGACCAGTTGGAACCAGAGGTTGATGACACTGACTCCCATTTACTTCACCACCAACCAATCAGAAGAATGTCCACGAGCTTATCACGCTCTCTTTGAACCATTACTATAAAACTTCTCACTACCCACTCCAGGTTGGGACACACAGTTTTGAGGGCATTAGCTCGCTGTGGCCCCCTTTGCCTGGCAAAGCAATAAAGCTATTCTTTTCTACTTCACCCAAAACTCTGTCTCCGAGATTTAATTCAGTGTCAGGGTACAGAGGCCAGATTCAGCTTCAATAATAAAGATAACTTAATTAAAAATGGACAAAAGGCCTGAATAGACATTTTCAAAAGAAGACATACAAATGGCCAACAGGCATATGAAACATCACTAATTATGAGGGAAATGCAAATCAAAACCACTGTGAAATATCACCACACACTAGGATGACTATTATTTAAAAAAAAAAAAAAAAAAGATAAGTGTCAAAGAGGTGGAGAGATTGGAGAAATTGGAGCCCTTGTACACTGTCAGTGGGAATGTAAAATGGTGCAGCCACAATGGAAAACAGACCTTCACTTCTGATGCCAACAAGCCTACAGTTTATGTGATCACAAAAAGAAAAGAACAAGAAACGTTGACTGGATCAGGACTTATCCTTTAAACCTCATTTTAGAATTTATAAATAACTTGACTTCCATTTAGTCAGAAAATACATTATCCACTGTTATCCCTTTTCCACAAAGAAATAAGAATATTGCCATTTTCAGTATGGGGCCCATGTGGCTCATAGAGATAAGCTGGTGTCAAAAATCTATCTTCAGACAAAGAAAACTATAATTAAACAGATAAGCACAATGGGGGGTGGTGAGAAGGAACCTTAATTTGTAGTATTTGTCAATTTCCAACTTGTAAATACTCTCATCATGGCAGAGTTCAAGCTACAAATGTGATGTCAACCAGCTAGCGAAATTCCTGAAAATGTAACAGTTGGCTCTGGTGAAACAATACATGTAGACTTCAGTACACCACTGCCTATTAGTGTCTAGTTTATTTTACCTATTCCCTGCTGTATATGTATTAAAAGCTTGATCCCATAGAAGTAATCATTATCTCCTCACAAATGCCAAAATATATTGAGATTGCATTTTACAGGAGACCTGACCTGGAAAAACTCTCCAGTCAAGATTTATACCCTTTATTTTATGCCACTTGCCCCATTTCTAGTCCCTCATAGGAATCACATTAGCAATCTCATTCATTTACTATTAAGATAAATTTTAACTCCCTGGTTTTAATTTGGGCATGGTTTGTGGTATTATATTGCACCAAATATTGTCAGATTTCTAGTCCTAGCTCTGCAGCTCCAAGAATTTTGTAGCCCTGAGGGAACAACCACAAAGCCCATGTATTCATTTACAGACCACTGTTAATAAATGAGGTACTCTCCATCAAGTAGGGGCAGTGCTATTCTCACAGTGGTAAGTGTTGGAATGACATTCCAGAATCTCTCATTAGGAATTACAAACGGCAGAAGGATATTCTGTAACATAAATTACAATAGAGATCAATCATATAACCATGAAATTTAGTGTTCATCAACAACCAAATGTTTGTTTATATAAATATTATGTATTTTATATAATAAAAGAAATCATGCTTTTAATAAATTATTTTTGAAGTCAGGAAAGAACTCCCAATCACTTGGATCTTCTGTAAGTTCAGCCCATTCTTACAGTAATGGAGGTAATGGAGGAACCCCAAGAGATGGAGAAGACAGTGGAAGAAGAACATTTAATATTTATTAGTTTATGAGGTTTAGTTTTAATTAGTCATTCTATTCGTCTTTCAATGTATCTTTCTGAGTCTCCCCAAAAGGGGTACAAAAACTGGGGGGTAAGGAGAGAAAGATGTTTTTGCTCAGTTTTTAGATAACCTCTTGGTCATTTGTCCCCTACCAAACACAACTAGTCATAGTAGGAGGGCATCATTCACCTAGTATAATAGTAAAGAGATATTGAGGGAAGAGACTACTGCTCAACTATATATGAAACAGTGATGAATTTATTGCCCAGGCTAAGAGAGGGCAAAACATAGTCTCCTGAACAAAGCAAAAACCTGATCTTGCATTGGGTTTGGAGGAACCATGGAGTTCAGGGATTGGCTGGATTTTAGAAATGGAGTGAGTATATAGGCAGTGGCTGACTTTCAGTGTGGAGTTTAGTGATTGTCTGGTTTTCAGAAATGTAGGTACCAGGGCAAGACTGCTGCTGATTGTTTGGGAAAAATTTAGAACTAGTTTTGTGGTACTTTGTCAACAACTGGGATTTGAACCAAAACACAAAACAAAAAAAACATTCTTTTACTTCCTTTCACAAACTTGAAGAACAGGAACATTTTAGCCTCAGAAAAAAATCAGGAATGGTGATACAGTCAAGTGTAGAATTTCTTCTAGATGACACCTTCCTAATACATTTTATGAGAAAATATATAGATTGTCTAAAGAAATTAATTTTTACTTCATTAATAAACACAATTATTATTTACTAATATAATAATGCATTGCGTTTTGTAGTTAATCATAAAATCTCTAACAATTCAAATATGTGATTAGGTCTAGCTTTAATGGTGAGAGAATAAACCTGATCTAAACAGCCAAAGTTAAAAATGTTGAAATACGGGGGACTTCCCTGGAGGTCCAGTGAGTAAGACTCCACGCTCCCAATGCAAGGGGTCCCAGTTCAATGCCTGGTCGGGGAACTAGGTCCTGCATACATGCCACAACTAAAGATCCCACATGTTGCAACTAAAGATCCCACATGCCACAGTGAAGATCCCACATGCCGCAACTAAGACCCAGTGCAGCCAAAAATAAGTAAGAAATAAATAAATAAATAAATATTTAAATAAATATTTTTAAAAATGTTAAAATATGGACTATTGCACATGATAGTTGGAGGATGTTTTTTGTGTGTTCTATGTTTATCTACTTTCAAAAATGGAAATTTAGGAATCAGCTGGATCTGTTCAAAATCTAACTCTGTCATTTACTAGATGTGTAACTGTAGAAAAATTAGTCACTTTGCTTCATTAATAAAATAAAGATAGTAATAACTTTCAATGTTGTGAGAAGCAATATATAGAAGAAATGCCTGCATTCATGTAGAATACATTGTTGAAATTATAAACAGAAATGTAATGTGAGAAAAGTAAATGATAATGTTGCCTGTCATTGCATCTACAAGAATTGCTGCTGAATAATAACAATGATAATAACAAATTTGTTTTAACAATAATAAGAAAATTATCTAAATCCTGAATTATGTTTTACAATGTATTTCTATCATTTTTATATGCAGTCTTTATCTTTATTTTCTCCTCAACTGACTTCACAGGTTAAGTTGAGGAAGAAGTTTTACCACTTTCAGGACACTTAATGATTTCTATCTATGCCTTAATTAAACCTAATTTATGAGACCCACATTTATTAAGACCAGTAATAACATTTTCATTTTTCTATTTCCACAAAGTGGTCAGAGAAAAATGTAATAAAATATTAAAACTGTTGCAGTAATTGCCAAAGACAGCAATAGTGCCAAACTCAAATCACTAGCTAGGAGGCAACAGCACCAATGCAATTCTCAAACCATCTAATTGTTGAGTCAAATGTAAATGTTGCTATTTCTTGTGGAAGAGATGCTGCACTAATACAGTAGCCATTTGCCACATGGGATGATTTAAATTTAATTAAAATAATTAACATAAAATAAAATTTTAAATTCAATTCCTGTCTCAATAGCCATACTTCAAGTTATCAATAGTTACATGTGGCTAATGGCTTCCATTTTGGACAATGCAGGGAACATTCCAACATCACAGAAAAAATTCAGATAGTGTTGGTCTAGACACTTTTCCATGTATAATGTTTAAAAATGCAAATATTTTCTGAATTGTCAATTCTTCTCTCATTATATTTCATCCCTTTCTCTCCATTCTCACAACTATTTATCACATTTCAAGTTCAGGATTCTCATGATTTAGCTATTATAATCATCTGTAAATAGTCTCACAGTTTCTATTCTTTTTCCCAGCTCATCCATCCTATAACCCAAACTTGATTAATTTTTCCAAAGCAATGCCTTTTTCCCCACCCAAAATCTTCAGAGTCTTCACCTTGACTATAGTATACATGTCAACAAAAGTATTTAGTTCATAAGGATCTTCCACCAACTGGTTTCTTTCCTTCTACAAAAGGATTCCCAAAACTATGCAAGTTCTCTGTTCCATCACAAATATAAGTTCATTACTCCCTAGTTATGCTTTGCCCATTTCCACTTTCGCTCAAGCTATTTTTTTTCTATCTGGAAACACTATCCCCCATACTTAAATGCTCTGCAGAATCCTATCATATCCAGTCTAAGTCTGATTTTATCCTTACAGCTGAACTTGACCACCTCACAACTGTCTAATAACCCATGTCAGTGATCTCTCCTCTGTAACTCAGATAGTCCCCATTGACTATCATATTTTATGACATTCATCATAACTACTGCTCCTTGCCTTCAAGGACTTTACAATCTGTTTTCTAGAGAGAATTATATATCCACAAACAGTAGCCAAGAACTGTGAGAGTTCTTTTTGTATACCCCCATACCATTTACCACACATCTTTCATGAGGTATATTTTATAAAATAATAGATTCAGATTTTATCTAGAAAAGGGAGTAAAAGGTAGGAAAAAAAAACAATATTTCTTGAGCATAACTCTGGATCTTCACAACCTTCAAGGTTAAGTATTATTTGATTTATTTTACAGATGAGATTCAGAGAAGTTAAGTAAATTGTTGAAGGTTATAGTTAAGTAATGGCACATCAGAGATTTTAAAACAGAGCAGCATCTAAAGCTCATGATCTGTAGCTCAAAGGCATATCTCCTTCAAGAAAGGACCTATGCTTTTTCCTCCAGAGCCAGTAATTTGAAAAAGTACTCATGGCACATAATCAAAAGTTATCTCTATGATTTCTGTCTTCTTCTGTCCTTTAAAACATGATCACAGGGGCAAGTTTTACCCTTCTCATTGGATTGAAAGTTAGGCAGCCCCAGGGCTGTCTAGGCTCTTTTTGGTAATAGAAATTCCTATGGTCACTTTAGCCCTTCATTCAGAAATTACAATATTTAATCCAACATATTAATTAACCCCTCAAACGTCATTCAGTGGGGAAGTAAGACTCTTCCCCGCTGCTCTCCAGCTAGTCCTGGCAGCAGATGGCCACCTGCCTTCAGGAGTGAAATGTGGTCTATTTCTTCTCTCTTTCCCTCACTTTTTTTTCTCCTTTACTCAATAGCTGCTGTTTCTTGACCTTCCAGGATCAAATGTGTGGGGGAGGAAGGAGAGGTAAAAGAGATAGGAAAGTTCTTCCTTGACTGTAAGTCAGGAGAAGGTACCATGGAACATTCTTTAGGCCTGGCAGACTCATACTTTCATGGGTGCTTTAGCAGATTCTTTGGAGAGTTTCATGCTGGGTACCTGCAAATGCAATTCCCTTGACTATGCTATGGCTGGCTGCTCCTAATCATTCTGTGGTCTCTGACCTCAGTGACATAGCTCTTAGCCTCTTACTCTAGGGTCCCCTCACCCTGGTCTTTTGCCAATTCCCATGTTTAAATGACTTCAGGCTAATATTCCTACTGAATTTTCCCCATGGCTACAATTCATGTACCTTTGTCCCCCTAACAGAGGCACATACAGAAACTTTGCAAATATGGTCCTTTTCCTTTAAAGGTTGCTTTAACTTACTCAGGTATGAATCGGACGTCAGTCTACTCTGTTCCCGATTGTAAGGAACACACACATCTAGTTCTCTGAGCTGAACCTCTCTCAACAAGACTCCAATCACTCCCATGTCAAGGAGGAGGGGTGATATTCATAGCACTCAGAGTTGTCTCCAAAAACTCTCCCCACAAAATCCTATTCTGTCCTCACTTTCTTGGTTCCTCAACATGGGTTGCAGAGTCGTCTCTCTAGTTCTCAGATGGGGGGGGGGGTCACTCTCATAATTCATTCTTGAATGTAGCCCTCAATGTCTTTATGCCTCAGCCAAAACTGAGAGGATGAGTCCCATTGTAACATCCTGTTGTGCATATTAAAGGACAATTACCTCAGATAGAATATAATCTCTGTCATGGGTTATAGATTGTATTGATCCCAAAGTGGCAACTTTTGCTCTAAAATATCCATTTTCTATGTACTTACTCTGCATCCTTTCAGTTCCCAATTATTTTTTCATGGCGACATAATTTCTTCTCTTTTCTCACCATTCTATATATCGCTTTTAGAATCTACCAAGTACTAAATTATATTTTGTTTTAATTTTCATCTCAAGCATCACTCTTGGCATTTGTACTCTTTTAACCTTTCTCTTTTTACCTAGAAAATGTTGTTCGATAATATTCCTCACTTCCACCCATTTTGAGTCAGAATGAACAAAAAGTAGATATTGTTTTTGCTCTGCCTCTAATTTCAGATAAATTGCTAGTGTTATTGCAAGTAGTAATCTTCACTCATCCAGTTGTCTTTCACAAAAGGAGCAAAGCAGAATCTGCTCCTAAGTTAAACAGAAAGCAGAAATCAGAATGTCAAATTATAATTGGCATATCCCAGACATAATCAATATTGCCTTTTGCAAGTTCCTCCCACAGTTAAAGCAAACCCTGGTTAGCGCTGGCCAAATCTTGACTAATTTGGCTTCAAGTTATTACCATACTTAATATCTCTGAATCAACACTGATGACTAAGAAAAGTGAACTACAAGAAATGATCAGTCTTCAGTGCAAAAACTTTTTCACTTTGTGCCAACTCTTGCTCGTGCACCTGTTTTATGTTCAGAGTGGGAAGAAAATCAAAAAAGATGTGGCCAATTTTGAAAGAGACACAATGTTTTCAATGTCTCAAAATAGCTCAAATACATAGCATTGCTTCTTCTACTTATTCAAACTGCAAGGCTGATTAAGCATATGTGTAAAGCAGGCATGCAAATAAAAAATTACCTACTCAAGTCCCACCTTACTCTCCCAGGTTTCAACTTCTTATCTAAGAATTGATATTCACCAAATAGAGGCAGAGAGAAACCAGCAATTCAGGGGTTCATACAAGGAGGCAATGTGAGAGGAATTTCAGTATTGCATTTGTGAAGGGCTCTAGAAATAATCTAACCCAGCCTCTGTTTTTCAGAGGAGACCTCCAGTCTTAGTTCAAGTACATTGCACTTGTTAAGCTAACATAATACTACAATAAAATCACTGTGATTTGAATCCTAGGAAACTGAGAAGAAATGGAATTTATGTTAAACTGAGTCAGATTTTTACCAAAGTTGTCATTCGAGAACCATGAAAGGGCCCAGAAATTGGTGATAAGAAGGTATTTTAAAGGATTATTAATATGAATAAACCAATTTCATTTTCCTGGAGAGCCCACACTGCGAAAGTGGAAATATGAAGAGTCATGTTCTAGATTCTTTCCTTCAAGCAATTATGTGAGTGCCACAGGTTCTTGCAGGGTTCAGGACAAAATATAGGGTTAGATGCATGGGTGAAGACTGAGACACATCTGTGCAGATCAGGTTTAGACTATGAGGGACAAGATGAGAGTCGGAACAAGGATCAACCATTAATGGATGAGCGTGCTGTAATGAGACAGATGGGTGATTCAAAACTGAGGATAAATCCCTAGGAGGAAAAGATATCCAGGGTTTTAGTACAAATAGCTAAAAACTCAAACCAAGTTCAAGATTCAAAGTATGTACCCAAGAAATAAAGGACAGGAAGTGGTTAGAAATCCAGATGGGTAATGTTACATATGCAAAGAAGATTCTAATCTCCCATTAGCAGAACAGTGAAGAATGTAATGATGCAATACTTCATTGAAGAGTGAATGTACATTATGTTGTATAGATATTTTTCTATTGATCAAAAATTTTATTTCATTTAATCTCCAAGGGTAAATTTTTTAAGTTGAAACAATGACATTTTAAATAACCCACCAATATTTTCTAAAACAATTAGGTCACACTTTTTTGGGCAATTGATCCACAAATTTTATTTCAAATCAACTCAGTGCAATGTAATACAAAAACAATTTTTAAGAAACTATCTGGGACAAGGTAACAAGGATACAATGATGAATAAAACATAGGACCTGCCCTCACAGAACTCAGTGTGACCGTGAAAATATCCAAGCAATTAAAAATGTGGTGAGTGTCAGGAAATGAATGCTATCGGAGTACTACAAGGGGAATTCAATCTAGTATGTGGAATCAGGAAATGTCTCCTTGACAATGTGTCTAAACTAAGATCTGGAGAGTGAGTAGAAGTTTGTCAGGTAGAGATTTGAAAATGTATGGGGTTTATTTTGGACTGTCACCATGACTGGAGAGGCTAGACTGGCATTCACAGGAATTAACCACCCAATCAACTGACCAAATTGTGAAAACTAACATATCATTGTTGTTTTAAGCCATTCAGTTTTGGGGTATTTTGTTGTTTTGCCTTCACATGGCCTAGCCAAGGTGCTGATGAACTAAAAATGGTCTTCTGATCATCCAAACACAGTACTGACATCAGAGCCTGATTTTCTATGCTTTTGCTGACTAAAAACTATGAGTACCCATGATTGGATCTGGCATTTAATTATTTTGTTGCCACAATGATGGAGGGTGCTATTAGCATTTAGTGAATAGGGCCCAGGGATGCTACATACCTTGCACCACAAGAAATTATTCAGCAACTCATTTGACTTTGGAATATCATGCCAGACATTCAATCAGGGGGAAAACCTGAGCCTACAACTTAAGTTTCTTTCACGTATAAACACAAAGTGTGCTTTATGCTGTTTTGATATCCATGATATTTGAGGAATGTAGCTACTATGAAAAGTGAGAGAAGATTGTATTTTATTTTGTTTGAAAGTATACCTGTGGTTGTTCATCATTCTGGAAAATCACATCACTGACAGCAACACCACTCATGGTATTTGGGCTGCTGGTATAACACAACTGTGTCAGTTTGCATTTGTGCCATCAAATCCACAGGGATTCTTCAAACAGGGGCACACACATCTGACTACCTCATGATATCTTCTAGTGTCACTTTGCCAGAATATTTATGTATGGGAATGCATACTATTTTAACATTAATCTTTTTATTCATTTTTACATTATATAAAAGTTGTGGTATTATTGATTTTATATTATCTGTGGAGTTTATTTCAGGAAAGTAGAGGTGACATTACCAAATATATATTGTAAAAAGAGAACTTTGGCTTGGAGACGATTGAGCTCGGAAGGAAAAACGTAACCACTGGAGCCCGTCAAATTCTTGTAAGCGTTTTAAAATGTTGGTATTCTAAAAGAAGATAATACCTTTGCATCCAATTGATCACTTCCCTATTCTTAGACAGTTCCTTTGGATTGACATATGAGTTAAAATGTGTAATGTTTGCAGCCAATCTTAACGCATACAGTTATTGACTGCCGTACGTGTATCTCATAGTTTGGGCAAATTGCTCAACAGTTTGGCCCTATTTTCCCCCCAAACCAAGGACTGAATCAATTGTATAGGTTCTCTCTGGTCACTAGTGCAGCCCAATCTTATTCAGTCAGGGTTTCAATCGATTCTTCTATGGAACATCAAAATTGTCTTCTTTGAACAACTCAAGCATGGATCAGCATTAGGACTGTACTCTGTCCACTTAAGTTCCCTGAATTAACCTTTCTTGCTTTTCCTTATTTCATTTTCCATCTTTACTCACTGCTTTATCTATCAATTATCCCCATAAAATTCCAAGAGATATATTCCTTGTATCTTGAATATTATGATACTCCTATATTATCTATACTGCCCTCTACATAGCCATCTGAGTCTTCCAATCTCCTCTCCTGGTCACTAAGTCTCAACTCAATGCGTTTCTAGAGCAGGTATCCATCTCCTGATTGTTTTGCCTCCTCCTACAAAAATAGCTGTAAATAGCAGCCCATGTAGAGGTCTGATGAATTTTTTTATGCCAGACTCTCCCAGAAAAAAAAAAAAAAGTGGGAGCTTTCGTATAACCTTGAGTTTTTGTGCAATTTAGGCAAAACACTTAACCTCTTTTTGCCTTAATATCCTGATATGTTAATTGAGGTTAAAAGAGAAAATTAATCTCATAGAGTTGTGAGCATAAAATGAACTTATATAAGTTAAGCAATTAAAACAGTGTTTACTCAGAGTGAACATTATACAATATATTATTATTATTACACACAATTTTGGAAGTTATACTTTACAGTCCAGTTTGGTGTTTAAAGGCAATAATTTTTAATATATTTAGTAAAACACTCTAATTCCCATTTAATTAGAAAATTTGCTGATTATACAAACATAAACATACACTATAAAATTCTAGGGCCCCCCAGGAGACACAGAAGAATCTGGCCTATTTCCAAATAGAATTTGCTTCAACACCAGCAGCCTGGGTGAGGCAGTCAGCAACAGCCTGTAAGCATACATTGTGCTGGCCCTTGTCATTCATTGGGCTTTTGTCCCAACTGTGGCATGGTAAGCCCTCCAATCTGACGTTCACTCCAGGTTACATGAAGTGAAAAACCATCCACTGAACTTTCTAGAAGCTTTGTTCTCTTGCAAAAATGACTCAGCATTTAGGCAGTTGTTCTGCACATGCCAAATTACTACAGACTTTAAAGCCCAGAGAAGGTAAGAAATCAGTTTAAGGTCTTACCAGCATGAAAATTAATCAGAATTCAATTCTCCCTTCTAGCTCTCAAATCTGTGCTTTAATTAGACTGGCGAGGGAGAACCAGACAATAAACTGAAACCAGTCATGAACTTCATTTCATTAAGCCCCTGGCAAGCTTCCTTATTAATTGCCTACCCAACATCCCGTTCTTGACTGATAAGCTCATCCAGTTGTGCAAACGTCCAAAATAGAATTCTAATTGTATGGTTGAGGTCCCTACATCACATACAGCACTCCATTCTGAGATTCTCAGAAAAAAGGCAGATGAGTCCCAAGCAGTTGGTTTCAGCATTTAAAATTGGGTGTGAGAAGGAAACATGAGCATTGCAAAAACAACAGACTTAAATCACCAGGAGAGAGATAGTTTAAGGAGGTGCTGGATCCCATATTCCCACCATGGGCACTGGGAGAATCTTGGCCTTCAGATAAAGATGGGCTGAGGGAGAAGCATAGGCATGGGTTGTAACAACTATAGAGTGGCCAAGAAAGACATATTGGGGGCCAGACAACAGTCATGGCTTTCAGTAACTGTTAGGAGGAGAAAGATGATTTTCCAAGTCTTTGGAAAGGAAATTCAGGGCTTAGGCAGTGGAACAAAGAAATATAAGGATTCAAAGCACAATGAATAAAAGATTATGTTCTTATCCTCTTCCTCTTTCTCTTTCCCCTCAATGTCTCATTCCTTAACTAGCCATGATATAAAATTGTATTTTTGTATGACTTGTGAATCTATTTTCATTAGAAAATAGATTAAACTGCTTTGGTTTGGGGGTTTGGGAATTTCTTCTTGTTTTGGCTAATGATTATTGGCCCGCCATAGAAAAAAGATACCTATCACTTTGAGCAGCTACTTTGCTAAAGCAGTAAATTGTATAGCAGAGTAACCAACTATTTAAAAGTATATTCAGTTTATCTGAAGAAATGAATTACCATCTTGCATGGTTTGAAGAGGTGAATTTGTGGTACACATATAATGCCTGACTAATGGAATACATAACTAAAAGAAGATCACTCTTTCAGGCATACAAATTATACAAGAGCAACACTTTGGACAGTGAATCATTAAATGTCTCCCTACTTGGAGTAGGCCAGTTAGCAAAAGTTGCCCCCTTCCTAAGGACTGACACAATTCCATGCCAGGTTGTACTTTCCAGTCCTCAGCCAGCCTCTAAGGAGAGCATAATCATACCTCGGAGCCCTCAACACAAATAACATCTTATTTTATAATCTTTACAGGCAACAGAGCACATTCAATATTCCACATCCCCAGGGCCATTGCACTGTACAACTCTAGGGGATACCAAGCACATGAAAACATCATGATGGTCTCCCTGGAGTTGTGCCACATGGCTATCCTGCATAGTACTTCTTCCCAAAGGATGGAATTAGCATGCAATTTTGAGTATAGGGTGGGAAATCTCTGACAAATGAGGCCTTCTCCCAAACCCTTCCCAACTACACATTGTTCAGCAGGCATCTGATCTATCAATTCTACCTATCCATTCAATATCTAGTCAATATCCATAACCTATCAATCAATTCTGTCTTGAGTCCATGTCCTTCTCTCCATCTCCACCTTCTTTTCTGAGGTACCATCCTCCCTCAGCTAGACCACTGTTCTCATGTTTCCGCTATGTTCCCTCCTCCAGTACATTTTCCACAAATATTACCATAGTCATATTCTTTAAACAAAACTCTAATCATGTCAATGTTTCTTAAAACTTGTCAATCATTTTCTATTTCTCTTAAAATAAAATCCTAAATCCCATGGTCAGCAAAGTCTCTGCATGGTCTTCTCCTGTCTTCCTCTCTAGTCTCATCTTACATCACCCACTCTTTCTCACTATCCTGCAGGCACATGTGCCTTCTTTCAGTTTCGTCAGAGTGCCAAGCTCTTTTCTACCTCAGGACATTTGGATGCCCTGTTACCTTTGCCTAGAATTCTCATCCTCCCCATCTTTCATTAGGTCATTCCTGCTCACTCTTCAGGTTGCAACACAATTGCTTCTTCCTTAGAGAAACTTCAAAATCTAAATCAGTTTCCATCATGAGAGGTGGTAATCTCTCATCATCTTCTGTGCTTTACTGAATACTAATCACAGTTCATAATTAGATATTTATTTGTATCATTTATTGAATGCATCTCCCCAGGTTGTAAGCACTGCCAGGACAGGTGGATCCACTGCATCTAGCTCAGTGCCTGCTATACTTGATGAATAACAAGGTGGGTAAAGCGCTTAGAGAGGGCTGGACTGGATACATAATTTTAGAAATTTTCAGCATATATTAGACATAAAAGTGCTACAAAACACTCATAGTAAGAAGAGAAGATGATGAAAGACAGAAATCTGGGGATCTCAAACATCCCTATGTATGGACAGCCTATGCCCAATCAAGTTAATTCCCAGCTACCCAGATGAGAAAGAAAACTTTATGTGAAGATGATGGTAGTATTGGTGGCAGTTGCATTGAAGGTAGCATTTGTGTTGGCAACAACGATAAGAAATTTTTTTTTTCCTACCCACCATTTTCTGCACAATTTCAGTAACTTATTTTGATGTCAAACTTTATCACAGTTGCGTTCTAACTTCTAAGCACATAAACTACAGAACATAAAATCCTCCTCTTTGAAAACCATAGACAGTTCTGACAATATATTTGAATTCATTAACCTCTTAACTCTGGTACAAGTCCATATTCACAAGTATGACAATGGTTAAGTTAATGAGTTAATCATTCCCTTCTAGTTACAGTCTTTCTTAATTAGTTGATTTAAATTGGGGAGTGGGAGGAGGAAGGGGAAGAATATTCTGTGGAGTCTATTTTCATAGTGCCAGATAAGATTTCTGAAGGCTCTTTTTTTTTTTAAAGATGCAGAAATGTAGACATCTTTTTAATACTGTTTATGATTTTTTAAGCTACCAAGTCCTACTAAGCCGATTATCATATTTTAGTGAAATAAATCACTTGGCAAGCACTTTCTACATGCCTGTCCTGCCCTGCAGAGACCATACTCTTAAATTGGGCCCTAAGGGAACACAAAGAGACCAAAGGATGTGACATGGGCCTGACAGGCTTGTGAATTTGAAGTTTTCTAGTCACCTAACCAAAAATTAAGGGCCACGGATCATATTTCCAGGATCAGCTGCATCCCCTTATAGGGCCTTAGTTCACATGTAACACCCTGTTCTCTGGTTTTAAAAATAAGTGTCAAAATTTACTCTAATGTCCCCACATGAATTGGATGAGGCCCCACAAATACTCTATCGTTACATTATGCAGATATTGTTCAAATAATATTCTTGGCATTTTAATTTCTCTTTCTCGTTTATGATTTAAAGAATTCTCTCAAGTGACCTTAAATGAATGCTAGATGACAGTCTCAAATTTCCTCTCTTCAATAATTTCTCTCTTATCAGTGCACTTGTAAGTTTTAAAATATCTTTGCTCCTCTCCCTATATAGTATAAACAATTAGGATGGTGTATACTCATTCTGTACTTTTGGAGTTCAGGGGTATTTTTCCTTTTACCTCCCAGTGTCTGTAGCAGAAAGAAGCAGAAAGGTGAGTGATTCACTAAAAGCAAACCGAGCTAAAGAACTTAGAAGATGATACCAGAGATTCATTGAGGCACCTAAGAGAAGTGATTTACACACAACTTCCCTTTCCACTTCCACTCTCATCTACTCCCTAAAACATTTCTCACTCTCTGCTTCTATGAGTTTGACTCTTTCACATACCGCATGTAAGTGGAATCATGCAGTACTTGTCCTTCTGTGACTGGTTTATTTCACTTAGCCTAATGTCCTCCAGGTTCATCCAGGCTGTCACATATGGCAGGATTTACTTTTTTAAGGCTGAATCATAAAAGCAGAGAGTAGAATGGTGCTGGCTAGGGGCTGCGGGGAGGGGAAAATGGGGAGGCGTTGTTCAACTGGTATGTAGTTTCACTTATGTGGGATGAATAATTTCTAGAGATGTGCTGTACAACTTGGTATACTTAACATAAAATTACCAGGTTGAATTGATTTTCCTCTTTCCACTATTTTTTAGTCAAACTCAAAACATATTTTAATTTAAATACTTTTAGGTTTTGTTTTCTGTTTTGTTTTGTTTGTTTTACTATGCATTAGTCTCCAGGATCCTGAAGTAATCAAAATTGGAACTCTGTGACACTACCATTTGGAAGTATAGAGAAGAGAATTTTTTTCTTTATGTTTCTTAGGTATCATCTAATTGTTTACAATTTTTACAAATTTATCTTCACTTAACAAATGCGAATATTAAGGCCTCCCTGAGAGTGTCTTGCCATAATTCTCTTCAGTAAATTTAAGCCATTGTAAAAAAAGAAAGAAAGCTTGTAAGGGCAGGAATTTACTGAAAACTGAATCTTTGCTGAAGAAGGCCAATGATCCCAGGACTTCCATTTGGGTCTGTAGAGAGGTCTCATACTATGTTTGGCTCAAATATTGGCCATGGGAATGGGGATAGGGTCTCAGCTTAGCCCTGAGGTCCCTAGCAGGATGAAGTAGAAGAAAAAGGAGGGAATGGGGGAAAGAAAAGCAAGTTAAGCACTGACCTGGCAAACCATTATGTCATTTCATTTCTGATTTGCATTTTTCCCATGTATTCTGAAAAACAAAGAATATGAAAATTAAATGTAAGAAATCAAGGTTGTTCTAAAAAGTAAATACAACCTAGCACTTTTCACTTTAATACAAAAAATAATTTTAAATTGTTTATACCTTTTATATTTATTTATATTTATATTGTTTATATTTTTTTTCATACTATATTATAAGCTTCTTGAAGGCAGGGACCTTGAAGTAGGGCTTGTACATGCCACTCAGGAATCACAGTGCACCAAGTACATATGTACTTGAATGCAGAGATGAAACAGAATCTAACGTTACTTACATTTTTAGTGCCATAAGAAATTAAACGTTTCATATTGAGTTACGAGGGATTAAATTTATCTGTATTTTAGTAAATAATTTAAAAATATGTTTGAGAAAATTTTTATAACTTTACAGAAGTGTTTCTTGTTTACCTGTCATTTTAAAAATTAAAAACAACAGAATATGATAATTCCAGTCTTTGTGTATGTGTGCACATGTGAGGTTATGTATATATATATTTTATATGCGTGTGTGTGTGTATGAGGGAATGTGTGTGTGTGTGTGTGTGTGTGTGTGTGTGTGAGGGAATGTGTATGTGTGGGTATGTGCATAATAAGAGAATGGAGGGAAAGAAGCATCTCTGAGCACCTGAGCAGCCACTTGACTGAAGAGGACCACAACCAGCATGGCGTCTTGTCCTTAAGACTATACACTTAGTCAGCACCTGCCTTGACACTTGCAAGTCAAATCTCTATTGATTTGCAGCCTCACTGCCTCAGAATGTGCTGTTGGTGAGTAGAGCGTCTGGCCAGTGGGAGAATTCAGAATGCAAAACACTGGGGGAGACGTTGGCTCCACTGGGAAAGAGGTCACAGGGCTTTCCTCTTCATGGTGCATTCAAGGGAGTACAATCTTTCAGAAAAGCAACAGCAGCAAAACAGAGAAGACTAGTATAATGCATCCAATATGATCAGACAAAGAAAAATAACCCCAATGAAAAATAATATGTAACTCATGAACCTGACTCTATCTAGCACCAGATAAAGAAATAATTTAACCATTATAAGTCCATCAGATCAAAATAAGTAGTCAACATTTAGACTAAAATGGGTATTTTTCACACTGGTTTATGCAGTTTGGCCAATTTCACTCTCTAAATCAATCTGTTTAAGCAGATTGATCAATTTCACATGGATGTAGTTTAAGAATGTTACAAGAATGTAAAAAAATCACACACACAGTCATTTCATAGGTGATTGACCAAAAATGGAATTTCCAACACAAGATAAAAACGAATACAATTATATGAATGGTGTTGGAAGTTGTATCTGCAGTTGAAAGACTGCTCTAAAACATATGATACCTTATAAGTGTGTCCAGTTTTTTAAAGCTGCCCCCTGGCATCCTTGCTGTAGAAGGTTTAGGGGCAGGTTATCAGACACTCATGGAAGTATCTCTGGGCTAAGAAAGGGACTTTCAGGCCACAGCATTCTCATGAGTTCTAAGAAGTCATTCCCAGTGAGAGGGACCACATTCGAAGAGGATTGACAGTTTAGACTGAAAACAGCTTTCAAAGAGACTAATCTTATAAAGTATTGCAAATGAATAAGGGCAACAGGAGTAGGTGTTCACCTGCCAGTCTCCGCCGAGCAAGATGAGAGCCTGTCTGTACTCACACATGCGCTGACTTAAAAAAAAAAAAAAAAAAATCACATAAAAAACAACATCTTTGCTAGGGAGACGTTTTTAACAAGTATTACAGAAAGAGCACCAGCTACCAAAAAGAGTTGCCAGGGCCAGAAGGAGCCATCAATCGAAACAGTTTACATTTCAAAGTTTTTCCAAGAAGAGTGAAACCATCTCCCCGCCTTGATAGAAAACGGAGGCACTGTAGTAAAGGTCCTACGTGCTGCCTTCTAAGACAAGTTCCTTTCTCTCCAGTGGTCCTTTAACCCTTAGGTTGGTGCCAACAGGTAGAGACAAACGGAAGTGTTTTCATCTCCTGGGGCTGGTGATCTGAGCAGCTTACTAGGCTGTGGAGTTAGGATAAAAAATCCTCTTCCTTTTATGAGTTTTGTAAGAAAAGATCTTTCTTGCTCTTGGGTACTATTTGAGATTAATAGGTCACTTTTACTTCTATACTCAGTACTTCCTCCTATCGCTTAACAAATAATTACACATATCTGCCTTGGAATGTTTTTTTCCCCTGGAGATAATTCAAGAATTGACTCTTACTTAGCTTCTTTAACAATCTAAAACATGAGTGCTAACAGTGCTACATTTTACCAGGGTATTTATTTGTCCCTTTTAAGAAATGGGGTGGTTTTTTGTGTGTGTTTGTTTGAAAGAAAAAGTTTGCATGTTTTTCTCTGGCCTCGGGAAAAAAAGAGCATTTCTTAAATTCAGTAACAATTTTCAAAAGGTCCATAACCTAATGTATACTTTTGGTTTTAGTTTTAATTTTCTGCTTAATTTTTCCATGACATTTCTAAACACCATATCTAATTTCCTGAATCTATTAGAATAAACTCTACATACTTTCATTCTTCGTTCTAGAAGCCAGTCAAATAGAAACACTAGTCTAAAACAATCTTTAATTTCATAATTAAGACTTGGGGAAAGAAAATAACAGACACTGCGAACTTTTTTCACTGACTTGGTCCGGTGAAAATAGTTACTTGTGTGCCTCCCTCCCACACGTATGTCCCTATGTCAACAATCCCTCCACTAGATCCAATTGTGTCACCACATCTCTTTGACCCACTGGCAATTTGTACAACCATGATAAAGATTCAGACACCCTGATAACCCAGCAGCATTGCCATAACCATTTTCTTAGATTGCAGTAGAATAGATCGGATAGAAAAGGGGAAAACTGAAAGGACCATCCTCTCTTTTTGCACACACATACAAATGCTATTCATTATGATTATAAAAATTACAGTCACTTTCTTAGATTGATCTGTTGATATTAATTACACAGTATCACTGAAAAATATTACCAGTTTCCATGCCAACATTCTTTGTAAATACCACCGGTTCTCAATGAACTCATTCTGACCTTCTGGTCTGAGGCTGTCACTGTGTGATGTACATAATTCTCTCAACACTGATCCATTACTTCTGCTCAGTGTTGGGGGTCAGGCCAATAGTGTAAAGTCAAAGATAATTAGCATCCCTATCAGTAACCAGCTACACGATTGCTGCCTAAGTGACAGGCCAGAAAAGCTAAGAAAAGAGGTAGCAATATGAAGTAGAAGGGAAGTGCCGGTACTTTCTGTGGTTCGAGCAGCTGCTATGGACTATCGGCATCACCAGGAGACCTCATTGCATTAGCATAAATTCAAATGACAAATGCACAGTGCTATTCAGAGACTCATTAATTTGCAATGGGTGCAGTGCTCATGACATATTAGTGCAAAATTCAAATGTCTCTGTAGCAATGTGAATTCAGTTGTGAGACCAAAGTCGCTAAAATGAAAATGTGTGGGTTTTTTTACCAGTTTATTAAATTATGAACTGTGATGACTATATCCGTGCATCTTTTTAAGCAGATGAGGTCCAGCGTGCTCCAGCGGCAAATCGCATGGTTTATGTTGATATTTTCCTGTCAGACAATTTCCAAGCAGCAGATAAGATACTAGACTGTCTGCTTTGCTCTGCTGCATGTGGACTGAGAGCTCCCCCTTCTGGACAAATGACACTGCCACTCTAAAAGAAAGCCCGACCATTTATTGTCTTCTTTCCGTATTTTTAACAACAGGTTCTGATGAAAAAATTTCGGTGTCCACCGAGAGCCAAAAGAAAGTAATTTGGTATCATTTATTGTAAATGAAAGTATATTATCACCTTCTACAAAATGCAGAAAAGCCACCCTCAATTGAAGTTGGTCTTGTATAATTTTATATGAAGCTACTCCAAGATCTCATTTAAAAGTATCTTTTTTAAAAATAATTGCCTGATTTATATATACCAAGAAAGTAAGCAAAATACAAGATAATAATAAAAAATTGTCATATCCATATGCTTTCATGATGCCATAAACAAGCTTACAATTATTAGCATTCAATTGTATAAAGAAAAAAGCATGCATATATATAGACAGAGCTTTTTAAACAAAGCAACCGAGTGTATATTGTATTCAACTTTGTTGAATGAGATTGTGAACATACACAGACAAGAAAAGTCAGATTATACCTGTGCCAAATGTGTCTGGTGGATTAATTTTTCTTTTAATATAAGGAATCTTCTGCCAAATTATTTCAAATTAGTCAAAGCAGATTTATCACTGGTGTGCCTTTTAAATATAGGCACGCCATATATATATATATATATATATATATATAATGATTCAGATTAGTATAACAATGGGATAAAAGGGGTTAACTTTGTCTGCAGCACTGACAAAACCCAAACATACAAAATGTCAACCCCTGGACTTCTTAGTATCTAGGGTTCATAGCCTCTTAGAGGAGACCCAGATCTCAGTTTATATAACTACTCACGTTCGTAACTAATACTTACAAAGACATACATTTAGCATTTTGCAGTAGAAGACATAGCTTTCCAAACCATGAAAACATACCTTTGAATAAACTGAAAAGGAGGTTACCATTTAAAAGTTGCTTTTAGGAGAATAGAAAATCCACAAGTAAAAGTTTACCCTTTGGCCATTTGAACTAACTAGTCTCCACCTGGCTACCAGAAGTGTGCTTTAGCAGATCCTTATGTAAAACTATGCTTATCACTTTCTAAACTTTGAATAAATTATGTAATGTAAAAAGAGGGTTATGTCACACTATTATTGCTTCTCAACTTAATTATGTACTTTCTGACTACTCAGTTTATGATGAATTTGGGGAAAGCCATTCCACTAAAAGCTGTGTACTTTAAAATTACATTTTATAATATCATTGATGTTTTGTGTCATCTTCAACAATTAAAAGATCATTGTCATCTATTCTACCTACTTGCACCTGAATTGGTCTTCCGTGACTTAGTAGGCTCATTTTATCTTATAGTCACTGCTACAAGAAAGATACAGAGGAAATGAGGATTGAGAAGGATAACTGTACATTAAACATGTGGAAGGAGCATGTAACTGAGCAATATCAGATTTATCTCTGTATCTGGATGTACGGGCAGTGCTTTTCCCTACCACATTCTTTTTCACCAAGTAATTAGAATACTAGGCTCACAATATGTTAGGGCTGGAAAGGCCGATTATCATTGATAATTGTTGATTATCATTTTACAAACACAAGAACCAGAGACTCAGAAAAGTCCATCAAATTAACCAAGATCTAATGGCTAGAAAGTGGTAGAACTGAAAAAAAGGAACCCTGATCTCTAGACATTCCTTCCCAACTTTATCACACAACAGAACCGCTTGGAGGGCTTGTTACAACAGATTGTTGGGCCCACACCCAGAGTTTCTGATTCCTTATGGGGGGGTTGGAGCAGGAAGGGGGGAATTCTCATTTCTAGCAAGTTCCAGGTGATACTGCTCTTGCTGGTCTAGGGATCACACTTTGAGAACTACTGGTCTCTAAACCAGTTTTTGTAAACAGCTGTTATCTTATTCCTAATAACTTTTCTCATCATAATGAGCAAAGCAAACTCAAGTTAATACCACATTAATTCGCTATAATCTCTCTAATAGAGGGCTGGGGTAATACCTACAGTGTGAAAAGTCTGGAAGGGTACAACAACAAAAAAAAATTAAAGCAAGATTAAGGACTGTAGGGGCACTAAACACTAAAAAGATTATGGCCACTGAGGTGAATCACTATCCCAGCCCAACCCACCTAAATCTTAAGGTAAAAAGCAATATTAAACCATATCCAGTGTAAAAGAGACAAACAACGTCCTAAAATGTTCTCTTTCTCTCCATTCTCAGAAATCTCTATGTCACTTATATCCTAAGAATTTCCTACTACATTTATCAAGTCATACCAAAGGCAGCTCTACTTCTATCATTTCCAAGTTACCCTTTTTCATTATCTCTTACCATTATCACGTGTCTATTTTGTGAGTGCAAAATAATCTCCGAGCTGCAGTTTTCTTAAATCATAACAGAATCTAGTCAGAAGCCAAACACAGGGAAGATGACCTTATCCTCTGCTGCCTTCCCCCACTAGCTGGCAATATTTAGACCAACACAGACGTTTACCTTCTTTTCAGTCTCTAAAACAGAATAGCATCCATAGACCTAATGAATCAAAGTGCAACTCATCATTGCCTATAAAGTATTAGCAAATTTATCTCAGAAGAACCAGAAAGAAAGAGCCCCTGCATAAGGGAACTTGAAATTGCCATTCTTGAAGCAACAGCTCAGAGGAACAGGAGTATATTCAAGAGGAATTTCACTCAGGCATTTGCCGGTTCCTTAGCCTCCTGTACAGAAGTCAGCAAACCCGTTCAGCACCATGGTCTCACAGTTGTGATATCACTGCCTTTTTTCCTGGTTTGGAGAATGACTGTGATGAAGGTAATCACCAGAATACCACCAAAAATAAAACAGTTTTTAAAATAGTTGGTTTGGAAAGTGAAAGTGACTGATGGTGTAAAAAGATTTTAATTATATATATAAACCTTGATATGTTTGTGCTCTCTCTCCCATTTTTATTGGGGTTTAACTACCTCTTTTTTCATAAGATTTTTAATTAAATTACCTTTTATCAATTTTGTTAAAAAATTGATTTCATGGAATAGGTTTGATTCCAATTCATACAATAAATAAGATAGCACTGTTCTGAACATTGATAATCCTCCCCCAAAAAATAACACCCCTATTTCTGGGGCTCTTTAGTAAGTTATCACATTAAACTCTGCTTTAATATATTAAACTTCTACAGAAAATAACTTTTCCATTTTAGAATAATTTTTAAATATAAATGGTTTATAAGCAGATTTCACTCTTTTTGCCTTATATCCACTTTCTACCATTGTCCCCATTTTTCAGATAAGCCAACCAATGCCAGAAAAATTAACATAGGTTTGCCATAATTACAGGTGCATCCAGGGTGTCTCTGGGCTTACTCCCTGCCTAAACCAACACTTTATGTCCACCATCATTTAACCTCGGCCTTCCTTTAATAGACTCTGAATCCCAAAATCTTTCCCACTCTAGGTGATTCCTTTCTCATTTCTTCTTCAGGTTTAGATAAAATAGACCTTCTGTCTACCACAATCCTTGAATGTTTTGAAATTTCTGAATTGTAGCAAAAATTTTATTTTCTTCTGTCTGAATTAAACTGAGTGTTTCTATCATTAATAATAAATAATAATAATTTAAAAAATCATGAGTGGCAAACATGGAATTTGTTCAGAACAAAAGACTATAAGAATATGATTCTTCTTTACAAGACAATAAAATATGTACTCCTTTGAAAAAAAAATTGTCTTTTTTTAAAAAATGTATTGAGACCAAGTATTGTAACTCAGAGGTTATTTGGCAAAAAGTTTATTAATGTAAATGGCTAAAAGCTAGCCTCATGTGAATACTAAGGCAGAAAAATAGTACTCCATTAATTCAGGTTATCTGCTCTACAACTGTATTTTTATTTATACCTTTTCATTTCAAAATATATGCGCATATACTATTTTTAATCCCTCAGTAAAAATAAAACTAGATGTTTTCCGGTATATTAAGCAAGTCTGTTTTACCTATTTCTAAAACCTTCTCTCTGATATTTTTAAGACAGTTATCTTACACAGACTCTAGAAATGCAAAGGCAATAAAAATGAATATGTTTTGTCTCATAGAGGAATCTTTTTAAATGAATATGTGAACATTCTCCATACAATTTAATAATCTGTATCCACACATAAAATTCTACAAAGAAGTATATTTTTGTGTGTGAGCCAATTGGCAAATTTGATTTTAATAAGAAATCAGTAAAATATGCATATTAAAAATGAAGAGGGTTCGGGTCCCTATCTGCCATTTATAGTAAGAGCTTATATTTCAGAGCTTAATAATGAACCTCCCTGGGGAAGATTTAATAAAGCAGGTGCTTTGGTATTGCAGGCAGTTTTGCTTTTCTGTCTCTCTTTTTCCTACCCCCAAAGGAAAAAAAAAAATCTAATGACCTTGTTTATCTAGCATAAATCTAGTAAAGTATAGTCTGGACGATAAATCACCTAAGCTGATCCAGATCTCTGACCCAACCCACTGTTCGTTACTGAGTTTATAAAGCACAACATGCCCCATGAAATTATAGGTTGAATCATTCTCTCTCCATCCTTACCACAAGAAGTATAAAACCAGTTTAGAGCAACTGGCAATTGCACAGTGTTTCAAATTTAAAGAAATACGTGTTATGAGGGGGTGGAGTAGGGGTAGGAGTTGTTCTTAACTGTTCTTTTCTCCAACAGAACACTGAACATCTAAAACATGTTCAATCCTGATAATGCTTGTCAAATATTTCACAGTTAAGCTTTGTTCAGATTTTTTACTATGAAAAATCAATTTAGTGGGATTCAGATTCTAGAGATAGAAGAGCTGGAAGAGACCTTAAATAACCTTGTTCTACCAGGTTCTATAGGTGAAAAACTGAGTCCCAAGAAAATTAAGTGATCTGTCCAAGCTTTTGCAAAAAGTCCAGCATAAAACTCAAGTCTGCAGACATCCAGTCCAGCATCCTTCTGACTGCTCTTTTCATCTGATTTTTTTCTTTAATAATTAAACAATTTCAAGGAGCTATACAATCTGATTTCACAATTAAGATAAAGCAGTCATTTTATAACCAGGACTGTGTAAAAATTCACTTGGTGTTTAGTCATTATAGTCAAATAGTATCATTATCTTTCAATTACAGAGATCAATTTTAGTTCATTAGCAAAATAAAATGCTTGCAGAAGGTCCACGCGAATTCTTCAAAGCTGCAATCTTCTAAATGCCAGAAGTGAAATACATTTCATAAAAAAACAAAATTTGACAAAAGCACTTGAGGTTAAACCACAGCTGTGCAAGCCTCACTGCCCTGCTTTATCATAGATCTGCTATAAAAGCATGATTCAAAGGTCTGAAAAGGAAAATATGTGCCATGGCCAACTAATAATTGCCATTTCCCCCTATTTCTTAGTTTTAGCGGCTTTTCCAAGAGAGATTTGGGTCACGGGATAGTGTGACATGAATAGAGCATTATGCGTACAGATTCAAGCTAAGATGATCTACAGGCTACATAAAAGGAAGACTAGAATAATCTTTAAGCTTTACAAAAGGATTACTACCTATAGGTAAAAACAGTGGCCCAAACAATATAGCTATTAGGAATGGTGGCAACCTTATTAGACTTTCTGAACTGTGAGCCTTAATTGCTACCCAGGGAAATCCCAGCCAGCTAAGCAGAGCTAAAGCCAGAGGGGTAGCAATATTATCAAGTTTAAGTTGATGCTAATATACTCTAAGTAAGACTGTATTGGTATATTTTGGAAGAAATCATTTACGAAATATATATAAAGGTGTTGCAGGACTTCCCTGGTGGCGCAGTGGTTAAGAACCTGCCTGCCAATGCAGGGGACACGGGTTCGAGCCCTGGTCCAAGAAGATCCCACATTCCGCGGAGCAACTAAGCCATGTGCCACAACTACTGAGCCTTTGTTCTAGAGCCCGCAAGCCACAACTACTGAGCCCAAGCACCACAACTACTGAAGCCCGTGCGCCTAGAGCCCATGCTCCGCAACAAGAGAAGCCACCACAATGAGAAGCCCACGTACCTCAATGAAGAGTAGCCCCTGCTCGGCTCAACTAGAGAAAGCCTGTGTGCAGCAACAAAGGCCAAAAATAAATAAATAAATTTATTTTTTAAAAAAAGATGTTGCTCCTTAATATGTTCAATTATTGTGAGGTTACATGAGAGTTTCTAAGATGATATGGACTTGTGAGTGTTAAATTGTTAGACTGTGTAAACTGAAAATATGGCCTTTGGTATTCCAACATATTATTTATTTATTTATTTATTTATGACTGTGTTGGGTCTTCGTTTCTGTGCGAGGGCTTTCTCTAGTTGCGGCAAGTGGGGGCCACACTTCATCACGGTGCGCGGGCCTCTCACTATCGCGGCCTCTCTTGTTGCGGACGGAGCACAGGCTCCAGACGCGCAGGCTCAGCAATTGTGGCTCACGGGCCTAGTCGCTGCGTGGCATGTGGGATCTTCCCAGACCAGGGCTCGAACCCGTGTCCCCTGCATTGGCAGGCAGATTCTCAACCACTGCGCCACCAGGGAAGCCCCTCCAACATATTTTTAATTGTATGTTTTTCAAAAAAAGGAGGTGGTGGTCCATTCATACTATGATGTGGCCACATTAATATCACAACTAGTGATGCTCATGGTATTAAGTCAGGCTTCTTTTATACATAAACCCTTTTCAATGTAAATCAACTCTTCATAAATTTGGTTATGCAACTTAAACAATACATGATCTCATTCTTCTTAGTGATTATTTGTTTCATGGGACACAATCCCTGGAATTCTCAGTTACTAGAAATTCAAGATGTTCATCTTGTTAAACAGTTAGTTAATATAATAGAAAGACCTTTTTGTGTCATACTGGACAAAGAGCCGTGGTAGTCAGGGAGCCTGACAGTAAGTTAAGGAGGTAAGCAAGTAAACTGGTTGGTTCAGGCCAATCAGGCGTGTGGAGGCTTGAGCCAGTCCAAATTTAACCTAGCAGGGGAAAAACTATGTGACTGTCCTTGCATGAAGAGCCTGGGAAATGGTTTATCCCAGTTATATAATATTGTGTTGTGTTGCTGTCCCTTCTATTTTAAAACTATTACTGAAAGTAACTGCTACATGTGCAGGTGAAAGTGAAAACCCCACTGCACAACTCTTGATCTATTCTGCATTTTTCACCTGCACACCTAGTCTTTTGGATTATGATATTTACAACTAAATGCCTTGTACATAAAATCTAGTATTGTTCCTACTCTTGCTCTTGTACTTTATTCCATAAATAAATCCATGTTATTAGGGATCCTTCTTGTCAAATTGTCCTAAATGCTGCCATTAATTCTTAGAAATTTTCAGCACTGCCTATTGTTTCATAATATGTTGCTGAGCATTCTTCACTTATATTTACCTTACGAAGAAAACAGAACTAAAAGAAATACTTCGGTATATTTATGTTCTCTTGATTTAGCTTAGAGATAAAGGAAAAAGTTTCAACCTTAGAGTTTAAAAAACACTGGAATGATCAGCTCAGTGCTTTGTGACCACCTAGAGGGGTGGGGTAGGGAGGGTGGGAGGGAGACACAAGAGGGAGGAGATATGGGGATATATGTATATGTGTAGCTGATTCACTTTGTTATAAAGCAGACACTAACACACCATTGTAAAGCAATTATACTCCAATAAAGATGTTAAAAAAAAAAAAACCCGGAATGACTAGAAATGAAGCTCTCCATCAATAAAAATTTTTACATAAAAAATAACATGCTACCTTAAATAGCTTAGATATTCTGTTTAAGGGCAAGCACCTAGAAAAGATAACTTCTCAGATTATTTTACTTTTTAGTCTCTTAAGTGACACATTTATGCATTTGCATTAAACTACAAACATTACAAGAACTCTAAAGTTCCACTTGATCATCACCCTAATCCAAATCAGCTTCCAAGAGGTAAGCACTGTGACCAGTTACAAGTGTCTTCTACTAAACTCTTTCCTATGCATTTCTTTCTTTATTTATTTATGTATTTATTTTTGTTTAAGGCCTCACCGTGCAGCATGCAGGATCTTAGTTCCCTGACCAGGTATCAAACCCATGCCCCCTGCATTGGGAGCACGGAGTCTTAACCACTGGACCACCAGGGAAGTCACTCTTTCCTATGCATTTATAAAGATATATAGAATAAGTGCAAAACTGCTTTTATATATATATATATATATATATATATATATATAGCGAGAGAGAGAGAGAGAGAGAGAATCAGGATATATTATTTGCTTGGTTTTACATGAACACAGAGAAAATAACTTTTAATTCTTGGATTGCATAATTTGATTAATTGTTCTGGGCAAAATAAAACATTTCCTTAGAACCATTGGCCTATGAGCTAGCATTGAATTTTGCTTCTGAAATAGCACGTAAGCAGGAGCATCCCCTACCTGAGGAAGAAAAATCTGCTTTTGTAGCCCTATCATGTTCTTTGCAGCCCTCCGACAGACAGCATATATTTGGCTTCAGGCTCATCTACAAACGAGCAATGTTATTCACCCTCAGTATCCATTATAAAAACTTGTACCTGATGAACCTCAAAGTTTCTGGATCACATACCCTTTTGGTCCAGCAACCGACTTTGCTCATCTTTTATTGTCATGCTTGTTAAATTCGCAACACACACACACACACTCATAAACATAGCCATGGAAAGAATTAAACCCTACACTGATATTCCCTTAGTGGGGAAAAGGAAAGAAAAACAGGAAAGTCAATATTCAATATTTGCTGTGGTTATTTAAGTATACATATGTGTGTGTTTCCCCTTGGAGGCTGCTTGATAGAGGATGGGTTTACAGAAAGTTTAAATAAGTGGGTCAATCACTCTAAGACATACAGAGACAACTCTTTTTCAACTCTATTATTGGGGAGCTGTTCGATTTGATGTTTGATTTGAAATTAAAAGGTTTAAATAAATGCTTGGAAAGTATACTGGATGGCAGTATTTAGCAATCTTGTTTTCTTTACATAATGTAACACACTAATGGACTACATTTTTCTTTGCTTTCTGCCATTAACTCTGAAAATAAGCAAGTTACTGTCCAAAACAGAGCCAAAAACACCACAGGGTTTCTGGCTGTGAAGGGACACTTCATGCATAAATGTGGGAAAGGAAAAAGTTGATAAACAGCCAGTTGGGAAGTGTGAAGAGATTATTTTTATTTCGTGGTGTTTTCAGCGTGTAGTAAGTATCTCAGATGTTCAAAAATATATTACTGTGCCTGAGAGTTTACAATCCCCATAGTAGCTATTATCCAATGTAGTTGATATGAAACACTTATATCAGGGACATTCTCCCTTAGTCCCTCCCTCTTGCTCTCCCTCTCTCTATTTCTCTACTCCAAATCCAACAGGGTTAAAATGCAGCTTAACAGAAATCAAACAAACATAGGTACCTTGGAATTTTAATGAATGGGTCCATGAGATGCAGTTCCTGAAAAAATGAAACAGATGCTGCCCCTTTGCTGCTGTTCTCTCTTCCTGGTTATTCTTCTTTCTTTCTCAGTCAAAAGAGTCTGGAACTTCAGGGTGATTTTTCTTTGCTAACCATCTTCTACCCAACATTGAATACCAAAGTATTACGCTCAGACCTCAAGGTTTACAATGATAGTGTTTGAACAAAACTGGGAAAAGAAAAAACTTGAACAAATTACAATCTGCATTCCATTGTTGATCCTGTAGAATTTTTTTTTAGTTATATATAAATACACACACACACAACATGGCCAACCTGGATCTCTGAAATGATAAAAATTAATTATCTGACCAGAGTGCCGACCTCCAACATCTTTGCAAGGTTTCCAGGGTATGATACACATTTTCGGTCTACATGAAACATTACCTGTGCTAGTCTTGCTCATTAGTTCATTCTTCTCGTTGTCATTGCCTCTGATCATTCTATTAGTCATGATCTTGAATTTTTTATTATTATTTATAGATTGTGACAGTTTTATAACACAGGAAACATTTGAAATTTAATTTAAAAAATCGAAATTGTCTTATTTAATCAATAAAGGTATGTTGCTTGGGAGTATAAATGGGAAGTTAATTTGTTTTGCAAAATAAATGCCACAATAGTGGAAAGACAAAAATATCCAAAATTCTCTTAATAAAAAGCAGCATGAAGAATATTTTCATTTGATATCTTGGAATAAAGGAGTATTAAAATATAATCAATTGACACATGTATAATCATGATTATAAATATTTCTTATATATTCACCTCCCCAAAAAGGCTACTTTAAAAGCAAAGAAATTATCACATAAGAGATCAAAAGGATCCACCTATAATAAATCTGCTGAGTGAACATTCAGAAAGGCAGAGAGTTAGAACTTTTGTGAAGCTAGAAAACAATTTATAAATACCATCTAATCATAATAGGTAGTGATTGCATGGGTAATTCCTCTAGGTATTCCATCCCAGTTCATTAGGTGAAAAACAAGAAAATCCAGAATAAAACTTGTTTCTTGGACCCTCCATCCAAAAGGAACCGAAGTAAATCACAGAATTTCCAATTTAATTTTGGAAGCTAGTCAACCCTCTGTTTAAACTTCTGAAATAATATTGGTAAAATAGAATCACAGACTCCTATCTGTTAGCTTTTCAAAGACATGTGGTTCCTCTGTTCCTATGCATAGAAAAGTTTTATTTCTAGTAAACAAAACATTTCATGGGAAAAAAACAATAAAAATGATTTTATAAAGATAAAATAATACTTCTAAGGAGAGAAAAAATGGCAGTGTGCTTATATTCACTATTTTAAGATAGTTTCTTTTTATATCAGCAGTTTCTTATCAAAACAAGAAATAAACTGTTCTTAAGATATTGAACGATCAGCCCCTGAAGGATATTGGTGTTTGACAAATAAAAGATAAAAAACATAGTGATTTTTCCTTTTGTAAAATTTGAAGATTACTAAACTCAAAATAAACCTCAGAAATAAGAGGGACTCAGTAGCACCAAGAGAAATGTATTACGCAGAGAAAATTCTTAACCAAAAACTGCCAATTTTCCTACTTAGTTTTATTGAATAAATAAATCCATTGGTAGAGTAAGGGGTTGGGTGTTAAGGCTTCCTTCTTGAGTCTCCCTACCTTAGAAATAACCAGACCAATGTACTCCCACTAAGTGTTAGAAAGTGACGTACATCTTTGGGCCTCAATCTTTGGAGGAAATGTTCCCATACTTAGATGGCCACCCCCAACTCTCTCTCCTGAGTGACCTCTTTGAGAATACTCTTACAGCTGTCCTGCCTATAAAACTAATTCCACAGTTCATCAAAAAATTTAACATAGAATTACCATGTAATCCAGCAATTCTCCTCCTAGATATATACTCAAAAAAACTGAAAACAGCTGTTCAAACAGAAACTTGTGTATGAATATTCACAGCAGCACTATTCAAAATAACCAAAAGGTGGAAACAACCCAGATTTCCATCAACAGATGAATGGATAAATATCATATACCCATACAATGAAATATTACTCACCCGTGAAAAGTAATTGATATGTGAAGTATCAATACATGCTACATGGTTGAACCTTGAAAACATTATGCTAAGTGAAAGAAGTCAGACACAGAATGCCATATGTTATATGATTTCATTTATATGAAAAAAAACAGAAAGGCAAATGCATAGAGACAGAAAGTAGTTTAGTGGTTGCCAGGCACCGAGGAGAGTGGGGAATGAGGACTGACTCCTTAATGGGTATGAGGCTTCCTTTTGGGGTAATGAAAATGTTCTGCAACTAGATAATGGTAATCATTGCACACACTGTGTAATAAAAGCCACTAAATTGTAAGTGGTTAAAATGGTGAATTTTATATTTTATGAATTTTACCTCAATTTAAATAATAATAATTTCAGTGCATGTGACCTGGCCCAGAAAGCCTTCAGGTTTGGTGTGCCTGGCGCAACTAAGTTAGAGACTCTGGTACCCAAGACTCCTCACAGCAATACTAAAGGTGCACTGTTTTCACGTTGGGTAAAGTTCCCACAGCAACACCTCAGTGCCTAAGCTAACTCTCTTAAAATGTGGCATTGTGGTCCTAAAGATAAAACCCTTGGTATGTTGACTTTTATTAGTCATTTTAACAGTATGCATTTTCAAGAGATCTGGATTTTAGAACATTCTTCTTTCCAAGCTAAGGACTTTCCGCCTTTTAGCTCTTTGGCCATTAGGTAAAAGATATTTTGCAGAGGAAGTGGTGAATTGGCTTCCTTATAGGGCAACCATACATTCAGCTTCCTGGAAAACTTCTAGTTCACATCTATTGACCTAGTGTAATTATTAGTAGTGTCCCTACCACTTTCAGAAGTGTCCCAGTCTGGATGATAAATTATATGGTCTCCCTACTTCAAGGGGACCACTGTTAAGCCTCCCTTCCTGATCTGTCCAACAGAAGTCTTTTTTGTGCCAGCTTTGATCCAGTTCTCTGGCAAGTTAGATATGATTTGTCTTAATATATGCGTTCTGTTTGCCAAGGCATACATAGCATGTTTGGACAATATGGTCTCATTTTATGATCTTTTGCTCTTATTTATTCTTCATATCCTATGGTAGAGCTAATCGTTTGTGAAAACCAAAATGTTAGGAATGATGCCAACAGCAGACTTTTCTGTAGGATATACTTTCAAAAGTAGGTTAATCCGAAAGGAAAATGTCTTAATATACTCAGTTTGGGTAGACCCTGGTGTTACTGAATAGTAGTATTGAGCTAAATCTGGAAGAAATTTCACTTTCACTTATTTGATGGGACCAAGTGCTACAGATAATTTCATGGTTGTCTTCCAAAGCTTACTAACATCCCTCTAGGTAAAAAAGTTGTCATCCTTCTTTTTTCTTTTAATTTATTCATAGTCTTAGAACTTATCTTCATACAAGATTAGATCAGAGAAGTAAGTGGTCTGAGAAGTCTGAAATGGGCTGAGAGGTTTTCAAATTAGATTTCTAGTAAGCATATCAAATGTAATGCATTCCCTTAAATGTCTGCTTATCACATCTAGAAATTTCTTACTTCTAGGAATTTGGTGGAATAATGGTCACATACCTCAGTATTTGCTGTCAAGGTTATCCTAAACAAAAATTAATCAGGCAATACTTCAGTTGGGCTCCTTTGACTACAACAGAGGATCACATAGAACGTCTTAAGAGAAGGGAAGTTTATTGTGAGATTATGCAGTCTTGAAGAATCAGTTACTCTCTGCAACAACCTTCCCTGGGCTAGGTGGTCTTAATTACTGCCTTCCTTCGCTTATTCAAAATGTAAGTTCCCTAAAATCTTCACTTTCCTTATGGCCCACCATGGTGCCAACTTCACTCCATAGCATACCTTGAGCTCCAGCTCCTAATTCTGTCCACTAATTTAGTTCAAATAACTAAAAGTGAGAATCTAATTAGGCCAACTAATCTTGTATTAGGTCATTGACTCCCCTATTGAACAGCTGCCCTTGTGTCAGATTCACCACCCCCTCTCCTCCCCCCCAACCAAGATAAGTTGTTTTGGTCAGAGAAGAAAGGCTGGGTCATGTAGCATAGTTAAAATGCACACCACCTCCCTGTTGGCAGGGATTTTAAGCAAGGGAATCTCCCTCAAAATGGGAGATTCGGTATACCCACCTGGGGCAGATTTTCTTTTGTATTTTCATCAATCTTTTCAGTCCATCTCCATGAAAAGCTAGCACTGTGAACATGCTTTACCTCCATTCCTGCTCCAGCTACCCTGGACTCCATTCTCATTAACTCCTACTCTTAATTAGATATCAAATATTTCCAACATCAACTGTTAATGACAACTTGATGCTTCTCCCAGGAGATTACATTTAAATTAGTGACTCCTCACAGCTAATGGAGACATATTGGGAGCCTATCTGTACTATTAGAGGAATAATTAGAAACAAGAACTGCTGAGCACCTCCTAGCCCCCAATTATATCATACTTCTATTTACTTGACTAACTCAGGATTTTCTTGCTTTTCCATTTAATTCAAATCAATACCCAAACAAAACATGTTTTGCTTTACATTTCCATAACACTGTTTCAAAGTACAAAATTCATACAATAAAGTCTGATTTTTTAAAGTATTTTTTAGAATTGTAAGCATAAGGTGTATTTGAAAGTCCTTTCTGGGGAAATAAAGGTCAGAAATCAGGTGATAAAGCATATTGTATTATCTGTGGTCTTTGCTGCACAGTCTACAAAGTGGTTTCTATGAAGTTTAAATAATTGAATAAGATTTACTAAATGACTATCTAGCATAATATAGTACTGTAAAATAATCTACTTCTTTAATGAAAGCTATCTCCTTGCCCTCAAAGAGCATATATTCAGTTTATGAGTTCCTCAGTATTCCCATCCTTGCTCAGTCTCTCAAGTTTTCAAATGAATAACTCATTCAGAGACTTGGGGAAAATAGCAAGTGAACAACCCTGGAAAGCTTCTCTGGGCATAAAAAAAAAAAAAATCCCATGGAATTTAATGTGTTAAGAAAATATCTTTCTTATTTCTCTGGTCCCCCAAGCAAGCCTGTCGAATTCCCTTATTTGTCTGCGTAGGAGACAATCAGGGACTGTACCAGCAGCCAAGGTTCAGGAGAATGACGTGTCATGAGCAGAGGGTGGCATCAGGAGCAAGCGCAGAAGATAAAGGTACACCTATCTTTAAGGGGTCACGTGTTTTGACTATCTTTTGTTCTCTTCCTGTGTCCCCAGGAAACATCATTCTGGAAGGTGAGGGTATGAGAAACAGGAGATAAGATGAAAGATATCAGGCAAGAGAAAGGGAGGGGAAGTAGATACACGGCCTGGCATCTCAGAATGTGAGGATTTTCTCTTTTCTGGGAAGCAAAAAAAGAAAAAAAGAAATGTCTTCTCAAGGAAATTTAACACTTTCATGCATATAATTAATGTATGAACACTTTAAAAAACATAGAGATATCAACTGTAGCTAATTCTATACTGAAGATACTGTTTTCAGGCATAGACCATGCAAAGAGTCCGCAAGCATATAATGAATTACATTCCTGGAAGAGAAGCTATCAATGATATAATTGGGTCTAGATTTTTCAATAGAAGTAATGCCGTAAGGAGGATAGGGGGAGTATGTCCCCAGCTAAAGCTGATATTAAACATTTTATAGACTAGGCAGCAAAAAGCTATTTAATCCCCCCAATTAAAATGTTTGTTTTAAACTTGTACAGATTAAAACCTAAAATATGTTGAAATTCAACGGCACCCAAGTATGAATCCCAGCTCTATCACATTCTAGCTATGTGACTTCAGGTAAGTTTCCCCATCTATAAAATTGAGATAATACCTATCTCATAGGGTGTGATATTGTGATATAACAAGTGATACATATTTTGCTTTTCTTCCCTGACTCCTGGCCAGAGCTCTTAAAACTCTAGTAATTTCCTAAGTGATAAAGGTAAAAGGAGTGTCTTTTGTTATAATGTTTGGTTTTTGTCCCTGGCTCCTGAAGTAGCTCAAGAGTGATAAAGATGAAAGTAATGTCTTTTATTGCTAATGACAAGCTCCTTTCAACCACACCTGAGTTTATGTTAATGAGGGGACCTACGGCTAGCCCCTAGGGATGGGAGGGCTTGTTACCAGGGGAACCAACAATGTGATCAGAGACTTGGAACTTTTAGGCCACCCCCCAACCTCAGGGTGGAGGAAAGAGGATGGAAGTTGAGTTAACCACTATTGTGCGATGATTTAATCAGTCATGCCTACCTAATGAAGCTTCCATAAAAGCTCTACTAACCAAAGGGGTCTTGGAGGTGTTGGTGAACACAGTTGCTGGGAGTGTGATGCATCCAGAGAAGGCATGGAAACACCCCACCCCTTCCCACATATCTTGTCTTATGCATCTGTTCCTGAATTGTATTATTGGGCTGTACCCCACAGGCCTGCAAGCCCTGTACTTGCCCAACTTCAGGACCAAAGAAAGAGCCTGGAGTCAGCAACAGAGCCATCAGTGATTTAATGGATGGGGGATCTACATGTCTGAAGCAAGGTCCTGGAGCAACACACCATGGTGTGCAGCAGATGGCAGGGTGGACATGGTGGCAGTCTTCACTCCCAGGGGGAGGGGGAGGTTACCAGTTATAGGGAGATTTGATATCGGATTGGCTCATCAGTTACCAGGGAAACCAGCAGAGGGGCATGTCCCTCACCACCCTTTTGATAAGCTATCATGGTAGAGATGTTCTGATCTAAAGATTAGGACAATCACTAGCTGAGGCCTGGGACAAGTAAGTGGGAAGGTCAGTCAGGTGAGTAGGGAGTAGGTGATACAGGCGCTGGTCAGGCAGGGGATGTACAGAGCAAGAGAACAGCCATCTTGAGTGGCCTGACCATACATGTATCTTTTATAATAAACCAGTAATTGTAAGTAAAGCGCTTTCCTGAGTTCTGTGAGCCATTCTCGCAAATGATCAAGCCTGAAGAGAGGGCTTCAGAAACCCCTGATTTATAGTAGGTCAGTCCGAATTACAGGTGACAACCTGGGACTTTTGATTGGTGTCTGAGGTGGGGGGCACTCTTTTGGAACTGAGCTCTTAACCTGTGTGGTGTGCACTAACTCTAGTCAGTTAGTGTCAGAATTGGATTAATTGTAGGACACCCAGTTGGCATCCACCAAGAAATGGAGACTTGGTGGGAAAGCCCCACACATTTGGTGTCAGAAGTGTTATGAGAGTAGAGGAAACGAGTTTTTCTGGTATAGGGTATTGAAAGAGTTAAATTAGGTAATCTATATATAGTACTCGGCAATGCCTATCAAACACTATGCACTCAATAAATGTTAGTTGTTATCATTATCACATGTATTGATTAATAAACAGGCTCCTGTCTTGCCACTCATCTTATAAATTGGCCTGGTTCATCAAAGCACTTTGCAGCTCACATGCCCTAGACAGAAACACCAGCCAATCCTGTAAAGTAGAATCTTCCATGGTTATTTCTGACGTGGTTTTGGTTCAGTCACTTCTCCTCCTGGCTTGAACCATACCTCTGGTTCCCAATATCCACACTGCGCCCTTTTTAGTTCCAGCCCTATTCTGGCCCCCAACACTTAGTTGGGACCTGCCCAAGCTAGCTATTTCCCCTGCACCAACCACTCCCCCCACCTCAGCTCAGTGAAAGGATTTGAATCACCATAATCGTCATATATTTAATACAATCCAGTATAAAGATATAAAATATAATGCCCTCATAATTTTCCTTTAATTTAATTGAATCTTGATTCTTCCCCTACTCCTATCCCACTAAAAACTGCTCCTTCTCATCTCAGTGAAAAGCCCTCCCCTACTTCTCCAAAATTCTAGGTGTTGATTCTTCTCTTTTTCTTCTTCCTAAAATCAACCCATCAACAAGTTCTATCACTCCAATTTTAAAATACATTCTGACTCTTTCCCCTTTTATCTGTATTGTTGACACCTTTGTCCACTGGAGAGTCCGCATCAGCCTCACCTGAGAACTTGCTGGACTGTGCTCAGGTCCCATCCCAGATGTACTGAATCAGATACCTGACGGAAGGGAGAAGAGAAAGGGCCTCAACCTGTGGTTTAACAGGCCCTCCAGGTGATTCTGTTGAACATTTCAATCTGAGAACCACTGCTTCCATCAAAACCACAATCATCTCTCAGTGTCAGTGTGTGGAAATATCTTAACAGCCTTCTGACTCAACTTTCTGCTTCAACACTTGCTCCCCTACCATCCATTTTCCACACGGCAGCCAGAATAATATTTTTTGAGTTGAAATGCTCCAATGACTTCCTATGTCCATTAAACTAAAATCCATTTTCCTTACTCTGGTTTACAAATCCCTATATGATCTGGCTACATCCTACTTCTCCAGCCACATCTCTCTCCATCTTTCATGATCTTGCAACACTGTTCTCTTTTCACTGCTTGAACATACCATGCTGGTTTCTGCCACAGGGCCTTAGGAAAAACTTGTTCCTCAGCTGGAAGCATTCTTGTCATTTGGGTCTCAGCTTCAATGCTTCCTCCTCACAGTGGGCTTCACATTAATTTTATTTAATAAACAGCTTCTGGGATCCAATAACTAGTCACTATTAGATAACCAACATTCATTCTCTACATATCAATGTGATCTCATAGATTTCTTATTTGCTATTTTGAGAGTTTATTATCTTTCTTCTACTATAATAGCCTAAGAGTAAGGACTTGGTCCATTGTGTTCACCTTTGTTCATCCGGAAACCAGAACAATCACGGGCATATAGCAAATGTTTAACAAATATTTATTGAAATAATTAGTTAATTGCAACAAAGCAGCAGAGGAAGAAATACTTTTACCAGTGTCAGGGAATTTGTAAAATCTTTGAGGAGATTGTGTCAAGTGACTCGAAAAGGAGGTAGAGTAGTACAATGGATCAAAGCTAAGCTTGGAGTTGGATCCAGCAAGGCTCAAATCCCAGCTCTACCTCTCACAGGGTAGAAGACTTGGAGCAAATTTCTATCTTTTTTTTGTAACCTCTTCAGCATCTTCCTCTCAGGGTTGTCATTGGGAACAACGAAAATGATATAACAGGGAACTCAGCACATAGGAAATACACAGTAATTATAACTTGGAACTACAGAAGATTTGGAGTTCCTTAAAAAATATGTTATATATTGCATATGACAATATGAAAGTAAATCAAAATTAAATAAAGGAAAACATTCACCTATAATCTTGTTACCCCAAAAAAACAATTTCATCTTGTTATTTCCCTTTTATATACATGGAATATTTTTACATAATAAAAATCCTAAAGTAGATTCAATTTTGTAACTTCTTGACTTTTTGAAAACCCAATTCAGAGATGTCTCCTTTTCTGTCTCCTTTTTAAATTTCCCTCAAGAAGACAGAGAGAAGTGTTCAAGTTGCTGGTCTCTCCTGCCTTTGAAGCTGAAAGTTTTACTACCTTCTTGAACTGTAATCTCTACATTAGCAGTTTCATCTTGCACTCTGATATTATGAATGTCATGCCTTTAAAATGCATGAATCAACCCTTATTTGCACTAAAAATTCCCAGCCTTTGATCATTTCTCATCCTTTTGTCTCAAAAATAACTATTCCAGGTTTTGACTCGAATAGTGGTCAACTCAAAGGCACACATCTCTGTGTTTGATCATGAATCTACAAAATTAAAAGACTTTGTTCTCATTGGAGGAATGCTAGTAACAGGGAGAGGAGTGAATCCTGGAGGCTGGTGGAAGCTGGAAGTCACAGTAGCATGATGACTGTTATTGTTCAGGAAAAACCCTGAGTGCCATAAATTGTTGGCGTGCCCGTGGTCACTCTTAAGTACTGGGAAGGGATGACATAGATGTAGTGAGAGAAGCACTGTAAACTGATGGACTCTCAAAAGTAAACAGGGGAAAGTGAAAGTCCCCAAGTTCACAATCTATCCAAACAATATTAAACAAGTGACTACTACATGCCATACAATGTGCTAAGTGCTAGGAAGATAATAATGATCAAAGATAAATAAATGCATAAAACTGAAACCTAGCCATAGTTCCTATGGCCTTAAATTTATAATCTAGTGTAGGTAATCACAATGAGCCAAATAAATGCACAAATGCACATAAATGTATAACTGAGATTATTGTTGGAAAGAAAGGTACATAGTGTTACAACATCATGAAATAATTGGATCTCACCTGGATTTGGGGATCAAGAAAGGCCTAAGAAGGGGGCATTGAAACTGAGATCTAAAAGTAAATGTTAACTAGGAAACTTTTTGAGTTGGGGGTAGAAGGGAATGGATAGCAGAACATTCTGGACAGTGAGAATAGCATACACAAAGGCCGAGTCAGGAGGAACAAGGCATGTTGATGGAACTGATGGAAAAGCAATATGATGATGACCAAAACTGCTCAGAAGGTGAGCTGGAACACTCTGGAAGTCAAAGTCGCATGTAACTGAATCAGTGATGGAGTTCTAACTCACAAAAATCTGTTGTGAGGATTAAAGGAATTAAATGAGATAATTCTGGTAGAGCACATAGTACAATGTCTGGCACAAAATAAAGCAGCTTGTGTTTTCTATTATTATTAATGGGAAAAATTAAATAAAATGGAGTCACTAATGTCAAAGGGTTTTTAAATGGAGCCCGGAGCCATTAAGGAAGTGGACCTTATGCCTGTCCTCACTGGGTGAAACATGAACTTTAGAACTGGGCCAAACTGCAAATATTCCACATATTCCAAGAACTCTGCAAGAACACCTGCAACTTGCTCCAGTAACAGACTTTAGCTTAGTGATAGCCTTAGCAACCAATCATGTTTAGCCAAGACTAACTTTCTGTTGCCAACACCAATGAAAATTATTTATAAGCAATTTATGCAAACATTTCCTTTATTTTTTATTTTTTTCTTCTTTGGCTTTTTTGGTTTTTAAAGCCCATGACTTGTCTCCCCAGGGAGACACTATTTGGGTGGCTACCCAGATCTGTGTAACACAAATTGCAATTCTTTGATCCCAAATAAATGCTTTTGCTTGATTACTGCCTCTTAACATTGTTGGGTTGGCATTAACATTATTTGGTATTACCATGTCTAATGCCTACTGTAGGTCATCCCAAAATATTCCTCAATGGCCTATTAATTATTTTAAAGTAAAGTTTCTCAATGAACAGCCAACGTAAGAGGGACACTCTGACTCTCCTTTCTGTCTCCCTGAAAGCAGGAAATAATTCTATCATGTGAAAAGAGCACCTCCTACATCCGGAGGTATAAGGACACTCATCACCAAAGACAGGGAATTTGGAGACAAGAAGCCTATGTAAACACACCTTGTTACTTCTTTAATTTACTACCCCAAGCCCAAACTCTGTTTAGATTCTTTACCAATTGGGCATGAGAGTTGAGAACATTTACTTTGTTAATAATATTTATTTATTTTCTGGTCATTAAAAAGTATATTCAATACAGAAAATTTGAAAAAAAATTTAAAAACATGAAAAAGCAAATAGAAAATCAGCTGAAAACATACATAAACCCTTTATTAATATTTTGATGTATTTTCTTACAGTACACTTCTCTCTATGTGTTTATGTATGGGTATGTACACTTTTCTAACAGCTTTATTGAGATATAATTCATACATCATACAATTCACCCATTTCAAATGTACAATTCATGTTTTTCAGTATGTTCACAGGGTAGTGCAACCATCACCACAATCTAACTTTATAACATTTTCATCCTCCCCCAACTTCTACTCTCCCCTCCCCCCACCACCACCATCATTTAATTAGCAAGCACTCCCTATTTTCTCCAGTGGCCCAGCCCCCAGCCCCAGGCAACCACTAATCTACTTTCTGTCTTTATGGATTTATGAAATGCCTATTCTGGGCATTTCGTATAAATGGAATCATACACTATGAATTTTTTGTGACTCACTTCTCAGTATAACATTTTCAAAGCTCATCCATGTTGTAGATGTGTCAATACTTCATTCCTTTTTTATAGCTGAATAATATTTCATTGAATAGATATACTGTATTTTATCTATCCATTCATCAATTGATGGATATTTGAGTTGTTTCCATTTTTTGGCTATTAGAAATAATGCTGCTATAAACATTCATGTACAAGTTTTGTGTAGATGTATGTTTCCATTTATCTTGGGTATATACAGAGGAGTAGAACTGCTGAGTTAATGGTAACTCAACGTTTAACATTTTGAGCAACTGCTGGACTGTCTTCAAAGTGGCTATACCATTTTATATTCCCACTAGCAACGTATGAGGATTCCAATTTCTCCTATACTCTTTGAATTAAAATCTTAGTGTATTTAGTTTTGTGTAGTGCTTTACAAACTACATGAATGCTTCTCTCTTTGAAAGAATTACTTTTAATGACTGCATTAGTCTGCTTAGGTGTCATAACAAAATACCATAGACTGGGTAGCTTAAACAACAGAAATTTATTTTCTCACAGTTCTGGAAGCTGAAAAGTTCAGGACTAAGGTTCTGGCTGGGTTCAGTTTCTGATAAAAACTCTCTTCCTGGCTTGCAAATGGCCACCTTTTCACTTTATCCTCACATGGCCTTTCCTCAGAGCACATGCAAAGAGAGAGAAAGGTTTGGTTTCTCTCCCTCTTTATAAGTACATCAATCCTATCAGATTAGGGGCCCACCCTTATGATCTCATATAGCCTTTATTACGTCCTTATAGGTCCTATCTCCAAATACAACATATGAATTTGGGGGTTAGGACTTCAACATATGAATTTGGGGGGAGTGGGGTAGAGAATTCAGTCCACAGCAAAGGCTAAACAGTAGTCTACTGAAAAATTCTATATGAAAATAATGCTCCAGGAGCAAGGTACTAAAGTTAAGAAACTTTTTCCTTAAAATATATTATTTGCAAATTTCCTTTAAAATTCATTTTGTTGTGTTAGCTACATACCCTTCACGTCCAAGTGTGGATAAAAGTGTCTTTCTGAAATTTCTCACCTGCATCTACTTGCAATCTGGAAGAACAGACTTCACACTCTTTCAAAAGATATTTAAATTTTCTGTGTAGCTCAACTGTTGTTGTCTCTAACTCCATTTCTATGCTAGAGAAAATGATGCCTTTTACACTAGTGAGAGCCTGAATAATCTTGAAAGTTTTCATGTGAACTGATGAAAGAAAAGAGGCCATCCTAGACTTAGCCTTATTGGAAGCTTCTACTAAGCAAAAGAAAAACTTCAGAATTCCAAAGAAAACTAATTGGAACCCTGGAGCAGATGGGAAAAGCAGAAATTTCAGAACACCTCTGTGACCTCATTACAAGCATAATGAAGGAGGCAAGATGGAGTTAATTAGAAAAGAGGCAAGAAAAAAGATTAAATGAGAGTACAAAAACAACAAAATGTAACTCAGAGAAAGGGAGGCATTCAGCAAGAAATAGAATAGGCTGATCTCTGCAAAACTATTCAGAATGGAGGGAGATGGGAGCTAGAATCAAACAAAGGGAATATAAGCCAGGTGGCCACTGAGGATGAAAAGTCTGTAGAAAACACAAAGAACAGGCACCTGGGAAAGAACTACCATGTATCAAGCAGAAAATATAAGCCTGGTAGCCAAAGTAATTTAGCTGGTTACACAGGAGGAGTCATTCTTAGCTGAGTGGCACTAACTGTGTGCCGTGTAGGTGATGGATAAAATTCAAGAGTTTTTTAATAGTCACAAATAGACACTAGTCCAAATTTTTCCTTTGCCATTTAAGACCACCTTAGATTTTTGACATCTTTACCACTTTCTAACTTAAGGGATATTCCTCTATTAACTATGTGTAGAGACTGAATATGACCTCTAAAGATCAATGATTATTTTCACAAGCAATATTTGTTCTTCAGATATAGCCTGCAGACAGTAAATTTTAAGACTTGTTCATAAAACAGCATTTAAGACATGCAGTTTGTTCATTTATCTATGGCTCACACTTGTTTTGACAACAATAAAAAGACAATGTCATACCCCCAAATTTCACTGTAAAAGTTTGTGACAAAGTATATCATGCTTTCTAATCCAAATATAATTTTGCTACTTGTGTAGACTGGTGGTTTAGATTACGAGAAATAAGTGAAAAAGGGATCAGGAAATTACTCAGATGACACAAGTCAACTTCCGGCTAGTTCAGCTGAAAATCATGTTTCTGAATTGTATAGATGAGCTAGTTACAATGAGCACACAGACGAGACATTTTCCACATATTTTCTTTATTTATATTTAAAATAATACCTGTCTGTATCCTGTGGTTGAATTGAACATGAATGAAACCATAAAACATGACTTACTATGATTGTTAATACAAAAATGCTGGTAAATTTAGGGCTCCAGGTTCTCACTCATGTACTGCCCCAGGGATGTCACCAAGCAGGCATCAAATTGGACTGACCAATCATTTTTGCTGTATTCATACAGCTCTCTGTGTATCAAGAATGTAAGATTTCTTCTAGCTCATGACTGTCACATGAATAATGTAGAGGGTATGTTTCTCACATGTACCATATCTTTAAACCTCTCACAGAGCTACATTACATTATAAAGGTAAATGAAAAGTTAATGCTGCAAACTTCCTTTACAGTATAAAGGAAGAAATGAAAAGTTGAAATAAAACAGAGAGGAGGGTCAAATTACTTTGAATGTGATTTTTGGAGGGTAGATTCCAAATGAGAGGAAGGTACTATCTTATTAGAACTTATTTAAGAATTTATACCATGACAGTCTACATCATTTACCCCCCTTGTGAGAATTATTTCCTAGCAATTAGTCTCTCCTAGAAAGTCAGAACCTCATTTTAACAACCATGGTCTTTCTAATCCACTAATCTCTTTAATCTCTCCACCTCAAACCCTTCCAATTATCTGCCAGGACAATTCCAATTTCTGCCTGAAATTCCTGACTGTTCTCTTCTGTGTCTTCTGAGACTGTAGACCATTTCTAAAAGAAGTCAGATAGCCATGTGGACTGGCTTCTACAAACTCTTACCACACGTTTTTTTCCCCAATTGTTTTTAACGTACAAGATTGCCATCAATGAATAAACAACAGCAGCTGTCCACTTGTCAGCACTGGAGTCATTCTTTTCCCATCTTTTTACATCCCCTCCCCCTGCCTTCTTCATGATAATCTGTGTTTGTTAATAACCTTGATTCCTTATATCGATTCCTTCTCTTGCCTGGCCACTTGGATTTGAGCTGTGTTTTGAACTGTAGTTATTTGTACTTAGACTTGCTTTTTGATGATGATCATTCAGTGCAAAATACAACACTCTTTTTTTTTTAATATTTATTTACTTATTTAGCTGCGTCGGGTCTTAGTTGCAGCACATGGAATCTTCGTTGCTGCGTGCAGGATCTTCATTGTGGCATGTGGGATCTTTTAGTTGTGGCATGTGGGATCTAGTTCACTGACCAGGGTTCAAACCCTGGCCCCCTGCATTGGGGGCACAGAGTCTTATCCACTGGACCACCAGGGAAGGACTTCAGCACTACTCTTTGAGGATAGGTCTTAATCACCTTTGATTCTCACACACAAAAATACAAGAGCAGCCACTGAATTAACCTGTTCCCATCACCTACCCCAAAATTACTACCAAACCAGATGCTCCTTCTTCCTGACTCCTCCCAGATAGGGGTAAATTCTGAACATTTTTCAAACTTATTTAGGCCTCAACACTGTTTGATAATCTTTTTTTTCCAGGTCCTGGTTTAATTTTTATTTCCTTCTATTTTATTTTATTTTATTTATTTTCCTTCTATTCTATTTCCTTCCTTTTATTTCCTTCTGTATTCTTCCCAGCTTCTACAAGTCTCCAGAAGGCTGCCCAACACTCCACCTCTCATTTGCAGTGGACATTCTACTCTATCAGTCACTCCAAAGTCATTCAACAATATTAAGGCCGTTGACTTCTTAACATCCCAGGGGGCAAGTACCAGTTTCTCAAGAGCTGAGTTTGGAAAAGCCTTGAGTTTGCAATGTCTTTCTGTAGCCTTAATACTTGAAGCCACTGGCAGAATCCTTGCAAATATGGCAGAAACGAGGTGGTCTCCAAACCTAAGCCCCCTATCTGAAGATCTGCTGGTTAAATTGGTTTTATTTGAAGTAGATGGAAAAACTTAATAAGGGAAAGGGTATAAATATCAAAGTCACAATGGAGATAAAGCGTTACTGATACCAAATTGAGCTCATGAGGATCCTGGAAAATGTTTTAAATACTCATCAAGGAAGATGTGAAAGCCAGCATCAGTCACTAGGAAAAGCATCAGAGTAAACAAGCAGCAGCAAGCAGAATGCATATACCAGGGTGGCCCGGCAAATAGAGCAGGATGGGAGTGAAAACACATCTCTCCTTAGATGGAGCTGAGCTGTGAGCGACAGCAACACAGTATGATGACAAGGGTAGAATGGGGAACTGACCAGCTGAGAACCAAGTGCCAAGACCTCTGCTCTCACAGAAGAGGGCGAGAGAGGAAATAAGACCACATTAACAAATCATGCTCCTCTTTTAAAACAAGTTTAGAATTTCATTGTTATAGATTGACACACACTCTTACACAATTTGTTCTTATCCTATTTTAAATCAGAACTACATGCAATGCATGGAGCAAGTATATTCTATACTCTGTAGGGAAGCCTTTCAGGGGAAAGGCTTAAGAGTATAATAATAATGCCACTATTATATCTATAGCATTTTATCATAATGCATTTGACAAAATACTTAATTTTATAATAATGAATAGTATATAATGTATAGTATTTTCTTATTATTATGTAGTATAATAACAAAGATTACATAATATATATTATAATATAACATAATAGTCAATACTGTAAAGTGGTATTTGTCTCCAAGCCTTCCACCAAAGCACCGACCTTCTTCTCTCCACTTCTGGCTAGCTCCTAAATTGCTCACACTTCTCCTTATCTGTGATTGGACTGTGAAAGTATTTATCCTTCCACTCAGTGAAGGTCTTGCTTTGTGGTTGCTCTTTGCACTGCCCAGAAAAGAAGCCAGTCCTGGAGCCACTGAGGCTACAGACCACCTGCTGCCTTTCCCTTCTCCAGCCCCATTATTATCCAAGCATCAGTGTTCAGGGACATATTCTTCTCATTTATCTCATCTTCTCTCAAAGCTTTTCTAATAGAACTGAAGCTTCTACTTCAGAGTTCCCTGGACGTGACCAGGTAAGCATCAGTTCACATTTTCAGATCTCAAAAAGTATGCAAAGGCCAAGTAAACAGAGATCAGAGACCTGCCCACTCCAGCTCCCCCAGAGATCTATAGCAAAAAACACAGACTGCATCCTAAGCCACTTCATTTAGTACCTACTAGATAGATCATCACAGAGGGAAATATTGTGAAACAGTTGATGGCAAGCAAAGACCACACAATAGCCTACTGTGGGTAGCTTACTAAGACTGAACTTTGTGGAAGACAGACAAGTATGAAGATGGAGGAGATGGTGCAGGATAAAAAGGGGCAAAGAGGAGGAGAAGGAAAAAGAAACAGTATTCTTATTCGAAAACACATAAGATACCACCACTTTTACAAGATAAGTATATTTGGAAAATGACCACTGCTCAGTTAGACCCTAGATAACCACTCATCCTGATGGCTTACTTCATTCCCACAGTTGTCACTTTCCTCTGAGCCATGGAGATCTAAGTTGTCAATTAATAGATAGTGTAAGTTTACCTAGATGTCATGTAAGCTTTTAGCCATGTAGAAATACTTACAATGTTGTACTTCTCTTTCAAGGCTATCATGCTAATTAAACTCTGTTTTTCTGAGGAAAATCAGTGTTTAACAAATGTTCAAAGATTATAGAGTCAGTGATCCTTCGGGATGGGAAGTAATACAATTATCATTTTTTAAATGGCTCTCCACTCCTCTGAGACTACAGAATGTAATATCAGCTCTGAAAAATGTTTATAGTATATGTATATATGTATATATACATAGATTATATAAATTTTGAAATATAATTGCATGATATTTAAAATTTCCTAATACTAAGCATGGATTAATTTTAAACAGTTTTGTTTCAGTAAATGCTTTTTCTCTGTTTTTAACACCTGAGTACCACATAATAAATGTAATACAAACTGGAAAAGAGCTAGATAATGGAATATGATATAATTAGAAAACACTTGTCTCATAAAGATACAGCATCAATGTCTCTGAAAGAGTTAATATAACTTCCAAAAATACCAAACCAGGGACTATGAGAAAGCAGTGAGAAAACTGGTTCAATATAATATTGATTTTTCAAATTCTTGAGTCCAGAGCGTGAGTTCCCCACTTGGTCTATAGATCCAGTCTAGGTATTCCTGGAACGAATATCTATAGTTGAGGCAGAGAGCTCAAGAGAGATCTAGCAATATAAATAAAGTTTGACCAAATTAATTCTAACATGGTTTAGCTACAGGTCTACAAACAATCATGCCATTGTTCTCCTGTGAACCCTTGGACTTTCCCATATTATCCATCTTGCTGTGAAATGCCCAGATATACTCCAGCAGCCAGGTAAACAATGGATGGCATTTAATAAAAGCAAATCAAAGTTAACATTTTGAATCAATTTCTTTCCCTAATATAGCAGCAGAGATTTAAAGCAAATGCTTTAATTGTGCATTTCTTCTGGCCAATCTTATTCTAGCATTAAAACAGTGCCTCCTACAAATTCGTCACTCCCACCTGCCAGTACTAATGTTGTAGTTGTGTAGGCATAACCCATGTGCATTTAGGCCCAAATTTAAAATATTCTGGAAGTTAGTGTTCCTTTTCAGTGTACTTATCTATATACAAACAGGAAGAAGTTAAGTCTAGACAAAATCTGTATCTCTTAGGACATTTTGTCTTAAGCATTTTCCTCACGCTTTTTATTCTTCTTCATAAAACTGCTTTGTCAGATAATACTGGTTAAATTCTTAAACAAAAATAGCAGAGAATTGTAAATAAAGAACAGTATAAACAGCTCCAGCTCCTTGCTCCAAATTAATACATTTCCTATTATATTTTGTCAGTGTAGTTACAGCTTAAAAGATATAAAAGGAAGGTCCAAAGCAGCTGTGTAAACAATAAATATTATCTAAAAATGAAACACCCTTTATTAGCTTTTTAGGTCTTTCTATTTCTTTTGGCTAATAGAGTGAATAATTCAAATAATACATTTGAAGCTGAATCATAAATCCATCAAAGAGCTTATTTTCCCTAAATCCCAACTTCCAAAACATATGGAAAATTGCCGTAAGGTAAAGAAAGTTGTTGTTTTTATCACACTGTGCATCTAAATTCCCAAGATGATTGATTTAACGAGGTTCGCACATTAGAAGCCTTTTCCATCGTTACAATAAGAGGAAATCACGAGACAGATTAATGCCCTCTGCATGGTGCCACTGTATTAAAATGTCTTTGAAATGTCTTCGCTCCAGGAGCACTTCCTACCCATGCCAGTGCTTAGTAAAGTTGGTCTCTGTGTAAAGAATTTATTAGTTATGGCCGATGAAGCAGTTGTGCTGGAAATAAATACCTGCGACATGCTTACTTTCAAAGAGACATATAAGCCAGTCAGTTTGCAAACAAAATTTGATTTCATGGCTTGGTTACAAGGAGAGCACATCTCTGAGTTGCTTGCAAGTGAGGCCACTCACAGGCCTGCCACGGTATCTAGGATCTTGTCACAACAGGGCAGTGTTAGCAAACTGGAAGCAAAGCCATGAACCCTCCTATCACTTAGGAAACTTCTCACACTTAGAGGCTTAAGGTGTTTTCTCTAAAGTGACAGAATGTTTTCTTGCCCTCACCTTCCCTCTTTTCCACATACACTGGAGAAAAGAAAACATTTCAACCCACTCTTACAAATCACTGGGATGGTGATATCTACCTGAGTCTGTCCCTTCTTACACCACTCTGGTAATACAAAAGAGGTGACTTTAGAAGAATTTTTTTAAACCAGATTAAGCTCATACCACATGCAATCAACCATCCTACGAATAACATTAACTGGGCACCAATCATATGCCTGGTAATGTGCTGCATGCTGGGATATACACATGAAATGATTTATGAACCAAAAATATTATTTATTATTTCATGACCCTGAAGTAGATAATAAAGTCCAAAGTATGTAGCCTATACAGTAATAAGACAAGTTAGAAATAATAAAAAGCACATTGAAAAGCAAGAGAACTATGGCTGACAGATACCAAAATGTATATGGCATAGAAAGACAATTGTTGGCACACACTGCACATTGGACCAACAAGCCTGGAAACAGAAAGGTTTCTATCTATCACGTCAGTCTTATTCCCTGGTATTATGCATTTCTGCTTCCTAGCCTTTACTTACGCTCCCCTGGTCTGGAGTGTTGTGGCTCCTCTCCATGTATCCAAGGGATGCTCTTCATAAAGACCCAGCTGAAATCCCACTTGCCTCATGGCAACTCCAAACCCCAACAACCTCTCACTTCCGTAAATTCTTACAGTTTTTTTAATCTCCACCTCATACTTCAGCAAATATTGTCCTATACTGCTTGCTATTGTTTCCCCTTGGTTAATTTTATAATCCTAGCTAGCTAGCTTGCAAGCTTCCTGAGGGCAGGAAACAAGTCTTCCTTAACGTCTGCCTCCCCACAATACTTACTATAGGAATGAGCCCATTGTTATTTGCGCTAAATAAATACCTGACAGTTTGCTCTAGGATGTGCTGTTACCAAAAAGGCTTCCTGTGGTTCTAAAAAAGTTGAGAAGTGCAGAATACATTTATTTACCACTTTAAAGTTAAAAATGAAACAGTTATCAAAATACATAGAAAACAAGAACACTGGGGTACAAATAGTAAAGTTGTAAATGTTTAATTAGGTCATTAGTTTAAAACAGTGAAGATTAGAATCATGAAAAAAATCCATAAGCAAACATAACAGGAACAAACAATGTAAGAAAATGCATAGTCTCTTTGCCTTACTCTGAAAAATTCTAGTATTGCTTCTTGAGCATCCCCCTCGATTTAAAGAGAAGATAGAGAGAAAAGCTGTTGAGGCAGCTACTGGTGAGAGAGGTAAGCATGAAAATACAGACCAGGGTTCCACTTCTACTCAGATACTAACCAGCAGAAAGATTTGGGAAAGTTATTTAAACTCTTTAAATTTCAGACTTCATATCTGTAAAATCAGACTGATAAAACCTAGCACACTGGGTTGCTGGAAGGATTAAGTGAGTTCTTAGCCTATGTTTGACTCTCAGTAAACGGAGTGAATGTAACCATGTTGTTATCCATAACAGGCTTTGAAATTTTTACTGATAATTACTTAGAAGAAAAAAAGTATCATTTGTTCCTACTTGAAAACATGCTTCCTCTTAGAAATTAGCATATCTCTAGGCAAATTTTAAGAACTGGACCCTATAAGAGGAGATCCCTATAGCAGAGACTAAACAGCATGCTGGTAGTGCATAGAGAAGCCAGGTGAGCATGCCAGACCCTGAACTTTGCACATGTCCTTTCTCTCCATTTCGCACTTCACCCTTCCCATTCTTTTGGCTATTTCTTCAAGCATTCTTGACCTCTTCCTACCCAAATCCTACTTTCATCCATTCTTCTTTTCCTATATTTTCATGAGTTCCCCTTCAGCCATCCTGTTGCCTACACATATTGCTCCTGAGAATGCAGAAATTTTAAAAATGAAAACGAGGAAAAATATTGATTCTCTTTCATGTGTGTAATAAGTTGAACCACATGAAATTGTCATTTTATAGGTAAAATTTATAGACACAAAAATATACATTATGTCTACCTACAAATATTACAGATATCTTTTAATGCTCTTACTGTTCTGAGTTTGTAAAAAGTGAAGGTAACTTCACTTTGGTAACTGAAAAGTCATGTTCAAAGTGTGTTGAAATTTCAACTGGTTTTGAAAAACCTTAAAACTTCCTTGCATTTGGCCAAGATGTGACTACAGCTTGTAAGTCAAATGCTTTTTCAAAAAATGAGTCATAAAACATGGATCAGTGTGTGTGGGTATGCAGTTAGGGTTCTCTGGTTGCAAGCAATAGAAGCTCACTCTGTCTAACTTAAGCATGAAAAGTAACTTAATGAAAGATAAAAGATAATTCATAGAATTTTTAAAAATCTGAACAATCAAGTCTTGCGAGAAAAAGAAGACGGCCAACCATGAGCTCTCAAGAGCAGGAATTAATGTTCAGAATCCTTAGGAAGCTCCCAAAGAACGATAAAACTCCATTTAAAAAAAAATAATAATAGGGCTTCCCTGGTGGCGCAGTGGTTGGGGGTCTGCCTGCCAATGCAGGGGACACGGGTTCGAGCTCTGGTCTGGGAGGATCCCACATGTCGCGTAGCGACTGGGCCCGTGAGCCACAATTGCTGAGCCTGCGCGTCTGGAGCCTGTGCTCCGCAGCAAGAGAGGCCGCGATAGTGAGAGGCCCGCGCACTGCGATGAAGAGTGGCCCCCACTTGCCGCAACTAGAGAAAGACCTCGTACAAGAAACGAAGACCCAACACAGCCAAAAACAAATAAATTAATTAAAAATAATAATAATAATAGACTTTATTTTTTAGGGAAGTTTTAAGTTCATGGCAAAATTGAGTGGAAGGTAAAGAGATTTTCCATATACCCCCTGTCCCTACATATGCATAGCCTCCCCCATTATCACCCAAAGTGTATAGCTTAAATTACGGTTCACCCTTGGTGTTGTACATTCTATGGGTTTTGACAGATGTACGACATGTATCCACCATTATAGTATCATACAGATTAGTTTCACTGCCCTAAAACTCCTCTGTGCTCCACCTATTCATTCCTCCCTCCCCATAACCCCTAGCAACCACTGATTTTTTTTTTTTACTATCTCCACAGCTTTGCCTTTTTCAGAAAGTCATATAGTTGGAATCTACAGTATTTGCCCTAAAACTTATCTGAAAAAAAAAAGTGGTAATAAAGTTCTTATAAGTTAATATATATAGAGTGCTTAGAACATGGCTTGGGACATCATAATGCTCAATAAAAATTAGCTGGATATTATTCTCCCAACTCTCCTGACATACGACTGTTATTAATTCTACCATTACAGTCACCCCTCACCCTTTAAGCTTGTATTTATACCCGTCTCTCTGGAATATGGTCTTAGCTTTCCCCCAGACTATATTTCTTTGCCTCATCCCTCAGAAAACCAACAAAGAACACTCCTTTTGGACTGACCTAATTTTTTCCCACCCACATATTGCCCCCATAATCAGTCTCTTAGTCTGATCTCTTATGACTCCAAATATGTCAGCAAACCAATGAAAAAGCTGACCCTAGGTATTCAAGACATCACCCTCATGTTGTTTAGAAAAGAAGATCACAGTAATTAGGAGGGCATCAATTTAGTAGTGAAACCACCATTCAAGTTAGGTAACTTGGGATAAAATCCTATACTCTGGAAATTTCACTTATCTATGCTAAAAGTTATCTTTATAGTATTCTTCTATGCCTAAACTTCACATAAATGTTTCAAATACTAACAAGGTGGCTTGGACAGCAAGAGCTCAGTGGTACTCAGATTGATCCCAGGGAAGGAGTCAGGCCATGGGATCATAAAGCAATGGCAAGCCATTGAAAGAGAGGGAAGGAAGTAGATCAGCCATTAAAAGTTGTAGTGGATTTTGTTAAGACGTAAAAATAAAGGTTCAAGGAAACTAAAGAGTACTCAGAGTATACAGGTAAAGGATAAGGTTTATTTTAGTAAATTTAGTTAGCTTGTTAGTGATCAAAAAATAAGGAGTGACAATGACATACATATAGAAAGTTATGTTCCACCAGGCATTGTAGTTGCCTACCCACTAGCAAGTTCTCTGCCTTTTCATTACTAACAGCACTCAGTTTTTTCAAATATAAAGCAGCATCTTCTCCTCAAAAAACTGGGCTTCTATTCAACCCCAAGAAGGTAAGCTTGTCTGATTCAATTTTATTGTGGTAATTCTACTTCCCTTGCAAATGATCACTTCAGGAATAGACATGTGCTACCAAAGTGGCCAATAAGAAGTAAAGGGAAACTTCTGAAGATGGGTGGATGCGCAAGTTTTATCACTCTTAAAAAAGGCCAGGAGAAAATTTTAAAAATGGAAAGGAAGTATCAAGCATTTATTCTCTTTCCTGTATTTTGAGTAACTAAATAGTTTATGAGGAAAAAATCTTCTTTATTCAAGAATTCCAACTAATAAATGCAACCTTTAAGAGAATAACAAATCTAGGCAACAAGTATCAGTGCATGCCAAAATACTATGCAAAAGCTGATGTGGAACTTTATAAAGAATGGATCTTATTGACAACTTCTGAATCCACTGATGAATCATAATATCACTAACAGTAGAACAACCAGATATTACCTGTCTTCTGATTTGAACTTTTAGGAAGTACACAGTATCACTTATGAAATATTCCTGCAAAATAAAACAAAAGTGAATCTGAATCTGTTCAAGTCTTTATATTTAAATATCTTAAATATGAGGAAGAGGATCAAGTTTAATGCATCACAAGGAAGCAATCAGTCAAATCCAGTATGTGGATAGTCTACAGGATAAATGATACAGTTTCTTCAACAAAATAAATGGAGAGAGACAATTATAGATAAAAATAGATTTAGAAAAATATAACAACCAAATGCAGTGTGTGGACCTTATCTGGATTCTTTTTCTTTCTTTAGATAGTTGGGGAAAATTGAACATAGATTAGTATGTAAATGATTTTAAGGAATTACTATTACTTTTACATGTGATAAAAGTATATGATTTCATTAAAAGTCCATATTTACTAAATGCATGCTGAACAATTTATGGGTTAAATATGTGATATTTGTTGTAATATAGTCAAGGTTAAAAAGTGGAGGAGAGGAATAAATGAAGCAGATGGGCAAAATGTTGATAATCGTCAAAGCTGGGAGAAGGGTGTATGCTTGACATTTTCCAAAATTGAAAGATTTTAGAGACATGGGAAAAATCTGACATAGAAGGATGCACCCTCTTCCTGTTTCCAGATTCTGAACATTACAATGACCCTGATGGGGCACCTCTTCTTATGGCAGAGCAGAAAAAGGGAAAGAAATTCAGTCACTGATGACATCATTGAGCCACTGGATTAGCCAGCTCTGACACCATCCTACTGTGTGATTTTATTAGGTCAAGTAATAAATGCTTTATTATTTCAACTAATTTTAAGATGGGTTTTCTATTACTTGCAGCCAGAATTATCCTAATTGGCACAATGTGATATGAACTTATTTTATTACTGCTTTTTAAACTGTTATTTTTAATTAAACAAGGTATTGCCTGCTCATTGAAAAAAATAAACAAACAATAGAGAAGAAAATAGGGCACAAAGTTATTATGCCTCTTCATGCTCCCCCCCACCCCATTTCCCGCTCCTTATCAGATGCATCCACTATTAACACATTTTTAATTAACTGGAATATCTGCACCTATGTTTGCCCAGATGATACTGTTTGTAAGGATTCCTTTGTGAATCTGTGTGCCTATATATCCATGTGTATCCTCATATGGGACCTAATCCTTTTGGGACAAAGAACTTGTCTTTTCATTCAGCTATGATTGTCTCCCTAAGTGGCTAATGTAGCACTAAAATTTCACCAGGCTCTCCGTAAACATTTGTTTGTAGGTGATCATGATGTTAAAAAGAATAGCTGGGCTCACAAGAATCATTTCCAAACTGCACACAAACTGAACTCCAAGTCTGCAAATTCAATATTATACCTTCCCCACCCCCGCAGAAAAATAACAATAGATCACAACTAAGGATACCAGCAGGTGTGCAACATGCAAATGGCAAGCATGGAAACTGAAGTGACTGACATTCTGAAGACATTTTCCAGCAAGATAAATTGTCAAAGCTGAGAACATTTGAACAGCAGGGCACAGCAAAGAGGCATTACATCTTCACATTTCAAGTCATTTGGCTGTGCACAGCAGAGTTACTTATAAAACTTAGTAAAGAGAAATCTACATTAACTGTTGAGCCATCCATAGGACTGCATTTGGTAAGGAGAGAGGGCATATGTGCCCATCTGTTCCGGATCTAGCTACCTTCCCAACCTTCCCTCTCTTGTCATTTTTAGAATGTAAACATTTTGAATGTAGGGAGGAACTGGGTTCTGTGGTATGTTCTGAACAGTTTCCAGCACTTTGAGCACTTAGAACATTTTTAAGGAATAACAACATTTTGCATTGGACTGGAGGGAATAGAACTTCCCCTTCATTTGCTAAAATGAGAATATCTTTTATTCACCAAAAGCTGTTCTTTGGCTGACCAATTTAGTAAAAGAATAAAGAACTCTTCTCATGCTTAGAAGAGACCTGTTCTTAAACAATGAAATGGTAATTCAAGAAGACATGTAGCATCAGAGAGTTAGTTTGTAAAAGTAGTACTTCTGTGAACAAGAAAGATAGTTTCAGAATGTAAAAGCTCAGTTGAACCCAGCCAGTGGTTCTGCTTTGGGAGGCCCAGTCTCTAGAGCAGATATAGAAGAAAAGTGTGCAAGATTAGGCTGGGCAGTTATAAAAATGGACAGAAAACTTTTTAATTCCACATGTCCAAGTTGCAAAAGAGGGGAAGGGCTAGTGTCAATCTTGTAGAATCTTTGAGAAATAATAATAACCTGTTTCTTAAAAAGAAAATCAAAAAATTTTAAATCCTATCTGGAATTTATCCTACAAATATCATTGCTCAAGTGTGAAGCAGGTATGAAATTAAAGTGAGTCATTGTGCACTGTAATAGTGAAAGATGGGAAACAATGTAAGCACCCATCAATAGGGGACCAGTTGAGTCATTTATAGCACATCAACACAATGGAATACTACGTAGCTATAAAAAAGAATGAAAAAGTGCTCTACATCATTATGGAAAGATCTGAGTTTAAAAAATACAGAATAGTATGTATAATATAATGTCAGTTTTAGAATAAATGAAAGATAAATATGTATATTAGTAGCAAGTATATGCATAAACAAAACTCTGTAAGGGCACATTTAAAATTTTCACAGTAGCTACCTGGGGAAAGTGGGAACTGGTCATGTGTGAGAAAAGAATTGAAGGACTGCTTTACACTGTGTAGGTTTTCATAGTTTCTTATTTTGAATCACATGACTACTAAAAACATTTTAAATTAAGTTCCTTTTAAACTTTTATTAAAATTTAAAATCAATTAAACAGGCCAAATTTCTTTTTAGGACGATTTTTAAAAATACATTCTTCCAAATATTACAAAAGAAGGCCATGCTTCCTGCCCCGATTGCCTCAAAAAATGAAAAATTAATAAAAAATTGGAGCAGGTAAGAAGGATGTAAGTGTATACAACACACTATTTTTCCCTAGATAGCTGTTAACCAGAATATATAAATATTTGAAATGGTGAGTTGCTAATGTAAAATGAAAGATGTAACCTCAGGGGTAGACCTGAATGCACAAGGGAATGACTACAATTTAGAGAAAGAAAAATACGCAGTCAGACTAATGCTAAAACCTCAATTTTGTCCACAGAGACTGTAAACAAGAAGTCTAGGTGAGTGACAAACATTATAAGATCTTCAACAATGAATGCTGGTTTATATTCTCCACTCCACTTACATCAATAACAGTTATATTTATGGAATATATAGCTGGCATCACCCAAAGGCCCTATTACCATAGAAAATAAAAGTGTGGATAAGGGCAACTCTGCCCATTGCCCCCGGTGAAAATAAATTGTTGAGGATACAATCTAGTCAAAAAATGAATGCCTAAAGGCCTCTGTTAAAAGTTTTAACTTAATTCCTGAAAACTTTTGTTGTATCTTTATTTTCTGTTATTTCTCAATTGTTTTGAAAATAAGTACTTATGATAGTAGGGGAAATAAATGCTGTATTAGGTTCTCTGCCAAGGCAATATGGGTCCTTCTCCCTCAATAATAACACAAAACAAAACAAAACAAAAAATTCAAGTACTATTGTTGCCTTCATTTTACCCTCTTTTCTTATTAAAAATAAAAGTTTAAAGAAAATGGCCACTGCTTTTTAATGTTGATTAAATGAGAAATAAGCCAATAATACACTAAAAAAATGCAATGAACATAAATGATAAACCAGCTAACATTATTATATTTGCTATTTAATTTAGAGATATTAACTATAAATATAAATCAATATAATGTAGGCATAATATTCTCTGATAGTGATAAATAATTTCACATTGTAATTCACACAAAAATCTTTCACTGGAAAATGAAGTCACTTTTTTAAATCAGGGAAAATACACTTGAGAAGATTGGAGCCTCTCCAAATAACTCATAGAAGCACAAACATGAGTTAATAATCTGAGTGTCATTTCAACTCAGTGTTTGTGAAGTATCAGATGTATGAAAAACTATGGTGAAAAACAAGGGGAAAACATGTCTCAACAAATTATCATTATAAGTTATTTTATTTCTATACATGGTTTTTAGGTTTGTTTTAAATCAGTTATCTTTCCTACAATCCAGACCACAGTATATCATAGATGGCATTGTTTCATTTGTCTAACATCATTAAAATTTATACCCAAGTAGTTATCAGTAGTTGCAACTGAAAACATTTATAAAAGGCCCTGTTTAACAATTTGGGTATGCTATACTGTGACCCAAAATCAATCAATCCATCAATCAAATCAATCCAAATGCAAAAGCAAAAGTGCAGTCACTCATCTTGATAGTTTGCCTAAGTCACTAAGTATCCAAAAGTAGAAGTGAAAACTCTTAAGGACTGGAAGGCTCTAAGAGGCTTTTAGTAACAGGGGGGACTTCTTCCACAACTCCCCTTGACAGATGATCATTCACACTGGATAACTGAGTAAGCACTACCAGAGATGAGGAATTAACAGAGAGCAGTTCCTTGTTGAATAGTTCTAATTCTTATTGAAAAGCTTTCCTTATTCCAACAACTAGCCCCCATACCTTATAGCAATTATTCCAAATCAAACAAAAAAAAGTCTCTTTCCCCTACATGGCAGCCTTTCAAATATTCAAACACTGCTGCCATGTACTGAGGTTCTTTTAGGTTCCAAACCAAATATCCCGAAGTCATTCCAGTGTTTTCTTATAACATACTTTCCAGACTCTCTACCGTCTACCTTCCCCGATTCTCTTTGATACTCATATATGTCAGTGTCCCTCTTGGAGTGTGACACCTAGAACTGAGTGTAATACAAGTTTAGTCTAACCAGCAGACAGTGCCCCAGGAAAAGTCTCTTGATGTGAACAATGCCAAGCTTCAATGAATGCATCCTGTAATTGTATGCCTTAACAGTCATACCACTTTTTTTGGTCTCATATTGCATTTAGGATTAACCACAATGCTAAGGTCTTTGTAATATTATACTTTCTGATTTCTTTTATATTATTTTAATGATCTTAGGACTTTATATTAATATTGGCAAAATTTTATCTGATTTCATCTTTCCAATGAGTATTGATTCTGTTATCTAGTATATTCACTATACCTCAAAGTTCATATTAGTTGTAATTTTTATAAGCTTGGATGCTGTTTCCAAGGCATTAAAGAGAATGTTTAATAAGAAGACTAGCGCATTATGAAACTTCACTAAAGAAAGTCTTAAAAATTGACATCAGTGCATTAATTAACCATTTTTTTTTGCATTTAGTTCACAGTCATATGCAATTCCAGTTAATTACATTATCACCAATTCTACATTTTATAACCTGTTCAAAAAGTACATGAAGAGGGGCTGTCAAATGAGCAAGCCACTCTGTACCATGGAATATTGCTGACGCATCAATTTCACAATCCAAAAAAAAAAAAAAAAAGGAAATGGCATTACTTAAGAAGGACTTTTTGCTGGTGAATACATGCTGCCACCCAGAGATTACATTTCACATTTCTATATACCATGTACAAGTTTATTTTCTCATCAAAAAATTTTTCTTGTCCACCACAGGTGACCCTAGAATTTGGAATTCAACTGTTATGGAGTGTGAAATTTTTAAAACACTAGTGAAATTACTAAGAGTGGTCAAGGGCAAAAAGTAGAAATATGGTATGATTACTCAGTTCCAGTTGAATCGGATAGGTGAGTTCTATCCAGTTTTATTTCCAATGTAGTAATAACATAAAATAGTCTGGAGAAAACAGTCTTCTTTTAAACCATTATCTTATTAATAGTACCCAAAGTTGCATGAGTGTTTGTTTTAAGTGGCTTCTCTTCTGTCAACATTTGTTACCTTCTTGGCAAATAGAGGAAGAGTCTAGGAACAAGATACTCCTCCTTGGTTATGATAGTATCTAGGATGAGCAAGTGAATGAACTAATGAATAAAAAATAGGTAGAGAGAAAGAGAGACAGGGAGGGAGGAGTGAGAATTTTGTCTACTAACAAATTGATCTTGAAGCTCCCTTTGTTAGGGTATAAATGCTTTCCTTAAGTGACTTGTGGTGGGAAAGCAAATTCACCAAGGAGAGGAGCACAGAAGCAGTGGGAAAGAGGTACACTAATAACTTGAGATATACCACCCAAATCTTTCACACAAGTTCTTGGATAGACTTGATTAACTTATTCTAAAAGATTTTTAATTTTTAGTAGGGAAAGATAAACCCCTCAAAATTCTGTCTGTGGACTAATACAGAAACATAAGCCAGTTGAGAGACCGTGGTCTGTCTACATGCAACATTTTGGAAGGCCTAATTAAAGTTGTAAGAATGATATAAATTATTTCTTCAATTATTTTAAAAATATTCCTTTTATAACAGATGAGTCTAATGCAAAACACTTTTTTCCCCAAGGGAACAAAATAAACTTGAGATGAATAGATTTCTAGAAAAAACTAATTGAGTTGACGTAACCTTATAAGAAAACATTAATTATAATACAAGTAGACTATGTAGAGATTAACTGATCTAAAATGCTACACATTGTGTAGGTGAAGATGAACTTGGTTTCACAAAGCAATTCTGGTCATTAAAATTTCAGGTTATAGGGCAAGCTAAAAGTTTTAAAGAATATTCTCAATTTTTGAAAAGTAGTTTATTCTATAAGATTTCTCATTAATGTGCATTCTTTTCTTGGATCTTTTCCCTTGACATTAAGAAAATCACTTGATTTTTTTTTTTAACTTGCACTGTTCTGCCAACTACAAATTTGAAAGGCAATATTATTTGCTCTTCCTCCCCCTTATTAAAAATTATAAGCATTAAATAATTTTATTCCTATTTATGTTTTGTGCCACTTTGGATAAAGTGTGTAGGATGTTAACTGTGTAACAGAGAAGGGTGATTCTTGTTGACTTAACTCTCCCGCAACATCTTCTTAGCACGATATTGTGTTGGTCCAGGGATGGCTAGGAAGAGGAGAGATGCATGGGTACATTGAGCCACACTGGCTCTAAGCTCTTTGGATCCTTGAAGCTAGAAAAACTACCTTTTCAATACTGTGAGCAACTTTATGTCCTCCAAGATGTGAAATCATATACCACTTTTTCCTTTGTCCTTAGAAAAATACCACAATGAGTCCCTTTGTTATATAGATACAAAACAGCGATGTTTGGGAAGCTGTGACTCCTAAGAGCTAAATTGTTCATTGAGATCATGGAAAAGGCTGAGTTCAACTTCCGCAAACTCTTTCCTTTAAAGCAAAATTCCTTTTTCATATCTGTTTTCATTGCAGCATACTTCCAAACTGTTGCTTTCCTTGTGGGTGAGGATGTGTGATAAATCTAATTATTGCTCACAGAATAGCAAGAACTAAGATTTAGAGCTACTGAAAAGATATCTGATATTATACTCGTTTCAAGGATAGAAAAGTGAACTCGAGTCAGAATCTCTGGGGATGGAGCCTGCACATGTATATTTTAGAAAGCTCCATGTATGCTTCTGAAGAACAGTCAGGTTTGAAAAGCCTTCTACAATGGATTGTAGGTAACCCTCTCATGGTCTAATTTAAGGTTAAAAAACCCAGATTTTGAAAATAATCTGATGTTGGGCTATTATGTTCTGATGTGACTGGAGCAAAGACACACCAGGAATGTTCTAAGACTGAGGGTTTTCTAAAAAGAAGTGGAAGTGAGAAGATCCAGGGACAAGACTGAGACTGCACGTGTGAGACTGGAATGGTAAAAATTTCTCAGCTCACATTGGGCCTTATAGTTCAGAGTATAGGACCTTGGAGTATCAAGTCATACTAGACGGTGCTCCTGGAATAAGCTGAACTTCACTCGTAGAAGCAGACCAAAAGCCAGACTAGAAAGCACATGGGAATGGCAAGTGCCAAGGGAATAGTGGCAGGGCACTGACAGCTTCACCTACACTCAGGAGCTAGGTTGTACTTGTGCATGAATTATGCACAAGATTGTCTAGTTACCCATCTATTTCTCTTTTTTGTGTGTGTTAAAGTTATCTAAATTTGGTTCTGCGCTTAAGTACAAAGATCACTCCATTTAAGATATTACAAATCATCACTAGTTCAAAACATCCTCTGCCTCTGGGACAAACAAATAGAGAAGAAAAGTTTCATCTGTCATTCTTGGCATCCGACTTCTTCTCCATCAGCAGCTCAAGATGAAATCGAAACGCTAGCACATGCTCCAGGCCCTGACAGAGAGAAATATGTTGCAACAACAATTGTTGCTACCATGTTCAGATTCACATGGATAATAGATACGACTTTGCAGGTTGTCTAGCAGTGATGGGACTGTATTTCATGTAAGTGAAAAGTGTATGACGGTAATATCTGCATGTGGGCTCAGAAAACTAACATGTTGCAATGAGACGTGCAAGATTTACAATATTTAATGACTTTTGTGCCATATAATGCACAAGGATCCTTGGACTCCTTTTTTTGGTAAAAGATCTCATCACTGAATGTGCTGATACTGTGATGCAGTGGCTACAGGAAGATTCTAAAATTTCATACAGATTTACACATAAGATTCCTATTGCTGGGTAAAAAGGGAAAAGTCAACTTGTCATTTTGTTAAATATTGCAAAATTCCTTCCAGAGGAGTTGTACATTTTACACCCTCTTCCCCCAGAAATGTAAGAAAGTGCCTATTTCCACAAACTTACCAACAAGAGTATATTACCAAACTTTTGGGTGATGATAAGCTGATAGATGAGAAATACACCTTGGTGTCATTTTAACCTAACTTCACTTGTTATGAGTTTGCTTGACTATCTTCTCATGTGTCTAGGGATCACATGTACTTTTTTCTGTGTTGTGTATGTTTATGCCCTTTGCTCACTTTTCTATTGAGTTCTGGTCTTTTTCTTCTCAATTTCTAAGATTTGTAAGACTCTCCCTAAATTAGCTTATAGATTTAATATAAGTCCAAGAAAAAATGCCAACAGTTTTTTTTTTTCCTGAAATAAGAAGTGCTGGGTTTTTTTGGATGCTTCTTTCTTGTTTATTTTTCTCTAAAAACTTGAGAACAACTTGGGTTTGCTTTAAATATATAGAACAACTTATAAGATTTGCATATTTCTTGTTAACTTTTCTCTAGGTACCTATTTTATCTTTATGTTGCTATTGTAAATGGGGTCTTGTTTTCGACTATATTTTCTAACTCATTTTTGTGTCTATTAAAGCTATTTTTTGTATATTTTAATTTCATATCCTGTTACCCTTCTGAGCTTTGTTTGTAATTACTTTTTAACAGATTTTCTTGGAATTTCCCAGATATCCATTCATAGATGGTCTTTTCCTTTCCTATTCTTATCATTTTAATTTTTTATCTTATTTAATTGTGCTAGCTAACACTGCCAATACAATTTTAAATAGTAGTGCCAAAAACACGTGTCACTGTCTTATTCCTGACTTCACTGAGAATGCCTCTGATGCTTCCTTTATTGTGTAAGATGTTGTTTGGGGGATGATGACACACAAATATGCACATATGTGTGTATATGTATTTCTCCATTTAGATAGATATATAGATATAGTTAATCTACCAATCGCCATTTTATCGTTTTTTACTAAATCAGAAATGGAGACTGAATTTTGTCAAATGCCTTTTCAGCATCTATAGACATAATCATATGATTTTTTTCCCCTAAATCCCCTAACGTTACTAATATCAAACTATCCTTACTTTTATGGGATAAACCCCACTTGGCTATGAAGTCTTATTTTTTACTATACTGATGAATACTGTTTGCTTATATTTTATTTAATATAGTAATTGCATCAATATTTAGAAGTGATACTGATTTGTAGGGTTTTTTTGTCTTGTGAAACTTTAGTTGTTTTGGTAACAGTATTATACTCCCTTCATGAATGAATTTGGACATATTCTCATGTTTTCTTTATTAAACTGGAACAGCTTAAATAGCATAGGAAACACCTATTATGATATTTTTAAGGGATAACACTTTGACCAATTTTTCTTTTTTTCCTAAACCCATCTTCCTTTTCCTTCATCATCCAATTTTAGTCAATAATTATTTTGCAGAGTACTTATTTTGGGAATCTTATATATGTTTATACTTCTACCACTTGATTTGTCACCTTAAAGTGATATTACTTTACTTCTGGTTATTACTAAGGAAGCACTATTGAACTTACATTACTTTCTACCATCTGACCTCCTCCTTCTCCCAATTTTTTCTGAGGTGCTCAATTCTTGCATTGTTGAGGCATATAACATTTATATACCATTATTTCACCCTTATCCTTTTGTACGTTTTTTAAAATTCTTGGTGCTATATTTATATCTATGTATTGCTTACTTCTAGTCCTTCTGCCACAGCTTCCTGATGGGAAGAAGTGCATCTTCAAGTTCTTACTTGTTCTACACTTTTTATCTGAAACTTCAATTTCTTTCCTGAATGCTATCAATTCCAATTTTCCTTTCATTCCTATTGTCATTTCATTCCTATTGTCTGGCCATCTTTTCTCTGAGTTCCTTTATTTCTATTTCATGATTTTTAAATAGCTGTATGATATATATATATATATATTATATATATATACATATACACACATTTTCCTTTCTAAGAACATCGTTTGCAATTTTCTTCTGATTGTGGTGCTGTTCTCTAGTGAGTTTTCTTCCATTGCCAAGCTCACTTGTAATTCCTTACTATGTGGATGTAGCACTTTTACTTTTTTTATTCATAATTGAATGAGTTTCTTTTTCTTGGCTTACCTATTATCAAGAGAACCTGGTGGATGCGAGAAGAGAGGTAAGGGTGCTTTCCCAGTTTCTTAGATCAAGGAATCTGCCTTCTGTTGTTACTGTGACAGGTATTTTCTTTACTATCTTCCACTGCATCTTTCCACAATCGTTCTCACTGCTTCCCCAAGCCCTAATGCCTTGTCCTACTTGTTCTCAGTCCTGCCCTCAGCAGTCCTCACTCAGATAGGACCCTCCCTCTTTTGGAGGGTGAATATTTGCTGATTTTGTGTGTGTGTTCTGCTTCTGCTAGAAAAATCTTACTCCAAGTTCTTCCCCACAGCACCTGCCATCCTGCAGCACCTGCCATCCTGCAGCACCCTTTGGCATCCCAAGCTATTCTGGTTTCATACGTTCTTTCCTCAACTTATATTTTATTTAGAGTTGGTGGAGTAGGGTGTGGGGAGTTGTATGTTTTGTTGTGGCTTTTTGTTGTTTTTACTTGAACCCAGAATTCCTCTAGTACAAATTTCAAGTTATTATCTCTGTTGTTTTTACCTTGTGTTATCCAGGAACCTTTAGTAAATTTTGATAAAACTAATAGCCAGGTTTCTGGAAGATCGTGGAACACTCAGAAGCATCTGTGTTCACATATAGCATCAAACAGAAGGTGTAGAAGAGCTTTTCCAGTCGAAGGATGGCCTGCCATCTGAGACTAGAGAAAGCATGCTGAGCAGAGGGAAGCTAAAAATCAGAGTATATCTGCAGTGTCGAAACAGCCAAAATAACACATGATGTGTTATTTATGAAGCTAGTAGGCACACTCAAGAACCCTCACAACTTCCTGTGGGGGAGAAGAATAATAATAACAGCAATAACAGCTAACACAGAGTGCCTCCTATGTGCCAGGCACTGTTCTCAGTGCTTTACATTTCTCTCTCACAACACTGTGAGATGGTTACTGTTCTTTTCCCTATTTTACAGGTAAGAAAACTGAGACACAGAAAGTATGAGTAATTTGCCAAAGATTACACAGCCAGTGAATAGTAGAGCTGAAATTCAAACCCATTCTGCTCCAAATGCCATGCTCTTGACTGGCATGTGATCTATATCTGTCAATCTTTTTCAAAAAAATTAGGCATCTTCAGAAAAGCTGATTTTTAAGGTGTCCTAAATATAGGACTCTACTTTCTTCAGTTTCTTAGGACATATGCCCAAAGCCGCCATAATTTGAGCAGTAATGTTAATGTGACTACATATGAGCCAATGTATAGATCAGGGAAATTTTGCTTTGCACATATATATTAAGAACAAATATCACTCTGGTACTTTAGAAACCAATGGGTAAAAATTCAAATCTGGAAGATAGTTATTTAAGTGAGAAAGTAAATGATTTACTTCAAGATGGCAATGACTTGATGTGCGCCACATTTTAAATAGAAAATGCGATTACAGTAAGTCCCCTACATAGGAACGAGTTCCATTCCAAGAGCACGTTCGTACGTCCAACAAAGTTAGCCTAGGTACCCAACTAACACAATCGGCAATACAGTACCAGCTACATCGCCGATGCTTTTAAACTTGCTTCCGACATCCTGGGCTTGAAATAAAGATACTGTACTACTGTACTCTGTACAGTACTGTACAATAAAGTACACAAAAGCACAACCACTTGTAGAGGATGCACGCACGTGATAATGTACACCAGACATGTGAACTAACATGCAAATGCACATTCACATCTTTGAAAGTTTGCAACTTGAAGGTTCGTATGTAGGAGACTTACTGTAATTTTATTTCATTTTAAAATCAAACTAATATTAAAAAATAAAACCTCTTCAAATTAAAAAACATACCTGCTCTGTTTGCTAAAATGACATCTTTCATTTGGGTTCTATGTATGGCATACAATCTTGCTTCCTTGAATATGGTCCCATGACTAAAAAAAGAGAACTCTTTTAACAATCACCAGAATGTACCAAACACCACTGATGAGTTAGTGTCACAATTATTAGAGAATATAGACATCGCATAGACAATTTGTGTTCTTAATTCCAAACTAAAATCTGTCTTTCTAAATTTTTTTTTTTTAAAAAGGTATTTTCAGGAAAGCTGATTTCCCTGAAATATTTTACTCAGAGATGCCTAAAAATGATTACTCTGATTCATATAATAAACTGTCCAAAGAAGTTTTTGAGACACATTCACAATCTTAAAATTTTAAATTTCTGCTCAAATGGTTTTCTTATTGGTTTTCAAAAAAATCATTAAGAAAATGAACAAGCAAACCAATGAAGAGGAAAAAAATAGTTACAGTACATATATCTGAAAAGGACTTGGGGTATATAAAAACTCTTGTAAATTAACAATAAAAACACAAATCACCTAATAAAAAATGTGCAAAAGATTTAAACACTTCACAGAAGAAGATATGCAAAGGGTCACTAAAAAAGTTTTTTTAAGAGCACAACACTATGAATTTTTAGGGAAAAAGAATGAAATCTTGCCATTTGGGACAAAATAGGTACACCTTGAGGGTATTAAGTAAAATGAGTTAGAGAAAGGCAAATAACATGATTTCACTCATATGTGGAATCTAAAAAAAGACAAAACAAACAAACAAAAGAAATGAAAACAAACCCATAGATACAGAGAACAGATTGGTGGTTACCAGAGGGGAAAGGGGTTGGGGGTGGACGAAATGGGTGAAGGGGTCATTTGTATGGTGACGGACGGTAACTAGACCTTTGGTGGTGATCACTTTGTAGTGTATACAGATATCAAATATAATGTTGTACACCTGAAACATATAATGTTACATACCAGTTTTACCTCAATTTTTAAAAAGTGACCATGCAAAATGTAGCAAAGATGTAGAACAACTGGAATGCTTATTCTCTGCCCATAGAGGTATAGATGGTATAACCACCTTGAGAAATGGGTTGATAGTTGCTTATGAAGGTAAACATGCATCTACACTGTCATCCAGTGATTTCACTCCAGCTATTTACTCAAGAGAAAGTAAAACGTATGTCCACAAAAAGACTTATACAGGAATACTCACAGCCCCCAAATTGGAAACAATCCAAATATCCATCAACAGGAGAAAAAATAAATAAATTATGCTGTATTCATACAATGGAATACTAATATAGCAATAAAAAAGAATGATTTCTGAAACACACAGCATGGATGAATCTCAAAAACATTACATTGAACAAATGAAACAGAATACATAAGAATATCTGTTGTATGATTTCTTTTATCTGAAGTCCAAGAATAGGTGATATGTGGTGACAGATATCAGAAAGTGATCCCCTCTTAAGGGTTGGGAGAGTGATTGAAAAGGGACATAGGAAACTTTTGGAGATTATGGAAATGTTTTTTATCTTGATTGTGGTGGTGCTTATACACGTGAACCCAAATATCAAACTCATCAAACTGAACACTTAAAATATGTGTATTTTATTGTATGAGAAATATCCCTCAATAAATAAAAAGGGAAAAATTAACAATGGTCATTTTCACTTATTTATTCAAAAACATTTCTTGAGTAAAGTTAGTATAATTATATATTTGATTTAAATTTGGACTTAAAATGATAAATGCCATATATTTCCTGCCATCAGGATCTTAAATTTCATTATTTTTCCTTCTATAAGTAAAGGAAACACAATAGCATCTGAAATGATCCTTAAGTTCTTTGGCTGAAAAAGAACAGACCCTCATTCAAATTACCTCAAATAATAAGGATATTTTGTGAGCATGCACACTGACGTAATCTCAAGAAAACCCAGAAACAGCCATGAGGTGGACCTCTGGAATTTGCAACAGGTCAAAAATTGAAGGACTTCATGTACCACAATGTTCATTGCAGCTCTATTTACAATAGCCAGGATATGGAAGCATCCAAAGTGTCCATCCACAGATGAATGGATAAAGAAGATGTGGCACATACATACAATGGAATATTACTCAGCCATAAAAAGAAACGAAATTGAGTTATTTGTAGTGAGGTGGATGGACCTAGAGTCTGTCATACAGAGTGAAGTAAGTCAGAAAGACAAAAACAAATACCGTATGCTAACACATATATATGGAATCTAAAAAAAAAAAAAAAAGGTTCTGAAGAACCTAGGGGCAGGACAGGAATAAAGACCCAGACGTAGAGAATGGACTTGAGGACACAGGGAGGGAGAAGGATAAGCTGGGACGAAGTGAGAGAGTGGCATGGACTTATATATACTACCAAATGTAAAATAGTTAGCTAGTGGGAAGCAGCCACATAGCACAGGGAGATCAGCTCAGTGCTCTGTGACCACCTAGAGGGGCGGGATGGGGAGGGTGGGAAGGAGGGAGACGCAAGAGGGAGGAGATATGGGGATATATGTATATGTATAGCTGATTAACTTTGTTATAAAGCAGAAACTAACACACCATTGTAAAGCAATTATACTCCAATAAAGATGTTAAGAAAAAAAAAAATTGAAGGACTCAAAGCAGGTATGGGAGCTAATTAGCCTATCACCCCCTCAACAGAAGGACTTTGTCGATCTCCCTCTGTTACTAGCTCCTGTGCTTCTGCTCTAGCCACTACCAAGCCAACTATCTCGCTCTGTGCTGTAGTATGTCTTTTGCCTTCTGCTTATGAATGATTTCTGCTTGCTCATAGCTTAGTCTCTAAGTAACGACTGCTTACTCATCACTTCAGCTCACTCAGCCCTACTGCTGCTAATAAAATAACCATTGCTTTCTCCATATATCTTCAGTAAGATGTACCCAAATAGAACATCTAAGTTGGCCTAAATAAACATCCACACTTTGACAGAACTTACTTGCAAAATCACCTTGCAAAATGACCAGGCCATTCACTAGACAGCTTAAAGACCAGCTGCACTGAGTTTACTGTCCTTCCTTGAGTCAACCACAGTGACATAAAGACAGAATAGATGATGCCATTATAGCAAGATATGGGTAAGAAAATACATATGGCTTTACTATCAACAGGGTGCTGCTTTAAGCAGAGCAATCTCCCTTAGATGGCGCAATAATTGGTAAGAACGTGATTGGCCTGTACTGCATGTTATCACTCTTAAATAATCCAAAAATATACCTGAAGTCCATAGTGGATTTTTCTGATGGGAGAGGAGAGACTGGCAGGAGGGTACCAATCCCTAGAGATAATACTTAATTTGCATTGTGTCCTAAAGCTCATGGAAGTGAAATGAAGCGTAATCAGTGTGCTCTTGGTGGATCCTTACAAAAAGAATACCAGGAACCAGGCCGGGAGTGAGGCGTAAGTCACCCCATTTAAGTGAGGGGTCAGTTAGATTAACATAATTATAATAACATAATAACAATTACATGGCACTCCCTACACACCAGGAGCTCTTCTAAGCACTTTATGTTATTAACTCTTAATTCTCATACATACTATGAGGTAGAGGAGACCAAGACACATATGGAAAAAGTCATTTATTCAATGCCAAATATCTCAGAAATGGCAGAGGTGGGATTTGATCATAAACAGCTTAGCTCCAGAGTACATTTTAACCACTATATTATTTGACTTCTTTGTGGCTATTCACCAATTTACCAAGATAGAATCTAGTTTGAAAATGGAGGACTGATGCCTATTTTAAAGGAAGGAAACCCTCCCTGCTCCCAGTGGGTGACCTGCTTCTATAACAGTGACTTGATTAAACCTTGTAAGAAACCATTAGAGTAGCTCCCCAATGAAGTCATGAGACTTCATTAATGAAGTGACTTAAGTGACTCTCTAGATCTAAGGGGAAAATGCAGGCTCCATTCCTGGTACTATCTGGATATCATTGGTGAGAGGGAGAACCTTCACCCATGAGGTGGAAGATAAGTATGAACCAAGAGCCAAGCTCAGAACCATCCAGCAGTGGCTGCTTAATCACCTGCAACACATGCACCCAGGAGAACATCTCACCTCTCATCTTACCTCACCTTACACTGTTACACAGCACCTAATAATTTTCAAAGCATCTCCACTCCTATTTTGAGCTTACACCAACCTGGTAAGGTAGGTAGAACTTTATCATCCTCATGTCACAGATTATGAGGTTCAAGTTCCAAGACGGTAAGTGATCATGCAAGGCCACATGAAAAGTTAAATAGTGTAAAGGGGATGAGGACCCAGGGTTTCTGCACCCAGATTCAGTGTTCTCCCCCTAGCACTTTACCAGCATGGACATGTGAGAGACAATCCAAATGCTTTCAAATAATAGATCAATGAGACAACTTAGCCAGGCTTTCCACGTTAGGTCTAAGATCAGTAGTCAGATACCCAAGAATGCCATCCTAAGTATATGGCAGCTCATGACTTCTGATTTCTTGTTCAGTAGAGAGGGTACAAATTCATTTAGTTTTCTGTATATTTGCCTTTTGAAGTCATCCATCGGTCAACAATAACTGGGTATTAAGAGAAGGACTGTCATGTATGTTAATCAAACATATGCCTAAGTTTTCACCGGGGCAAATGAGAAGCTTACATGGGTTAAAACTAGCTGAATTTCCATTACAAGTACATTCCAATAGATTAAAATCAGTTGACCTAAACCCACACAAATGATCCACCAACACGATATTTAAGTATACTACATTCTATTAATAGTCTATTTTTACAAAAATTTTTTTTAAAAACTAAATAACTCTTTGATTTTAAATTATGAACAACAAAGTTTAAATTTCTCAAGAAACGTACCATTCTTTAGGAAATAATGCATTTGTTTTGAGAGTCAAATTACCTTTGACCAGAACTTTAAAGATTCCAGTCAGAAAAGACAACAAAATATACTAATATGGTAGCACTTGAAAGGTAGCAGAATACGCCACCCCAAAATATGATCGTAGGAGTTCAGGACAGGACACCCCACCCCAAACTATGCTGGTCTGGTATATTGATTATTTTGAGCTGTAGGTACTTAAAAAAACAGAAAATTCAGGGACAGGTTTTCTCTGAACTCCCCTTATCTGCCTAAAGGCAAATCCTCCAAAAGTAACTCAGTTGTCATAAATCTCCTCCCTCGGGAATTTCTTCAACCAGGAAAGATTGACTCATCACATGAGATGAGAGTAGAAATGGCACCACATGGGAATGTAAATTGGTGCAGCCACTATGAAGAACAGTATGAAGGTTCCTCAAAAAACTAAAAATAAAGTTGTCATATAAAAAAAAAAAAGAACTTTATGGATTCAATAATTTACTTCAGGAAATATATCCCCAACATATATGATTTCTTCATATATGATTAACACTTCCTAAAATTCTCATTAATTTATTTATTCATTCAAAAACAGTTACTAAGTACCTACTCTGAGCCATTCTGGACACAAGGGATGCAACAGTGAAAAAAATAGCAAATTGAAAAAATCTTTGCCTTCATGGAGATAGCACTGGGGGAGGAAGAAAAGCAACCGATAAAAAACAAGTAGGTAAAATGTATAGTATAATAGATGGTGATAAATGCTAAGAGAAACAGCAAAGGAGGGTTAGAAGCCAGTTAGAAGGAGCTATAGTTTAAATAGGGTGACAAAGGCATCTTAGTTTGCCTGGGACTGATCAGGTTTTAAAACTAAAGTCCCACGTCCTAGAAATCTTCAGTCCCAGGCAAAACAGAATACTTGTCACTCTAAATCTAGACTGAGTGGCCAGAAAAGACATACCATGAAAATATTATTTGAGTAAAAAGAACATTCCAAATAGAGGAAACAGAAAGTGCAAAGACTGAGGCTGGAACATGCCTGGCTTATTTGAGCAAAAAGCAAGGACCAGTGTGGTTGGAGCTGGTGTGAGCAAGGTGTGAGAGAAGTAAAAAATGAGATGAAAGTATGACCCAGTGTGGTGCTTCAGGGAAATGTTCAGTGTCCTCAGCAGGAGGAAGGAATATCGTCAGTACTGCTGCTCCTTACCAGGAAGAAACCTGCCCTGGATGCTGGTTGTTCCCAGTTCTGACTTCTGGTACTTCAGGGAGACCAAGAAGCAAAAGGGGACAAGAAAAGTAGTTGGGGAAGGGAGGAGAAAGAAATGAGCCCAGCCCTAAGGAAAGGATCCCTCCCATAAATTCATCTTCCTCAAGGAAGTTTGAGGTTAAATCCTCAGATGTGCCTGCGTATTTATCCCATCTCTCCATTTCTTCCTCTCTAATCCTGTTCAGCTAGGCTCCTTCTGTTTGTTGACAACTCAGGGTTTTAAAGTTAGTACTACCACCAGACATTCCTGCTAATGGAAGAAGTCCAAATTCTATTTGGCCACGAATACAATTACACCCACAGAAGTATATTTTTGCTCCTAGCTTCAGTCTTCTTTTTGCCAGGTAGATAATTTATACAGAGCTAGAAAAAGATTGCTTGGGGGCAAATGACACAATACACTTGGCGCAGAAAGACACAGCCTCCATTTCTGAGACCGAGACATTGAGCAGTTCACTTCACTTTTCAACTCCCATTTCAGCATCTGTTTTAATTTAAATGGAGACGATATTTCTTTACAATCTACTAGCACCAGAAGGGTGTCATGAGGACACTTTTAAAATGCTTTCAACTACCCAAGATGAAAGATACTTTATGAGCATTATGCGATGCTGTCACTGAATCTTCATTCTCACTAGCCCTATTTATGTATCTTTCTTTTTTATTTTCAGCAAACATAATCATGCAGTACACCCATTGTCTGCATACTTGGTAAATTTGCTAACTAGGCATTCGTGTGCTCCTTCAGGTGTTTCATCCATATTTATTGATATTCATCAAATAAGCAGGAATAGTGATGTAGCCTGTTTGCTTTTTTAATTTTCTGCTGCTTTAGTTGAAGACGAATTAAATTGTCTTTCACATGTTATCAGCAGCTGTCAAAAAGCATACCTTACTCAAAGACTTATTTTGTATTCAGAAAGCACAAAATCATGCAACCCAGTCACCCCAGAAGCAAACTCAAAAGTTATCTATAGCTGTTTATTGAGAGGCAATTATGTGTCAACCATCAAATTCTTAAGACTGTATCTGGGAGCATTACCAGGAATGGGTAAACCACCATGTGACATATATGATTTCAAAGACTCCTAGCAATAATCCTTCCCCTGAATGTATTTTCCTAAATAGATGCCTCTAAATAATACAAGAGGGCCCATTAATGGTCTCCAGGCCTTGAGTGGAGGCTTCACAAGTAATTTCAGCCACAAACACCCTCATAAGAGGGGTGAGTTTAGGTTTGGGAGAGTAGGAAGTAAGAGGATAAGAGCATAAGCATAAGAAAAACACTTGAAGGAGATTAAACTGGATATGTGAGACCCCTGCCTGATAGAAGAATGAAGAGTAAAAATGAAAATATTGTATTTTAAAAGGTATTTTTATAAGTATTTGAAGTCATTCAATTTCTAGAAATTGACAATTGATACCTTGTAAGAGCTTATAATGTAGCAAACATTTAGCCTTTAAAAATTATTATGTATATTTAACATAGCAGAGATGGGACTTCCCTGATGGCGCAGTGGCTAAGAATCCACCTGCCAATGCAGGGGACACAGGTTCGAGCCCTGGTCTGGGAAGATCCCACTCGCCACTGAACAACTAAGCCCATGCACCACAACTACTGAGGCTGCACTCTAGAGCCCGTGCACCACAACTACTAAAGCCTGCACGCTAGAGCCCGTGCTCCGCAACAAGAAAAGCCACCACAATGAGAAGCCCACACACCGCAACAAAGAGTAGCCCCCGCTCGCTGCAACTAGAGAAAGCCTGTGCACAGCAACAAAGACCCAACACAGCCAAAAATTAATTAATTAATTAATTAATTATTTTTAAAAGCTAATTGGAGAATATTAGAAGCAATTTAAAAAAAACATAGCAGGAGTTTTTTTGTTCAACTCTTTTTTTTCTTGTTTTCCTTGTATTTTGTTTTGTTTTCTTTCTTGAAAAAAAAAAGAGGGAGGAGTAAAATATTTACTAGAAAATGTACACACACACACACACACACACACACACACAGAGAGAGAGAAAAGAAACAAAAAGTTTAAGTTCATGAACCTCATTCTTAAATCTGAGATTATTGACAAATTCATTTAACCTTCATATATATTGATTACCTAATATGGCAGATGCTTATAACATAACCACCCTTCTCTTATCCCAGGATTACTCCATTATGTGAGATAATGTGTACAAAAACACTCTGAAAAATATATCACTATTCAAATATTAGATAGAATTCATTATTTTTTTAGTTTCAACCTATTAATTTTATTCTCCCTTCTGTCCATCAAAGTTTACCCTGAACAAACTTGCAAAAAAAACCTTATGTGGGACTTCCCCAGTGGCGCAGTGGTTAAGAATCTGCCTGCCAGTGCAGGGAACACGGGTTCGATCCCTGGTTCAGGAAGATCCCACATGCCACAGAGCAACTAAGCCTGTGCGCCACAACTCCTGAGCCTGCACTCTAGAGCCTGGGCGCCACAACTACTGAAGCCCACGTGCTCTAGGGCCCGCGTGCTACAACTACTGAAGCCCGCACTCCTAGAGCCCGTGCTCCACAACAAGAGAAGCCACCGCAATGAGAAGCCTGCACACCACAAGGATGAGTAGCCCCCACTCGCCGCAACTAGAGAAAGCCCACACGCAGCAACAAAGACTCAATGCAGCCAAAACAAAACAAAACAAAAAAAGAAAACAAAAAAAAACCTTTGGCATTTTCTTATGCAATTGCACTCTGCCACTTCCATAGGAGACTATGTTTATATTCGCCCAGCCTCTAGCAAGCATATCACTCCACCCTGTGTAGCCAAAGTGAAAGAATAGTCCTGAATAAAAAAATAAGGGTCAATCATTCAATAAACAAAAACTCCTTGTGTTTCAGTCATCTACTTGTCATGATGAGAAGCCACAAAACTATATTTGCATAGGAAGTACAAAAATAAATAAATAAATAATAAAGAAGGGGGAAAAAAGAAAAACCTGAGCAATCATCACATATTTTTCCTTTGAGGGAACATTCCTCAGTCTGTGTTTCAAGAAGGTATTTTTGTTAAGGATTTTTTTTGTAGATTTCCCAATATGTAACCTTATAATGATGTAACCTGCATCTCTATAAATTATATAGCATGTGTCAGAATCAAATGCTCTTAAAATATTATAAAAGGTTGCTAAATATATTTTGCACATTCCTTCCTAACTCTATGTTATACAGTAATTGATACACAGCCCACAAAACATCTAAAAATACTTTTACAGCAAAATAAATGTCTGCAATTTCTTTCTACTCTATAGTAAATGTGGACCACAAAAACCAATGTAGAAGTTCAAAAGTACAATTCAGGAAACGAAGGAAAGGAAAGATAAAATAGTGGTCTCCACAACTCAACATTTACTTCATCTCTGCCTAATTACCGATCCACGCATAGTTCAAAGAGTTAGAATCCGTTAGAATCATGCCCTTTTCCCAAACATATAGAAGTATTTTTTTCTCTGGTCAGGAGACTGAATTTAAATTAAGCAAATATGAAGAAGTAGCAAACAACTTGCTTGGACACACTGTTGTTTGTTTATCCCACATCCAGTCTCCCTTCATCCTTCCTAACAGAAGGATGGTCTTCTTTAGGTATCCATGTCTCCCCTCCATGACTCAGGAGAGGAGCTCCTGACTCCTCACCCTCTCTAAGCGTAGCTCTCCACTGAGTAAATAGAAAATTGTGTAACTCTCAAAACTGCTTTTGGTCTAAGGTAGGATGTGTCCTAAGGTACACAGATTAGACTGAAGGGAACAACTTGATTCCATATGATTCCATACTTGAGGTCGGGGATCTCACTCTCTCCTGCTGGATGTGAACAAGAAATCATATAGCCCTGACAGTAACCACAAGGGAGAGAAACAGGAATAGGATGAAGCTGATGCTGTGTATGCTAGACCACAGAGGTAGAAAAAAACCTGGATCCTCAATGACTTCACACCAGCCATTTGATAACAAGAAGCCTGCCTTACTTCTGACTTAACCAGTTATATAAAATAAATGTCATAATTGTTTAACCAATTTAGGTTGGATTTTTGTTGTTGTTGCTACTTGCAGCCAAACACATTGCAACTGTTAGCAGACATATTCCTTTCAAGTGTTATTTTGTGCAGCTTATTAATGAGTAGACCTGTTAGGTAGGTACAAGCAAGCTCATACATGTACGTTTGCATTCATTGTATTGTATGCAAGTGACTAGTTCAGCTAGCTGCTGTTACTGGGCTGGAGAGGTGAGGGAGTCAACAGTAAAAATGCTTCATGCATCTCCATACAAAGGTATCAGTTATAGCACTAACACAAAACAAGTAGTGACTCTTCCCTGCTAGGAGTTGTTAAAACAACATTCTCATCACCACAGTGTACAAAAATTATTTATGAAGAGAAAACTTAGTTTAAAAGGCTGCATGCTATCTCATCTTCCTGAAGGAGTCTTTCCACTCTTCCTCTCCACCTGATCTGGCTGAGTCTTACTCACTCTTCAGGGTTCAATATCATGGCCTCTTCTCCCGGGAAGCCCTTTTTGACCCATGAACACCAGACTAGATGCTCTTCTTATTTGTTTCCAGAGCATTCTCTTCTAACCCCAATCCCAGCTCTCTACTATATGGCAATTTCCTTTTTGTTTGTTTGTACTCACACCTAGCATGTAAGTTCCCCTGGGGCTGGGATGATGTCCAATTCACTATTGCATCCATAGTATCTAACCCAATGCCTGTTCATCATAGGTGTTCAATAACCATTAACAGAGTGAACATAGGCCCAGAATGCTTTGAATAGAACAAGACCTAGAGTTGCAGCATAAAATAGCCATTCCTTTTAGAAAATTGAATAGGAACTATTTTGGAAAAAGCAAAATTTCCAAAATAAGACTTTCTTTGAGGTGAATTCTGAGCATTTGTAATTGCATATTTCAAAAAATTTATTAAAGGCCCTGATGCAAGAAGAAAATATATCTTATGCTATAAGAGATAAATATATGTATGCATATACACATATATATATACATATATTTTTAAACTATGTAAACTAGGGAAGAAAAAAAATTGGGGTTTATAGCAGAGACAGTACCCTTAGCTAGATTGTCTAGAGTAATCATCAGTTCCTTAATGAGAAATAATTGAACATGGAGATCAGAATTCTATGTCCTTTATCATTTATTGTTCTTAAGTACAGTTATACACTTCAGTCATTCTCAACAATTTTGTACTGTTCATAAAGGTCCAGATTAAAGAGTCCTTTCAAGTATTTTTGATGTAGGTAAATCCTAATTGACTGTTTTACCCTAAAGATTCTGTTGCCCAGAAATGATGATTTCTATTATGTATGAAGTTTTAATAATTATTAACTTTTTAAAATTTTAATTGGGATTTCCCTGGTGGTCCAGTGGGTAAGACTCCACGCTCCCAATGCGGGGGCCCGGGTTTGATCCCTGGTCAGGGAACTAGATCCCACATGCATGCCGTAACTAAGAGCCCGCATGTCGCAACTAAGACCCAACACAGCCTAAATAAATAAATAAATATTATTTTAAAAATTCCCCATCTCCACCTTTAAGTAAGTAAACAAATAAATAAAATTTTAATCACTAGTCATGTTATTCTGGGTGCATATAATTCTAGAGGTCAATTACTATTTAAAATGGAACCAGAGACAACCAAAGTTATGTTATTACACCACAATTTTTGGTATCAAATAATTACAAAAACTCAAACTTCACTAGAACTTGGAAATCTCAAGCACTTTTCTAATATAGGACTTTGTTAAAAATAGAACTTGTTTTATGCCATTAGAAAATGTCAAAATTTTAACAATATAAATTGTAACAGAAGGCTTTCATTTTCCTTAATTAGAGCAAAGAAATTTGTTTTTTTAAAGTAATATTTTTATTCATGAAAACTAACACCTCAAAGAGGTCATAAAGTGTGTGAAGAGCAGATTTTATGGGAGATAAAGCAGAATAGTCACACTATATATCTAGAATACTTGCATTTGTTTTTTTTAAATTTTTTTTTATACATCACGTTCTTATTAGTTATCTATTTTATACATATTAGTGTATACATGTCAATACCAATCTCCCAATTCGTCCCACCACCACCACCACCACCACCACTACCCCCACTTTCCCCCCTTGGTGTCCATAGGTTTGTTCTCTACATCTGAGTCTCTATTTCTGCCTTGCAAACCAGTTCATCTGTACCATTTTTCTAGATTCCACATATATGCGTTAATATACAATATTTGTTTTTCTCTTTCTGACTTACTTCACTCTGTATGACAGTCTCTAGGTCCATCCACATCTCTACAAATGACCCAATTTCGTTCCTTTTTATGGCTGAGTAATATTCCATTGTGTATATGTACCACATCTTCTTTATCCATTCGTCTGTCGATGGGCATTTAGGTTGCTTCCGTGACCTGGCTATTGTAAATAGTGCTGCAATGAACATTCGGGTGCATGTGTCTTTTTTTTTTTTTTTTTTTTTTTGATTTTTAGAAATTTCATGTAATGTCTGAAACATTTATATTAACATATTTCCATACATATTTCCATACAAATACAAATATAAGATTTTTAGAAATTTCATGTAATGTCTGAAACATTTATATTAACATGTTTCCATACAAATAACCCAATGAAAGTTTAGTATTAGTTGTTTGTTTTTTTATACTGCAGGTTCTTATTAGGCATCAGTTTTATACACATCAGTGTATACATGTCAATCCCAATCGCCCAATTCAGCACACCACCATCCCCACCCCACCGCAGTTTTCCCCCCTTGGTGTCCATATGTCCATTCTCTACATCTGTGTCTCAACTTCTGCCCTGCAAACTGGCTCATCTGTACCATTTTTCTAGGTTCCGCATACATGCATTAATATACGATATTTGTTTTTCTCTTTCTGACTTACTTCACTCTGTATGACAGTCTCTAGATCCATCCACGTCTCAACAAATGACTCAATTTCGTTCCTTTTTATGGCTGAGTAATATTCCATTGTATATATGTACCACAACTTCTTTATCCATTCATCTGTTGATGGGCATTTAGGTTGCTTCCATGCCCTGGCTATTGTAAATAGTGCTGCAATGAACATTCGGGTGCATGTGTCTTTTTGAATTACGGTTTTCTCTGGGTATATGCCCAGTAGTGGGATTGCTGGGTCATATGGTAATTCTATTTTTAGTTTTTTAAGGAACCTCCATATTGTTCTCCATAGTGGCTGTATCAATTTACATTCCCACCAACAGTGCAAGAGGGTTCCCTTTTCACCACACCCTCTCCAGCATTTGTTGTTTGTAGATTTTCTGATGATGCCCATTCTAACAGGAGTGAGGTGATACCTCATTGTAGTTTTGATTTGCATTTCTCTAATAATTAGTGATGTTGAGCATCTTTTCATGTGCTTCGTGGCCATCTGTATGTCTTCTTTGGAGAAATGTCTATTTAGGTCTTCTGCCCATTTTTGGATTGGGGTGTTTGTTTCTTTGATATTGAGCTGAATGAGCTGTTTATATATTTTGGAGATTAATCCTTTGTCCGTTGATTCATTTGCAAATATTTTCTCCCATTCTGAGGGTTGTCTTTTCGTCTTGTTTATGGTTTCCTTTGCTGTGCAAAAGCTTTGAAGTTTCATTAGGTCCCATTTGTTTATTTTTGTTTTTATTTCCATTACTCTAGGAGGTGGATCAAAAAAGATCTTGCTGTGATTTATGTCAAAGAGTGTTCTTCCTATGTTTTCCTCTAAGAGTTTTATAGTGTCCAGTCTTATATTTAGGTCTCTAATCCATTTTGAGTTTATTTTTGTGTATGGTGTTAGGGAGTATTCTAATTTCATTCTTTTACATGTAGCTGTCCAGTTTTCCCAGCACCACTTATTGAAGAGACTGTCTTTTCTCCATTGTATATCTTTGCCTCCTTTGTCATAGATTAGTTGACCATAGGTGCGTGGGTTAATCTCTGGGCTTTCTATCTTGTTCCATTGATCTATGTTTCTGTTTTTGTGCCAGTACCATATTGTCTTGATTACTGTAGCTTTGTAGTATAGTCTGAAGTCAGGGAGTCTGATTCCTACAGCTCCATTTTTTTGCCTCAAGACTGCTTTGGCTATTCGGGGTCTTTTGTGTCTCCATACAAATTTTAAGATGATTTGTTCTAGCTCCGTAAAAAATGCCATTGGTAATTTGATAGGGATTGCATTGAATCTGTAGATTGCTTTGGGTAGTATACTCATTTTCACAATGTTGATTCTTCCAATCCAAGAACATGGTATATCTCTCCATCTGTTGGTATCATCTTTAATTTCTTTCATCAGTGTCTTATAGTTTTCTGCATACAGGTCTTTTGTCTCCCTAGGTAGGTTTATTCCTAGGTATTTTATTCTTTTTGTTGCAGTGGTAAATGGGAGTGTTTCCATAATTTCTCTTTCAGATTTTTCATCATTAGTGTATAGGAATGCAAGAGATTTCTGTGCATTAATTTTGTATCCTGCAACTTTACCATATTCATTAATTAGCTCTAGCAGTTTTCTGGTGGCAGTTTTAGGATTCTCTATGTATAGTATCATGTCATCCGCAAACAGTGACAGTTTTACTTCTTCTTTTCCAATTTGTATTCCTTTTATTTCTTTTTCTTCTCTGATTGCCGTGGCTAGGACTTCCAAAACTATGTTGAATAATAGTGGTGAGAGTGGACATCCTTGTCTCGTTCCTGATCTTAGAGGAAATGCTTTCAGTTTTTCACCATTGAGAATGATGTTTGCTGTGGGTTTGTCATATATGGCCTTTATTATGTTGAGGTAGGTTCCCTCTATGCCCACTTTCTGGAGAGTTTTTATCAGAAATGGGTGTTGAATTTTGTCAAAAGCTTTTTCTGCATCTATTGAGATGATCATATGGTTTTTATTCTTCAATTTGTTAATATGGTGTATCACATTGATTGATTTGCGTATATTGAAGAATCCTTGCATCCCTGGGATAAATCCCACTTGATCGTGGTGTATGATCCTTTTAATGTGTTGTTGGATTCTGTTTGCTAGTATTTTGTTGAGGATTTTTGCATCTATATTCATCAGTGATATTGGTCTGTAATTTTCTTTTTTTGTAGTGTCTTTGTCTGGTTTTGGTATCAGGGTGATGGTGGCCTCATAGAATGAGTTTGGGAGTGTTCCTTCCTCTGCAATTTTTTGGAAGAGTTTGAGAAGGATGGGTGTTAGCTCTTCTCTAAATGTTTGATAGAATTCACCTGTGAAGCCATCTGGTCCTGGACTTTTGTTTGTTGGAAGATTTTTAATCACAGTTTCAATTTCATTACTTGTGATTGGTCTGTTCATATTTTCTATTTCTTCCTGGTTCAGTCTTGGAAGGTTATACCTTTCTAAGAATTTGTCCATTTCTTCCAGGTTGTCCATTTTATTGGCATAAAGTTGCTTGTAGTAGTCTCTTAGGATGCTTTGTATTTCTGCAGTGTCTGTTGTAACTTCTCCTTTTTCATTTCTGATTTTATTGATTTGAGTCCTCTCCCTCTTTTTCTTGATGAGTCTGGCTAATGGCTTATCAATTTTGTTTATCTTCTCAAAGAACCAACTTTTAGTTTTATTGATCTTTGCTATTGTTTTCTTTGTTTCTATTTCATTTATTTCTGCTCTGATCTTTATGATTTCTTTCCTTCTGCTAACTTTGGGTTTTGTTTGTTCTTCTTTCTCTAGTTTCTTTAAGTGTAAGGTTAGATTGTTTACTTGAGCTTTTTCTTGTTTCTTTAGGTAGGCTTGTATAGCTATAAACTTCCCTCTTAGAACTGCTTTTGCTGCATCCCATAGGTTTTGGGTCGTCGTGTTTTCATTGTCATTTGTCTCTAGGTATTTTTTGATTTCCTCTTTGATTTCTTCAGTGATCTCTTGGTTATTTAGTAACGTATTGTTTAGCCTCCATGTGTTTGTCCTTTTTACGTTTTTTTCCCTGTAATTCATTTCTAATCTCATAGCGTTGTGGTCAGAAAAGATGCTTGATATGATTTCAATTTTCTTAAATTTACTGAGGCTTGATTTGTGACCCAAGATGTGATCTATCTTGGAGAATGTTCCGTGCGCACTTGAGAAGAACGTGTAATCTGCTGTTTTTGGATGGAATGTCCGATATATATCAATTAAATCTATCTGGTCTATTGTGTCATTTAAAGCTTCTGTTTCCTTATTTATTTTCATTTTGGATGATCTGTCCATTGGTGTAAGTGAGGTGTTAAAGTCCCCCACTATTATTGTGTTACTGTCGATTTCCTCTTTTATAGCTGTTAGCAGTTGCCTTATGTATTGAGGTGCTCCTATGTTGGGTGCATATATATTTATAATTGTTATATCTTCTTCTTGGATTGATCCCTGGATCATTATGTAGTGTCCTTCCTTGTCTCTTGTAACATTCTTTAATTTAAAGTCTATTTTATCTGATATGAGTATAGCTACTCCAGCTTTCTTTTGATTTCCATTTGCATGGAATATCTTTTTCCATCCCATCACTTTCAGTCTGTATGTGTCCCTAGGTCTAAAGTGGGTCTCTTGTAGACAGCATATATATGGGTCTTGTTTTTGTATCCATTCAGCCAGTCTATGTCTTTTTGTTGGGGCATTTAATCCATTCACGTTTAAGGTAATTATCGATATGTATGTTCCTATGACCATTTTCTTAATTGTTTTGGGTTTGTTTTTGTAGGTCCTTTTCTTCTCTTGTGTTTCCCACTTAGAGAAGTTCCTTTAGCATTTGTTGTAGAGCTGGTTTGGTGGTGCTGAATTCTCTTAGCTTTTGCTTGTCTGTAAAGCTTTTGATTTCTCCATCAAATCTAAATGAGATCCTTGCCGGGTAGAGTAATCTTGGTTGTAGGTTCTTCCCTTTCATCACTTTAAGTATATCATGCCACTCCCTTCTGGCTTGCAGAGTTTCTGCTGAGAAATCAGCTGTTAACCTTATGGGAGTTCCCTTGTATGTTATTTGTCGTTTTTCCCTTGCTGCTTTCAATAATTTTTCTTTGTCTTTAATTTTTGCCACTTTGATTACTATGTGTCTCGGCGTGTTTCTCCTTGGGTTTATCCTGTATGGGACTCTCTGCGCTTCCTGGACTTGGGTGGCTATTTCCTTTCCCATGTTAGGGAAGTTTTCGACTATAATCTCTTCAAATATTTTCTCTGGTCCTTTCTCTCTCTCTTCTCCTTCTGGGACCCCTATAATGCGAATGTTGTTGCGTTTAATGTTGTCCCAGAGGTCTCTTAGGCTGTCTTCATTTCTTTTCATTCTTTTTTCTTTAGCCTGTTCCGCAGCAGTGAATTCCATCATTCTGTCTTCCAGGTCACTTATCCGTTCTTCTGCCTCAGTTATTCTGCTATTGATTCCTTCTAGTGTAGTTTTCATTTCAGTTATTGTATTGGTCATCTCTGTTTGTTTGTTCTTTAATTCTTCTAGGTCTTTGTTAATCATTTCTTGCATCTTCTCAATCTTTGCCTCCATTCTTATTCCAAGGTCCTGGATCATCTTCACTATCATTATTCTGAATTCTTTTTCTGGAAGGTTGCCTATCTCCACTTCATTTAGTTGTTTTTCTGGGGTTTTTTCTTGTTCCTTCATCTGGTACATAGCCCTCTGCCTTTTCATCTTCTCTATCTTTCTGTAACTGTGGTTTTTGGTCCACAGGCTGCAGGATTATAGTTTTTCTTGCTTCTGTTGTCTGCCCTCTGGTGGTTGAGGCTATCTAAGAGGCTTGATGGGAGGCTCTGGTGGTGGGTAGAGCTGACTGTTGCTCGCATGTGTCTTTTTGAATTATGGTTTTCTCTGGGTATATGCCCAGTAGTGGGATTGTTGAGTCATATGGTAATTCTATTTTTAGTTTTTTAAGGGACCTCCATACTGCTCTCCACAGTGGCTGCATCAATTTACATTCCTACCAACAGTGCAATAGGGTTCCCTTTCCTCCACACCCTCTCCAGCATTTGTTGTTCGTAGATTTTCTAATGATGCCCATTCTAACTGGTGTGAGGTGATACCTCATTGTAGTTTTGATTTGCATTTCTCTAATAATTAGTGATGTTGAGCAGCTTTTCATGTGCCTCTTGGCCAGCTGTATGTCTTCTTTGGAGAGATGTCTATTTAGGTCTTCTGCCCATTTTTGGATTAGGTTGTTTTTTTTTTAATATTGAGCTTCATGAGCTGTTTCTTTTTTGGAGATTAATCCTTTGTCCATTGATTCATCTGCAAATATTTTCTCCCATTCTGAGGGTTGTCTTTTCCTCTTGTTTATAGTTTCCTTTGCTGTGCAAAAGTTTTTGTTTCATTAGGTTCCATTTGTTTATTTTGGTTTTTATTTCCATTACTCTAGGAGGTGGATCAAAACAGATCTTGCTGTGATTTATATCAAAGAGTGTTCTTCCCATGTTTTCCTCTAAGAGTTTTATAGTGTCTGGCCTTACATTTAGGTCTTTAATCCATTTTGAGTTTATTTTTCTGTATGGTATTAGGGAGTGTTCTAACTTCATTCTTTTACATGTAGTTGTCCAGTTTTCCCAGCACCACTTATTGAAGAAACTGTCTTTTCTGCATTGTATATCTTTGCCTCCTTTGTCATAGATTAGCTGACCATAGGTGTGTGGGTTTATCTCTGGGCTTTCTATCCTATTCCATTGATCTATATTTCTGTTTTTGTGCCAGTACTATATTGTCTTGATTACTGTAGCTTTGTAGTATAGTCTGAAGTCACGGAGTCTGATTCCTCCAGCTCCATTTTTTCCCCTCAAGATTGCTTTGGCTATTCAGGGTCTTTTGGGTTTCCATACAAATTTTAAGATTTTTTTGTTCTAGTTCTGTAAAAAATGCCATTGGTAATTTGGTAGGGATTGCATTGAATCTGTAGATTGCTATGGGTAATATAGTCATTTTCACAATATTGATTCTTCTGATCCAAGATCATGGTATATCTCTCCATCTGTTTGTGTCATCTTTGATTTCTTTCATCAGTGTCTTACAGTTTTCTCAGTACAAGTCTTTTACCTCCTTAGGTAGGTTTATTCCTAGGTATTTTATTCTTTTTGTTGCAATGGTGAATGGGATTGTTTCCTTAATTTCTCTTTCTGATCTTTCATCATTGGTGTATAGGAATGCAAGAGATTTCTGTGTGTTAATTTTGTATCCTGCAACCTTACCAAATTCATTGATTAGCTCTAGTAATTTTCTGGTGGCATTGTTAGGATTATTTATGTGTAGTATCATGTCATCTGCAAACAGTGACAGTTTTACTTCTCTTTTCCAATTTGTTCTGTTTTTATTTCTTTTTCTTCTCTGATTGCCGAGGCTAGGACTTCCAAAACTATGTTGAATAATAGTGGCAAGAGTGGACATCCTTGTCTTGTTCCTGATCTTAGAGGAAATGCTTTCAGTTTTTCACCATTGAGAATGATGTTTGCTGTGTGTTTGTTGTATATGGCCTTTATTATGTTGAGGTAGGTTCCTTCTATGTCCACTTTCTGGAGAGTTTTTATCCTGAGTGGGTGTTGAATTTTGTCAAGAGCTTTTTCTGCATCTATTGAGATGATCATATGGTTTTTATTCTTCAGTTTGTTCATATGGTGTATCACATTGATTGATTTGTGTATATTGAAAAATTCTTGCATCCCTGGGATAAATCCCACTTGATCATGGTGTATGATCCTTTTAATGTGTTGTTGGATTCTGTTTGCTAGTATTTTGTTGAGGATTTTTGCATCTATATTCATGAGTGATATTGGCCTGCAATTTTCTTTTTTTGTAGTGTCTTTGTCTGGTTTTGGTATCATGGTGATGGTGGCCTCATAGAATGAGTTTGGGTGTGTTCCTTCCTCTGCAATTTTTTGGAAGAGTTTGAGAAGGATGGGTGTTAGCTCTTCTCTAAATGTTTGATAGAATTCACCTGTGAAGCCACCTGGTCCTGGACTTTTGTTTGTTGGAAGATTTTAAATCACAGTTTCAATTTCATTACTTGTGATTGGTCTGTTCACATTTTCTATTTCTTCCTGGTTCAGTTTTGGAAGGTTATACCTTTCTAAGAATTTGTCCATTTCTTCCAGGTTGTCTATTTTATTGGCACAGAGTTGCTTGTAGTAGTCTCTTATGATGCTTTGTATTTCTGTGGTGTCCATTGTAACTTCTCGTTTTTCATTTCTAATATTATTGATTTGAGTCCTCTCCCTCTTTTTCTATTTTTTTTTTTAGAATGCAAGTTTTATTTTTGAATCTGCATTGAAATAAATATGTTAATCTTTGAAAAATATTTGGTTATATGCCACTAAAATTATTCCTAGAGCCCCCAGTGATAGTCATGCCCCATTCTGGAAAACAGTACCATAGGGAATTAGTGGAGGTACCCTGGGGAGGTAGGATGAGGCCACTGTTTGTTAAGCAAGGGTCATCTTTGTCCCAAGTAAGCTGCTTGTTGCTGTTCATAATTCTCTGAGCCCCAGACCTACCAGCATATTTGATCTTATCTTTCCTGGCTGGCAACAATTTGGTGGCTCCCTATTCTCTTCTAGATAGAAGAGTAAATGCCTTAACATAACCTACAAGGTCCTTGGGGATCCTGGGATAGGCCTACCATGGCCCCATCAGGCTGGTGAAGAGAGGAAGACAGGAGACAGGGAGGATCTCCTGGAGGAAGTGACATTTGAGCTGAAGTCTAACTGATTTATGGGAGAGAAGTAGGTGATGGTGGTGAAGAGCTTTTTCAGGTAGAATCTCCCTCTTTTTCTTGATGAGTCCTCTAAGGGTTTATCAGTTTTGTTTATCTTCTCAAAGAACCAGCTTTTAGTTTTATTGACCTTTGCTATTGTTGTCTTTGTTTCTATTTCATTTGTTTCTGCTCTGATCTTTATGATTTATTTCCTTATACTAACTTTGGGTTTTGTTTGTTATTCTTTCTCTAGTTCCTTTAGGTGTAAGGTTAGATTGTTTATTTGAGATGTTTCTTGTTTCTTGAGGTAGGCTTGTATAGCTATAAAATTCCCTCTTAGAACTGCTTTTGCTGCATCCCATAGGTTTTGGATCATCGTGTTTTCATTGTTATTTATCTCTAAGTATTGTTTGATTTCCTCTGTGATTTCTTCAGTGATCTCTTGGTTATTTAGTAATGTATTGTTTAGCCTCTATGTGTTTGTGTTTTTTACGTTTTTTTCCATGTAATTTATTTCTAATCTCATAGCTTTGTGGTCAGAAAAGATGCTTGATACGGTTCCAATTTTCCTAAATTTACTGAGGCTTGATTTGTGACCCGAGATGTGATCTATCCTGGAGAGTGTTCCATGTGCACTTGAGGAGAAAGTGTAATCTGCTGCTTTCGGATGGAATGTCCTATAAATATCAATTAAATCTACCTGGTCTATTGTGTCATTTAAAGCTGTGCTTCCTTATTAACTGTCTGTCAGGATGGTCTGTCCTTTCATGTAGGTGAGGTGTTAAAGTCCCCCATTATTATTGTGTTACCATTGATTTCCTCTTTTATAGTTGTTAGCCTTATGTATTGAGGTGCTCCTATGTTGGGTGCATATATATTTATAATTGTTATATCTTCTTCTTGGATTGATCCCTTGATCATTATGTAGTGTCCTTTCTTGTCTCTTGTAACATTCTTTATTTTAAAGTCTATTTTATCTGATATGAGTATTGCTACTCCAGCTCTCTTTTGATTTCCATTTGCATGGAATATGTTTTTCCATCCCCTCACTTTCAGTCCGTATGTGTCCCTAGGTCTGAAGTGGGTCTCTTGTAGACAGCATATATATGGGTCTTGTTTTTGTATCCATTCAGCAAGCCTGTATCTTTTGGTTGGAGCATTTAATCCATTCACATTTAAGGTAATTATCAATATGTATGTTCCTATGACCATTTTCTTAATTGTTTTGGGTTTGTTTTTGTAGGTCCTTTTCTTCTCTTGTGTTTCCCACTTAGAGAAGTTCCTTTAGCATTTGTTGATGGTGCTGAATTCTCTTAGCTTTTGCTTGTCTGTAAAGCTTTTGATTTCTCCATCGAATCTGAATGAGATCCTTGCTGGGTAGAGTAATCTTCGTTGTAGGTTCTTCCCTTTCATCACTTTAAGTATATCATTCCACTCCCTTCTGGCTTGTAGAGTTTCTGCTGAGAAATCAGCTGTTAATCTTATGGGAGTTCCCTTGTATGTTATTTGTTGTTTTCCCCTTGCTACTTTTAATAATTTTTCTTTGTCTTTAATTTTTGTCAATTTGATTACTATGTGTCTTGGCGTGTTTCTCCTTGGGTTTATCCTGTCTGGGACTCTGTGCACTTCCTGGACTTGGGTGGCTATTTTGTTTCCCATATTAGGGAAGTTTTCAGCTATAACCTCTTCAAATATTTTCTCTGGTCCTTTCTCTCTCTCTTCTCCTTCTGGGACCCCTATAATGTGAATGTTGGTGCATTTAATGTTGTCCCAGAGGTCTCTTAGGCTGTCTTCATTTCTTTTCGTTCCATTTTCTTTACTCTGTTCTGCAGCAGTGGAGTCCACCATTCTGTATTCCAGGTCACTTATCCGTTCTTTTGCCTCAGTTACTCTGCTATTGATTCCTTCTAGTGTATTTTTCAATTCAGTTATTGTATTGTTCATCTCTGTTTGTTTGTTCTTTAATTCTTTGAGGTGTTTGTTAAACATTTCTTGCATCTTCTCGATCTTTGCCTCCATTCTCTTTCCGAGGTCATGGATCATCTTCACTATCATTATTCTGAATTCTTTTTCTGGAAGTTTACCTATCTCTTCTTCATTTAGTTGTTTTTCTGGGTTTTTATCTTGTTCCTTCATCTGGTACATAGTTCTCTGCCTTTTCATTTGGTCTATCTTTCTGTGATTGTGGTTTTCGTTCCACAGGCTGCAGGATTGTAGTTCTTCTTGCTTCTGCTGTCTGCCCTCTGGTGGATGAGGCTATCTAAGAGACTTGTGCAAGCTTCCTGATGGGAGGGACTAGTGGTGGGTAGAGCTGGGTGTTGCTCTGGTGGACAGAACTCAGTAAAACTTTAATCTGCTTGTCTGCTGATGGGTGGGGCTGAGTTCACTCCCTGTTGGTTGTTTGGCCTGAGGTGACCCAGCACTGGAGCCTACAGGCTCTTTGGTGGGGCTAATGGTGGACTCTGGGAAAGCTCATGCCAAGGACTACTTCCCAGAACTTCTGCTGCCAGTGTCCTTGTCCCCCAGTGAGTCAGAGCTGTCCCCTGCCTCTGCAGGAGATCCTCCAACGCTAGCAGATAGGTCTGGTTCAGTCTCCTATGGAGTCACTGCTCTTTCCCTCTGGGTCCTGATGCACACACCACTTTGTGTGTGCCCTCCAAGAGTGGAGTCTCTGTTTCCCCCAGTCCTGTCAAAGTCCTGCAATCAAATCCTGCTAGCCTTCAAAGTCTGATTCTCTGGGAATTGCTCCACCCATTGCCAGACCCCCAGGAAGCCTGACATGGGGCTCAGAACTTCACTCCAGTGGGTGGACTTCTGTGGTATAAGTGTTCTCCAGTTTGTGAGTCACCCACCCAGCAGTTATGGGATTTGATTTCATTGTGATTGCGCCCCTCCTAACATCTCACTGTGGCTTCTCCTCTGTCTTTGGATGAGGGGTATCCTTTTTGGTGATTTCCAGTGTCTTCCTGTCGATGATTGTTCAGCAGTTAGTTGTGATTCCAGTGCTCTCGCAAGAGGGAGTGAGAGCACGTCCTTCTATTCTGCCATCTTGAACCAATCTCCTGCATTTGGTTTTTATTTGATGCCTATTTTCACTTATTTCTAGTTTGCTGGTGATAACAGGATTTTCCAAGTTTATTTCTGTTGAAAGATAATGATTTTAGCTGCATATCTCAAGAGGACACCTATAGAAGCTTTTAAAAGGCAGCAAAGTTGCCCCTAATAAGAGTTCTCCAAATATAATTTTTTAAAAGCAAGCAAAAAAACAAACAAACTGGTTAACTGAATCTTTTGCAGGTTACAATTCCTATCTATAAATGTTTATTGAAAACCCATTGTGGTTATCACTCAGCCCCTGTATGGGTTAGGGGTAGGAGGTTGAAGAACTGTAGTTAAAGACTTTCATCTTGCATCCTAGCATCTGCATCCTTGGCATGTGCCAATAGAAAGAAAGAGCAAGAGATCTAAGGAGAGATGACAGAGTTGGCAACAAGGTTAGCTTAGTAAATTCTTTGAGCCTCTTATAACCACCATGAAGAGTCTTGGTTCACCTTTATTGAGTATCTACCTACTTAAATCCAAGCATGTTAATTGGGACAGCTTATTCTGTTATTGCGTGATTGGTTGGTTGACTGGGTGATTTTTGTTGACAAGGGAGGGAGTAGTTCCCTATACTACTATTGCCTAGACTAGTACATATACTACAGTTTGTTGCTTTACTAATATTTCCTTTTAAATAGTGACTGTTCTTATATGTCACCTTAATGCTCCTCCCAAGATATATTATATTTGTGTCTCTGTCTCATGCTCTAGTTCTCTATCTCTCCTCTTTACCTCACTCCCACTCTCCCATAGGTAAGTCTCTTTAGAAAAAAATTGCTAAGAGTATTAACTATGAAATGATGCACCCTATAATTATATGCATCTCATTTTAGAAGTCTAGAAAGGAGAGAAATTCAAAAGCAGCCAATAGATTTTACCTACATAACCTACTAGGAAGAAGAGACGTAAGATTATCAAGCTGACCAACTTGAGACAGAGGCAACGTAAGGTTCAAAGAATGATGGCATTTGGGCCCTAAATATTGTGAAACATCTCACAGTGCACCACACATACTAAAAACCTCATGTTAAGCAAAGAGAATGGAAAGCTTAGAAACCTGACATTTGAAAGGAGAAAGGTAAAAGTTGGTTACAATCCAGAGATGAACTGCGAGGAAGGTAGCATTGAGAAGAGTGGAAAATAGAAAGAAATCAGAAATGCTGCCAAATCCCAATCATATCTATGGAAGATGCATAAAGAAGAAGTGGATGGCAAAGTGGGACATTTAAAAAAAAAAGAACTTACCTCAGAAAATAAAAATGTCATCATCAAAAGTAGAAACAACAATAAAGGGAAAAGCTAAATAGATTGGGAGTAGAAATTATAAATGTAATTGCATGGGATTTTGAATATTTACATACACAGACCCATATGAAATGTCTATCCAACAAACTGCAGAACAATGGAGAAGAGGTTCACCTTGGAGCCCCTTTGTTGAGTGGAAGTGAGTCTTAGGACCACGCCTCCCTATGCTTGCTAAGACATTAATGTCAAAACCTAATATTGATATTAAATAAATCACTAAATCTTTGCTAAAGTCTGTAATATGTAACTGGAAATAATTCTCTAAAGATGTGTGGATAAATGTGAATACTCATAATAGTGTGCTGTACTACTATAAGCACTTTTTCCTTTTTTGATATTTCAATATCCAGCAGTGTGTAATTATATAATGTCAACCTGTTATGTTTGAAAATAATACCCCCACAGGGGTTGGCTTATATCACAAGATCTTTGAATATGAATGTGCTTATAAAAATTTTCCTTTTGATTATACCTATGTTGAGGTAGTTTGTTGCTATAAGTTGTGGTAATAATACTTCACATTTTATAGCCCTTTCATACAAGGATTTGGAGAGATGTTACTAAAAATAGGAGAGCTAAAATTCAATAACTAGAAAACCTAAAGTTGTGGTTCTTTCTCTATTTATTGTGGAGTATTTTAAAGATAAGATTTTTTTTTTTTTGGCTATTTCTCGAATTTTTCTGTGATAACACAGAGGAAGATTATACTAATATAAATGCAGAGGCAATTACAAAAAATATACAATTGCATAATCAACTAGAGTATATGTAATTGAAGAAAAATTTGTATCTAGAGCAAAGAAAAGACAAGCAGTTAAAGATTGCTTTGAACTCTGATGAAAACGTGCTATATTTAAAAATAAGATGACATTGGTAAGCTTCTTTTTGAATTGCTTTCTTGGGAATATAACTGGACCCATATTTGCAAAACAGCAGATTATGTCTAGTATGCTAGGCTAATTTACCATTTGGAATGGAATCTACAACTAGTTCTTATATAAAATATAAAAACTACAATGAGAAAAATATTAGTAAAATTACATTAGATTTTGAAGATTTATAATTCATTATAGCAAAAGTCCCCAATCTTTTTGGCACCAGGGACTGGTTTTGTGGAAGACAATTTTTCCACAGACCAGCAGTGGGGGAGATGGTTTCAGAATGGTTCAAGCACATTACATTTATTTTGCACTTTATTTCTATTATTATTACATTGTAATATATAATGAAATAATTATACAACTCACCATAATGCAGAATCAGTGGGAGCCCTGAGCTTATTTTCACTTGCCAGTCACTGATAGGGTTTTGATATGAGTCTGCAAGTAATTGATTTATTATGGTCTCTGTGCAGTCAAACCTCTCTGCTAATGATAATCTGTATTTGTAGCTTCTCCCCAGCGTTAGCATCACCACCTCAGCTCCACCTCAGATCATCAGACATTAGATTCTCACAAGAAGTGTGCAACCTAGATCCCTTGCATGCACAGTTCACAGTAGGGTTTGCACTCCTATGAGAATCTAATGCCGCTGCTGATCTGACAGGAGAGGGAGCTCAGGCAGTAATGCCAGGGATGGGGAGTGGCTGTAAATACAGGTGAAGCTTCGCTGACTTGCCCGCCACTCACCTCCTGCTGTGCGGCCAGGTTCCTAACAGGCCACGGACTGGTACTGGTCCGTGGCCTGGGGGTTGGGGACCCCTGCATTATAGTGTGATAAGAATATAAGAATTTACTGCTAAATAGAGAAGGTGAACATACATTGCAAAAAATTCTTATTTCATGAATCACTTGATTTCGAAAAGGATTGGATTTCTTCATACTTGTGAGCAAAACCTGAATTTCAAAGTAAAAAAAGAAAAACTCATTCTAAAATAAGGGCTTCAGTGACAGACTAAGTTTTAATTCTAACTTTGCCTTTTACTATGTTCCTTCAGCATTTTCTTTATATATATTAATACCTGCTGTGGAAATATGTTGTGATGTATATAAAGCACCTAAAGCTTCCTGTTAAATATGGTGGATTAAACACACCTGTTCTCCGAGAGCTACATGTAAAAGAATGAAATGAGAACACTCCCTAACACCATACACAAAAATAAACTCAAAATGGATTCAAGACCTAAATTTAAGATGGGACACTATAAAACTCTTAGAGGAAAACATAGGAAGAACACTCTTTGACATAAATCACAGCCATATCTTTTTTGATCCATCTCCTAGAGTAATGGAAATAAAAACAAAAATAAACAAATGGGACCTAATGAAACTTAAAAGCTTTTGCACAGCAAAGGAAACCATAAACAAGACGAAAAGACAACCCTCAGAATGGGAGAAAATATTTGCAAACGAATCAACGGACAAAGGATTAATCTCCAAAATATATAAACAGCTCATGCAGCTCAATATTAAAAAAACAAACAACCCAATCAAAAAATGGGCAGAAGACCTAAATAGACATTTCTCCAAAGAAGACATACAGATGGCCAAGAAGCACATGAAAAGCTACTCAACATCACTAATTATTAGAGAAATGCAAATCAAAACTACAATGAGGTATCACCTCACACCAGTTAGAATGGGCATCATCAGAAAATCTACAAACAACAAATGCTAGAGAGGGTGTGGAGAAAAGGGAACCCTCTTGCACTGTTGGTAGGAATGTAAATTGATACAGCCACTATGGAGAACAGTATGGAGGTTCCTTAAAACACTAAAAATAGAGCTACCATATGATCCAGCAATCCCACTACTGGGCATATACCCAGAGAAAACCATAATTCAAGAAGACACATGCACCCCAATGTTCATTGCAGCACGATTTACAATAGCCAGGTCATGGAAGCAACCTAAATGCCCATCGACAGATGAATGGATAAAGAAGATGTGGTACATTTATACAATGGAATATCACTCAGCCATAAAAAGGAACGAAATTGGGTCATTTGTTGAGACGTGGATGGATCTAGAGACTGTCATACGGAGTGAAGTAAGTCAGAAAGAGACAAACAAATATCATATATTAATGCATGTATGTGGAACCTAGAAAAATGTTACAGATGAATCGGTTTGCAGGGCAGAAGTTGAGACAAAGATGTAGAGAACAAATGTATGGACACCAAGGGGGGAAAGCCACGGGGTGGTGGGGATGGTGGTGTGATGAATTGGGTGATTGGGATTGACATGTATACACTGATGTGTATAAAAATGATGACTAATAAGAACATGCTGTATAAAAAAATAAATAAAATAAAATTCAAGAATTAAAAAAAAGATAGACAATCTACAGGGACCCATGGAGCTGGGCTGGAAAAAAAAAAAAGAAAGTAGTTGCCTCTGGAGAGAGGGAATTAGAAGAGGAGAAAAATAAAACAGGGGCCAGCTATTTCTCATGAGTCTTGAAGTATTGCTTGGGCTTCCCTGGTGACGCAGTGGTTAAGAATCTACCTGCCAATGCAGGGCACACAGGTTCGAGCCCTGGTCTGGGAAGATCTCACATGCCATGCAACAACTAAGCCCGTGTGCCACAACTACTGAGGCGGTGCTCTAGAGCCCACGAGCCACAACTACTGAAGCCCGTGTGCCTAGAACCTGTGCTCCGCAACAAGAGAAGCCACTGCGCACTGCAATGAAGAGTAGCCCTTGCTCACTGCGACTAGAGAAAGCCCACGTGCAGCAACAAAGACCCAATGCAGCCAAAAATAATGAATAAATAAATACATTTATTTTTTTTTAAAAAGCTGGAATAATTTATCACTATCCACCCCACAACACCCCAAAAACAAAAAAATCGTTTAACACTCACATTTCACCTCCAAGTAACAATCAGTTCTGCTTAGGTGATCATATATCTGAGAAATGGTATTTATAGTGTGGCTATTTACAGCTTCAAATAGCACAGTAAACCTGATGAGTACCTGCAGAAACAAAGTAGTCCAGAGCAGAGGCTCAGTGTTTGTCATTAGGATGGACGGATAGTTGGATGGTTATAAGGATGAGTACTGACTAAGAGGACAAAACATAATCATAGCACACACCTAATCTTAGACATGCAGTCTGCAAATATGAGAGTGAGGCTGTACCTCATGTATTCCTTCTTTCACAAATTTGGGTTACCTTATACAGTCACAGGTCTCAGAATTGGAAAGGATATTAGGAGTTCATTTCGTTCTCTTTATCTAACAGATGAAGAAACAAAAGCTTTAAGAATTCAAGGTAAGGAGAAACTCTGGGAAGACAGTGGTGGCAGTGGGGTAGTTTTGAATCTCCCCAAATTCTGTCATAAAAACAGAAGACAGTTATAACAGCAAAACAAAAACCCACAGACCAATACCTAAAACAAAGTAGGTGATAAGGTATTCTGTTGAACCCCCAAATCAAGCAGATAGGGACAAAACATCAGCATCTACATGACCTGCGTGGAGTTGGCATTTTTGTATAAGGAAGTGGAGAGGTGTCTGACTGACCTGAGGATGGCAAAAACCCCAAATCATTGGAAAGTGTTTCAGGCTAAGACTCAAGGCTTCTTCCTAATAAAAATAAAATCGCTGTTTTAGAGGTTAATGTTGATTTAATTGATATCACAAAAGATTGGTGAGCTATTCTTATGCTCTAGACTGCAGATTGGGTCACAGAAAATTTGAATATTGGAAAGTTATCAGGTTATAACAGTCACATTAGTTGGCAGTTTTTAAAAATTCGTAGGAAAATAAATAGCAGTTTGAAAGACTATTCATGTATGTGTGTGTGACCTTATCTATAACAATCTATCAATATTTTTATATAATCTTTCCTTCAGACTATTAGTTTTGTACTCTTTTTTTTGGTACTAAAACAAATATTCTAGAAAATCACTATATTTTGATTTTAAAATTGTTTCAAACTATGAAATTGACCTTTAAAAATACTAATGTTTTAGCTAAGGGCTGAAGTATCCTTTTAGCATCAGGAATACTTACTCTTATATTGGGGATATCAAATCTGCTTTTTTCCCTCAGAATGCATGAGAAGACCCTCCAGTATACATTGATATGGTGCCCTGAGGATGTCTCTATTTATAATGTGGGGTATCTCATGAACAATTCTGGTTCTAGGCAATAGTGCTCCAAGGCAGAAGAGCGTGGTCTGTCCCAGGTGAGTTTCTTAGGTGGCCCCCTACGATGTAAATTGGGCTGCCCTCAAGGCACCCTGTAAATTTATTATAAAAATCTAAAATAAAAAATACACAAAAACCCCAAAAAGTTTGCCTTAATAAAATGTAAACTGTTCCCCTGAACTAAATGTAACTTTAAAATAGAGCAGAGCAACAGCTGCCATAAGAAACAATGGAGGAGGCCTCCAGCACCTCAAAAAACACTTGTATATAACTCTGAAAGAAGTTTTTAAAAATCTGATTTTAAGTTGCTGAGGTGATTATAGTGTCTTCCGTGCTTTGCAATCATTACATTGCTTTGTGGGTAGACAATGAGCATTGACAATTGTTACAGTTTATTATAACAAATCCAGGATTTGTTTTAATAACCTTCTCGCTTTAATGTCTCCAGAAATGGATCCTAGCAAGAATTGCTGAACAAATAGTTAAATCCAAGTCTTAAACTACCTTTTAAACTTTAGTTATTTGCAACATCTGCTTCTGACTGTGACAGAGTAACAGGGAGCGTTCCACCTTAAACAGTTAGAAAACTTGACCAAAATATAGGAGAGAGTTGTTTTCAGACATTGAATAATAGATGGCATAGGAGTATGGTTCCTGAGGAAAGGGAGATGCTGAGCTCTACAGCCCTCCAGTATTCTGCATGAAGACAGTTAACAGTCCTCAGGGAAGGGAAGGGAGCCCAAAGCGAACCCAGTGGTCTTGCTGAGTTGAAGAGACAGAAGTTGGAATTCAGAAAGGCCAAGACAGGTAGACTTTCTGGGGCAAAGTACCAGAGAGGAGGGAGCTACAGAGAGATTTCCAGAGTTCTGTGGAGGGTGTCCCACAGATCTTTGGCTAAGCACTAATTTGTACATGCAAGAGAAGATAGTACCTCTGACCAAACAAAGAAGCAGCAGAAAGCAGTAAGCAGATCAATTTTCACATCTCCTACAGGGATGGAAATAGTCCCATGTTCCCACCAGGCAGAGTGGGAAGACATGTAATACACTAAGCTTGAGGAAGAGTCTTCAGAGGGTACTGCCTTAGCCACAGGGCCAAATTAGCCCTAGACTAAAGGCTGTTCTGGATCTGCCTAACAAAGCTTAAAACTTAGCCTCACCCCACGTGAAAGTGCGAAGTGAGAGTGGCATGGACATATATACACAACCAAATGTAAAATAGATAGCTAGTGGGAAGCAGCCGCATAGCACAGGGAGATCAGCTCAGTGCTTTGTGACCACCTAGAGGGGTGGGATAGTGAGGGTGGGAGGGAGACGCAAGAGAGAGGAGATATGGGGATATATGTATACGTATATCTGATTCACTTTGTTATACAGCAGAAACTAACACAACATTGTAAAGCGATTATACTCCAATAAAGATATTAAAAAAACAAAATTCACCCAAAAAAACAAAAGCACAATATCCATTATCCAATCAGTATTCACCACACAGGAAAAAGAGGAGTACATGACAGAGATGATAGAATTGGCAAACATGATGTGATGAGGTAAGAAATGGAAGATATTTTTTTTATGGAACTTTTAGAGATGAAAATTTTAGGACCTGAAATTTTTAAAAAATATATCCTGATATAATTAACAGCAGATTAGGCACTACAGGTGGGGGGCGGGGGGAGTGGATTTGAAGACATGCAATAGAAACTGCCCGAAATGAAGCATAGAGAGAAAAGACTGGGGAAAGAAAGTATCACTGACCTCTGGGACAATGTAAAGTTGTGTAATATATGTGTAATCGAAATCCAGAGGAAAGCCAAGAGAGGGGAGGAGAGAAAAATATATGAATAAATAATAGTTTGAAATCTCCAAAATTTGGTAAATTCTAGTTATTTTTTAAATTCATACTATCTCTAAGAAAATTCCATTCTCCAGTGATTGATGAGCCTAATATTTAACTTGGGGAGATAAAAAAGTCAAAAATTCAAAGCTAGTACTGAGAAATTCAACATAACATCTCAACTCTTTTATCAAAAAAAAGGAACAGAGAGAGAGAAAGAAAAAGAAAATAAATAATAGCCGTAAGAAGTGAATTAAGGTTGAAATGCCATGTGGTATTTTACCCTTAATTCTGAATTTCCTTGTTCTCATCTATCTAAATGAGGCCCTAATGATATTTAAATGAAGCTACTTGTAATTCCCATAATAGGCAAAGAGAAGGGAGGTTAAAATAATTCTATTATTTCACAATGATGAAACAGATTGAATATTTCAATTATTCTACTTATTATAGTACACATAGAACAATGCTCTGTAATCTGCTTCGATATATATAGGTTCTTTACCCACACCACAGTGGGACTAATGCAGTCAATTTGGTTGAGCCTCACTCGCTGATTCAGTGTTGGAATAAAGTACTTCACAGATTAGCTTAGTCTGCAGCACTTAAAGGTCAGGATTTATTGTAATGTAAATCACAAAGCAATTTTATCTTGACAGAGATTACATACTGTTACAATATTTCTCGCTGAATCTAGCGATGCGTTTGCTTTTTCTTTGCAACTGCTGTGCAAATTGGACCGTAGCCCAGAAAAGAAAAAGAGATGGCAGGCTGCTTTGGCTTTTTAGAAACAACTTAATTCTCTTCATTTTTCAAAGTTCCACAAAGAAAAAAAAAACTCTGAATATACACATAAAACCATACATAAATACTTGTAAACCTTTACAAATCCTGAGCTTGAGTGCACACAGATATCTTTGAATGACCATCTTGCAAATGTTTTGACGTGTTTTAGGAAAGAGTATAATTGCTAATGGCTGACCTCTTATCATTCATACCAAAGTGTCTTGATATATTATCTAAACTGTCTCCATTTGAAGCAAACAAACAAAAGCAATAACAAGCATTCATGCTTTCTATTGTCGGAAGTCACAAACAAAAAGAAAACTGAGTGCAAACAAAGTAAGGTGAGCATTAGGAAGTCCACTGCTGTCAGATCTTGGTAACACATACTGAAAGACAGAATGACAACACCTTCCTAATTTTTCTGTTTCTTTAGAGACTGCAATTAAAATAGAAGGGATTGAGACTAGATATCAGAAAGACCTTTTTGATTACCAGAGAATTAAATGAACTACTCAAAGAGTTTGAAGAGTATTCATTCCTGAAATTCTCAAGATGAGATCAACTAAGTCTCCATCCTAAATCATGTATCTCAAAGAATAAACATGAATAAAATGTTCCCACAAAGTTTAAACCAGTGTATGTATTAAATTTTGCCAAGTTTTATCAATTCTTCATACATAGCTTCCATTAATAACATACAAAATTACTGGTGAGGCCCAGGACTTACCAGGAAATATAACCAAGGCTTATCTTCAGGTGCAAATACTCCATTTCTATTCCCCTCACCTGAGCCACAATTGGGTATTTGTCTTTTCTCCAACTCTTGCAAAGCACTTTTCCTGGAATGAAAGGTGATATATTATAATACTGTTTATTCAAATACTGAATAGTTTATTCTTTCATTCTCCTGGCTGTATCCTATCAAGCAGAGCTTCACACATGTCAGTCATTCTGTAACCCATTTATATGATTTATTTGTTTCCTTTAAATCAATTCTAAATTTGGTCTAAATAAATTTATTTTAAAATTAAAAACTTTACTTCCAAAAATATAGATTTGACATGCTAGTTTAAAAAATTTAATGTTTGCTATATAACAATTGAAATGGTCTCAGGTAACACCTGTTGTCCATGTAGCAAACTTTGGGAAATACAAGCTATACAAGGAGTTGTGAAAATAAAAGATAAGTGGTACAGGTTCATCTTGTATGTGGGCAATGAATGATATTCTTATTCATAAAATTCAGGTATCTGTTTCCACAATAATATGTACAATTAGGCATAGGCACTTCCCATCTGAAAGTTCCCTACGTATGGACTGATCAGACATCCTGGTTTGCTCGGGACAGTCCCAGTTTTTGTCTGTCATTGTCCTGGAGCCCCCTCTTTCACTCTCAGAAAATGTTCTGGTTTGGATGATAACCAAAAGAGTAGAAAACCGGACACCCTCAGAAAACTGGACAGTCAGATGTTTCTGATTGGCCTTAATCTTATCTGCTGGACAGTTCTGCAGCTCTTCCACACACATTGCCTTATTCAGTCTTCACAACAAACCTGTGACTTAGGTAGTATGTATAAATTACAAATGGGGGGAAAGGCTCAGGGAGGTTAACAACCCAGGGTTCACACGGCTATTCCAGGACACAGCTAGAACTCACATCCAGTCTCTGCTCCATATCGAGAGAGCTTTTCTAGGGAATTGGGAGGTGTGGGGCTCTAGGAAGGAAAAAATGGGGTTTAGGAGGCAGAAGCATTCTGAGAAACAGCCCATTCCCTTTCACAGTGGATTTGAAGAGATCAGAGCAAGAAACAGCACAGCTCATCTGCAATGTTGCCACATTCTCATGTCATAAGAAGAACTCATTTTCCATTAAAAATGTAAGTACTGGTTAGATTACCAGGATTATAATCAACAGGCCTTGTGAGTTAAATGGACTTTTGTGTTCTGCCCTGAAAATCTAACCAGACTTAATCACAGTTAAATTTTATAACTCTGTTTTCTTTTTTGATGCTGAAAAGGAAAGAACTAGATGGAGGAAAAGGAGGCACCCCTGTGTGGAGACATGGAGAAAAGGGGAGGAGGTGTAACAACATAGTCAGCCTGCCTTTCCCCAAGACCCTCCTTTCCTCCTGTGCCACTGTGCACTGCCAAGCACATCTCCCCTCCCAGCTTGCGTCGGAGAGGGCCAAAAGCTTTGCGTTACACCACTGGTTTACACCCTGAGAAACGTCGCGTGAGCTGCAAAATACACTTTGAAGCAACTTTCTAAAAGGCACATCTATATTTACCAATGTGTTCCACATGATTAAACTGTGAAATTTGTCTCCAGTTTGGCAATACCTTAGAGAGATGTTGTGAGGTTTAGAAAGAAAATGTCTGTGAAGTGCCTTAAGTTCCATGGAAGGAAAGCACTATATACATCCAAGGTGCTGTTACATGCCTTGATGCTATATTGGTGCAACAGCAAATAAAATAACGTAAGTTATGATGTCACAATGTTGTCACGCAACATCATCCACAGTGAGAGCAAGAAAAATCTGTTTTTAAAATGCCTCCTTTCCCCCTCCTCTTCAGCATGTTAAAGCATATGGTATCCAAAACTAGTTCGCAGTGAACTTCATTTCTGCCACTGCTGTAAATGAAGTTTCTTCTCAGGCAGATGTCAGTGCTAAAAGTTTGGTGCTCATAAATACCAAATTTACATAAAATCTATATAGCTTTTCTCAAAAGTCTTCCTTGGTTGGTTTAGGCTGATTGGATAGAACTCATAGTTCACTTATTTATTCCTGAATCCCTAATACATTTCCAGATTCACTAATTTGAAAAACAATAATTATGACTGAACCACAAGTGATATTCCCTGAGGCCTCTCTGACTGTAAATGTCATATGTCAAAAGAAAGAGAAAAAACTAGAAAGGTAACGGATATTCTTGAACTGTTAATTTAGGCCTTATGGGTCTAAACTATGAGTCACCACTTATACAAAAAGCATTTGTAGATGGAATAAGAAATAAATCTTGTATGTACTTTACTCCCTGAAAACACCACCATAATAACCTCTTAATAAAGCAAACCTGAATTTATTGCTTACCACAGTACGAGAGGCCAATTCTCTTGACAAGAATCATGATGGTGTCTCAGAAGAGGAAAGGCAAAGACATACATATAAGATTTGGGGGATCTAGTTTAAGATGGATTTACTGGAGGGCTTGATTACAATTAGGCAAATTTGTGATCTGATAGTTTAGGACTGGTAGACAGAGGGAGGGGAAAGCTTTTTTTAAAAAAAGGGTTTCAAAGCACATCTTGAAAAGTAAAAAACTGTTTAATGCTACTTTAGTTTGAGTTGTCTAATATTGGTTTAAATGGATTCCCAGGAATTTTCTGAAATGAACAATAAAGTTATTGTCAACTTTATCTTTTTGGGCAAGAATTTTCTGAAATAGTAAGTAAAGTCATGTCAATGCAAACCATAGGCTGTTGTGGGTAGAGATCGTTTTGTTTCTCAACTGTTATTCAGCTGGAAAAGCCCAGCACACCAAGAGCAGCTCCTTTTCTGAGAAAAGGACTCACTTTAAGCCACCAAAACAGACAATGGTCTCCTCTCAGATGCCACCTCCCTTCAACCTTGTTGTCATTGCTTACCAAATTCAGATTGGTCCATTATTTCTTAAAGAAGCTACTACTTCTTTAAGCTCACAGTTAGTTCTTGGGACCATTCCTTTCCTTTACGTGACTTAACATATCTCTATGTATACAACATAGTTCAACACTTCGAGGACAAACCTCCAGTTCTTTGGAAACACCTCATCATCATTTCCACAATAAAAATCCTGATCTTATCTCTACTCTGCTTAAAACTTTTTAGTAAGTCTCCTTTGTCCTCTGGTTGAAGACTAAACTTCTCAACATGCCTCTTGAACTGTATTTCCCTCTGCTCCTCTCTCACTTCTCTACATTTATGAGTTCATACATGAATTCTTTATGCCAATCACATTAAACTACTTGCAATTCCAGGACACATTTGGCTCTCTCTTCCCTCACTGAAAGTTCTCTTCTGTGCAGAGCTGTGGCTTTCTGGAAAACTCACCAACACTCCTTTACTTCTCTTTCCACTGGTTAATTCTACTCATGTTAAAGATCCACTCAGTTGGATCTTTCTCCAGGAAGCCTCTTGCAAATATAAGGGAAATGCTCCCCTTTAGTGCTCCGTTAATACTTTGTACTTATTTGCATCAGCCAACTCCATCCCCAATAATAAGGTTCTTGTTACATTGTACTGTAATGGTCCATTTACTTGCTTACCCCGTCCTCCCTGTCAGTAAGCAACTTGAGGGCAAGTACCATGTCTTACCACATTGTCTGGGAAATAGAGGTCACTCAACATATTTTTTGAATAGGTAGTGAGTGAGTGGATAGATAAAACCTTATGACTGTGACCAAAAAAATTATAAAACTTGACAGGATCTCAAAAAAAAATCATCTGATAGATCCTAAAAAATAAAAAGAATTCTCAAAGTGTTAGTTCCAAATCAACAGTAAAATTTAAGAGAATTAAAATTAAACTTTACACAAACCAGATAAATAAAACTTTTAAAACATGGGAATGAACTCTGTTAGTGAGGCTGTGGGAAGGCAGGCACTTTCGTACCTTAGGGTACACGCTTTTGGAGGGGAATTTGACAGCAACTAACAAAACTACATACGCATGTACATTTTAGCCCAACAATTCCACTTCTGGAATTTAGCCTGAAGATTCACTTACAATAGAAAAAGACATATACATCAAGTTGTTCATTGCAACATTGTTTACAATTGAAAAATACTAGAAACAACCTAAATGCCCATAAATAGAATAATGATTAATAAATCATGCTACATCCACAAATGGAGAATTATGCAGCTAAAAAAAAAGAATAAGGAATATCTCTATGAGCTGATATGGAGTGATTTCCAGGATACTTGGCTAAGAGAAAACAGCAAAATGCAAGAGTATCTATGGTATTCTGCCATTTGTGTTAGAAAAAGAAAAGGGAAATAAAAGAAGATATACATATAAAGGATAAACCAAAAACTAATAAAATTGACTACCTACAAGGGGTGGGAACAGAATGGAAGGAAGGAAGAATAAGAACAGGATAGAATGGATAAGGGGAAATATCTCTAAGTACATCTTCTTGTATAATTCTGGTTTTTAGAAAAGTGACATTGTTTCACATACAAAAGAATATAAATAAATGATTAAAATCAACCAGGACTTGGAGAAAACCCAAAATGGAATATAAATAGCAACAAATGAACCTAACTCTATTAGAAAGGAATAACATAACTAAGAAGAAAAGAAGAAAAGAACTAACCTAAGTAACTTTGGAAAAAAATTTTTAATATATATTTTAAGTCTAAAGACAATAAAAACTGTACATAAGTATTATACCCTAATTAATAAATTATTCTGAAACTAAATACATTCTAGAACTGAGCAAATAAATATATATGGATAATAAAATCCAGGTATCTATTTCACTGTTGGAGAAAGGATTTACAAATAATGAAAGAGGGAAGGCTAGAATGAATCCTGTAGTGTAGGACTGGAATTAGAGATATCAGTATGAAATTGAGGTTTTTATCTATACAGAGAAAGAGAGAGAGAGAATGTTTCCTTACTCTGTCCACTGAAAGGGTCTAGAAGCAATGACAGCACAGTAGTAATGAACACACTTAGCCCCCAGATCTTGATTTCTAAAGGTATCAATACAATGAACCAGGACTCCTTGGAGAAATGACTGATTCAAGGGCTGGAGCAAAGAAAGTTCAATATGAGCCTAGAACATCTCGTGGAGCCAGAAAGTATGGAAGTGTTCGAATAGGTAATGTTGATCTATAGTCCCTATGCACACACAAATATACAAAATCTCACAAAACCTAAGTGAAATAGAGAGGGTGGAAAATATATGACGTTTTTTGTTTTAAAAAAAACCCCACTGGTGGCAAGGGAGTGTAGAGAAAATGTATAGGGGCAATATTCAAAATAGGTACCTAAAATTAATTAATTAATTTAACTCTCATTTAATTTTTTATTTTATTTTGTCTAGGTATCCAACTTTCCCAGCCACTTTTTGAAGGGTATTTAGAATGAAAGCATAAGCAATTATTTTATATCATGTGCTCTAATACCATAAGTGGGAAAAAGAAAACATTCCACTTGCTTGATCATTTTAATCCATTTTCTCTTTACCTATTATGGTCGTTACAAATAAAGATTAAATACTGCATACTTCAATGGTATTCTCAAGAATAATTTCCAACAGTAAGAATAAAGATCCACTTTTATGTCTCATGGCCTTACAATAGCGGTTGGTAAATAACTATAGACAGTATTTCTTTGTTCTCCCTGGGTTACCCCGGAAACAGAAAAGGGAAAAATGTAATTCTCGTTGCCAATATCAACTTCAGATGAATGCTTTTATTTCAAATGAAAGTTGACCATTCTTCAGAGAGTTGCTTTAGCACATATTTATGCTAATGGTGAGTGTTCGGACAATTACTCAGGTACTACCTGGGTCAGCTCTTCTAACGTTGCTTTGAATGTTATTTAAATCTTCTATTTTTATTTACTTTTCCACTTGTTTCTGATGTCTGTCCACTGGTGAATCAAAGACACCTGAGGGCACAGATTATATCTTACAATTCTCTTCTTTACACCCCCTACAGCATGTATCACAGCATTTGCTTAAAGAAGGAGATTGGGTTTGAGTAAGAGAGTGCTTATTACCTTGCAATTTTGATACATGCTTCCTTTACAAAGGAAGATAGATCAATATTACATACTATGAATAGAAAGGACAACCAATTAATCAGAAAAAAATACCTTTAATCATCTTCAAACTATTAGAAAAATATAAATACAAAGGAGAATTTGAAAATGATAAATACCTTTAGTCAAGTTAAATTAATCTAAGCAATTTTTTAAATGGCCAAAAGTTACTTTAGAAAAAAAGTAAAGGAGGGACTACCCTGGTGGCACAGTAGTTAAGAACCCGCCTGCCAATGCAGGGGACACGGGTTCAAGCCCTGGTCCGGGAAGATCCCACATGCTGCGGAGCAATTAAGCCCATGCACCACAACTACTGAGCCTGCACTCTAGACCCCACGAGCCACAACTACTGAGCCTGTGTGCTGCAGCTACTGAAGCCCACGTGCCTAGAGCCCATGCTCCACAACAAGAGAAGCCACCTCAATGAGAAGCCCATGCACCACAACGAAGAGTAACCCCCGCTCGCTGCAACTAGAGAAAGACCACACAGCAACGAAGACCCAATGCAGCCAATAAATAAATAAATAAATAAACAAATAAATCTTTTTGTTTTAATGGGGTTTTTTCCTGGCACATTCCATTCTTTTTTTTTTTTAATTTAATTTTATTTATTTTTTTATACAGCAGGTTCTTATTAGTCATCCATTTTATACACATCAGTGTATACATGTCAATCCCAATCTCCCAATTCATCACACCACCACCTCCACCTGCCACTGCTTTCCCCCCTTGGTGTCCATACGTTTGTTCTCTACATCTGTGTCTGAATTTCTGCCCTGCAAACCAGTTCATCTGTAACATTTTTCTAGGTTCCACATATATGCGTTACTATGCGATATTTGTTTTTCTCTTTCTGACTTACTTCACTCTGTATGACAGTCTCTAGATTCATCTACATCTCTACAAATGACCCAGTTTTGTTCCTTTTTATGGCTGAGTAATATTCCATTGTATACATGTACCACATCTTCTTTATCCATTCATCTGTCGATGGGCATTTAGGTTGCTTCCATGACCTGGCTATTGTAAATAGTGTTGCAATGAACATTGGGGTGCATGTGTCTTCTTGAATTATGGTTTTCTCTGGGTATATACCCAGTAGTGGGATTGCTGGGTCATATGGTAATTCTATTTTTAGTTTTTTAAGGAACCTCCATACTGTTCTCCATAGTGGCTGTATCAATTTACATTCCTACCAACAGTGCAAGAGGGTTTCCTTTTCTCCACACTCTCTCCAGCATTTGTTGTTTGTAGATTTTCTGATGATGCCCATTCTAACTGGTGTGAGGTGATACATCATTGTAGTTTTGATTTGCATTTCTCTAATAATTAGTGATGTTGAACAGCTTTTCATGTGCTTCTTGGCCATCTGTATGTCCTCTTTGGAGAAATGTCTATTTAGGTCTTCTGCCCATTTTTTTGATTGGGTGGTTTGTTTTTTTAATATTGAGCTGCATGAGCTGTTTATATATTTTGGAGATTAATCCTTTGTCCATTGATTCTTTTGCAAATATTTTCTCCCATTCTGAGGGTTGTCTTTTCATCTTGTTCGTAGTTTCCTTTGCTTTGCAAAAGCTTTTAAGTTTCATTAGGTCTCATTTGTTTATTTTTGGTTTTATTTCCATTACTCTAGGAGGTGGATCAAAAAAGATCTTGCTGTGATTTATGTCAAAGAATGTTCTTCCTATGTCTTCCTCTAAGAGTTTTACAGTGCCCGGTCTTACATTTAGGTCTCTAATGCATTTTGAGTTTATTTTTGTGTATGGGGTTAGGGAGTGTTCTAATTTCATTCTTTTACATGTAGCTGTCCAGTTTTCCCAGAACTACTTATTGAAGAGACTGTCTTTTCTCCATTGTATATCCTTGCCTCCTTTGTCATAGAGTAGTTGACCATAGGTGCATGGGTTTATCTCTGGGCTTTTCATCCTGTTCCATTGATCTATGTTTCTGTTTTAGTGCCAGTACCATACTGCCTTGATTACTGTAGCTTTGTAGTATAGTCTGAAGTCAGGGAGTCTGATTTCTCCAGCTCCATTTTTTTCCCTCAAGACTGCTTTGGCTATTCGGGGTCTTTTGTGTCTCCATACAAATTTTAAGACTTTTTGTTCTAGTTCCGTAAAAAATGCCATTGGTAATTTGATAGGGATTGCATTGAATCTGTAGATTGCTTTGGGTAATATAGTCATTTTCACAATATTGATTCTTCCAATCCAAGAACATGGTATATCCCTCCATCTGTTGGTATCACCTTTAATTTCTTTCATCAGTGTCTTATAGTTTTTTGCATTCAGGTCTTTTGTCTCCCTGGGTAGGTTTATTCCTAGGTGTTTTATTCTTTTTGTTGCAATGGTAAATGGGAGTGTTTCCATAATTTCTCTTTCAGATTTTTCATCATTAGTGTATAGGAATGCAAAAGACTTCTGTGCATTAATTTTGCATCCTGCAACTTTACCAAATTCATTGATTAGCTCTAGTAGTTGTCTGGTGGCATCTTTAGGATTCTCTATGTATAGTATCATGTCATCTGCAAACAGTGACAGTTTTACTTCTTCTTTTCCAATTTGTATTCCTTTTATTTCTTTTTCTTTCTGATTGCCGTGGCTAGGACTTCCAAAACTATGTTGAATAATATTGGCAAGAGTGGACATCCTTGTCCTGTTCCTGATCTTAGAGGAAATGCTTTCAGTTTTTCACCATTGAGAATGATGTTTGCTGTGGGTTTGTCATATCTGGCCTTTATTATGTTGAGGTAAACTCCCTCTATGCCCACTTTCTGGAGAGTTTTTATCAGAAATGTGTGTTGAATTTTGTCAAAAGCTTTTCTGCATCTATTGAGATGATCATATGGTTTTTATACTTCAATTTGTTAATATGGTGTATCACATTGATTGATTTGCATATATTGAAGCATCCTTGCATCCCGGGGATAAAATCCACTTGACAATGGTGTATGATCCTTTTAATGTGCTGTTGGATTCTGTTTGCTAGTATTTTGTTGAGGATTTTTGCATCTATATTCATCAGTGATATTGGCCTGTAATTTTCTTTTTTTGTAGTATCTTTGTCTGGTTTTGGTATCAGGGTGATGGTGGCCTCATAGAATGAGTTTGGGAGTGTTTCTTCCTCTGCAGTTTTTTGGAAGAGTTTGAGAAGGATGGGTGTTAGCTCTTCTCTAAATGTTTGATACAATTCACCTGTGAAGCCATCTGGTCCTGGACTTTTGTTTGTTGGAAGATTTTTAATCACAGTTTCAATTTCATTACTTGTGACTGGTCTGTTCATATTTTCTATTTCTTCCTGGTTCAGTCTAGGAAGCTTATACCTTTCTAAGAATCTGTCCATTTCTTCCAGGTTGTCCATTTTATTGGCATAGACTTGCTTGTAGTAGTCTCTTAGGATGCTTTGTATTTCTGCTGTGTCTGTTGTAACTTCTCCTTTTTCATTTCTAATTTTATTGATTTGAGTCCTCCCCCTCTTTTTCTTGATGAGTCTGGCTAATGGTTTATCAATTTTGTTTATCTTCTCAAAGAACCAGCTTTTAGTTTTATTGATCTCTGCTATTGATTTCTTTGTTTCTATTTCATTTACTTCTGCTCTGACCTTTATGATTTCTTTCCTTCTGCTAACTTTGGGTTTTCTTTGTTCTTCTTTCTCTAGTTCCTTTGCGTGCAGGGTTAGATTGTTTATTTGAGATGTTTCTTGTTTCTTGAGGTAGGCTTGTATAGCTATAAACTTCCCTCTTAGAACTGTTTTTGCTGCATCCCATAGGTTTTGGATCGTCGTGTCGTCATTGTCATTTGTCTCTAGGTATTGTTTGATTTCCTCTGTGATTTCTTCAGTGATCTCTTGGTTATTTAGTAACGTATTGTTTACCCTCCATGTGTTTGTGTTTTTTACATTTTTTTCCCTGTAATTGATTTCGAATCTCATAGCATTGTGGTCAGACAAGATGCTTGATATGATTTCAATTTTCTTAAATTTACTGAGGCTTAATTTGTGACCCGAGATGTGATCTATCCTGGAGAGTGTTCCATGTGCACTTGAGGAGAAAGTGTAATCTGCTGCTTTCAGATGGAATGTCCTATAAATATCAATTAAATCTATCTGGTCTATTGTGTCATTTAAAGCTTGTGTGTCCTTATTAATTTTCTGTTTGGATGATCTGTCCATTGGTGTAAGTGAGGTGTTCAAGTCCCCCACTATTATTGTGTTACTGTCAATTTCCTCTTTTAGAGCTGTTAGCAGTTGCCTTATGTATTGAGGTGCTCCTATGTTGGGTGCATATATATTTATAATTGTTATATCTTCTTCTTGGATTGATCCCTTGATCATTATGTAGTGTCCTTCCTTTTCTCTTGTAACATTCTTTATTTTAAAGTCTATTTTATCTGATATGAGTATTGTTACTCCAGCTTTCTTCTGATTTCCATTTGCATGGAATATCTTTTTCCATCCCCTCACTTTCAGTCCATATGTGTCCCTAGGTCTGAAGTGGGTCTCTTGTAGACAGCATACAGATGGGTCTTGTTTTTGTATCCATTCAGCAAGACTGTGTCTTTTGGTTGGAGCATTTAATCCATTCACGTTTAAGGTAATTATTGATATGTATGTTCCTATGACCATTTTCTTAATTGTTTTGGGTTTGTTTTTGTAGGTCCTCTTCTTCTCTTGTGTTTCCTACTTAGAGAAGTTCCTTTAGCATTTGTTGTAGAGCTGGTTTGGTGGTGCTGAATTCTCTTAGCTTTTGCTTGTCTGTAAAGCTTTTGATTTCTCCATCGAATCTGAATGAGATCCTTGCTGGGTAGAGTAGTCTTGCTTGTAGGTTCTTCCCTTTCATCACTCTAAGTATATCATTCCACTCCCTTCTGGCTTGTAGAGTTTCTGCTGAGAAATCAGCTGTTAACCTTATGGGACTTCCCTTGTATGTTATTTGTCATTTTTCCCTTGCTGCTTTCAATAATTTTTCTTTGTCTTTAATTTTTGCCAATTTGATTACTATGTGTCTCAGCATGTTTCTCATTGGGTTTATCTTGTATGGGACTCTCTGCACTTCCTGGACTTCGGTGGCTATTTCCTTTCCCATGTTAGGGAAGTTTTCGACTATAATCTCTTCAAATATTTTCTCTGGTCCTTTCTCTCTCTCTTCTCCTTCTGGGACCCCTCTAATGTGAATGTTGTTGTGTTTAATGTTGTCCCAGAGGCCTCTTAGGCTGTCTTCATTTCTTTTCATTCTTTTTTCTTTATTCTATTCCACAGCATGAATTCCACCATTCTGCCTTCCAGGTCACTTATCCGTTCTTCTCCCTCAGTTATTCTGCTATTGATTCCTTCTAGTGTAGTTTTCATTTCAGTTATTGTATTGTTCATCTCTGTTTGTTCTTTAATTCTTCTAGATCTTTGTTAAACATTTCTTGCATCTTCTTGATCTTTGCCTCCATTCTTTTTCTGAGGTCCTGGATCATCTTCACTCTCATTATTCTGAATTCTTTTTCTGGAAGCTTGCCTATCTCCACTTCATTTAGTTGTTTCTCTGGGTTTTTATCTTGCTCCTTCATCTGGTACATAGCCCTCTGACTTTTCATCTTGTCTATCTTTCTGTGAATGTGTTTTTTGTTCCACAGGCTGCAGGATTGTAGTTCTTCTTGCTTCTGCTGTCTGTCCTCAGGTGGATGAGGCTATCTAAGAGGCTTGTGCAAGTTTCCTGATGGGAGGGACTGGTGGTGGGTAAAGCTGGCTGTTGCTTTGGGGGTCAGAGCTCAGTAAAACTTAAATCCGCTTGCCTGCTGATGGGTGGGGCTGGGTTCCCTCCCTGTTGGTTGTTTGGCCTGAGGTGACCCAACACTGGAGCCTACCCAGGCTCTTTGGTGGGTCTAATGGTGGACTCTGGGAGGGCTCACGCCAAGGAGTACTTCCCAGAACTTCTGCTGCCAGTGTCTTTGTCCTCACGGTGAGACACAGCCACCCCCCGCCTCTGCAGGAAACCCTCCAACACTAGCAGGTAGGTCTGGTTCAGTCTCGTATGGGGTCACTGCTCCTTCCCCTGGGTCCCAATGTGCACACTACTTTGTGTGTGCCCTCCAAGAGTGGAGTCTGTTTCCACCAGTCCTGTCGAAGTCCTGCAATTAAATTCCGCTAGCCTTCAAAGTCTGATTCTCTAGGAATTCCTCCTCCCGTTGCCAGAACCCCAGGTTGGGAAGCCTGACATGGGGCTCAGAACCTTCACTCCAGTGGGTGGACTTCTGTGGTATAAGCGTTCTCCAGTTTGTGAGTCACCCATTCAGCAGTTATGGGGTTTGATTTTATTGTGATTGCACCCCTCCTACCATCTCATTGTGGCTTCTCCTTTGTCTTTGGATGCGGGGTATCTTTTTTGATGAGTTCCAGTGTCTTCCTGTCAATGATTATTCAGCAGTTAGTTGTGATTCTGGTGTTCTCGCAAGAGGGAGTGAGAGCACATCCTTCTACTCTGCCATCTTGAACCAATCCAACAAATAATTTTTTTTTTTTAAAGTAAAGGAAATAGGAATGTAAGCATCTATTTGTTTCATCCTTACAATAACCTTATACTGTAGGAATTATTATCCTCATTTAATAGATGAGGAAATTGAGGCTCAGAGAACTTATTAAATTTGCTCACAGTCATTCAGCTAGTAATTGGCAGAACTAGAATTCACAATTCAATTTGATTTCAAAGCAAATAATCTTTCTACTATATCACAAAAAGAAACATCTCTAATAAAATCTGAAAAAGATGAAATCAAAATAGTCAAATGAAGTTTTAATTATATTAAAACTAAAAACAGAGCATGAGAGGCAAAAACAACCTTAGAAATTAAAAGCAACTCAAATAGCACTGGACTAGAAGTAAGGAGACCTGGGTTCTAGATTATTTCTCACTTTACACCTCTTCACTCTTCTAATACCTAGCTCATCTAAACCAGTCATTAAATATTCATTGCCTCATCCACTGACTGCAAGGTACAAATAGAATTCTTAAAATCAATCAACAAACTGTATTATAGTAAAGTTTCAATTAGCCAGAACAATTAGGAGATTGTTCATTTTAATATAATCCTTGGTTAATTAACCATAAATGAGAAAATCCTTTTTGTAGGTTCAAGGTTGCCATTGGAAATCTTTCCAACTCTATTTTACTAAGCAGAGCAAATTTTATTGTACAGAAGCAGCACTGGAGGACTTGCTACAATGCAGATTCCTAGTTTCCACCTCAAGAGAGTCTTATTTGGTATGTACGTCTGGAGAGATTCTTATTCAGATCTTAAGATGAAACTAAGAAGCATTAAGTAAAGGATACAAAACATAATAAAACCTTTTTTGATGGCAAGACTTGACAGTACCTCAGCCATCATCCTGACCACTAATCATTTTTTCCAAACCTCTGAAATTAGAGGTTGAAGGCACAGAATCCTGGACAAGAATCTAAGAGTCAATAACTCTGCTTTTACCTTTGTTCTCTAAGGAAACTATATTTTAAAACTTCAAACTGAGGTTAGTTGCCTTCTAGTAAATTGAGGTTTTGAAATTTTTATTAGATTTATGTGACATGGAATACAAAGTGATATTTGGGATTATTAAAAACAATGTTCATGATACATCATATCTCAGAAATTAATAAGAATATGCCAGTGTCACACAAATGGTGTACACCAGACCTACTATTTCACACCTCCTATTTCAGTAGATCATAGGCTCAGTATATTCATGATTACAACACAAAGTGCATGGTCAATAGCTATGGGTTGCTAATGGATATATTAGGAATTAGTCTATAAGTAGCAGAATTTAAAAGATATGTTAAACAGCTGGTACAAATATTATTCTTAAAGAGAGAAAGAACAGTCTTTGTTTAGGAAAATGTCCTGGTGAGCCACTTGGATGGGAAAATATAGATCAGAAGAAAACAGAAGAACAAAAGGAAGATTAAATTGTTCTGGATGAAAAATGTAAGAAATTTGGGAAAGATCTTCCTTGAGAGTGGAGAAAGAATGGAGAAAGATAAAGGTAAGCAGTATGGCAGGAGGTTAGAGTATAAGCTATGAGAAATAGCTAAAGTTTTTCATTTTCTTTAAGCACAGCAATGTTCAATACAATTTAAAATTATCTGTTTGGCTAAGATATAAACTTTTTCTCTCTCTCCAAACATTCACTGAAGTCCACTATTCTCTAAACTTATACTTTTCATTTTAATCCCTTCTGAATTGTTCTATTTTTAATGTATATATATATATTCATAAAAAGGAGATAATATTCAAGTACTAAGCTCTTCAGTATTTATTATTTCATTTAATCTTCAGACCAATTCTATAAAGAAGGTACTATTATCAAATCCATTTTACGGATGAGAAAGCTGAGTTTAGAGAGGTTGAATAACTTACTCAAGGTCACAGAGCTACTAAATGATGTACTGGGATTCAAACCATTACTAGATCAAACTTATGTTAACAGCTAAATAGGTACATACAGACATATACACATATATACATACATACATAAAGAGACATCCTAGTATCTACATTTAAGTAAAATACATTTTTATAAAATAGGAATATTCAAAATATGAGTAAATATTCAAAATACTAGCAACAATGTTATATTACTATTATTTTCAAAATATTTCAAAATCACTAAAAGTGAAAGTATAGTAATAATGAATTCTAGCTATTGAATTCTGGCTATTCAGCATTTCTACTTTATTCCTTTATCATAATATCATCTTTGAAGAGTTAATCACTAATTAATTAATTGCTAATATTAGTAAATAACTAATAACTACTTAGTTAAATACTAATTATAGAGTATAATCTGTACATTGATTTTAAAATATGCCCACGAATTTTTTTGACACTCCTCCCTCCAAAAGTGGATCCTAATTCCCCTTCCCTTAAGTGTGGACTGGACTCAGTGACTCACTTTTAATGAATAGCATGTGGCATAGTGATGGTATATGACTAGGTCATAAAAGTCTGTAGCCTCCTCATTGCCCTCTATCTTGGATCACTTGCTCTGGGGGAAGCCTGCTGCCATGACATAATGACACTCAAGCAGCCATATGAAGAGATGCAGATAACAAGGAACTGAGTCCTCCTGCCAACAGCCAGTGACGAATTGAGGCCTCCTGTCAACAGTCAAGTGAGTGGGCCACATAAGAAGTGGATCCTCCAGCCCCAGTCTAGACTTCAGATGACTGCAGCCCTGGCTGACATCTTGACTGCAAACCTATGAGAGACCTCAAGCCAGAACCAGCTAAAGCACTCCCAGACCTGTGCCCACAGAAACTGTGTAAAATAATAAACATTTGTTTTAAGTCATCTAAGTTTGGAATAATTTTTTATACTAGCAATAGTTAACTAATACACTCCCTGTGTCAGTGATTCCCAAAATGTGGTCCCAAGACCAGCAGGATCAGCATCTCCTAGGTACTTGTTAGAAATGCACATTCTCACTCTCTACCCAAGACTTACTGAATCAGGAACTCTGGAGTTGTGGGGCAGCAATTTGTGTTTTAACAAGGTCCCTAGGTGATTCTAATGTACACTAAAGTTTGGGAACCACTATGCTAAGCCCTCAATAATTTGGCTAACAGTTAACAAACCTCAAACCTCCTTAATACCAGCCCTCACTCTCCACCTCCAGGGAAACCTGTATTTATTCTTGGAATATGGTGTAATATTTCAGCATCAGATTGTGGACATGCTTCATTCTCATGACAAAACATCAGCTCAGAAAGGGCAGAGAATCTGCCTATCTCCACATTGTGCCTGGCACATAGTCAATGTTAAATAAATATTACTTGGATAAATACATGAATAACTAAATACACAACCACTGTTTAGTGAAGATTAAAATGAAGTCTTATCTTTTTTCTTTTCCATTTATCATCACTTGAACTTGAACTCTTTTAAATTGACTTCAGCCAATATCATGTTTGCTATGATATCCATGGAAATGAGATGCTCCTAGTATTCAAAAGTAGAGATTAAAATGACTAAGCCTGACTTCACACAGACACTCACTTTGGTGGCTTGTGGAGTTGTAGAACACAAAATGAAGTCCATCAATTATCAGTAATGTACAATATGTCCCCTGGTCCTTATTAGGGACCTCATTTGGTGTTTGAACACTGAAAAGAGAGCTTGAGGAACCTGACAAATGCTAACATTTGCCTGACATTTGTTCTTATCATTCCTTTCTAAAACATGTATTATTAGAATATGATAACTCCAACTGACTACAGGAGTGTAGGAAAATTAACAGGTAGTGATATGAAGCCCTCAAAATCAGCCAACTTGCTGCGCTCGTAACACTAATTCTGTAGCATTTTTAATTAATTAAATGATAAAAATCTGTATTCAAACAATTTTGGGTTACAAGGTAGAACAGCCTTTTTTCCTAGTGAACATATCAGAGCCTTTGACATACACTAATGTGAAAATATGGAACCTTTTAAAGGAGCAGCTTGTAAAGCTAACACTTTAGTAAACAACAGTCTATTGCAAACCCTTAACAATTCCTTTACTTTCTTTTTTTTTAATTGGAGTATAATTGCTTTACAATGTTGTGTTAGTTTCTGCTGTTCAAGGAAGTGAATCAGCTATATGTATACATATATCCCCTCCCTCTTGGACCTCCCTCCGACCCACCCCCATCCCACACATCTAGGTCATCACAGAGCATGGAGCTGAGCTCCCTGTGCTATACAGCAGGTTCCCACTAGCTATCTATTTTACACATGGGAGTATATATGTCAATCCTAATCTCCCAATTCATCCCATCCTCCCCTTCCCCTGCTTGTCCACACGTCCATTCTCTACATCTGCGTCTCTATTCCTGCCCTGCAAATAGGTTCATCTGTACCATTTTTATAGATTCCACATATACGTGTTAACATACGATATTTGTTTTTCTCTTTCTGACTTACTTCACTCTGTATGACAGACTCTAGGTCCATCCACATCTCTACAAATGACCCAATTTTGTTCCTTTTTATGATGAGTAATATTCCGTTGTATATATGTACCACATCTTCTTTATCCATTCATCTGTCAATGGACATTTATTTTAACTGACTTCCATGTCCTGGCTATTGTAAATAGTGCTGCAATGAACATTGGGGCACATGTGTCTTTTTGAATTGTGGTTTTCTCAGGGTATACGCCCAGTAGTGGGATTGCTGAGTCATATAGTAGTTCTATTTTTAGTTTTTTAAGGAACCTCCATACTGTTCTCCATAGTGGCTGTATCAATTTACATTCCTACCAACAGTGCAAGAGGGTTCCCTTTTCTCCACACCCTCTCCAGCATTTATTGTTTGTAGATTTTTTGATGATGGCCAATCTGACCGATGTGAGGTGAAATCTCATTGTAGTTTTGACTTGCATTTCTATAATAATTAGTGATGTTGAGCATCTTTTCATGTGCCTCTTGGCCGTCTCTATGTCTTCTTTGGAGAAATGTCTATTTAGGTCTTCTGCCCATTTTTTGATTACATTTTTGGTTTTTTGATATTGAGCTGCATGGGCTGCTTGTAAATTTGGGAGATTAATCCTTTGTCAGTTGCTTCATTTGCAAATATTTGCTCCCATTCTGAAGGTTGTCTTTTTGTCTTGTTTATGATTTCCTTTACTGTGCAAAAGCTTTTAAGTTTCATTAGGTCCCATTTGTTTGTTTTTATTCTCATTACTCTAGGAGGTGGGTCAAGAAAGATCTTGCTGTGATTTATGTCAAAGAGTGCTTTTCCTATGTTTTCCTCTAAGAGTTTTATAGTGTCTAGTCTTACATTTAGGTCTCTAATCCATTTTGAGTTTATTTTTGTGTATGGTGTTAGGGAGTTTTCTAATTTCATTCTTTTACATGTAGCTGTCCAGCTTTCCCAGCAGCACTTATTGAAGAGACTGTATTTTCTTTACTGTATATTCTTGCCTCCTTTGTCATAGATTAGGTGATCATAGGTGCGTGGGTTTATCTCTGGGCTTTCTATCCTGTACTACTGATCTATATTCCTGTTTTTGTTCCAGTACCATACTGTCTCGATTACTGTAGCTTTGTAGTATAGTCTGAAGTCCAGGAGCCTGATTCCTCCAGCTCCATTTTTCTTTCTCAAGATTGCTTTGGCTATTCGGGGTCTTTTTTGTTTCCATACAAATTGTAAAATTTTTTGTTCTAATTCTGTGAAAAATGCCATTGGTAATTTGATAGGGATTGCATTGTATCTGTAGATTGCTTTGGGTAGTATAGTCATTTTCACAATATTGATTCTTCCAATCCAAGAACATGGTATATCTCTCCATCTGTTTGTGTCATGTTTGATTTCTTTCATCAGTGTTTTATAGTTTTCTGAGTACAGGTCTTTTGCCTCCTTAGGTAGGTTTATTCCTAGGTATTTTATTCTTTTTGTTGCAATGGTAAATGGGATTGTTTCCTTAATTTCTCTTTCTGATCTTTCATTATTAGAAAGTGGGCATACCGGGAACCTACCTCAACATAATAAAGGCCAAATATGACAGACCCACAGCAAATATCATTCTCCATGGTGAAAAACTGAAAGCATTTCCTCTAAGATCAGGAACAAGACAAGGATGTCCACTCTTGCCACTATTATTCAACATAGTTTTAGAAGTCCTAGCCATGGCAATCAGAGAGGAAAAAGAAATAAAAAAATACAAATTGGAAAAGAAGAAGTAAAGTTGTCACTGTTTGCAGATGACATGATACTATACATAGAAAATCCTAAAGATGTCACCAGAAAACTACTAGAGCTAATCAATGAATTTGGTAAAGTTGCAGGATACAAAATTAATGCACAGAAATCTCTTGCATTCTTATACAATTTCTTTACTTTGAATTTTTAATTCTAAATTTTAAGTAAACTGTTTGCTTTATAAGATATGTCTTCTAGTGATATTTAAATCATTATTTCATATACTTTCTATAAACTTAACTACATACCCATTCCCAACTCCATAAATACTATTATATATTCATTGATATTATTATTATATACAAAGTAATTCTTTTATTATAAAGTACAACTTAATTTTTTAAATTGCATGCCCAAAATCACATCAATATTTTCCCCTTATGTTATTAATTTAAATAAAAACCATATAGAAATATTCTTAACAGCTCAAGGAAACAATTTTAGAAACTGACTGTGATAGTCAAATCCTTTGAGAGTATACTAATAATCTATATAATTGTACTGATAATACTCTAAAAGAATGATTTCCAACTATACTGTTTTCCAACTGTTATCTGCCGCATACACATTCTAGGTTGTCAACCTCATTCTCTGAGAACAAATATTCCACCCCATTCAGAGATGGGTCCTGATACCCATGTGTCCTGGTACCATAGACCAGAATTAATTGGGCCAGATTTGGATACTCAACTAAAGCTTGTCCAATCAGATTCTCTTTCCAGGAAATTGTATTTAGGAATAAGAAATTCTAGTATGTCTCTGCTGGTGTTAAAAACTGAGTCCATATAAATTGGGGGACTTGTGGGATGACTATTAAAATAGAAAAGAAAAATCAATCTGCAAGAAAAGCAATAAAACATACACACCAAGGAAAGTGTGTATGACCTTAGAAAGGTGCTTCATAATTTTCTATTTGTAAAAGCATGGCATGTCTTTATAATGGATGCTTTACAGATTTAACAAAGAAAAGTCCCTTCAGTTTGTCACAACCTACATGAAATACACACAATAGAATGGTTATAAAGTAGTAGGTAAATTGCGAGTCACAGAACCATACTTAGAAACTTCTACTTTAACATAAATAAAAAAATAAGGAAACAAATAGATAAAAACACTAAGCATTCTCCATTCTCCAAGGTCAAGCTTTCAAAGATCCTTTACCCACGTCTAAAGCAGCAGCCCTATTTTTATAAATGGCTTCTGTAGCTGAGCCACAGAACACAAAGGCTGCTCTCTGTTCTTCTATCAGCAGATTTGATTCTAGGTAATGGGCCCTTGTAAGGAAAAACTTACTTCTGTGTGTTTCTCCTTTGCTTTCACACTACTACCACACTCACACTTCTGATACCAGATGTGTGGGGCTTTTTCTCACACCAAGCAATTTTTTGTGACACCAGCTGGGTGTCCTACAATTCAACTCAATTATGACACTAACCAGAGTTAGTGAAGACCCCACAGGTTAAGAACTCAGTCCTACAACACTGTCCCCAACTTTAGATGTCAATTATAAGTAGTAGGACCTTTGGTTACCCACAACTGCTGTCCAACTTAGTATAAATTGGAGGTTCCCATGACCCCCCTCCTTGGATTCAATCATTTGCTGAAACAGCTCACAGAACTTAGGGAAACATTTACTTACATCTACCAGTTTATTATAAAGGATATGATAAAAGATACAGATGAACAGTCAGATGAAGAGATACATAGAGCAAGATCTGGGAGGATCTTAACACAAGTAATTCAGTCACCATGGAGTTGAGAAGTACCACCTTCTAGGTACATGGATGTGTTTGCCAACCAAGAAACTCCCTAAACCCTGTACTATGGGGATTTTATTGGAATCTCCATCATGTAGGCACAATGGAATATTAACTCTGTCTTGTCTCTGGAGAATGGAGATTAGGGCTGAAAGTTTCAAGCTTTTAATCTTGGCTTGGTCTTTCTGGTGATTGACCCCCATCCAGGAGCCCACTTAGAGTCACCTCATTAGAACAAAACACATTCCTATCACCCAGGAATTTCAAGGAAGTCTCAAGGAGCTCAGTGTCAGGCATTCTTTTCACTCAGGAAATTACAATGGTCTTAGGAGCTCTGTGTCAGGAACCACATTTTTAAAAAAATTTCACAGCCTTGCTGGAAAAACTTTCACCATCTTGTGAACTACCTGTGACTGTCATGACCTGCAGAGAAAGCTAAAGGTAAAACTTACAAACACTCCTTGCCCTACAAGGGGTGGATGAAAATATAAGATATTCGGTGTCTGAGATTTCAACTCTTCCTGACTTACTAGTGTATGATAGCCATCTGGGTTAAAAAGAAAAAAAACTATTCATTTGAAAAACCAACTACTCAGCGAATAATCTGTGGATGGAAATCTGTGTTGTTAAGATATCAAAAAATTATACTTTTGTTTACTTTTTTATCGATCCAACAAAACTGGATTATGATGTGATAATAAAACACCTCCAAAACATAGCAACTTAATACAACCAGTTTAAGTCTTTCCATGCTAAATATTAAAGGTAGATCATAGGAGATTTCAGTCTTGTCACTAAGTCACTAAGAAACCCAGGCTGTGGAAATTCCATCTTAACATATAGCTTCAGGATCGTCACAGCAAGGGAATGCCAGACTGCACATGGGCTCTTTACATTCCCACCACTGGTTGACACATATCATTTCTGCTCCAGTTTTATCATCCAAAACATATAATATAGCCCGCCTAACTTCAGAGGTGGTGGGAAGTTCACTCCTTTCAAACTCCTAGAAGTAGAATGTAATACTTGTGAATACATTATGACATGTTTTGCATTGGAGCACCTGACAGTTCACATTTCTGTGTAAGAAGTAGAAAACACTCCTCCTCACCTCCATAGCCTCTTTTCACTTAAAGTTCAAGTCTGACCCAAACATTTCAATTCATACACAGCACCTCAAACACTTCTGAACTAGCTTCTTATGATACAGAAGAATTCGCTAAGGGATTCTGGCACAGGCACTAGCAACCTTTCAGAAATAAGAGGAAGACGATTTGTGTAAGCAAAAGAAATAGTGAGGCCTTGCTTTTCACAAATATCTTCTACCCCCAAAGTCTATCAGTTTTACCTCTTTAGGTTAAAAGGACCTTAAAATTATTTTAAATTTAAAAAGCAATGTATGCTCAGAAATTTCAGAAAGGGTAGGAAAGAATCAAGACAATTAAACGTACTCTTTTTCACTACCTAGAGATATCTATTTCTTATTATAGAGAACTTCAATGCATATTCAAAAGTATCTAAGCCTTTGATACATGGCATTATATTGTTGGGCGTTTAAGGAGATTATAGTTTTATCATTATAAATAATGATGCAATAGGAATTTGTGTGCATCAATCTTTCCACAAATCTCTAAGTATCAGATTAGATTAATAAAAATATAATAACTAAATAAAAAAGTGAGGACATTTTTTAAGGTTTTAATGCAATTGCTCACCTGTAAAATCCATAAGGTCAGGAACTTTGTTTTATTTGCCCCTGGGTCAGCAGAGCCAGAAAAGTGACTGGCACATAGTAGACCTTCACTAAGAATGTGCTAAATGAATGAACATCTTGCAGAGACTTTCCAAAATAAACTGTACTTTCAAATATTATTTTTCCCACAGAAAGGTAAGTCTATCACTTGTTGCCATCTTGATCTGATTCGTTGTTTAGCTAATTTCTTTCTTCCTGATACTCACTAAAGGAATAGGCACATTTAATGAGAGCCATTTCCTGGGAAGTAGTAAATGAGAGGATACAAATTCACTTTTCCCTCTAAGTCCTCCCCCAAATTTCCCTGAGACCTTAGGATTCAACAATTTATTTGACAATTTTGCAGCAAGAAAAAGAAATACACTCCATAGGCTGAAAATATTTATATTTTCCTAAAGCCTGGGTAGGGGATAGATGCTTATAGTTGAATGAATATAAATACTATAAATTACTGGTGTGTGTGTGTGTGTGTGTGTGTGTGTACACCCACTAATGGACACAATAACACCAATTACATTTTGCCTCAGATGAAAAATGTTTAAAAAAATTGTTCATATTCTTCAAATTAATCCACATCCAAAATGCATACATCGTTTTCCATTTCTAAACAGTACTATGATCTCAGCTAGATCAGCCTTTGACAAATTCTTTAGCTTGCCTGGCTCACTTTTCTCTAATAATACAAACGAAGTACACATGTAGTAGTTTGATACGAGCTTCTATATCTCAATTCCTAAATTAAGACCTTTCACAGAGCTTTTAATAATACAGTCCCATGCTCCTGGAATTACAAAGCTAAAAATCATTCCTTCTTTGTCTTTCAACAAATTTCAGTTCTCTCCTCTGTGTGCATGTAAATTCTATTAATGCTAATGGAGGCAATGCATGTGCATAAGGCGTGGAATATATCTCTAAACCACACTTTAATCTTTAGCTACATAACTCTGGCGCCTGTTCAAATGATGCATGTGCCTCAGATACACACTGTATGTCTGTGGTTTCCGGTCTGGATATTAAAATTTATTCACGTATTTTTAGTAGCTATTACAACATTTTGGCCAACAAATTTTCCTATTATTACTATACATGTGTTGAGTTTTCACTGAGTGCTAAATGTGACTGTAAACATTCATGATTTATTATAATGTATTAGAATGTAAATGCAATTCCTGACCAGGTTATATTTGTTTTAAAAAATGGAAAATTTCTGTTGTTTTCCACCTGGTTAAACATAGGTAGTAAAGAGAAAACATAATGCAAACAAAATAAATATAAGTAACCTGGTTGCTTGTTCCTGTACTGAATCATGGTTATCCTTACATTAAAAAAAAAAAAAAATTTAATGCATGTATTTAAAACCCAGTTAAATGATATCATATTAGGTCTACTAAAAATACTAATAATATTTTATTAACCATATTAACTTTTTGGAGAAAGTGGTTAGCTAAATAATTTTGCATTATTTTTACATAATCCTAATTGATGTTCTGTAAAACCATGTAGCAATTTCTCAAGAGAGCCCTACGCATCTCCATCTTTATATTTCTTCTTTCCTTTTCCACTTTTTACAATATTGCCCCAAAAGATTAAAGAAAGAAAAAAAAGAAGATAATCCTGAAATATGTAAAACATTGCATGGCCAAAATTTATATACTTTGAGGTGAAGAAAAATGGTAATTCTTCTCTATAACTGATCTCTTCTTATCCTGAAGCCCTATTCCAGTAGAAAAAAAATTCCCAATTAAATGTAATTCAGTCTATTTGCATTTTGAAATGTGAATATTCAGTCAATGCAAAGTTCAAAATCTCTGTCAGATCTGTTTTTCCCCTTCCTTCCCCTTTCCCTTCCAGAAACAGTAGAGGGAGTGTGAAGCTTTCATATCCTCAGGCAGTGATGTAGGGAAGCTCTCCTGTGATCCATGCAGTTTTGTCAGTTCTTTTGGTTGCAGCCCAGTCATTGGGCTCAACCAGTCTTCGGGCATAAAAATCCACCTTCTACAGGAACTTCAAATTATATGGCACTCACATACCCTCTCAGACACCTCTCACTTGCCGCATTCTTCAGCAATCTAATCTCTTACACAGTGGCATGTTGGATGTGGCTTTATTCCAATTTCAGGACTTCTCTAAAAGACTTGCAATGTCCTAAACCATGTCTTAAGAAGCCAAGGCTAAGGGTCCCTTCACTAGTAACCTGTGTGTTTCCATCACCCTTAACCTCTGCCTGCAAGGCCCCTTCCCAAGTTTAAACCCCAAGGTGTGGAGTCAGGACATTCATCACTGACCTTTCACTGCCTTTCTCTCTCTCCTCCTCTCAGTGAAAGAATTTTCCACTTTCCCTTCCTACCTCACCAGAACTATTGCTAAAATGTATATTTCTTCTTTTCTATTCCATGGCATTTACCTTTCTCCTCCCTTATTCCTTGCTAACATAATCCTGACTTTATTCAGGTATGAGTCAGAGATGTGTTTCAGGGGAGCCTGAGCCCCTTCCCAACTTCAGAGAGCATTATTTGGAGTAAGCCAACCTTGGTAATTCCATTACTCTGGTGACTTGTTTAGGAATGACATGTGATGCAATTATGATCATTGAGATGTGAGAAGAGACATGCTGGGGCTTCTGGCAAAATGTTCAAATGTGAATGTCTTCTTCTCCCATGCTGCCTTTGGATATTTATGAGGACGTAAGGCCTGAACTGATGCAGTCAGTTATTTTGCACCTACGACAAGAGTAGCCACCATGCTAAGAATAGCACACAGAATAAAAACAAAAAATCTGGTCCCTAATAATGTCATTGAGCCATTCAGCTAGACACCCTACCTAGAACCAGTCATCTCAAGATTTCTTTTTATGTGAGAGAATATTTCCTTATGGTTAAACACTCCTAGGTGGCTATTATTTGCAGCCAAAAGCATACTAACTGATTATATCTTCTCTGGGGTAAAAATGTCAGAACGGCCACACAGAGAGAAATCAGAGACCAGACAAGGAAAACTATATGGAAATATAGTGTAAAAAAAAATTATACCCATAACAAATACGCTGTTGTCAAGTGAGGTGAGAGATATGTAGTATCATTTCACAATTCTCTCGGGGGGGGGGGGGTCAGCTATAAAAGAATTATTGGTGGACTTCCCTGGTGGCACAGTGGTTAAGAATCCTCCTGCCAATGCAGGGGACATGGGTTCGATCCCTGGTCCAAGAAGATCCCACATGCCACAGAGCAACTAAGCCCATGTGCCACAACTACTGAGCCTGCTCTCTAGAGCCCGCAAGCCACAACTACTGAAGCCTGTGCACCCTAGAGCCGGCGCACTGCAACTACCGAGCCCACGTACCACAACTACTGAAGCCCGCGTGCTCTAGGGCCCGCATGCCGCAACTACTGAGCCCACGTGCTGTAACTACTGAAGCCCATGCGCCTAGAGCCGTGCTCTGCAACGAGAAGCCACCGCAATGAGAAGCCCACGCGCAGCAATGCAGCCAAAAAAAAAAAAAAAGAGTTACTGGTGAATTCAGGTTCCTACCCAGGAGTAATGAGTCCCAGTTGGCTACCTGGACATTATTGTGGCTAGATTTAATCTAGCCTGCATTAAAAAAGAGTGCCCAAAGTGCTATTAGCCCCTATTTAGTGGCATCTTTGATAGAGACCCAGATGTCTACAGTGCTTGAAAGAGAACTCCAAAGAGTTCTTAATGACTCAGATAAAAAAAGACAAGAGATAACTGATTTATCAGATGCTGCCTTCCATTTTTTTTTGTTTGTTTGTGCTTTTTTTCAGTTATAAATATACATAGTTTACGGAATCAACGAGTTCCACAAAGTTTTCATTAGGAAAAAAAAAAAGCCATCTCTCTTCTGTACTATCATATCCTGCTTCCCAGAGACAACCACTCTTAGCTCTTTAAGGTAAATCTTCTGGAATATGACGATGTATTAGTTTGCTAGGGCTGCCATAACAAAATACCATAGATTGTGCCTTAAATAACAGAAATATATTTTCTCACAGTTCTGGAGGCTACAAGTCTAAGATCAAAGTGTCAACAGGTTTGGTTTCTCCTGAGGCATCTCTCCTTAGCTTGCCTTCTCTGTGTGCCATCTGTGAGGAGGACACACTTCTCCTCACATATCCTTTTCTCTGTGCCCATGCATCCCTGGTGTCTCTCTGTGTATGCCCTCATCTTTCTTATAAGGACACCAGTCAGATTAGATTGAGGCCTACCCTAAAGGCTTCATGTTAACTTAATTACCTCTTTAGAGGCCCTAGCTCCAAATACAGTCTCATTCTAAGGTACTAGAAATTAGGGCTTCAACATATGAATTCGGTGGTGGGGGAGGGCACAGTTCAGTCCATAACAAATAATGTAAATTGAAAATATTTATACTGCAGTTACTACATAGCAGTACAGTGGTGATCTAAGCTCACTTACATATTACCCTCACAATAATCGTGTGTGATGTGTATCATCATATCTCCCTTTTATAGATGAGAACTGATATACAGAGAAGTCAAGTAACTTGCCTAAGGTCACACTGCTGGAGAGCAGCAGAGCTATCTTTCAAACCTAGGCAGTCTGAACCCAAAATTCATGTTCTTAATACTAAAGTATGCTCCATTCTTATATTGCTACTTCTCTCTATAGAAGATGAGCATTTAGTTCTCTAACACAGCTAATACAGACACATGAACACATGCACATACACATGTGCATGTGCACACACACACCCATTCTTCCCTCATCTTCTCAATATTATTTCATTAATTTTGGTTAGATCAATATTCAACATTTACCTTTTATGATTATGTATGTGTTTTTTACAGTTAGGCAGTAAAGACATTATTTCTTTCTCTTTCTTGCATAAGTTTTCATTTCCCTGGAGTTAACAGCAATCTTGTTTTTACATTTACTTAGTTTTACGTGTAGTTATCACCAACTTAACCCCAAACTCTCTGAAAATTATTAAATCTCTTCTCAATTTTTTATTCATGGTAGGTGTTCTAGTGATTTCATCTTGAATAATTCCTGCCAGAGCTTTCGGACTTACTCAAATCTGGATTGGTCATTCTCTAAAGCCTAAGGCACAATCAATACCTTGGTATTTGCTTAATCCACATCATATTTTGCTTTGCTTCTTCTTTCATGGACAATACATCTTATAGTTTCTTATAATATGTCCTCATTTTACAGGAGTATATCTTCCAGGAGCTTCCAAAGAAGACAAATGGGGAGGTAAATTTTTTGAGAACTTTCAGGTCTTCAAATGTCTATTCTATCTCACACTTAACAGTTTGCCTGGCTATGGAATATTAGCTTAGAAGTCATTTTTCTTCACCATTTTGAACCTATTGATATATAGTCTTCAAGCTTCCAGTGTGCTAAGAAACCATTCTGATACTTAATACTTTGTATGTGACCTATCTATTCTCTCTGGAAAGTTACAGAATCTTGTTTTTGCTCCCTAGTATTCTGACATTTTGCTGTGAGGTGCCCTATATTCACAACTGGGCCAAGCACTCAACCTGGAAGCTCATATCTTTAAGTTCTTAGAAATGTTATTTTACTGATGATTGCTTTCCCCTTATTCTCCCCCATGACACCCATTTCCTCTCTTGTCTCTTTCTGAAGCTTTATTCAGATGCCAGATATTTAGACTCACCTTCAGAACACCTTTTGCTGTACTTTCTGAGATTTCCTAAACTTTACCTTTAAACTTATCTATTGAGTTTTCTACATTTCTACCATCACATTTTTTTTAAATTTTCAGCTCTTTTTTATTCTTTTAATTTTTCTTCTTACAGTGTCTTGCTTTTGTATCATGGATGTAATATCTTCTCGTATTTATCTGAGGTTATTAATCTTTTTCTTTCCATTTTTTTTCTGTTTATTTGTTTTAGATTCTGTAATAGATAGGGTTTCCTGAGGCCGAGATTTAGGGGCAGGTGGTTAATTGGGGAGTGCCTTCAGGAACAATACCTTTAAGTGAGTGAGGAAGGCAGGATTGGGCCGACCGAGAAGCTGACCTCTGATGCAGTTGCAACAGCCAATCCCACAGGGAATTCTGAAGCCGGAATGGCCCTTTAGAGTTGTTCCCCATTTTTGTCCCCAGTTGAGGCAAGGGAACCATGTCTTTGTGACCGCAACTCAACATCTTACCTCTCAACCAGATGTGGGCTGCTCTGAGGAGAGGATGTAACCCTAGGCAAAGTGACACTTTTCAGCCACTCAGCTGAAAGTGAGCCCTCAGTAGTCAACATTACCAGCAGCTGGAGGAAAGCTTCAGTCCTTGAAGGGCCAATCTGAACAGTGCAACACAGCGTCTACTACAGTCTTTATCTTTCAGGTTAAAAACTTTCCTCAGTTAATTAGTGATCTTTGGTTTTTCATATTTAAGAGTGAGGTACTAAAACGTTGCCTGAAAGCTCTAAGTTCATGTTAGCACTTGTCAACTGTGAGCTTTACTGTACTGTGTTTGGGCCGGTCATTCCATTGGATTCCCCAGATGTCTTTTCTCTTGACTGGTCAGATTTCATAAAGAAGCATCTTCAGCCTAGACTGGACTGTGAACACTCTGCGCACCAAGTGGGAAAAGAGAAATGAGAGAAAGGTTCTTGATATTCAGTACGCAAATGCTCAATTAATCACTTTGTTTTCAGCAAGTTACTTACCCCTCCCCTACCTCTTCCTGGTACATCTTAATCCAAAGAGTTTTGTGGGATTTTTTCTTTTTTTAACCCAGTCCAGAAACTAAACCAGAAGATTGGGGAAGGGAATTTGCCTGGCTGTGAAACTGGGAACTTAACTGCTTAAAGAGGCTTTCAACCATTCTTCCTATTTTTAGCCCCACCTTCAATCGCATTTCCAGAGGTAACTGGAGAAGCCAATTCCTGAACCTTTTGGATATTCTGCAATGTGAAAGCTTCTCAGCTTTTCCCACTGTCAGCGAAGAATTTGGCTTTCTGGGTCTGCTGAGTCAGTACCATTCATTCATCTGCTTTCCAGCTTCCAGAAATTCACTATTTCTTCCTCTTCCAATCTCTCTGTCCTTGTTGGTGTACGCCTTTTCAAAAATACCTCTTTATTGTCATTTTAGGAAGCAAAAGTATATGTGTCTACTTAATCTCTGACTTACATATTCTCTTTTTCTTTCCTCTTTCTCACATACACACTTTTAAAATAGGTAGAATATTCTCCTGGTTCTAAAGAAAATGTCTTTTTTACCCATCTCTCAGCTACCCAGTTGCCTCTTTTGCCTCCAATCCCAAGCAGGTAATCACTTGTATTAATCCTTTGTGTATCCTTCAAGAGTTTATGAATATAAAAGGAAATATGAATATGTATTCTTATTCTTTCCTTTTTAGACAAAAGGTAGCTTAAGACTGTTCTGCATCTTGCAGTTTTCACTTAATATTGCTTAAAACTATTTGCATATCAGTGTAGAGCTTTCTCATTCTCTTTAACAGCTGTGTAGTATTCTATTTATCCAACCTCCTATCAAGGGACATTTCCAATTTTTGCTATAATAAACCTATGAATAACCTTAAACATAAATAATTTTGCATGTGCACAAGTATATCCACAGGCTAAGTTCCAAGAAACATGCTGCTGGACCAAGCAGTGTCTATCATTTATAGGGCTGATAGATGTTATCCATTGGTGGTTGTACCAATTTTTAATCCCAGCAGTGGAAGAATGTCTAGTTTATTTATTTATTTATCACCCCCCAACACACACACCTTCTAGTGTTTAACAGAGTATATTACAAAAATAACTGAATAGGTGAAAATGGTATTTCACAGTACTTTAACTTGGCATTTCTTTTAGTATGAGTAAAACTTTTCACATGTCTGAAACACATTTTCATCTCATTTTGCTTGAGTTGCATTCAATTCTTCATAATGTAGAGTTAAAACTTTTCTTTGGGGAGAAAAATGGTGTATGTGTGTGTGTGTGTGTGTGTGTGTGTGTGTCTGTAAACAGAAATTCAAAGGCATCCTTAAAACACTGTTGAGTCAAATGTATTATTATGGTATGAACAAAAAATATCTCTTGCTACAACTAAAACACCATGTGCTGGTATTTCCTAGGGACAATGGAAATTATCCAAATACTTTATCTAGAGCAAGGCATTTCTTGTACAGAAAAACATATCTAGTCAGAAGGTACACTAACTCAAATTATGAGTTCACTAGTCTTGGTTGAGAAATATGCTTGGAAAGATGATTAGTCCATATCTGGAATACCTTAAAATCAACTGTGGTATTGTGGAGAAAATCCTGGGCTTAGAATCAGAAGGTACAGTATATTACATTAGTCAGGTGATGTAATCATTCTCAGCCTCAGTTTCCTGATCTGAAAAATGGAGATAGTAATATCTGCCCCACAGAATTTGTAAACTGTTCATCACTGAAAACCATTAATGTAAATTACTTCTAATCAGTAAACTCAGGAAGGAGGTAGTAACATGAGTCATGTAAAAAACACTTAGAATATAGAAACAGAATTACTTGAACCATAAAAAAAATTAAGGAATATTAAGAAATATTAGTATAAACAAATAGAATAGTACCTGATGCTAAGAAAGCATGTATAATCTGAAGGCACAAAAGAGAATGTCTTCACTAGAAATGAGGCAAAAAGATTTACCAATTTTGTGATTACACAACTTACCCATTTTATGATTATAAATATTATAGTATAAATTAAAATGCTCCATAAAAACTATAAGCCTTTACATCACAGACAAAAGCCAGTAGAGTAGGGAATAAAATATACTGAATTGGCAAAATTTAGAAACGTGTTTTGTGAAAAAGATTTTTCTCTGTTTTATGTAGGTCATCCTATATATAATTTTAAATACAAATTATTCTCAAATAAAGACTGAATTTATATTTTCATTTTATAATTATTTACTAAAAGAAGTTTGTTAAATCAAGAAAACCTCATCTTATTACCCTATTTTTATATTTTAATTTTTACATATAATGTAAAAATAAAATTATGAGAAATATTCATATGGAATATAAAAGCATTTTTTCAAATGTGTGTATACCTCAAAAAAAAAAAAACTAATGTCATGTAACTGTCAGTGAAATGCATGTTCTTCCTCAGATTCAATTTTTTAGTTGCAGTAATAGGTCCCCCTGGTGGAAGTTGAAAGTATATTTTGTCCTATTTTTCTCTCTCCAAATACTATTCTAATTTGAACAGATTAAGTACATTTATATTCTTCCTTGAAGAAATGCATCGAGAAAGGTTTAAGCGAAGAACTGGTTGATTAAAATAAGTTAGAAGGCCTGTGAATTGTCAATTGCACCACATGTAAATTTGTTCTTAACACATTCATAATTACAAGAATCAAAATCCCTCCCCCTAAAAAGAACATCCTCAAAACATAAGATTTAGTTAATAGAGATTAACAAAGTTGAATATGTAACAAGATGAAGCTTTAAAAAATCAGACCCATAGATTACAAGAATCTAGCTAATGACTCCTCTTACTGGTCTACAGCTATTAATGTATACAAGGCAAATGGCTCCCTAGAGACAAAAGTGCAATCACTGTTCACTGAAAACTCACAAGAATACTACCAAATTGAGGTACCAAGAGTTATTACACTTCTCACTTTTAGGTTACATGGGATGATACCCTAAGTGATACAAAATGGGAGAAATAAGTGTGCCAACTTCTTCTATGCATGAATGAAACAAGTTTTTGAAATGAAACCAGAACCAGGTGTTCCCATTCAATCCCATCAGTGGATTCCCACCCAGTCACCTTAGAACAGTATGGAACTAAGATTTCATTCTGTGCTCTTTTGAAAACTGAGGTCAAGCAAAGTCAGTCTCAGGACAAAAACAGAAATCTGGATGATATTGTTTTCCACACCCTAGAGGTCCTGGAGATCCCAGAACATCCAAGATCAGATTGTAAATGCACAAGCCAATAACTACTGAGCAGTCCTTGCCATCAGTGTTTCTCGGCTACCCATCCTTTTCCGACAACTCCTTCCAGCTTCTCCCACACCACTCCTAAATCTCTGGCTTCCTTGAGGCTTAGGAACCCCTGAGCAGCTATTGATATGGTTAGCAGCTATTGAATTGGGCATTCCTCAATGCCCAATTTATCAGAATCCTGAGCCATGTTTTAAAATACTGGGCCATACATTACAGCAATCCTAATTTCTTTTAATTTCATGTTTCTAGACTTTCTTTAGAAAGTAGTATATGGGGTATGTCACTGGGCAAACAATGAGTCTGTGAATTACTTTGCACTTTGGAAACTTCTACATCAACACAGTAAGTCAGAGTCTAAATCAAGCTTATATTTTTTTTACCTCTTAGCCCTCACCTTTTACCTTGGTCTGGATTCCTGGAACAAATGTCTTGATTATGTAGGAACAGGTTAACTACTCTGTAGATTAACAACACTAAGGTATAGCAGGAATCCAGTATTTTCCCTCCCCTATAGTCTAGGAGTTGGGGGCATGTACTGGAGAATAAGGGGCTGCTGTAGGTTCTCACCCCCACTTCAACCAGAGATGCTTCTCAGTTAACTCAGCACTTCTCCAATCCCAGGGAGACAAAAGGAAGAAGGAGAGACTAAAAGGGGTAAAAAGCAGCTATTTATGATGGGGAGATAAGCCTTGTCCCAGGTCTCTGCTAGCCAGTTAATTTGAAAACTCTTTCAAGTTAACACTGAATAACTGAAGTTGACTCTGATTTGTCTCTTCTTCCATCCATCTGGTTTATAATCTATTACTGCTCATTAAATAATCTTACTGTATTTGTGCTGGAGACATTTGCTATAAATTTTTCTTTGGAAAAAGATGAGATATAAATTATCAATAAAATAGAAACAACTCTTTAAGGAAAAAAATTTGCCTTTTCTCTTTTTCACATGAATTAGAAATGAAGAAATGAATACCCTTTAGAAATGAAGACCCTAATACCTGCTAGGAATTAAGATTAGCTTTTTACAATAATGCTTTTAATATCTTTTGATCATAATAACTTAAGTAGAAATATAAACTGTTATGATTTTAAGCTTATTTCAACCAAATGGAAATAATTAACATTATTATTGTTTTGACCAAATGTAAACAGTATATGATTTATATAATTCTCTACTTTGAGATACCCCAGGTTCCCTAAGAATATACTTCCTTCAAATGGACTGAACACTGTGCCTGCTCATACGCTTATGAACAGTCCAAAGAAGAAACTAATGTGGGTTTAAAATTTTCCTCTAAGCAATCTCCTAGCTACCTGGGTCTGGGTACACCTGAGAGTCCCTTAGAGGCCTTGGAGATCCCAGAATTTCCAGGATCACACTATAGAACTGTAAGTCACCTGGGCCCATAGATCAATAATTCCAACCAAAGTACACGCCTAATTATATAAAAATTCGTATTTTAATAAAATTTGCAATTCGCAAAACATTTTCACAAGTATAATCTGATTTAATTTTTCCCAAAACCAAATAAGTTAGTTACAACAGATATTACATTTTCTAGTTTTAAAAAATCTTTCCTAGCTATTTTTTTCTTTTAATCTTTGCTATAGCAGTGAAAATAGCCAATTAGATTTGAACACAGTTTCCTTTCGTAAAGAAAATCTTTAGAATCTATATCTTGCTGCTTTTCTTTCTATGAGGGAGTTATTTTGTTTTTATTGCCAATGCTGAAAAACAACACACCATCTCTTAGGACTTAGGTTAGCAATAATCCTCTCTCAGCAGGATTGGTATAGAAAAAGTCTCCTGGAAAGTTTAGTTTTGGCCAACTATTCCAGATTTAATTGAGTATGTTTATCTTAATAGAAAATGAAAAAGAAAAATGTAGATTTTGCTTAAAGTATGGTTAAGTTTACCAGCTTGGCAAGGACTTTAAATGCCTGAATTTTCAACACAAGCAAAATGCATGTTTTCTAAGGAAAGACTGCTCCTCAGTAAGCCAAACACAAATCATTAATCTGCTGCTAAATTTAAGGAGGTCATCCATGATAGGAAATATGATTTGGACATATTTTAACCATTTAGCATTTAGCCGATGTATGCTGAATGCTATTTACTCTAAAGAGACATCCATTAGGAGTAGGCTTGTATCAATGAGTCAACAGAATTTATGTTCTACAACAGTACACGTTTCCTAGCTGTCAGGCTTACACAGACCTTTTGGAAGACCTTGGGGGCAGACAGTCTATGATGATGCCACACGGAGAAAATAATTGCTCTTTTCAGAGAACACAGTGGTATGTTGGACAAATGTTACAATCATATTAAAATTAGAAATATTGGACTCCAGAAGTCTATTAAGTATCCCTGATTTCTTTTATTATGGAATAAAGAAAACCCATTTAAAAATATTTTTAATTAAGTATAAAATGGAAGTAACCCTGCTGATCTTTGATTCTATAAAATGTCAGTAATCTTCCCAAAATTATCATACAATGAAAAAATACTTTACATATTCTCAGAACAGCACAAGACATACAGCTTTCCCAAGTTCTAAAGAAAAAGACAACTTGGATTTTTGCAGACAATTAGATAATACTATTATAATTACACTCAATATTTACAGTACAACTCACAAAGGTAACTCTAACGTAAATTTATTATCTCAGAAGAAACAGAGACTTGATTTCACTAGTTTTAGATTGTATTTGGCAATCTTTTGTAGAGTCTTAGATGAAGTTTTCAATGAATGCTGTAAATGTAGAATGACATATGACTTAACACAGAATCAGGATATGTAGGCAAATTACCTATTTCAATTGAATGGGTAAGCCTAGGCTGTTTAATCAAGATCTCCAAGACCCAACTAAGCTGCCATCCAGATGACTGCCACATTTCATCCCAAGAATTTCTCTTTGCAACCCAAAGCCTAAACAAGTCATCATTCTACCATTAAAATAACCTTTACTGACCCTCTTCTCTGACCACTGAGACCGACAAGAGCTTTGCTTTAGACTATCAGGTCCATAAACCTTCCTCCTCTCCAGCTAGATGCCTCAAAGATCTTCCCACACATCCTTTTACCAAATATACTCCTAAGCCCAAGGTTCCTTCCATTTCCTACCAAGAATTTAAAGAGTTCTTTCTTCATTCAAACAGCCCCTAAAATAAAATCTCCACAAAGGGTAAGTGGAAAAATGTTTTCTCAAAATGAAAATATTTTATGACTACTCAATAATATGCACTTTATCAATAAGCATTTGCTTAATATTGTATTGATTATTTTTTTCCCAAACATCTACTTTTTCAGTGTATTGACTCCATGATTTTAGAAACAGTCTATCGAAGCTTATTAGCTTCCAGAGGACTGGCACCAAATGTTAACTCACATGGAATAATACATAATACAACAAATGCCGTGCTAGATTATGCATAAATGTTTAATGCTTTTGCTGCTGAGCCTCTGAATTCCAGATTCTATCTCTTAGTTTTGTAGTTTTAAAAGTCTGATCCTTTACACCTTGAGATAGTTTATAAAAGTCACTGTAAGGAGATAATACAATCTAGTGGCTATGAGTGGGCCATGGAGTCAGAAGATTTAGGATCAAATTCCAATTCCTATTCCTACTACCTTGAACAAGTTACTTAAGCCTAAGCTTTGGTTTTCTTGCGTGTAATATAAAGACAACCCAACAGTATCTACCTCAGGTTACTGAGATTAAAATATATAATGTATGTAAATAACTATGTGTGCCTGGAACACAGCAGCACTTAAGTTACTAAATTTTTAAAGACATTTCCTTTATAAAACTTAGCTGAAGAATGGATAGAATATTCATGTGGAAAAAAATACTTCTATAATTTCATGTAAATACAAAGGAAACAGGTTGAAAGAATCTCTAAAATAACAATGGTTACTATCCCAGAGATCAGGTGACAGTTATGTCCTAGTCTGCCCAGGCTAGTTCTGAATTACACCTGTTGTGCCAAGATAAATAATAGTCTCCCCTAAGCTCCTTCACTCTCAAGTAACCCGGTTTAGATCATAAAATATATGGTCAATTGTGTTGGTCATTACACTTTTTTTCCCCACAGCTCCAAACCACTATTCTGTATTCAAATGTGTAACAGTAGGGTTAGGACTGTGTAAACTACATTTCCCCTTTGCCAGCTGAATTTTTTTAAGCTCCACTAAAAAGAGGACTAGAAGAATAAAACAGGAAGGCAGGAGGGGAAAAGACTCTTGCTGTTTCCAGTTTGCCTGGAGTTCCTGTCAGCATCCCCAGGGCAACAGTTCTTCGTTCCAGGAGCAGCACTTGGTTCCATCCTCCAGCTTTTTCTCGAGATTCCCCAAACCAGCCTCATCATTCCCCATCAACATTAGCACCACCTACCAGTACCCCCTTCCTCAAACATCTCCGAGTCCCTGCTCCATAGGACCTCTCCTCCCAGCTTCTAGTTTCCAGTAACTACAACTTTTACCCTCAGCTATCCCAGTGTTCCTTTCCTGATTTTTTTTTTTTTTTTTTTTTGGTTCTCCAGCACCAATTTAACCTATTCCCTATATTACACTCTTAAAATATCCAGTTGTGCTCCTCTTGATGTCTGAGGTCTAACTGAAACTGATACTATTCAGAGGAATGGGAGTGGAGCTGGCAGTTAAAAAAAAAAGAATTTTCACTTTTACTTTATATATTACCTTTATATATTACTTATGTAATTTGTTTAACTTCATATTTTAAGTGATTTTTTGAAACTCTTTTGCCTTCTTCACATTGGTCTTCAGAACATTAGAAATTATCTTTAGTGTAGAACACATCACTAGCAATTCCCAAGAGAATTTACATCCAGAGATTAGCATCAGACAGATGGTTTAGGGAGTTGAGGAAATTAGCAACTCAATTGGATCATCTAACTCATCATGGTGTTTGCTAATGCAAGACCATTAACACTGGCACATCAACTAAATTTGAAAGTCTTCCATTAGAAGTGCTGTATGAATTTCCTGCAATAAACGATTAAATAAGCCTAGTGCAGTACCCACACCACATATTAAGTGCATAACAAATATGTTTTTGATTTCCTCCCCATCCCAACTACCTACCGCCAGACTCTAATCTAGGAGCTGTTAAGAGGTACATAACTTAAAGTAGGCTTTGTTGGTTTATATGTAAGACAAGATCTTAGCTGACAAATCCCAAACTATCAAAGCTTACCAGGATACCAGAACAGCAGATGCAGTAGGTAAGTTTAGCAAGAAAGTTATTTTCTTACATCATGAAATGCCATTGCATAATAAATATAACTATAATGGTAAATGACTAATACCCACCTCCACGTCCTTCTTGTTTAAAGCAAATTCACTCCTTTCTTCTTATTGCCGCCTCTACTAGCCAATTTTATAAGCCTCTGACTCTACAGTTATTAACACTGGAAAAAACTTGAAAATAATTCATATCCTTCTGTAGGAGAAAGCTTTCACAAACATAAAGAACTGAAGTGAGCACTCTTCCCTCAACCCACAGTAAGAAGAAACAAAATGCTGGCATCCCAAGGAGTAACCATTTATATTAAGAATAAAGAAGTTATCTCTGTAAGTGACAAAAAGTACCTTAGGTTATTTATTCCAATAAAGTGGTAGAAGACTAGCAAGCCTAGATACGTTTGTGTTTTATTCTTCATTTTCTTTATTCTTCAATTTCCTGGAAATCAACATATTTTGTGATTGAGATATAGAAGGCAAATTCATCAGTAAACGTGATACAATTTTTTAAATTTCACAGTCTATTTGTTGCCCTGGATATTGGTATTACTGTGAACACTGATTTCATATTCAAAACTGAATTTTAATATGGTGAACAATTAACTTGCTTTCTAGATAACTATCTGAAATATCACCACCGTTACATTATTCTCTACTGATTTTTTGGTTAAATTTCTAGTGGATAACTCTTTCTGTAATATTCTAGGAGGCTCACAACATTTAAAGTGCCTCAAATTATTACTATGACCTATCTTCCCTAACCATGTGTTTCCCCCTAACTTACACTTCTACAAGGAAGAAGAACCCACCAATATCTGGAAAATCTGTCTCCACTGTTTCCTGGTGAATCACAGAACGTTCCTTTATACAGCTAAAACAGAGCCTTAAATGATTTCTGTGGCTTAGTTTCCTATTTTCATCACTGTGACGTTTAATTGAGTGATAATTATCTTAACAGATCAAAATTCCAAAATTTAAATCTTTCACTTTGTCAAGAAGTTAGATGATTCAAACTATATTCAATTAGTTTAAGAAAGAAATATCCAGATTTAACTGTCATAACTTAAGATACCAAAAGCGTTACAGAACATAATATTGAATACATGAGGATAAATGAGTCTATATGCACAATACTTTTTCCCTCCAAACTGAAAGACATGACTCATGAAAAAGGAATTATGCCTATACTGAGTCATTTTGTACTGAAACATCAAATGTCAAACTTGTAATGGAAAAATGTGCTCTTCTATTGCAATTTATATTTCAATTTCCATTTCTGAAAACAACCGTGTAAAGAGAAAAGATTTAAGAAAGATACTCTTGAGGGTTAGCAGACATTTGGAATCAAAATAAACAGAAAATTTACCAAATTTTAAAATACTAAAAAATAAACATTTTATTAAGGAAAGTCTGAAAAACATGTGCACCAAAACAAAAGTGACTACTAATGCTAAATAAAAAACCTTCAAAAAATGTGTACCACGATTCAATTTTTTAAACTTTATATATAAAAACTATATTATAAATACAAAGCTAAACTATTAGAGTACTAACAATACTGTTCATATAAAGAAACTTAACAGTAGTAAAATATGAATACATATGATGCTTATTTTTGGGCCTTTTGGAAAAAAGAACTAAGTTGTTTTCTTTTTTTAAACACAGCTTCAGGCACAAAAATAGAATATAAGATGATAACTGCAACATTCTTAGTGTTTATCCTTGTAATTCTTTAAATGTCACCAGTCATAATAGCAATGAATTCCTCTTGATTTACTGTGGTAAGAAAGAAAATGTAAGTCAGAAATACAAATTTTTTTCAGAGAACACTATTACTATTTTACTAAGTATCTTTAAATTTTATATTATACAAAATTCTTAATAAACCAAGACATAGCTTTTTGCTTTTACTTCTTTGCTAGGAAGTTGAATACGTTAATTAAATTGAACTTCATGAATACAAAAATACATAAAATATAATAAACAATATAAATTAACATTCTATAATATTAGCTAGGAAAAAGACAAAATGGTATATGTTAAAAAAATCTATCATAATAATATTTATACACACTTAATAAAATAGTTTTAAAAACTTAAAATTTTAAATTTCTTAGATAGTTAAACTCTCTTGATAATCATTATTGTACTAGTTCATTTAGCAAACCCTTTCTTAATAAATAAGCTTAAATATATCACACATGTAAGTTAGAATTCTGAAAGATAAAAATATATTAGAATTAGAAAAAACGTCAAATCATTGTTTTTTGGAACTTTTATATATTTAAAAGCCTATGTTAAAGAAAAACTAAATGAAACATAGTTAAAGAAAAAAATACTGCAAAAAATAATCTATAAGGAGTTAAGAGGAATGAGCCGTCCAGGAGCTGATAAAGAACCATGAATTCATGCATTCAATATGAAACATCTACAAGACACTATGATAGACACAGTAGAAAAGAATACAAAACCTGTAATACAAAACTGAAAATACTTTCAGTGATTTTATAAATTGTAGTACTGATCTTTAACCTTTGCAGTTAAATGAATACATTTCAGTATCTTATGAAAGCTATGACCCCTCTCGTCCTAGTTAAAAAAAAAAAATCCAAATATATAAAAATTTTAAACAATTTCATCAATATGTACCTTCATTTAAGAACCCCTGATTTAGAAAAATCTAGAGTGAGGCATCTAGACCAAAACAGGAAACAAGGGTATATTTTTAAGAAAAACAACATAAGGAAAGCAGCCTTGGAATGATCTGACTACACATTATTTTAACAGCATAATAGAGCCATGATTAAAATATTCAAAATCTGAAAAGTACTTATGTTTTGTTACTTAAAGATCTAAAACTGTTTTCCCTCAATTTGTAAAATCTCAATACTCAAATTTCAAATTAAGCTTCATATAGTTCTAAAACAAAGCAACTCAATATTTATATTCTTTATATGTAAACACTTTAAAGCACTGTAGCATTTCAAAAGTATTTTAAACTATTCCATAATTTCATACCTAAAAACAAAATACTTAAGTCCAAAAAAGTGAACCTAAAAGCTGAAGGGAAGAAAGTGGCTAAGGAATTTAAACTAGCTCCTTTATCGTCAGTGAGACTTTAAGACAATTAGGAGAATCTGTGATGCCTTTATACATTCGGTTTTATAACCTTCTCTATCAATCGTATCTTATATCAAGTTCCTTGATGTAAGGAACACAATGCCTACCTTAAAATAGGCATTTGATAAAATATATATTGAATCAAACATATATGACACTTCATTTTTTTCTACACCGCCTTTTTAAACAAAATTTTCATAAATCAATCATTTCATAGGGTAAATCTTACTACATGTCATTAAAATAAAAAATTTTAGAGAAATTAAGTACCTTAGAGACCATCTGGCTTTGAGGGGAAAAAACAAATTTTAATATCTGAAGTGCCAGTTGAATATTTTACTAACACACTGTTTCCCATAATAGTATACAATTTTAAAAACCCCATAAACATAGAAACCTAATTAATATTTTACTTTAAAGCACAAGAGGCAATACAGTGTTATGGTTAAAAGCATATTCTTTGTCATTATGGAGGTATGAGTTTAAGTCTGGCTCTGCCATGTATTAGCTTTGTAATAACCTTGGACAGGTTATTAAACTCTCAGAGCTAGTTTCCTCATCTATATATATGCATGTATCCTATGCATAAATGGGTATAACACTGTATTCACTTCACAAAAGCTATTATGTAAATTAAGTGACATAATCCACAATGTAACATGCTAAGCACAGAATCTAACATATATAAAGTACTAAACAAATGTTAACATTCATCATAATTATTTAGAAGATGGTCCACTTTGGTTTTTTAAATGTTGCTTCCACTTTTCCAAAATGATTTACTGTATTTTATTTTATATATCTTGGGAGGGATTCTTTCTATATCATTACCACAGCTGTATTTATATTTTGTATTATGTCTTCTTCTCCTTTAATTCCTCATTTACCATGTTTATTATTCTATATATACAATAAAAAAAAAATTTTTCATTGCTCTCAAATACTGAAGTGTGAAAAATTCGTAAAAACAGAACAATCACTGAAGTCCAAAAAAGGAAGCGAAGTATTATGATCTTTACCAGTTTAACATATACAAAGAAAGCAGGTTAGTTATATCTAAGAAAAACTCTGCCTACAGTCCAAAAAAAAAAAAAAAAACAGATTACGTGATCAGATTAATAAATTATTATAAAATCTAACTTCCCACTTTTTCAAAAATGGGCAGATTTTCAGATAGCTACAGAGACCCAATATAAATTAAGGCAGTAACCCAAAGCCACACTAAACAGATTAGGGTTGGAGTTCTCATTGTTTCTGAATATGAAAATGCCTTTAAATAATAATTTTCTGGACCTGCCACAATAACAGCTATCCTTAGTGTATCTCGTTTGAGAAGTAGATAATGTCAAATAGCTATATAAACTCTGCAATCAATCTCAATAGCATTTAAATATAACCGAAAAAAGCAGTATATGTATGCATGTGCAATACTATTATTCATATGGTCTACAGACAATATTTGATGCATACATGAACTCCCAGACCCTGCACAATACCTCAGAAGGCCTCCACCCCTAGATACCCACATCTCAGATTGGAAACTACTGGATTAGACTATTTTAATATGATAAGACCACCCTCCTATCCCCCCCCAAAAAAGACAAGTCTTAACAATAAAAGATTATGTGTCAGGTGTATTTTATTTGTAATCAATCACTTGGAAAAAAGAAATAAAAAGTGTTATTTGCCTGTTATTTTATTTGTAATCAATCACTTGGAAAAAAGAAATAAAAAGTGTTATTTGCCTGTTATTTTATTTGTAATCAGTCACTTGGAAAAAAGAAAAAAAAAGTGTTATTTGCCTGTTAGTCATGTGAATAAATGACAGTAGGATGCCCAAGCAACAGTTGTACAGTGACTTAAAGCAGAATAATGCAAGCAGTGAGGACCGAAGAAATGTTTTAAGGATGCACTAAAATAAATCTCCCAGCAATGGAGCACAGGTGTGAACTCAAACTCAAAAGCAGCAGGTAGAGCAGTCTAGCAAGGGATGCAAGAAATGGACACATTTTCTAAGAAAAGTTTCACATGATGTTTGAATTTAAGAACAGGTTACTAACTGGTATTTTATTCTAATGTCAAATGAAGCTAATAACTAAAACCTAACTTGCATGAGCCTAGTACAGGAAAAAGAAACTGTTTATAACTCTGGTCGTTTGACACGTAAGTAGCTGGAGTATGAAAAAGACATACCAAGATTCTCTCTACCACTGAAGAGAGTACCTTTACATAAAGGAACTCATTTAAAGCTAATTTAGGGTAATAATCAACAGCTAGGGAAGACACAAACATTTTTTAACTATGAAGACAGCGGATTATAAATCCAAATATTAGAATTATAGCTTAAGAAGTCCTTTAAGTCTTCTCAAGTTTTAATCATCTCTGTTTTAAAATATAACTAACTATATCGATACCCTTCAAAGAGCTAGTACTAAAAATAGAAAAGTTGTATAATGCTCAAATAATAGTCACATAAATATAATGAGAAAGCATAATAATGCGCAATTCTAATGGACAATCTGAGCTGATAACTATTTGCTACTGTCTTATCTCCTTATTGAAGCATGCCAGTATTTCCAAGGTTATATATATATATATTTATGTAAAAATGAATAGTTGGTACTATAGCAACATGTATCTACTGTAACGCACACTCCTGCTCGCTGCTTAAGTCAACAAACGTCAGAGTACTCATCATGTTCAAGAAAATGCAGGAGAATATAAAGATGAAGAAGAAAAAGGAAAACAAGTTTACATTTAGTGCTAGGCACCTTCAATTATCTTCATTTAATACTCACAACCATCCGGAAAGGTATTACCATTCTGATTTTTATAAATAGGAAAACTGAGACTCAGACAATGTTAAAAACTTGCACAAAATTACAGAGCTACTAAGTAACTGGTAGAGATTCAATTCGAATCCAGGTCTGTATGATTCCAAAGCCTCAGGCCTTTCACACTATATGATTCCAAACTACTCTTCAATGGCTCACAATATAACTGGAGTGACACACATGTATATAACTAACAGAAGGCAGTGTACAAAAGGTCAAAATAGTTTATTTCTCTAAATGTTATGGGCCCTTAATGGAAATCTCATAATTTATAAACAGAGACCACTGAGGGAGGCTTTTGAGAAAAAGACGGAGTTTAAAACGAACCTGAGAGAACAACTAACATTTTAGCAGACAGCAATTGGCAATTAGAGCATTCTAGGATTAAAGAATAGCATGATGAAAGGCACAGCATAAAAAGATAGGACAGAGTATATTTTGTCAAAGTATGTATACTATATGGGAGGTGAGGGTTAAAGTAGAAAGTAGAAGAATACAGTGGGAAATAAAACTAGATAATTATGGTACGACAGATCATAGAAGACTTTGGACTTTACTCCATAGGCACTGAAGAATCACTGTAAGTGTTTGAACAGGAAAATGACATCACCAAACCTGCATTTTAGGAAAAGAATGCTGCTAGAACAAATTAGGAAGAGAAAAGAGGCTTATAGGCATAGAGGGCAATTAGGAGGCTACAAGAGACTGTAAAGTCAGTGAGAGCAGGGACAACATCAGCCTCTTTCATTGGGTAGCACCAGTCAGCACACAGAACACGGTACCCAGCAGGCATTCAAGGAAATAATGAACAAAGCTATGATAACATTCCTACAAAGAAACTAGGGCCTGAATTAGGACAGTAGCAGTAAACAAAGAAATAAAACAGATTAAAAATATCTGGAGGGTAGACTCAACAGAACTTAGACACGCATGTAGGTTGAGGAAGAAGACATTAAAGGCTGAAATTTTACTGAGTGGCTGAAATTTTGGAGATATTTCACCTCAAAGAAAAGTAAAGCAGTTTCTTGAAGTGTGGAAGCTCATACTATAATCTGTACAGTTGGTTTTAAAGGTCTGCTTCATTCTAAACTGAGTATGTGAAATACTTATGCAAAAATCCCATTATAGGATGAAAAACATTTACACTAAATAGATAGCTTGCAAAGGGTCTTGAAAATCATTCGGTTTTAGAAAAAATTACTATATGTGTACAGTAGGAATATTTGGAATGTATGTTTTACTCAAAACTTACTTTCTCCATCACCATCTTTATCAAATTCTTCTATCATAGCCCGAAGTTCTTCATCACTCATGTTTTCACCCAATTCTCTGGCAACACGTCGCAAATTCCTCAGGCTTATTTTACCTGAATCATCATCATCAAATAGTTTAAATGCCTTCAATATTTCTTCATGTGGATCTCTTTCCAATATCCAGTCTGTCACTATAGTTAAAAAAACATGAAAAGTAAACCTTCATAGTCTCAAAGGCATTCATTTGTGAAATCAACTAATTATTAGATGAGAATTAAAGCTATGAGTCTGTCAACATTTAGTTTGACAATAAAAATGCCGAAGTCCAAAAACCCAAAGAGATAAACAGAAAATTAGAAAAACCAAATCCATATTTTAGAATTTAACCTTTACATTATCAACAATTTATCCTATTATAAGAATAAGTATAACTATATCACACAGAAGCAAAATTTTGAAAACTACATTTATACCATATTTATTTAAGGTTTACTATTATCAAGAATTGTACTAGGCTCCACTGACATCAAGCACACAAGTCTAGGAGTTTGTAACCTAGTTGTAGAGATGATATACCAACAAAACAATTAAAACCAACTAGATAAAAGTTGTTTGTTGGCTAAACTTAATAGTAATACTGATTGTTCTTCAAATTTAATACAACTTAAAAAGAAACAAAAAACCCCTGACAAATTTATAAAATTAACTGCCACCATTGATACAGATACAGTCTCAGACAGTAGATGAAAATTCCACTCATATCCTCATGATTTAAAAGAACCTCTTGGTTTCTCAAAAGTAGTTATTAAAAGGATTGAATCTGATTGTAAGAAAAAAAAAAGGTCGAAAAGGAGATCTCTCTAAAGTCAAATCCATTTTGTTCATCAAGATAATAACTATCAGACAGCTAAGTTAAAATTAAATGTGAGTAATTTCAGGCCTCAATAGTAATAATTATTTTAAAATACTAAATGTAATAATATATAATAATAGAGTCAACTTAATATTTTCAATATAGCCACAGTCTTTAATCAATAGCTACAATAACAGAAAATTTTAAATCTGTGGTATAAAATTTTTTAAGTTACTAGATAAAATTCTGAAAATATCAAAGGAAATATCTCTGAAGTAATTCTACATGCTAGTCTACCACTACAACAAGACGTATTTATGACCTTCACTGTCCCATTAAAAATAACTCAATCCTGTTGAGGTTTACAGAATCACTAAAAATTTGCAAATGCTTATAGATGGAAAATACTGGAATATTTAATGCATCCAAAAGAAAAATACAATTCAAGTCCCCCACAAATAGTTGTTTTGCTGCTGTTTTCATATTTGGTTGAATAAGCTTTAGAATAAGCACCTATTCAAGCTAATGTTAAATCATCTACACATATATTCAATAGTTTTCTTTTATCCATTAATTTTATACAAAAAGTCTTCCAAGTAACTAATTGAAGTATATTACTATAAGTATGCAAATCATCAAAGCTCATAAATATTCAGTTAAAAAGGAGTTGGCATATATACAGCCATAACACCAAAATAAAATACCACACTTAACTCTATGGCTCATACTCAACTTATTTTGAATTTAGTCCCAACAAAAAAGCAGGACAAGGAAAAAAAAGTGTTAAGAAATTTTCTTCACCAATTAAATAATTTACATGACAGGTGAACCAAAAAAGCAGCTTGCTGAAAATATTAATGTATTTAAAGAAGCAACAGGGTGACGTGGGGAACAGATGGGGCTCCAAGATGTATAAATTCCTATCCCACTGGTGCTTTAATTGTGTTAGTTACTTGAGACTTATGTGTCTATATAATCTTTTATCAATACTTTGTCTTAGAATGCAACTTTTCTTTGGAACTATAAATACCCATCATTCTGGACAGCTAAAACATTGTAACTTTATGGTGACTATCCTCCAGGCCTGCCTCTTCTATTCTTATTCTACAAAGTAGAATTATAAGAAATATATTTATTTTTCAATGAAAATAAATCGACTGACATACAAGCAGTAAAGATGGGTTCAATCTATTTCACAAATTTCTGTCCATGTAACTCAATTTTCAAATGATTTAATTATACTCTCAGAAATGTACTTACTCAAAATACTTAGGCTTTATACATTATAACAATCACTTAATAAAGCAAATTCAAAAACATCACATTAAAACTTTAAACCCTATCAGTTACTTATATCCTAGAGTACTGAGGTTACCACCTTTTTTACTCTTGAATGTACCCCTTTTCTTTTTATTCTCACCACCCTCAGCATAAAAAGTCTATTACAGTTATCCCTCAGTTTCCATGGTATCCATGGGGGATTGGTTCCAGGACTCCCCTCAGATACCAAAATCTGGGACGGATAGCATTTGCATATAATCTATGTACATCCTCCTGTATACTTTAAATCATCTCTAGATTACTTATAATACCTAATATAATGTAAATGCTATGTAAATAGTTGTAAATATGATGTAAATGCTATGTAAATAATTGCCAGGCACACAGCAAATTCAAGTTTAGCTCCTTGGAACTTTCTGGAATTTTTTTTTCCTAATATTTTCAATCCGCAGTTCGTTGAATCCACAGAAGCAGAACCCAGGGATAGAGAGGGCCAACTGTATCTTCTGCCTGCAATCTCTTCCCTCCAACACATCTTTAATAATCTCAACAGTTACCTCTCTAAAACATATTATCTCCTCTTCTTTAAAAACTGACATAGATCCTCTGACTAAAGTCCAAACTCTGTGTTATGCAAGACTTTACCTAGCTAGCCCGGTCCTACCTTTCCAGTTATTTCCCTGTCCTCTAGAGCAGGAGACTAACTGAAGTTTTCTGAACATGCTATATGTCTACTATTACTCCTTGTTGTTGCTGTTTTCTCTGCTTAGAATGCCTTTCTATACCCCTCCCACAATTTTTCCCTTGTGATGAAATCCTATTCCTGTTCCCAAAGCCTAAATTAAAAATCCCTTCTGCAAAGTCTTCAATTGCTCTAGATCAGGAATTGACAAACTTTCCTGCCAAAGACCAGACAGTAAATATTTTAGGCTTTTTTTGGGGGGCGCCGGGGGAGCATAAGGTCTCTATCTCAACCACTCACTCTGTCATGGTACCACAAAAGCAGCATAAAAGAATGGATGTGGCAGGGACTTCCCTGGTGGGGCAGTGGTTAAGAACCCACCTGCCAATGCAGGGGACACAGGTTCGAGCCCTGGTCCGGGAAAGATCCCACATGCCACGGAGCAACTAAGCCCATGCACCACAACTACTGAAGCCCGCGTGCCTAGAGCCCATGTTCTGCAACAAGGGAAGCCACCACAAAGAGTAGCTCCCGCTTGCCACACCTAGAGAAAACCTGCACGCAGCAATGAAGACCCAACACAGTCCAAAATAAATAAATAAATAAATAAAAATTTAAAAAAAAAGAATGGATGTGGCAGCATACAGGCAACAGCTGAATTTGGCCTAAGGGCTACAGTATGCCACTACTGCCCTATACAAAATTATAATTTACCACAGAGTATCATAGCTTGTTATCACCTGCATTTAAACTGTAAGCTCCTTGAAAGAAGAAACTCTTAGTAACTTCTGATTAATTCCCCTCCCTCACCCCAGCATAGTACTGAATGCCAAAAAAGTCAGCAAATGTTTGCTAAGCAAAACAAAAAAATATATAATATTCTATTCTAAATAGGCAATGAAATAATAAATAGTACATGCCAAAAATAGACGAGTACAAATAGCTGACTTATCTTGGTCTTACTTTAAAGCAGCAATTCCTAAAACACCTGTAACTCACTAGCCTCAGGCTGTCTAAATTCTAAACTTACATTAAGTATGTTTTAGTACTTTTTTCTAGCATTGGGAAGAATATGAAGTGCCAAACTTTATCTAGAAATACCTGTAAATATCTGTGGAACAATATCCTTAAACAGTAATAGATAGTAGATAAAAGTAAGATTCAAATATTCTGATTTAGAGTTATTTGTCCCAAACTATAAAACATATATTCATCTGTGGCCAGTTACTATTTAAAAATGATCAAAAAATGGGGAAAGTAATAGTTTTTGATTATTTGATTCCCAAACAGTAATAAAATTTTATTTTACAGTTGATATTCTCAATAGGTAACCTTAGGATAGTTAAAGTATGTACTAAGCCTGCCAAATGGTTGATCTTTGAAAGTCAGGCTGAAGTTTACTCATGACCATTTATTCTAGAAGGAACCCAGTATTTCTGTTCTGTTAATAACATAGAAGAGATGCAGGGTTAGGAAAGGCAGAGATTACATGGGACTCTGGCTTCAACTGCTAATAAAATCAAAATTTTAAAACTGTATTCACCTAAGATGAAATAATGTGTTTTGTAAAATTATTAGAGGCAAATAGTGCTTAAAATAACCTACAACTACAGGAAAAAGGTAATGAGAAAAATATAAATACATGGAGCAGAATACTTTTTATGTTCCAGTGATATACATATTTTCCAGCCATTGAAACAAAGACTAATTTTTGAAGTAATAATAACAACAAATACTTAATAGAACTTACTACATACTAGGCCTTTTTCTAAATACTTTACATATTTTTAGCTTAGTTATTTCTCCTAAGAACCCTATGAGATAACACAACTATCCCCATTTTATAGCTGAAAATGAGGCACAGAGAAGTAAAATGACCAAGTTACACAGCTAGTAAGTGGCAAAACCAAGATCTAAACCCAGGCAACCTGGTTCCAAAATGTCCATGCTAAACCACTACACCGTACCAAATGTGCCTGAATTATAGCTCTTTCCTAGTAGTATCATTTCTACTGTATCCTGATCCTTGTTTCTATAAACAATCTAAGTTGAAACTTGAACTAAGATCATAAACCCCAGAAAGCTTCAATACTGGGAAAATAAAGATGGCTCTCTACCTCTTCTCAAGTAAATAATTCTACGAACTAGAGAAAAAAAAAAAAAGAATATGCTCTCCAAAGGGACAAGCTGCCTCTCTAAATAGTCATCTATTAGTTCATAAATTGGGGATCTTCTGTGTAGTGGGTTTTTTTGTCTTTTAGATTTATTTGTTCTTTAATTTCTTTTTTCCTTGCTTTTGGTTTGAATTTTCAGATTTAAAAGAAATTACTAATGATATGAATCTATTTTTTCCACATGTACTAACTGCCATTTCTTTTCATTTCTCATATTACTTCTTGTTGAATATGTAAAATAAAGGGTTTGTGTGTATGTCTGTGTGTAACTGAATTTTCCTAGATTTTTAAAATATCTAAAAATAACTAAATAATATGCTGATATTATAACCCAGTGGGTTGTTCTAAAATGTTTTCTCCTGCTCCCAGTCTGCTAAGTGCCTCCCTTACTACAATCTTCTCCCCAGCAGCAACTTTAAAGAGATGACTTTATTCATTGAGATCAGGGTCATCCAGAGTAGGAAGCCCCTCATAAGCTTTGTCAAGCTGAAGGCATGCACTTCATCTACAGCTAAAGATACCAACTGCTACCAATTTCCTCTCCTTCCACTTTGCTAACAAAAATCACATACTAGGATGATCCTGGGAAATATTTTCCAAACAAAAATATACCAAATTTTATCTTTTACTGTGAGAAAATAATTTTTTGATCACTCTTTTACTTTTATCACATAATATAGGTACATATTACATGGAAAGACATCTTCCCGGGAGAAGCTACACAATAGTTCCTTGGTTAAAATCTTCAGAACAAAAGACAAAAAGATAAATCCCATTTACAGTGAAGCTATAAATCTTATTTTTTCTTTGAAAATTAGCAAAAAAAAAAGTACCAAAAAAACTCCAAAATAAGATCCACATTACACAGCAATGTTCAATAGCAAAATTCCATAACCCAGAGACTTCTAAAAATATTGATAGTAACCAGATAATTTCCTAACAAACTGCTGATTACAAAGACTATTGTAAAATAGTCTTTACAATATTGTAAAATACACACCAACTTCATTAAAATCTTCAAAGGTGATTTTCCCTGTGGCTTCTCTGTCATAATCTTTAAGAATCTTCAGTACATCAGCTTTTTTTACATCAAACCCCAAGGCTCTCATTGCCACCTTTTGGATTAAAAGGGAAAAGCAAATTATAAACATATTTTACAAAAGAAGTGAATTCCAATTCTTAAATAAGTTTTTACTACTTAAAAGATGACAACACATCAATAAAACCACACTCTTTTGCATGTTTTATGTCTCTAAAATAACAGTGATAGTTCTTCATTACTGAAATTAAATGGCAATTTTTTTCATTTATATATCCCTTTTTTAATGACAAACTAATCAATGAGTGTTTATAGAATACATTCTACAATGTACTGACTTTAGTGCACAGATAATTTTAATAAGTTATTTTTTCTCAAAGGATTAACAAACAAATCCAAAAAAAGGCACAGCATAAATATTAAAAAGTTATACAATAGAAGAGATTAAAAAAATTATAATAAGAATTTTCATCAGACTCGACATGATTAGTTACCAAGTAAGTGGTCTAAGAACCTGATCTTAGAGAAAGAAGAGATCTAGTTACTAGTAACAAGGAAGGAGAGATGTTACTGGTTAAAGAAGTCTTATTTGGAGAGATTCGAGTTGTTCCTCGAATCGTATATGGATGAAGTAGAGTAGAAGGGCATTTAGAAAAGAATGACTAGTATTAAAACACACACAGAAATAAAGAATAGTCTTGAAGGCAATGAACAAAGCAGTTTACCTTACCTGAATGGGAAAAGATCAGGCGGAAGAAAGCAGCTAGCAAATGAGAAAAGTAGGTGGTAGTAAAAGTGTGGAGGGCATTCAATACAAATGAAAAAAATCTGAACTTTATCCAGGGTACAATGAGGAGCCACTAAGGGTTTATGAGCAATGAATAATATGATGAAAGAATTTTAGAAAGACGAATCTAATGATAGTGTACAGGAAATGGAGAAACCATTTAGGAAGTTCCAGATATAAAATAAGATCCCAAACCAAGATAATAAGAATAGCAACAAATGGAAGAGACATTATAAAGGAAGAATGGATTGAAGCTGGGTAACTAAAAGAAACAGTGAAAAAGTGAGCTAAAGAGATACAAAAATACTATCTTTCTCACTGTGCTGAGTTTAAGACCCAAACTACCTTAAACATCAATTTCCCCTTGGTTCTTTATAAATAATTCTAAAACTTAAAATTGACATTTTTTCCCCATTAGCATTGTGTCAACATCAGACATCACTTATATTGTTTGCACCAGAGAAAATAGGTTGAGACTGTTAATAACATGTTCAAATTAAAAAACAAATAACACTCCCTCAATCTGAAAAATGAATGGATCACCAAAAAAACAAAACCAAAACAAAACAAAACACAGTGGGAAGAGGAATATAGTTAGAACTGTTTAAAACCTACAGTTTCAAATTTTTTAAGTATGTGAGTGGAAAATAAGCTCCTCCATAGGAATATATTTTTACAGTTAAAATACTATTCATTTTACCATGTGAAAAGGAGTTTCTAAAAAGGTATGTTTTGAGTACTATTCAATTTTATTATAGCACTTAATGGTAAATGCTTAAAATGGTTTCGTATTTCCAAAAACAGTTTAATTAAAACACTTTAAAATATATTTTTAATCAACTGTCAAAAATGCAAATCATTTTAACAGAAAAAGATATATTTTAAGTATATTACCTTTAATTCATGATAATCTATTGCTTCATCTTTGTCTGTGTCAAAAAGTTCAAAAGCATCTTTAATTTCCTGTTTCTGTTCTTCAGAGAGTTCTCTTCTTTTTTTCCTCTTTGTTTTGTCAACTACAAGCTCATTTCTATGAAATGATAAGAAAAAAGTCTATTTAGTCCACTTTAATCCTATTCTCCTAGGCTTCTAAATAATAAAATTCCAAAAATGCAATAAAAATTAGCCAATGAATAATCTTCTAAATTTCGAAAAAGGAAGTATTTTGTAAAAATATAAAGAAGTTTTCCCTACGTGAGTCAAAGCCCTGCTCATTTTATAGTCTAGGCTGCTATAAATGTGTACTTCCTAAACTGAAAAGTGTTACAGGTTATTAAAAGAAATGAGGACCTAGCTTTCCCTCTTCCTAGCTTTGTATTTATTCCCACTAATATTACTGTGGAAGAAATAAGAACTGTGAATAAGAAACACTAGTTTTATGTCAGAAACCCCAACAAAAAACAAAGCAACCGTAGTCCCATCATTCTACAATACAGACTGTTAAAAAAAAAAAAAAAAATTCAATTCACAACTGATGATCACTATAGATTAGGTTTACTTTTATAGTGCTTATAATTATCAAAATCATTGCAAAAAACATCTAATTCATCAATTAACTTACAAACTATTTTGGCATTGTGGGTTAAAAATGTTTTTAGATTACACATTTTTAACAGTTTGGCACTTCTTTGTAATTTCTCCCATTAATATTAACAAATCAGTCAAAATAATGAACCTAAGCATACCATGAATACTAAACACCAAAAAAAGTACATAATATTTGTGCTAATTCTATATAATAATGTGAAGAGTCAATAGTCTTGTAAATCTCACTTAACATATACATCTAGACTTAATTTCTCATAAACTCTGAAAAAACTTTAAGAAAGTAATTTACTGTAAAAGCCAGAAATGTCTTCCTTAAGAGGTGTCGATCTAAGTGTTCCAAATTTTCGAATGGGGCTACAAAACTTGTATAAGAACAAGTTTTGAAACGGAAAAATTCTATAAATTTAAAAAATGTAAAACCCAGTGGACTTTATTTGCATTTGAAGTTGTTTTGTTCTCTGAAATCTACCCCCAAAAAGGCAAGAGACGACTAAAAATGATCAAAAGAGGTATGACAAAGCTGAGGAAGTTATTTCACAAGAGACCTGACTTCACACAAACTTGCAGCTCCCGGGGGTCATTCTCTTCCCAAGATTCTGAAGGGACAAGTTCGCAACCCACCAACAGCTGACCCCATCCAAGAATACCACGATTATCCCTTATTAGAACTCGGTACCTTTTTAGTGTGACCTAACTACATAGACATTTTTAAGGTAAAACTTCTAGCTGGGGTTGGGGGCGGAGGCAACAAACAGTGCGTTAGAGGTTGGAACTGAAGGAAAGGTAAAGAAGCTTAAGACATTTCGGAAATCTAAGAGATTACCAACTATAATCACTAAAATGTGTCTCCGATTATACCGTAAAGCATGGCCGCAGGAGAAGAGCGAGGAGTGGGTTTTGTGTTATTTCCAAAATTTATGGGTAAGTATGTTAGCAGGAGGTCAGCGAGCTGGAAGCCGCTGACAAGGAACTGAAACAAGGGATGCTCCAAGGCCTGGTTTCCCGCAAACACCACGCATAGAAACCTCGCGATATTTCACTGCCTCCTCGAGACTAAGACAGCCCACCTTCTTGGCGGTCCAAAGCCCAACGCCCTGACAGAAATGACCACCTCAGCAGAAGTGTGCGGAGCTCACCAGAGCCTCCAGGGTGAGGGGTCCGGGCCCGGGAAGGTTGGCCAAAGATCTCTCCTCTCGTCCCAAACTGCATTCCCTTCCTCGACTCGGCCCCAAGCTGCCTCCCTTCCACACACAGCCGCCCTGGGGCCCGCGGCGGAGTGTGGAGAGCATTGCCGCCTGCTCATTACCGACCTCAGAGCTAAACTCATGTTCTCTTCGGACAGAGACGTTCCTCTCGAGAACGATTTTAACCCCTACCCAAGGCAGCACGACTTCCACAAGCCGTTCAACAGACACCAACGACCTCCGCGGCCTCAAGCACCTCCCACAAGGTAGACACGTCTGAGCTGGATTGGTTGAAATCGCTAATGTCCTGCCCATTGAGGCGAAAGCGTCACTAGTCCTCTGCTCTCATTGGGCATATTTCGCGTAAATCAAAGAGATCTCCCTGCCGGCCTCCCCCGCTACCTCTCCGGCCTTTTAGATTGGCCTATTGCTTTTCCCCCCTAATCCTTTGCGAAGCGCGGATCTTAGTGTCTGTTTGGCTTTTCGGTCGGAAGGTGGCTGAGCTACGCCTCAGGGGAGAAGGCCTGCGGCTTGTGGGCCAGTGTCTGGAGACGGGGCGGGAAGGGAAGGGAAGAGAGACGCCGCAGGCTGTCCTCTGGCTAGAAGGAGGGCGTGGCTTACGAACGCGGTCTGCGAAATTTGACTGCCTTGTGTTCTACATTTTTGGATGGTTTAAGTACATGGGTAGTTCGTTTAAAACGCAGATTTAAATATCCCTCATTTTGATTCTAGTAGGTGTGAATCTGCGTTTGTTTTTTTTTTTTTTTCCTTACAAACGCCAAGTGATTCTGAGGCAGGTGCTATGGATTATACTTTGATAAACACTGGGTTGAATTATTAGGCAATTTACGGTGGAGCTGTACCTAAAGGGCCATTTGCTCCCCTCTTCCTCCTTTGAACGTTTCTGTCCTTATTTTCAAGGTCTGTAAGCTGCTTATACACATGATGTTACCTTCACTTACCTAACCAAGTCTCTTGAAGCTCACTTGGGTATTATCTTTACCTGTTCATCTCTCCTACTAATCTTGAAGGCCAGGATTATACCTTTCATTTAACGCTATTCCTAGATGCTCAATATTTATTGAGCATTTGTTGCACTGAATGGAATCTTGCTGTGAAAACTCATAAAGTACTGAGCTAAACTGAAAATCTCATAAAGGAATGAAATTGCCTGAGAGTAGGTGTCGAGCCGGGGAAGGAGGAAGATATATAAACCCTGTGGTATAAATATAAAGGGATACGTGTACAGGTTTAGAGAAGGGAGAGAACATAGCAGGGTAGAAGAAAGACTTCTTGAAGGAGATGACATATATGTTAGGCCTAGAAGGATGAGCTAAATTTGGTTAAGTAAAGATGGTATGATGGAATAAAGCTAAATAAAAATTAATATTTACAGGCTAGCCCCCCAAAAAAACAAAAGTAGAAAACTTCAAAGTGTCTTTATAAATTATCTTTGAGTCTAAAAGGACAGTAAAATTGTAATTACATACTTGAACATAATGACAATGAAAAAACTATGTATTAAAATTGTAAGATAGAGACCAAGCTATAGAAGAAAATTATTATTAAATATGAATGAAAATAAACCAAACATTTATTAGAATATTTTAGAAATGAAGAACAAAATTAATTGAAATTAGGAAGAAGAAATTACTAAAGATAAAACGACAACAAAAGAATTAGAAAACAGGTTTTAAAAAGAAAATTGTTAAAATAGTAAGTTGGTAAGATATTCTCATAATCTAATAATAAACTGGTTTTCGGCAATACCAATAAAATTGACAGAGTTAGAGAAGTGTAACAGGAAAGGGAATATTGCCACTAATAAAGTTGGTAGTTTAAAAGGGAGGTTTAAAAATTATTAAAATACTTTATACAACTTCATTCTGCCAATAAATATTAATACCAAAATGAAATAGTCACTTTTCAGGGAAAACAAAGATAAGGACTCAAAAAAGGTGGAAAACTGATTTAGGTTAATAGCTATAGACAGGACTTAAAAATGATGCCAAAGTTCTGTATCACAAAATAAAAAGGCATCCAGCCTACTCAGATGTATGGGTGAGTTTTAAAAATTCTTAAAGAGCTAATTCTTGTGCTTTAAATCCAAAGCATGATGGAGAGCTTCTTAGCTTAATTTTTGAAACTAGCACAACCCTTAGCGTCTAAAAAAGCATTTAAAGTACTGAATGCATGCTCCATGATGAGAGTGTGTGCATGTTGCTCACCATTGTATGTGTTGGCCTCATATTTGATATTCATTAGTGAACATATGTGCAAAAGTCCTAGATAGTGACAAAATGAATTTGGCATTGTCTTAAGGAACATTTCACTATAACCAAGTAGTGTTTATTTTTAAAATGCAAAGATAGTTCAAAATGTAAATCTGTATTAATTAATCATAACTAATTAATCATAATTCTAGGTTAAGGTGATCATCTCAAATGTCCAAAAAAACACTGGAAAATACTCAATACCCATTCCTAATAAAATACATATTAATAAACCAAGTATAAAAGATACTTTTTTTTAACATGACGAGTAATGTACCTAATAAAATGTTAGTGTTTTTCACACTTGGTCTCTGAAACACTAGAATTTTGTGAGATGTTTATGGTCATTTCGTGGAGAATGGGTTTTGTGGGCAAATAATTTGGGAAAATAGAATATGGTAATCAGAATGGTAAGTCCAGAGCCAGAGCCAAAAGTAGATAAAACTCCTGATTTAAGACGATAGTAGCATTAGTATTTGTTTAGTCTTCCTCCTGAAACCTTAATGAAACAATAGTCGAGAAATTAATTTCTAATACTGAAGTGACCTGGAGAAAAACCATCAGCAGACAAGATATTTCAAAAAATATTTGAAAGATCTAAAGAGACATGGAAGCCTGTTAACAAATGACACAGATCATCAAAGTGGCATCTCAGAATTTGCAGGAGATGACTAAAGGTTCAGAGAGAGTTGATCTGACTGGCAGAGCCCCAGAGAGACCCTAGGATTAGAGTTATACAGTAGAGGGTGGAAATGAGAAGAAGGCTAAGTACAAAATGTAAATTTAAAAGCTCTTTAGGAAACCACTGCACTTCAGTTTCTCCAGATACCCCTCCTCATTATTCTTTCTCTTCACCTCTGTCTAGAACCCCACTCTTAAAAAAATGAATGAAAAATCAAAAACCATCAGAGATAAGAAGAAAATCAATGGCATGAAAGATAAAACTACAGAAAACAAACAGCTATCTAGGAAGACTGAACTTAGGAACCAAAAGAAATTCATAATAAATTAATAATATTAAGCTTTCTAAGAGGTGGTCAAGAAAATACTGTATTGGAGAATGGGATACTTTGAAAAAGGAACATCCTGACAGTAAGAAAAGACTTGAAAATAAATATGATTGCAGAAATTAAAATTTTAATACAATGGTGAGATGGTTTAATTGAAATATTTCAGAACATATAGCATTCAGACAAAAACATGGAAAAATTGAAAAAACGTGGAGGATTAATTCAATAGATCCATCATATGATTAATAGGAATTCCAGAAAGAGAGCAAAAACTGGAGAAGAGACAGAAAACTATCAAAGTAATAAATACTTGAAGAAAAATTTCAAGGTACTGAAGAGTAGCACAAGTCTCCAGATTGATAGATATTCCTAGTGCTGAACAAAATAAATGGTAAAGAAACCACACCTAGCCACATCAACAAGACATTTCATAACATCAAAAAGAAAAGAAAAAGGCCTAAAAGCTTTCAGATACAAGAATCTGATCTCCTATAAAAGAATAATAATTGAATTAGCATTAGATTTCTTTTCAGAAACATTAGATAGATGACAATACCGTCAAAATTGTAAGGGGAAATTATTTGAATTTAGGATTCTATTCCCTGTCAAGACAAAAATCAAATGTGAGAACATAATAAAGATTTCAGAAAATTCAGTCATCATTTATGCTGTCTGAGAGGTATACGCCATAAAAATGAGTGAAATAAAAAACTAAGATAGACATAAAAGACAAGAATTATAACCTAGTGTGGGAGGTAGAATGGCTCACCAAAAATGTCCATGCCCTAATTCCTGAAATTTGTGAATATGTTATATTACATTGCAAAAGGAACTTTGCAGGTGTAATTAAGGTTACCAACCTTAAGATCGGGAGATTATCCAGTAGGCTCAGTCTAATCACATGAGCCCTAAAAAGCAGGGAACTTTCTCCATGTTGAGGCAGAAGAGGTCAGAGAGATGTGCATAATGAGAAGGACTCAATCCACCATTGTTGGCTTTAAAAAGAAAAAATGATGTTATGAGTCAAGGAATGTGGGCAGCTTCTAGAAGTTGAGATAACCTCCAGCCAACAACCAGCAAGGAAACAGGGACCTCAGTCCTACAAAAGCATGGAACTGAATCCTGGCAGCAACCTGATTAAGCTTGGAAGCAGATTCATCCTCAGAGCCTCAAGAAGGGAGCACATCACTTCTGACACCTTGATTTAGGCCTTGTGAGACCCTAAGCAGATAACTGAGTTGAACCACACTGTACCTAGACTTCTGACCTATAAAACTGAGACATAATGAGTGGGTGTTGTTTTAAGCCATTGAATTTGTAGTAATCTTTTATGGCAGCAAGAGAAAACTAGTATGTTTCATAATTCAATGAAAAGAGAAAAGGTGAGATACAAAAGGCTTAGAAGGCAATTAGTCTAAAATAAATAGATGGACACCTAGAATGTTTTCAAGAAGAAAAATTGAATGGATTGCAAGCAATAGACAGAAAAGATATATGTGTAAAAGACAAGTATGATAATAAAACCAATAAAAACCCCAAAATACAAAGATTAAAAAATTGAAAGGCAAATAATGAAGTAGGAAAAATATTTGCAAAATACATGAAGGACAAGGAGGTGTTATTTTTTATAATATAACTGAAAACTGTTTACTATACAATCTGACCTTGACCTGTTCCAAACAAGAAAGAAGTTTATTTTCTTGTTCTTCAATTACTGCTTTCAAGTATATTTTACCCAATCTCTCCTTCTGGTTGCTTTCTGTCTAAGGCATATCTTATAGCTTTCTTTTCATTGTTGATTATAAGAATAAGTCCCATTTCTATAATTATGATTTCCTTTCTGGTATTAAAACATCCAATCTAGTCTATGGCAAAACCACATCTAGTCCATTGCTTTTCCCTAATAGTTAGATAAGTTGTATTGGAACTGGGTAGCCTTGTGGAAAAAAGATAAAGATGGATTCATACCACAAACTTAACACCAGGATAAATTTCAAATGGATGAATGATTTAATAATAAAAAAATGAAGTCTAAAAAAGTACTACAAGAGAGTGTGAGGAAGTGCTTTTATAATATTAAGAGTGGTGAAGTCCTGCCTAAATGTGACACAAAAGTCAGATGCTATATAAGTGTGTTATAGGCTGAACTGTGTCTCCCCAAAATGCATATATTGAAGCTCTAACCCCCAATGTAACTACATTTCGTGGTAGGTTCTTTAGAGAGGTAATTAAGGTTAAATGAAGTCATAAGTGTGGAGCCCTAATCCAACAGGACTGATGTCCTTATGAGAAGAGGTTGAGAAACCAGGGATATGTGCACACAGAGAAAAGATCATGTGAGGACACAGCAAGGAGGCAGCCATTTGCAAGCCAGGAGAGAGGCCTCCAGAGAAACCAACCCTGCTGGCACCTGGATCTTAAACATCCAGCCTCCAGAACTGTGAGAAAATAAATTCCTGTTGTTTAAGCCACCCAGTCTGTTGTACAGGGTTGGCCAAAAACTTCATTCGAGTTTTTTGCTACATCTTATGGAAAAACCTGAACGAACTTTTTGGCCAACCCAATATTTTGTTATGGCAGCCCTAAAAGACTAATACAACATGCAAAGATTGACAGATTCTACTATATGATAATGAAATATTTCTGTACAGCAAAAACTCCATTAAGCAAAGTAAACAAGCAGACAAAAGCATCGAATTCAAGATAAAATAACTGCATTAAAAAAATTGATTTGTGATGGAGAACTGTATCTTCATATATTTCCGAAGCAACGCCACATAGATGACTTTCTGGTCCCAAGGGGGAAAATGTAATTTTACCACAGGGTGTCACCAGTCTAATCTAATGATTTAAGTTAGCATCAGCAACTTGGAGTATTACCAGATATCAAATATCTGCTAATGTAATTCAATATGAAGTACCCAACCCAACTTCTTACATCTTTTAGCCAAGAATGTTTAACTTCAATTTTATTAAATTGTAATGTTTAATCTTCCATTTTATAGGAAATACAGGAGATAAGGAAACCTCTTTTTTAAAAAAAAAAAAAAAAAAAGGCACCATGAGGAAACAATCAGACAAGTCCAGAAAGTAAAACATTCTACAGGACAAATGGCTATTCTCTTCAACAAGTCAGTGCATGGAAAAAAAGGGGCTGACCTAGATCAAAAGGGTCTTAGAAGAGAGTACAACCAGATAGAATGCCTTGTCCTGAATTAGATACTGGTTTGGACAAAGCAGCTATAAAAGGCATTATGTAGACAATTGAGAAAATTTGAATATGGACAGGGTGATAGATGGACAGGGTGACAGATGATACAAGCAAATTATTTTGTCAGGCATTCTAATAATATTTTGTCAATCTATGAAAATGTTCTCTTGTTTAGAGATACAAATTAAAGTGTTTAGAGGTGAAATGTTCAAAATGTTTGTAGTTTACTTTAAAATAGCATACCTAAAACAGTTTAAAATTTTTTTAGTGCAATGATAAATTCTATGATGAAAATAAGACAGGAGAGTGAGATAAGAGGTGAGTTGAATACTCAAAGGTTGAGTACTACAAATTTGGGAAGGTCTCTGAGAAAGTGACGTTCAAACTGAGATATAAAATGATTTCCAGCTGTGTTACCTCAGGTCCTGTAAAGTCCAGAAGAGAAGATAGAATTGGGTGTGACAGAGACTAGGAAACATCTGTGAGAATAAGGTGTGGCAAGAAGAAGGCAAGAGAGTCTTCAAACAACAATCCAGTTGTGACACATGGGAAAGGAGAGCAGGAAGGAAGGAAAATTAGGTAGGAAGAGCTTCAGAGTGAAATGTAGTTGTGAGAAAATCTTAGGCCAATGAGGAGCCCCAAAGCCAGAATTGCCCTTTCAAGGAGTCCTGTGTTAGGCAGAAATAGCCTAACACTAGCTCTGATACCCCTGCAGTACTCACTCATTGGCTAGGTGCATCTCAGGGTAAGTGTGGTCTCAGTGTGAGTGGATCTGAAGGTAGAGCAGCTCGAAGGTGTTAACTAATGATCCTCACAGCAGGTTCTTTTAAAGGGAGATCTGACCAGGATGCCTTCATTACTGTTGCACAAACCTTGCAAAGGTCTGGAGGGAGAGTCTATCAAAAAGAGGAAATAGCAAAGGCCCTAAGATAGGAACGAGATTGGCATATTCAAGGGAAAAAAAGAATTCAATAAGTTTGAAGCACAATGAGAGTGGCAGAGTGGTACAGAAAGGCAGATTGATAAACAGTCCTAATCACATAGAACTTAACAGATTATGATAAGGAGATGAATTTTATTTCAAGTGTAATGGAAACCCATCAGCATGTTTTAAGCAGTGAATTATTATGATCTGATTTAGGTTTTAGAGCCAAACTTCCTGAAACAATCTATATACAGCATCCATTTCCTCATATCTCATTTTCTCCGAACCCACAGCAAATCTGGCTTACATCCTTACCTCTCTACTGGAAGAGCTTTTACTAGGTCACCAAAGACTTCTTAATTGCTAAGTTCAATTGCTTCTTTTCAATTCCCATCCTAGTTGTCCCCTGGGTCGCATCTGCACATTGACCACTCACTCCGTAAAATTGGTCTCATGGCTGCTTTTTACTACTCCTTCCTTGTTTCCTTTGATGGCTTTTCTTCACCTACTCCCTAAATGTATATTTTTTACAGAATTATATCCTTAGTACTTCCATGCTATCTCTAGGCCCTCTCATCTCCTAAATTCCAATAATCACATAACATGCTAACAACTCCAAAATTTCTCAAATTTTTTCCTCTAGCCCTCTACTCTCAGTCTTTCCATTTGCACGTTATGCATGTCCATCTTAATGGAAAACAATATACCAAAACAAAAATCTTTTCTCCTAAAAGACTTCTTATGTATTCTCTACATTGGATAATGGCATTGCCAGTCACCCCGTTCACATAACTCATTGGCGTAACATTTAACTCCTCACTGTTGTCAAAGTATAATTTTCAAAATTTAAAGATATGACTATCGTACAAATGTAGAATGAATATGAATATGTTTCCAAGATCTATTTAACTCTTTAATCAGGAAACCAGCAAGATGATAAAGCTGGTTTATAGAAAAATTAGAGAAACTGAGTGTACGTAGGTAGTCACAAAAGGTATGCTGAAATAAATTTGCTAAGTTACAATGTCCTGCAGGTTAATGTTTTTACAGGTCAAAATAAACTCTAGCCTTTGGTGTTACATTCTCTACCAGAGAAAAATCATTTGCAAAAATCTACAAGTTAACATTTTACTCAGTTTTAGCCCTAATCAATGGCAAATGTATCAGTGGAGTCGACCTACTCATACAGTCAGTTGATTCACTACAAAGGCACTAATATCATTCAATGAGAAAAAGATCTTGCAATGAATGGTGCTGCAGCAACCAGATGTCACACAAAAGAGAAATGAACCTGATTCCTACAAAAATTGATTTGAGATGGATCATAGACTTGTACATGAAAGAAAACATTATAAAGCTTCTAAAGGAAAATATAGGAGAATATCTCCATGACTTTAGGGCAGATAAGATTTCTTAAACAGGACTTAAAAAGCATTAATCATAAAATTAAAAATTGACAAATTAGATATCATCAAAATTTTACATTTCTCTCATCAAAGACACCATTAAAAAAGTGAAGAGGCAAGCCACAGACTGGGAGAAGGCATTTACAGTACATATATCTGACAAAGCGTTACAAGTCAATTATAAAACTACGAAAACCAAATTAAGAACATTGGATAAAATATTTGAATAGGCACTTTGCAAAAGTGGATATCTAGGTGGCCAATAAACATATAAAGAGGTGTCCAACAGTATTAGTTCTTAGGAAAATACAAGTTAAAACCACAATAAATATTATCACACATGCACCAAAATGACTAACATTTTAAAAAATGAAAGTTTTTTGAAAGACTAACAATATCACATGCTGGCAAGGATGTGGGCCAACTCTTAAACACTGCTGCTATGAGTGTAAAATAAAGCAACCACTTTGTAAAATTGTCTGTCTCTACTAATGTCAAGCTCACTTACCTTATGACACAGCAATTTCATTCCTAAGTATATACCCAAGAGAAGTAGTATGTCTCCCTAGAAAGATTTTTACAAGAATGTTTATTGCAGCTTTATTCGTAATAACTCCAAACTGGAAACAACCCCAATTTCCATTAACAGGTTAAAGGACAAACAAAGTGAGGTATAGTCATACAATGGAATACTACCAGTGATAAAAGAAAAATAATAAAGGACTATTCATAGAGTCAACAAAAAGATGGATATTTATGGATATTGTTTTAAGTGAAATAAGTCATTTACAAAAGAGTACAGGCAAATGAATTTGTAGCACATGATTCCATTTGTATAAAGTTCAACAACAGGCAGAACTAATCAATGTTTGTCTAAATCACAACAGTATTACCTTTGGGTAGGTAGTAGCCGATGGTATGTACTGAAAAGAAGCACAAAGGAACTTTATGGAGTGGTGGAAATATTCTATATCTTGATCTACATGGTGGTTATGAGTGTATGCATATATAAAAATCTTCTAACTGCACACTTAAGATTACTGTACTTTATGCATTTTATTAGGTATGTTATCCATTAAAAAATATTAGTTTTTCACAGGATTTTTGGATGAAAGTTTTGTAGAATTAGGGAATATAGATTGTAAAGGGTTAAAGAATGATGAAGCAGTGATTAACTTCACTTTGAAGAAATTCGGCTATGAAGAGGAGCAGAAGATTAAGGAATTAATAAAGATATCAACAAGTCAAAGAAAGTTTTAAAAATTCCTTTAGAATAGGGAATGCTTTATCAGGGGAGAAGCCAATTGAGAGGTACAGGTCAAAGATAGGAGTGAGATAGGAGAAGAGAAAGTTGATAACACTAGATGCCTTGGAGTCAAAAGTGGAGGATTATCTAAATAAAGGGAAAGAAGATAGAGTGAAAAAAGAGAGGTAGGGTGAAGATACTCAGAGACTGTGAGGTGGAAGATAATTTGAGGACTTTTACTGTACCTGTTCTCAAACTTCTTAGTAAACTAGGAAGTCAGGACATCTACTAAAAGTCAGGAGGTGGGATGAAAAGATGACTGGAGGGTTTGATGAAGCCAGTTAGCTATTTCATTAGCTGTGAAGGACTAGTTATTTACTTTTTATGTTTCCTCATCCCTGTGATGGAGATTACATTTACTTCACAGAGTTGTTATGAAGATTAAATAAATTAATGAATCTAAAGTATCCATTAAGACAATCAATAAATGTTAGTTTCCCCTTTAAAAAAAAAGGACCAGAGTTGCAGAAAATCATTCTCCATGAGTAGTTTGAAAAACAAATTGAATAATCTGAAGTCAGGATAAAAGACCCAGTGGAGGACAAGGAACCTAGTCCCCAGCACTTCCTTAACATTTGTGAGGGCTGGTGCAAATGAGACTCCAAATACCTTATATACAAATATTTTAAAGTTATAAATCAAGCTGGCAAGCTGTTAAATAAAATATGTTCTATCCTCCTACTTTGACAAGTATAGCTTCATAATGACCTGAAGTCCAGGTTCAAAGTTAGAATTCTCATTCCTTAGTGTTTCATACTGAATCCTGGTAATGTGGGAAGATCCAGACCAACTCAGCCTTTCCTTCCTTCTTCCAACTCCACCCCACACTGTGAGGGGCCTGTAGTGTACATGTGTGGATACGCCAGCCTGGAAGCCCAAGCTTCATTCTCACCCTTAGCAAACAGCGGCCACTTGGCCACCCATGAGCTTAGGGTTATACACTCCAATGGCAAGGTCCTTGTTGTGCAAAAACCCTAGAGGCAGGCTCAGAGCCATTTGCACAGGGAATTCTGGGGTCCCAAGTATCTGGAACTTGGTCGTGAAGTGGGTATGTGGGCTTTGGGTGTGTAGGGGAGGAAAGTAATTTTCCCTCTACCTTTCTGAGGTCTTGCCTGAGATCCCTGTAATAAAAGACAGATTAACAAGAGAAAAACAAACAGAAGTTTATTAACATGTTTACCCCTCTGGGCTAATAAGGGTCTGTCTCTAATAAAGGATCTGTATCCTTTGAAGGGGGTGGGTAGAGAGAGCTTTTCCTGCATTTGCTGCTTCTTAATTGCCTTCGGCTCAAAATCCTTTTTTTTGTCCGAGGCACATTTTAAGGTAGCGTATTCTGCTACTCTTCAGACGGGTATATCTTAGGCCCCTGAGACTCCTCACCTCGTATGAAGTACAGCTGAGGAAAAGCCAGAGTGGGTTCCAAAGTGTGGTGCCCTGAGTAGGGACCTCTTGTTCCCAGAGCTCAGGGCAATATAGCTAGTCACACTTAGGTCTAGGATTAGCCACACTTCCTGCTTCTAGCAGTGAATACACATAGATTCTAATACTATTAACTAGAAAGAACAAAAAACTTAAGATCAAAATATGCTGAAAAATATAATAAAAGTGAAGTGGAACATATACATCCTTAAGAGGCTGCTTTCCACTTAAAAAGTAAGCCATCTAGCCTTTTGAGTTATTTTGATGGATTGAAATCTTCCCTGTGAAGCACTGCATAAAATTGAAAATGATTTATTAATCTCAGATCTACTCTTCAGATCAGAGTATTTAGTTACCAGCAGTGGTCTGGTAACCACCTTTGGGGAGCCTCGGCTAAAGCAAAAATATGTCATGGCTTCTTTGTCTGGCTTTACATTTCTTAAAACCAGGTAAGTTGTATTTAGGTACTCATGCTTGTAGATTCATAGGCTGTCTTTGAACCCAAACTGTGTTCTTATCACAACAGTTAGAAACAAAGGATTTTGCATTTTTTGGATGAATTCTCATTAGTAATGAGTCACTAAACATGCTACTAAATACAATATAGAGAAGAAGATTAATAGAGTTATTTTTAGCTACCACCTATATACTATAGGCAGACAATATCGAGAGCAGGAGGGAAATAATGGTTCTTTTAGTTTAATAAATCATAATGTTCCTTAAAAAGTCTTCTCTTTCCTCCCAAAATTGGGGCATCCAGTTATATAAAGTGATTACTGTTGCAACAGCTAAGATATGAAGAAAAAGAAAAAGAGAGAGGGAAAAGAAGGGGAGGTGGGAGAGAGAGAGAGGGAGAATTGGGCTATTATACAAAAAAAAAGATTAAAAGAAAAAAGTGTTTTGACTGAAGAGTAAAATGTGGTAACTGGTAACTAAAAGAGAAACGAAACACTGAAGTAATTATGTTTAGGGCTTAAACAACTCAATATCTGAATATCAAAGTAAAGAAAAACTTTCTGAATGTAGATAAAAGAAACACAATAGTAGCTTGCATACGATAGGGTGGGAAATATATGTATATTTTCAAATAAACCCTCAAGTCAAATTCAATAGAATGTAAAACACCATATGAAATGAGAAGATCAAAATTTACATGTTATATAGTATATTATATATTATATATTGTTATCTATAACATTTAATATGTTTTTATATTAGAACCTAAAATGTATGGAAGACAGCTCACATAAAAAGACATACAAATAGCTTTTAAACATGTGACTTGCTCAGCTTTTCTAAAAATAAGTTAAGCGCTCAAATAAATTACACTGAGATATAAATCTTCACCTACTAGATTCGCAAATGTCTAAGTCTGGAATTATAAACTTACTATGGAAAATAGCAGGAAAAGCCTTCCTTAAGCATTGTTGATAGTTAGGTAATTTGCAGCAACCTCTTTGGAGAGCCTTGGAGTTCATATTTATCAAAATTTTAAATGCACATACCATTTGAACTAACATTTATACTTCCCTGAAATTATCCTGTAGATGTACTTGTGCATAAAGTATGTGCAAAACTATTCATTGCCATTTAGAAAAAGATTGGAAAAACACTAAATGTCCATGAACAGAAGGCAGTTAAATATATTAATTTACATCCATAGCATGGAATTATTATACACCTGTTAAAAAGAATAAGGCAGATCTGTACATACTAATATGAAATATGTTTGAAATATATCAAGTGAAATAAAAGAAAGTACAAACCAGTGTATATAACATACTATTATTTGAGTTAAAATAATAATAACAATAATAATAAAGAGAGAATTAAGCCCACTTCACAATGTCAATGCTCTTCAGCCAAAGACTAAGAGAAATAACTGTAGTTGAACAAGTGAGTTTATTTATTTATTTTTGCTGCAAACACCATGAGGGAACTGTGAGGTGTCTCAGAAAAAAGAGTGTAAGAAAGGACTTGTCTCTGGTTGAGTCATTTGAGAGGGTCCAAGGAAGCAGGGGGAGCTATAGGATTGGGTGTCTAAACAAATTTCATCTATAGAGAGGACAGCCTATAGGAGGATAAAGATATAATTGGGTGAAGTCTCAGCTCCCCACTTGGCCTTTGCTGGCATGGGTGGGAATGGGGCCATAGCTTCTTCTGTGGTAAATTGGTTATTTTCGAACAGTTTTCTGTCTTGCTAGGCTGCCCTTTTCTGGTCATTTGGTTCAAGGGAGCAGTCTTTTACTGGGCCTTTGTCAGTGCCCATTGTCATTTTCAGGTTGCCGACTTCTCCGGTATTCGTTCTGGGATGATGTGCATAAAAAAAAAAAAAAAAAATCCAGGCAACTCACCATGTTGTTTGTTCTTTAGATCCTGAAGTCCTTAGCTACTCTGCTTTCTCTTTACCTATCAGAATCTTCATATGTTTGTTTTATATGTTATGCCCAGTATTTTTAATTGTAATTGGAAAAGTGCAGCTATTCCATCTTCCGGGAAATGGAAATCTCCTGGATGTATTTTTGCACTGCTTGAATTGTTTCATTCAAAGCGTGACTCATCCATTCAGATAGATAAAAACCTACATAGATACATGCCTTGCTTTCTTAGAACTGATCATTGCTAAATATCTGTGAAGAAAATAAAGGAGAACAATAAGATAGAGAGTAGATGAAGTATGTAAAGCTGCGTGGATAGGGTAGTCAGGGAAAGCCTCTCTACAACACTTGAACTGGGATGAGAAGCCAGTCTAGTGAAGAGCTGAAAAAGAGCAGAAGGGTAAATGCAAAAGTACTGAAGTAGGAAGAAGCTTGGCATAATCCAGGAACAGAGAGAATTCTAATATTAGTGGAGTCCTAGAGCTGGCTAGTGTTGTCTTACTTATCGACATAATGAAAAGAATTAATGAACATTCATATTGGAACTACATTTGTTTTATCAGTTGCAACCACAGTTTGAATACAGATACAAGGTTTTGACAAAACTCAATGAGAGAATTCCGCAATAATTGATATACTATGTGGAATTTATAATAAAGAATATTTTCTATTTTTATTAATATTTACAGCTTTGTGCAACATATTCTTTATATCATTAAAATTTATTCTAAAATGTATGAACCTTTGTATAAACACGTGTGTGGGTGTATGACGCTTCAGAAAAAAGTGAAGGCTAAGAATAAATTTGAGTCATCAGTATTTAAATGGGTAAGCTATATAACTAGATAAAATCAACTAGAAAAAGTAGCGTGTGTTAAAAAAAAATAAAGTTCAAGATGAAATACTGGGCATGTGAAATGGAATGGTCAATATAAGAAAGAAAGAAAACCAGGACAAAATGTTGTGCTCAAAACCAAGTAGGAGGAAGTGGTCAACTCAGTTGGACTTGGCAATATTGGTAACTTCAGCAAGAGCACATTTAGTGAAAGGTTGTTGTTGGAAGCCAGACTGGATTAATTTAAAATAGTCATAGCATTTCTATTGTTGATCAAGATTTATGCAAAATGTATTTTGAAATTTTCTCCTAAGTAAGAGAACTATAAGGTAGAAAGAAAACTACTTATATGCATAGGTTTACCTGATAATTGGAGAAAGAATTCCTTCCTTTAACCTGACTCTATTATGAGACCATCCCTTCTTGCTTGCCCTTCCCCTCCCTATCATCACTAAGAATCTTCCCACAAGACCACTGTTTTTCATACATTCCTTAGGAAACTGTATAAATATTGAAGTATTTACAAGTGAGATGATGTGATGTCTACAGTTGGCTTCAAAATAATCCAGTGTGTGTGTAGGGTAGGAGAGTAGGGATTTGATGAGGGTGTGGATGAAACAAAATTGGCCACATGTTGAAAATTGTGAGGATAATCAACTCAGGGGTTGATTATAGTACTATTTTTCTACATTTGTATATGACTGAAATTTTCCAGAATAAAAAGATTTTTTAAGTGTGGGGGAAGAACAAGGATAGTCTTTACCATCAAAAAACTTACACACAATTTGAGAAGGACCTTATTCAAAAGAGTTAAAACTTGGCAGGTGAAGGGGGGAGATTGTTCACTGACGGAGATGGCTATACCGTGTTGATGGAGGAAGCCAGACTGCAGCATGATTCAAGCATAGTAGGAACAAACATTCATGGAATGCTTATTTCTGTGTGCTATGTCTTACAGATGTTTTCTCATTTACTGCTCATACATCCTGTGAGGACAGTGCCATACACACACACACAAAATTAATGCTAGGATATGTTAAGTTATTTTTCTTGGGTCACAAAGCTGGTAACTGGTAACTTCTGGGTGAGTAATCTCACTGGAAAAGCCAGAGTGAGGAAGTAATGGGCTAAGGAAGAGATGACCAGAGACCACCTACTAGCTTAATAAGACCTACAGAAGGTATGTTTAAAATGTTTGATTTTGCTACGAATATTTACAAACCAGGAACAAGGAACAAAAACTTGCAATTTCTAGCTTGTCTTAAAGAATCGAAGATTAGCATTACAGATGCTGCCCCCTCTCACAGCCGAGGCACGGCTGCCCCCTTTCTGTGGGACTTGAGCTCCTTTATGCCGGAATCCCCTTCACTCATTTTATTGCAAATGAACTGCTTCACTTTGTGCATTATGGCCTGTATAATTATTTGAGTTCATTTATATACTAATTATATTCAACTTGAAGTGCTATGACACACTAGTGTGGATCTGATCAGTGAGAGAGAAAGGAATATAGTCATAGAAACAATGTGATTTGTCCACCACATGTTGAGAACTACAGTCCAAACCACTCGTCTAGCCATTAATCCTGTACTCTATGCCTATTGTAATGTCTCTTGCAGAGTTTTCTTGTGCTATAAATGTTAAGTGCCATATGAATGAGTGATATAATAATAAATGCTTGATGATTCAGAGGAGGGCACAATAATTTCTACAATCATTAAGGCAAAGAATTTTAAAGTTGGGTTGAAATTTTATAAGAGAATCAAAAGTATTTCAGATGGAAGGAAAATCAAAGGAAAAATGCATGAATTTAGGAAAGTACAAAACATGTGGAGGGACTAGGATGGCAGACTAGTATATTTAAAGCTGAGACTCCTTCATTCCAGTAAGTCTAGTATTCCATCAGGATTGGATGGAATCACAGAAATGTTAATACTAGAAAGGAACTTACAGGTAATCTATACTTGAAGCCCTTCTTTCCTCAGATAACAACCAAGATTTTGAAAAGCTAGGTGATTTGCTTAATGTCACACAGCTAATTGGTGAAGGAACTGAAATTAGATCTTCCGATTTCTGATATTCTTCCTCCATACTTCCCTTCAATGTGAGTTATTTTCATTATAGACAAGGAGAGGAAAATATGAGCTGAGTTCTGGATATATTATTTTTAATGACCTCAAGTAGCAGCTGCCTTTTCCTTTCATCACTCACTTCCACTTCAAATTTTTAACCAGGAATTAAACCATGAAAGTGCTAGGGGAATCTGAAAGAAGAACGAAGGTTTAAGAATAGTTGATGTATCATACCACTTTCTGCCATTACATTATTATATTTACCTCATTCAAAAGGGGTCGGCTCAGCTTCTAAATTCTACGTGACTACCATTCTAGTAAGAGGAAGAAACTACATAATGAATTTCCAACCCTCTAAAGTGGACATGAAAAGAGGAAACAGGGCTTCCCTGGTGGCGCAGTGGTTGAGAATCTGCCTGCCAATGCAGGGGACACGGGTTCGAGCCCTGGTCTGGGAATATCCCACATGCCGCGGAGCAACTAGGCCCGTGAGCCACAATTACTGAGCTTGTGCGTCTGGAGCCTGTGCTCCGCAACAAGAGAGGCCGCGATAGTGAGAGGCCCGCGCGCCGCGATGAAGAGTGGCCCCTGCTCACCGCAGCTAGAGAAAGCCCTCGTACAGAAACGAAGACCCAACACAACCATAAATAAATAAATTAAATTAAATTAAATTAAAAAAAGAGGAAACATATGCTGGCAGCCAAGTCTCAGGCTTAGCCTTTATAATAGTAAGGATCAAAATCTGAAAATAGTAATCAGTCTCAACATTGCTCAAAAGAGACTGACAGGCTGCCTCTGGCTTTCACTCCAAGTTAGTCATGCCTGGTTTACATCTTGGAATTTGAGACTGGCAGTATAGCATAGTATTAAGATCACAGGCTTTGGATTTGAACCCAGGCTCTAGCATTTACCAGCTAAGTGATAAGAACAATTTATTTAACTTCTCCAAGCATTAGATTGCACATATATAAAACAGTGATAAGAATAGTTTCTACCACTCTCATTGAGTTCGTTGAGAATTAAATACCTTGGTTTTGGTTTCCTCCAGAGCAACCTCTTAGACAAGGATTTGGGTTCGAGTAGTTTATTTGGGAGGTGATCCCAGGAAGCATGGTGAGGGTGTGATAAAGTGAGACAAGGAAGGGAATCCTATTGGGGAATCCTCCACTGATGGGCTAGGAAACTTGGAAGGATAGTTATCCACGACCTCTATTCCCCACTGGTTGAGGGTTGCCCCTGGGGTATTAGCTGTTACACACTTCTGGCTTACCCTGAGCACAGGTCAGGCACACTCCAGGGTCAGAGAAAGCCCTCACAGAGAAAGGTTCAGGGCTTGAAGTAAGAAGCTTTGGGTTTTTCCAGGAACTGTCAATGAAGGCTACAGGTGACCTCTGGAGGGGGCTGAGAGGATATGGGTAGGGCATTGACAGCATCTTCTATAGGGAGATAATGTGTTTGTCATGGTAGCATTTGGAACATAACCAGCCCTAGCAAAAGACATTAGTTACTTAAAGTACAAAATACTAAGATTCCAAAGGGAAAGTCTTCCCAATTAAAAAGAAGAAGCACTCTTACCAAGGAGATGAGATGAATGGACTCAAAACAAAACCCAGAAGTCATCCTTCACTCTACCTTCCTCTCATCCCATCAATCTAATCACTTTAACACGTTCCGCTCTCTCTTCTCTGTCCCAGCAACACTCCTTAAAGCAGGTGTTTCACGTTTCTTGCTTGAATTATCAGGTAACCTTCTAACTGGGCTTCCTGCCAGTCTCCCTTTCTTGCCCCACCACTACCCCACTCAACCCCTTCATTCAGGACTATGAGAATGCTTTTTCTAAAACCCAATTCAGAGGGAGTTACCTTCTACTTCACTACTTCAATGATTCGCCACTTATTTCTGGGTGAGAATAAAACTTTTCAGCTTAGGATACAAGACTCTTCATGATCTAGTCCTGCTTACTTCTCCAATCACATTTCCCCTGTGCCACACTCTTAACTCCTAAATTCCAGATGTAAGAAACTTTCCTTGGTTCTTCATATATGCCACACTTTATCATAATTCAATGCCATTTTTCATGCTCTTCACCACCTTTCTTCATCTAGAAAACTACTAGTTTTTATTCAGGAATTCAAGTTGGGATCTTTTTATAAAAAACTATCCCTGACATTTACCCTTCCCTTTGGTCTAGATCAGTGATCCAATAACAGTTTTGTATATCTCTTAAAACTTACCACGTGTATTATAAATGTCTGTTTACTTTCTTACTTACTAATTATAACAATGTGCTTCATAATCAGATACTGAGAATCTGTATTCTTAACAAGTACCCAGGGTGATTTTTATTCCTACTGAAGTCTAGGAATCAATTTATTGTACTAAGTGCTTCTTAAGGGAAAACATTTTTCTCTGTAATTCTAGTGCCTATTTATAGCATCTGGCATGTAGTTGGTATTCAATAAGTAACTCCTGGTTTAATAAATACTACTGTTTACATTTTGAGGATTTCCATTCTTTCACAGAGATTTTATCAGGTTGCCATCTATGGTAATATGACTCATTAAAAAATTATTCCCTGTACCAACGGTATTATAAATTGGGAATCTCACTGGTGATCTGCCAGTCCTCCAGCTAAGTGGCTATTAAATTTGACCTGTTGTTCCACTTTTTCACCCTTGATTGCCTTTAAACCTTTTCCATGAAAAGTATTTAGTCTGATTGGTTTTGTTAATGGTGTCTAGAAGAATAGTTCTCAAACTAAGATGTATCATAAAGACCTGGAGAGCTTGTTAAAAATAGATATGGCCCCAATCTCATAGATTCTAACTCAGTAGTATTTGAGAGAGGAGGGGCAAGGCTCTATATTTTTAATAAGATCTTGAAGAAGAAACTATCCCCTATAATAAATAGATCTACGTATTATATAGACAGAGAAAAGGCTGACATTTCTACAAACTGACAGACTCATGTTTTATTTCTTCTAGACAAATAGTGTGACCTGTTTCAGCAGAGACTGTCAACACACTTTACAAATAGCACTTGAAGTTTAGCAGTTCTATAATATTTTGCCTTGATTGACTTGCCTGGTAACTTAATGTACCTAAAGAAAATACATTGTCTAATTTTTTTCTTTTGCTTTTAGTAGATATAAATGTAGATTACATACTTAATCTACCAGGATCCTTTGCTTTTATTAAATAGCTGCGTGACAGCAAAATTGGAAATGTAGTCAAGGATTAGGAATGTGGTCATCCAGCTTTGGCTTGTGTGTGCTCACATGGCTTGCTTCCTGCACGTAGCCTTCTTACTAGATGCCAGAATCAAATCTTTCTCCAAACCTTGAGTCTGTGCTTTTTTCCATTAGAACCACAACAGGATCTGTAGTTACCTGAACCCTGACAACAACTGTGCGTGGGTCAGGTGGGTGCCTGCAGGATGAGAAGTATACACAGTAATACTACTTCCTTCTCCTTTTTGTTTGTTTGTTTTTTCCACCTACTATCAGTCATCTTTCTTTTATATGTATATTTCCTTGAAGTATAGTTGATTTACAATGTTAATTTCTGCTGTACAGCAAAGTGATTCAGTTATACATACATATATATATATATATATATATATATATACATTTATTTTTACATTCTTTTCCATTATGGTTTATCATAGGATATTGAATATAGTTCCCTGTGCTATACAGTAGGACCTTGTTGTTTATTCACTCTATATAATAAACTTCTCCTTACTTCTAAACACTACTCAGGGGTTATATGGCGATCTGTGCCACTGAACCATTTTCAGAGTAGAAGGTTTCATCATTTCACACAGGGATCATAAATGGAGGCTATCTGTCCCTCTGTCTAGTTTCTGTGTCTCTCCTTTAGATGTTTGTATACCCTAGAAGATGCCATGAAAAGACATCTTTTCTCTTGTTTGTCCCAGGCTGGATGGATTCTATCATGATACTTTCCTGACCAAGGATGAGAAGGCTCTGCTAAGTTCAATGTAACATTATGGTTCCCAGAGTATAAAGTCTGCTTTAAAAGTGGAATCAGAGTACTCAGAAATTTTTATTTAAAAATTCCTCTTTGAAGAAACCTGGGTACATGATTATCTGAAAATCCAAGAGGAACTTGGAAAAATCCCTATCACAGCCAGATGGAGTCAGAATATCTGCAGGAGCTATTGTCTCTCATGCTGCTATTAGAAATGAAGTAGTTCTTGGGACTTCCCTGGTGTCACAGTGGTTAAGAATCAGCCTGCCAATGCAGGGAACACGGCTTCGAGCCCTGGTCCAGGAAGATCCCACATGCTGCAGAGCAACTAAGCCCATGCACCACAACTACTGAGCCTGTGCTCTAGAGCCCGCAAGCCACAGCTACTGAAGCCTGCGCACCTAGAGCCCATGCTCCTCAGCAAGAGAAGCCACCTCAATGAGAAGCCCATGCACCGCAACGAAGAGTACCCCTGGCTCACCGCAACCAGAGAAAGCCCATGCACAACAACGAAGACCCAACACAGCCAAATAAATAAATAAATATTTTTTAAAATTAAAAAAAAAAAAGAAATGAAATAGTTCTATAGTACAACAGAGTAATTCTGTTTTACACAGGACTGTAAAAATGTATACCAATGCAGAAAATAAATGATAATATCTGTGAATTTTCTGTTTACCTCTAAATGAAATTTTGCTGGACTTTTAAGTATAATTTTTATGTTTAAATGTCAAAGTTTTGGGGTTGGAGAGGTTTTTTTTTTAAATTTTTTAATTAACTTCAAATTTTTTTTTTATGATGATGAAAGCTTGATGGTATTCACATTGCTTAATTTGTGTCATGCTTTATTTATTTATTTATTTATTTATTTATGGCTGTGTTGGGTCTTCATTTCTGTGCGAGGGCTTTCTCTAGTTGTGGCAAGCGGGGGCCACTCTTCATCGCGGTGCGCGGGCCTCTCACAATCGCGGCCTCTCTTGTTGAGGAGCACAGGCTCCAGACGCGCAGGCTCAGTAATTGTGGCTCACGGGCTTAGTTACTCCACGGCATGTGGGATCTTCCCAGACCAGGGCTCGAACCCGTGTACCCTGCTTTGGAAGGCAGATTCTCAACCACTGCGCCACCAGGGAAGCCCTGGAGAGTTTTTTATAGAAATACATTTCTTATAATCAAAATGAGTGATAAAATAATACTTATTTAGTGGAATATTCTTTTGTAGCCAATTTGCTGTAATGGAGCTATTTAATAAAAGCAAAGGCTCCTGTTATAAGAGCCTAGCTTTAGATCATACTTTAGAGAACACGCTATTATAATTGTATGTAATGTATACCTATTTACTTTATATAGTTCCTTTTTAAAATTTGATTTGAACTATTAATTTTATCATTAATTTGATTTTATGATTTGGTTTAACATTTGGTTTGTGGTTTGTGTAACATCTGACAATTTATTCAGTGGAACATTGTCTTTTATTAATATTTTCTTCAAATTATGAAAACATCTTTGCCTGTTCTAATTCATATTCTACAGAGCTTAATAATTAGGGAACATAACATGAAAAAAAAGAGTGACAAAATCTGAAACAGTAATTTTTTAAAGTATTTTAATAGTTGCTTTTCTAAAAGCAAGTTTTTTGTGTTGTTGTTTTAACTTAGGGCCACATAAAGAAACTATTAATGTGAACCTTCATGAGAAAAATTGTTTTACTGAATTTTTTCAATTAAACCACTAGATGGCAATATCTTTGTTTCTTTATGAACCCACTAGACAAACGGCTCTTGAAGAAAACACTCAGTTATCATATGTTTTTAAAGCTCTGACCTCAGCTACCAAATTGCTATTCCTCAATTCTAAAGAAAGAAATCTACAGAGGAGAAAACTCCAGTCCAGTTAAAGAGTACTCTGTTGTATTTGGGTAGTAAATGAACGTCCTTCCTTAATAACCAGAGGTGTCACTGGGTCACTGAGGTGAAAACTCACTTTGAAGTTTGGCTTCACTTTGGAGCGCACAAACTTCCAAGATTTTAGGCCTGTAAGGATACTCTGTACAGAAAGACAGCTGAAACAGTGTTCTTGAATCTGTCTTCATTTCTTACCACTAATTTTTTTGCTTTCTCATCTGATTTCACTATTTCTAAAATTTCTCTTTCCCCTTTATGGATTGAAAAATGCAGCCAATTTCTCTTTCCCCTTTATGGATTAAAAAATACTCCTTTGTGGAGGAGATTCCTTTACCACAGAAAAGTTTACATACTGAATGCCGAAACTATAGTCACTATACCTAAAATATTCTACACCTAAAATTATCACTACAACTAATTTTTGTATAATTTAGGTTTACATATTTAGTAACCTGTCTGAGTTTCTTTTTCAATTGGAGCTACTGAGATACAATAATCAAAATATCAGGTATTTAATTGCTAAAGTATTATGTTCAAAAAGAAAAAATATATTTTTTACTTTTATGTATATATAAAATGAACACACATGAAAGATTTTATTCAACTTAATAATAATGAGAGAATCAGTTTAAAAGAAAATTTCAAAAACATACATGCATACACACACAATCAGGAATGCTGAAAAGAACTTGCTAATAGATGCAAAACTGGTTTATTACCAATAAGGCAATAATATTTAATGTTTGTGGTAATCTTTCCTATAAGACAGAAATCAATTTTATATCTATGACACAAAATTAATTAATTTGCATTGGTGTGCAAAAGCATTATTTGCTTTATTATTAGTTTTGTACAAGTTAATTTCTACGATATTGAGATGTAAAATAGCCTCCTCAGTAGAAAGTCAATCAAAGATGCACAACGTTATATAATCAGATAATCCCCAGAAGGTCTGCTAAACTCAATTAACTCTTTTGCCTATTTCCAAGTAGTGGACAGTTTTTCCTAGCATTACTACTTTTTAAAATAATTATGTTGTTGGGATGAGCATTATGGTTGCAGAAAGAGCCTTATTCCATGTGCTGCAATATTTAGGGCAAACCACAAGGAGGCACTTTTTGCACTAGATTCCCTGCACAGATGATGACCAGGACCAATGATTAAATCAGGCACACTGTCATTAAGTTTTGTAATAAATTAAGCAGACAATGGATTTCCTTAGCTCTGGAAGTAGATGTCAGAGGAGGTAAGCAAAGAATTGTCCCTAAATTAAAAGAGAATAGAAATTACTTGTCTCTGACTTGCCTCACAATTTTGAGTGTAATGTGGCACCACAAAATATTCTCAAATCTTGAGATGTGTCACAATTTCTCCAGAAGTTAGATTTGGAAAAAATTAAAAGAATACAGTAAATTTCGTGAACTAAGAAAGATCAAGATTTGCAAACACAAATGCCTACAAGGGCATTTAAGTAAAATGAGTCAAGCAGGCTGGATATAATACAGGACACAGTAGGGGAACTATGACAAATTGGGAAGCTCATGCCCCATCTAAAGAGGGAGACTACTATTTGGGTCCAGCTGTATGAAAATACAGATCCCCAAAGGCCAGATTTTCAGATTTTTCAAGAGAAACAAGAAAACCATATTGTTATTTGAATTCTCCTGATTTTTTTTTTTTTTTAAGATGCTAGCCACTTAACCAAAGTAAATAAATAAATAAATAAACATCATGTGTCTTCCCTTCCTCCCCCATAATTTGCCTAAGGGAATTTTCTAGAATCCTTCTCTCATGTGAAGGCTGTTGAAGGGGCAAGTTCTGAGAAGTGAGAGTGTGATTGCAGAAGTAGTGGCAAGAATTGAGCGTCACAGATGAGCAGGTCAACAATAAGTTTGTGTAGACTACACACCTATGAGCCCATTGGTAATTACCAGAAATGGAGGGTCCTTTAAGGATTTAGACTTTTCATAACTTAGAAAAACCTAGGATGTCAAAGACCACTTTTATCACTTATTGTCCTCCTCACCTCTCCCACCCTAAGTTGTCCAGTGCTGAGCTCACTGAAGGGAATCAATAAATATTTCCTCATTGAGTTTTCATTCAAATAACAAGTCAAACAGAAGGATCAAAATAACAACCTTAATTTTTTGTCAGCTGTTCAATAATTTAGACTGTGTGTGTGTGTATTGTCTAAATTTCTTAAACTCAGTAGGGAAGAAAAGCATGAATGAATTAATGGTGAGATTCCAAAATGGAGCTGGAAATATACTATCGCCATCGGCCTCTTTATCCCTTAAGGGTTTCACAAAACTGTAGATGATGTGTATTTTAACTGGTCACAGCCCCTGTAAGGCCATATACTAAGGCCTCCACACCCTATTGCTCCACCTGGAGACACCTGACCTAAACTGAACAAATCGGATTCTTTTTCTCGGACTTTTGAATACAGATACTGAGCCAATGAGTCAGAAGATGCTAAATACTTGAACTGAAAGGTCAGGGCAAAACATGAGAAAGGACAACAAATCAAAGCCAAGAACAAGATAGTTTATGTGGGAGCAGAGATGCCACAAGTAAACAGAGACAAACAGAGTCCATAACACTCTGACGGAGGTGAAAGGAAGTTGTTGGGTTTATAACAGTCTTTTTCCATTTTCCAGGTGACCCAACTGTATTTTATTCTTCAAATGTTTTTCAAATGGCCAGTTTTATCCCTTTGATAAATCCCCTCTTTCCTGATGCTGATTTGAATGTGTATTTGTTATACTTACAACCGCACAATTTTCTGTCTACTAGATGCAGCCCTGCCAGATGCAGGGAACTCGTCTTTGGCAGAATGGAGAGACCTCATTAATGTGACCTGAGAACACAGTGTGGTCTCCATGGTGATTCTTACAGTTGATTCTCAAGTACTTTTTATCGTTTTGATTCTGAGGTTAAATTAAAGTGTTGCTGAAGAGACATGAAATAGAACTTCAGGGTCAAATTGAGTCTTCCTTGGCATTTCCTCTGTAATTCTCTCAACACAATACATTTCTGTTAAAAATATCATGATGACTGCTAGGCTTACATTTAAAGGTTGTAATTTTTGCAGTTTTTGCCATAAGAAATATCATTTAAATATTTAAAATTTAGTTCATCGTATTGTCTATTTAATGGCCAGATATTTCTAAAAGCTTGAAATAACCTAAATAGTTCAATGGAAACAAATAACCTAAAAACAAATGTATTTCTCCTTGATTCATTGATCAATGGTTCAATTACTTTTTTTCCGCTTTCCCATTGTCTCATTTTTCCCAATACCTTACCAGAATTTCTACATAGCTTGATAATATAGAACACACTCCCAATATTCTCTATTTGTGTATTCATTTGTCTATTCCCATACTACAACATATAGTTCAGTACTATGTACCTTGTAAATGTTAAATAAGCAAGAATTGGGGCTTCCCTGGTGGTGCAGTGGTTAAGAATCCGCCTGCCAATGCAGGGGACACGGGTTCGAGCCCTGGTCCGGGAAGATCCCACATGCCGCGGAGCAACTAAGCCCGTGTGCCACAACTACTGAGCCTGTGCTCTAGAGCCCGCAAGCCACAACTACTGAGCCCGCGTGCCGCAACTACTGAACCCCACGCACCTAGAGCCTGTGCTCTGCAACAAGAGAAGCCACCGCAATGAAAAGCCCACACATCGCAATGAAGAGTAGCCCCCGCTCGCCACAACTAGAGAAAGCCCATGCGCAGCAACGAAGACCCAATGCAGCCAAAGATAGATAGATAAATAAATAAATAAATAAATTTATTTTAAAAAAAATAAGCAAGAATTGAAATGAATTATAGAAGATGCATAAAGCATAGTTTTTTAAAACATCTTTTTTCAAGTCTTTTACTGGCAAGTAGCTTTGTAATTATGTCTAATTATACCAACTATGTGGACAGTTATGTTATGGATAATTAAATTTCATTATTATTATTTTGCTATGAACTTACAGTATAGCAATAAGAACAAATAGACTCTTCAGCTTTTTTACCTCTAGTAACAAGCTTCATGGTACATTAGTTTTTATCATCAGTAAATAAATATATAAATATTAAATGATACTGAGCTGGAGAGGATCTATTAAAACCAGTCTTTTAGGGAAATTATTCTAATGGTAGTACTCAGGATAAGAGAGAGAGAAATGATGGGAAGCACAGTAGGAGTTTCCTGCAGTAATCCATGTGTTAGACGATAGAACCTTGAAATAGAGGGAAGCAGAAGGGATGAAAAGTAAAAGGACAGCTTGAGAGGCATCATGAAGATGATGGCATTTTTGATAGGGAAGAATCAGGATAACTTGAGTGTTTGAATCTGAGTACCTGTGAGGGAAATGGGGAAATCAAGAGAGTTGGTTTTGTGGCAAGACTGTCTAAGTCAGAGTGATGATACAACTATTCCTTTCATGATCAGTGACAACTTTTATTGTTATATTCTACACTATTGGCACCAGAAATAGTTATTTTATCAATATTACACATAAGAATCCAATCATTCGGAATAATCAGGTCTACCCACATTGAATAATTCTAGCCTAGAGCAAAAATTGGTCTGAAATAGCCTTCTTTTTTTTTTTCCTCAGTTATTCATTAGATAAATATATTACTGAGCACCTACCTTGAGCATGTTTGTCATATTCAAAGAACAACAAGGGGGCAGATGGGACAGGAATTATGTGAGCTGGGGTAGAATGGGAAGAGATCAGAGAAGTAAGTGGGTAGATTGGTAGCAACTTATAAAACTACATAAGCCATCATTAGGACTTAACTTTCATTTGAAATGAGAAAAAAAAAACTGTTAAAGGTTTGGGGCAGAGGAGTGATGTGATCCACCTTATGAATTTTAAAATGTCACTCTGGACACTTGTTGAGAAAACACCGTGGGGAGCCAGGCAGGAGAAGGGAGACCAGTTAGAATTTGTTGTTGCAATAACTCAGGTGAGATTTGATGGGACAAGGGTAACAGTGGTGGAGATAGTGAGAAGTACTCAAACTCTGAATTTGAATTAGATTTTGAAGGCAGAACCAATAGGATTTGTTATAAGTGGAGTGTATCAGGAATTTAGAAACTGTATTCAGCAATTAGGAACAGAACTCTACCTAGACCGTTGTTGTTTTTTTTTTAACGTAAAATAATCCCAGAAGTAGGCCATCCAAAAAGGTGTGGTGGCTCTCTGTGTCTTCTATACAGCTAAGTCGGACCTTTTAAACAACCTTTCCAGAAGTCCTACAAAGTATTAACATTTTGACTTATAACTCCTTAGCTAGAGCTTAGTCACAAGGCTATGCTTAACTACAAGGAGTGTCTGGGAAATGAAGTCTCTCAGGTGAGAATATTATTGCTCCCTGCCAAAAAACCCTGAGGTTCTGATATTAAGGAAATAGGAAGACTAGATATTGGTGGTAACTAGCACCTTCTGCCACATGAATATGAGATAAACTGAGAGGTCAAGGATGACCAGAAGAAAAGGGCTTTTACCCCTCTTATGGCATGGACCCTTTTAGCCCTTGGTGATGCTTATGAACCACCCTCTTAGAACAATGTTTTAAGTGTATGAAATGAAATGCATAAGATTACAAAGGAAGCCAATTATATTGAAATATTGTTATCAAAATATTAGAAAATATGTGATATATATGCCTTTTCATAATTGCTCCTATAATTTAAAGCAATGATAAGTATTAAAGATATTTTGAAATTTCTGCAACAACTGTATATGATATAAAAATATCTGTGATTTTTATTGGTGACAATGTGGTTTATTGCCTGTGATCATAAATGAAGGAAATATTAAATTTTAGTTATAGGTTCATGGTATTATAGGTGTAAATTTTTCCCCATCCAAGTTTATAGACTCCATCACCCCTTGAGCATTCATGAACCCAAAGTTAAGGACCCCTTTCCAAAAGGATTTTAGCCTGTGCAACTGGAAGGATATAAGATGCCATTACTGAGGTTTGAGAGAAAAAAAGCCGAAGTCCATTTTTGGACATATTAAATTTGAGATGTCTATTTTACTAGTTAGGTTTAGATTCAGTTAAAATAACAGAAAAATTCAAACTATCAGTGGCTTACATAACATTAACACATAAAGGTCTGAGATAGGCAGTCCAGAGTTGGCACGATGGCCCCACTATGTTAGTAACCCAGGATCCTTTCATCTTGTTGCTCCACCATGATTTTTCATTCCTAAGTTTCCTCTATGGGCCAAGATGGGTTTTGGACCTGAATCATTATATCCATTCTAAATGCCTAGAACAGAATTCTGGCAAAAAGATAAATATTTGTTGAAGGAATATGATAGAGACACAAATATTGTAGTCATCTTCCCAGAAGTAACAGCTGAAGTTTTAAGAGGAGATGAAATTTTTAAGGAAGACAAATAGTTATGAGTGTGTGTATACACACACACACATATATGTATATATAAAAGCATATATATTTGAGATTTTTCCTTAAAAATCTAATTTTTATATAAAAGTTTGTATTTGTGTATATATACATTCACATGCAAAACACACACACACACACACACACATGTGTAGAAGGGTCTGTGTTTAGAAGGCTTCTACACTCAGCTTAATGCTCTGCCATTGCCATCTTGAAAGTCTTCATAATTTCTGAACAAGGGGCCCCACATTTTCATTTTGCACTGAGTCCCACAAATTAAGTAGCTGGTCCTCTGAACAGACTTTTTGTTTTGGTGATCCAAAACCTTAGATCAGTCTTGAGATTGTACTTTGTCTGCTGGAGAAAACAAAACCATGATAAATCTTGAGCTAATGGTCCTGGAGTACAAATGGTGAATCACAAATTTTAACTCCCACATAAAGTCTTAGTTCCCAACAGATAATACCTATGCTAAGATACACATAGAGAATTATTACGTAGCCAAACACATATCTGAATAAGCACATATAGTGACTTGATGGAATCTAGATTAATACTGCTTTTCTGTATTCACAATTTGCAATACAGGGCAAAGAAATTCAACTTCCTTGCTTGTCAGAAAAGCCTCTTAAGTGGAATTCCAGGTTTTGAACTATTTAATCTTAAATGGATGACACCAAAACATTAAGTTAAAAAAGAACTTAGTGAAACAAAAAGACTGGTGGCAGATAAGTTTAAAAAAAAAAAAATTCTTGACAGACTGTATCACTAGAAATGCAGCTGGTTCTAATCTGCATTCACCAGCTACTTTTTCCTCATTCAAGCACAGGCTGCTCTTCATCCTCTAACCAGCCAAGGTGACTGTCACTGTCAGTCCCAAATATAAAGGAAGCCAGCTTGGAGAAATGTTTTGGGCATTTTGCCTAGTCTAAGAAAAGAAAAGGAGACTGACCAAATCGTCATTTGTCACAACTGGATTTTTTTTAATTTAAAAATATGTTGATTACTTCAATCCAAAAGACCCTGGATATCTTGGAAATGGTGGAAAGAAAATATGAGTCAACAGGTCTGTTGCTTAAAGTTACCTAAACTGACATTCAAAATTTCAGTATAATAATATTTCTAGTGGTGGTTCTTAACCCATTCTCTGAGCATCAGAATCACCTCTGGAAATTTTAAGCACTCAGATATCCAGGCTTTTAAAATTACAGCCCTTCAGTTATACTTTTTAAATTGGTTTGTGTGCATCCCAGGCTTTCATATTTTTAACACTCCTACATGATTTATATGTACAGTCAGGCTGAGAATTGTTATTTCTCTCACTTTTATATAAAGATATTAAAATATCTATTTTCCTATCACCCAAATACCTCTGGATTTTTTTTTTTTCTTTTTCTTTTTTAAATTGTAGGGCAGGTCTGGGATGGTCTGACAAACTTTAGAGTTAATAGTAGACTTACAATTCACTTTTGGTGAGTCCTGTGATTACCTGAGAAAGATAGGCAGCCATCTGCAAAACAGCTACAGAAATCAGTATGTTTTGAGCTGATTCACACAACTTTAAAGAAGGCTTATGCAGCATAGCATGCTCCAGGGTGAAGAACAGCAGGATTTTATTTAACAATCGTCAATGGACTTCCATGCAGTGCTGGGAAGGCCACTAACTGATGTGATAAAAGTTCAACTACTTGGACACCTTGGGAAATAAAGCATTTTGGGTGACAATTTTCTGGATAGCTGTATGTTTCTTCCTTTAAGCTTTAAAACCTACTTTAACCATTTGGGGTACAAATAGTTCTCAACTGTGTTACAGACTTATTATTTTCCTAAGAATTTTATTGAGTATAATTTAATCTTTTCTTTTTAATACAGATTCTTAATTATTATCAACTATTATGGAGTAATCAGTCAAGAAATTGTAAAGAAAGGTAGAAATGGTGAGGTGAGCCGGGGTTATCCAAGGTCAATAGGACCTGCTTTCTAACTTGAAGGCCCAGAGAATCATTCTTATCATAGGTGTTAAAAGATAAACTGAGGCATATTAAAAATGTTAAGAGTTTATTTGAGCAAAAATCAATTTGAATTAGGCCGCATCCAATCTAGCAGATAGAAAGGAGCTCCAGGGAGCTATACAAAATGAAAGACTTTTATAGCCTTAAGGGAGCAGGAACAAGGAAGTTATACTAGGCAAAAAAACAGGTGGTTATTGCAAGGTTACTTTTTTTTAGGGGATTACAGGGATCTATCAGGCAATTCCTGATTGACTGATTTAAGATTCCATTCCTGGTAGTGCTGAAACTGTAATTAAATTGTCTTGGTTTGGTGACATGGGGCTTAGAATAAGCAACTCCATTTTGGTCCTGTTGTCTTGTCTTTACCATAGCCTAGAGCCATGATCATATAAGATTAAACTCATACTCACTGGGGGGAGGGATAGTACAAGAATGCCAAGTTTGTAACTCTAACTCTCTCACACTGGAAATACTGATGTTAACCTAGCACGCTTTTGCTAATCTTCAAGCTCCAAGGGAAGCCAAATCAAAATTAGAAACTAATTTATAGATTCATCTTGAGAAATCTTAGAGGCTTAAGACAGTTTTCTCTATGTATAGGGAGTATACTGTAGTGGTGAAGAGTGTGGACTCTGGAATCAAGCTGCCTGGATTTTAATCCTATTTCATTCATCTTCGAACTTTTGGTCTCAGGTTCCCCATCTGCCACAAAAGAGTGGAGGGTAGCAAGCTATTAACAGTACTTACTTTATGTACTTTGTTGTGAGGAACAAATAATGTAAGCAAAACAAAACAGAGTTGGGCATATGATAAATTCTGTAAAAAAATAAAATAAATTCTGTATAAGCAGGCAAATATGGGAGTAAGTCATATTAAAAGATAATTTTCAAAAACAGTTAAAAACGGGAATTCCCTGGCGGTCCAGTGGTTAGGACTTCACGCTTCCATTGCAGGTGGCACGGGTTTGATCCCTGGTCGGGGAATTAAGAGCCTGAAAGCCACCGGTGCAGCCAAATAAATAAATACTTTAAAAAAATACAAAAAAAACCAATTAAAATCAAGCTCTGATATAGTTATAAAATATACATGTATCAAAGATTCTACTTAACTTATTCTTAATGAGAGAACCAGGAAAATGTCATAACTGATTCAAAGGCAAAGTTAAAGAATGGAGTTTGTTTTTTTTTTTTTTTAACATGTTAGTCAGAGTTTAGTTTTTTCTAAGGAACAGAAACTCATTGCAGCTTGGCCCCTCCTTTCCCAATGGAAGAAAGCATGTTATTTAAAGTAGTGCTTCTTAAACCATCTGTGGTGAAAAATCAGGTGTTTTTTGTTTTGTTTTTAAAAGCTTTTTTTAAAATTAATTTATTTTATTTTGGCTGTGTTGGGTCTTCATTGCTGCATGCGGGCTTTCTCTAGTTGTGGTGAGCGGGGGCTACTCTTCGTTGTGGTGCGCGGGCTTATTGCGGTGGCTTCTCTTGTTGCGGAGCACGGGCTCTAGGCGCGCCGGCTTCAGTAGTTGTGGCTCGCGGGCTCTTGAGTGGAGGCTCAGTAGCTGTGGCACACGGGATTTGGGATCTTCCCAGACCAGGGCTTGAACCTGTGTCCCCTGCATTGGCAGGTGGATTCTTAACCACTGCGCCACCAGGGAAGCCCTTGTTTTGTTTTTTATATTATTTATTTTTGGCTGCGTTCGGTCTTCGTTACTGCGCGTGGGCTTTCTCTAGTTGCAGCAAGCGGGGATGGAGATATTTATAAATCAGAAATACTGAAATGAATTTGCAGAGTGACTTAAAACTTGCTTTTTGGGGTGAGAGGGTCCCTATTGTCCTTCCACCAGAAAAAAATATACTTGCACTTCTATAGACAAGAATTTTATACATTGCTGTTTACTCTTCCAAGGCTAGGAAAACAAACCCAAGCAACTCTCTGACCAGGTTTCATAGACAGTACCTATAAATTTGGGGAAATCCCTCATTCTTGAGGTCTCCAAAATATCAGAGTATACCTGGACTGCCAGGAAGGAAAATTCCTTACCATTTGTCAGTCTGGAGCTGTCTTGGTCCCTTCAGCCTTCTATACCAAAAATGCAATAGACTAGGTGGTTTATAGACAACAGAAATTTATTGCTTACAGTTCTGGAGACTGGGAAGTCCAAGATCAAGGAAGATTCCATGTCTGGTGAAGGCCTACTTCCTCATTCATAGATAGTCGTTTTTTCATTGTGTCCTTACATGGCAGAGGGGCAAGGGAACTCTCTGGATACTCTTTTATATGGGCACAAATTCCATTCATGTAGGCTCTGCTATCATGACCTAATCATATCCCAAAGGCCCCATGTCCAAATACCAGCACACTCAGTTTCAACATATGAATCTGGGGGGGGGGGCAAAAACATTCAGTGTATATCAGAGACCCCGTAAGGCAGGAACAGGCCAACTTTCCTGAAAGGACTCTGTAGACACCAACTTACAATTTCTTTAACGTTGAATTCTTTTGGTATTTATGCCTATTTGGATGACACTAAATTTATACACAGCTTAGGAAGTATAGATATCTTTATGATATAGAGTCTCCTTGTCAAAAACTATGAAGGGTATGAAATTTTACCCCATTTGCAAACTAACAAGTTAAACTGTTACAATTTTATATATGCTGGCAGAAGACATGAGACTTCTGAATAAGAGACAAAAGATTTCATCACTCACAGCAATGGCAGTAGCTAGAATATTAGAATTTTCTTACACTGGTTCCCCCAGCACCAATTCCACAAGGTGATGTGATGAGAGCCAGGTGACATCTGTACATGCAGTGAATTACTTCATGGGAAAGAAACTCTTAGCTTAGGGACCCAAAGTTTTTATATTGGACAGTAAGAAAACCTGCCCTTTGCTGTAGAGGAGATACCATCTCTATTTTTCAAGGCTATTCACTATATAAACACCCTTGAAAAATTTATTTCAAAAAGGGTGCCAAGACAATTTAACGAGGAAAGAATAGTCTCTTCAGACAAATTGTGCTGAGACAACTGGCTATCATTTGGCAAAAAAAAAAGAAGTTGGACCCTCTACCTCGCATTGTAACCAAAATTAACTCAAAATGGATCAGTGCTCTAAATGTAACAGCTAACACTATTAAACTTATAGAAGAACACATAGGCATAAATCTTCATAACCTTGGACTAGGCAGTGGTCTCTGAGATATGAAAGTCCAAGCAGCTAAAGAAAAATTAGATAAAATTATCTTCATCAAAATTTAAAACTTTTAGGGCTTCCCTTGTGGCGCAGTGGTTGAGAGTCTGCCTGCCAATGCAGGGGACATGCATTCGAGCCCTGGTCTGGGAAGATCCCACATGCCGCGGAGCAACTAGGCCCGTGAGCCACAACTACTGAGCCTGAGCGTCTGGAGCCTCTGCTCCTCAATAAGAGAGGCCGCGATAGTGGGAGGCCCGCGCACCGCGATGGGGGGTGGCCCCCACTCGCCGCAACTGGAGAGAGCCCTTGCACAGAAACGAAGACCCAACACAGCCAAAAATAAAAATAATAAATAAATAATAAATAAAAAATTAAAAAAAAAAATTTAAAACTTTTGGGCTTACCTGGTGGTACAGTGATTAAGAATCCGCCTGCCAATGCCGGGGACACGGGTTCAAGCCCTGGTCTGAGAAGATCCCACATGCCGTGGAGCGACCAAGCCTGTGCACCACAACTACTGAGCCTGCGCTCTAGAGCTCACAAGCCACAACTACTGAGCCCAGGCGCGCCACAACTACTGAAGCCCGCGTGCCTAGAGCCCGTGCTCAGCAACAAGAGAAGACACCGCAATGAGAAGCCCGCGCATCACAACAAAAAGTAGCCCCTGCTCACCACAACTAAAGAAAGCCCACATGCAACAACAAAGACCCAACACAGCCAAAAATTAATTAATTAATTTTTTAAAAAATTTAAACTTTTGTGCTTCAAAGGACACTGTAAAGAAAGTGAAAAACTTTCACACAATGGAGAAAAAATTGCAATCATATATCTGGAAAGTTATTATTATGCAGAATATCTAAAAATCTCTTAAAACTAAATTTTTAAAAATCCTATAAAAATGGACAAAGGATATGAATAGTCATTTATCTAAAGAAAATATACAAATGGCCAATGTGCACATGAAAATATACTCAATATCATGTCATTAGGAAAATACAAATCAAAACCACAACTAAACCTTCATACACACTAAGATGGTATTCTAAAAAAAGACGAACAATGAGTTTTGGGGAAGATGGAGAGAAATTGGAACACTTATACATTGCTGGTGGGACATATGAAATGGGGCAGCCACTTTGCAAAACAGTTTGGCAATTCCTCAAAAAGTGAAAAGTAGAGTTGCCATATGACCCAGCAATTCCATTGCCAGGAATAAGTTGAAGAGAATTAAAAACATATGCACAAAAAACTTGTACATGAATGTCAGAGCAGCATTATTCATAGTAGTCTAATATTAGAAACAACCCAAAAGTCCATCAACTGATGAATGGATAATCAGAATGTAGTATATTATACAATGAAATATTATTTGACATTAAAAAGAAACGAAATACTGATACATGCTACAACATGAATGAACCTTGAAAACATTATGCTAAACTGAAGAAGCCAGACTCAAAAGACACATATTATATGATTCCACTTACCTGAAATTTCCAGAATAGGCAAATCCCTGGAGGCAGAAGGTAGAATAGTGGTTACCAGGTTCAGAGGGAGAAAATGCAGAGTGATTACTAATAGGTACAAAGTTTCTTTTTAAGGTGATAAAAATGTTCTGGAATTAGATAGTGGTGTTGGTTGCACACTTTAGTGGATATACTTAAAAGTACTGAATTGTATACTTTAACATGGTGATTGTTTTGGTATGTAAATTATACCTCAATAATAAACATTGGGAGCTTCCCTAGTGGCGCAGTGGTTGAGAGTCTGCCTGCCAATGCAGGGGACACGGGTTCAAGCCCTGGTCTGGGAGGATCCCACATGCCGCGGAGCGACTAGGCCCGTGAGCCACAACTACTGAGCCTGCGCGTCTGGAGCCTGTGCTCCGCAACAAGAGAGGCCGCGATAGTGAGAGGCCCGCGGACCGCGATGAAGAGTGGCCCCCGCTTGCCGCAACTAGAGAAAGCCCTCGCACAGAAACGAAGACCCAACACAGCCATAAATAAATAAATAAATAAATAAAATTTAAAAAAATAAAATAAACTAAACAGTTTTTTAAAAGTTAGTGTAGAAAAACACATGCATAGCCTCCCCCTGTTATCAACATCCCCCATCAGAGTGGTGCATTTGTTACAGTTGATAAATCTACATTGACACATCATAATCATGCAAAGTTCATAGTTTACCTTAGGGTTCTCTCTTGGTGTTGTACATTCTATGGGTTTGAACAGAGGTCCAATGACTTGTATTCATCATGATAGTATTACAGAGAGTATTTTCACAACCCTAAAAATCCTTTCTGCTCCACCTATCCATACCTGCCCCGGACCCCAGCCCCTGGCAACCACTGATCTTCTTACTTTATCCATAGTTTTGCCTTTTCCAGAATGTCATACGACTAGAACCATACAGTATGTAACCTTTTCAGAATGGCTTCTTTCACTAAGTAATATCCATTTGAGTTTTCTCCATATCTTTTCATGGCTTAGTAGCTCATTTCTTTTTTTTCTTCCACTTTTATTGAGATATCATTGATATGCAGCACTGTATAAGGTATACAGCATAATGATTTGACTTACATACATCATGAAATGATTATCACAATAAGTTTAGTGAAATCCATCATATCATATAGATACAGAATTAAAGAAATATAAAAAAAATTTTTCTTGTGGTGAGAACCCTTAGGACTTACTTTCTTAACAAATTTGATATATGACGTACAGCAGTGTTAATTATATTTATCATGTTGTACATTATATCCCTAGTAATAATTTATCTTATAACTGGGAGTTTGTACCTTCTGACTGTCTTCATCTAATTCCCCATCTCCCACTCCCTGCCTCTGGTAACCACAAATCTGATCTCTTTTTCTGAGTTAGTTAGTTTGCTTGTTTTTGATGTATAATTGACCAACAACACTATGTTAGTTCCTGTTACACAACAGAGTAATTCGATATTTCTATACATTTCAAAATGATTACCACAATAAGTATAGTTACGATATGTCACCACAGAGATATTACAAAGTTGCTGACTATATTCCCCACAGTGTACATTTCATACCCTTGACTCATTTGTTTTGCAACTGGAAGTTTATACCTATTAATCTCCCTCACCTATTTCTTTCCTCCCTTTCCTCCCCCCAACCCCAAACCTCCTGTTTATTCTCTGTAACTATAACACAGTTCCTGTTTTCTTTTTTCATTTTTTTTCACTTAAATTATAATGATATTTTATTTTAAATAGTCACAACATCTGACACTTCAAAAAAAGATACCACTAATAAATAACAAAAGTAGAAATATCAAAGTTAACAACAGACATAATGTTTAGCTGAGAATCACTTCAACAGAGTAAGGCTCTTAAGATATCAGACAAACCAATACTTGTTTGGAATAAGGTGTGCAACTTTCTTACTGTATAGGCTTACAGACAAGGCCCTGGTTCCATGTGGTCAAGGTTACAGTCACAAAACCTAAAATTTTAGCACAATTGTGCTTCAGACTAAATTTTCAATAGTTGTGCTCATCTACACAGGATGTTATGGACTGCCCCCTGCAAAAAATTACAACTTGAAAGATTTCTTTCAAGCATTACCAGTATCCAATATGTATACATTCTTAACATTTCTGAAAATAGAGCAAAATTAATAGGCGCTGGTATTCACATCTCACATCTCAGGTTTTATGACTGACAAGTCTTAATGCTCCTAGACTTTGGGGTGTACAAGGTAGCAGTATTTTAAATTTGTTTAAGTAGAATGTGGGGAAAATCAGGATCAAATGGACATTCATTTCTTGACTGTAGCGCCATTAGCCCTCAATTAACTCTTTATAGGGAATGGTTAAGCCATCAAAAACTAAACCGATAGTTTTTATATTAAAATGCTTCTCCATACTAGTAACACTTCAAAGTCACTAAAAACTAAGTATTTACCTTGCAGAGGAAACACACAGAAATGAACTGACAAACAGAACAAAACAAATTATGAAAAATGCTAATCACCTAAATGGATCCATGTCCACCCTTTGTGTCTACTTCATACATTCTACCCACCCACCCCACTCCAAAAAAGGTTCAGGTTATTACGTCCCAAAGTAATCTATTCTTGAATTACTTTTAGAGAGACAAACTGCTCTGTAGTGTATAAGCTACTTAGGTCTACACATTCTAGGATGATGCACTTCCACTGTCATAGCTCTCAAATTTGGAAATCTGCTCAGGTTCAGTCTCCTTTTAAAACCTTTCCAAATAAACATAATTAGAATTTGGGATCCCTAGATTCAAAGACAGTACAGGTTATATGACACCTCCTTTTTTTTGGATTAAATAAAAGCCACAGGATTCTGTGTGGCTAAACGCTAAATCTGAATTATTCGTGTCTGGCATTGAGTAAACATATTTTTAAGTTCATTCTGCTGGACTTCATTAACTACTTCAGGTTCTGCAGGGCTCTTCTGAACCTTTGCCACTGCAAAGTTTATCCCCTGGGTTAATCCAGCTTGGGTAATATTAGCAACCTGGACCATGCAACTTCGAATCTTTGCAAAGGGAGAGACTGCTCTGCTGCTACAGCTCTCTGAAGGAGAAGGAGTTACGTGAAGACTTCTCTCAAGTTCAAGTGTGCCAGATTCAGAGCCGGGGGTCTTTTGAGATACAACTGAATGCCCTGGTTCAACTGACAAAAGATGTGGGCCTGCTGCAGAAAAAGACACATCTAATTGAGATGGTCGAGAAGGTATCTGTTCCGTTGATTCAAAGTGAGTTTCTTCTTTAGAAACTTGATTGGTCATTTGATTTCCTTCCTCACTAGCCAGCTGAGAAACAGACCTGGTTTCTGACAGCTGGGTCATTTTGTTTTGTGCATCTTGAACAAATCTGTGGCAATAAATATCCATGGGCTAAGCAAAGCCAGTCAATATGTGTATGTTGGCAGCAGAAGGACTTTTCTTCAAAGAAGACGCATAGCCTTTTCCAAGCCCACTTTCATGAACAAGAGTAACCTCTGAAGGAACATAAGTGCTAATATCAGTGCTGCTAATAGACTGGGATGGACTGCCTAATCGAGGTATTGAAGCAATTATACCACAACTAGGAAGAACATAGTCTACTGGCCCCACATTCTCTAAAGAGTTTGCTAGCTGCCTGTCTTCATCAGACTTGGAATTTGTAAAGAATTCATCAGAGTGGTATGAGTCATTATCTGAAGACATTTCCCCGTCTGACTCTGCCTGGGCTTCATTATCCATCACACTAGTGTTTTCCATGGTTTCAAGACTACTATCTGATTTCCAATTTTCCCCTGGGCCAAAGAGCCTTGGTTTTGAGATCTGATGCCAATGATGTTTTCATGAGGTCTACTGCTCTTCCTCTCAGGCTTTTTCTCTATTATAGGTACATCTAATCCCATGGCTTCCTTGGTGATCTGCAGCACCTCTGCAATGCACTGAAGGGTATCTTTTCCATCCTCTTCTGGATTGCGCATTACAGCTCTCAGGGTGTGGAAATAGCCACTTGCTTCTTTAAATCTGTAGTGCAGTCGCATGCAGCAGAACTCTGCCTTACCGGAAAGAGTGGGTTCAGGACCTATTTCAATTTTTTCCAGGTCTTCTAGACTTAGTCGTTGATACTGGTTTACTTTGTCAACTTCATCATCGTAATAGGCCACGTAGTAGGCAGAGTTGGAAAGCAGCAACAGTACATCCACATCTCTGTGAGCAGCATCAATGAGGGTGCACTCTTAAAACTGTCGCTCGAGCCAAGCCAGAAAAATTACATCACGACACGTATTTTAATATGAAATAAATTCTAAACCTACTAATTAGTGTTACTTTATCTTAGCTTCTATTCTTTTTTTTCTATTTATTTATTTATTTATTTATGGCTGTGTTGGGTCTTCGTTTCTGTGCGAGGGCTTTCTCTAGTTGCGGCGAGCGGGGGCCACTCTTCATCGTGGTGCGCGGGCCTCTCACCATCGCGGCCTCTCCCGTTGCGGAGCACAGGCTCCAGACGCGCAGGCTCAGTAGTTGTGGTTCACGGGCCTAGTCGCTCCGCGGCATGTGGGATCTTCCCGGACCGGGGCACGAACCCGTGTCCCCTGCACTGGCAGGCGGATTCCTAACCACTGCACCACCAGGGAAGCCCTTAGCTTCTATTCTGACACTAATATTTACATTAGTCAGACATGATCTCAGTCAAAAGCATTATGTCCAGAACGAAAAGCACTTGGCACCTTAACAGGCAGTGGGGAAAGATGTCAGCCCTCCCCGCGCCCCCATTTTTACCGAAGTATAAGCTGCAGTAAATACTTAATTTCCCTCCCCTCTTAAACAGAAAAAAAAAAAAAAAACCCCAAAAAACAAAAAACCCACACTTTTTCTTTTTAAACACGGACAAGAAAACCCCTTTCAGTGCTTCCCGGCCCCCCACGCCTGCAGCTTGGAAGCAAGGGCTGCGCTGCTCGTTTTTCTCTTCCCGCCAGTCAGGCATCCCCTCCTTCCACACGATGAACACGAACCCCGCCAGCACCACATGCAGGCCCACCACCGCGACAATGGTCGCGCAAAAGCCACTGTCATCAGGGGACATTAACAGGAGGCTTTGGAAAAGCAGTAATTTTCAGGAAAAATACAACCCCACGGGAAATTTAACCAGAAGTCCTGCAAAAAGGAGAAAAGTCTTGAAAAGCCGTCGCCAGGCGGCCGCCTTCGGGCTTGGGCTCAGCAGTGTTGCCGGCTGCATCGCCCGGGGCGGTCGCCTGCCGCCGGGTGGTCGGAGGAGGCCAGTGGGAGCGCAGCACCTCGTCAGTCCGCCGGTCCGTCCACGAGTGGAAGCTCAGTCAGAGCTGCCTGCACCAGAGCTAACACCTGCAGCGACTGCCTGTTTTGTTTTTTAAGATTCCACATATGAGTGAAATTATACAGTATTTGCCTTTCTCTGTCTGACATTCTCTATCTGATTTTGGTATCAGGGTGATGCTGACCTCGTGCATTGAGTTCAGAAGGGCGCCTTCTTCTGCAATTTTTTGGAATAGTTTGAGAAGGATAGGTGTTAACTTTTCTCTAAATGTTTGGTAGAATTCACCTGTGAAGCCATCTGGTTTTGGCATTTGTTTGTTGGGAGTTTTTTTTTGTTACTAATTCAATTTCATTACTGGTCTGTTCGTATTTTCTGTTTCTTCCTGGTTCAATATTGGGAGATTGTACATTTCTTCTAGGTTTTTCATTTTATTGCTGTGTAGTTGTTTGTAGTAATCTCTTATGATCCATTATGTTTCTGTAGTGTCAGTTGTAACTTCTCCTTTTTCATTTCTGATTTTATTGATTTAGGCCCTCTCTCTTTTCTTCTGGATGAGTCTGGCTAAAGATTTGTCAATTTTGTTTATCTCTTCAAGAACTAGATCTTTGTTTCTTTGACCGTTTCTATTGTTTTTTTAGTCTCTATTTCATTTATTTCTGCTCTGTTCTTTAGGATTTCTTTCCATCTAATAACTTTGGTTATTCTCCTTCTTTTAGTTCCTTTAGATATAAGGTTAGGTTGTTTACTTGAGACTTTTCCTGTTTCCTAACATAGGTTTGCATGGCTATAAACTTCCCTTTTAGAACTGCTTTTTCATTTGTCTCCAGGTATTTTTTTTTAATTTATTTAATTTTATTTATTTATTTTTGGCTGTGTTGGGTCCTCGTGGCTGCACACAGGCTTTCTCTAGTTGCGGCGAGCGGGGGCTACTCTTTGTTGCAGCATGCGTGCTTCTCATTGCAGTGGCTTCTCTGGTTGTGGAGCACGGGCTCTAGGCACGTGGGCTTCAGTAGTTGTGGCACACAGGCAGCTTAGTTGTGGCTCGTGGGCTCTAGAGCACAGGCTCAACAGTTGTGGCGCACAGGCTTAGTTGCTCCACGGCATGTGGGATCTTCCCGGACCAGGGCTCAAACCCATGTCCCCTGCAATGGCAGGTGGATTCTTAACCATGGCACCACCAAGGAAGTCCCTCCAGTTATTGTTTGATTTCCTCTTTGATTTCATCAGTGATCCATTAGTTGTTTAGCAGCATATTATTTAGCCTCCACAGGTTTGTATTTTTTGCGGTTTTTTTTTTTTTTCTTATAGTTGATTTCTAGTCTCACAGCATTGTGGTTGGAAAAGGTGCTGGATATTTCCGTTTTCTTATATTTACTGTGATTTGTTTTGTGGCCTGGCATGTGATCTATCCTGGAGCATGTTCCATGTGCACTTGAAAAGCAGCAGTAGGTGCTGCTGCTTTTGGATGGAATGTTCTATATACATCTATTAAGTTCATCTTGCCAACACATGTGTCCTCATGGTAGAATGACTCCCTCAAATGGCTGCAGTCAGTGTCTGTCCCAATGTGATCTCCCATTGCCTCCTTCCTCTCCAGGAGGCTCTCCAAGATCAGCAGGGAGGTCTGGACCCAGGCTCCTTTCAAATTACTGCTTCTGCCTTGGGTCCCAAAGCATGTGAGATTTTGTGTGTGCCCTTTAAGAGTGGAGTCTGTATTTCCCAAAAGGGTCTCCCAAAAGTAAACCCTGCTGGCCTTCAAAGCTGAACATTCTGAGGGCTTGTCTTCCTGGTGCAGGAGCCCTGGGCTGAGAAGCCCAATGTAGGGCTCAGATCCCTCACTCTTTGGAGAAAAACTCTGCAATTGTAATTATTCTCCTATTTGTGAATCGCCCACTGGTGGGTACAGGTATTAATTATACCACATCTCTGCCCCTCCTACCTGTCTCACTGTGGTTCCTTCTTTACATTTTTAGTTGTAGAAGATTTTTTCTGCTAGTCTGCTGGTCCTTCTCATCAATAGCTGCTCTGTAGATAATCTAGTTGTAATTTTGGTGTGCCTACCAGAGGAGGTGAACTCAGGATCTACCTACTCTGACATCTTGGCCACTCCCTGATAGCTGGTTTCTTTTTTAGCACTGAATAATATGCTATTGTCTAGATGTACCACAGTTTATCCATTCATCTACTGAACGACATCTTGTTTGATTCCAAGATTTGGCAATTATGAATAAAGCTGCTATAAACATCCATGTGCAGATTTTTGTGTGGCCATAAATCTTTACTTCATTTGGGTAAATACCAAGGAGCACAATCAGATCATTTAGTAAGAATATGTCTTGTAAGAATGTGCCAATATTCTTACAAAGTGGCTGTATCATTTTGCATTCTCACCAGCAATGAATGAGTTCCTGTTGCTCCACATTCTCACCACCATTTGGTGTTGTCAGTATCCTGGATTTTGGCCATCCCAGTAGGTCTGTAGTGATATCTCATTTTTATTTGCACTTCCCTGATGACATATGATATGGAGCGCCTTTTCATATGCTTATTTGCCATCTGTATATCTTCTTTGGTGAAGACTGTATATTTTTTATGTTAATTTTATATCCTGCTACTTTGTTAAATTCTCTTACTGCTTTAAGTGGGTTTTTTTTTTTCATTTATTTCCATTTATTCTTTTAGTTTTCCATAAGATGCTGGCTCTTGGTGTATATATTTAAACTTAAGAGTAGAAGACTTTACAATTCCATGTGTGAAGGTGCTAAGGAAGGGAGGCTCAGCAATTGTGCACTGCATTGTAGGGTAATCTCACAGGAACCTTTCTTTGGGGACTCTAGATTCAGTATCATTAGGTCTTTTCTTTGGGGAGTCAACTTTTTAAGAAACGGCTTTTAAAATCTACTGTCTAGAGGGTAAATCTTGGTTGCCAGCATTCTTTAAGCTAGGTTAGAGGAGTCTGGGAATGTGAACTTTTATTATACAAACTTCACTGTACATTAAGCTTTGCTAAATCCCTCTCTTTTTAGTATAGGACCCTGGCTTAACAATGTCTAGTTTCTTTTGAGTAGAGATCCTATTTAATCCTCCTCACATAATAATCCTCTAGTCAGGAGCAGATCCCAGTTTTGCAGGGTCTGAAACTCATGAAATTTGGGGGCGTTGAGACAGAGAATAAAAAATAACTTAGTTTAAAAAATTAAAACCAACCAAAAAATGACCATTTGAACACATTTCTTGGGCCCCTCCCAGGGCCTTGGAAGGGACCCATGCCAGTGCTAGGCTCTGAACCTAAAGATTACTTAATTTCATGGTAAATCTAAACTAGCCTCCAATCTTCCTTGAGGTGGGGGGAGAGGAAATTGCTTAGTAGTATAGAATTAGGGGGGATTTGATTTAAATTGCAAACAAACTTTGAAACGAAAAGACTTTCACTCCAAGTCCTAGAGGTACCTGCTACTATCAATTTCTAAGCCTTTTTAGGGGGAGTTGTGTTGTAAAGGATTGCTTCTTTGCTTTCCGCATTCCTGTTTTCAGCTTTCTTGTGTTTGCCAAATTAGTTTTTGTTTCTCTATCAGCTTTCCAATGTCCAAAATGTTGATGCTGTTGGGTCCTTTACATTCTTGCTGTTCTTGTTAGTTTATGCCGCTTGAAAAAAAACAAAAAAAGCCTTCCTTGTCATTTTACTGAGTTTCAGAAAGGGGCAGAAGTTAAGGTGTGCTATACCTGCCATTCTTAACCCAAAATCAGAATGTGCCATATCACACTCCAAAATTGCCCCCCAAAATGGCTGGAGGACTTTACACTCCTAGCAGCACAGCATGAAAATATCCACTTACCTTACCCTTGCCAACACTCCATATTCTCCACATTTCTCAATCTGGTTAAACTATCTCATTGCTTAAATTTGCATTTCCCTGATTACTAGTGAGGTTCAGGATAATTTTATGTTTACTGGCCTTTTGTGTTTCCTCTTCTATGACTAACCTGTTTATATAATTTACCCATTTTTCTAATGGGTAGTGAAGGGTATCAGAACATGCCACCCTAAAATATATCACTTTGGCATACTGATTAAGCTGAAGGCAATTGAGAAAAAGCAAATACAGGAAAGGCTCTCTGACTTCCCCCTTACTACTCAAAGCAGGGCATAAAACTTCCCTTGAGAAAGATGCCCTCCCTGTACCAGGATGAGGAGAACATTCTTATCACTGGAGATGGGGATCCAACATCAAGATTAACCTGTATAAAAAATATCCATTAAAATAACCCTGGGACTTCCCTGCTGGCACAGTGGATAAGAATCCACCTGCCAATGCAGGGGACACGGGTTTGATCCCTGGTCCAGGAAAATCCCACATGCTGAGGAGCAACTAAGCCCATGCGCCACAACTACTGAGCCTACACTCTAGAGCCCACGAGCCACAACTACTGAGCCCACATGCCACAACTACTGAAGCCCGCACACCTAGAGCCTGTGCTCTGCAACAAGAGAAGCCACTGCAAGGAGAAGCCCTAGCACTGCAACGAAGAGTAGCCCCCGCTCGCCACAACTAGAGAAAGCCCGCGAGCAGCAAAGACCCAACACAGCCAAAAATTAAAAAAAAAAAAAAAAAAAAGTTGTATTTCATTAGTTTCCACAATTTATCAACCCTAGCTCAAGCCCCTTTTTCCTGTCTCATCATTCTCCAGTTTGTCTTTCTTTGCTAAAATGGTATACATGCGCTCAAGCCTATCCATTCCTTTGGGTTTATATTTCATATATATTAACCTCTGTGTACATGTAAAAATATTAACGTCAAATAAAATTTGTATGCTTTGCTCCTGTTAATCTCTTTTGTAAGTTTAATTCTCAGGCCCAGCCTCAGAATCTAAGAGGGTAAAGGAAAGGTCTTTCCTCCCATACATTAGTTTACCTTTTTCTTGTTGATTTGTAGGCATTCTTTGTATTTGTTTTAAAATTTTTTTCTGTTACACAAGGTAGGAATATTTTTAAATTTCTCTCCCTCTTTAACTTTCATTATGACATCTGAGTTCTAAGACATTTTAAAATTTGATATAGTTTTGCTTTTTGTTTCTATATAGAAAAGATCTTCCCTATCCTAATGTCTTAAACATGATTAAAATTTTCTTTCAGTACACATGTGATTCTGCTTTTTTATATTTAGATGTTTAATCCATTTGGAATTTATTTTTATGATGGTAGGGGTCTTCTTTCCCACATCAACAATTAAAATATATATTAAATAGTCCCTCTTTTATCCATTTATTTGAAATGCTATATTTATTAACTACTTAAGGCTTATACAGGTATTATTCAGTTTCTGGGTTCTCTATTCTTGCCTAGGGATTTACATCTTATTTATTACAAGCTTTTCAAAACTGCACTTCATATAGAAAATAACCTTGTAAGACATTAAATGGAAATTTGCTAACATTATAAAAAATACCAACTATAGATTGAAATAAAATGTCCACTTTAATAGTTATCACATAAATGTTTACTTACACTTATCTGAAGATTATAAGAGGACAATTTGTGCATGTCACATTCATATTACTATCCATATAAGAACAACTACACATAATCATTTATTCAACTATATCAGAATAACACACAAGGTTTTGTTTGTTTTAGACTTCTCAGTTAAAAGGAAACACCAAATAAGGAAACTGAATCTCCAAAAATTAAGTTATTAACAAAATGAATAATAAAAATTATTTCTAAATGTCTTAGGTTTTGACAACTTCGAATTATACTTACATAATATTACTTCCCCAAACCATAAATTACAACAAGGGTCACTGTCAGGGTGAAAATATATATTTTTAAAGCTTCTTTAAAATATGCTATTATGCTTTAACATCACTTGATTTATTCTTGGCACATGTGGCATCTTGAAAAGTAAAAATACACTTTGCCAGTTTTATGTTATTGTGCAGGTATAAGAGAAAGAGCACAGCTTGGGAGACAGACAGACTTGTGTTCAGGTACCAGCTTTGTCCAAAGTTGTGTTGTTAGGCTGGTCAATTACTTCTTGGCACTGGGGCCAGGATTAAATTAAATAATGCCTATTTTAAAATGCATAGCATGGGCACTAAATGAATGATACATCCTTTCCCTAATTTACCCACATTGAAGCAATAGCAAAATATCACAGTCTTATGTTTTGGTACAATTTGAAAAACTAGGAAAAAAATTGGGAAATTTAAAAATAAAATCAATGTGCTTTGAAAAAATCGCACTTTGAAGAAATAAGGAAAGCCTTCATCGGTTTAAATATTTTTCAATAAAACTTAGTGCCTACTATAACCTGATTTTTAAAAAAAGTCCTAAAATATGATAAAGTGGTCAATGGTTAAGGACTTTTGGTTTTCTCTTGTGCTATTGATATAAAAATAATGGCTATATTTAAGGCTCATTAAGTGATATAGTTTGTAGTTGCCCTGAACCAAATCTATGTTCTTGATGTTGCACTATCAATTAAAACAGACCTACTGCCTTGAATGACTGTCATAGAGAAATTCCCATGATATTCTTCATTTCAACAACCATGGCTTCCTTGCTGATTTTAAGTAAGGGTTCATTTTGTGGCATGTGGCAGTACAGCTTGTCTGTCTTAAGGATGATTCTTATATACACAATCACAGACCCATCTTTCTTATGCTAAATGCTTGGTGTTTAGAAGATCTAAGACACCGGAAAATTGAATTGACACAAGGAATAGCCTACTCTAGACAGCAATACTTCCATCCCTATTCTTAGCACTGAGGATGCAGAAACAACCCCATTCTTGTTTTCTACCCTCACCACCCAACAAATCATCCTTCCAAATCTGACTCAAAAACTCCTCCTCCAGGAACCTTTCCCTAACCAAACTTCACACCCCTCCATTCATGTCCCTGACACTCATGTGTAATTTGTATTAACTTCAACCTGCATATACTATTATTCAAGTTTTGTTTGTCTTCTACTTCCAGCTAGGATATAGTCTCTGACTTTTTAAGCTTCCACAGTGTTTAGCACAATGTATGCATGTATGTATGTAACTGTGTGTTTGCATGTGGGGTGTGTGTGTGTGTGTGGAATGAATAAAAGACTAAAGAACCTAAGTGGGGTGTAGGGTAGGAAAAGTTTCATATTTTTTCAGAAATCAAAATTGCTGGACCTTCCTAATACTAAAAAATCTGATTTTCAAAGCTATCTGAGTTTGGTTTTGGCTATGTCAATAATAAAAAGGCAGTGAAAAAACTGTTTAAAAAACCCTCATGAAATATTCCAAAAGGCTTTTCAATAAATTATTAAGAGTACCAAACTAAAATATTTTACTAAATAGTGGGATAATCTTTCCTATATCTTTATAAATGTAGACTTCTTTTCATTCAAGACAAAGAATACTGAACAGGAATAGGTGTTGTGAATCAGGATAAAAAAGGCAATTCACTCTAAGTCAATATCTAATGCACATTTTGCAATTAATTTGAAAAGCCTTCTGTGGCAAATATGTATGTTATGTTAAGTAAAAGAATGGTTTATATTAGGATGTTGTTTGGTACTATAAAATATGACACATATACTACAGCTGCTATTTAAAAAGAAAAATTTTGTTTATTATAGCTGTTATTATTAAAATAGAATATAATTTAAAAATTACTCTTAATGTGTATATTTTCAAATTTGCCTGACAGTGTCCTTTTGAGAAATCTGACAACTTAGAGTTAGATTACAGACATTTGAATTTCACTTTTACAACTGAAAGTATTACACTTACTTAATAACAAACAACAATATATAGTAGTTTTTTTTACTGAAGCACTCTGCAATTTATATTTAAAGCTTTGCAATAAAACAAAATTCACTGTACTTTTTGTACGTAAAATTACATTAACACATAATGTACACTATAATTACATTAAGAATAAATAAAATGAAGCATAAAAATTCTGTACCATAACAATGGATTGTTTTAGCTGTCATTCTAAATGTTAGTTTAAGTTTTGAGTTCTAATGTACTTTAAGCCCAAAAACCTTTATCTTCAAATAATATATTAAAAATATCAAGTTTGGAGTATAAACATAAAACTCTTTATTCTCTTTTTTCTAGGTCATCTAGGAAATAAAATGAGAGAAATGAGACGCAAGGATAGTTCTTTCTCTTACTGCAAAATGCCTCCTTGCTTCCCCATATACCTCTATATCATTTCTAGAACAAATATTACAGAATGATGGCAAATTACAAGCTTTGGCAAATTATAAGCTTATTTAAGTGGTTTCTTATTTGGAAAAAAGAAAAAATTTAAACTAAGAAGTTCCGTTTTTGGCTTATTCATTCTCAACCTTTTTTTCTCTAATACATAATAGTAGTAAAAAAGCACTTCTTAAAATGCTCATTATTTTAAACAACACAGAATTAATTGGATTAATTTACAGAATTAAATACTAGGGGGAGGTCCTAGAATTTGTTACACGTAGGGCTAAACTTGCAAGAGATCGCATGGCAAAAGTAGAAACTTTGTGACATATCCCAGCTTTTGAAATATAGTTAGAAGCCAATCGAAAAAGTCTTTCAGCACCAAAGGTATTGAAGTGCCCAGGAAGCACCCTCTCTACCAGACCTCTGTCCACTAATTCTATCAGACGTTCACAGGTTCCAACATAGTCACTTATCCTGCTGTATGGGAGCCAGTCAATCAGTGATCCATCATACACGACGTCTCCACTGAAGAGAATCTTTCGGTCTTTGTCATGTAAGCAAATACTGCCCCTAGAATGACCAGGCATGTGCATAACAGTGAGCTGTCTGTCACCAAGGTTGATCACATCCCCTAAAAATGGAAACAGAATTTACAGATAAACATGTTATATATTTGACTTCAATCACTTAAAGAATAGAAGAACACAACGGTTTCAAAGATGTTGGGAAGGATGAACTTATTTTACTTTTATTTTAAACATACCTACTTCTTATTGATGATTTAAAATAAGTTGCCTATATTTCATTTCTGTTGTTTGCTAGACCAGTGTTTGCCAAAGTAAACAGTGAAACACAATTTCTGCTGGTTGTTATAATATATAAAAGAAAAGAAGATTCTGTGGTCAAATAATTTTGAAAACTCTTCCTTCAAAGAAAATTAAGCAGCTTTCTTTTCTGCAAGATATGCTAATGTACATTTAATATGCTAACGTACATTGTGGACATACACAAGGGAGATATGGCTGTATAGTTTCTCAAATTTATTTGACCCAAAACCTCATTTTTCAGAATATCCATTGTACTAGTATCTGGTGACACAATTCATGAATGGTGCTCTAGTGAACAGTATTATATTTTTGCCCTTTGTTTTGTCACTCTATGGAAATTAAGGCCTGAGGAATCAGTACAAATGATGATGCTCTGGCTACTGGTATTGCTGTAATAAACTGTTGTTAGTCTCTGACCCAGGAACCTCATGTCTTCTGTCAGAATCCATGAAACTGTGGCAGGCTAACTTACTAACCTGAAAGTACGGTAAAATCTCACACTCTTCCCAGTTATTTGACAGTGGGGAGGAAACTGAGCTATATGAATACAAATTGCTCTTTTACTGGATTTAAATCAGTACTAATTTAGGTAAATCATAATAAGTTAAAATATTCATATTGTTATCTCTAGTGCAAACATACACATATACAGAAAAAAATCAAAGAAATGTAGCTAAAACTAATAGTGAAATTAAAATGGTGTAATAATCAGGAATTGTTAAACATAAAAGAAGAAAATAAAGGAAAAACAAAGACATAAACAAGAAATGAGACACAGAAAACAGATAACAAAATGGCAGACCTAAATACACCATACCAATAATTATATTAAATATGAAAGGGATAAACACTCTAATCAAAGGCAGAGATTGTCAGACTAGATTAAAAAGTGAGATATGTATGCAGTCTACAAGAAAGGAACTATAAAATCAAAGACAAAAATAGTTTGAAAAATTATACCATATGAATATTAACAATAAGGGCTTCTCTGGTGGTGCAGTGGTTAAGAATCTGCCTTAACTTAATGCAGGGGACACGGGTTCGAGCCCTGGTCCAGGAAGATCCCACATGCCATGGAGCAACTAAGCCCGTGCACCACAACTACTGAGCCCACACGCCACAACTACTGAAGCCCATGTGCCTAGAGCCCGTGCTCTGCAACAAGAGAAGACACCACAATGAAGAAGTGCACCGCAACTAAGAGTAGCCCCTGCTAGCCACAACTAGAGAAAACCTGCATGCAGCAATGAAGACCCAACGCAGCCAAAAATAAATAAATTAAATAAATTAATTTAAAAAAAATATATTAACAATAAGAGAACTAGAGTGGCAATACTGTCAGACAAAATGGATTTTTATATAAGAATATTACTAGAGAAAAGAGGTACATTTTATGAGGCTATACATTAGGTCAATACATGAAAAAAAATTCTAAATGCATATGTACCTTAAATAGAGACTAAAAATTCTTCAAATAAAAACTGGCATAATTAAAATAAGAATAAACAGTTCAACAACTGTGCTTAGAGATTTGAATAGTCCTCTCTGAATAATTCATAATACAAGTAGATTGAAAATCAGTAAGGATACAGAAGACCTAAACAACACTATCAACCAGCTTGACCTATATAAAACTGACATATATAAAATAGTTTACACCAAAACAGTGAAGTACACATTCTTTTCAATTGCACATGAAAAAGGTGTGTGGTTATATTTGTACACTGAAAACTACAGAAACACTTTCAAGAGAAATTAAAGAGGATCTAAGCAAAAGGAGAAACTTGCCATATCCATTGATTGGAAGACTCAAAGCTGTTTGGATGGTAATTAAATCCAGTTCTTCCTATAACTGCACTGTCTAATAGTACTTTCTAAGAAAATGGAAATGTTCTGTATCAACACTGTCCAATATGGTAGCCACCAGCTACATGTGGCTAATGGTACTTGAAATAAAGCTAGTGCAACAAGGAACTAAATTTTTAATTTTAATCAATCTTAATTAATTTAAATTTGTATTAGATAGCTACATGTGGCTAGTGACTACTTTAATGGTCAGTGTAGATCTATAGGTTCAAGAATCTCAATCAAAACCTTGACATGCTTTTTTACAGAAATTGAAAATCTGCCTCTGAAATTTATATGGAAATGCAAATGACCTAGAATAGCCAAAACAATTTTGAAATAGAGGTATAAAGTGGGAGGACTTAATCTAATTTCAAGAAGTATAACGAAGTTGCAATAATCAGGAGAGTGTGGTGCTGGTTAAATGATAGACATAATCATTGAAAGAGACTAGAGTCCAGAAGAAAACACTCACATATATGGTCAGTGGATTTTTGACAAAAGTATCAATTAAGATAATTCACTGGGTAAAAGGATAGTCTCTTCAACAAATTAGAGCAGAATACTTTGGATATATATATATATATGCAAATAAACAATAAGCACCTCTCAACCCTTACTTCACAATATTAACAAAAATTAACTCCAAATGGATCATAATCCTAAATGTGAGAGCTTCTAGGAAAAAAAAAAACAGAAGAAAATCTTTGTGATCTTGGGCTAGTCATATAACTCTTAGATATGACACAAAAAGCATAAAACATAAGGAAAAATGACTAATTGGACTTCATCCAAGTTATAAACTTTCTTGCTTAAAAAGATACCATTAAGAAAATGAAAAGGCAGGCCACACACTGGGAGAAAATACTTGCAAAATGTATATCTGATAAAGGACTTGAATTCAGAATATATAAAGAACTCTTAACAACTCAATAAGAAAACAATTTTTCAATTTTTAAAAAAGAGAAAAGTTTTGATAGACCCTTTAACAAAGAAGATATTTGAATAGCAAATAAGTACCTGAAAAGATGCTCAATATCATTAGCCATTAGGGAAATGCAAATTAAACCTCAGTGAAATACCACTACATACTCACTAGAATGGCTAAAATCAAAGGACTGACAAAATCAAGCATTGACAGAGATGTGGAGAAACTGGATCTCTTATACACTGCGCTTGGGAATGTAAAATGGTATAGCACTTTGGAAAACAGTTTGGCACCTTCTTAAACATTTAACATACATTTACCATACAACCCAGGAATTCCATTTCTAGCTATCTACCAAGGAAATGAAAGCATGCATCCACACAAAGGCTTATATGCAAATTTTCATGCTGCATTATTCATAACAATTTCAAACTAGAAAGTTCAAATTTCCTTCAACAGGTGAATATATAAAATGTGTTTTATCCATAAATGAGTTATTTCTCAGCAATAGAAAGGAATTATTAATAGATAAAACAACATGGATGAATCTCCGAAACAGTATGTCAAATGAAAGGAGACACAAAATATATGATTACATTTGTAGAAAATTTTCAGAAAAACAAAACAGATCAGTGGGGCCCGGCATGGGAATAGGGATTGTTCTGGTCTTGCCTTGAATCCCAAAATTACATTAAAATGGAATCAGGTACTCCCAAAGTTCCCCACATTCTAGTCATAAGGGGCCAGATTCCTTCACAGGATAATTGTTCCAGATTCAAAGTGCTCCTGGGGCTCACAAACCACTGCCATTTCCTGTATGATTGGCAAGTAAGGTAAAGGAAATTATAGCTAAGTTGATTTAATAATAGAGCTGTTGGAGACAGATTGTTTAATAAATGTACAGAAAGGAAAGGAATGAGGGAAGTTCGATGCTAAAAAAGGAGCTCTAGAGAATTACCGATGGAGGGGTAGAGTCTTATGGGTTTTTGATATTCAAGGCAAGGTGATACTCAAAATACTTAGCAACAGATAAGACATAAGCACCCACCTATCAAAATGGATACCAACTATAAGCAATTGATAAGGCCATAGTGACTGAATATTACTAGATCTGCCATTACCCTATGGCTTTATAAATGCCTCCCTTACGCTTATAATGCTCACATATAGAGGTCATCAAGACCTCTCTTATAAGAACCAAAACTGCCTATGAAATGTATCATACGTATACCATATATAAATATATATAAAAATATATATATACACACACTATCCTTCCAAGCCCTCACGCTAACCCAGTTGTCACCAGATTCCAACCATACTAGACTTCTCTTGGCTGCTCAAATACCCTTTCCCATCTTGGCATCCCCAATTTTTAATTTTTATTTCATTTTTAACCAACAATCTAGATGTACATATTTCAAATAAAAAACTTCAGAAGCACTTAAAATATTCTTTGCCACATCCTGGCTCTATCTCCAATTCTGCTCCCAAGAGGCAACAACTTTTAACAATTTTAGCAACTTCTTCTGGTAGTTGCCTCTACTAGATATAGTTATGTAAATAATATTTATACTCCATTTCTTGTTTTCCCAATTAGATATACTTTACTGATTTCGTTCATGTATAACCATTTCTTGGTTTTTAAATTTTAGATGTTGCCCATTGACTGCCACTATGAAATATAAGGATTTTTAGTAGCTCTTTTTACTCCCCTCTGTCCACCTACCATCAGCACACATATATACATTTCTCATCCTTTCACCCCTCAAAAGAGTAATGATTCAACTGCTTAGATCTGGAACACTCTGTGCCTGAGGTTCTATCATTGTCAGTGTCATCCTTTGCCATCATCCTGATGCTTCCTTTCAACTTTTTCTTGCATTAGATCTCCTGTTTCCTTTACTCCGTATCTTCCTCTTGGTTTATTCCCTTATTTTGAAGGGAGTAAACAGGATAAAGGTATATCTTAGTATCTTCCTAAGTAATAGCATGCGGGATTTTTTGAGAACTTGATTGATAGTGGAATGGATGTTAGAATTCTAAGCTGGAAATCAGTTTTAGTCAGATAAAGCACAGCTCTTCTTTTCTAGCTCCAAAGCCATTGTGATCTAGATGACCTTTTTTCCTTTAAATTTGGAAGCCCATAGACTCTTCTTTGACCCCAGTGTTCTGAAATTTTATAATAATGTGCCTTGGGTTGGATGTGTTTTCATCCATTGTGCAGGGAAGTCCATGGGCTCTTTCAATCTGGAAATTTACATCCCTTAATCATGGGATATTTTCTTGAATTTTCTCTACTATGTTTCTTTTCCTCTACTTTCTCTGTTTGCTCTGTGCTCCTATTATTCCAATGTCAGATTTTTCACACTGGTCCTTTACTGGTTCTCTCCTACTTTTCATTTTGCCTATTTGTTCCTTTTGTATGTTTTTCAACTTTATCTTCCAGATATTCTAGTAAATAATTTCTGACATTTTAAATTCCAAGAGTTCTTTTATGAGTGTGAATATTGTTCTGTCTGCTGCTTATTTTTAAGGCATCCTGTTGTCTCTCAGATATCTTGAATGCAATAGATTGTTATCCCCTGATGATATTAATGATTGCCCTCTCCTCTCAAGTTGCTTTACGTTGTTTTAGTATTTGATTTCATGTAGGATTTTCTCAGATTTTTTATAATGCTTGGTTGTCTGTTTAAGAGTGGGGGGATAATGAAAAAGTTGTTTGAAGCACATGCATGCGGCCTAGTGAGCTAGGCTTCACTGTAGAAAGTTCAAGCCAAAGATTACTTAGGAATCAGCATCTTAGTCTTTCCTCTAGGGCTGGGCAGATTTTCCAGATAAGATTCTTCCAGTTTCCTACTTGGGTGGGGGAGAGGTAAAGGTCTGGCTCTCATTCTTCTGGGAAACTAGTAAAGAACATATATATTACCTCTCTATCATCTATCTATCTATCTAGTCTTTATTTGTATATATATATACACATACACTTATCCCATTTTCCATCTGAACTCCTGAGCTCATTAGTACTTGGCATCCCTCAATCAAGAAACCCCTTTGCTTGCGACTTCCCTGGTGGTCCAGTGGTTAAGACTCCTCGCTTCCACTGCAGCATGGGTTTGATCCCTGGTGGGGGAACTAAGATCTCATATGATGCGTGGCGCAGCCAAAAAAAAAAAGAAACCCCTTTACTTTATTCTCCCCAGAGAACAAACTAACACTGGGGAGAGGAGCATTCACTTAGGGAGAAGAGTTCGGAGTTTTAACAGCTTCTTAAATGGCTTTCAACCAATTCTACTTATTTTAGTTTTCTTCCCTTTGCCCCCACTAAGGTACCAGCTACTGCTAATTCCTGAGCCTTTTAAGTCTCCTGCAGTGCAAACTGGATTGGCTCCCAATTCTCTATTGCTGGCATAGGATAAAACTGCTAACTCAGTCATCACATTTACTCTCCAGCATCCAAAACAGAACCTCAGTCAATGTGGATTTATACATAAAACAAATAGACAAACCATGGCCCATTTGCTGTAATCTTAGTGGGATTTTGAGAGGGAGTCAAATTAGATGTGTTCATTCAATCTGCTACCTTTCTGGAATCTATTTTTTGTTTTTAACCTCCCCAAATGATTTTTAAGTTTACCTGAAACAACTGTTCTAATATCTTGATGACTCCAGGAAAATTGTTTAAACATGTACAATAGGGGCCAAAATGCCTGCCTATTGTGAAAAACAGGCAGAATGATGTGTGCCCATTCAAGAAGAATGTGCTGTATCAATTTAGGGTTTATCGCTATCTTCTTATAGGAAGATATGATTTCACTATTAGCAGGGCGAGTTGTTTTTCCATCAAAGATGATGCACTTGATGATGATCTCTCCTTGCCCTCCTTGTCCCTCATAAACAAGTCAGCTTTTGGGTTACTGATACACTGCACAGATTTATGCTTCTCCATGACAGGTGGTCATCAATACAGTAAATGAAATGTAATAAGCTAATGAATTCAGCCTCCTTATTTTCTAACCGAAACAATGAAGACTTCATGCTGTTAGGTATGTGCGGTTCATGTGTATGCAACTGTGTATGAATTTTTAATATAAATATTTTCTATCTCCTTCCAGGCACCTGGATTATGATAATATCAAGTTAGCAGGCCACACCATTCAGAAGAGACAGGAAATTAATATTCCTGAGAAAAGAGGATATTAGATACTACTTGAGAGGGTGAGACATCCAGCTCCTAATGAAAAACAATTTTTAATCTAACACAGTATTACCACCTTCAAAGTTTTTAGTAAATATTAAGCTTTCATTTCACACTTTCAAAGTCTTAAAGCACCACACAGGTAGCTTGCAGGTCCCTTGCAACTCCAAAATCCTGTAATTCCAGCATCAACTGGGATTTAGGAAACCTGGTTTCCAGTCCGAGCTCTTTCCCTAACTGGCTATGTGACTTCAGGTATGATATTCAAGCCTGACACAGGCTTGAATGAAGGCTTCATCATGAAGCTTTTTATAGGCTTCATCATGAAGCTTTTTATAGGCTTCATCTATAAAACAATAATTCCTGTCATTCTTTCATCATTGATTTCCTATTTCTGGCACAGAAGCAAAAGTAAATAAATCAAAAGTCATTTATTCATTTAGACAATTTAAATATATTTTAAATACTAAGGTAAACTTTTTTTGGGGGGGGGAGCTGGGTGTTAATTTAGTCTGAATACCCATCAACTGCATGGAAATCCTACCTCTAAAAGTATCAATTCCATCAAGAAATACAGTAATTAAAAGTACCTTTAATGTAAATTTAGTTTTCTTTCACCTCAAATTGTCAGGTAATGTAAGACTCCCATCTAAACCATTGTTTTATTTAATCTTTAGATTTAAAATTTTAATGAAAAGACTGTTTAAGTGGGGTGTGAGGTATAGAATCTTGCTTTCTATTTTTTATGTCTCAAGTGATCAAGATCTCATCTGTAAGATAAACACATTTTTGTAAAGTACTTCATTATTTGTCATACTGGTTGGTCATAAAAGTGAGACTTATTGTACTGCAGCAACTGGATTTTTCTGCCTCTTAGAGGAACGGTTTAATAAATTAATTTGGAAAATAAAATAGTTTCAAGATAGAAAGGAAAGAGGGTTTCACCTCCTACTCAGAATTACCATAATATATTTATGGGGTAGGATTTATGTATGATCTGCATGCTTTGATCTATTGTGCCTGGGTTGCAATCCTAGCTTTTGTCTGTATCTTGCTCTGTGGACTCTAGACAAGCCATTTAATAGGGAGTCAGTAGCCTCACTTCAAATGTGTTGTGAGGATAAAATCAACAGAAGCATTCTAAAAAGAAAAAAGAAATTAATATACAAATATCACTGCTGTGACCAACTGGCTCAATTATTTAAGTGACTGTGAGGTTGGAAGGGCTGGAACCCTACACTATTTTATTCCATTAGTTTCTTTCTGAACACCATCCTGTTCTTCACAGAGCCAAAGAGGCCCAAGGTTATCTATGCATTAGTCCACATACTGCACCATTACGGGAAATAGCCTCCTTATTAATCTTTCTCAGGCCTTGCTTTCAACCGGAACAGAGAGCTGTCATAACATAAGACTCAGACATATTCTACTTCTTATGTTCACAATCAAGCTTTTTCTCTTGTGAGGCAACATTAAGAACAGAAACCTATCTGGAAGATAAAGATGCATGAGCAGATGAGAACCACTGCTTTCTAACGGCTTTCTAAGACTACAGGTGGGAATTGTTCATACCCGGCGGATGAAGTCAGCAGTTCTCAAAAGCATAGAACATGACATGCACTCTCCATGAGGCGTCATTCCTTAAAAGTCTTTTCGCTAGAAAAATGCCTGGAAATGTCAGACTTATGTTCGGGAAAAGAATGGGAATCCTAGTCAGAAGTCTCTATAGTGTTACTACATACCGTACCTTACACAGGAAACTGACTAGGGGGTGGGGCCGGCTTTCAGTCGAGTACTCAGCATTACTACAAGGGGCCGGAGCTTGTCTCTGGTAGGGAAGGCTGCAATGGCCTTCCAAAGACTCTATGGTCGAGTGGGCTTCTGACTCAGGGAAGGGAGAAACAGAAGTAGTGTTTCTGCGATGTAACACCTTACAGCCGAGCAGGTCTGCAACAAGCATCCCTCGGACAGTTTCTCCCCAGTCCCTTCCCTTAATGAGAACGCGCGCCCGTGAGGAACCATTACCATCCTGCAGGATGAGGGTGGGCTGCACCGCTTGCACTCGGAACTGCCTGGCCCTCCAGCCCGGGCTCGGTGCCCGCACCACCTCACTGTCGGAGAGCCAGGTCACGGTCTCAAAGTTGTCCCCGCGAGCCAGCGCCTCGGCCTCGGCGTGGTGCACCGCCACCCGGTCGAACTGGTAGAGGCCGCCGGAGTGGTCGAAGTGCACGTGGGTGGCCACAGCCAGCAGTGGCCGGCAAGCCGCATCCTCTTTGGCCCTGCGGTCCTGCAAGAGGCCGGAGGAGTACAGGTACTCCGGGAGGCTGCGCAGCCCCAGGCCTGTGTCGATCACCACGTCCTGCTCGGAGCCGCGCACCAGCCAGATGTTGGCGCGGTTGCCAGACTCATAGAAGCGTTCCTGAATCCAGAAGATGCCGTCGCCCAGGGACTTGTGGGCGTACCACTCGAGCGCAGACATGCTGGGCAAGGATGCGGCCAGGCGGAGTGGGTGTGGGCGTGTGTGCCTCCCGCAGGCTGTCCAGACTCGGGCGCTGCAGCTGTAAGGAGCGGTCTGCCCGCAGCCTGGGAGAAAGCGCAGAGCTAGAGGGGGCGGGGGATGCGGATGGGGTTGGGGGGAGAACCAGGAGGAGGAAAGACGCGCGGAGACTCTGCCTGGAGCGTCCGCCCGCACCCTCCCGCCAGGTCCGCAGAGAGCAGGAGCTGCTCTCCTCGCACCGGGGCGCTGGAACAATCGCAGCCTCACTGGCCGTAGCACAAGGGAGCGTTAACGCAGGGGCCAATGCAGTAGACGAGAGATCCAGAAAGTGATAACTCTTCCCACCTCTGGGGGTCTGACTGCAGAGGCCGCGAGCTAAGCGTGGGAGGGAGCAGGACAGCCCACCCACCGCGCGCTACAATGCGCACTTCCAGCTGGCGCAGAAAGAGTCAGGCCAAGGGGTTGACGACTACGGCGCCCGCCAAGGGCTAAAAAGCTCTTTGCCAGGAGGGCGGGGCCTAGCTAGGAAGTGGGTGGGGCTAATTGGTTGGGTTTGAACGCGGCTCTGAGGCCGCGTGGAGGGCGGAGCGCGCTTCTCCAGAGGTGGAACCAGCCCTGGAGCGCCGGAACCTTCTGTCCGCACCCCTTCCTTGCCGGCCGGCACTTCGGTTGCACAGTTTTCCAAGCCTCGAGACTTAGTGAGCAGGTAACAGAGGAGGCAATTGAGGGCTTGGGAGGAGTTGGAGAGGGTAAGTGGGGAGTTAAAGGGGCACGTGGAGAAGGTGGGGGAAGTCAGGAGTGGAGATTCATTAAAGCGCCTCTGGATTGAGGGGCATTGGGAGATAGCTTTACGTCCCCTTCTCCTAATCCCTTCACAATCGTTTAAAACTGTCGTTTCCAATTTTTACCTGGTTTCCACTTCCTAGGACTGTTTGCAGTGGGAATGGAATTTATACTCTTACCGATGGTAGATTTCCAATTCCGATGGTATGACTGGTTCAAATACGAGTCATTGCCGCAGACTTGCAGCTAAGGACAGACTATTCAATATGTTTTCTTAACTGTTAGCACTTTACCCTGTATCATGGGGGAGAGGTGTTGTTGATAAGATTTTTCCTCTCTTCTAAAAAATTAAATTATATATTCGTTCCCCTACCCTCCTTTGTTTTGCATTGTTTGTCCGCTCTTGGAAGAGAGCAAAGAAAGTTGGGAGAAAGGCTCAACTAAGGAAAGGTGGAGGCAGCCGCACCTTGAGAGGACGGGAAAAGTGGATAATGCCTGGGCGTGGCCCCAACAGCCACAGAAATCACCCCCACTATTAACACCAGGTTCCTGTCCCCATCCCGCATCTCCCCGCTGTTGAAACATCCATTTAGGCTTCAGAAATTCCCTTGAGAACTTGACTAACCTCCTTGCTCAGCCAGGAAAAATTATAAAGAGACCCATGAGACAGCATTATAAAAGATAATTAGGAAAACACTTATTGTGGCAGCTGCTAATAAGCCTTCTTAGAGGGAGAGGTGTATTCTCCTCCCCTACAATCCTTACGTCTTTGATGAGGATGTAGCCTTTCTGAATATTTGCCTAACCTAGTTAGAATTTATCCAGACACTCTGTTCAGGGTTATTCTTATGTGCAAGTCCCAAGCTAAAAGATGTGTAAAAAACAGAATTGTATTAAAAAAAAAAAAAAGTCATGATCTGGGTTCTCAAGAATTTGAAGGAAGATAATAACTGTACACAAATGTTTGCAATGTAAAGCAAATGAGATATGTACCCCGGAGGAAGTAAAAACTAGGTGCTATGAGAATATGCATGGAAGGGATTGTTGAGTGGCATTTGAGCTGGCCTTAAAAGACCACTGTTTGTTAGGATGTTCTCAGCAGGGAAGTACAGAACTCTCTGCAGTTTTATTTTTCCTCTAGGCAAGGGGAGGTGAATTGGAGTAATATCCTTACTAGGCCATGAGCTCAGCAATAATTCTCCCAATTTTTATTGGACTTTTGCCAGGCTCTGGTTGGTAATGGGTCGGGAAAAGGTGAATAAGTCTTCAAAGAGGCCTTCACACTTACAGATCCTTCTGCTTGTATTACACTTTCCCGTATATATCCTTCCCTAGTTCTCAGCCTGGCTTTTTCCTTCTCTTTGTCAGGTTTGTGCTCAGATATTACAAAATACAGGAGGACTTATTCAACCATTCTTTCCATAATAGCACCCGTGTTTCCTGCCTTTTTTTTTCATAGCACTAATCACTACCTGGCACTCTATAAAGTATATTTTTTTCCATTTCCCATAGTAGACTATGAGCACTATGAAACCAGGGATTTTGTTTTGTTCACTATTATATTCTCATTATGTAGAAGGTGGTCTGACACAGAGGGTGCTTAACAAATACTTGAAGGATGGATAATTGAAGAAATTACTGGGGAGACAGACAAGAACTGACAATTACAACATGATTTTTAAAAGGGTAATAAAAGCAGTGTAGTACTTGGGAAACAGAAAAGAGATAGGCCTACCTCCACTTAGGATGGAGGAAATGGTCAGAAGTGACATTTGCATAGTATCTTAAATGATGATGGGGGCTTGCTTACGTGGATGTGGCCTTCGAGGAATGTGACATGCAGCAGCTGGTGTAGCAGAGTTGGGAGCGGTTAGAGCTGGGGGGGGGGAGGTGCAGGGTGCAAGAGGCGGAAAGTTAGTCTGCGAAGCTCTGTTAGTCAAGGAGAGTGATACATCAAGGTTTGTGTTCTAGAGAGATGACTGGAGAGTGGATTGAAAGGGGGAGTCTGGCCATGAGAAGTTTATTTGTTCTGTATTAGAGGTCCAGGCAAGAGATGGTGAAGGCCTGAACTAAAGCGGAAGTGAAGAAAGGCAAACATGTAAGAAGGGACACAGAGCTGATAGTCTTCTACTGTTAGATGAGGAGATCAAGGGAGGTGGAGACAAGGTCAGCATGACTGTTAGTTTCTAATTAGGGCAATTTAGGTGTTATTCATCAGGAAAGAAACTGTGACCTGGCTTTCAGTGCCTCTCCTAGCTTCCATGCCTGCTTATATCTGTTTGTATGTTTACTGACCAAGGTAATATGTGCAAGAGACTGTGTGAGATGTGGAGGACAATACAGTTAAGCCACAATTATAACTCATAAAATGTTAGAGCTAGGAGGAATTTCAGAGATGAGCTAAATCTCTGCCACAAAATTGTTTCCACTGTTAATTAGAATAGGCTTTTGCATTTCAGCTCTTGGATACTTGAATTACACTCATCAAACTATCTCAGAACAATTCTGAATAGGAATTTTCAGGAGGCATCCCAAAATGGAAGGGTGGTGCATCTGATTTTACATTTCTAAATCCAATCTATTTTGCCATTACTATTTCACTTCATTGTAAAAATTAAAGACATTGCTGGGATTTAAAAGGTCTTCAACTAACCCAGAAGTGTGCTGCAGGCAGCATAATATAAATGCAAGGACAATGGAAAGGTATCATGAAGCTTTAACCCAGTCTTGTCTTTGTTAGGAATTAACTCTGTCTTTAGGCACTCAGCTGACCTCTTAGAGCCTCGCTTTCCTCTTCTATATAATGGGAAGTTCAATCTGGAGCAGTGGTTCTTAATGTAGGTTACATATTGGAATCTCCTGGAATGCTTTAAAAAGTCCTAGTGCCTAAATCCTACCTCCAGAGATTCTGATTTTATTGTTCCGGGGTGATGCTTGATGTGTTTTTTTTTTTTCTGTTTTTTTGTTTTTTTGTTTTTTTTTTAACTCTCCTGATGATTCCAGTGTACAGCCAGGTCGCAAACTTGTTCTAGAAGTTAAAAAGAAAAAAAAAATCCTTAATAGTAGGCTGACTGAATTGTATTTCTGTGGGTAAATTTGCTCATCAGATCACAGTAAGTAAGTGAATAAATAAATAAGGAAAGCCTAGGGGGCTTCCCTGGTGGCGCAGTGGTTGAGAATCTGCCTGCCAATGCAGGGGACACGGGTCCGAGCCCTGGTCTGGGAAGATCCCACATGCCACGGAGCAACTGGGCCCGTGAGCCACAATTACTGAGCCTGCGCGTCTGGAGCCTGTGCTCCGCAACAAGAGAGGCCGCGATGGTGAGAGGCCTGCGCACCGCGATGAAGAGTGGTCCCCACTTGCCGCAACTAGAGAAGGCCCTCGCACAGAAACGAAGACTCAACACAGTCATAAATAAATAAATAAAAGAACGTGAATTTCTAAAAAAAAAAAAAAAAAAAAAAAATAAGGAAAGCCTAACATTGATTACAGAGCTGTTGTATAGAGAGTATTCTGCTAAACAGTGGGAGATATAAAATCTCTACTGTTAATATAGTTGAAGAAATAAACAAAAAAAATGGAAGTGAAACTCCTTGTCTTCGGAGCAGGTCCATTTCCCAAAAGGGGCATTGTCTGTATTTCTTCCAGAATTGAAGAATGCTGCTGCCTTGTATGTATCACCTCAATTTTTAAAAATCCATTTATTTTAGCAAGAGGATCTTTCCAAGAGCAAGGTGGGATGAAATGACAGTTGTGCATGTTGAGGGACTTAAACTGGATCTTAAGGTAAAAAGGGATGCAGCCAGGCAAGGAGGAAGAGGGTTCCAGTGGAGAGAATGCTACTCAAGATATGATTATAGGCGAGTGAGTCAGGAGCGTCAGTGCAGCCATCTTAAAAGGGCCCCCAGTACTTGTAATAGGGAGTTGGGTTTTTAAAAAATAATTAATTAATTAATTAATTATATTTATTTTTGGCTGTGTTGGGTCTTCGTTGCTGCGTGGCCTTTCTCTAGTTGTGGTGAACGGGGACTACTCTTCGTTGCAGTGTGCGGGCTTCTCATTGCAGTGGCTTCTCTTGTTGCAGAGCACGGGCTCTAGGCACGTGGGCTTCAGTAGTTGTGGCACGCAGGCTCAGTAGTTGTGGCTCGTGGGCTCTGGAGCTCAGGCTCAGTAATTGTGGCACACGGGCTTAGTTGCTCCATGGCATGTGGGATCTTCCCGGACCAGGGCTCGAACCCATGTCCCCTGCATTGGCAGGCGGATTCTTAACCACTGCGCCACCAGGGAAGTCCCTGGGATTTTATTAAAACCTAGAGAAGAGACAGTTTCATAAGGATGGAGGCAGTAATGAGTGGTATGCTTTGGAAGTCCAAGAGCATGAACAAGGGAAAAAGGCCTGTGGATTTTGCCACTGAGGACCATTAGGGACCTTTGCATTTCAGCATCTGCCTGAGTATATATAGTTCCCATCACAAGTAAGATAAAAGCCAAACCTTTTACCATAGCTCACCTAGGGCTCCACAAGATCTGGTCTTAACCAGACTCTCCTGGTTCCTCACCAACTGCATGAGCTTCATGTTCCTCAGATGCTCCCAGCTTGTGGCTTCCTCCTTTGCCCCTGTTCTTCCTTCTGTCCATAGCCGTCTTCACCTCATTCCTTCATCTTGAAGCTCACAGCCCCTCTCCAGCGCACTGCTCCGATTTATCCTCCACAGAAAGGCTTCCCTTGTGTGAAAAAGTCAGTACCATACCCCTTTGTTATTCTTTACCCCTTTACCATGATTTATTTTTCTTCAGAGCTATACTGATTTTCTAGGGCTGCCATAACATATTGCCACAAATTGGGTGGCTTAAAACAACAGACATTTATTCTCTCACAGTTCTAGAGGCCAGAAGTCTGAAATCAGGGTATTAGCAGAGTTTGTTCCTTCAGGACGCTCTGAGGGAAAATCTGTTCAGTGCCTCTCTTCCAGCTTCTGTGGTTCCTGGCACTCCTTGGTATTCCTGGGTTGCTGCTACAGCACTCAGGTCTGTGCCTGCATCTTCACGTGATGTTTCCCCTGTGTGTGTCTCTCTCTGTCCAGATTTCCCCCTTATGAAGACACCAGTCATTAGGAGGGGGCTCACTCTTATCTCATATGACCTCATCTTAATTCGATTACATCTTCAAAGAGTTTATTTCCAAATAAGGAAGGTGACATTCACAGGTACCCGGGGGGTTAGGACTTCAACACATTTGGGGGTGGGGGGACATAATTCAACACTACAGGAGCACATAATATTATGTTACATACTTATGCTTGTTTGCGTTCTTTCATCCACTGAAATATGAGCCCTGAAGGCAGGGTCTTGGTTTTGTTCAGTGCTCTCTGAGTCCTACCACAGTGCCTGGAATGCTCAATATTAGTTGGATGAAATTGGCCCACATGAAGTAGAGGATGATTTGGATAATGACAAAAATGGGAAAAGCTCGTTAAAAAGACTCTTCATTCAAGAAGTTTAGCAGGATGAAAAAGGACCACGGTAATGGTTAAATCAACTTTAAGGATTTTAAACAGTGAAGCTTAGGTCACACTTGTGAGCCACTTTTTCCATGAGACGGTTACCCGAGTCCAGGGATTACCTCTCAGCTCTGCAAGAGAAGAAAATGAATTTAGCAGCTTCCCCAGGTACAGGAGAACTGACTCCTGATAACCAAACTAAAAAGAAATGGATTTGTAGGCCAGAATGCCATGTAACTATTAAGAGTGTCTCAATATTTAGGATTGATTTTTCTGCCAAGGGCAGTACATTCACTAATGGTAATCAGTTTATACACCCGAAGGTTTCTTGATAAATATGAAAGTTTAGAGTCAGCAGAGTTGATATTTCTCAAGGGATACTCCATCAAGCAATGGCAGCTGATATACTCTCTTTTTAGGGTGGGTTTTCATTAGAGTGAGGGTGTGAGCTCTTCTGCCCAGCAATTTTTATACTTGGGAGACCTGCTTTCTATAGGCTCAGCATATGTTTTAGTGACTCCGCAATTGAAACAAGGCCATTTGGATATTTTCCCTCTCTTAGTGTGGACAAATGGAATGAGCTTGGTAATTAAAGTAAGTATCTTTTCTGTATGAATTGTGTTTCATAGTAACTAAATAGTAGATGAGGGGAATTGATTACTGGTGGGATTCTAGTTAGTAAAGAAAGAATGATAAAATTTGTGTATCACCACATTACAATCCATGATGGAACCGTGAATCTAGGCTATGATCATCAATGGCTGCAATTTTAAAATCATTAAGTGAAAACTGATAGGAACTTTATACTGGACGAAACAGACTGACAGCACCTAAACCCAATGACCAGAGAACATCACCGAGAAAGACTTCATGTGCGTCCTGTGATGCAATAGGAAAAACAGAGCATCTCTTTTAAGTATTCTTGTAAAAAATCAAACCCAAATTTGAGTAAGCCTCTATTCCATCTGTTTATAGAAAATACGGGGAGTAGAGGAATGTGTTAAACCACATCTTGTGTAATCAATCATGTAAATCCAGAATATGGGAAATTGTACAGCCTTCCTACTCTCAAAGTGTGGTCTGCAAACCAGTAGCATTGATAGCTTCAGAGAGCTTGTTAGAAATGCAGATTCTGAGGCCTCACCCTGGGCCAGCTGGTTCAGATTCTGCCTTTTAGCAAGATTTCTAGGTAATTTGCACATGCCTTAAAGTTGGAGAAGCATTGCAAAGGACAATGACCTTGTTTTTTTCAACACATAAATGGTTAGGGAAAAAAAGGAGGGAACTGTTACAGTGGTATGGAGGGCATATTATTGCTTTCTTGGGCTTACAGAGTTGAATGATACTCAGTAGCATCATTGGGGGAAAGATTTAAAGAATGTGCATTATAATCTTCACTACAGTCCAATGCAGAGTTGTAGTGAAAGAGCCCTAGCGTAGGAATCCTGTTTTCGCATTACAGTTGACTCTGAACAACACAAGTTTGAATTACATGGGTCCACTTATATATGGATTTTTTTTTCAATAAATACTAACACTACACAGTCTGAGGTTGGTTGAATTTAAGAATGCAGAACCACGGATTTGGAGGGCTGACTATAAAATTATACATGGATTTTTTTTTTTTAAAACATCTTTATTGAAGTATAATTGCTTCACAATGGTGTGTTAGTTTCTGCTTTATAACAAAGTGAATCAGCTACACATATACACACGTTCCCGTATCTCCTCCCTCCTGCATCTCCCTCCCTCCCTCCCACCCTCCCCATCCCACCCCCCCAGGCGGTCACAAAGCACTGAGCTGATCTCCCTGTGCTATGTGGCTGCTTCCCACTAGGTATCTATTTTACATTTGGTAGTGTATATATGTCCATGACACTCTCTCACCCTGTCACGTCTCACCCCTCCCCCTCCCCATATCCTCAAGTCCATTCTTTAGTAGGTCTGTGTCTTTATTCCCTCTTGCCACTAGGTTCTTCATGACCTTTTTTTTTTTTTTTTTTTTTTCCCTAGATTCCATATATATGTGTTAGCATACTGTATTTGTTTTTCTCTTTCTGGCTTACTTCACTCTGTATGACAGACTCTAACTCCATCCACCTCATTATATACATGGATTTTTGACTGCATGGGGTGTCGGTGCCCCAAACCCCATGTTGTTCAAGCATCAACTGTAGAGTGTCATCACATTTCAGACGATTCAGAAATTCAATACAGGACTTAAGAATGACATTGTTATTATCTCTAAAGTTAAAGAGTACAGGTTTATCTTACCTTTAACTATTTGAGATGTTTTTCTCTGAACTTTAAAAATTTCTTTTGCTTGGACAGACCTCTTCAAAGTTTTACTGAGCCCATTCCCATTTCTAAAAGGAGGACATTGGAGGATCTCAAGGATTCTAACACTCAAATTTTAGGATAAAAAATTATTAAAAAATTTAAAGTATACATGACTGCTGATAGTCCCCAAGTTGATTAAAAAAGCAAGGTGTCCCCTCTTCATCAGCACAACCTTTCCTTGTCCACATTTTGTAATATCTCTCTGAGATCTTGTTGCCAAACCACAGAGCGGTGGAGAGAATTGCATCAGCTGGCTGCCCAGCGCTTGGGGCAGCATCGCAAAGGCGCCCCAGGATCAGCCCTCCACCCAGGATCTGGGTGAGGTAGTTGAGCCCATCATCACTTTACTTGCCAAACATGACTAGATGTGACGGGTTCAGGAGTCAGTTTATCACATATTTATTTCTTTACAGGTTTTGCTTTCCAGAAGTGTTTGAAATGGGCCATGCTATTTAAGGGGTGGAGTGTATTTGGTTTTAAAATGTTGGTTTCATTTTTCATTTGATCCAGTGAATCTTAATCATTAACAGTGTCTTAATTTGCCCACTTTTTCTGATGTAACTAGTTCTGATGGCTGGGAATAAAGGAAGAGGACGTGCTGCTTACACCTTTAATATTGAGGCAGTTGGATTTAGCAGAGGTGAAAAGTTACCTGATGTAGTATTGAAGCCACCCCCACTATTTCCTGTAAGTACATTAACAGCAAAGTGCTCACAGGGTGTTTTTTCATGTTTCAGAGAAAATTTAAATTCTGTATAAGACTTGAATATATGATATCATTACAATATCCTAACTATAAGAAAGTAAAAGAGAGTGTGTCACTTACCTTTAATTTAAATATTTCCACTGTTCTTTTCTGAAACTTTTCTAATTTTCAAACTGCTTCCTTAAAATACAGAAAACTATATACACCTTTTCCTGAATGTATTCAGTATTTTTTGAACCAAGAAAGAATTTTTTTTTCAATCCTTGCATCTTATAATGCTGTTATTGATATATTCCAATATTAAAATAATATTTTTAAAAGTAAAGTCAGGTTTTACAGTGGTCCTCACTTCCCATTGTGCCAGACCTTCACCTAATGATTTTCTTCTCATCTTGTATCTATAGAATTTAATTTTGCTCCCTGGTATACCACTTGACCTTTTACCCATGGAACTTTTTTTTTTGCTTATTTCCTTATTAAAGTCAATTTTAATTTTGTTACTCTTTCTCAGAATGTAAGCATTTCTACTACATTTAGTGTTGCTTTTAAATTTAATGAGTATGCTGCAGACTTAATTGGTATAATTTTTAATCTAATGTTTTTGCTTTATATTAAGTTTAAAATGTAAGCTTACATTTCCAGATGCACATGTGCTGTAGTATAAAATACGAAAAAATCATAAATAACCAGGTACTCCCTCCAGGAATCTTTTCCCTCTTTTAAAAGGAAACATCCTTTGTTGAAAGATTTACGTAAGTAGAGGACCCCGGATAAATGTATTGGGGATCTAGATGTCTCACATGGGGAGTGTCTACTTTTTGCTTTTGGTATTTTGCCTTTCTGATATATTCATTATAGCCTAAAAACAAAGGTAAATATCTCAGGTATAGACATAATGTCACTTTACATTGATTTCTTTTAAAACAAGCTCTTCTTCATGTGTGAGGTTACTTCTAAAGCTTGGGAATATTAGTACATACTGTTTTCTTCTGCTTGGAGTAAAAATGAAATTCCTTATTACTGGCTAAAAGGCTCTGTCTGATCTGGCCTTTCTGATGTCTCTCTGACCCTTTTCCTACCACTGTCCTCATTCCTTAGCCATGCTGATCTCCTTGTTCCCTTAGGCATTTTCCTCTGCTTGTTTCCCTGGCTGGAGCCATTGATTTCCCCGTTTCTTTGCATGGATGGCTTCGTAATTTTATCCAGATCTCTGCTCAAAGATGACTTCCCCGAGAGATCATGCGTGCTTACCCTGTCTAGACCAGCCACTTCCAATCTCTACGTACTCCGTTAGTCACTCTTTCCTCTTCCTGGCTTCAGCCCTTCTATTTCACTTATCACTATCTGAAATTATATATTACCTCATTTGTTTACTTATTTTCTCCCCTAGAATGTAAATTCCATGTAGGTAGGAAGTTTGACTAGTTCATCTCCTGTTGTCTAACCCCTTGTGACTTATAGTAGGCACTCAATAAATAGTTGTAGAATGAATAAATTCAGAGTGAAATTTTTTAAATGTACCCTATACTTAGCCTGTGAAACCAGAAATATCTTTTTTATGTACCCTGAGGACCCACATTTTAATGAATATATATATTATAAATATATATACATATGTGGGTGTGCATGTAATTTTTAAAAATTGAAGATACAGATTCAAATTTCTGCTTTGCCACTTTTGTGCTATATGGGCATACAGATTGTTCATTTCTCAGTTTCCTCACTGTAACAGGGGAGATATTGATACTTTAGATGAGTTCATGGATTTTGAATATTGAGTACATCCAGGTTGTAGTATGTAGTAACCAGTTGTTAAATGGTAGCTGCTACTACTTTTTTTTTAATGCTACTGCTCCCACCAATACCACCACCACTGACTGAGGTTAATAGGAGACTAAAGTGGCTGCTTTTATTTGGGGGCCTTGATTGTTAAAATATAGAATCACAGTCAACAGACTATATAGGAAAGTGATTATTGGTGTGATCAGTAGAAAAATTAGGCAGTTAGGAAAACTAAGTATCTTTTCTACTTCTAAAAGAAGAGCAAAATAGGAGATGGGTGAAAGGTTTAATAGATTATAAAAGCTCAAAATCTTTTAAGTTGATGGTAAACTTAATACCTATAAAATGTAGTTTTTCAATAAAACTGACATTTTTCAGAATATAGACAAAAAGGATATTAAAATATTTAATTTATTTTTAAAAATTGCCTCTCAATTTAAACAGGATACAGATTATAAACCAGTGCCACTGAAAACAGGAGAGGGTGAAGATTATGTGCTGGCCCTGAAACAGGAGTTGAGAGAAACAGTGAAAAGAATGCCTTATTTTGTAGAAACACCTGAAGAAAAACAAGGTGCGTATTGGACTCTTTATGTGGTTCACTGTCTACAGATGAAATAGTGTTTCAGCATAAGATATATGACCTTTAATGCTGATTGATTTGATTCAGTCAGAAATTTCAATCAACTACCTTGAAAAAGCATATTTATGTTGATTTAACAGAAAATATATTTTAAACTTTTTGATATTTTATTTTTTAAATTACCTTTCAAAACAGAAGTTTTATATGTTCAGTGAAATTTATGAAAAACAGAAATATTAAGAAAGTAAAAATCACCTGTATTCCTTATGTCTAGAGAACTACTATTAATATTTTATTATATATTCCAGATTTTTCTTCCATGTGTGTATCCCTTTTATAAAATTGGAGTCATATTACTTTGTATCTTCCTTTTTCACTCAATAGCATATTATTAGCATTGTCACATATTCTTTTTTAGTTAATTTTTATTGGAGTATAGTTGATTTACAATGTTGTGTTAGTTTCAGGTGTACAGCAAAGTGAATCAGTTATGCATATACATATATCCACTCTTTTTTAGATTCTATTCCCATATAGGTCATTACAGAGTATTGAGTAAAGTTCCCTGTGCTATACAGTAGGTTCTTATTAGTTATCTATTTTATCCACATATTCTTAGTATTCTTAGAAAATATGATTTTTGATGACTACGTGGTATTCCATTGTGTGGATATAACATTTTTAATTGTAACTAGTTCCCTGCTGTAAGATTTAAGATTGTTTCTAGTTTTTTTTCTCATATGTATAATACTATGAGTACTATCCTTATACATAAATCTTTAATCAGGTCTCTGATTATTTAATATTTTGGTTAAAATTTTTGAAAGCCTTGACTATATTTTGGCTTACCATTTACATATCAGATATAAAATATAAAATATGTATTCACTGGTTGTGCCAAGGACAGAGAGGAGAAATTACAGTTGGAGAAGGCTTGACAGTCTCAGACTGGAAGTGCAAAGTGGTTTTAGAGGAAGAGAACCCATTCCTGAGTAGTTATTTAGCACAGTAGAACTATATTGATTTTCGGTTTCTGCCCCTGAATGTTGAAATTAGAGAGATCGATACCATCCTTCAGTTCTCAAAACAACATCATTAAAACATGAGAAATTCATATAGTATCATTTCATTCCATTAGTATTAAAAATGCATAGCCTTTTCTCTCTTTCTAAAAGATTTAGAATTGGATAAGAATCAAAAAGGAAGGCTTATATAGTAATATTACACTTGCTTATAATTGTAAGAAGCATTTTAGACAAGTTTATTTAATTTTTCAAAACATAGCTTCTTGAAGTTATGTAATAAATGGTTTGATATTTTTACCTCAAAAATACTGAATTTTTTTACTTTCATGATTATGTTGCATGCTTTTATCTATTTGAGTTTAAAAATGAAATTAAATCTCATTTTAAAGATTTAAATAAGTAAGATTAAATGAACTAATAAATATTCATTCTTAGTGAATAGTGTAGGATATACTTTAGGCTTTTTAAAATTAGTCTCCTCTAGATTATGGGATGTACTTACTTAACTAAATGTGGTTGTTATTAAAGTAAATGTCTAATTTAAAAGTATGTCATACCATGGAGACATTTATTTGAGTCTTTTAAACCAGGAATATAATTTTGTTCCTGGTTTGTGAGAGTAGTTGGCTTATACCTGGATCAAGAGGCTCTTTACCTTTGATAACTGCATAATAAAGTATTTAAATATATAAGGAATCTTTTGTTACTGTTCCAGAAGAAACCTCTTGCATAGAATTTTCCAAACTGATACAAGTATATTCTCTTTGAATATACTCATGTTTACCTCTCTTTCCTGATATAATGTGTTATTAAAAAAACTATGGTTGAAAATAAAGGCTTTTTGGGTCGGGGCATGACCTCGACTGACCTGCACTCTGAGCCTCTGTTTACCGTGTGTAAAAGGCACACAAGGCCCAGGGCACCGCCTAGAGGCACCTGCAGGAAGGAGAGTTGGTGCAGAGCCAGAAGAGCATGCAGCCAGGTGGGGGTCGCGGCTCCTACAAAGGCACAGAGCATGTCAGTAAGCTGAGATTCTGTGGCTGAGACCGCTGTTAAGAGCCTTCTGGCACTACTAATATCAGAGCCCTGTGGCTGATAGGGTCTTGGTGCTCCAGCTGGGTGTCAGGCCTGTGCCTCTGAGGTGGGAGAGCCAAGTTCAGGACACTGGTCCACCAGAGACCTCCCGGTTCCAGGTAATATCAAACAGTGAAAGCTCTCCCAGAGATCTCCATCTCAACGCTAAGACCCAGCTCCACTCAACGAACAGCAAGCTACAGTGCTGGACACCCTATGCTAAACAACTAGAAAGACAGGAACACAACCCCACCCATTAGCAGAGAGGCTGCCTAAAATCATAATAAGGTCACAGACACCCCAAAACACACCACCAGACGCGGTCCTGCCCACCAGAAAGACAAGATCCAGCCTCATCCACCAGAACACAGGCACCAGTGCCCTCACCGGGAAGCCTACACAACCCACTGAACCAACCTTCGCCACTAGGGGCAGACACCAAAAACAACGGGAACTACGAACCTGCAGCCTGTGAAAAGGAGATCCTAAACACAGTAAGTTAAACAAAATGAGAAGACGGAGAAACACACAGCAGATGAAGGAGCAAGATAAAAACCCACCAGCCCAAACAAATGAAGAGGAAATAGGCAGTCTACCTGAAAAAGAATTCAGAGTAATGATAGTAAAGATGATTCAAAATCTTGGAAAAAGAATGGAGAAAATACAAAAAACGTTTAACAAGTACCTAGAAGAACTAAAGAGCAAACAAACGATGAACAACACAATAAATGAAATAAAAAATTCTCTAGAAGGAATCAATAGCAGAATAACTGAGGCAGAAGAACTGATAAGTGACCTGAAAGATAGAATAGTGGAAATAACTACCACAGAGCAGAATAAAGAAAAAAGAATGAAAAGAATTGAAGACAGTCTCAGAGACCTCTGGGACAACATTAAACTCACTAACATTCAAATTATAAGGATCCCAGAAGAAGAAGAGAAAAAGAAAGGGACTGAGAAAATATTTGAAGAGATTACAGTTGAAAACTTCCCTAATATGCAAGAGGAAATAGTCAATTAAGTCCATGAAGCACAGAGAGTCCCATACAGGATAAATCCAAGGAGAAACATGCCAAGACACATATTAATCAAACTATCAAAAATTAAATACAAAGAAATAATGTTAAAAGCAGCAAGGGAAAAGCAACAAATAATATACAAGGGAATCCCCTTAAGGTTAACAGCGGATCTTTCAGCAGAAACTCTGCATGCCAGAAGGGAGTGGCAGGACATATTTAAAGTGATGAAAGGGAAAAACCTACAACCAAGATTACTCTACCCAGCAAGGATCTCATTCAGGTTCAATGGAGAAATTGAAACCTTTACAGATAAGCAAAAGCTAAGAGAATTCAGCACCACCAAACCAGCGAAAGGAACTTCTCTAGGCAGGAAACAAAAGAGAAGGAGAAGACCTACAATAACAAACCCAAAACAATTTAGAAAATGGTAAATGTAAAATGTAAAAATGTAAATGGATTAAGTGCTCCAACCAAAAGACATAGACTGGCTGAATGGATATAAAAACAAGACCCGTATATATGCTATCTACAAGAGACCTACTTCAGACCTAGGGCCACATACAGACTGAAAGTGAGGGGATGGAAAAAGATATTCCTTGCAAATGGAAATCAAAAGAAAGCTGGAATACCAATTCTCATATCAGACAAAATAGACTTTAAACTAAAGACTATTACAAGAGACAAAGAAGGACACAACATAATGATCCAGAGATCAACCCAAGAAGAAGATAAAACAATTGTAACTATTTACGCACCCAACATAGGAGCACCTCAATACAAAGGCAAATGCTAACAGCCATAAAAGGGGAAATCGACAGTAACACAATCATACTAGGGGGCTTTAACACCCCACTTTCACCAATGGACAGATCATCCAAGATGAAAATAAATACGGAAACACAGCTTTAAAGGACACATTAAACAAGATGGACTTAATTGATATTTATAGGACATGCCATCCAAAAACAACAGAATACACTTTCTTCTCAAGTGCTCATGGAACATTCTCCAGGATAGATCATATCTTGGGTCACAAATCAAGCCTTGGTAAATTTAAGAAAATTGAAATCGTATCAAGTATCTTTTCCGCACAACGCTGTGAGACTAGATATCAACTAAAGGAAAAAATCTGTAAAAAATACAAACACATGGAGGCCAAACAATACACTACTTAATAACCAAGAGATCACTGAAGAAATCAAAGAGGAAATCAAAAAATACCTAGAAACAAATGACAATGAAAACACGACAACCCAAAACCTATGGGATGCAGCAAAAGCAGTTCTAAGATGGAAGTTTATAGCAATACAATCCTACCTCAAGAAACAAGAAAAATCCCAAATAAACAACATAACCTTACACCTAAAGCCATTAGAGAAAGAACAAAAAACCCCCAAGTTTGCAGAAGGAAAGAAGTCATAAAGATCAGATCAGAAATAAATGAAAAAGAAATGACAAAAACAATAGCAAAGATCAATAAAACTAAAAGCTGGTTCTTTGAAAAGATAAACAAAATTGATAAACCATTGGCCAGACTCATCAAGAAAAAAAGGGAGAAGACTCAAATCAATAGAATTAGAAATGAAAAAGGAGGAGTAACAACTGACACTGCAGAAATACCAAGAATCATGAGATTACTACAAGCAACTATATGCCAATAAAATGGACAACCTGGAAGAAATGGAAAAAGTCTTAGAAAAGCAGAACCTTCCCAGACTGAACCAGGAAGAAATAGAAAATATAAACAGACCAATCACAAGCACTGAAATTGAGACTGTGATTAAAAATCTTCCAATAAACAAAAGCCCAGGACCAGATGGCTTCACAGGCGAATTCTATCAAACATTTACAGAAGAGCTGACACCCATCCTTCTCAAACTCTTCCAAAATATAGCAGAGGGAGGAACACTCCCAAACTCATTCTATGAGGCCACCATCACCGTGATACCAAAACTAGACAAAGATGTCACAAAGAAAACTACAGGCCAGTATCAGTGATGAACATAAATGCAAAAATCCTCAACAAAATACTAGCAAACAGAATCCAACAGCACATTGAAAGGCTCATACACCATGATCAAGTGGGGTTTATCCCAGGAATGCAAGGATTCTTCAATACATGCAAATCAATGTGATAAACCATAGTAACCAATTGAAGGAGAAAAACCATATGATCATCTCAATCAATGCAGAAAAAGCTTTCGACAAAATTCAATGCCCATTTATGATAAAAACCCTCCAGAAAGTAGGCATAGAGGGAACTTACCTCAACATAATAAAGGCCATATATGACAAACCCACAGCCAACATTGTTCTCAATGGTGAAAAACTGAAACCATTTCCTCTAAGATCAGGAACAAGACAAGGTTTGTCCACTCTCACCACTATTATTCAACATAGTTTTGGAAGTTTTAGCCACAGCAATCAGAGAAGGAAAAGAAATAAAAGGAATCCAAATCGGAAAAGAAGAAGTAAAGCTGTCACTGTTTGCAGATGACATGATAATATACATGGAGAATCCTAAATATGCTACCAGAAAACTACTAGAGCTAATCAATGAATTTGGTAAAGTAGCAGGATACAATTTAATGCACAGAAATCTCTTGCATTCCTATACACTAATGATGAAAAATCTGAAAGAGGAATTAAGGAAACACTCCCATTTACCACTGTAACAAAAAGAATAAACTACCTAGCAATAAACCTACTTAAGGAGACAAAAGACCTGTATGTAGAAAACTATAAGACACTGATGAAAGAAATTAAAGATGATACAAACAGATCGAGAGATATACCATGTTCTTCGATTGAAGAATCAACATTGTGAAAATGACTATACTACCCAAAGCAATCTACAGAGTCAATGCAATCCCTATCAAACTTCCAATGGCATTTTTCACAGAACTAGAAAAAAAATTTTACAATTTGTGTGGAAACACAGGAGACCCCTGAATAGCCAAAGCAATCTTGAGAAAGAAAAATGGAGCTGGAGGAATCAGGCTCCCTGACTTCAGACTATACAACAAAGCTACAGAAATCAAGACAGTATGGTACTGGCACAAAAACAGAAATATAGATCAATGGAACAGGATAGAAAGCCCAGAGATAAACCCACACACCTATGGTCAACTTATTTTTGATAAAGGAGGCAAGAATATACAATGGAGAAAAGACAGCCTCTTCAATAAGTGGTGCTGGGAAAACTGGACAGCTACATGTAAAAGAATGAAATTAGAACACTCCCTGATACCATACACAAAAATAAACTCAAAATGAATTAAAGACCTAAATGTAAGGCTGGACACTATAAAACTCTTAGAGGAAAACACAGGCAGAACACTCTATGACATAAATCACAGCAAGATCCTTTTTGACCCACCTCCTAGAGAAATGGAAATAAAAACAAAAATAAACAAATGGGACCTAATGAAACTTAAAAGCTTTTGCACAGCAAAGGAGACTATAAACAAGAGGAAAAGACAACCCTCAGAATGAGAGAAAATATTTGCAAATGAATCAACGGACAAAGGATTAATCTCCAAAATTTACAAGCAGCTCATGCAGCTCAATATCAAAAAAACAAAAAACCTAATCCAAAAATGGGCAGAAGACCTAAATAGACATTTCTCCAAAGAAGATATACAGATTGCCAACAAACACATGAAAGGATGCTCAACATCACTAATCATTAGAGAAATGCAAATCAAAACTAAAATCAGGTATCACCTCTCAACAGTCAGAATGCCCATCATCAAAAAATCTACAAACAATAAATGCTGGAGAAGGTGTGGAGAAAAGGGAACCCTCTTGCACTGTTGGTGGAAATGTAAATTGATACAGCCACTATGGAGAACAGTATGGAGGTTCCTTAAAAAACTAAAAATAGAACTCCCATACGACCCAGCAATCCCACTACTGGGCATATACCCTGAGAAAACTATAATTCAAAAAGAGTCATGCACCACAATGTTCATTGCACCTCTATTTACAATAGCCAGGACATGGAAGCAACCTAAGTGTCCATTGACAGATGAATGGATAAAGAAGATGTGGCACATATATACAATGGACTATTACTCAGCCATAAAAAGAAATGAAATTGAGTTATTTGTAGTGTGGTGGATGGACCTAGAGTCTGTCATACAGAGTGAAGTAAGTCAGAAAGAGAAAAACAAATACCGTATGCTAACATGTATATATGGATTCTAAAAAAAAATAAAATAAAATGGTTCTGAAGAACCTAGGGGCAGTACAGGAATAAAGATGCAGATGTAGAGAATGGACTTGAGGACACGGGGAGGGGGAAGGGTATGCTGGGATGAAGTGAGAGAGTGGCATGGACTTATGTATACTACCAAATGTAAAATAGATAGCTAGTGGGAGGCAGCCCCATAGCACAGGGAGATCAGCTCAGTGCTTTGTGACCACCTAGAGGGATGTGATGGGAGGGTGGGAGGGAGATGCAAGAGGGAGGAGATATGGGGATATATGTATATGTATAGCTGATTCACTTTGTTATACAGCAGAAACTAACACACCATTGTAAAGCAATTATACTTCAATAAAGATGTTAAAATAAATAAATAAATAAACAAAGAAATAAATTAATAAATAAAAAGAAAATAAAGGCTTTTTAAAAAAATATATGTGTGAATACAGGTTTATATATACTGTATATATACATTATATATATATATATATACACACACACATAGACACACATACACACACACACACACACACACACACACACACATATAGTGTGCATATACACACCATGAATGGAAAAGAATTGGCCAGACTGAATAGAAGTACACAACTGTCATAGGGAGCCATATTCTAGATAGTGTTCCATCTCTGTATCTTCACCAGCCTTCTCTCATCACTCACTACCTATGTGCTTTAGGAAAGAGAGACTTACGGACTAATGTAAAGAACTAAAGCTCTACAGACTTGGACAAATAAGGTAGGAGATCTCTTCCTGATAATCAAATGGCTGGTGGCTCAGGGCATTGAGATTTGTTCACAAAGAACTGAGGGCACAGAATAAACATATTTCATGTTGTGATAGATTCAAGATTTGTTTGTAGTGTTCTGAGGTAGAATTATAGAAATGGCTGGTAGTTTCTCTGCAATGAAATTTATTATTTTTTTAATAAAGAGAAATGAATCAATGAATTTTATTATTTTAATGAGTTTTAGCTGCAAAGGTGCATAGAGAGCATCTGGTCCAGTGGTTCCCAGCTCAGGTTCCTGAACCACTGGGGTCCTCTGAGCTAGAAACAGGAGTGACAGTGGTGATGGTTCTGTAAGCCATTTTCAGAAGCTTAATGGAAATCATACATTTACCTGCATTATGACCACAAGGTCTGTTATTGAACAAATGGAGTTTGTTTGGTTTATTAACTCTCAATATACTGTCAGGGTCCATTTTAATTTTTTAGTTTCTTTCTGAGCAGTTCTTACTATTTTATGTAATGATTGATATTCATTACTTATTTTTTCATAGACATCTTCCAAAGAACAAAGAGAATTTGCTTTAGAAAAGAAAAAAATTCATATTATCTTAGCATTACCATACTGGCCAATTGGACCCTTTCATAAATCTAAAATACATTTTTGAACCTTAGTGATCTTATTTTTCTTGCATCTTGAAATAGTTTTCTGTTTCATCATCATAGGTATTATTTCATCATTTTTCATTAACTGTTCTCTAATATGAACTCATGAATCAATGAGTAAACAGTATATCTCTAAGAATGAAAAGGAAATATGGTATTTTCATACAGTTAATCTTTCGCATAATATTTTGTGATAGGAACCTTGAAAATTCTGTTTGCTAAAATGACGTGACCATATTTTTTTTCTTTTTTGATGGTATTTATATACCAAATTTTATTTCATATAGTTTGTAACAAGACAACTGCTGAAGGCAAAGGCAAAGACAAAGATGGTTGAAAGGAAATAGATTATGTAGAAATGAAACAATTTATTGGATTGATCACATTAATTGGTAATTATAAATTTAATAATGAAAATGTTTTACAATTATAGATTAAAGAAGATGGCTGGGCCATCCTCTCTTCAACAAAAGTGTGAGCCATAACAGTTTTTTAAAGTGTTACATTTTGATGGTGCAAATACAAGAAGAATTGGAAGTAATGATAAGCTAAAACCTGTTAATAGAATTGTATTTGTAATCTAGAATCACTTGGGTGGTGCAGGTGTGAGAAAAAACAGAAATAGTAAGTTAGAATTTATTAAAGATGTATTTGAAATCTGGAATCAGGATATATGAAATGCTTATATTTAAGGCTTGTACATGACAAATCCACAATGCACAGTTGATGCGCAGTTAGCTGCATTCAAAGGATGTAGCTCATTTTGGGTGAATATACCTTCAAAACCAGGAAAATAGTGGAATATAATGAGTTTACTATATTTTGTTATTAAAATCCCCAGTAATTAATTTTCTTTCTTTTTAAAGAACACCTTTATTGAGATAAAATTCACATATCTAAAATTTACTTTTTAAAATATTTCAGTGCCTTTGAGTGTACTCACAGAATTGTGCTACCAACAGTGCTATCTAATTTTTAGAACTTGTTCATCATCTTGAAGAGATACCCCCATACCCATTAGTATCACTCCCCATTGTCCCCTCCCTCCCCTCAGCCCATGGCAACCAGTAATCTGCTTTGTCTCTAGTGATTTGTCTGTTCTAGACATTTCATATAAATGGAATCATAATATGTGTTCTTTTGTGACTGATTACTTTCACTTAGCATAATGTTTTCAGGGTTCATACATAGTAAACCATGTATCAGTGTTTCATTCCTTTTTATGGTTGAATTATATTCCATTATATGTGTATACCACATTTTGTTCATTCATCAGTTGATGGACATTTGGGTCAGTTCCACATTGGGGCTACCATGAATAATGCTGCTATGAACATTCGTATACATGTTTTTGGGTGGACATATGTCACTTTTATTGTGTACATATCTAGAGTCATATGGTAACTCTTTATTTTACATTTTGAGGAATTGCCAAACTGTTTTCCAAAGTGGTTGCACCATTTTACATTACCAACAGCGTATAAGGGTTCCAGTTTCTCCACATCCTTGTCAGCACTTATTACTGTCTTTTTAGTTCCAGCCATCTAACTGGGTATAACGTGATAGCTTATTGTAGTTTTGATTGGAATTTCCCTAATGACTAATTATGTTGAACATCTTAGCATGTGCTTTTTGTCCACGTATATCTTCTTTGGAGAAGTATCTATTTATATCCTTTGCTTTTTTAAATTGAATTCCAGTAGTTGGTTTTCAACATCTCTTATTCTTCTGTAAATTATTTGAAAGTAACAAAAATATAAAAATGGTTCATTGGTAGTAACCATTATTATTAATAAATGGTAATAATTTTTTCTTGGTAAATTGAGGGTTAAATTTTTTCAAAATATACAATCTGTTTTGGAGAAAAATTTAAAATGCAGATGCTGGGAATCTCTCATTGGCCTTCTCTTTACAGATGAAAAACTTGAGAGCAAGATTGAAGTCAAACAGTTAAATATCTATAAAAGCCTTGTGTCTTAGTTTCTGATCTACTCTTTATTTTAGTTATCTTTGTCTAACACCATGGTCTTAGTATTATTTGGTGTACAATATTATATGTTACAGGTGTACAATATAGTGATTCACAATTTTTAAAGGTTACACTTCATTTATAGTTATTATAAAATATTTACTGTATTCCCTGTGTTGTACAATATATCCCTGTAGCTTATTTTATACCTAATAGTTTGTACCTCTTAATCCCCTACCCCTGTATTGCCCCTACCCACCTCCCTCTCCCCACTCGTAACCACTAGTTTGTTCCCTGTATCCGTGAGTCTGTGGAAGCATTTTTTTTAACATGGAAGAAAAATCAGTGTCTACTTGGGTCTTGATTTTTATATTTTAATCTTTTATATTACCGTCTGCTTTTCATGACTATACTCCTAAACCAGTTTTTATGATGAACCATGGTTTCAAGCTATTGTATAATGGTGTCACTTGCTAACTTGTGCTGTTGGGAAAGGGTTTGGGCCCTCATTGAGGGAATTTCTTGTGGCAAAGTGGGCAAAGCAGAACAAGAGCCACAGCCACAGTCCCGTTTTTGGTGAGCTCATAAGGTCCCTGCACAGTTCTCAGCAGTGACATGGAAGGCTTACAGCTTGCTCATTCATGCCCCATCAAGTCCAACCTTGCCTACTCCTACCCTTTTCCCCATTCTCTTCCCCAATGGATTGTGAAAAGTAGCTCACTGAGAAGCCTAAGTAAATGTGTGTATTAAGCATTTGCTTACCTTACTGGAGGTAAGCAAACAGCCCTCCATCCTCACTTAGGTACTTAATACCTTCCAGTTATACAAGGTTTAGAGATTGGGAGCTGGAGGCCAGTGTCACAAGAAGAAAATAGAAGATGCCAAGTAGACCCCTGCCCTTATGTGTAAGTGGCTTCCTGACTTGCATTTGGGCTTTTGTGAATATTCTTAGAGATGAGTCAGATTGTCTGATTCTAAGAACCATAATTAGGGTTTAGGTCTCTGCTCACCCCCAGCCATTCATACCCAGGTGCTTCTTGCCACTTCCCTAAACATGTAATACTCATTGAACTGTTCAGTATGTGTCCAGGAACACATTGTGGAGAAATGTAAGAAACTCCCTGTATGTGAAATAAAAGATGTTACCTGGTGTTTTCAATTATTTTAAAATTTGTTTTTTCTATCTTTTTTCTAGATATTGAAAGATATAGTAAAAGATATGTGAAGGTGTACAAAGAAGAGTGGATACCAGGTAATTGTAAAACTGAAAATGTTCAAATAATCTTTAAAGGCTATCTTCCTACCCCATATTTTTTAGGACAAATTTTGTATTTTCACCATAGGAAAATAGAGTCTGGCTCTTTTCCTATAATTAATTAGCAACATATATCTTTTGAAAACTAAGAAGAAAAGATTTTTATATTGTAACATGGAAGGGTTGAAGTGTTTTTGTGGAAATTCTTAGGATACTTTGTTTTTTTTTTATAAACTGGGGCTCACCAGAACCATTGGGTTTTCCATTTCCTTTTGCCACAATCACAGTTTTAGTCTCTAATACCAGTAATCCTCACTTCTGTGCACCTGTGTGATTTTATAGCTTCTGAGGAGAAAACAAGTCTATTTTTATGAATATTTTAAGCCAAGTTTGTGTATCTTCCTTTCTTTCCAGCAGGCATAGACTCTTTTTGATTGTTAAAATGCCTTTTCAACAGAACCATACCTAAGAGAGTTTTTTTTTTTTTCAACATTCACAAAATTGCCTTGGATAGAGACAAGGTGAAAGGGGGCTGCAGAGAACTCATCCAGTTCATTCATTTTATAGAAAATTAACAGTTGCCATAGAAATGAAGAGACCTGTCAGGACGACATGGACCATACTACTAAAACTCAGGTCTCCTCATTTTAACTCACTTTCCTTTGACATCTCTGTCCTTGGTGTGTTATAGAAACTGCCTGTATGTAAATGCGTAAGTTGCATTTACAGCATTATTGCTTTCCTGACTTACAGTGCTCTTTCTTTTCAGTGCCGATTATTGATAAGGTTGTGTCCCTCTGAAAACACTGTCTTAGGTCTCTCATTTCTTCTACTTCATAAACATTCATCTCTAAATGATTCTCTTTAAATACTTTCTCATGATCACCTGTGGATTGTTTATAAAAAGAAACATATTTAAAGCAAAATTTATTAGTTCGGCTAAAATAGCTTGAGATATAAATGTTTTCTGCAGAAGACACTGAGTTTTTCTTTTATTAGCAGGTAGCATTTTTATCTATTTTTATGTTGCTTCATTTTTCTGATTAAGCTTAAAAATGAAAAGGAAGTGACAAATTAAAGGAATTGTTTAATTAATGCAGGCACAATTATTAATTGGAGAGCATTTACTTTTCCATAGCTATTTGTATTTTTAATTTTAAAGTTTTCCTATAATTATTAGAATTGTTTATTTAGTTTTGCATGTATTAGGATTGTGATCACATTTTAACTTCTGAAAAAAAAATTTTATTACATAAGAAATACATATCAACTACAGGGCTTCCCTGGTGGTGCAGTGGTTAAGAATCCACCTGCCATTGCAGGGGACACGGGTTCGATCCCTGGTTTGGGAGGATCCCACATGCCGCGGAGCAACTAAGCCCGTGCGCCACAACTACTGAGCCTGCGCTCTAGAGCCCACAAGCCACAACTACTGAGCCCACAAGCCTAGAGCCCATGCTCTGCAACAAGAGAAGCCACCACAATGAGAAACCTACGCACCGCAACGAAGAGTAGCCCCCACTCACCACAACTAGAGAAAGCCGGCGCGCAGTAACGAAGACCCAACGCAGCCAAAAATAAATAAGTTAAATAAATAAATTTAAGAAAAATACATATCAACTACAGAAAACTTACAAAATACAGAGTAGTTAAATAAATAACACTTAAGAAAAACAGCTGTAATCCTAACACTCACAAGGAAATACTGTAATATTTTGTCCCCCACCTAGAGCTTTCTCTGCACAAATATATATAAAAATATTTATATGGTAGGTTTATTTTTTAAATGGAATTCTATATGTATTGTTTTAGAAGCTTTTTTAACTTACCAGTATATCATGAATAACTTTTCATGCCCATAAATATTTTTCTACATTTTTTTGTTATGAAAATTTCTGTATTTGAAATTAATTATATAAATACTATATAGCTGTTAAAAGAATGTTGTAGAAATTTTATAACACTGTTTCAAAGCTATTTTAATAAACTTTTTTTCTTCATAGGAGAAAATATATCACTGTTATAATTTGATCCCAGCTAAATATGTATAGTCAGATATTAAGAAACTTTATTTCCTTTGCATGAGCAACTATCATGTTCTTTAAATAGTTATAGCTAGTGCCAGTAATTCCTAGAGGAAACTGCCATTTTTATATTTCTCCTTTTGTACACACAGATTGGAGAAGACTCCCTAGAGAGTTGATGCCAAGAAAAAAATGCAAAAAAGGTACATTAACTAATATAATAATAATAATCCAGGTGGGAAAAGGTTATTGCTTAACTTCCATTTAATATGGAACTGTCAGTCTAATGTTACACTCAATGTTCTGAATGCTTTTTCTTAAAATATTTTTGACATTATGATTATTCTGTTGGAGCCTTTTGCTGTTGATTTTTTGTTTTGTTTTCTTTGTTTTTGTTTGTTTAATTGTTTTTCCTTTAATTATGGAATTTTGATGTGCTAGGAAAGACTTTTCAATTATGTAGATATTCTCATTTGCATATTTGAAAGTTTTAAAATGATTATACTGGCTATATTTTAAGTTTTTAACTAAAACATTTGTAACTGGTAACGTTTGGGAACTGTCAAATAGAACTTTATGGTGTATATAAAATATCACAGTGAAAGCTTCTGTTGTGTTGTTCTTTCATAATTCCACCGAACACAAAGTTGTTGAGCATCTACTATTGCCACACATTGTGCTAAGAGGGATAAAACAGTGAGCAAAGTAGGAGTAATCCTCGCCCTCACAGAGCTCACGGTCAGTTGGAGTAAAGACATTAAACGTAACACACTGTCTTCACTGGGAGGCCAGGGAAGGGTTCTTTGAGGAGGTACAATTGAACTCCAGATTGAAGGACGAGTACAAGTTTGCTAAGATGAGGTTGTGGGAGAGACATTGGAGAAATTGGGTTTTTTAATGTGTTTTTATTGTTGAGTTTTAGGAGTTCTGTGTATATTTTGGATGATAGTCTGTAGGAAAAACACTCTTGCTGGGTGTTTGTACTTTCCTGTCACACCACTACCACATTCACAGCAATTCTGACACCAGATGTATGGAGTTTTTTCCTGCACATCAAGCCATTCTCTGCAACACCAGCTGTGTCTCCTACAATTTAATTCCATTCTGACACTAACTGGAGTTAGCACAGACCCCACAGATTAAGGGCTCTGTCCCAGGAGACTACTCCCCACTACAGATGTCAATCACAAATATAGTGTGTCTCCAGGTTACCCACGACTTCTGTCTGAGTTGGCTACAAATCAGAGGTTCCCATGCCCTCCACCCCCAACCTTCGATTTGATTTGCTAGAACAGCTCAAACTTAGGGAAACATTTACTTACGTTTACCAGTTTATTATGTAATAAAGGTTATGATAAAGGATACAGATGAACAGTCAGGTGAAAAGATACATAAGATAAAGTCTGGAAGGTCGCCAGTGCAGGAACTTCTGTCTCTGTGGAATTGGGATGTGCCACCTTCTAGTACATGGATATGTTCACCAACCCAGAAACTCTTGGAACCACATACTTTGGGGATTTTTATGGAGGCTTCATCACATGGGCATGATCAATCATTAACTCAATCTCCAGCGCTTCTCCTCTTTTCCAAGGGATGGAAGATGAGGCTGAAAGTTCCAGGCTTCTAATCATGGCTTGATGTTTATGATAACCCACCCCATCCTGAAGCTGCCCAGCAGCCCACCAAGTGTCACCTCCTTAGAACAAAAGGCACTCCTATCACGCAGTAAGTTCCAAGGGATTTAGACACATATTAGAACAACAAAAATGCACACTGTTGTCACTTAGGAAATTATAAGGGTTTTAGGAGTTCTGTGCCAGGAACCAGGAGCTGAGACCAATATATATTATTTTCTATTATTTCACACAGTCCTTTTTCAAATATGTCTTTTGAAAACATTTTCTCCCAGTCTGTAGCTTGTCTTCTTATTCCTTGACAGTGTCTTTCATACAGCAGTTTTTAATTTTAATGTAGTCCAGCTTATCAGTTCTTTTTTTCATGGATCATGCCTTTGGTTTTGCCTCTCAGAAGTCATCACCAAGCTCAAGGTCATCTAAATTTTCTCCTATGTTATCTTTTAGGAGTTTTATAGTTCTGTGTTTTACATTTAAGTCTATGATCCATTTTGAGTTAATTTTTGTGAAGGGTGTAAAGTCTGTGTAAATTCATTTTTTTGCATGTGGAAGTCCAGTTGCCTTTTTCTGTATTTATGTGGGTCTCTTTCTGGGCTCTCTATTTGGTTTCGTTGGTCTATGTATTTATTCTTTCACCTATACCACTGTCTTGATTACAATAGCTTTATAGTATGTTTTAAAGTCAGGTAGTGCCAGTCCTCTAACTTTGTTATTTTTCTTCGGTGTTGTGTTGGCTATTCTGGGTCTTTTGCCTCTCCATACATACAGTAGAGTCAGTTTGTTGATTTCTGCAAAATAATTTACTAGGATTTTGATTGAGATTGCATTGAATTTATAGATGAAGTTGGGAAGAAATGACACCTTGAAGATATTAGCTCTTCCTATCCATGAATATGGACTATCTCTCCATTTATTTAGTTCTCTGATTTCATTAATCAGAGTTTTGTAGTTTTCCTCATATAGATCATTTTGTTAGATTTTTACCTAAGTATTTCATTTTGATGGGTACTAATGTAAATAGTACTATGTTTTTAATTTCAAATTCCACTTGTCAATTGTTTATATATAAAAAAACTATTGAATTTTGTGTATTAACCTGTATCTTATAACCCTGCTATAATTGTTTATTAGTTCCAGGAGTTTTTTAGCCAATTCATTCAGATTTTATACATGTCGTCTGTGAACAAAGGGAGTTTTATGTTTTCCTTCCCAATCTACATAACCTTTTGTATCCTTTTCTTATCTTATTGTATTAGCTAGGACTTCCAGTGAAATGTTGAAAAGCAGTGATGAGAGGGAACTTTCTTGCCTTGTTCCTGATCTTAGTGGCAGAGTGTCAGATTTTTATTATTAATGATATCAAGTTTTTCACCACTAAGTATGATGTAACTATAGGGTGTTTTTGTAGATATTCTGTATCAAGTTGAAGAATTTCCCCTCTGTTCCTAACTTACTAAGAGTTTTTATCATGAATGGCTGTTTGATTTTGTCATATGCTTTTTCTGCATCTATTGATATGATCATGTGATTTTTCTTCTTTAGCTTGTTAATGTGATGGATTACATTAATTGATTTTGGACCAGCCTTATATCCCTGGGAGAAATCCCCCTTGAATGTGGTGTATAATTCCTTCTATACATTGTTGGATTGGATTTAAGAATATTTTGTTGAGGAGTTTTGTATCTTTATTCATGAGAGATAGTGATCTTTAGTTTTCTTTCTCATAATATGTGTCTGATTTTGGTATTAGGGTAATTCTGACCTCATAGAATGAGTTAGGAAGTACTCCCTCGACTTCTATCTTTTGAAAGAGATCCCCCTCCCCTTTTTAACAGCTTTATTGAGGTATAGTTCACATATAATAAAATGCACATATTCGAAACATACAATTTGGTGAATTTTGACATATATTTTAAATGGAAGTATTTTTATTTTGTTTTATTTCAAAGCTACAACATATAAGAATATTTAGCTTGATTGAGAACAGAATTATTATATATTGAGATCTGATAGTTTACCTGCTGTCCTTTATACCCTTGGCTTTTCTTAGACAAATATATTATTTTCACAATAAAATAACATTTGCTTGAATGATACTGGTCATGTCCTAGTGGATCACAAATTTTTAGCAGACTTTAAAGAGCTGAAAAGAATATATCTGATTTGGAGGAATTAATGTTCAAATACATCCCACCAACTGCTCATCCCTAGAATCACATATACACATTGCTGATTTGTAAAAGCTTCCAGTGCATCAGGATTTTCATTTGTTGAAAAAGAAAACAACAAAACTTTCTTTTTCCATTCTTCTTAATATTTTTATTGCATATTATATAATTTTTGTGTTATGTTCCTGGTAAGCTTATACTCTCTCTTTTGTTAAAATGGCCTCCCCTGATTTACATGAAAGTAGACAATACCAAAAGAGCCAAAGACTGAAAAAGTTTGTTTCTTGAAGAACCAGCTATTGGCAGGTGTTGAAAGAAACAAAAAAATTGAAATATATGCATGTATTTGGCCAAAGATGAAAAAAAATTCATGTAAATGTTTTGGGGTTAAAACAGTCTTTTAACAGATTTTCATAATTTGACACTTCTTTCTCAATTATAAATAATACATAGCCAAAATTGCTGAGTGGACTTGAATATGCAACTAACTTTCTTGGCTAAGAGATTAATAATTTTTATAAGTTTATTTACCTGACCATGTTCTATAATATCCATTTAACAGATTTATGTGTATGAAATTTAAATAATTTGATAAAAGCTCCTTAGAGAAAAAGACTTCTTGATGTAAGTTACATTCTTAGCTAGTGTTTTCTGGCATCAGTATTATAATATATATTGAGAGCTTGTTCATATATGATATTTTATGTGCTACAATTCAGATTAAACAGTCTTTGCTCTCAAGGGGAACAGAGATAGTTACCCATCATTAAATCTATCTATTTTTTTTTAAATAACTTTTGTTTGAGCAAAACCTCACAAATGTGTATGTTTGGGAGTTCTGAACTCAGTGACTCCCCGAGGGGCAATTTGGTATCACATAATAAATTGTAAATTCCATCAGTTATGGGTCATGCACCACAATCTAAAAATTTCTTCTTCTATAGGTTAAATGTTAATCTTTAACAAAATTAATCTTTCTGAGCCATATTTTCCTCTGTTACCAAGTAATTTCTAGGTATTTAGTTTGATTTTGGAAAAGAATGGTAATACTTTTTGATCACCATGGGACAATTTTGTAACGTATCATAATGTTTTGGTAACTGACTAGCAGGATCTATATGTGAAACAATTCTTTATACCCTGCAGTTTCACATTAGCCTCAAAATGAAATATTTTTGATATAGCTTAAAAAATTTTATATCCCAAAGCTATTAAAACATTTTATTTATATTGCTTTGAGTTTTCAGATTCATATGATGGGTGTGTTGCATTTAACTATTTTAATCTTCATTACAAAGATAATGCTATGCTGCCCTGAATATAACCTCTTTCTCATCTCTTTAACCACTGGCAAATATATATTTATTCTACACTTGTATGTTTTTTAATTGAAGTATAGTTGACTTACATATTATATTATATATTATATACATTATTATATTATATACATTATTATATTAATTTCAGGTGTACAACATAGTGATGTGATAACTTTTATACATCATGAAATGATCACCACTATGAGTCTAGTTACCACCGATCACCATATAAAGTTATTACAATATTATTGACCTATTCCCTGCACTGTACATTACATCCTCGTGATTATATATTTTATAACTGGAAGTTTGTTTTTTATTTTCCCAAACCTGGTAAGATTGCCCTATTTAAAATTCCTGATCAGTGAACAGGAAGCCAGTGCAGATGATACATTTGTGAGAGCCTTTCACTGGCCCTCTAGTGCTTCTACCTGAGGGAACATTGTCGCAGTTTTGGCCCTGGGGACATTAAATGCCAGTTCAAATTTTCAGTAAAGATATCTGGTTGCAGTCTTAGAAAATATCCTATTAAGTGATTATCGTTTACCTCCTCACCATGGAAAATTGGTGATGTGTGCTGATTTATTTTGTTCGTTCTTTAGGAAAATTAATTCAGCCTGCAAATTTTGTGTGCCTGCTATGGCATACCAGCATGCTAGATGGCATATTAAAAGGCAAAGACATTTAATATACAATTGCTGTTATAGAAAAATGTGTTAACAGTGGTTTTACTTCAGCAGGCCCCAAATCCAAAAAGGCAAAAGATACAGGCAAAGGCACTTCACTCACTAATACTGCAGATGTATTGAAAAAAATTGAGGTAAGGTTTTCTTCTTATTATAAGAACAAACTGAAAAAATGTCATACCTCTTTTTGTCTTCTTCCACCTTTCCACCTTCTCTCTCTTTTAAATAACGTGTACACTTGGCAGAGCCAAGCCCAGCATACAGGGTAACTAGCAAGGTTTGAACATTGTTGGCTAGGAGATATGGGGGCTCCATTCTGTCCTGTCTACAACTCACCTGTCAGCTTGCCTCACCTTTTGTCACCTGACTCCTTTTTCACTCTATTCGTCTTTTCCCCTTGCATTTGAATTATGCATGGGAAAGAAACATGAATGTATATCTTTATAAACCTCTCATTTTTTTCTCTTATTGGTATATGTGTATTTTTAATGCTTTTCTTCTGCTTTATGTTTAAGTGTAGAAGATTCTATTGAGGGAAAATCCTATCTCATGGCACTTATTTTTATATCTTTATTTTTTAATATTTAAAAAAAAAGATGTAAAATTAAAAAGATTAATAAACTAAAAATATGCCCTCCCATCTCTGTCCCTAGCCATCCATTCAGTTCCTCTATTTTAGATGGCCAGTGTTACCAGTTTCTTATATATCCTTCCAGAAACATTTTATGCATAGAAAATACAGATTTTTTTTCTTTTTAATGACAAAAAAGTAGCATATTGCACTGTTTTGCCTCTTCACCTTATCACTTAAAATATCTTGGCAATGTTTCCATGTCAGTCTGTGAAAGAGTTCCCTCATTCTTTTCTTTTTCTTCTTCTTTTTTTGGCTACACTATAAGAATGAACCATAATTTATTTAATCAGTAATCTATTGATGGACATTATGTTTCATCTAGTGTTTCACAATTATAAACAATGCTGCATTGAATCCATGTTAGGTATGTGATTTCACATGTTTAGGATAGATTTCTAGAAGTAGACTTGTTAGGTCAGCTGTCATGTGTACTGTATAATATGGAAAATATGGATAAATATTGGCAGATCACTCTCCAATGAGATTATACCAGTTTATTCCCTTTATTCCCACTATCAATGCATGAATTACCTTGCACTGATGGTGATGGTGATGGTAATGATAATGATGATGATGATAATGATAGCAGCTAGTGCTTTTTGAGAACTTTTTATATAGCAGGCTCTTTGATGAGCTATTTACATCCATTATGTGCTTAAGGCTTCATAACAACAAAGAGAGATGGGTATTAAAATTCCTTACTTACCGATGAGGACGTCAAGGCTTTAAAACTTTTACTTGCCTGGCCAAGTTGGCATAGCTACCTGGTAACAGAAACTCATCTTTTTAAATTTTACTTTTGACCAGTCCTTGAGCTGAAGATAACATGTCTGAAAATCAAGCCAGGAAGATTGTTGAAGGAATAGCAATAACTGTCAGGTTTTACTGTGGTGGAATGATGGATGGGGTTGCAGAACTAGCCATCTTGTATTGATTGAACACAGATTCTGACTGTTCTTAAAACTTCCTGGAAAGAAGTTGCTAAGATGACATGTGCTATAAGGAAGACAGATCTGGACCTCCGGATGTGGTTTCTCATCAGAACAAGTTGTATTTCCTTATTCCCTATATTTAAACACCTTTTTTCATTACGCACATTGTTAAAACTGGAGTTTTACATCTAGAAATCCCAATGAGTTAGCAGCTTTATTTAATAGAGCAAAGTTAGCTTCCAGATGACTCCATTATTGTTCATTTCTTCAGCAAAAGTAGTTGCAAGTTTTCTTTAATAAAACTTCTGTGATGGAGAGGGAATGACATCCAGTCAAACCTCATGGTTATTGTGTGAATAATCAGACAGCAGTAAACTAATATTTGAGCTTATTTTCTGTATGACATACAGGTGGCTCTGTGAGTGGTCTATAGTATTTAAGCTGGAAGAACTGTTAACTGTTCATAATTCAACTGTTTTCAAAGTGTTTTCACATTGTTCTTAAAATAAATCCATAAAGTAGTAGGGGTAAATAGTTATATCTCACAGAAGAGGAAATGGAGACTACTAAGTAGATGAATTCAAACTAATACCTTAACACAAAAGGAATAAAGTGATGAGACAGTGTGTATGAGATCTTTTTTCTAAATTTCATAAATCTGATATTTGTTAACTGATTCAGGTATTTTATTGGTTTGATTTAGGTCTATGTAGTAGAAATAAAGTTGAAGTTATTTATTTAAAGATAATTGAGGTGGCAGTAGTGGAAATCAAGACCTCCTAGTCCCTACGTAGCACTGAATGAATTATATATTTAAAAATATTTTTACATAAATGGTTTAAATAATTCTATTGCTAATTATTAAATAATAGCTAATAGCGTGATTTTTCAGATATAGCGTATACCTTGCACAGAGTTAAATAAGCATAGCACTACAATTCCCTTTTAATTATACAGTCTTGTGGGTTGTCGGCCTTTTTACTAGGGTTTGATTAAAATAGAAAAGAAAAAAATTTCATATCTTAATTAACATTAACATGTCATCATTATATGTATGTGTTTTTATAAACACTTAAAAAATCTGTAAATACTGTTTTGTTTACATGCAGTTTTCCAAAGGGATTGCCAATTGGTAAAAATTGCACACATTATATTGTAGTAATAACTCATATAAGGTAACATGGGTCAGTATGAAGATAAATCATCTTATGTCTATTACCTTGGTCTTATTTGTTCTACCTAAGTGGGGTAAGGTGACAGGAAGGGTAGAGTTTGAATTTTGATTAAAAATTGAGACTATCTGATGTAGTCTTTCATTGCCTTTGGTTTTCTTAAATTCAAATTTGAATGTAATTAAAGGGATTAAAAAAAATATTTAAGAACCAAATGGAATAGTTAAGTTATAGTCACACCAAATACAAAATATGTTTTCTCTCTGTATGTAATCTACAGAGCAAATATCTTATAATAGGGTAGAGTATTTACAGATTTGTGAATTAGTGTTCTGATTACTGATTAAGAATAATAGTGTTTTAAAGTGATCTTATGCATTAATTATGAGTATTAATATATGAAATTATTGCTGTCCCCCACCTCCTAGAAAACTGGTGAAATTCTTTCACTTGTGCAAATTAAGCATAGAACAATTTAGCAAATGGATAGTAACAGTAATAAAAACAGGTCACTTTTTATCAAATGGAAAAAATTATTGGTAGTCATAATGGAAATATAAAGATGTAATCTTAAAGTTAAATCTCTGTTTTATGAGAAAGTGACAGTGGTTTTAACAAGGTGGATAAGTGGAGCCATCAGGTAATCAAAGTTTCTCTAACTCTGCATCTCTTCTTTGCCTCCATTCTTAGAGTTGCTAATAATTGCTAAGATTGACTGAGATTTGAGTTTTAATCTCTCTTTTCTTAAAGTACCTGCCAGATACATTAAGAAACAAAAATCCTTGGAAATGGGAAGTAAATAATGAGGGAGAACAGAGATAAGAACATGGATAATCTGTAAATAGGATGACCTGATATTATTTTAAACAGTTTCACTTAGAAACTAAAACATAGACATTTTGAAATGTTACCATTACATTCTCTTTTCTCCTTTCATGCTTGAAGGAAAACAAAATAACATTCTGAAAGTGATTCTCCATAAACAGAATCAACTCAATATTTTAGAAGGAGGTAGGATAGGAATCATAAAAATAAAGCATCGGGCAGCAGAGCTGATATCACAGCATGACTCAAGACCCAGTTATGAAGTAGCAAACTCAGAGAAAATACCAGTGTAATGACAGACCATTTAGTCCCATCTTTCTTGAGTTAACTCACGGTGTCCTAGGTGGTGGCCTAGAGGCGTCGGTAAGGGAGGGTTAGAATTAGGGTGATAGGTAGCTGCTCTCTTGAGGTTGAGCAGGCAAGTCAGAGTCTAGTGGTTTCCATTTAAATTAATGAAGCTCATTTATACCAGGAATTGGAAAAGAGAGGTGATGGTGAAAAATCAGATGAGGAAAATGAAGAGAAAGAAGGAAGCAAAGAGAAAAGTAAAGAAGGTGATGATGATGAGGATGACAATGCTGCAGAACAAGAGGAATATGACGAAGAAGAGCAAGAAGAGGTAACGGTCTGTTCTGGGAGAGTAACAAAGTTAACTAAGCTTAAGGATGATCTAATATGGTATATAATTAAAGTAAACCAACAAACAAAAACCAAGTTGATGGGAACCAGGGGTATTATTATCACTGGCATCAAGATCTTGGTACCAGGAGAATTATTATTGCGTTGAAATTATAGTGATACCAAATGGAATGTAGGAGGTAAAAGTAACTTGATAGGCAACTTTGAAAGTGGAAGTCCACAAGTTAAGGAAATTGATCAGATTAGTTTGAGATCAATATACATACAATTTTAAGTCAGCAATAAGGTAATTAAGGGTTTAGTCACATAGGTTTGAGGGGGGACTCTGCAATACCATCAGGTTTTAAATCCCAAAGTGCATGTGGACATTATCAGAGAACATTCATAATCCAACCTCAAGTATCTCAGTCAGAACTCAGTGTTTTAGATTTGGGATTTCCAACTTTCAGAAACATGGTGCATTTCAAAATAAGCTGGAGTCAGTCAAGCAGGGTAAGTTTGTTGGTCACGGCCTCCTTGGGACTTTGTAAACGTCTCATGCATTAACCCTAGGCTGAGAGTTTCTTCTGCATTGCAAGTGACCATTGTCTTCACTCCATTTCAGCTTCTCACACCACGCTCTGAATCTTTTTTTCACCTGAATTGCTCCACCTAAGAAATCTTTATTATATACTACAAGTACTTTACATTAAATTTTGGATTCTTATAAAATTTATATTGGTGTGCAGTGAGGGGGTACAGATGGATTTTTATCTGTTTCCAAATGGTTAGCCAGTTGCCTACCTCATGTACTAAATAATTTTCTTTCTGCATGGATTTGAAATTCTCTTTTATCAGCTATTAGATTCCTTCACCTACTTAGATGTATTTCTGGACTCTGTTCCATTGATCTATTTCTGAACTATCACTAAGATGTTCCAATTAATAGAAGCTTCTGATTATTTGTTAATATTTTTAGAGCATGTTACCCTTCTTTTTCAGAATTTTCCTGAATATTCTTTGGCTTTTGAAATGCTCTGTTTATAAAGTCTACTTGAGTTGAGCTGTGTTGAAATTTAGATCTGTCCTAACAAGAACAGCAAACATTAGGATTCTAGTAATTTCAGAATTCTGTATTGGGTCTTAACAGAGTCCAAAACACCACCAGTGGGTTTATATAAGTATATTTCATTAAAAAAAACCGCAACTTTCTACTTTAATAAAGAAAGGATATATATTCTGAGTGTGAGGCTGGGTGAGTCTGGGTATAAGCAAGCTCAAAGCCTTTCCAGATTTAAAGTTACTCTTTGCTCTTTCTAGCAGTTAACTAATTAATGAAAAATTACTGCTAGTTAACTCACCTGATATATATTGAGGATTTAAAGAGCATTTTGTTTTGAAGAGTAAAGTGGAGCAAATTATCTATGTAACACCTACATATAAAATTGAGAAAATATAGACTTTTTTCTTTCTGCAGTCTTTTGAGTGCTACAATTAAATAAAAAAACAGGGGCCCAAATGAAGCCAAGAACCATTTAAGCCATCAATTTCAACAAGTTCTCACTTTGTACCAACCTTTGTATCAAGATTACTAATCTCACAAAATTACCTAACACGAATCATTGAACATACGTGGAGGTGCTCATGTCTAAACACAAGTGGCATATGCTCAATTTGAAATACAGTATCTCTTCCTTACTCATTTCCACTTGTATGTACAAATTGGCTAGCTTATATTTTCACACAAGTGTCCTTGCCAAGATCTCACTTACAAGGTGGCCTCACTTGAACTCTCAACCATGCCACTCCTCCCTGGTACGTGGCCTCCGGATTCAGCCAGGTTTCCAGACTGTTGGATTTCTTGGCACCAGAGAAACCAGGCTAACTTTCTAGGGTCTTAGCTGGATATGGAACATTAAAGTGTTTAGGGAGGACAAAGTAATGAAATACATATCTGAATAATACAAGTTACCTTTCTTATATTATTTATATAAATCTATATATAAAATCTCACCATGCAGATACTAAAAAAGGTGATATCCAGGAGACTCTCTTTTGAGAATAGTCCCTATTTCTTACTCTATCATAATTTCTGCTGTAGATAGTAGAGATGTGGAGATTAATTTGGGGGGGGAGGGGGTGAAGTAGAAGAGAATCGCTTTATTGCTTTGCTAGGCCAAGGAGGCCACAGCGGGCTAATGCCCTCAAAACTGTGTATCCTGGAAATTAATTTTTTTATGGCAAATTTCAATCATTTACAAAAACTAGTGACTAGTAATATAAACACCTACAGACTCATCACCTAGCTTTAACAATGATCAATTCATAGCCAGCCTTTCGGCCACTCTTTCATCCACCCAGTCTGCTCCTTTTCCCCCCACTTCAAGCCCGCAGCTGCCTTGGATTACTTTAAAGCAAATCCCAGGCGTTATATCATTTCATCCATAAATATTTCAGTATGTACTCAAAAATAAGGGCTCTTTAACAATATCACAATATCATTATCATACCTAACACAATAAAATGTAACTCTTTAATATCATCAAATATTAAACCAGTGTTCAAATAGTTTTGATTGGAAAAAATTTTTTTGCTTATTCCAGTTGGAATCCAGCTGCAGTCCATACACTGCAGTTGGTTAATAACTCTCTTAAATTTCTTTTAATCTATATCCAAAATGGATTTTTGAATTTTTGATAGAAAGCAGAAATATCGTGAGTCATTTACACAGATAGTAGTCTTACTCAGCCATAAGAATTGGAATGTTCCCAGGGGCTTAATCTCTCTTAATTTAAAAGAAACTGAGGGGCTTCCCTGGTGGCACAGTGGTTGAGAATCCGCCTGCCAAGGCAGGGGACACGGGTTCGAGCCCTGGTCCGGGAAGATCCCACATGCTGCGGAGCAACTAAGCCCGTGAGCCACAACTGCTGAGCCCGTGTGCCACATCTACTGAAGCCTACACGCCTAGAGCCCGTGCTTCTCAACAAGAGAAGCCACTGCAATGAGAAGCCCCCGTGCAGCAACGAAGACCCAACACAGCCAAAAATAAATAAATAAATAAAAATTAAAAAAAAATAAACTGAGGGGCCCTAGATGTAAAATAATATGGCATCTTCTGCATTTGATTTAGTATCTTGAGGTCTTTTCATTTGTTTGTTTTTTGGTAGGAAGCAAAAATCTCTCTGCTTATGCTCAGCTATGCATTGTAACTGGAAACCTCAGTTCTGGTGTATTCGAATGAATGTTAGTATAAATTGACTTTGTTTCTTGAGTGTTTGTACATTTGTTTGGAGTAAGTGTTTAGTGCTTTAACTAACTAAACCATGTATCATCCCACTAAGGTATAATGAATGAGATGTATAATCCTATTAAGGTGTAATGGGCATCCGTTTATGTTCTCTTAGCTAGTTGGTGCCTGAGAATAGTAGGAGATGGTGGTCTTGAGGAAGAAAGCACAGTTAGATATGTGAAAGTTAATGTGTGTTTTAAGCATTGAAATAACAGAGACTTCTTTTAAGCCTGGCATGTTTTCTAATTACCTAACTTTGATATTTATAAACTTATATTAAAGGGACAGCCTACATTATGTTCTTTAATGTTACTACTCATACGTTTAATGTTTACTGAGGAATATATCATTTCACTTAGGAAAATGACTACATTAATTCCTACTTTGAAGATGGAGATGATTTTGGTGCAGACAGTGATGACAACATGGATGAAGCAACCTATTAGCTATGAAATTTCTCAAAAAATATTTTTATGATACAGCTTCTGAACATTTGAACAGACTTGTTTTCTATTTTATTTCCGATAAGGAATGAGTATTTTATTTTTGTTCCTGTTTTGTTGGAAAGATACTTGTTATCAAAATATTCAGAACCACTTTGAGTTTACATACTAGTTACCTTACCAATTAGTCTCTGACATTCCTTCTCAACACCTCTGTCATCTCTCTAATGTATTCAAGTGGATTTTTTTTTTTTGATATTATTTGGATTAGAATGTACCTAAAGAGTTTTTGCATCTTTTAATCTATGTATTCATACTTAAACAAATTTTTCTTGTTTAACTGCTGATCTTTTCTAAAACTACTAGTCATCGTAACGGATTTCTATAATCTGAAAGTTGGTTTAATACTGCACATGGAGCACTTTAAATACAAAGAAACTTGAAAATAATTTTATTTTTTACTTTTACATGGTATGTTCTGTGCTACTATATTATGACTACATAAACCTACCTGAGCTCTTACAAGTGCATATTTTATGAGATTAAAAATTTCGTGATCGGAAACACATGCACAAGGAAAAATCCCAATCTGAGCTAAATAAATTTCACAGCTTACATCTCAACCAATACAAAGGCCTGGGATGAATATTAAAAATACCTGAATTGGAGGCTAACTTCATACCATACAATATATGAATTAATCATCCCACGGTAACAAGTTTGATATCTCTGAGTCATTGGCTTATGAAAAATTAGACTGAGATTTAATTTTGTACTTTATAAAAATGTAGACTAAGTTCTAGTCATATAAATCTCATTAAAGGATGCATGTATGTGTAATCTGTGAGGTGTAGTGGCCTCTGTTACGTTTCACAGGACTGAGCTCTCCAATTGATTTATATAACAATGCAGAATGAAACTCAGGTCACTTTGAAATTTAGATTAATCTTTTTTGATTCATTTAAAAACTAGCTCCCCTGCCTTTTTGTATTGGGGTGGGGGAGAGGATATCTATAAACTTCAGCCTCCAATGACTCACATATGCCAAAGATTTTCAAGGAAATTCATATTATATATTTTAAAAATGATTTATGAACATTACCCACCAAAAGAAATACATTTTTCCCTCTTGGGAAGATACCACCCATTACCCTCTAACCTGAGAATCAGAAGCCCTAGATTCTATTTCTACCTTTACTGTTAAACTCAACCTTGAAATTGAGCTTAAGTTTTCTGTGCCTTAGTTTCTTCACTTGTAAACAATTTTCTATAAAAATTGTTTAAACTCTAACCAAAGTTTACCATATGTATTCATTCTCTCACCTTGTAGAAATGATCATTCTTAATTTAAATTTGGTTCTCACCCTTTAAAAAATTGTAGATGGTAAAGTGATTGAAAACAGCTTTGAGAAACAAACATGTTTTCCTCATAAAATATATTATAATCTGATTTTCCCATCTTATTTTCTGGTGGGAAAAATTGGAGAAAATGTGTATTGTCTTGTGCCATTTTGTAACATGGCTTTCTCAGGAAAAAGACCACTTTCAATTGTAATATTTCCTCAGATAATTCAGTATGTGTGTGAGGGCCGTTATTCAGTATTGTGCTGATCCTATGTGATTTCTTATTTAAAGGAGCTTATCAATAACTTTAAAGATTCTAAATGGAAAACATGAATAAAACACTCTGAAGTATTAGCAATCTACCGTACTTCTTAGAGTAGAATCCTCAGTTTTCAGTTGTAATGGGCAAGTAGTCATTTAGGATTGATAATTAACATAAGTTTCTTAATCTCTCACCTCCTTAGTACTACAGCCAAATACAATTTATAGAAAGCTTATCTTTATGGTTCTGTTTACTTGCTTTATTATACATCTGAAGATAACACTTAAATTGGGCAACTACACCAAAGATACAGGAATCTTTTCCTGGCTTTCAATGTGTTGCCACCATTTTAGTCCTGCAGATGGTAAAGCATCTCCTATGGGCAAGGATTTCCCGGGAAGGCCCCAGCCATCTCCGTTAAGTGCATTGTCTTCCTCCTTTGGAAGATCTTTTTATGTTTAAAGTAGACTAATTGTGAGAATAGGCAGAAAGTATTTGCAGGTTGCTTTACCAGCATGAATCTTGTTTTTCTGGCTTAAAATCTCAGAGAATGCTAAATTATTCTATAAGAAGGCAAGCTTTAATACAGAGATTAACCTCATACTTGTTGGTGAAGTATCTTTAAAATTTCTATATAAGATGCAAATCTGTTTTGTTGCTCTAATGCTTATTTTTCTGTATTTGTTTACACATTAAATTCTTACAATAGTGTCCTTTTGTTTTATATTGTTTTCTTTGACCCTGCTGAAATATATTTGATAGAGAAAACTAATTTGTTAATACTTATTTTACCTAGTAAAATAACTGTATATTTATTGAGCAGGGATGCCAGTATCAAATGTTCTTGAACAAACCACCATCAACAAGAAAACTCTAGGTGATTAAAGTTGTGATAACAAACTAAGAGATTTGGATATTGAGAGAATGCTAAGAAACTCAGATGACCTTGTTAACCTTTCCTTCCCCACTACCTTCAGATGTACAGTATCAGTGGCTTTCCTTAATATGGTTAAAGGCTCTTAAGTTAGTAAAAACTTCTTATAAAAACTGTAAATACAATTTTAAGATCAAGATACTTTTAAAAATGGAGAAAACAAGGATTACACCACAAATTCTCCATTAAATAAATGAAATCTCCAAATAACTGTCAATTCTTTTTGCTACTGGTAATTTTAAAAATTAGTATTTTGAGATGGAAAGGTTGTTTCATGATAATAAAATTTACATATAAATAGAGCATATTGTTACACGACCAATCTGTAACTTGCCAAGGTGTGGACCAGGTCTCATGAGGCCTTCTTCCGTGAGATCAGAGATCCCCCCCAAATAACATTCATCTGAAATTTGTTTTCATTTCCTTTCACTTATGTACTATAAATAATCCAGTGTATTTTGTTTCAGTATAACAAGGGGGAATCTGAATTGGTAAATCTTTGGCAATTCAGTCTATCTTACATAGTATGTCTAATAGAGGAGGAGAAAAGGTTTGCTTTATTCAATTAAATTAACCAGATTCCATTTTCGATTGAATAATAAAATAGAAACTTTATTACATTTTGCAGATCTTTTAAAATATGAAAAATGAGGGGCAAGAAGTTTTAAAAACCAGTTTTACAGATGTACATGCTAACATAACATTCTACAATTCCATGCTGCATCTGTATAAAATACATTATACAAAAGATTTATACAATTTGCATACATAAAAAGAATTAAATAAAGCATTCAGATTTCTATGATCTAACAGTGCAATATGCACATACTTGGAAGAAAAATACTGATTTCTTGAGCAACTTTGTAATTCAAAATAAGAATGATTCCCATCATAATGTACCATTTAAATACAGACTCCTAAAAACTACACCTTTACTCTGTAACACTTTGACTGGATCTTTGTTTCACGATATTTCTAAAACTCTAACTGTATCCTTCATATTCCCAAGTAGGTAATTTTAGTAGTAGATACCTTTAAAAAGAACTAATGACTAAACAGTGTTTCATTTAAAGAACTCTTCAGGCCACTGAACAAGTAAGTAGAGTCCAGAAAAAGATAAGCTTTAAAAAACAAAAAGTCTTTGGAGAAATTAATTTAACATTACTGTCTTCTAATTCTTAACGTGGCCACCAGACTCTATAACTGATCTTAATATATCTTTTGGGGACATGAATCCTATAATTTTCTAGGAATACGATGGCAAAAAATATTTAATTTAAATGGCATCTATTAGTTTGAAACAATCTTAACCATTTGTACCCATTTAAGAAAGAATCTGCCCTTTTTAAAAATAGCAGGTTTTTCTTCACTTGCAACTCCAACTTTTTAAGTGAACCAAATGCAATGATTCACAGTTCCGTTACTTTTACGTCTGCATGTATGTGTGTGTGTGTGTACATATCTTCTAATGTAAAGCCTCAAAGTAAATTCAAATAAGGGTTTCAACACAAAAGCCACAATATCAAATAACTTTTCTTGTTTTATTAAGTTTTACAAAGTAATCTGCATTTGTTACAAATTTTGATGTATTAGTACTTTTTAAAAGCTAAAATTATTCTAAATCTATTAAATGCTTAGGAAACTTTTCTTTTACAAATGACACTTAAGGATTAGAATCTAGAATTCTATATATATAACACAGAATTCTATATATGTTATACATATATAGAGAATTATATATAATTCAAATTATATTCAATTAAGTAAAAAAATATATTGGGTTGGCCAAAAAGTTCCCTCTGGTTTTTCTGTAAAATGTTATGGAAAAACCCGAACAAACTTTTTGGCCAACCCAATGTAATTCAAATATATGGACAAAGGAAACTGCCTGTGTCATACGGATATGTTATACTGCCTTCAAGGAATAGGACACTCTGCAAGACAGAAAAGGTTTTTAATCAAGTACATAGTATACCTCATTACTTTTTAAAAAGTTACTTATTTTATAAATCAGACTTCTCTATCACAATTTCAAAGTACCACTAGCAAAAAGGAATCCCTGACTCCGTAATTTCATCAATTTGATGTAAACAAAGTTCTTCAAAGGACATCTAGCCCATTCTACCCTAAAATAATCTGTATTTTCTTTCTTGAAACTTGATTTTCAGCAGGCTTAATAAATACAATGTAAACTGACCAAGTTAACACTGAGCATAAATTAGAAAGATCATACTTTTCTCAAGATGCCCAAAGCACATTAAAACAATTTTTTAAATCTTAAACTAATAGAGTTAACTCAAAAAATCAATTTGCTACAAACTTCCATATTAACACTTTTTGGTAATTGTCTAAGGCCCTCTAATATATGCAAGGGCTTTAATGTTTGACATCTTTGTCCTGTCTTTCTATGATACACTGCTCCTAAAAGTACATTAAGCCTCATTAAGCATATATATTTATTCACCCCACTTTGTATCAAGACTGAAGTTTGAAATATAAAATGACTGGTCAAAAGCTGAAACATTAAAAGTTAGGAAATAATGCCCAGAAAATGAGGTGGTATAATATATCTTAAGGTACATACTTTATTATACACAAACAGCCAGACTCCACCAAATGAATCATTTTGATAGCATTTTAAAAACACATACTTTTAAAAACTAAATGATGGAATCAGTATGCAAATGCTTATTTAGCCAGACTCTGATCCACAACAGATCTTAAAAGTGGCACTCTTTTGACCAATCCATATACACCTTTGGCCTCTCTTCCCCAATTTGATGCTCTAGTTCAGGGAAAAAAGACCTAAGTTGAACATTTTCTCTTTGAAAAACAGAGGTTAAGGGATCAATATACAAAGCAATTTGTCTGTTTTTGCTAATGCAAAAGGTCTCTTTACCCTTGCTTTTCTGCAACAGACCTCAGAGACAGACAACGAAAATGTTATGATCCCATTAACTTGTGCCTGACAGTGAAGGTGGAGACAAATTTATACAGCCTATGTTATGAATCCTATTGGACCATCTGAAATAATGCTTAATTTTAATTCTAAAAATTATACTAGTTTACATAAAGTATTATAAGGCATTAAATGTAATTAAGGCATGTTATTACATGTAACACAGCAACAACTTATCACAGTATGTAAGGAAATATTTGCTAATTAATACTAATCTGTACATGTATAACACTTTTCATCAAAGAACAACAAAAGTGCTTTCAAACATCAGAGGCAAATATAATCACTTAAAAAACAGAAGCAGAGGCAGCATTCTTTAAGAGACAAAGATAACTTTTAGGTCCTGACATAATCCAGTGTTCTAGTGACCAAATGGCAACTTCCCAACAGTAACACATTAATTTGGGGGCTTAAAAATAATAATATATCTCAGCTTCTATTACAGACATTATACATTTCTTTCCCCTTTCTGTTCTACTTATGTTTTCATAGCGTATGTACTAAATGTGGGGTTTTATTTAAGTTTCGAAATGAAATTTTAAGTAAGTCCTATCAAATAATTTTAGAATCAAACTTTTCTGCAACTAAATATTTTGATGGTAATAAATTTTCTTCAGTTGCAGATATCTGATGCTATCATTATTCTGCTTAATGAATTTACTATTAATAACCTCAAACCAAAAACAATTGCTTAAAAAATAAAATTTGAACATAACCAGTCTTGAATAAGAAAAAATGCATTTTCCAGGAACTTCCGAGACACATATTTAAATTCATTTCTGCTTTAAGCGTTGATAAAACAGATACACAGATTTACTGCTTTCAGTATCAACAACTAGCAACTGTAGGGATTTTATGCTCAATCCATTTGTAAATGGCTCCAAAAAACAAACCAAAAAAAAGGTGAAAAACAAAGCATCTTCAGTCTCCCTAAATCCTGCCTTTGAAGTGGTTATTTAATATAACTGATTCACCCACCACATTCCAGATACACAGGTGATCACTAACACTGTAACTGAACTAACTGCTATGTTTTGTGTTGAGCAGCAGGTAACTGAGAATATTGACTATAAAGCTTATGGTCATCTTGTGGGCCAAAGGGTATTTCTTTAGTTGGAGCAATTTCATTTTCCATTTCTCTCTGCTGTGATGGGGGTGTGACTCCTGAATGCAAATGTGAAGAATCCACTGTTGAATGGTGACTAACATCCACTTTAGCTAAAATTTCATAATACAGCAAATAAAATACTGGCGTTATTATGCCTACTATCAACATTATCACTACAGCTGTCCACCACCCTATTCCCCAGTCTGCTCCATAATAAGGATCCTTACGTTGAATGTTTTTGTTATCAGGTTCAAAACGTACTTGTTGTGCTGTCAAGGCAGACACCACCTCATTAAGGTTCTCTCTTTTGGTGTCTGTACATTTTACTATTTGTTCTATGTCTCGGTCTACTTCTTTTAAAAAGCTACCAGCTGACTCACTGGAAGAAAGAGAATCATTAGCTGACAAAACTTCCTGTTGTTCTGAAAGGTACTGAACAGATGAAGGACGTGAAGTCTGTCTTCCTTTTGGAGGATAAAGTGTTTCAGTCAATGAACTAAACTTTTTTACTGGAATTTTGATAGACCTAAGGGCAAAAAAGTCTTGATCACTGATGAGATTGTTAACCCTCTTGATATCTGCTACCTGTAAAGAAAAAAAAAAAGCAAAATTCAACTAATTCTAAATCAAAATAGAAGTAGTAATATTCATTCATCCCAGTTACTTTTGGAGGAAAAAAAATTGAGCTTAATTATTAGAAGTAGTAAGTTATCACATCCAGAGAGGATTTTATATTATTTGTGGATAACATTTCTATACCATTCTTGATCTACCAGTCTTAAGGAATCACCAATTACATTCTATAATCACCCACATATTATCAATATTAACACTAATCCTAGCTATTTAAGTAGATTCTAGGATCTTTTGGTATTTCTCTTTCTATATCATGTGCAAATATCATACTTCTGCCGCTTGTAAACAATTTGTGAAGGAAGGATTACAGATACTTATGTTCTTTCTTCTAATGTGGCGATTAGAGTATAGGCAAATGTCAACTTACCCAACTAAAAGTACCATATTTTATCAAAGCCAAGATGCAATCCACTCTAAGATGTGCCATTATTTTATGTATCATTAAGGTAAAAAAAACCCCACCAAATATTGAAGATGCCACCATTCTAACTTCAAAGATGTTAAAATGTGTAAAAGTATACACCTTAGAATTGATAAAATATGATAATTTGTCTCCTTCACTTGTCTCCTGAAGCCATTTTTCCCCAAACCTCTTGGTGTAAATGCATTATTCAACTATCCCCCAGATCAGCCATTTTTATAAGCTTTCCTTATATATTTTATATAGTCCTCGACCTGTCTACATGTTCTCTCCACCTGCCATTGTGAGTAAGGGGAGCAGGAGAGTGTTTCTCAGGTTACCAATTACTATGCCAGGCTCTCCAACTGCCTTTAAGTTATTAATCCATCATTTCCATCAATGCTGTAAACCCAAGCACTGATCATTTATCACGTGATTGATATCAGAGAGGTAAAGTGAGTCTAGGATAAAACTTAGATTTCTGGCTTGGCCAACTCGATGGATAATGATGTCACTCACTGAGATTATGGAACACTGTAGAGGGATAAAAGAATGAACGCAGATTTCACACATGTTGACTTCGAGGTGCTTGAAATGTGCCAAGTGGAAGATGTCCAAAGGCAGTTATAAATGTATGCCTGAAATTCAGAAGAATGATCTCAGCTAGAGATATAGATTTGTGGATTACCAGCAAAAATGGTAATTGAAGTCACAAGAGTAGATAGATTCACTAGAAAAAGTCTAGGAGAAAAAGGTAACATAGGAAAGATCCCTGAGGAATGCCAACATTTGAGGGGTATGCTGAGTTAAGAGAAATCCACAAAGGAGATTAAGAAACAGTGCCCAGGAAAGCACTATATGATGGTGGTTAAAAGCACAGACTATCTGGGTTTGAAGCATGGTCCTGACACTTTCTAGCTGTATGATCTGGGGCAAGTTGTTTAACCTGTCTGCAAATCAGTTTCACATATGTAAAATGACAGTAATAATACTACCTACCACATAGGGTTACTGTGAAGATTAATGTATTAAAATGTCCAAAGAACATCTATAGTAGTGACACACAGTATGTTATGTAAATGTTAGCTGTTATTAAATTTTAATAGTAGGAAAGTCAGAAACCTGCAGAATCCAGGTTGTCAAACAGGGTTCTTAAGAGGTAGTAGTGACCTGGATTAACTGCATATTACTGATGAAGAATGAGAGTTCTTATTGGAAAAATCAATTCCTTTGAAGTGTATGTGTGGGAGGAAAAGGGAGAGAGGACTGAACAGTAACTTGGAGATGAGTGTAATGTTAAAGGGTGCTTTGTCATTTTACTACCTTGAGACTCTTTTAAGGCAAATGAAGATTCACTGACAAACCCCAAAGCCTGATTCTATTCTCTTTAAATGCTCTTTTGCCTCGTATTGTATATTCCGACTAATAACTACTCAATAATCTTTCTGAACCAGGTTTCCAAGGTTTAGCATCTACCTAGGTTATCTCTCTAAATATCCCTATAATATTTTCTCTGTTACGCTAACTTCCTTGGTTACATTTAGGATTCCAAATGTATCCTTGAACTTTTTGTTCCTCTTATCACTGTTTTATAACAGGCATATTTTTAATAATTCCTAAGACTGAATATTTATAAGTGGAATATAGCACTAATTACCATATTTTTAAATGAGAAATCCTTTTGTAAGGTTAATCTTTTGCTAGTTGAGCTCTGTCAAAAGGGAGCACTGCTTAACTCCCTATCTCTGCTATATCAGTTTTCCCATTATTGTGGCCAATGCCATCTTTTCCCTAACGTTCAGCTAACTGCCTTTCATCACTCTTCATTTTAATTAAGGAAACCGCGGATACACCCTGTGATTTCCCCCCCAATACATTTTCTATTGGCTTCTTCTCTTCTTTACTATAAATATTTTAGCCTAAGCCCTAATCATATTCATTGGATCATCTTCCAGTAACTTCTTTCTTGGATTCCCTCTAATTCACCAGCAGGTTCCCGCCGCCCCCCCACCCCATTTTGCAGCACTCTTGTTAAAATCTTACAATGATATTCTCTTACTATATATCAAACTTTCCCTCAGTTATCTTAAAGCACTTCATCCTAGTCTGTCACTCATTTCTGAAACAGCTATTAAACTTCCTCTGTTGTCCGCCTTATTTCCTCCTTGAAATCTCCACATCACTGTCATGCCTGAAATACTTTCTCCTTTTCACTTCATTGGAAATATAACCTATTTTTAATCATTCAGATGGCACTTCAAATTTCTCTTTTTCTAAGAAAATTTTCTAGGCTCATTAAAAGAAAACTAATGTCTTTCTCTAATAAAGCTGCTGGACCACTCTCTTCTCTTGGATCTTCACCTTGATATTTTCAGTCTTGCCCCTAATTTTAAAGTCTTGATTACTTTCCATTATCATCCTTCTAAAGCACATTCTATAATTTATTTCTCAGTGGTCTTCTCTACAGAACACATATTAACAATTTTATTTGCATTAAAGAATGAAATCAGATATTTTCTGATTTAACAATAAATAATGTTGCCATACATGAACAAGTCGCAAAAAAAAACCCAAACCCAGCTTTTCTTACCTCATCAAGAAATGCATTTCAATAAAATATTTATTAAACATTTAAATTAAAATTTATAATATTTGTTTTGATCAACTGTGAATAATTGCAATAATTATTCAGGAAAAATAATACATAGAACCTCATGGTCATCGGAGACTTTAAAATTAAATTTAAATATATATATATAAATTTATCAATATATGTGTGTGTTTCTATTGCAGAGAACTATGACAGGTAATCAATAAAAGGTTTTCAAGATAAAAATATTTCATACTATGAAAGATTTTTGGGGGGATGAAAATATTAATCAAGGAGAAAAAATTTTTAAATATATAAAAAATTTTAAAATATAAAATTTCATGCTACTAAAACAAGAGCTCATATATATATATTTTAAATGAATGATTTTAGGTAGCAAATCCTGGTGGTATTTAGGATTCCATGCATATATTTAAAGAGTATTCTAATAGTCTTGTTTTTAAAAATCAATATTGACAACATTCTGGAAATTAAATCCTTTATAACTACTTTAAGTCAGGATGTATTTAAGATGTTCACTTTAAAAGGTGCAAGGAGGTACACAGTATATACATTTCAAAATTCTTTTGGGAGCATGAGAATAAAAAGTTTGAAAACGAAAGATATCAACAGTTTCCATATCAATGTGTTTACATGAAAATAGATTCCATGCTATGGATACAAGATGGACATGACACAGACATTAAATGGATTTAAACAGAGTTTAATACCTAGTAAAATAAAAAATATACCTTTCATCTATAAATCCCACTTTTGAGGATCTATTTCACAGAAATAAGGTACCAGTTGTGATGATATTCACTGCACAATGCAAAACATGGAGAAAATCCTATCAATGAGTAAGAGAACAACTTAATAATTATGGTACATCCATACTATGCAATATCATATAGCTACATAAAATAATGAGTTAGATCTATAAGGCTATGGGGGATATCCATGATATACTAAGAAATGAAAAAGTCAAAGGCAACTTGCAGAGTAATAGGTATAATATAAACCAATTTTTAAAACACAAAAATCACTACACACATATATATCTCCCCCCCAAAAAAGGTATGGAAAGAAATACACCAACGTGTGTTATCTCAGGAAATTGGGGCAGGAAAAAACCTTTCCTTATATATTTCTACATTCCCTTACAACTTGAATAAGGAGAAAAATAAACACATTTGAGTGTTTTTCAATCTGAAAATAGAATCATGATTTAGAAATAAACAGAAATTCAAGTATTCACTTAAAAATTTAAAAAGTTAACATCCACCAACATGATACTGATTTCTGTGAAAAGACAAAAAAGTGGGTGGGGGGGGAATACAAGATAAAAGGGCACAGAATTTATTTCAATTTTGTGCTATGAACAAATAATTTATTTGGGGCTGCATTATGCAAAATCAAATTAAAACTTACCGTACAACAGTATTGAAGGGCTATTGCATTTAAAGTGTCTCCTTCCTGTATATCTTTTGTTAATACTATAATGTCATCCAGTCTATCTTTCGATGTACTTCTTCGTATTTTTTCTTTTCCTCTGGATCGAAGCTCATACACTTCAGCATCCTCCTCCAACATATCATTGTCTGTACAATTTCCAAATGCATGTACTTGACCACTTGAATGAACTCCTGGAAGAGGAAAACTACGATTCTGATGCCTCCCTGCCATAATGTCAAAATCTGGTAGGGAAAGAAGGCAGAGAAAACTTTGGAATGTAGCTGATCCATTTGACTGATTTACATGAATCTTATATTCAGGACACTTTATCTTTTGTTTTTTAAAGAATGGTTTTAGGTTCAAGTTTTAAAGTTGTTGAAGTACAATGAACGTAATTGGCAATGGAGACAATGGGATGGGAGGAAGAAGTAATCCATTCTTATAGACCATATATCACAAAACATGGTGATGATTACATTTTAACAAGGGCAAATTGCTATATTTTTTTAGGTCAAAAAATTAAGTTTCCCCATTCTGAGTATGTGAAGAAAATTACAGAAATAATTTTGTATTATGTCTTAAAAACGTGTGATCATATATACAATTTACAGATCTGATAGAATCAAAGTATATGTTTTATATGTACACACACAACACTTTTATGAACCCCAAACTTTGAGTTGTTCTGCATTTTAAGTTCCATGGGATTGAACTGTCTTTTGAACTCCCTACCTACTTCCCTGGATCACGTTGATTTCAGTGTTTTTATTTAGTATAGTATGTGCCTTCTATACAGGTCATAATTTTGCTCTCAACCAGGGATTTTTCTTCCCTGGCAGCTTTTCACCAAACTTTAACTTACCAAAGTCCTCATGAAACTCAATTTATGGTCTATAAAGATTGCGAACAGATTATAAGTTCTACATTCATTTCTACTTCAGAAAAGACATCTTAAGACTGACTGAGATGAGAGCTGACCTAAGTGTACTCACTCTCAACTCACCTTCATCAAGTTAATCTATCCTCATTAAAAAAGAACAATAAGCGGGAGAAGTTCTCCGATGGGAAGGGCACTGGGTGCTACATGTTCCGAATGGATGGCTTTGTTGTGGGGATGCCACGATGCATGGCAATGCTGCCCGTGTCATCAACCACTCCTGTGAGCCCAACTGCTTCTCTCAAGTCACCCATGTGGAGCATGGCAATGCTGCCCGTGTCATCAACCACTCCTGTGAGCCCAACTGCTTCTCTCAAGTCACCCATGTGGAGGGCCAGAAGCCCATCATCATCTTCACCTACCCTGCACTGCACCCTGCATGGTGAGGAGCTCACCTATGACTACAAGTGCACCACTGACAATGCCAGCACCAAGCTGCCCTGCAACCGTGGCGCCAAGTGCTGCTGAAGCTGTGGCTACCTGCCACAGCCCCTGCTGCCAGCTTGCCCCTAGCCTGGGGACTCCCTCATCCCTCCCAGAGCATCTCACCCCACCCTCATGTTCAGGGTGGATGTGGGCATGCAGGTGGTAAGGGCCCTGCCTCCACCCCTCCAGCCCGCCCACCCAGCAATCACCCCCTTCCTGCCCTGGGGGCCCAGAACAGATACTGTACAGAGGTTTCTAAATCCCTTCTTATCTATATTAAGAGGGTAGGATCCCAGGTGGAAACCAGATCCTCGCCCCCATAAAGTCTGTCAATGTTAAAAACAAAAAACAATACAAGAACATAAAAAACTATTACCACATTCACAGTTTTAGCTTCATATTAATTGTTCACATAAGAAAGGATAGTAGATTGTTCTCAATTATTGTGAAAGATGGAGAGTAGAGAGGTAGTAAGAGGAATTTGGGGAGATAAATACTTAAGGCTTAATGATGTGGCTCAGATATGAAAAGAAATTAGTTAAGGATCACACCAAGACTTCTGATTTGCATCCCTGAGTAAACGGTGGTGCCATTCTCTAAGATCTGAAACACTGGAAGAAGAGCTTGGTGGGGGCGGGGGGCTTGGTAACTTTGACTGTAAATTCCTTTAAGACAACCAAAAAGAATGTCAAGTAGTCAAGTGGGCTATGTAGTCAAATTCAGAAAGGTCTGGGTGATATAATTTCATGACTCATCCGCACATAGGTGGAAACTGAAGCTGTGTAGATGAGATTAGAGAAAGAGAGACAGAGACAGAGACAGAGAGAGACACAGAGAGAGAGAGAGGGAGAGAGAGAGGGAGAGAGCGCACGCAGAATAAGAGGGTCCAAGACTGACCCTTGAAGAACTGCTACGTTTAATACCTAGACGAAGGAAAATCAGACTGCAAAGACGAAAAGAAGTGTTCAGAGGAGTAGGAAACCAAGAAAATGTTGTGCCATAGAAGCCAAGACTAAATGATGTATCAAAGGCAGTTGTGAATACTATGGACAAGTACCAGGTGAAAAAGAAAAAAATCAAAAAAGACCAACTCCAGAAGTCTGAATTTGTAATATACATGACAATAGATTACATACTCTCTATGTTGGGACATACTTTAAAATTTGGGGAACTATTTCATATCATTGAATAGAACCCTTGAAAACCAGTTTCTGACTCTGCTCTATGGCAACACTGTAATGCTTCAAAAACTCAAAGGTTTCTATTCAGATAACATAAATAATAGCTATATATTAAGTCGATAATTTCACCTGTTCCCCCAAGAGCTACATTATTTATTACCATGAACTGGAATTCCTAACTCAACAGCCACCCAACTAAAGAAAGCTACCACATTTTACATCTTAAAAGCAGTTTTAAGTCACACCTATTCCTTCAAGGAATTCTAACAAGTGACAACTCTAACAAGCTTAAACTTGTTTTAATACAATAATAAATTAAGGATGCTTTATTTTTATTCTGTTCTCAAAAAAGTTGAAAGAGTGGAGTATCTCACCTTCATCTAAAACAGATAATGATTTTATTTCCACTTATTTTACAGTCTTTCCTGTCTTTAATGTAGGGAATGTCTGTGAATCCTGTGGATTCCTAGGCAAAATTTTATACATATGTACATTTTTCTGGGGATAATATTTATTGTTTTCATATCCTCAAAAAGTTTAAAAAGTTATGAACCACTTAATATACAGCAATTTACCCATGGCTATACTGACTCAGTTATGCTGCCCTTTAGACGTTTTTCCCCTGATAATTTGGTCTTAGAGCCCCAAACTGGCTTAGTACAGCTGAAATTCACTGAGCAATGCCCCAAAGCCATTTTAGATACTTATATCAACGTCTCTCCATGATATATTGCTAAATAATATTTAAAGACTAGAACGTCATCTGTTTCACGATCTCGTCACTCCGCTTGGAATGAAACGCAGGCAGTAGAATACCACAAACTGTGTAGTTTGTTTGTGGACAATCAAGAATTGGTTGTGTCCCTAATTGACGCGAAAAGGTAGACTCTGGCCCAGGCATATAATTATCTGAGCCAACTATATACAGATTAGAAAGTACACAGTATTCAAGTCATCTGGTTCAATTCTCTTCACCTGTCATACTTCTCTTAAGGCAGGAAAAAAAGCACGAATACCCCCTTCAGAAAACTGAAACAAGCCTGCAAGAGTAATCCAATGGATACCGTGTTGAAGCACTCATCAGCTAGCTCACTTTCTGACTGAAAATGATTTCCCAAACGCCTTCGTGCTGCATAAATGCTGTTGGGTGTTTCGCTTTGACATTCCTTAAGCAGAGAGCAATAAAAGGGCCACAGGTCACAATCTAGTTCAGCACTGGGCCAGTATCACAGGGACTGTACCTGCCACGGCCAATTCAGTTTCTAAAAACTTAACTTCCCTCCTCCTCCTTTCCACACGTCTTGTTTTTTCTTTCCCTGTTACCCCCTGCGAGAATTAAATCTCAGATCTCTATCTTACACCATCACACTTGGACGACGTGGACGAGATGCTGTCAACGAATATTCAACAGAGACACGAAGTTGTGGGAGAAATGTAGTGTGTCTAGGTGGGAAATGCGCTGCTCCGGAATTGGGGCAAGTAGGAGTCCTTCCTCTGAGCCTCAGTTTCCCGGACAGTGTAACAAGGGGCTTTGGTGGAGCTGGTCTCGAAGGTCTCCCCTGCCTCGGAGTGTCTTCCACGCGGGCCGGGGTCCAAGCCCCAACCAGGCGCCTCGCCACATCTGCGGCCGCGGGGTCCGCGCCGCCTCCAGCGAGGGTGCAGCTAGGGCCCAACCCCGCCGGCCGGGACCCGGCCACCCCCGATCTCTCACCACCATCTTTACCTGTCCCGTTAGCAGGCGGGACTCAACGAGGAGACGGCTACCAAGTCCGCCGCCGCCGCCGCCGCCAGGGCTGCCGTCCCGGGCCAGTTCATGGCCAAGCCTCCGTTTTTGGCTGCCCCTGTCGACCGTCACCGCCGCCGCCAACGTCTCGGCCTTTAGTGCCGTGCGCCGCCGCCACGTCCGCAAACCTGCCGTGCGTCATCGCGTCAAGTGGGCGGAGGTGGGAAGGGACCTGGAGGAGGCGGGGGCCGGGGCGCGAGGGCGAGCCCAGAACCTGGGGCTCCCCAACCACAGGCCTACGCGGGCGCGCAGGCGCAGAGATTCCGCCGCAGCCCAGGAGTAGGGTCCGGTTCCAGCCCCGCCCCTGACTCCTCCCCTTCGGCCCCGCCCCTTCATCTCCAGTACGTAATAGATCCAGGGCCAAGGCCCGGGGCTAACCCGGCGGCCCGGGGCGACCTTCCGGGTGCGCCTTTGTCCTTCGTTCGCACAGCGGTGGCAAAGGCTGGCTAGAAAACACTGAGGGGGGAGGTGCTGGGGATTTGTCGGCGGCTGTTGTGCATTTCCTCTTGCTCGGCATCTGGAGGTTTCTGTGTGATGGGGAAGGACTCCCCAAAGCATAGTATCGACATCCATGTTTTAGATTGTTCTGTGCTTCTGACGCTTCCTGCTGAATCCTCTAGACTCCTGCAGAAAAGACAAAATGCTGGAGAAAAAACCCTTGGGCGGCGGGAGACAGTTGTTTCAGCCTTTGTGTTTTTAGGTGAGGAAAGTGAGCCACCTAGAGTTAGGCCCCGGGAAGTAATTGCCCTCGAGCCCTGGTTCCAGGCTTCCTATTCTCAATGAGACAAGGCTGTCTACAAGTTATAACTTAACTTATTTTGTTTTGAAAATTAACTGAAAGTATACCAAGTCAGTTTTGGAGTCAATAAGATATTAGTTTGTAAAATGACAAATTCATGACCTCATATATGATTCTTCTCAGAAATTTACTGAATGAGTATGATAATGTGTTTGAATTTATGTAAATGAGTGTAAAGCGTTTTAACGATGTGCCTAATGTCTCCCAGTGTTGACGTTAGACTTTGCACTTTGACGACCGTGCTGTCTTATAACAATATACATTTTAGACCCAAACAGGCAGGGTGCAGGGTGCAGGGCACTTCTTTTCAGAATGTCTGAATATTTATGCATCATGAAACCTTTGAAGCTTTGTTTTAAATTATTCTCAAAGAGTATGTTTTTTGTTTTCTGGGAAGTGCCTCAGTAAAGGTTAGGAATTCTGCATTGCAATATTTTTCTTTTATTTGAGGGGATAGGCACTGCGCTCCACAATCTGCAAAAAGAACTGGAGGAGAAGAAGACTTAAAAAAAAAATGTTTTTTAAGTTTGTCGGAGCTGTTCTGTATGCTGTTGCCCTTGTGACACCCCTGTCTGTAACCATTTATCACTGAGACATTTTCTCATCGGTAAACAAAGGATATATTCCCTACTTGATGTGTAGGGCTCAAGCTGCTCAGCCTTCATGAATGTTAATGTGAATACAACCTTCTTTCTGCATATAGGTTACTTTTCTTATTTTAATGTCAATAGGCAGTGGAATCCATGTGAAAGCCCAAGAGATAGAATTTCAAGCACTTCTACAGGACTGCTACCTGTTTCCTTTGTATAAATACTTTCTCAATGACATGTGCATGCTCTTGAACCATTATTTATATTTGACAAAGGTGCAGTTATTGAGCTTTTTACAAAAAGACAGTAATAGAATTATATCTTATTATTAGAATACACAAAGGAAGCAGTTAGCCATGAATTTTGGCCAAGTTCCAAAAAGCTGGCCAGAAGGAACAAGTACTTTGTCCTTGAGAAAAAGGATGTGCCTAGTGCTGAGCAAGGCCACAAGGATTTTCAGTTTTTTTAGATCTCATCTGACACAGTTTTTATTAAAAGGCTGTAGACGAAAGAATACGTAGTTTCTATGAATGTGTATTTCTGACATTAAACATTTAGGTTTTGTGGTTTGCCCCAGAATAAAAATTGTATTTTAGTAAGAGTGTAAAGTGATGCAACCAGTTAGGAGTGTTACTTGGAAATGTGAAAGTTAAAAATGCAATTGACTGAACTAGTACATTGCAAAGTAATTACCTTGGATTCACTTACAGATAAACATGTGTAAGATTTAACAGATAGGTTCAGGAATGTTTACTACAGTAATAGCCAAAAATCTGAAAATATTCTAAATGTTCATCAATAGCAGACTGGAAACTTCTGGTACATTTAAATAATGCAATATTATGCCTTTGCTCAAAACAATGAAGTTGTTTTTCTTCTGATTTATTCATTCATTTACCTAACACATTTTTTCTGGAGAAAAAGTATTTGTGAGACCTTTGTTCTAGGCATTGGGGATACAATGCTTAAAAAGACAAAGTTTCCTTATTCATGGAGCTTCCATTACTAGGTACATGGAAAGGTCTCCAAAATGTATTTTAAAGAGAAAACAGTAAGCTGCCACATAGAAGGTATGTTATTCTTTTGTAATAAAATTTTAAATGCACAGCCCTCATCGCCCACCCCCCCACACACATTCATATATCTATATAGGAAAATGCATTTAATTTTTCTTTCTAGAAAATAACTAAAGGAATTTTTAACAGTGGTTGAAAGGACTAGATGCGGCAGGAAACTTTGCCTTTTCTTTTTAGACCTCTCTACATAGACTGAATTTTTATTACCATGTGCTTTTATTATTATTTAAAAATATTAAGACTGAACACATATTATTGATGAATAACTGGACTTGTTTTATCCACAGTTAACCAATAGTCAACCATGCACCCCCTTAATCATTCCTGAGTCTCTTTGTACTTTGTGTGCAAGTAGTGAGTGTTTGTAAAAAAGAACCAGATCAAATCTGGTTCTTGGAAATCAAAAAAAATGAAAGAGTAATGGAACATTTAATTCTTTCTATATTTCTTCTTTATTTCCCTCTGCCAGATTTCTTTCATCCTTTTATCAGCCGTTCCTTCTCATTCTACTTTCTAGAAGCAAAAGACTGTAGTACACCAAGGAAATACTTAAATGAATTTAAAACTGGATTATGAGATGAAACCTAAAAAAAACCCCTCATCTCTGATCTTCAAACTATCTATATATAGAAAAAATTATTGTGTCTCTTCTCCAAAAGTCTTGAAAAAAACAAACAAACCAGACTGCATGATTCAGATTATGTTCTGCTAGAGATAAACCAGATGAGCTCCCTAGTTGCTGTTCACCCTGTGATTTTAAAGCATAGCGATTATCATAATCACAGCTCTGCCATAATGTAGATAAAAGAAGAGTCAAGCATACTTCAGGAATTCAGAGTTGCTTATAAATGCATTTATATATGCAAATATAAATGCTTATAAATGAAAGTAAATGTAATTCAGGGATATTAACTGTGACTTGAATGACTTCAAAAGTCTCTATCTATACAGACGTTACTAGATGAAAACTAGACTCAAAATACTATTCTTAAATTCTTTAGCTAAGTAGTTGTTACACATAGAAAGCAATAGTTATATATGTTTACAATTAAGTAGACTATAGTTTTTTTTTTTAATAAATTTATTTATTTTTGGCTGCGTTGGCTCTTCGTTGCTGCACACGGGCCTTCTCTAATTGCGGTGAGCCAGGTCTACTCATCGTTGCAGTGCACGGGCTTCTCATTGTGGTGGCTTCTCTTGTTGCGGAGCACGGGCTCTAGGCATGCGGACTTCAGTAGTTGTGGCTCGCGGGCTCTAGAGCGCAGGCTCGGTAGTTGTGGCGCACGGGCTTAGTTGCTTCGTGGCACGTGGGATCTTCCTGGACCAGGGCTCGAATCCACGTCCTCTGCATTGGCAGGTGGATTCTTAACCACTGCACCACCAGGGAAGTCCCAAGTAGACTATAATTTGAAATGCCTTGTTTCCTGTGAGCTCTACAATTACTGTGGCCACATAAGTAAATTGGGGCAGGTGAATGCCCTAGAATCTATAACCTGCTTGCTGTTTTGCCTACTCCTCCAACGACCTATGATGGTCAGAAAGAATTAATTGAGTCCACTTCACCAAAGGAGAACATGATAGATGACCCAGTCAGTGGAACTGGGTGAAGGCATCTGGAATTGGAGGACAAGTCAAAATAAAGTCCAGAGAGTGGATATCCAGTTAGATTTCTCAGGTATTCAGTAATGTGTTCATGGAGTCAGGAAGATCAGGAGGTGGGGAAGCATAAAGAAAAAATGAAGACATACATGGAAAGATCTCCAAAATGAAGACACAAAAGTGTTTTCGGGCTTCCCTGGTGGCGCAGTGGTTGAGAATCTGCCTGCTAATGCAGGGGACACGGGTTCGAGCCCTGGCCTGGGAAGGTCCCACATGCCGCAGAGCAACTGGGCCCGTGAGCCACAACTACTGAGCCTGCACGTCTGGAGCCTGTGCTCTCCGCAGCAAGAGAGGCCGCGATAGTGAGAGGCCCGCGCATCGCGATGAAGAGTGGCCCCCGCTTACCACAACTAGAGAAAGCCCTCACACAGAAACGAAGACCCAACACAGCCAAAATAAATAAATAAATAAATAAATCAATCAAACATACGCCAAAAAAAAAAAAAAGTGTTTTCTTGTTCTAGTCTAGGTCTTTCCAGATAGAGTACACTCCCGTGACAGTCCTTAGCTTAACCAACAGTATTTGAAAAGACAAGATAGAAATTCAAAGCAAAGCTTCCATGCCCATCCATATAAAGAATCATAGAACAGCACGGTGCATATACCTAATGAGAAGGTAGTGCTCATCTGACAAAATATAGACAGAAATTACATCTATTCATTTGACAAATATTAACTAAGCACTTACTGGGTTTCAGGCTCTGTTTTAAGCACTGGGGATCTGTAGTAAACAATCAGGCCCAAATCCTTGTTTTCATGGAGCTGAGTTTCTTGTGGTGGAAGAGAGATAAAATAAATAAATGAAACATTAGTACGTTAGATAGTGATAATTTAATAGAGGAAAATTAAGTAGGGAAGGAGGTTGCCGTAGTTTGTTGTTTTTATTGAAGTATAGTTGATTTACAATGTTATGCCAATCTCTACTGTACAGCAAAGTGACTCAGTTATATACATATAGACATTCTTTTTTGCAGTGTTTTGGGTAGGGGGAGTTGCTTTTGCAATTGGGTAGGTAAGGAAAGGCCTGATTGAAAAATTGATAGACACAGGCCTGAAGAGAGTCAGTTTGTGAGCCATGTTGGCACATGGGAGGAGAGCTTGCCAGGCAGAAGGAACAGCCAAGTGCCAGGTCTAGAGGAACTGTGCAGTGTATTGGAGGGACAGCAAGAAGGCCTGCGTGGCTGGAGTGGATTGCACAAGGTCAGAGAGCAACAGGACATGAGGTTAGAGGGAGACAAATCGGATAGGACTTTGTAGGCCATTCCCAGGACTTGGACTTTTACTCCCAGAAAGATGGGAAACCATGGGAGGGTTTGGAGCAGAGGAGGACATTATCTACCTTTTAAATGGATCATTTTAAAAGGTAGAACTCATAGAAGCAGGTAGGTCAGTTAGGAGGCTATTGCAGTAACTGGAGCAGGAAAGAGGTTGGCGTGAATCAGAGAGAACATAATATATCAGATTAATTTGGATTAAAAATACTTGGTTTAAAAATATTTTTTCAAAGCACCCAAATTCGTGAGGTTGCTCCATTTTGGTTTTTAAGATATTTTTCACTGGTTCCTTCTTGTATACCTTCATTAGTGAGTCTGTTTTCCCTGTTAATACAAAATAAGCCAGATTTACCACTGTAGCAATTGTTGCATCTAAGTTTCCCTTCTCCCTTCTCACCATGTTTTCTTTTATTTACAGTTAAGGTTGAGCTGATTTTTTTCCTCTTTTTTCCAAGCTTTAATCCTATCGGGCTTCTAAATCCTTTCAGAATTATTTGAAGCAAAGAATGCCTGCTGACTTCAAAGAGGGTTTCACACTTGGATTTACCCGCTGGGGCATATAACGAGAGTAGTGGAAACTTCCTTCCTTTCCACAGAATAGTGAGTTTGGCAATGGTATATGTTGACCAGTGAACAGTCTGTTAAGAAGAAACACATTGAAACTCATTTTTTTTTTAATCTGTTATTTTGAAAAGGACTTATTTTCCTTTCTAATATTCTAAATCTAATCTGTTATTTTATAGGAGAATCAATTTGTATTAATAGAAACTTGATTTACTTCCCTTTTATTACTTTGCCTTTAAGGTTACACTATAGATTTGGTTATCTATAGCATAACTTAATATAAATGAATAATTTGTTTATAAAGATATCTAAATCTTATTGCTTCACTACAGCAGTCCTCAAAAGAAAATTCCTTGTGTATTACTCTTGGCTTTGTGAAAGACAATTTATATAGATTTTATAATTAATGCTGATGCAAAAGAAGGGATTAGCTTGAGAAAGAATGATTCTTTGTATAATGGTTGCTCATAAGACAAAAGCCATTAAAACCATTACATAATCTAGTATGGTGAAATAGATATGCTAGCTTTTCTGCTTTATTTGGTTTTAGCAACTGGATGGGATAGAGTTTGGTGGTGAAAGGGATGTGAATACATGAAAGGGTTTATAATAAATCTTTTTTCTGCCTGCCTTGTCCTACCTTCCATGAGCCATATTCACCTTTCTCTAAATATCTGTCCTTTCCCCATTAAAATTCCAATTTCATAATAATTGAAATTGGGGACTACTATTGCTGTTTGGGTGTGTGTAATGAGAGCACCTAAAGGCATTGCTAGTAGACTGGAAAACTTCAACAAGGAGATTATGATAAGAATGGTAACATCCACTTCTTTCAACATTTGTGAAGTTAAGGCAGTCTTATGCAAAACTGACATTTCAATAGCTATACCAGCTTTTGTCAAAGTGTGGTCTGCCAAACTTGTCTAAGTGTGGTCTTGCCAATCCCCAAGACTCCTTCATAGAGTCCTCAAGGTCAAAACTATTTTTGCAATAATTCTAAGAAGTTATTTGCCTTGCTCACCGTGGTATCATTTGTACTTGCGTGAATGAATCAAGGCCGTGGCATCAAACTATATTAATAGTCATTATATTGCTCACTGCTACATACTCATTTTTTATTTTTAATTTTATTTATTTATTCATTTATTTGGCCGTGCCGCGCAGCTTGCAGGATCTTAGTTCCCCAACCAGGGATCGAATCCGGGCCTGCAGCAGTGAAAGGGCCAAGTCCTAACCACTGGACTGCCAGGGAATTCCCCATACTCATTTTTTTTTTAAAAAAAAACCTTTACTTGAGAATGTTCCTTAATTATTAAATTTCAACCCTTGACTACTTAGTTTTATTATTATTCTTTCTGATGAAATGGTAAAGCTGCATAAAGGTCTTCTACTACATATCAAAGTACAGTGGTTGTTTGGAAGAAAAGCCCTTGAGTTGAGTTGGAAGCTGAACAAGCCATTTTTATCATCAGACACAAATTTAATAGAAAGAATGACTGATAGAAAAACTATGGTCAATAAGACTTGGATATTTGGTGGACATTTTCTTGAAAATGGACAGAGTAAGCCAGTTACTTCAAGGAAAACAAGACAGCATTTGCTACCATTGATAAAATTCAAGCTTTATCTCAAACAAAAATTAGATTTTAGAAAACTTTTATTGCCTCTATAAGTTTGGCCGCTTCCCAAAACTGAAAGAATTGAAATTGGTGGTGATGAAATTGGTGGTGATATTATAATAACATGGTTTTTCAAATATCATATTATGAAAAGTATCAACACTTAAAAAATGTTCATAACTCAGTATACCTAATATTTTCCAAATGTACAGTGTGACAAAATCATGCACAGATAAAAGATGCATTTAAAGTATAAGGCCAAGGGGGACTTCCCTGGTGTCTGAGACTCTGCGCTCCCAATGTAGGGGGCCCGGGTTCCATCCCTGATCAGGAAACTAGATCCTGTATGCCGCAGCTAAGACCTGGTACAGCCAAATAAATAAATAAATATTTTTAAAAAATAATAAAGTATAAGACCAAGGGATTTTAATGTGAGTAAATAAAAAATGCTTATTGATACGATTTCACATGCCACATTGCAGCTAACCTTTAAGAAACTATCACTTACTGAGACTTGATATAGTTATCAAAGAAAATATCTATAATTATCTGAAAAACTTGCTAAAATTCTTTTTTTCCTATCCTAACTAAATATATATGAGAAGTTGGATTTTCTTCATATACTTCCACCAAAACAATATATAACAACAGACTGAATGCAGAGCAAACAGAAGAATCCACCTGTCTTTAGTGCTAATAAATACCTTTAGCAAAGTTGTGGGATGCAAGATCAATGCATAAAAATCACTAGTATTTCTATACACTGCAATGAACAATCTGAAAGAAAATTTAGAAAATAATTCCATTTATTATAGCACTGAAAAGAATAAACACTTAGGAATATATTTAACCAAGAAGGTGCAAGACTTGTGCACAAAAAACTACAAAACAATGCCAAAAAAATTAAAACAACATCAATAAATGGAAAGACATCCTGTATTCATGGATTGGAAGACTTATGATTGTTAAGATGGAAATACTCCCCAAAAGTGATCTACAGTTTCAATGCAATCTCTATGAAAACCCCAATGGACTTAGAAATGGAAAAGCTAATCCTAACATTCATAACAAATGGCAAGGGATTCCAAACAGTCAAAACACTCTTAACAAAAAAAAAAGCAAAGTTGGAGGACTCATGTTTCCCAATTTCAAAACTTACCACAAAGCTAAACTAATCAATACAGTGTTGTACTGGCATAAGGATAGACATATAGAATTTATTCAATGGAATAAAATTGAGTTCAGAAATAAACCTATACATCTATAGTCAATTGATTTCTTCTTTTTTTCTTTTTTATTGATTTTTTTAAAATTATTTTAACTTTTTTAAAACTTCTTTTAATTGAGTTAGAGCTGATATACAATATTATATAAGTTACCAGTGTACAATATAGTCATTCATAGTTTTTAAAGGTTATAGTCCATTTATAGTTATTATAAAATATTGTCTACAGTCCCTGTGTTATATAGTATATCCTTGTAGCTTACTTTATGCATAATAGTTTCTGCCTCTTAATCCCCTAGCTCTATATTGCCCCTCTCTCCTTCCCTCTCCCCACTGGTAACCATCAGTTTTTTTTCTATACCTGTGAGTTGGTTTCTTTTTTGTTATATTCACTAGTTTGTTGTATTTTTTGGATTCCACATATAAGTGACATCATATGGTATTTGTCTATTTCTGTCTAACTTATTTTATGTAGCATAATACCCTCCAAGTCCATCCATGTTGTTACAAATGGCAAAATTTCATTCTTTTTTATGGCTGAGTGGTATTCCATTGTATGTATTACCAATCTTCTTTAGTCATTCTTCTGTGCCTGGACAGAAGATCACTTCCATATCTTGGCAATTGTAAATAATGCTGCTATGAACTTTGAGGTGTGTGTATCTTTTCGAATTAGTGTTTTTGTTTTTGTTTTTTATATATACCCAGGAGTGGAATTTCTGGGTCATGTGGTAATTCAACTTTTAGTTTTTTGAGAAATCTCCATACTGTTATCTACAGTGGCTGTACCAATTTACATTCCCAGCAAAAATATATGAGAGTTGCCTTTTCTCCAGATCCTCTCCAACATTTGTTATTTGTGTTCATTTTGAAGATAGCCATTCTGACAAGTGTGAGGTGATATCTCATTGTGGTTTTGATTTGCATTTCCCTGATGATTAGTGATGGTGAGCATCTTTTCATCTGCGTGTTGGCCCTCTGCATTTCCTCTTTAGAAAAATGTTTATTCAGATCTTCTGCCCATTAAAAAAAATTTTTTTTGATGTTGAGTTGTATGAGCTGTTTACATATGTTGGATATTAATCCCTTATCAATCATATCATTTGCAAATATTTTCTCCCATTCAGTAAGTTGTTTATTTGTTTTGTTGATGGTTTCCTTTGCTGTGCAAAAGGAATAAACTTACCTCAGGAGATAAAAGACGTGTATTCAGAAAACTATAAGACACTGATGAAAGAAATTGAAGAAAACACAAAAAGATGGAAAGATATACTGTGTTCTTGAATTGGAAGAATTAGTATTGTTAAAATGACCATACTACCCAAGGAAATCTACAGATTCAATGCAATCCCTATCAAAATACCAATGACGTTTTTCACTGAACTAGAACAAATATTATACTTAAAAATTTTGCAAGGAAACACAAAAGACTTTGAATAGCCAAGACAATCTTGAGAAAGAAGAACAGAGCTTCAGGAATCACGCTCCCTAACTTCAGACTATACTGCAAAGCTACAGTCATCAAAACCGTATGGTACTGGCACATAGATCAATGGAAAAGGATAGAGAGCCCAGAAACAAACCCACACACTTATGGTCAGTTAATCTATGACAAAGGAGGCAAGAATATACAATGGAGAAATGACAGTCTCTTCAATAAGTGGAGCTGGGAAAACTGGACAGCTGTATGTAAAAGAATGATATTAGAACATTCTCTAACACCATACACAAAAATAAACTCAAAATGGATTAAAGACTTAAATCTAAGACTGGCTACTATAAAACTACTAGAGGAAAACGTAGGCAGAACACTCTTTGACATAAATCCAAATTTTTTTGGATCTGTCTCCTAGAGTAATGGAAATAAAAACAAACAAATGGGACCTAATTAAACTTAAAAGCTTTTACACAGCAAAGGAAACCATAAACAAAATGAAAAGACAACCTATGGACTGGGGAAAAATATTTGTAAATGATACTACTGACATGGGATTAATTTCCAAAATATACAAACAGCTCATATAGCTTAGTATAAAAAAAAAAAGAAAACAATAAAAAATGTGCAGAAGACCTAAATAGACATTTCTCCAGAGAAGACATACAGATGGCCAACAAGCACACGAAAAGATGCTCAACATCACTAATTATTAGAAAAATGTAAATCAAAACTGCAATGAGGTATCACTTCATACCAATCAGAATGGCCACATTAAAAAGTCTACAAATAATAAATGCTGGAGAGGGTGTGGAGAAAAGGGAACCCTCCTACACTGTTGGTGGGAATGTAAATTGGTTCAGCCACTATGGAGAACAGTATGGAGGTTCCTTTAAAAACTAAAAATAGAGATACCATATGATCCAGGGATCCCATTCCTGGGCATATATCTGGAGAAAACTATAATTCAAAAAGATACCTGCACCCCAATGTTCCTTGCAGCACTATTCACAATAGCCAAGACATGGAAGCAACCTAAATGTCCATCGACAGATGAATGGATAAAGAAGATGTGGTATATATGTACAGTGGAATGTTAGGAAAGATGTTAGGAAATTCATAATTCAGTACAGTACTTCAATTTGACAAATGTATAATAATTTCAAATGTGATTTTTCCTGTTATCTAGGTAGCTATGCTAATAATACATAATTTACTGATTATTTATTATGTGCCAGGTATTGTTCTAAGAGATTTATTATGTGTATTGTACTATTATTTTTATTTTTAATATAATATTTTGAAGAATAATTTGAGAATAAGGTACAGACTTCATGACGCTTCATCCCTAAATACCTCAGCATATGTTATGTTTCCTGAGAAGGAAGACATTAACTCAAGAAATATAATATGATACAATCTTATTCTCTAATATTCAGTTTACATGTAGACATCCAAGATTGTCCTGATTATGTCCTTTATCTGATTTTCTTTTTGTGTTTATTTATTTATTTTAAAATGAGATCCAAGATTTAATCAAGGTTCATGCATTGCATTTAGTTGTCATGCCTCTTGAGTTTCTTTTAATTCAGAAGAGTTCCCCAGCTCTCCTCCCCCATCTCAGTTACTTTATCTTACACAACTTTGATATTTTTGAGAAATCTAGTCTGCAGTTGTTTTGTAGCTGTACCTCAATTTGGATTTGTTTGATTGTCTTCTCATGATTAGATTCAGGTTAAATTTGGGGGGACAAGAATCCTACATGGGTGATGTTGGGTACTTCTCAGTGCATCATATCAAAAGACACACAATGTGCAGATTTGCCTCCTTATTGGGGACCAGGCACTTTTCTAAGTACTTAACACACTTAATTTTAAAACAATTTATGTTGTAGGTATTTCTTTTATTTCTTATGGGTTCCAGTACTTTGTAAGGATGCTGAGAGATTGTGTCTTGTCTAAGGTCAGCTAGCTAGTAAATAGTATAGAGCAGAGTTCTGAGCTCAGTTGTTATAGAATCTGCAAAATTAACCACTAACTAACATTGTAAAGAGACTGATAACTGGTTTTGTGATTTTTATCTTTTACCTACAGGGTATATAAGTGGAATCCAGGAGATTGATCTTGAGGCTTGTCGTGAGAATTCCTTTGGAGAGAGCTGTCATTGTGCTGTGCATTCCACTCTGCCACCCCCAGGCAAGAGTGGTAGAGAGTCAGAGAATCGCTTAGGGAACTTGACATGGAGTTTGAGGGACAGATAGACTGGTACCTGACTCATCCTAAAAAAGTCAAAAGGTGAGTTTGACGCTGCTCTGAGTCAGAGTGATGGCAAGGGAAAGGTGTGGTGTTCTGAGGGTCAGTTGTGGACATGAGAGAGAATCTAGATCGTTTAAAGATACCGCACTCAAGAGATATATCTGGAAGAATGAAGCGACCCCCTACCAAGAGGATCTGTGACAGACTGTGAGCAGGCAGGGCCTGAAAGGTTAATTATAAGTGGCCTGCCCAGGGAAACATAGCCCTCCTGTGTCGGAGATCCCCATAGATGAGACTCTTCGAAGAACTCATTTAGGAAAGAACATTTCTTTACCTCTATATATCTCTTTCCCTTCTTTCCAACCCTGAAGGACCCATAAAAGAGCACAGTAAAATGGATAAGTTTAAGAGTTGGGAGGAATCGAGAAAAAGAATGACAATGCCCTCCTTCTCCATTGTAGGTTTTATCACCTGGATCAGACTCAAGCAAGAACAGACTGACTCTCAAAGCATAAATGGGAGGGAGGTTAAGCTTTGCTTATACTATCTGAGCATGAGATCATTTGTTAGTAATTGAAAAGTGAATGTGAAACATGGGATCCACCCAAGATTTCATCCTGGGACAGAGAAGAATGCAGCATAGCTTTAATGAGTCAGTGGTGAGAAAGAACAAAACTGAGTTAATTTAATAAACTGGCTACTTTGATGTGGAACCGCTTTCCAGTATTTCTCCTCAGGTAACTCTGGAAAACAGCTTCATCCTCCATCACTGCCAGACTGCCTCTGATCTTTGACTTTAATTTAGGAAGAGTTGTTTAATGGTTATTCTCCTTCTGGGAAATGTCCAGAGATGTGTGCTAAGCACAGTTTTGTGAACTGCAAACAGTGTGAACTGCAAACAGAACTTTTCCAGTTGTTGAATGGAGGAGATTATCACTGACAACATAATATTTTTCAGTAGTACCACCCAAATCCTGCCCCTACAATGGGAGCCAACCACAGTTGTGTGAGCATGGGCCAAGCATTTGTTGGGATACCCATTCTGCTCTGGCCGTTGAGCCTGGAATATGGACAGTGCTTGTCCACTTCCCCATCCGACTCCCAGTACTACATCTTTAAACTAGGTTGTGCAGGCAGCACTCAGTGGCAAAGTTCTTTGTCTCTTTCAACTCAGTCCCATTCTGCCCCTCTTCTTGCTTCCCATTCTTCTCTCCTTTCACACTGTTCCTAAGATGAGACAGCTTCTCATCTTTAGCTTCTCATCTTTTCTCATCTCAGCTTTCTCTCTTCTCTCATCTCAGAAGGCTTTACCTTCTGTTTTCCAGCACTAGGCTTTCTCTCGAGACCCTGGAGGAGATGTGGTATTTCTGATTGGAGGTAGGATGGTCATCCATAGTAGGACCTGCTTTTGCCCTCTAGTTCCATTTGGGTTAAATTCCACTCAGTCCCACTCCAGCAGCCCTACACCTCCCTCTCAGCTCCTCCAATCCCTCAATGCACCCACACTACCTGCTTCTGGGCCCCTCAAAGTAGCAAAGGGAGGAAGCCTGGCACATTGTTTATGTCCCCATTTTGTAGAAGGGTTATAGGAGCAGAGTCGATCTGGAAAAGAGTTTTCTCCTCCTACCATCATCTCAAATAGAGAAGGGCCTCCACTGAAGTGCCTCACGACTGTCTGAGAGTAGCCCTAACAGAAGGACAAGTGAAAAATTTTAAGTAAGTAACTGTAAGTATATCCAACTTATAAAATATTTATTAAACAAGGGGGAAAGGGCTTCCCTAGTGGTGCAGTGGTTAAGAATCCACCTGCCAATGCAGGGGACATGGGTTCAAGCCCTGGTCCGGGAAGATCCCACATGCCGTGGGGCAACTAAGCCCGTGCACCGTAACTACTGAGCCTGCGCCCTAGAGCCCACGAGCCACCACAACTACTGAAGCCACCACAACTACTGAAGTCCGCATGCCTAGAGCCCGTGCTCTGCAACAAGAGAAGCCACCGCAATGAGAAGCCTGCATACCATAACGAAGAGTAGCCCCTGCTCTCCACAACTAGAGAAAAACCCGCGTGCAGCAACAAAGACCCAACGCAGACAAAAAAATAAATTAAATAAAAATAAAACAAAAAAACAAGGGGGAAAAAGGAACATTAATTCATTCATGTGTTTAGGGAAAGGGGCTAAAAATGTTAAATAATTTAAAATTAAATAAACTGCATAAAATTAAATAAATGTCTTTTATTCTACTGAATGATGATGATAAAGAACCGAATGGGCTGCCATTTTAAATTAGGAGGAAAATTGTGTATTAGATTAAATTATATAAAATTGCTACTATTCAACAATTTTGCCATTGTTTGACCATTTTAATGTAAGAAAATATCAGTTTCATGTGGTTCAGCCTAATATTGATGTTTTAAAGGCATTTCTGATAGTATTTCTCTGCTGTAAATAAATGATAATATATGTTAGTCTAAATTTTTTCTTTTGTATTATTTTCAATTACTTCACACTGCCAGCAGAGTGTGTTGGGTGCCTGGTGCTATCAAAGGAAATTTTTATAATAAAAATGTATGCTTAGACACATCTGGTTATGATTTGCTTTTCCTTTTCTCCAATTGCATAATTCAAGTTGATGCTGCATAATTCTTTCTTCTTTATTCCATTCCATATGGTGGCAGAACAACTACCAAAAGATGAATACTTTCAGTACCTTTCATATCAAAGCTGCAGCTTTCACATTCTGTTCTATTGACACCGCATTTTGGCAGTGGATTAAGGGACACAGTTAAAATCTCTGCTCATAATTGGTTTTATTTGGGAAAGATTTTCTTTGAACTGGTGACCACCCGTGATTTTATAATTATCAAAAATTAACCAGCTCAGCATTTCTTGTAGGACATATTCACAATTCACTTCTTTGCTTTTAGAAGAAAAAAGAAAAGGAAAAAGAGAAAAAAGAAAAACTAAGGAGTATTAGAGAACTCCATTTTGTTTGGGAGTGTTCCATGTGGGATTACTCTAATGCAATGCTAAGGCTGTATTTGTCTGCATAGTACTCTTTCAAGCACAATCTTAAAAACCTTTTTTCTTTTTCAGAACCCTACAAAGAGAAAAACTCAAAAGAATTTAGATTTTCTGAAGAGTGAGGCAATTCCAGTGTAACTTTTCTGATATGACCTGACTTACAATACAAGCTACAGACAAAGCAACGAAGCTTTCTGCAGAATACTCTTTTTTTCTTTCCTTTCTTTAAACCATTTTCTTGAGATATAATTCATGTACCATACAATTCATCCATTTAAAATGTACAATTCAATGGTTTTTGATATATAACGTTATTAATGTTGAAAAGTAATAGTAAAATAAATATAGCATAAAGTTTGCCATTTTAATCATTTTTAAGCGTCAGTTCAGTGGCATTAATTACATTCACGATGTTAGATATCATCATGATCCACTTCAAAAACTTTTTCATTACCTTAGCCAGAAACTGCAAAGAGTACTCATATGCATTTCAGTATGAGTTGAAATTCCTTTGGCTGTATGAAATTGTTTAAGTTAAGAAAGCTGACTGGATATTTGGAAGGTAAAGCACTCCAAACTTAAGTCTAAGGCTGCTGGCAACGATGTCTGTTTTAAGTAGACAGGCACCCACACATACATATACTTTGCAAGGCCCTGTGTGATCTCCAAACATAGCATCAGTCAAACCTCTCTTCCCACTAGGCTTGATTTTCCCACCCATGTGGGGAATAGACAGCGGGAGCTTTGTTTGCAGTGGCTTTGTTTCCTTGCAGCCATTGGTAAAATAAACATTACCTCAGTCTGAAGAAGTTCTTGGTAGAACTTGGGGGTCCTGGGATAGCAGATCCTATGGCCCAACGCCGATGACTTCATCATTTTATCTGGTGTAGACTCGCCCCACTGAAGATAACTGCATCACAGCGTCCTGTGTGGATCCTCGTAGGACTGGCCTAGGTCAGAAGATGTTAAGTGGGAGACTCCTTGGCTCTGGGAAGAGATGTAAAGGAGGAATACTGAAGAGAACCTTGCCCTCTCTCACATTAGCCTGCCCTATATGTCAATGAAGCTTCAAAGACATTTCAGGGTCTCACCAGGCAGATCCACACTTATGAAAATTTCTCATTTCATTGTTGGACAGTATTGATGAGCTCTACACTGAATTTAGCCCAGTGATAACTGAAAATACACACAGGGAGTATTTAGATTGAGAAATCAGACTCATTTTGTGACCCCATCCACTAGAAACTTACGTGATTATAAAAAAGTCTTTGAAGAAATCTCAGTATTTGAAAATAGAAAAGATCAGTTTTACAATTTTATATTTGTTGAAGGGGAAAGTGGACATTAATAAACAGAAAGATTTAGTAGTTAACATGCTTGTCCTGGTTCTTATTAATTATGCCTCTAGATGGGATATATAAAAATGGAATTTAAGGAATCGTATATTAAAGATTTAAAGATTTTCTATCAAAAGAAAATCTCTCCTCCCTGCCCTCCTCCCCCACATCGCCCAGGAAATTAGCTATTTGAATTCAGCATTTGACAAGCTTACCACAGTCCACAGAATGTTTTTAGAAACTTTAAATTCTTTTTCACTGTATTATCAGGCATGTAAATGCAAGCTTATTACAAGATAATTATGCAAAGAGGGGAAACCTTATAGTCTATCCTCATAAATAAAGTGTCGACAGAAATCATAATCTTGACCCAAATGGAACTTGATATTAGGAATGAAGGATTTGTTTGCCTCGCTTGCTCCCAAACCTCAAGTAATAAATCTCAAAAGCTTCAATATTGATTCAACAAAATGAATGGCTGAGTCACACAGAACGACTCTGACAAGTGGACAAATGCTGCCATGGCGACATTTTGATATGCAGTGTGGTTACTGAGCTTTGCTGGTTTCTTCCCCTGCCATTAAAGCAAAATGACAAACCACGGGAAGTACCACACACAGCGTGCCTAAACCAGAGGCAACTAGGAAAAAAGATTTAATTAGCTGTTCTTAAAGGATTAAAAATTCCATACACATTTGTATCTAATTTATGGGGAAATTCCTTTTAAAATATGAGAAAAACTGTTCTGAGACATGCTTCTTGTTAAGAAATAGAAATTATTATTAATCTAAAAAAAAGTCTCAGATAGCATTTTCTGTAAATGTTTTGTAAACAGATTTCTTGAGGAAAAAACATTTTTAACTTGGCAAGATAAAGTTTTAAAATATTTTCTACAGCACATAAAATTGTACTTAATTCATTCATTGCTAAATAATGTAATAGATATTGAATATGGCCATAATAAAAATAAAATACAGTATATATGGCCAAATACTACTACTGTGTATATTTAGATTTATAATGAGATGAGACTATTTGTTAGAAAGTGATATGAATGCTCGGCTATTACTTGATCTTAATGTTTATTTGATGGAGCTATTTAGCAATTACATGTATATTCTTTTCTTTATTGGTATAAAATATACACAGATGTATTAAAGACAGATGCCATCACATCATAGCAATGAAAAGAAATTATTTAAAACTTTTAATGGGAAAATGCTTTTAAATATATAATTATAAATTTGTAAAATTATTTATGTATAATTACCATAGTGCTTTCAATATTGGATTGGTTAACTCACAAGAGAAACTTTGTCAACTACATTTAAAATAGAGCTAGAGTAGGAAATCATTGTTTTTATTTCATTGTTTTTCTGTCAGTTATTGAAATCTTACTATGTACCAGACTTCACTACCTCTTTCAATCCACACACAAGTCTGTACAGTAGGTATTATAAAAAACCTCCATTTTGCAGATAAGGAAAGTAAAAGTGTGAAAGACTAATAAATTTATATTTGCTCGACCTAGTTATGTTATATTACCCTCTTGGCATCATCTGGACCTAACTATGAGAAATGCTTTTATTTTTGTTCTTCTATGCCTTTATTTTTATTTTTTTAAAAATAAATTTATTTATTTATTTTTGGCTGCATTGGGTCTTCATTGCTGTGCGCGGGCTTTCTCTAGTTGTGGCGAGCGGGGGGCTACTCTTCATTGTGGTGCGCAGGCTTCTCATTGAGGTGGCTTCTCTTGTTACAGAGCACAGGCTCTAGGCGCGTGGGCTTCAGTAGTGGTGGCTCGTGGGCTCTAGAGCGCAGGCTCAGTAGTTGTGGCGGACGGGCTTAGCTCCGTGGCATGTGGGATCTTCCTGGCCCAGGGCTCAAACCCGAGTCCCCTGCATTGGCAGGCAGATTCTTAACCACTGCGCAACCAGGAAAGTCCCTGTTCTTTTGTGTCTTTAGAAATAGAAACAGTGTTACCGTTCTCACAGTCACAATATCAGGTTTTGTAAATGGACTTCTTGAGGAAGAATATTTTTAACTTGGGAAGATAAAAGATTTAAAACATTTGTAGTGGAACATAAAAATCACACTTAATTCATCCTTTACTTTTTGCTCATTAATTTTAGAAAAATTAAATATTGAGAGTATGAGAAACTTAGAAAAGGGAGCTAATACCAAGTACAGAAAAAGTGAAATATTAATTTCACATGAAAAAAGCAAGAGAGAAGTTTTAATGTTGTTATTTATTTTTTTGCATCACATTTCTGATTCTAAAATGCCACCTCAACTTCTGTTGTGGTCTGGGTTGACTGCTACCTTGTCAAACATCTCATCTTAAATTAAGGAGGAACGACTCTTTGTACACTGCATCTCTGTAGGAACCAAATCATTTACAGAGAAGGTTCTGACACGGCACATCAGAGATTTCAAAATAATTGTGATAAATCATGACAAATTAGTCACCTCTAGACAACCCGTAAATAGGTAAGAGCCAGGGTAACCAAAGGCTTTGGCAAGACAGGAAAATATGGGGACCATGGCTCCTGCTAGCTCTTCAGCCTCTTCCAGTTGGCCCTCCTCCGTTGGCTACTGAGCAGTAGCTTTTAGCAGCCCCAACTTGCCCAACTAGAACCAACCAGGGCTCAAGACTAAGTCTTTCCTCACGCCTAAGTCTTTTCTCCAGAAGGTGTAAAGCCATCTCTAGCTGAAGCTGTGTATGAACCCTTTCTGCCATACTCCTTTGCCCTGGCTCCTCCCTCATACGACTGTACAGATGTCAACTTTCCTGGGGCTTTGGTATCATTTTTGTTTTGTTTTTTGTCTTGTTGACCTAAAACAGATAGACTGCCAAATAGTTTTCCAGCAAAGATGGGTTTATTTGGGATCAGCAAAGAATATCAATTCAGGACCTGCAACCATGGTGAGCCACATGCAAGTACCCCCACAACAAGGAAAGGAGAACACTTTCATAGAGAGGAAAAGGAAGTTGGAAGGACTACAGTAAACAAAGGCTATTCTTTGCCTGAGTCTTTGCCAGGAAAGGAGAGGAGTCTTTCTCCCTACTGGGCTCTGCTATTGCCACAAGGCATGAGAGCTCCCTCTTCTTGTCTCCCAACCCCACTTAAAAAAAAAAAAAAAAAAAATTTTTATTTATTTATTTAATTGGTTGCACTGGGTCTTAGTTGTGGCTCGCAGGCTCCTTAGTTGTGGCATGTGAACTCTTAGTTGTGCCATGCACATGGGATCTAGTTCCCTGACCAGGGATCAAACCTGGGCCCCCTGCACAGGGAGTGCAGAGTCTTAACCACTGTGCCACTGGAAGTCCCCTGACCCCATTTAAAAAAAAAATAAATTTAATTAATTAATTAATTAATTTATTTTTGGCTGCGTTGGGTCTTCGTTGCTATGCGCGGGCTTCCTCTAGTTGCAGCAAGCGGGGGCTACTCTTTGTTGTGGTGTGCAGGCTTCTCATTGCAGTGGCTTCTCTTGTTGCAGAGCATGGGCTCTAGGTGCGCCGGCTTCAGTGGTTGCGGCTCGCGGGCTCAGTAGTTGTGGCTCACGGGCTCTAGAGTGCAGGCTCAGCAGTTGTGGTGCATGGGCTTAGTTGCTCCGCGGCATGTGAGATCTCCCCGGACCAGGGCTCGAACCTGTGTCCCCTGCATTGGCAGGCAGATTCTTAACCACTGCGCCATCAGGGAAGCCCCCCCGACCCAATTTTAACTGAGGTTTCTGTTTATTAATTTTTTACAGTCTGCAGAAGTCTGATCATGAAAGTCTTGTATAGGGTAGGAAAGACATGAAAAATGCCTCTCAGGAGCTACGGTATTGATAACCTTCCACTTATTCCAGGCTTCCAACTTTATTTTCTGATTTAAGCCTTATACTCCCCAGAAGGACTTACTCCTCTCAATTTTCCAAGACCTTTTCCGGCTTTTCAACCCCCTCATAAAGTACATGTTTTCTCATGTGGTCCTCATTGGCGCGAACAACTCCAGGGGGCATCCCTCACATAGATTTCCGTGTAAATGATACTGCCAAGAGTTGCACAGCTCCTGCAGTCCTGGAGGGAATGACGCAGACAGGCAAGGAACCCAAACCCAAAAGAAACAGGTTTCTTTCCATTAATTGCCCAATTGGCATTCATATGACTTTGAGTTTAGACCTATTAGCCAGGCTTTGATATTTTTTTCGAACAGAATTTTCAAAAGTGTATTTTGAAGAATATTAATAAGAATCACATAGAAAAAGAAAGTTTTTATGAACAAATAAATATATAAAACAGTGAGCTAAGCAAATTTAAACTGGTTTATTTACTATAGTATTCAGATGCTTTAACATTTTAAAGTGCTTAATGGTTTTTTAAGAATGTTTCCCACATTTATGGTTTGATTATAGGGCCTTTTGCCATTTGCAAATTTGGGAAACTGAAATCCACAGTACATGCTTTCGGAAATGCTGATATAGCTGGTTTACTGAGGAGTTTTAATTCAGTGGGGTTCAAACATGAACTCCAAACATAAATGTGATTTAATATTGTTGTCTACAGTCTCTTCCCTCTGTGTCCTATGTCAAATTATTCTTTCTCATTGGGTAGCAAATCTCTTGGGGAGATTCCGTAATTTCAATATATGCCAAACTCAAATCGGATTCAAAGCTTTTTCCTCCTCGCTACAGGCTAGACCAATGGCTCCAGGGGCCTGAAATGGAAAGGAGATATGATTAGGTGTTGAAGTATGTAGTGTGTGTGTGTATGGTGATTCTGGTTCTAGAATACCTGTCTTTTCTACCTGTTCCTTTTCAAGGTCTAACTCTTCTGATGCTGAGAGCTGAGAGGGAGAATAGGAGAAGGACAAACATCTCTTTGACTGCTTATCGGCATAGTGCCCTCCTTTAAGGCTGTGGCTGCTTCTCTGGATAATACAGAGTAGCTATCCTCTGTGAGACTGGCATGTTGATGTTCTCAAAGGCACATGGGTATGTTCTGGTGGGTTCTGTGAGCCCTTCCCATTGCATGCTTCCTTGAAATCAGTTTTTTCTTAATCGCCTCCTTCAGCTACTTCCCTGAAGTACACAGTCTCTTGTTCCTGGGATCTTCCCACTTCATGGGCTGTTCTCTTGGGTCAGGTATTGACAAGATTTTACCAAAGTGCACCCTCCATGGTATCACAATCAATGAGAGATCTACACATTTTTGTACAAAGGTGACAGTGAGGCTGCTCCCTTACCCTCTTTCTCTCTGTCCTGCCTTCTTTCTTTCCCAGTTCTCTTTCCTCTTAGTGGTAGGGTCAGGGCAGATCAACAAATTTATTGGCCAGAGCAGACAACGCTGGAATGAGTAGCCAATCCTGCCTCTCTACTTTGATCTCCAATCTCTACCACAGTTCTGAAAGAGAGATAAAAGCAAGAACCTCCCCCATAGGCTAACTACTCAGGGATGATTTTCTTCCCCCTGAGGTGAGGGTGGAGGTAGGTAATTGTCCTGTATTTATCTTTCCACCTCTTAAAAGGCCCTGGAGGCACAGTCTGGTCTCAGTGGTTGGCTGCTTACTTTAGAAGTCAGGTACTTGTCTCTTCATTCCTAGCTTAGGCCAAATCAACAGTTCTATGGGAGCAGAAAACGGCCCATTCAGTACATTGATTTTTAATACTGTACAATGTACACAGCAGGCGGACAAGACACCCCAGTTGATGCATAAGTTGATAATAGTTGTTAGCTGCTTTTTTAAAGTTTCTTTTCTTTTCTTTTTTTTTTAAAGAGTGAGAATGTAGAACTCAAGGCAAGTTTGTTAAGGGTCAGAAGTTCAGATCAGAACAAGCAAGAACTTAGCCAGAACCTGCACATACAGTTGTTGTGAAGGTCAGATTAAAACATTGATTAGAAACTAGGCAGAGAAAAAAGAAACAGCAGATTATAAATATGTGGATCTAGGACAGGGAATAGTCCAGACTTCTTGCAAAGACTCAGGGCTAGAATACATAAAAAATGGAATATATAGAGGGACCTTGTGGAACAGGACAGCAAATTCTGCTACAGAAATATTCTTAAGGACTGAGACCATATCCTTATTCATCTTTACATTTCCGAAACATCATAGATCCTTGGCACTCAATAATTGTTTGTTGAGTGAATTAATCAATTTAGGATAGCAGTATAAAAGAAAACCTGCTAACTAAAATAACTTTTGCTTCTGCATAGAGCAGGGATCAGCAAACTATGGCTCCTTGGCCATTTCCGGCCACTGCCTGCTTTTGTAAATAAGTTTTATTGGAACGCAGCCATGCTCATCTGTTTACATATTGTCTTTGGGCGCTTTCACACTACAATGGCAGAGTTGAATAGTTGTGACAGAGACCGCATGGCCTGCAAGTCTAAAATATTTACTGTCTGGCCCTTTATAGAAAAAGTTTTCTGAGCCCTGGCATACAGGTTTAAAATTGTTTTTCTATATGTTTCCTGTTGAGTGTGACTCAGTCACAGCATGGCTAGCTCAGGTCCAGAGGTCATTGGGAGCAGCTGGTTCTTCTGTCAGACAGGACAACGCAAGCCCTGGGAAGCAGAGCCGGGTGGATATGACAGATCTGTCAGAGCCAAGAGGAAAGTCGTCTTGATGCAGCCCTGTAATCTCGTCTCTCCCTTCTCTGAACCATCTTTGTAATCTCTTTGATGGTCACATTGCACTTTCGATTATCATGATTTATGTCTTCTTTCTCCTACTCAATGTGGACTATAGGAGGGCAGAGGCCACATTTTGTCCATGTTCATATTCTGAAGGTCTAGCAATGCTTCTGGTTAAGTAGGTACTCACTTAGAAGACGAATTGTAGCTAGCAGGATTATGGTGCTATCCGAAGAAGAGGAAAAGCAAGGTCTGGCAGCTCAGAGGCAGATGGCTTTTAATTATCAGTAAGCAAGAGATTAGTTAAATGAATTTGGAGTAGAGTGTTCAAGGAAGTGGTAACACCAAGGGATAGCTATAGTTCAGGGACTTGCTCAGATTTTTATGTCCAGAAAGTCCAAGAATATTTTTCTTTTTCTAAACTGGGAGAAGTACCTCAAGCTTAAAGTATTCTCAGTTATTAAATGGATTCTCTGGTCCCTTTGTGGCAGAGAATGGTTTCCTTTGGCTCACGAAATGAAATTCTGGGTCCGACAGTGGGGCCTCCTTCTGACGTATTTGTCCAGTCACATCACTCATTCAACAAATGTTTAATGAGCTACTACAGTGCGCCAGGCCCTTTGAGAGCTTGGATTTAAGCTCTGTTTGTTTTTCCATTATGAAGTGCTAAGATGATAAACACTAAAATTTATTGAGAACTTTATGACATATTGGGGGTGCAAGGGAGGAAATTTGATTGGCTAGTTGCCTAGGCAGGTCTGAACCTAGAGAAAGAGGAATCCAGGAGTGTAGCAAGCTCCTGACAAATCTTAATTTTTTTCCTGTCTGGGCCCAAACAGAAGAAGCCTCTGGCAGACAGATTTGGGTACTCCTGCAGTAACATCCTACTTCTATTTTTTTGGAAGGAAGGGGAAGTAGATACTGCCTAAGCTTGGTTTTGTTCCTTTGATGAAATTCCCTTATGCATATCTAAACTTAGATATCTAAACTCAGAATGTCAAGTATGAGAAACACCTTTTTCAAGGAACTGAAAAGATCTTTGGAGAAGATGTACAAGGCTTATTAGTATGCAAGACTAACTAAATTGGAGAAGGAAGAAAAATTGTACGACATCAATACTTTTCTTACAGGGTTTAGGAAAACTAATTATTCTTTAATGTGTGAAATTTAGTGATTGATTTGATTTCATGAAGATTACAATAGTGAAAAAGACTTACACTTCATCAGTGCTGCACTTAGGCAGAATTGGGAATTAGGCCAACTTGCCTTCAGATCTTTCAACTTTCCTTTCAACACCCTTCTCTCTCAGTGGCCCCTCCACCTCCCACTTCCAGATGCCCAGTAATCCCCCTCTTTTCTGTTTTCCTTATCAAAGTGTGACTTGAAGAACCAGCTCTCTAAGCTGTAAATGACGGAAGAAGTTTAAAATATCTCTGATTCTAGCATATTTGTACTTTAACATGGGATCAAGTCATGTTTTCTAAGGCTGGATTGTGAAGTACAAGAAAATAAGCTCTGAAAAAAAAAAAAAAAAAAAAAAAGAAAATAAGCTCTGGGAATCCTTTTGATATGATAGCCTCCAGGTTCTTCACACAATCTTATTATATAGGCCTTTCCTCTCTCTCTCCCTTTCTTCCATACATATTAACTTTCTGCTATAACCCAGAGCCTATTCTAGCTACTAGCTATAGAGCAGCCAATGAGAGAGACATGGAACCTACCCTCTTGGGGCTTTCATTCCTATGGGCAGACAAAACACCTAAATAAACAAATAAGATCTTTATTACGGATAAATAATATGAAGAAAATAAAGCAAAGTAGTAGGTAAGAGTGCCCACAGAAGTAATCAGGGCAGACACCTCCAAGGAAAGGACAGTTGAGCTACCCCTCAAATGAAAGATATGATGGAAGGAGCCAGTCATATGAGGATCTCTGAAAACAGTGTGCCAGGCAGAGAGGAAAGCTTGTGCAAAGGTTCTGAGGCAGGAATGATTTTGCTGTGTTTGAGCCAAAGAAAGAAGTTCAGTGTGATGGGAATACAGTGAAAAGAGGGAGAATGGGACAAGTTGAAGCTGGAAAAGAAAAGACAGAATCATGCGGTTCTTGCAGTCCAGGTGAGGAGTTTGGATTTAAGTGCAATGGACGGACATTCATTGAATACTTTCAGCAGTTGGTAACATCTACATGATTTAGCTAAAAATATCAGCTATACTGTTTGCTGTGGTTTTATTTTTCAGCTCTCGGGAGAAGCTTTCAGCATTCTATATAATCTCTTCCTCTCGAAGCATTGCTACTACTCTCTGGGATGCTCATTTTTTTTGCTTGTCATATTCTGCTTTGTGGTTCATTAAACTCTCACCCAGAGAGAGAGTGCAACCTCAGTGAACTCAGGGTTGTGATTTAGAGATCATTGTTTTTCCCACAGTGCCTTCCAGTGTTTTCTGCTTCCTAAACACTCAGTAATAATTGTTAATGAATTACTTAATTCCCTGAGGTAGCTCTGAGAAAGAGAGTGGGTGTTAAGTTTTCATTTTGACCCACACAGGGCCTAGGATGGTGTCACACACACAGAGTGAAAATGCATGCTAAGTCCAGTTGTGCAGAATGGATTTAATCACAGAACTTGGTGAAACAATGATTAAGACAGAATTGTTCGTTGATAAACACTGACTTTGTTGGGGTCTCAGTAAAGTAACATTTAGCTGCAAATAAAGCCTTTAAGCATCCTAATAATACAATAAAACTGTGGGTGGACTTCCCTGGTGGCGCAGTGGTTAAGAATCTGCCTGCCAATGCAGGGGACACGGGTTTCGGGCCCTGGTCCGGGAAGATTCCACATGCTGCGGAGCAACTAAGCCTGTGCGCCACAACTACTGAGCCTGCCCCCTAGAGCCCACGAGCCACAACTAGTGAGCCCGCGTGCCAAACTACTGAAGCCCGAGTGCCTAGAGCCCATGCTCCACAACAAGAGAAGCCACCACAATGAGAAGCCTGCGCACCGCAACGAAGAGTAGCCCCCGCTCGCTGCAACTAGAGAAAGCCCACGTGCAGCAACAAAGACCCAATGCAGCTAAAAATAAATTAAAAACAAACAGAAACAAACAAACAAAACCCGTGGGCTGAATATGTATTTTAGTAAGACATTTTAAATAATCTGAAAGCTATAAGAGGTTTTAAATAATTTAGAAGCTGTAAATTCATGGGTGTATTAACAGACTAAACACATGTTAACAATAACTAAGGTAAGTAAGCGGATCTGTTAATAATGCCTCATGGATTTACAGCTTCTAGACCCAGATTCACCTTTGCAGCTGAGCCTCACAGGGAAAACTGTTCAATCCCCTAGATCATTTAGGTCGCTCTTCTCACAACCTTCTCTTAAGCTTTGAAGTGCATCATTTGCAGTCCCACACCATTTCTGCATCAGAACACTTTTGCCTGAATAACTTTTGGATTTGATGCCATTTGTTGACTGTTGCAGCTTTGAGATGATGCACTTAGTAACAGCTCATAATAATGCTAAATAAATACTCCTGGATAGCAGTTTGGCACTCAAAGTAACATTCTGGTTATTCCTGTTCCTACACCCTTCCTTAGGAAGGGAAGCTTGGAAATAGGAAACCTAGGACCTAGTCCTAATTATGCCTTTAACTAAGCCACTCAATCAGCATTTATTTTAATTTTTTTTTTTTATTGAAATGTTTATTTTTAATCTTTTCCCAAAGATCCTTTTTTTTTAGTACTTTTTAAAAAATTTTATTTATTTAATTTATTTATTTATGACTGTGTTGGGTCTCTTAGTTTTCGTGTGAGGGCTTTCTCTAGTTGCGGCAAGTGGGGGCCACTCTTCATCGCGGTGCGTGGGCCTCTCACTATCGCGGCCCCTCCCGTTGCGGGGCACAGGCTCCAGACGCGCAGGCTCAGTAGTTGTGGCTCACGGGCCCAGCTGCTCCGCGGCATGTGGGATCTTCCCAGACCAGGGCTCGAACCCGTGTCCCCTGCATTAGCAGGCAGATTCTCAACCACTGCGCCACCAGGGAAGCCCTATTTTAATTTTTTCGACCATAAAATCAGCGGTGAGGTGGTGCTGGACTGCTAATTGCTAATTTCAATCTCCCTCCTGGTTTCAAACGTCTATAATTCTAAGAATGCTGCATGTGCTTTAAAAATCTCTGATGCAGATGGTGATTTGCACGTTGCCGATGAGATGGTCTGACCTTGGGGGCTTTACTTTTAAGCCTTGGAAATAACTGCCAACATTTGTTGAGGATTTACCACGTGCCAGGTGTAAAGAGTTGCACCTCACACGATCTCATTCATCTAATCCTTCCAACAGCCTTCTTAGGTAAGAATTAATACTCGTATTTTATAAACGAGGAGACATAACTTACTCAGATGTTGACCTCAGTCTGTGCTTTTAAGTGTATGTGAGAGTAGATTGCTCATTTCTAATATTTCACCAACTCACGCGCAAATTCTCAAGAGGTGAACATCTCAGGGCGTGCTTCGACGTTAAAACAAATGTCCTTTTAGGAACGGAACAAGAGTCAGTAAATGGGTTTTCTCCCCGGAAAGAACACTAGCAATTGCTTACAGTGGTGTACGTAGGGCGGAGTACCCCGCTGTCCAGGTGTGTGTGTTGTTCTTGTGCCCAAAGGGACAAACTAGCAAGTTTCGTCAAAGCGGACTACCAGAAAGCGCAGTCCGCTCTCGAGGTCGAAGATGCGCTGCAGCTGCAGGACTCGCGTGTTCCTGCGCGCAGGCAGGTCAGCTCGGGGGCCTAGCTGCTGGAAGAGTCCATTAGGGACGGCCAAGACAGGGTGTTCCCGCCGCCGGAGCGCGGACCTAGCTGCCCGCTGCGCAACCGAGGGCGCGCTGCCTTGGGCGGCCACCCCCGCTCCGCTGGTCAGGTGAGCGCAGCCCGGGGAGCCGCGAGTCCTATTGGAGCAGACGGAGGATGGAGGGGGAGGAGGCAGGGGGAAGGATGAGAGGGGGAGGATGGAGCCACCTTCCTGAGCCGACAGCGGGAGAAAGACTCGGCAGCCCCGGCGAAGCGTGGGGACGCGAGCGAGAGGCGGAGCGAGGCTGTGCGAAGGGAGGACCGGCGGGGACCTCGGGGCGCGTGCGGATGTCGGTGTTCCCGGGGCCAGGTAAGCTGTGGCTGCGGGGTGGTTCTGCGGGCATCCCGGTGGCCCACGGGAGCGCCGCCGCATGCTCGGCGGCACGGAGTCGTTCGCCAGCACCTGTTGCTGGAGGTGGGCGGCGAGCGTGCCGCGGGTTGCTGCTAACTCAGCCGCGCCGCCCGCGTCCGCACTGTCTACGGCCGCGGCCGTGCATTGAGCGTGGCGTTCCTGTCACCCGCCCTTTCCACAGCTGCCTCATCTCAAAGAAGGTGAGAAGTGAGTGAGCAGAGGGAAAAGTTTCTTTTATTCTCTTTCTGCCTGTTTGAAACGTGAATCCTAGCTTTAATTTTAAAAAGTCTGCCTGAAAAATAACCGATCAAGAAAGGCGCGCCTTAGGTAATAATTAATAGCGGGAAGGTTGAGATAAATTTAAGGAGTCTTATGTTCCAGAATACCCGCTACGTCGAAGAACTTTCAGGGAATTAGGAATTAGCCTGGAGCTGTAGAATAATACATATTAAAAACGTACACATTTTTAATGTTTTAAACCATTTTAAAATTGATTTTTTTCTTAAAACTAAAACTAAGAAATTATGGCAGTTTTCATCAGGGGTGCAGCTGATTTTAAGGTGCAGTGTTTTTTCTTATTCTGTGTAACTATTGTTTTAAACTAAAACAAAAATTTCACAAAACCCAAAACCTTTAAAAACTTGTGTAATGTGTTTATATGTTAGATGCACACTGTTTTAGAGATTACTAATATCGAATCTTGAAGGTGCATAATTACTGACAATTAGGATAAAGCTCAAAAAATGTACCGTAACTGATGCATTCAGCATTATATACAAATTCTTGCTGAAGTTATTACCTTACTTTACTAAAGTTCTTTTTCCGCCGCTGTGTGTCATTTATCAAAAGAGCCACATGGAACCACACAGAATAAAAAAGAAAAAAAGATGTTCTATGTTCTAGTCATGATACAAATGAACACCAGCAATTTATTTATTTTGGGGTAATTTCCTAGGATGCTGGGACGTGCCAAATACATCTTGAACTGTGTTGCAATAAAACGTTTTAAATATATGCGTTTAAGTATAACATGCTGGCTTTGCCATTAACTTACAGTGACTTTGGACATTCACTCATCCTTCTGTGCCTTAGTTTCTTCATTTATAAAGTAAAGGGATTGGACTAGGTGCTTGGAAAGACTTCTTTCAGCTAGAAATGAAATGTCTCAAGATTATAACTTTTTAAAAAGGAGTAACCAAACTGTATACGCTAAAAATAAGTATGACCGAAGCCTATCTCCATGATGAATGACAATAGCAGTCACCCAGTATTGAATGCTTGCTATGTAATGAATTCTAAGAAGGCGTTTATATACGATATTTTATATAACACTCACAACAAGACCATAAATTAAATAGTATTATCCCAATTTACAGATAATGGCACTGAGGCACGGAAAGTTTAAGCTCCTTGTCCAAAGTTAATAAGAGCTGGATCAAGGATTTCTCCTAAGTGCTTTGAGCATGTACACTATAATGAATGTGAAGATTAAAAGCTGAAACTGCCCATAAACACCAGCTAAGAAATAATCTTAGACTAAAATATAATTTCATAATGGAGTGAAAGTAAATTATGAAACAACACTGAATCTTGATATCATCATATATAGAAATGATGTATCGGTCAACATTTATTATATTTTAATAACAACGATTATAGTTTATATTGTATATATACTTATCAAATATTGAGTGCTAATTGTATTCATTGTCCCAAAATGATAACATGAGGTATATTTGGAACACAGATGCTTTTGTGGTAATGAAAAGTAACAATTAGAAATAATATGGGAAGTCAGAGGCTAGTGTTACACAAAAGTATTTCAGATATCTTTCTACTTGGAGGTGCCCTTGCCTATGCTACACTCAAAGAAAAAGTGTTCATAGAAGAATCAGCTGTGAGTAAATCCTTTTGTGCATATTCCCACAATGAATGATAATAGTATGCCACATTTTTTGAAGGTCCACTATATACCAGGAATTCTACTAGGCCCTTTAAATAGAGTAACTTTATATTTAGTTGTCAAATACTATTTCCTTGATTTGCAGATGAAGAAACTGAGGCAGAAAGATCTATGCTGTGGGAGGGTCCACAAAGAAAATACATTTTGACTTAGATTAGGTGTGTGATCCTTTATTGTTCAGAAATTCATAGGCGGTGAATATAGCATTCAGCTGCTCAAGTACTGGGAGGAGACTTGGAGCCAAACTAGACCAATCCCTTTATTTTATATTTGGGGAAACTAAACTTAGAAAAGTTAAGAGATTCACTTAAAGACATATATTCTATTTTCCCATTTATGACTTAAGTCATTTGTACATTCCTAGAAACTAATAAGTGAGAAGCATGTTACCATTAACTTGGTCATTAAATGTTGAATTTATTGCCACTCAACCAAATGCTGCCCCATGCCCTTTTTTATATTGCTGTCTTACTGTTATTGAAAATTTCAAAGTTGCCCCAATTAGGATATAAAATCTTTGAGGACAGTGACTGTATTATATATTTCTCTAGTATCTCTAGGGTTTAACAAAGTGGTTAATATATTGAACAAGTGGTTTTGTTACCTATTTACCTGTGACAAGGGATTATTTTATGTACTGGGTCCAAAATCTGCACAGTGGAAGCACTATGCCATCACCACTTTGACTTCATGTAGAGGGCAACTAGACAATCTACACTTGCTTATAAAGCATATTAAGCTGCTTAGATCATGATTGTTTAATTTGACTATAAAATATAGTATGTTACCATGGAGAGATGTGGTTGGGCATTTCCCTGATGTTGTGAGAAAAAAAACCACACAGCTAAGTATTACACACAGTTGAGTGTACATTTCTCTCTCGCTGATTTGCAAATACCTTTTTTTTTTTCCAATTGTAAAGATAATACAAAGTCATGTAGGAAATTCAAATAGTACAGAAAAAAAGAAAAATTACCAGGAACTCCACTGTCCAAAGATTTTGGTGAACATCCAGCCAGAGAGATGTCTTTCTTCCCTTAAATCCTGCCGAATCAGGGTGAGAACTGAATTATTTATTTAACCGTTTATGGTTTAAAGCTCTATTTAGTCTTAGTATTCTCTCACTCTCAGGCAGCTCAACCATTATATAAACAAAGATATCTGTTGAGAAATGAAAATAAACATACTGCTAATAAACTGGACTCTTTCCCTCTCATGCAGAATGAAGTAGTACAGAAAGTTGATTTTGCCACGTATGCAGGCCTGTTTTTTTCCCTTCAGAAGGCAGTAAGCATCTTTGCAAGTTCGGAGGGTTCCCCGTTATGCCAGGCTCTCAGGCCACACAGGAAGCCGAGCTCTGTTGTCCTGATAGAGGTGTGGCAGAGGAGGAGGAGGGTGGAGCTGGGACACAGGAGGCTGTGGTAATACAAAGGCTGTGTTTTCTGATCGCACTGTGACACACTATACACTTTAAAATGTACCACACCAAGTCCCTCCCCCAGCTGTTGGGCAGGTGGTCATGGGGGCCCTTTCTGGTGCAGTCAGGCGTAAGTCTGCCTGTACCTCAGAATGAGGGCAAGATGCTGAAAGGACATTTCTCATTCATTTATTCAGGATTCTGAAAACCCAGAATGGACCTTCTTTCATATAAAGGGCTAAAACTGACTGTTGGAATAGATGTCCATAAATGAGCTTTGAACTAATACAAAATTATTAGTTAAAAAGGAAGGCTGGGGGCGGGGGGGGGGGTGTCTCTTTGAGAGAGGCAATGCCAGCTCTCCATATGCATTTGAATGTAATTACATTGAAAATATTCATTTTAAAGATTATATTGACTATTTAAATTTAATAAATGTATTTGTTATTCAAAATTCTTTTTCCCTAGGCACGTTTTCTTGATTTGTACTATGTATTTGGGAGTAGAATTCTTTCATGCTTTACTTTATTAGGGGCTTAACATGGCTTAAATCCAACCATCTGTTCGCATCTTGGCACGTCAGGTTGGAGGTGATGGTACAGGCTAAATAAAATTCCCACAATTTAAAGGTTAGGGAAAGAGCTACTTTTATGAATAGATTTCCAGTGATTCTCAGCAAGACAATAGTGCAGAAGTGGAATAAAAATGAACTTCATTCTCTGAAGCACAAGGTCCCCTGTCTGTCTTTAGTTTTGCTGAAAGGCAATTAGCATTTCAACTAGCCAATTTGGTTACATGCAACGAAGTACTTGGGTTTATAATTTGCTGCTCTCTCTGTCTGAGGCTGTTGAGCTCCAGCTCTTATGTAATCCTCTCCAAGTAGCCTTCTCTCCAGTATAGTTATTGTTGCTGGTCTTAAATAACTAATCAACAGAGAGTGTTCCTTGCCTTCAACTGTAGGGTGCTATAGGGCAAGGAAAATGAAATGCCAAGCTAATAAAGGGATGATTGTAATTATTAAATAGTCATTATTGAAATGTGGCCCAGGTTGAAAGATACTGAATAGCTTCAAATCAAATGCAACTTCAAAAAGGCATTGTGTGATACTCTTAATAGTTTATTTCTGCATGTAGTATGTGCAATAAACAGAGGGTATATATATTGGAATTAATTAAGATGACTCAAAATTAACAAAGAAGAAGCAATTCTTAATTATTTATATTGACTTTGCTCCTTTCTGCAAGAAAGAATTCTGTGGGGAATATGTGTAAAAGAGAAAATAATTTTTTTCTTAAGGGTTATAAAAAACTTACAAGTGCTCTGAGGCATATTGTGGAAATAATTCAACGGTTTGTATTTGTGTGCTAATTGGAAATAAGATTTTGTTAGCTTCTTTAGTCATGAATTCTGATAATTATAGTACTGCTGATATATTTCATGTATATACTCATATCCCTCTGAAGGAACCACTGTATGTTATGATAATCCTTTTGTTAGGATAACTGGAATGATATCCTTTAATCCATGTCATGTGGCAATAATTCAATTTAGCTCATCTTTTAATGCAGTCCTGTTTTGCAAAGTTGTGCTTATGTAATTATTTGGAAAAATAATACATTTCGCATTTTTTCAAATAATGTTTAACTGAAAGAAGGCATGTATTAGATACAAGCCTTGCAAGTGATCATTATAATTGAGAACATATATGAAAAAATTGCCTGATCTTCTATATTTCCAATCTGTGATATAAAGTGAAAGCCCTATCTGCAGCTACAATTAGAGTCATTTGTATATTATTCAACTAAATTCAGCAGTGTTGATGAGTAGGAATGAAACAAAGAAGGCTTACCTGTCCTCTGGCAGACTAGTCAACTAAGGATGGAAAGTGTTCTGGAAAAAGTGGGACTTGATCTGGACTTTGCAGAGTGGTAAAGGAGAGGGAGTGGGGAGAGGTAGGAAGAAGGGCCTGGGGAGCATCTCAGATCAAAGGTGCAGAGATAAGAATGTTCCGGCTGTCTTGTCCCAGATACACATTATATCAACTTGACTGGAACTGTTGACAGAAGAGAAAAAGATGACTGAATGTACAGGGTGGGATGGATTTTTTTTTTTAAAAATTGAGATATAATTCACTTAACAAAACAAAAAAATCACCTTTCAAAGTAGATAATTCAGTGGTATTTAATGTATTTACAAAGTTGTGCAACTGTCACCACTGTCATTCCAGAACATTTTCATCACCTCAAAAAGAAATCCTGTTCCCATTAGCTTTTACTCCCCATTCTCTCCCCACCCCCAAGTCCTCAGCAACCCATCTACTTTTGGTCCCTATAGGTATGTCTGTTCTGGACATGTCATGTAAATGGAATCGTCTAGTACATGGCCTTTCATGTCTGCCTTCTGTCAGTTACTATGATATTTTCAGGGTTCATCATGTTGTAGCATGTATCACTACTTTGTTCTTTTTTATGGCTGAATAATATTCCATCGTATGAATATACTACTTTTTGTTTATCCATTCATCAGTTGATAGACATTTAGGTTGTTTTTACGTTTTGACTAAATATTATGGACATTTGTGTACAAGTTTTTGAGTGAACATATGCTTTCAGTTCTCTTGGTTAGGAGTGGAATTGCTGGGTCAATAGAGAGGTGAATAAAACAGCCAGGATGCATTTAGAAGAAATTTATCCCTTCTATACATTCTGTTAAGCTTAGGGTTGCATTATGAGGCAAATGCATCAAGTATGGCCTGAAGGTTTATCACTTAGAACTCTGCTTGCATAGATCTCTGCCAATTATAAGACATTTAATACAACCAAACTGTGATAAAACAAAATAAAGGAACAGTTTGCAGCCAACAACTTCTCCCTCACCACTGGCTGTATGTTTTCTTAAGAAGGGAAGTATGGTGATGGCTGGCATAATGCTTGACCTATCTAGGATATGCTAAAATCGGAAATATGATTGTATATTATCTGATGCAACTGAATTCAATTTTCTGATGACTTCTTTCCTTTTGGTAGGCACTCATCTAAATGATATGGTTGAATTGACAAAATGAGATAAATTAATTTTTGCTACTAAGACAAATTACAGAAGCTTTAAAATGTTATTTTGTTAATGAGGGTAATTCATTAAATCACTTGATTGAGAATTGGGCTTTAAGTAAAAGACATGTCCAATTCACTAATGTATAGTTTGCCAGATATCACTAATTCTGGTGTGTGTGTGTATGTATGTATGTGTGTGCATTCGTGTATTTGTTTATCTGAAACCTTAAGTAGTTTCCTGAAAGGGTCTGATGTACTTTATAAAATAAATTGACATTTGAACACATTTGTCTAATTTTGGTTGAGGCAAAATATTTTAAGCTCTTTTGAAAAAACCTAAAAAATATATTTGCTTAGTGCCTTATGATTTGGAACATATGTTCACATAAATTAATTCATGTCATCTTAATAACCACTTCATTGTAAGTTAACTGTTTTTACTTTATAGATGAAAGGAAGATTCATAAGTCAACAAAATTAATTAAAAACAACAACAAACCCAGATCTTCAACTTAATGTCCAAAAGTTGTCCACTCATTAATAATCACAGTAATGATCATATTGTAATATTTTGTTGTTTTTGGTGTCTCACAAAAATATTTTTCTATTAATTTTAAAATGAATTGACTTCCTATCTTAAATCTCCTAATATAAACAAATCTGTTTCGTTGGGTAGCATTACATTGAAAACCTCACTATTATAAAAGTATAATGAAAACCTCAGCCAGGACTTCACTTCTTTTGAACATTTGTTACCAAAATTATTGTAAATAATTGGAGATAGTCTTTGCATACCAGTGTAAAGCAGTTTGATCATTGTGTAGCAGTTTTACATAGTATGTAAATACCTTTCTTAGAGAAAGTCAGCAAATTTTGGAAATTGTTCTTGTTTTTTGGTGACTAAAATGCCCTAGCTTTTATAAGTCAGTGCTGTACCTACTACTTGAGACCTTGGAATAATATGATTAATAGAATTTCCAAAAGCTGTTTTAGCTTGCAGGGAATTTTATTACTAATATTCATGAAAGATATTATATTGGCGGTTGGTCATTCACGCATTCATTGTTCACTGAAGCAGTCTACCATGGACTTGGAAAACACACTGAGCTGATAGTGTCTACTTTCATATTTTATTACATCTATTGACCTCAAAATTTATTTCGATTTTATAGTGATTTTTTTTTTTTTAAAGTATTTGTTTATTTATTTATTTATGGCTGTGTTGGGTCTTCGTTTCTGTGCGAGGGCTTTCTCCAGTTGCGGCAAGCGGGGGCCACTCTTCATCGCGGTGCGCGGGCCTCTCACTATCGCGGCCTCTTTTGTTGCGGAGCACAAGCTCCAGACGCGCAGGCTCAGTAGTTGTGGCTCACGGGCCTAGTTGCTCCGTGGCATGTGGGATCTTCCCGGACCAGGGCTCGAACCCGTGTCCCCTGCATTAGCAGGCAGATTCTCAACCACTGCGCCACCAGGGAAGCCCTATAGTGATTTTTAATGATACAAAATTCCAGTGATTTCATAGCGCTGCGTGTTTAGAAATCCTAATGCTACTCTTATAGGCAGCCAACAGCTTTCCCCTCCGCCCCCAGGCTCACTTCTTTCAGCACAGGAGATGAATGTAGCCATGGAAAGAATTAGGGCTGCTTACTTGCCTTCTTTCATTGCTTCTGCTCTTATTAAAGTATCATCAGCTACAAATAAAATTTATACTGGCAACTAATTACCTTGCAAATGGCCAGTCACTCTGGGTGTGAAATTGTACATAATATGACCATTCTTATTACATCATTAAGCATTGGGTATAGCGCTGTTCTATTCACTAGACTCCGAGAGTGAGTAGGTTGTGGCTGCCGGTAAGAGGCTGAGTTTGATTATAGAGAGAAGAGAATAAAGACGTGCACTTTTCATTTCATGGCTTTTTGATATGATAGGCTGTATGGAGTGGTGACTTTTAAAATTATCTGTCCTGTATGACTGTTAGCAAGATTCTTTTGTTAATAGAGAATAGTAATCTAGTATTTACTTAAGACCGTAGGACCTGGACCTTGAGAGCCTGAGTCTGTAACCTGGCTTTGCATTTCCAGGGTACAGTCTTGACAAATATATTTAATCTCTCTGTATCTCAGGTTCCTCGTCTGAAAATGAGTGTGATAATAGTACCCATCTTATATTTCAAATGGTTGCTATGAGGATCAAATGAGTTAACACATGTGAAGCAATTAGAACAACATCATTACCTAGCTTAGTAAAGTTAGCTGCTATTAGCTAATATTGTCACACATGAAATCCAAATTATTGATGATTAAGGTGCCTAAGGATATCTTCTTCCTTAGCTCCTTTTGCCCTCTCTAGATCCCTGAAGAGGATTTAAATTTACATCGAAGCTACTAGAGCTCAAGCTTCAACCCCTAATGTTTTTTTTTCTTTTTTACTTTGTAGGCTTATTTTGGATCCTTAGAACATTAATCTTTAGCTTTTTTATTTTTTAATATAAGCACTTCCTTGAGAAAGTCTTCCACAAACCCTCAAATTAGGTTTTACATCGTTCAGGGTCCTGTTTCTATAATGATTGCTGCTTTGACCCATGAGATATTCTAGAACTTGTTTTTTTTAAAAAAATTTACAAGTAATGCTGCTTTATTTTTGGTTTTTGGTATTATTAATTTATCAATGAATTTTATTGTATTCAGCATACAAGCTCAATATGATAACCAGTTTCTGGAACTTACTGTCAGTTTTTATAAACCTTTCCTGTGTGTTCAAAAGAACATTGTGTTTTCTGATTGTTGGGGATATATTCTATATGCCCATCGGATCATCACATCAAGCTTATTAACTGTGTAGTTCAAATCCTCCAAATCCTTCCTAATTTTTGTTTACTTGATATAGCAACTACAGAGCGGCGGCAGTGAGTGGGGAGGGAGAGGTGGAGGGAGAGAGAGATAGAGGATATGAATTGAAATCCCACACTTCTTTTTGGGGTTCTAGCAATTTTTGCTTTATATATTTTGAAGCTATGTTGTAGCTTGTAGTATCTCCTGGTAAATTGATATTTTTGTTACTATATAATGACTATCTTTATCTGTAGTAATGCTTTTTGCCTTGAAGTCTGTTTTGTCTGTTAGTAACAGACACCAGTAATATTTCAGTAGTATTTGCCTATTATCTCATGAACTTCAGGAAGAAGGGAATGATCCCAGAAGGGTCTAAGGTATAAGGAATGTTGACTAAAGTAGAGAGTAAACATTTGGATAAATGAAGAAAATATGAATGATTAAATTCTATATTCTAATGTTAAATATTGGGAGTTAAGTAAAACAAGATATAGCTTATGTTGTAAACAAAATTAGTATGATAGTGGGGTTTGTGTGACAGATGGTTGGGTTTAAGTATTCTAAGATCTTTTTATTGTTCAACAATAAGGTGAAGATATTAACTTTATTATTATTTTTCAAAATTAATAAATTTATTTTTGGCTGCATTGTGTCTTCGTTGCTGTGCGCGGGCTTTCTCTAGTTGCAGCGAGTGGGGGCTACTCTTCGTTGCGGTGCGCGGGATTCTCACTGTGGTGGCTTCTCTTGTTGCAGAGCACGGGCTCTAGGCGTGCAGGCTTCAGTAGTTGTGGCGTGCAGGCTTAGTAGTTGTGGATTGCAGGCTCTAGAGCACAGGCTCAGTAGTTGTGGTGCACGGGCTTAATTGCTCCACGGCGTGTGGGATGTTCCCAGACCAGGGATCGAACCCATGTCCCCTGCATTGGCAGGTGGATTCTTAACCGCTGTGCCACTGGGGAAGTCCCGAAGATATAAAATTTATTTATTTATTTATTTTTTCCATTTTAAAATTTGATTTTTAATAAAGATATAGTTGACATATAACATTGTATTAGTTTTAGATGTACATAATGATTTTTAAATTGAGGTATAATTGACATACAACATTGTATTAGTTCAGGAGTGCAACATAATAATTTGATGTTTGCATATGGTGTGAAATTATCACCACAGTAAGTCTAGTTAACATCCTTCACCTCACATAGTTACAATTTTGTGTGTGTATGTGATGAGAACTTTTTTCTTTTTTTTGGAAAAAGGCTTATTTTTTAATTATTTTTTTTAATAAATAGGTTTTTTCTATTTTTTTTTTATACAGCAGGTTCTTATTAGTCATCATTTTTATACACATCACTGTATACATGTCAATCCCAATCGCCCAATTCAGCACACCACCAACCCCACCCCCCTGTGGCTTTCCCCCCTTGGTGTCCATACGTTTGTTCTCTACATCTGTGTCTCAATTTCTGCCCTGCAAACTGGTTCATCTGTACCATTTTTCTAGGTTCCACATATATGCGTTAATATATGATATTTGTTTTTCTCTTTCTGACTTACTTCAGTCTGTATGACAGTCTCTAGATCCATCCACGTCTCAACAAATGACCCAATTTCGTTCCTTTTTAATGGCTGAGTAATATTCTATTGTATATATGTACCACATCTTCTTTATCTATTCGTCTGTCGATGGGCATTTAGGTTGCTTCCATGACCTGGCTATTGTAAATAGTGCTGCAATGAACATGGGATGCATGTGTCTTTTTGAATTGTGGTTTTCTCTGGGTATGTGCCCAGTAGTGGGATTGCTGGATCATATGGTAATTCTATTTTTAGTTTTTTAAGGAACCTCCATACTGTTCTCCATAGTGGCTGTATCAGTTTACATTCCCACCAGCACTGCAAGAGTGTTCCCTTTTCTCCACACCCTCTTCAGCATTTGTTGCTTGTAGATTTTCTGATGAAGCCCATTCTAACTGGTGTGAGGTGATACCTCATTGTAGTTTTGATTTGCATTTCTCTAATAATTAGTGATGTTGAGCAGCTTTTCATGTGCCTCTTGGCCATCTGTATGTCTTCTTTGGACAAATGTCTATTTAGGTCTTCTGCCCATTTTTGGATTGGGTTGTTTGTTCTTTTAATATTGAGCTGCATGAGCTGTTTATATATTTTGGAGATTAATCCTTTGTCTGTTGACTTGTTTGCAAATATTTTCTCCCATTCTGAGGGTTGTCTTTTCGTCTTGTTTATGGTTTCCTTTGCTGTGCAAAAGCTTTGAAGTTTCATTAGGTCCCATTTGTTTATTTTTGTCTTTATTTACATTACTCTAGGAGGTGGATCAAAAAAGATCTTGCTGTGATTTATGTCAAAGAATGTTCTTCCTATATTTTCCTCTAAGAGTTTTATAGTGTCCAGTCTTACATTTAGGTCTCTAATCCATTTTGAGTTTATTTTTGTGTATGGTGTTAGGGAGTGTTCTCATTTCATTCTTTTACATGTAGCTGTCCAGTTTTCCCAGCACCACTTATTGAAGAGACTGTCTTTTCTCCATTGTATATCCTTGCCTCCTTTGTCATAGAGTAGTTGACTATAGGTGCATGGGTTTATCTCTGGGCTTTTCATCTTGTTCCATTGATCTATGTTTCTGTTTTTGTGCCAGTACCATACTGCCTTGATTACTGTTGCTTTGTAGTATAGTCTGAAGTCAGGGAGTCTGATTTCTCCAGCTCCGTTTTTTTGCCTCAAGACTGCTTTGGCTATTCGGGGTCCTTTGTGTCGCCATACAAATTTTAAGACTTTTTGTTCTAGTTCCGTAAAAAATGCCATTGGTAATTTGATAGGGATTGCATTGAATCTGTAGATTGCTTTGGGTAGTATAGTCATTTTCACTATATTGATTCTTCCAATCCAAGAACATGGTATATCCCTCCATCTGTTGGTATCACCTTTAATTTCTTTCATCAGTGTCTTATAGTTTTTTGCATACAGGTCTTTTGTCTCCCTGGATAGATTTATTCCTAGGTGTTTTATTCTTTTTGTTGCAATGGTAAATGGGAGTGTTTCCATAATTTCTCTTTCAGATTTTTCATCATTAGTGTATAGGAATGCAAGAGATTTCTGTGCATTAATTTTGTATCCTGCAACTTTACCAAATTCATTGATTAGCTCTAGTAGTTGTCTGGTGGCATCTTTAGGATTCTCTATGTATAGTATCATGTCATCTGCAAACAGTGACAGTTTTACTTCTTCTTTTCCAATTTGTATTCCTTTTATTTCTTTTTCTTCTATGATTGCCGAGGCTAGGACTTCCAAAACTATGTTGAATAATAGCGGTGAGAGTGGACATCCTTGTCTTTTTCCTGATCTTAGAGGAAATGCTTTCCGTTTTTCACCATTGAGAATGATGTTTGCTGTGGGTTTGTCGTATATGGCCTTTATTATGTTGAGGTAGGTTCCCTCTCTGCCCACTTTCTGGAGAGTTTTTATCATAAATGGGTGTTGAATTTTGTCAAAAGCTTTTTCTGCATCTATTGAGATGATCATATGGTTTTTATTCTTCAATTTGTTAATATGGTGTATCACATTGATTGATTTGCGTGTATTGAAGGATCCTTGCATCCCTGGGATAAATCCCACTTGATCATGGTGTATGATCCTTTTAATGTGTTGTTGGATTCTGTTTGCTAGTATTTTGTTGAGGATTTTTGCGTCTATATTCATCAGTGATATTGGTCTGTAATTTTCTTTTTTTGTAGTATCTTTGTCTGGTTTTGGTATCAGGGTGATGGTGGCCTCATAGAATGAGTTTGGGAGTGTTCCTTCCTCTGCAATTTTTGGAAGAGTTTGAGAAGAATGGGTGTTAGCTCTTCTCTAAATGTTTGATAGAATTCACCTGTGAAGCCGTCTGGTCCTGGATTTTGTTTGTTGTAAGATTTTAATCACAGTTTCAATTTCATTACTTGTGATTGGTCTGTTCATATTTTCTATTTCTTCCTGGTTCAGTCTTGGAGAATTTGTCCATTTGTTCCAGGTTGTCCATTTTATTGGCATAGAGTTGCTTGTAGTAGTAGTCTCTTAGGATGCTTTGTATTTCTATGGTGTCTTTTGTAACTTCTCCTTTTTCACTTCTAATTTTATTGAGTCCTCTCCCTCTTTTTCTTGATGAGTCTGGCTAATGGTTTATCAATTTTGTTTATCTTCTCAAAGAACCAGCTTTTAGTTTTATTGATCTTTGCTATTGTTTTCTTTGTTTCTATTTCATTTATTTCTGCTCTGATCTTTATGATTTGTAACTTTGGGTTTTGTTTGTTCTTTCTCTAGTTCCTTTAGATGTACGGTTAGATTATTTATTTGAGATTTTTCTTGTTTCTTGAGGTAGGCTTGTATAGCTATAAACTTCCCTCGTAGAACTGCTTTTGCCGCATCCCGTAGGTTTTGGATCGTCATGTTTTCATTGTCATTTGTCTCTAGGTATTTTTTGATTTCCTCTTTGATTTCTTCAGTGATCTTTTGCTTATTTAGTAAGTAGTGTTTAGCCTCTATGTGTTTGTGTTTTTTATGTTTTTTCCCCCTGTAATTAATTTCTAACCTCATAGCGTTGTGGTCAGAAAAGATGCTTGATATTTCAATTTTCTTAAATTTACTGAGGCTTGATTTGTGACCCAAGATGTGATCTATCCTGGGGAATGTTCCGTGCAAACTTGAGAAGAAAGTGTAATCTGCTGTTTTTGGATGGAATGTCGTATAAATATCAGTTAAATCTATCTGGTCTGTTGTGTCATTTAGAGCTTCTGTTTCCTTATTTATTTTCATTGTGGATGATCTGTCCATTGGTGTAAGTGAGGTGTAAGAGTCCCCCACTATTATTGTGTTACTGTCGATTTCCTCTTTTAGAGCTGTTAGCAGTTGCCTTATGTATTGAGGTGCTCCTGTGTTGGGTGCATATATACTTATAATTGTTATATCTGCTTCTTGGATTGATCCCTTGATCATTATGTGGTGTCCTTCCTTGTCTCTTGTAACATTCTTTATTTTAAAGTCTATTTTATCTGATATGAGTATTGCTACTTCAGCTTTCTTCTGATTTCCATTTGCATGGAATATCTTTTTCCATCCCCTCACTTTCAGTCTGAATGTGTCCCTAGGTCTGAAGTGGGTCTCTTGTAGACAGCATATATATGGGTCTTGTTTTTGTATCCATTCAGCAAGCCTGTGTCTTTTGGTTGGAGCATTTAATCCATTCACATTTAAGGTAATTATTGATATGTATGTTCCTATGACCATTTTCTTAATTGTTTTGGGTTTGTTTTTGTAGGTCCTTTTCTTCTCTTGTGCTTCCCACTTAGAGAAGTTCCTTTAGCATTTGTTGTAGAGCTGGTTTGGTGGTGCTGAATTCTCTTAGCTTTTGCTTGTCTGTAAAGCTTTTGATTTCTCCATTGAATCTGAATGAGATCCTTGCTGGGTAGAGTAATCTTGGTTGTAGGTTCTTCCCTTTCATCACTTTAAGTATATCATGCCACTCCCTTTTGGCTTGTAGAGTTTCTGCTGAGAAATCAGCTGTTAACCTTATGGGACTTCCCTTGTATGTTATTTGTCGTTTTTCCCTCGCTGCTTTCAATTTTTTTTGTCTTTAATTTTTGCCAGTTTGATTACTATGTGTCTCAGCATGTTTCTCCTTGGGTTTATCTTGTATGGGACTCGCTGCGCTTCCTGGACTTGGGTGGCTATTTCCTTTCCCATGTTAGGGAAGTTTTCGCCTATAATCTCTTCAAATATTTTCTCGGGTCCTTTCTCTCTCTCTTCTCCTTCTGGGACCCCTACAATGCGAATGTTGTTGTGTTTAATGTTGTCGCAGAGGTCTCTTAGGTTGTCTTCATTTCTTTTCATTCTTTTTTCTTTATTCTGTTGTGCAGCAGTGAATTCTACCATTCTGTCTTCCAGGTCACTTATCCATTCTTCTGCCTCAGTTATTCTGCTATTGATTCCTTCTAGTGTAGTTTTCATTTCAGTTATTGTATTGCTCATCTCTGTTTGTTTGTTCTTTAATTCTTCTAGGTCTTTGTTAAACGTTTCTTGCATCTTCTCAATCTTTGCCGCCATTCTTTTTCCGAGGTCCTGGATCATCTTCACTATCATTATTCTGAATTCTTTTTCTGGAAGGTTGCCTATCTCCACTTCATTTAGTTGTTTTTCTGGAGTTTTATCTTGATCCTTCTTCTGGTACATAGCCCTCTGCCTTTTCATCTTGTCTGTCTTTCTGTGAATGTGGTTTTTGTTCCACAGGCTGCAGGATTGTAGTTCTTCTTGCTTCTGCTGTCTGCCCTCTGGTCCGAAGATATTAACTTTATACCTTTAAAAGTTTATAGGATAAAAATGAAATCTCTCAAAGAACAAACACATCCCCAAGCACAGCAAAGGGGAGAAAGAGAAGAAAAAATAAAACTGTGTAAGAGCAGGGCAAAAAAACCACAAAATAATACGACAGAAAAAAACTAAATGTAAGACTAATTGTAATAAATGAATATAAATTGCACTCTTCAGTAAGAACACAGAGATTATCAGAAATGACCAAAAAATATAGAAATCAATTATATATTGTTTACAAGAGACACACATTAAACATAAGGACATAAAAAGGTTGAAAGCCAGAGAATGCAAAGAGAGATAACAACCCCTAACAATTTTGTATTTAATTTTGTACTCTTACTTGAAGAGGAGCCCTCGGTTATTATATGCTTCAGTTACATCCAAGCACTCTGAAACTTAATGGCTTAAAATAAACACTCCACACAGTGTTTTCTGGGACAGCTTACCTGGAGCTGGAGGGTCCTCTTCCAAGGTGTCTCATTCCCAGTGGCTGGCGGGTTGATGCTGGCTGTCGGTTCCTCTCCACGTGGACTGCACTATGAGGAGACTTGGACTTCCTCACAGCATGGTGATAAGTTCCTTGAGCAAGCATTATTTAAGAGACAGGAAGTGGAAGCTGTCAGTGTTTTAAGGTTTGGGCCTGGAAGCTAGTACAGTATTCACTTCCACTGAATTCTGTGTCCAAGTGGCCACAGAGTTTAGATTTAAGAAGAGGGGACATATAAGCCCATCTCTCAATGGAGAAGTGCCAAAAATTGTGGGGCCATATTTGAAAACTACCACACTGCTGTTGTTACTAAAAACAAAATAAGAAAAGTAGCTATTGTGGAGTACTTTGTTGAAGTGATGGCAGTTTGGCAGAGGGTATGTTTTCTGGGTTATTTAAAAGGGGAAAAAGCCACTTTGACCTCCTGATGGCAGTATATTCATGCATTTTTTTAGACTGGAATTTTCAACTGAGGCACCAAAAAATATGTATATTAAATGTCAAAGCAAGTTGTGAGAAATTATTGAGACTCAAAATTTCAAAGAAGATAACAGACTTATTGCATAATTTAAAAATTTACTCGTATAAAGTGTATAAAAAATTCAAAAGAGTGAAGTCTGAGAGAGGATTTTCTGAGGAGAATTTATATTGTAAGAACCGTGGAAGTGCTGTGACTGTCCTCTTTCCTGGGTGTATCTGTGCCTTACCTTAAATGCGGTGAGGAGGACTTCAGCTCCCTTTGGAGAGTTTGATTTGTGGATGAGGACTGTAGCAAAAAAGTTTCTGAATAATTTCTGAGAGGGCTTAGCATGATAGAGGGACGTGTCCGGGCTGAATGCATCACCTCCCACAGCAGGGCAAAGGGAAGTAAGCCTTAAGGGCCAGCCATGACACAGTAGGGATGTTAGCCAGAGGTCATTTTAAAGAGATCTTGCCGAAGAGGACCGCTTGCAGGCAGGCCCTAGTTGGGGTAAAAGAAGTGTTAGTGTTAAATTAATTAGAGCTTTGAATTGTTATGTGGGTTTGCCAGTAAATATGTATTATTATGAAAGCTTTCAAACATACACATACATAAAGAGAATAGGAAAATGGACCCCTTTACACCCACCGCCCAGAATTGGCAGTTTTCAAGATTTTGCCATACTTGTTTCATGTATCTCAACATATCACAGCAGGAAGCTATAAAAAATGTGGTCGTTTTCTTACGTAACCAGAATGCTATTATGTTACCTAACGAAGTTAACAATAATTCCATAGTCTCATTCAGTAATGAGTTCATACTCAGATTTCCTTGATTGTCTCAAAAATGTCTTTTCAGAGTTTGATTCTTCTATTTAGGATGTAAATAATTCTTAGATATCCTATCTGACAGCCTCTTTAAAGTCCCCTTGAATCTCCCCTTTCCCCCATACCTTTGATGTGCTGAAGAAACTTGGTAATTTGTCCTCTAGACCATGTTCTGGATTTGATTGTTTCTTTCTTTTTGGAATACTTAATGTTTCTTTATTCCCTGTTTTTTTTCTTTCCTGGTAAACTTGGAGTTAGCTTTCAAGCCTCCATTGGATTCAGGTTCTGTACTTTGGGCAACATAAGTGGTGCTCTGAACTTTATATGATATTTATATGGTCATGTCTGGTTCTCTCTCTTTAGCGACACTAGGAGTCAGCAGTGGGTTTGGGTGGTAAAAGCCCAATCCCTCCATTCACAAGTTTCCCAGTAACTGCCCCCCCCCCAGTGGTTTTTATAACTGACATGTAACATTGTATTAGTTTAAGGTGTACAGCAAACTGATTTGATATATGTATATATTGCAAAATGATCACCACAGTAGTTGAGATAACATCCATCACCTCACATAGTTACAAATATTTTTTCTTACGATGAGAACTTTTAAGATCTACTCTCTTAGCAACTTTTGAATATATTGTCAACTGTAGTCACCATGCTGTGTATTACATCCCCAGGACTTATTTTATAACTGGGAGTTTATACTTTTTGAACACCTTCACCCATTTCCACCCCTACCCCCCTCTGGCAACCACCGATGTGTTTTGTTTCTGAGTTTGTTTTTTAAGATTCTACATGTAAGTAAGACTGTGCAATATTTATTTTTCTAGGTATGACTTATTTCACTTAGCGGAAAGTCCTCATGGTCCATCCATGTTGTCAAAATGGAAGGATTTCCTTCTTTTTTAAGGCTGAATAATATTCCATTATATATATATAAACATTTTCTTTATCCATTCATTCATTGATGGACACTTAGCTTATTTCCATGTTTTGACTATTGTAAATAATGCTGCAGTGAACATGGGGGTGCAGATATCTCTTTGAGATAGTTAATTTTTTTCCTTCAGATATATACTCAGAGGCGGAATTGCTGGATCATATGGTGGTTCTATTTTTAATCTTTTTGAGGAAACTTTTTAATGTTTTCTACAGTGGCTGCACCAATTTACATTCCCTCCAACAGTGCACATCCTTCTCGACACATCTCTTGTCTTTTTTGATTATAGCCATTCTAACAGTATGTGATATTTCATTGTGGTTTTGGTTTTCGTTTCCCTGATGATTAATGACGTTGAGCATCTTTTATGTACCTGCTGGTCATTTTTATGTCTTCTTTGGGAAATGTCTATTTAGTTCCTTTGCCCATTTTTTAATCAGATTTTTTTTTTTTTGGTATTGAGTCATATGAGTTCTTTATATATTTTGGATATTAACTCCTTATCAGATGTATGATTTGCAAATATTTTCTTCCATTCCGCAAGTTGCCTTTTCATTTTTTTTGATGGTTTCCTTTGCTAAGCAGAAGCTTTTTAGTTTAATATGGTCCTACTTGCTTATTTTTGCTTTTGTTGAATTTGCTTTTAATGTCAGATCCAAAAGATCATTGCCAAAACCAATGTCAAGGAGCTTACCCCCTATGTTTTCTTTTAGGAGTTTTATGGTTTCAGGTCTTATATTCGAGTCTTTAATTTATTTTTTGATTTTTATCTAATTGTTTCATCCGTGAATGATAATTTCTTTAGTTATTTTTTTAGGAGTTGCAAACAGTTGCTTTTCTAACTCAGTCATTCTTGCCACATTAGCTGGAATTCTTTAAGGAAAAACTTTTTCCTTAACTAGGCTATTTGGTTACTCTGAAAAGGGATTTACCCAGGATAGACAGGATAAATATTTAATTCTTCTTCTTTAAATGTTAATTTCAGAGTAAGGAGTTGATGCCCTAGTTGCTTTCAGTGGTGACCAATGAGACAGGCAGACAGACAGATAGATTGATTTTAGTATCCTTTTGAACATAAGGATTTATATATTCAGTGTGTTTCAAACAATTGCAGTCATTACCCTTTTAGATGCACAAAATTTTAATCTTTGATCAGTGGGAATCCTTTCATGTTCCTCTTGTGTCCCATTGACATGACCTCATTAATCTTCAGTAGCTTCCTTGATGGTATGAGATGTTCAGGTTCATTTTGCGTGTTTCCCTCCCCAGACATCAGTTATTCCTCTAAAGAGCCTTGGTTCCTTTTGGGGGGGGATGGTGTTTAGAGACAAAAATCTGGGCACTAGTGATGCTTATTGTTTTGGGTTTGTCATTACTTCTAAGCCTTTTAAATGCTCAATAGTCAGGAAATACCTGTTTTTACAAAGAAAACTCATGAAGTGATACTGCTATTTCCAACTTAAGTTTAACCTTATATAGATTTGGCATAATTTCTTTGGTTTTATTTTCGTTTCTTTCTTTTCTTATGTAGTTACTTATTATTTGTTCTATTCTACAACATATATAGTTTCAAAATATATTCTACAATGTATAAAATATGGTCCTGAAATGTATATTCTACAATATAAAAATTTAATTTAAACAAAATAATACTGATATTACCACTGACAATAAGAATACTGAATGAAGTATAAGCTTTCTTTACAAGTGTATTTGTCCTTAGAATTTATTCTACTTAGGGCAGACAGTCGAAATACTATGTTCTAAACACACTAAAGATAATTATTTTGTCTGTGTGATTATATCACCACTTGATATACAGTTACCTTCTTTTGCTTCAGTTTGTTTGTCTCTATATAGATATGTTTGCCAAAGAAACATTACCAACATAATTCCAGGGCTAGTAAAAATGGTTTCCTATAGGGGGAAGAAAGGAATAGGTGGATGGAGGTGAGAATTCTTTGACTATACCTTGTTATGCTATAGGTTTGAGCTTATATTCATAGATATGAGTTATATATTTTGAAAATTGAAATTAGATTGAAAAATTACCTACACCTTGAGGTGTCAAATAGTCTGTTTGATATCTTTGCCCCAAATTTAGGGGCGAAGTTTGGCTGGAGATGTAAATTTGGAAGACGGTGTTTAAAGCAGTGAGGTGAATGAGATCACAGTGAGAGTGAGTGTAGATGGAGACGAGGTCTGGGCCTGGGAACTGGAATATTCTGTCACGCAGACATCAGGAAAACAATAGGGATCCAGCAAAGGAGGCTGAAGGGTACCCAGTGAGTGAGAAGGAAAACCGGACGAATGTGGCGTCAGGAAGCCACGTGAGAAAGTGACTCAAGAAGCAGGAAGTGACCACCTGCTCTTTCAGTCACATTTTGTATTGCTAGCTTTCCAGTATATCCTAAACCACAAGAGCATATTTAAAGAGTTATAGGAGGTTGCTGAACTTAGGGAAATGGGAGATATTTAGAGTGGGAGGGGTTGTGCTCTGATAACGGGAAAGCAAGTCCAAGTTAGAGGAGAAATTCAAGTAAGCCAATTTTTGTAAACCCTTCACTCCTCGTCTGACTACCTTCTCACAACCTCAACCTTCTCAGTGGATTTTGTAAGTGTAAATGGGACTCGGGATTTAAAATAGGATGAAGTTAAAATTTAAAGTTGAAAGAATAAGAATTAACAAAAAAAGTATTGTCCTTCATGAGTTGTAAAAAAAAAAATTCAGACAGAAAAGTGATGCATCTTTTTAAAAAAGCCAGTTAATCTGATAAATTTTATGATGGAAGGAAGGGACAACTACCATGCTAGAAAGTGAGGGCCGAGTGGGTAGTATAACTTCAAAGTATTCTGTACCCTGGACACATCGATCAAAGGCAAAATAAAAAAAGGAGCAAGTCTGAGGGAGTCATTGCATTATGAGAAAAAGACTCCCTGTATTTCAGTTCGTGACACCAGATCTCCTAAGGCAAAGTCAAGAGATGAAAGATATTGTAGTCGATACACGCAATGAATTCTATTAAAGGCTTCCTTTCACTTGTGAATTTTCTTCAAAGGTAAGTTTTGGGTATAAAGGATTTCATAGAAGGATGTGAAATAACACGTGTGGGGGGAACTGTGTTCTCTTCTCAAGTCATGTATTGCAGCTGAAAGAAGAAAATGGAGAATGGAACATAAGGAAGAAAACAGGAAAGGTACAGAGATGATGAGAGATTTGTTTGTATTCTTATTTTGATTAAATGATGTTTCTGCCTTTTTTGTTTTATAAACACACTTGGGTACTAAACATATCTAGAAGTTCCGTATTTTGATAATGGGTTGAGAATACATTCACAGAATTCTAAGGTTGTAATTCTTGGATTATAATTAAGCCCTGGGGATTTATATCCACAATTCAAGTGTTAGGATGGGGGTGTTAAATGATCTTAGTTTTAGGGTTTAGTTTCAGAGATCTGTATTTTGCTTTTCAAAAACAGGATCAGGGACTTCCCTGGTGGCGCAGTGGTTAAGAATCTGCCTGCCAATGCACGGGACACGGGTTCGAGCCCTGGTCCGGGAAGATGCCACATGCCACGGAGCAACTAAGCCTGTGCGCCACAACCACTGAGCCTGCACTCTAGAGCCCACGAGCCACAACTACTGAGCTTGTGTGCCGTAGCTACCGAAGCCCAAGTGCCAGAGCCTGTGCTCCGCAACAAGAGAAGCCACCGCAATGAGGATCCTGCACACCACAGTGAAGAGTAGCCCCCGATCGCCGCAACTAGAGAAAGCTCACGCAGCAACGAAGACCCAACGCAGCCAAAAATAAATAAATAAATAAGCAAATAAATAAATAAGTAAATAAATTTATTAAAAAAAAAAGCCAGACTTCCCTGGCGGCGCAGTGGTTGAGAATCTGCCTGCCAATGCAGGGGACATGGGTTCGAGCCCTGGTCTGGGAAGATCCCACATGCCGCGGAGCAACTGGCCCGTGAGCCACAACTACTGAGCCTGCGCGTCTGGAGCCTGTGCTCCGCAACAAGAGAAGCCGCGCCAGTGAGAGGCCCACGCAACGCGATGAAGAGTGGCCCCCGCTCACCTCAACTAGAGAAAGCCCTCGCACAGAAACGAAGACCCAACACAGCAAAAAAGAAAAAATAGATAAATAAATTTATTAAAAAAAAAAAAAAAGCCCCAAGAAACAAAAACAGGATCAGAAATGACCAAAGTAAAACATATTCAAATGTGGTAACTATGGAAAATGTAGAAAAGCACAAAGAAACAGCAAAATCACTTCAAATTTTTTTTACCTAAAGTTGACCACTGTTCTTTCAGTACTTTCCTATGTGGATACTCACTTGTATACATAAATGTGTGTGTATGTTTAGTATTTACTTTTTACATAAAGTATTATGTTTTAGGTTAACATACTGTAGCATAAAATTCAGTTAAAATAGACTGTAATATTTCATAATATGATGTTCTTCATTCTTTTAAATAAGAACTAAAGTGACATATTTGATTTGGGGAATTAATATATATTAAAATGGCAGGATCATGAACAGAGATATTCAAGTTGTCTATTGCTGCATAAATGAACCATCCCAAAACTTAGTGGCTGAAATTAATTTATGATTATCTCTCACAGGTCTGGGGTTTGAAGGGCTGAGGGGTCATCTTGCTTGGGATTCATCACAGAATTAAAGCCAGATAGTGGCTGAGGATGAGTCATCTGACACTTAATTACTCCTATATCTGGTCTGACTTGTGAGGTCATGTCTGGACATGGCATGTGTGGACAACTAGAAGCTGTCTAGGTATCTCTCTTTCCTTGCAGCCTTTGCATGTGCCTAGCTTGGGCTTCCTCAAACCATGGCAGTCTCAAGGGAGGCACATGTCCTAAATTGTGGTTGGCTTCTGCTGGGGCAAGCATTCCAAGAGGACTGGGCAGAAGCTTCAAAACTTTTTATGACCTAACCTCAGAAGATCCAGAATGTCACATTTATGCTACATTTTATTGGCAAGATTCAAGAAAAGAGGAATTAGATTCCACCGTCAAAGGAGGAGTGGCAAAGAATTGGCAGCTATCTGTAACCTGTTGCAAGTGCCCTTATCCAATTTTAAAGTGGAATAATGCACTTCAGTTCCAACTTTCTATGATAGTAGACTCATACCAGCCATGTTATATGTTCATCTAACTACTATTTGTGAACACGGACATTTAAAAATAAAAATGCTCTCATAGTGTAATATTGTATTCATCCTACTTTTTAACCTTGAACGTTTTCTCATGCCTATAAATATTTTTATAAAAAATGTTTAAGGACTTCATATTGCTCTGATGCAGTACTTCTTAAAAAATAGGTCTTTGCAGAAGGATTATCTACTGGTATTACTGTATTAATGACAAAATAGTTTAAATTGTTTACTCTAAGTTGCAGAGAGGTTAAGCAAACCAATATAAAGGGCTAAAGTAACTAGAGATCTGCTAAAGGAAAGGTATAACTGCTAATGGCTCATTACTTAACTAGCCATTAGGGATCTGTAAATGATTTAAGAAGTCAACTAATCAGAGACATTTAAAGTGAATTCCTGTCTTAGTTGCTAAAAATAATTTCAACCTGGTGGAAATTACTACTTTTTGATGCATCCTTATAGAAGCTATGGTTTTGTTAGTATTATTTGGGTGAATTAATAACAGTAATGCACAGTTATTGAGTAGTTACTCTAAGTTAGACAGTGTGCTAAGAGTAGCTAGATGGAAGTGTCTAGGTAGTTGAAAATATGAGTCTAGTTCTTCAGGATGTACATAGATACCAGTAGGGGTGAATTGTTCTGTGGTCATTATAGGCTTGGGAAATGATGGGTTAAATAAAGTTAAGTCTGCTGTGTTTAGGTCATCTTGGTGCTTGTTGTTTGCTTTAAGTATTTTGAATATTTAGGAAGATATGTATAGTATCTATACCACTTTTTTTCCTAAACATGATTCACAACAGATTTCTTTAGTCTGATCAAAATGTGGGCATAGCATTGCATAGTATATTGGGGAATATTGGTTGGAGCTTACATGAGAATTTAAGAGTTGGACTTGGGAGTCTTTTATAGGGGTTAGGAAAAGTTGAGATTGCTAAGAGGGAAAGTTTAAATTTGATATTGAAGGGAAGGATAGAGTTGAGGTAGAAGCTTGAAGAGGAAGCAAGGTTGAGGACAGGGTATTGTTTGACTGCGTCTGGGGCACAGGGAGGGCTGGAGAGAAGGAAGGAGAGGGAGAAGAGAAAAGGTAGAGAAGAGGTAGAGAGACTAATAGGGGTAAAGTCTTAAGGAAGCATGAACGAATAGGGTCAGAAGCGTAGGTGGTGGATTATTCTTAGCAGTATGGGTGTTCCATTTTGGGAGACAGTCATTGGTGATGGAGGAAGAGAGGGAATTTTGGGGGAAGGGAAATAAAATCCTTAAAGTGTTTGAAATATAAAATTTTAAATGTGGGCAGTTAGTATTAATAGGCATTCTGATGCAGTAATGAAAGCAAAGAAGAATAAACCTTAGTTTAATTTTGAATTTACTAAGATGTACAATCCATTTTCCAGTAACTGTTTACACATCTATGTGGAGTGCATAGTTGGGAGGCAAAAACTGATCTAAAGAGGATTTACCTTTCCTTTACCTAGGAAGAAACCCAAGAGGGAATTCTATTTTAATGTCTTGATTTTGGTCACGTTAACTGCTGTGTGCTCAGGCCTTAGACAATGCCTGGCACATAGTAGAGACTCAGTAAGTATTTTTTGAATGTTGTTGAGTGATGAATGAATGTTAGACACAGCCACGGTACAGCAATAGGGTCCACGTGCCGCACATGGGTTTCCTTTGAGCTCTTTCAAACTTGTGTGCATGAACGAAAAGACTAAGCTCTTGAGAGGACTTGACAGTAAACTCTGTTGCTGGAGGGAGCTGGTTAGGGACTCTGTGGGCTGAAGAAGTGGTACAGTCCGTGCAGTGGCCCTCCTCTGAAAGGTGGTGCTGACCTGTGCTGGGAGCTGGGAGCAGTGTGGCACGAGGGCCACAGCCTGAGGCAGCAGGTCCAGGCAGATGGAGGAGGGCCAGGTTCAGACAGGGTACGGGGTTCTGAGGCTCAGTGGCAGCTGGAGCACTTGAGTCTGGGAGACACCAGACCTTTTTTAGGAATGCATACTCCACTCGAATTCTTGGAGCATTCAAGTAAAGAGCCTCCAAGAGGTAAAACTGGATTTCCTTTTAGCATGATGCATGAGCCTTGAGTAGGATTTAATTTAATTTGGAGAAATAATGGCATGGTGACATATTTGCACCATGGTTGTTTTGGGCTAGTTCATACTTATTACATACTAAGGATTCCAAGGAATTAATAATTTTCATTATATCATAGCTGTAAGAAAATTTTAATCAGATCTAACTCTGTCATCCTCCCAATGCCTAGCATAGTGCTGAAGTAGAGTTTGGGCTACATTTCAAACAACAAACACTATATCCTTTAAGAGGAAGAAAGAAGAGAAATATTTAATTTTGGAATACGTGTAGGCAGTGGATCATGGCCATGAAAGGCCCAAAAGAGTGGAAATTTAAAGTAAGACAAGAAAAAAATTAGATGAGTTAGAAAGAATGCTTTGAGAAAAGCACAGATACAGTTACCAAGCATGTTTATGAAAGCAAGAAAGAGTCAAGTCAATATAGTTATTAGGCATTTACTTTTCTGTAAAGATGAGTTTAAATGAAACCTAACAAATATTTATAATGAAAAATCAGAAGATCTTTCAAAATGTTTTATACAGCTCAGACCCATCTCAACGATCTATTAATGATAAACTCCTGGGCTTTCCCTGAACTGGAAAAATTTCAAACTTTGACATAGAATTTTGAAATGATGCTCTGATAGATGTTATAACGCTAATAACATCTATCACAACATTAGTCAAAATCCAGCCTGAAATGAGTTTACTCTGGAGTTAGTGGCACTTCCGGAGGGTGCTTAACAGTATATAATAAGTTCAGTGAAGAGTATTTCAGCATTTGGAAGTTTTGACCTGCTTGATAGGGATACTTTTGTTATCTACAAAGTGTTGTAGAGATTTATCAAAATGGATTTTTGGCTTTATTGTGATGCTTTTTATTTGTAAACCAGTCTGTGTAATTGGACAGTGTGAGAAGGTTAATCTCAGTGATTTCCCTTAGAGATACAAGTATATTGACAAAACATGGTAGCATACTGAGGTGACATTAAATCTATTTCTCACAAGTTCAGTGTGTGTGAGTCAGATGGAGAAATAAATTAATATTGAAAGGTCATTGGCTTCAAACTTTTTGGGATGGAAATGTTTGTAATCCAGTCTTAAGTTTTACAAGTTTCAAAGTTGCTGAGGACTATGGAAGTTGAAGGAAGAGTAGAAGGTGCTCAGACATTTTGGTTTCAAATTAGTTTTGTTTTAACATTAAAATTTTGAACAGTTCTTGAGGCCCTATGGAAAATTTGAAAATTGCTAATTGAAGGGGTTGGGTATCTAAATTTGTTTAAATTAGAAGAGGACTCCTGGCAGTTATAACAGATTGCATGGCATGTAATACCTTACAAATGGGAAAGAGGAATTACTCATCTGGACCGTAGGTGATTTTCTATCATTTTACCTAATTCATCTGAACGTTACATATTTAGGCAGTGTAGTTACTTTAAAGAAGCTATTTACTTTACCTTAACAAAATTTTGGTGAGACCAAAGAACTAAGGGCTTTTTCCCCCCCCTTTTTCTTTTTTTTCCCCCATATATTGTTTAGCTCGCACAATTCAGTTTTGTTTCATACTTAATAAGTGAAAGAGATTAACAGAAAACAGAATGTTATGAACAAAGTTAAATAAAAGCCTACTTTTTATTAAAACAAAAGTAAAAATGATAATAAATTTTTAAAAACCTCCCTTCTGCTTGGAAACAAGAGAAAACCCAGCTCTTCTAAATAATCCTTGTTTTACCGAGGAACTAATATCTGCAGTAACAAAATTTTTAGAATATCATAACAGCAAAAACTTAGCTTATCAAAACCTATGAGATGCAGCCACAGCTATTCTTGGAGCAAAACCATAGCTGTAGAGGCTAAGGAGTAATGAAAACTAAAATAATTTTAAATTTATGAATCTTAAAAAAATACTATAATAAACCAGTCAGGATAGAGGAATTGATAAAGATTAAAGAAAAAAATAGGTGAATTCTAAAACAGAATATTTGTGGACTTGGTAAATAAATCCAAGGTCAAATTAGCCAGATAAAGTCAGTAGACTTATTACTTCATTTTACAGATGAGGAAGTAGACTCACAAGGTTAAGTGACTGCCTGAAGTAGCTCAAGAGTTTTATTAACAGAAGCAGTAATGAGCTTATGCACATTATAACTTCAAGGAAATTGAGGAGCAAAATCTGAAATTGCTAATTAACCAACCATTTGGCAACATATCTTCATAATGACCCTATATTTTATTCTTTCTATTAGACTTCCATATGTATCCCTGAAAGGTACATATCTTCCAAGGATACATATGGAAGTATCTGCATCTTTCAATTAGATTCCATAGACAAGTTATTACAGAGTTACAATACTATATCTAGAAGATGTTTTGATGCTTGATATAGTTTTTAATAAGTGGATGGATGGATGAAAGGAAGTTGAACTTGTTTGATTTAAAGGAAAGCAATAAGAAGCTTAAAAAAATAAAAGCGTAGTTGGCTGCACATAGTGACATCCTTCCAAAGAGTATAGTATGGAAAGGGGCAGAGGCAGGGGCCAGTAACTTTGCAGTGGAGAACCTGACAAATAGTATCTCAGTCAGGCGATCAAGGGCAGCAGCAACAGTGATGTCATTTTGATAGAATGTACCTTGGACACGATGTGAGGAGAGTGTCACTATGTCTGAAGTCTTCCCCGTGACCCCAGTCTAATCATGAGAAAGTCATCAGATGAATTTCAGTTGAAGAACATTCTACAAAATACCTGGCCAGTGCTTTTCAAAACTGCCAAGGTCATCAAAAATAAGAAAAGTCTGAGAAACTGTCACAGCCAAGAGGAGCCTAAGAAAACATGACCACCAAATGTAACATGGTACCCTGGATGAGATCCTGGAACAGAAAAAAGACATTCGGTAAAAATTAAAGAAAATCAGAATAAAGTATTGACTTTAATTAGTTAAATTATGTGTTTTGTTTTTCTATTTCATTATGAAAATGATAAATATTTATTTACGAAATCATGATATAAAGTCATGGTGATGACCCAGCAGAAGCCAGGTGGTTAAAAGTGTGTAGTGTTTAAGCCTGAAGATATCACTGGGCTCTGGCACAAAGCGGTTGTGGCAGGGGTTTTGACCTCAACACACCTTCAGGGTCTCTTGGTCTGTCTTCTGTTTTTCTACCCTGTTTTTTTTTTCCTCAGGAAGAATCTCACTTTACTACAGATAGAATACAAATGCATTCTTCTAACTCTGAAAAGTACTCTCTTTCTGGGTTGATAGGTTGGACCAGGAGGGTGGGCATTTCCCACATTCCCAGACCTCCCTTCTACCTGTGCTTCCCATGCCAGGTACAGTGTTGTAGAAGTAGCTGATACTCTGGTTCAAGTTTTGCAGGTCATCCAGGAACATCAGGAACCCCACCATTTTGTTCTTCAAATACCATGTTGCAGTTCATTCCCCTTCTGACCTTGAAGTTAGAACCTGATGGGTTTTCATTGTGCTTTTTGAACTTTCCTAGGTTCTCAACATTTGCATTTACCACAGACATCCTCCTTTCATTCTAATGTTGCTGCTGTGAGGGTGGGTGGGTGGGAGGATGGTCTTTACACGGGCAGTCTAGGATACCCAATCTATTTCCTTTGGTCTCTTGACCATATGGACGTTGAAGGCCTAGAACCTGGAATCTGGCACTTGGTGGCATGCTGGGATGAATTCCTTCCACTGAACCTTACAACTACCCCAGTGCTGTAGCTGTTCTTTTTTCCTCCCTTTAACAGTTGAGGGAACTTGAGGCCCAGAGAAGTGAATTAATTTGTCCAAAGTCACCCAGCTGGGAAGATGGTTGAGACTAGAGTAGAGCCCATGTCTGACTCCAGAGCCGGTACTTACCTCCTGCTTTAGAGGCATCTGTGGGCTCAATACCCCCAGAGGCCTTGGCAGTGTCCAGCTACAGGCTTCATAGCATCTATAGCAGGATCTTCAGGTATAACAGGAATGCTTTCCCGTTGTCTTATAAAATCAAATTCCTGAAACTGCAGGGAGGCAGTCTGCAAAGTGTGTGAGTGTGCGTATCCATATGTATGTGTGGGCACACACTTGTGCTTGTTTTTCTACCTTTGGCATAAATAGAAGAAATATTTTACTTGCCTCTTTGACCCTAGTCTGAGGAGACATTGGCAGGGTACTGGAGAGCAAATTGTCTGTCTAAATAACAGCTGCTGGACAGATCCAGCCAATTGATGTCATGTAAAAATGTGGACTCAGATTTGCCAGTTCTGTAATTTTTCAAAATAGTCTAGAAATCCATTTTTTAAAATGCAAAATATTCACATTTGATCTTGGCAAAAATTCTTTTAGTGTTATTTTGTAAACACAGTTTAGACTAAAAAACACACATCTCTAGGCTTCTTTGGGTTGAAACCTCTGGGTTTATATCATGAAGCTCTCTCCCTTACCTGCCATGAGTGCAAATAATTCATTTAGAAAATACAAGCACCTACATGCTCAGTAAAAACAGATGATATTCAATAACTAGGTACAGAATAGAAGGAAACTCACACAAAGTGGCTGAGAGAACCTTTCCCCACCTTTTTTCTTTAGGTTAATACTGAATCTCAGAGGAAAGACTAGAACTATTAGAGCTCTAATAGTGAGATCTTAATTTCAAAAAATTACTCTTGTGACTTTTGTCTTTGAGTTCTATGAAGAACTAAAAATTGTAGTTGTAGAGAGTTATGGGTGGCAAAAATCTGTCTTTAAATTCTTATAACCTCTTTTCATAATTTGAGAAATTGTTTATAGATTGTTTTGGAAGATGGAGGGGTGCCATCTAATGGTGGCTCAAGAAACCTTCCTTTAGACACAGGATCCTTGTGTTTCAAAGGAGCAGAAAGGCAAGTGTGTCTCACTTCTCCTTGACAGAGCTGCCTTTCACACACTCAGATTTGGCGGCTGTGTGAACATATCTTGACTTAATTTATCGCTTCTGAGTTTGTCTCAAAGGATTTAGTATAGTGAAGCTTTCATTTTGCGTTTTGCCAAAGTGGCGTTGAGAGAGCACAATTGAAATCCATAATCTTCGAGGGCTCCGCATGTGTACTCTAGAACTGAAGCATCTCTACACTGTTCATCCTTTTTCCTTGATGGGCATTTGTAATCCAGATATGAGCAGCTTGAATGGTTTTTGTGATATGCTTATTTGGTGACTTATGAAAATGAGAGTACATGATCTCGTGGATAATGAAGAAATTTTACATAGAAGATAGATTCCAGAGTAAATACCAAAGCAACTTGGAGGTAACAGAGACTATAAAGAGAATAGAAAATTTTAAAAAATAAGTATTTTCTGAAAGGGAAAAGAGGTTAAAGGAAGAAGAACAGGATACCACTAAATTCTTATAAATTGAAAACACAGTGGCATAAATTAAAAAAATTAGTAGAAGAATTGAAATTTAATGATGAATTAAATTCTCTGAAAGGTCAGAAATCAAAGGATTGGAAATTAGAGAGAATTAAAGATTAGAAAATCAGAGGGTTAGTCAGAGAATACCAGTATCAAATAATAGGAGTTTCAGGATGAAAGAACAGTGAAAATGGAAGGAGGATAAATCATTGTGAAATAATATAAGAAAAATTTCCAAGTCTGTAGGATGTGTGTCAGATTGAAAGGAACTGACTGAGTGCTTAGCCAAATGGACAAAAATAAACCCATTCCAAGAAAAATCCCCTGCAATTTCATAACACTTTTGGACAAAGAGGAGAACATTCCAGAGAGGGGATGACACAAATATGCAAACAGATATAATACTTCAGAATCAGAATGATTTTGGATTTCTTAACAGCAACACTGTTCCATTGAAAACAATGGAACAAGGCTTTCAAAATAATGAAAGAAAACTTTTTACCTAAAGTTCTATACCCAGTGAAAGTATTAAGTGGAAGATTAATATTACAGTAATTTCTAATATGCAAGACCTAAAACATTTATCTCTACACACCCTTTCTTGGGAAGTTACTGGAGGATGTTCTCCATCAAAACAAGGGAATAAACCAAGTAAACCAAAAAAGAGGAAAACATGGAATCAGCAAACAGGAGATCAAACACAGGGAAGAATCAAAGGGAATCCCAGGATGATGTAAAAGGGGATCTCAAGATGGCTCTTGTGTTTCAGGTGTAGAGATCATGCTTAATGTAGGTCTTAATTAATGTAGGTTTGATAATGTGTGATCTAGGAAAGTGCAGGTTTCCAGATTTGTGTCTACTGTTCCCTAGAGGGTGAATTGATAGGTATAGTAAAAGTCAGCGGAAACCATCATTTTATTGATGAGATCTACAATATTGATGGGGATGTAGTTGAGACAATAAATATGTTCCCATCATGAATGTCTACATCGAAGCCTAGTATTTACCTCTCTATTAACCACTGTCTTGAAAAAATGTGTTGATTCCTGTAGTCTGTATGTAGAAGAAAACAGAATTCGTTGCAGGCATTTTCTCCTATAGACGTACATTTTTTTTTTTTTTTTGATGTGAACCATTTTTTTTAAAAGTCTTTATTGAATTTGTTACAATATATCTTCTGTTTTTATGTTTCTGGTTTTTTGGCCACGAGGAGGCATATGGGATCTTAGCTCCCCAACCAGGGATTGAACCTGCATCCCCTGCATTGGAAGGTGAGGTCTTAACCACTGGACTGCCAGGGAAATCCCTAGACATACATTTTAATATGTGTATAATAGATTCTCTCATGAGAGACAGATGACATTGATAACTGTAATGGACTATGGGTAGAAGAAGCATTTGGCTGGTGGGGGCTGGAGTGAGGGAGACTGACTTTTTATTGTTTAATTTTTGTTCCTTTTTAATATTGTACTACCTCTACATATGTTAAAGATGATTAAAAATATATTCCTTAAAACTGTAAAGTAAGTAAAAAATAAAAAATAAAGGTAAGAAACATCATTTATAGTCGGAATAACTATGAGACTATTCTCTTTATCATTTTTTTTTTTTAAGATTTATTTATTTATTTGGCTGCATTGGGTCTTCTTTGCTGTGTGTGGGCTTTCTCTAGTTGCGGCCAGCAGGGGCTACTCTTCATTGTGGTGCATGGGCTTCTCATTGCGGTGGCTTCTCTTGTGGCGGAGTACGGGGTCTAGGCGTGCGGGCTAGTTGTGGCACGCGGGCTCAGCAGTTGTGGTTCGCGGGCTCTAGAGCACAGGCTCAGTAGTTGTGGCGCACGGGCTTAGTTGCTCCGCGGCACGTGGATCCTCCCGGACCAGGGCTTGAATCCATTTCCCCTGCATTGGCAGGCGGATTCTTAACCGTTGTGCAACCAGGGAAGTCCCTCCCTTTATCATTTCAAAGTATTTAGCATTTCCTCAATTTGTAACATTAGATTATTTTGCTTTTGAAAGTTGCACATTTAAATTCTATTTTGGTATGGAAGAAGGAAACGGCCAATTTTTTGTAGTACTCGCCAAATACCAGTAACACAAATTAAGAATTCTTAGAGGCTGAATAATTGATGATATGAATGATGAAACTTCTCTTGTTCCACAGGAGTAATTCTATAGTTTTAGAATGCTCTTTAGTAAATGTAATAGAATTCAAGTAAGTCTAAACTTGAAAACCTTGCTCCATTAGGATCATATTTTTAGTATGAATTACCTGGTGGTCACACCGTGGGAAGATGCTTGCTATGGCATTGACAAGGCAGCAGCTGAAGCTGAAAGGTCGATGTATCTCTTCAATTCATCACTAGTAATGTTTGTCTTTTCACCTTGTCCTGTCATTCACAGAGGTTGTACAGTTTTTATTGTGAAACTTAAAAAGACCAAGTTAACTTTCACATTGATGAAAGGTTATGTATGAAAGTTGATTACTTCAAAATCAGCAAAATCAGTTGAATTCTCCTGTTTTTCTTTACATTGTCATCTATTGGGTCCTGATTCTCATTTATATATTTTATTCTATTTTGTTTCTACAGACTTATCGAAACTTAAGGTAGAAGACTATTCCCATTTATTCAAAATATAGTATACTTGTTACCTTTCCTGAGGTACCTATTAATAAGAGGCAAGATGGGAGGAAGGTAATATCCTAGATAAACAGAATTTAGAATTCAGTGATTATTATAACATATTGTGGGAGCAGATATTTTTTAATAAATGAAATTTAGTATGTTTCTGTGCTAAGTAATGCAAGTGAGGAATGAAATTAGCAACACCAGTAGATTTTCAGAAGGGAAGAAGAGCTAGGCATTAAGGGAAAAAAGCAAGAGAAAGGAATTAATGCCTGGCTAATTTGAAGAAGCATGATATTGGGGTTCCTTAGGACAATCAGAAGGGCACTAACTTTTTCTGAGTCAGTGTGGTATACTCCTGTCCTGCTTTGTTCTATTGTGAAAGCATTTTTGGTTTGTCTGCATGTCCTAAATTTTCTCACCAGTAATTGTCCATTTCAGGGTGGAGGGGAAAATATTGTAGATGGTGGTAATAATTGCATGAGAACAGGAAAGATAGCTGGTGTGGTGTCCTTTCACAAATGTTTAGAAAAGACTGTGGCTGTTGAGTGTGAGAGGGGAGCAGGAGGGATCTTCCACTTGGAATATCCTAACATGAGTTCACAATGTCACAGGTTTGAATTTAATGGATAAATATTGATGCTGGAAGTGACCGAATATCCAAACCAAGCTGGCTATAGCAGAAAATGTAATTTATTGCCTCAGCAACTGAAAAGGCAAGGGTAAAACTGGATTCAGTAACCTGAGCTTGATTATCAAGACTTGGCTCTTCTCCACCTCTTAGATCTGTCTTTGGCTGTGTTGGCTTCATTTTCAGACTTCAGAGAAAACTGGCCCCAATCAACATGATCCTGAATCCAGCAGTAGAGGGAATCTGCATCTTTATGCTTAAGCAAAAGTCTCAGAATTGTCTTTAAAAATTTTTTTAATTTTATATTGGACTATAGTTGATTTACAAGGTTGTGTTAGTTTCAGGTGTACAGCAAAGTGATTCAGTTATACATATACATATATCTATTCTTTTTCAAGTTCTTTTCCCATTTAGGTTATTACAGAATATTGAGCAGAGTTCCCTGTGCTATAAAGTAGGTCCTTGTTGGTTATCTATGTTGTATATAGTAGTGTGTATATGTTAATCCCAAACTCCTAATTTATCCTGCCCCCCCCACCCCAACCCCAGCCTTTCCCCTTTGGTAACCGTAAGTTTGTTTTCTAAGTCTGTGAGTCTGTTTCTGTTTTGTAAATAAGTTCATTTGTATCATTGTTTTTTTTTTAGATTACACATATAAGCGATATCATATGATACTTGTCTTTCTCTGTCTGACTTACGTCACTTGTGTGATAATCTCCAGGTTCATCCATGTTGCTGCAGATGGCATTATTTCATCAGAATTGTGTCTTGTTGGCTTTGATGGCCTGATCTAAATCCTTTGCCCATCCCTGTGGGTATCTTGGAACCAAGGGCCATCTCTTGTGGGTCTTTGTGTCCTCAGTGATTAGCACAGGTGTTATACAATGTATAGTAGGCGCTCAGTATACAGATGTTATACCAAACTGTAAGCTGCTCTTCTGAAAGCAACCAGTTTGCATTGTTAGAGCTGTTCTAATATATTCCTGATTTTAGTTTTGAAGTATTTTTTGTAGAATTAGGTGACTTGTTGGATAGGCTGAATATGATTACTAAAATGCAAGAACCTGAGACTTTGTGTCTGCATGCTCTCAGGACTCTATGCAAACTTCATAGTATAATCCAGGAAATAAGTAAGAAAGTAACCTAAATCTCATATTGTTTTAACACAATAAGAGATTGATTAAGAGTTAAGAGATCTACTGGCAGGAACAATTTTCATTTTTTTTTTTTTTTGAATCATGCTGAGCAGGAGTGGGAGGTGTGAGGGTAACATGGATGATAGCTGGAAATGAGAGGATTTGAATGTTAGAATATCATGCCATTGCAGAGCAGAGGAATGATTCAGTGAAGCTAAAATTATTCTTTCACAATTGTGACAGAATATGAATTAAGCACATAATGATCTTTAAACATATGTGGTTTGAAATTCACTTTATAGAGACGTTTAAAATAGGTGGTCTTGTGGGTCATGTAAAACATTCATTAATAAGAGAAGAGTGACCTGAAATAGACGTAAGACTTATGTGTTGTGTCAGTTACCAACGCGTAGTTTTATGAGTTTAATAAAGGGAATTCCAAAGACTAGATTTTTAGTATGATAGAGGAAAATGTACCTAGTTACCCTAAAAAAGGAACTATTCAGCATTTGTGTCATTATGCCTGTCTTCTAATGGGAACTTCACTTTCAAAGCTTTTGCTTCATCTTCTAACTTCTATTGAATGCCAACTTTGCCTCAACAACTTTTCTTACAAGTTGAAAAGATGAAAGCAGAGGAGATTCAATTATCAATGATGTCACAGAATTGGAGGCATTTCCAGTGATGCTTGTTTGTTCATTTTGCATAATCTCAAAACTCACTGATGTGAGTCAATTTAAAATGAGTTTACTGACTTAACCACAAGATCTAATTGCCTGGGAGACTGCAGGAATGCACCTTTTGAGCTCATTGGTCCTGACATTAAAAGATGTTAAATATTTAAAGTAGTCAAGAGAACCATAGTTTTAGTTAAATAAATTTCATGTTTCTCAGAATAATAAGGTGCAGACTTTTAGGAGATGCGTTAAGTATGCAATTTTATGGTAGTTTTGGTTATTGCGCATGAGTTTAAAATAGTAGAATGGTTGGAAACATGTAGCATAAATTACCTACCATGTTATTAAAGGCAGAGAGATGTGTGATTTGTAGGAATAACGTGTAAGAGGCAGTCTAGTGTGGTTATGGGTAGAGAGTCTGGAGGTAGACTCCTGGGTTCAAATCCTGCATAGCCACTTACTTAGCTAAGTAACACTGCCTGTGTTAACTACTCTGTCTGTGCCTTAGTTCCCTGAGCTATAGAATAGGGTTAATGATACTAGCACCTTCTTCACAGAGATGTTGTGAAGATTAATTGTGTTATTGTGTATAAAGTACATAGAACAACACTATATAAGCATTTGCTGTTATGATTACGTTCTATAGGTCATGACATTTTTTTCTTCAGGATATATGGAATCTTAAAATGCTATATAGTAATATGTAGAAAAATATATGAGGACGTCTGCAGTAAGTTCAAGTGTATTGCATTGAAAAATTCAGTAATTAACTTAAAGCTACAAATGTGATCTATTTCATGCCTCCTCCAAGACAGGTCCCTCATAATTTCTCACACTCTTGGATAATGTATTTCAAAGAGTGTCCCAAGGACCAGTTGTATTAGAATCGATAGGGCTGTCTGTTAAATGCAGATTCCTGGGCCCCACCCTAAACTCACTGGATCAGAATTTCTGGGTTTGCAAATCAGCATTTTAACAAATGTTGGAGTTGATTGTTATGCATGACAGATTTTGGGAACTTATGTTCCCAGTCATACATGATTTGCCCTTCTCACGCTATAACTCACTCTCACTTTTTCTTACTTAGAACTTCAGGTGTCATCTTATTTCTCTTAGCTCACGGTTCTATTACATCTCATGTTCAAGGAATTGAGATTTTTCTTTCAAAATTGCAACAGACCAAAGTTGTCTTTTTCTTACACATCCAAGGGCTGGGTTGCTACCTCCTCACCCCTCCATCCTGTATTCTCTTTCTTGTCCCTAGTTTCTTTCTTTCCCACTGTTTGTCATAAGTGAGATGTAACATCATCCTGGCTTTAGAATTCCACAAAAGATCTTCAGTTGTCTCTGGTTTAGCCCAGATCTCCCAGTTTCCCGCCTTACCTAGGCTTTCTCCTGTTTTCCTTCTCTTTCATCTTTTTTCTTTCCTTCTCTCTCAGTACACACTCCTGGCTTAGAAGTCGAGGAAGAGTTGGTGAGGGAGAACTATTTTATTTCTTCTCCCAAGTCCCTTAGCCCCATGGCAGCTTTCTAAGAGAGAAGGCACAGGTGTAAAAAATGCCTCAGTGCTCCAGAATCTCTGTCCCTGTTGGTCTACGTCTGTTTCCTGGACTCTATCTGAACTCTGCATCCCTGTCTATGGATTTTGCAGCCATAAACATGTGAGACATCATTAGGCAATCCCAGATTGCATTGTTTGAATACACTCGACTGAGAAAATTGCATTTTAACCCTAAAATATATCAAGAGCTCGTTTATGTGGTAGTTCCTAAATAGAAAGCCATGTTTCGCCATGTGGAAATACCAGATACATGAAAATTTTATTACATCTTGACCAAGGTAAAGATTAATAGGAAGCATTTTGGCTCATAGAGTACATAATGCAACTCTTCTTTAAAACGCATGAACTTGTTACGTTTGTGTGACTGATCACATAATCCTTTGGAATCTTAATGATCCGTGAGATAAATTGTTCACATTTTTAGAGGTACATCTACATTACAAAATAGCAGCTCTTTCAAGAGGCCACTACACTGTTATGCTTTTGAAAACACTTGAATTACACAGTGTTAAAAGTAGGAACAATATTGATGACTCATAAACACACACATTGTACTAAGAAAACTATAAGAGTTATGGAAAAGAAAGAAACACTTTGCCAAATTTCCTTAGTTTTAAAGCAACATGGACACTTTCTAAGAAGTGATATTAGTATTTTAGTTAGTAAAATGGGAGAAATTTAAGTCCTGGAAATTTACGTGTTCTTTGAAAGGATTAGCATTTCCTTGAAATAACTAAAAAATTTTAAAAAGCATTCTCAAGACAAAACTATGGGAAAAGTAGATACAAACAAGATACAAACTTTTAGCTTCAACTGGTTTATGTAACAGTTCCAAGAGTTTGCTCATATTTGTATAATCATCAAATAAATAATGTCCCATTAAGATTATCAATCCATTTGGTAATTTTTAGTTTTGGCTTGTATTTTACGGTTTGATTTGGGGGAAGATGGGCTTTAATTCAACTTTCATGTTGCTGCTTAGGTTTTACTTAGAATAAATTGGAGGGACTTTTTTTTTAAAGATTATTCTTTTTTAAATTAATTAATTAATTTGTTTTTATTTTTGGCTGTGTTGGGTCTGTGTTGCTGCACGCGGGCTTTCTCTAGTTGCGGCGAGCGGGGGCCACTCTTCGTTGTGGTGCGCGGGCTTCTCATTGTCGCGGCTTCTCTTGTTGCAGAGCACGGGCTCTAGAGCGCAGGCTCAGTAGTTGTGGCGCACGGGCTTAGTTGCTCCACGGCATGTGGAATCTTCCCGGACCAAGACTTGAACCCATGTCCCCTGCATTGGCAGGTGGATTCTTAACCACTGTGCCACTAGGGAAGCCCTGGAGGGACAAATTTTTTTAATAAACTAAATTTAATAAATAAGTTTAAGGCAAGTTATAACTATTACGTTAATATGTAAGTTAAATAACAAAAAGTACTTATGGATAGTAAACAGTACCGCAGAAGAGGGTTGTGATTTTTGACTTACTTCTGTGATCACACATTTGAATTGGATGGCTTAATATTTGATGGATTTTTATGTCTTAGTTGCTTACTAACTCTTCACTCTTATCTGTAGGTAATGCAACGTAATGAAAATATATTGGATATATTTTGTGAACAAAATCTTTTTTTTTTTTTCCCCTATAGGGATGCCCTCTGCATCTTTATTAGTAAATCTTCTCTCAGCTTTATTCATCCCTTTTGTGTTTGGAGAAACAGAAATAAGGTTTGCTGGACAAACAGAATTTGTAGTTAATGAAACAAGTACAACAGTTATTCGTCTTGTCATTGAAAGGATAGGAGACCCAGCAAATGTCACTGCAATTGTATCGGTAAGAAATGACAGTAGTTCTGTTTTTACGGAAATAGATAGGAAATGTCTTAGTTTCAGTGATAGGAATTTTTTAACTCTTTGAGATTGAGTAGTTCCATTATGATAAACAATTTGCAGATAAACGATTTATTCCTTTTATATCTGTTAGAAGTTTATAGAGTGCTCTAAGGTAGCATGTGCATTTGACAGTAAAGATATAGTATTTTAAAGATATAGGCTGATTATTTTTAAATGTTCATATGTTTATTTTAAAACAAATAAAACCCCAAGATATGAAGAAGTATTTCTAAGTAAAAGAACATTTTATTTTGGATAACTTGGATTCTCGTTATCTCTGCTTGGATTTATTACTTAGTATCAGGTGGCTTAGAGAAAATATATGAAATATTTAAATGTAGAGAAATGGCAATTAGAAAAAAAACGCTTCTTATGTCAGAGAGCTCCTTTTTTGGGAGAAATTAAGTATATTAAGTAGCAGATAGATGGAATTTGTTAAACTATTGCTCTATCTTGCACACAGTTTAGTTAGTAGATAGATTATATGTACATGTATTTGTGTTTGTGTTTAACCAGAAAATCATGTCATATGACCACTAAGGACATTGATATATTTGAGGCCCAAACTACTTGGAATTTTTATTTTAAAAAATAAGTTTTTAAACAATAGGTTAAATTGTCACATTGGGAAACACTGTAAAAAGAGACAAAGAAGAAAAACTATCTATGAAAGAAACCCAGTATTATAATTTTGTGCATTGCTTTTAGTTTTTAATTTATGACATGTATATATATTTATTGAATTTATTTTTAGTTTGAATATATATTATATTTGATAACTTTTTACATATAATTTTGATCGTATCCTAATAATTTTTTCAGGTTGCTCTGTCGTATTCACAACTTTTCTTGATGGTGGGGTCATCATTTCCCAATCATTTCTCAGCAGTTTTTCATAGAGCTTGCTTCCAGTTTTTGCTGTTGTAAATATTGCTCTGATGAAACTGTTTGCATACATATCAATTTTTGTATATTTTGGATTGTTAAATGAATTTTTGGGTTGGATTACTGTGGTTTTTCTCTTTATTTGTATCAGTGTCTCTTGATATTTAATGCTTTCTAAAAAGACCGTGCCACTTTTTTTGTGTCACTTTTTATATTAAGGTATGAGAACAAGTTTTCTAACACCCTTAACAACTTACTTGGATTTTTCAAGTATTTAAAACTAACTTTATTTTGTAAATGAGAACTAGAAATTGACTACAATATCCCTATAGACATCCTTCATTTTTAGTTTATACTAAATCGTGTTTTTTTCTAGTAGCTAAGTTATTCATTTTGGGTTCTTTGGCAGAAGAAATCTCATTTGGATTTGCACAAGAAGTTGCTCCATTATAATTTCATAATTATTGCTCCCTTGAGAATCTTAGCAATGCTGATGTTACAGAATGAAGTCTTAAAAAGTTTTGAGGAAAAATTTATAATGACTAATAAATTGGTATGCTAAAAGAATTGGGTCCTTATTGGTGTTGTGGGAGAATATAAATAAAACTTCAGGTTTAAAGCTTTGGAAAGAGTAGTTTCTTTAAGACTGATAGGGAAATAATTGATTTTCCTGATATATTTTGGCAGGCTACTTAACACCTCTTCTTTGGGAGAGTTTTAGCTACAATTTGTCTTCCCTGTTAGGTTTGCTGTAATCCACTTCAGATCAATCAAGAGACGGAGAAAAAAATTTCACATCATTACTTTCCTATATAATTATTACTTTTCTATGTAATGATTCCTTTACCTTCTAGAGCGTAAACAAATGTTTTTATGTAGAATCATTTCTTCTTATAATGCTTTTTTAAGGTGATTTTTATTAGTTGTTAGATATTTGTTTTGTTTTTCCACATCCTGTTTATAAACATCAGTGTCATTTGATGATTCATGTTTTTTTTGCCTGTTGATTGCTCTAATTAGCATCAATTTTGCTTGTCCTAACACTGTGTTATGTAAGAACTGTCTATGTTTTGCATTTGATAGCTGTATGGAGATGACACCGGTGACTTTTTTGACACATATGCTGCAGCTTTTATACCTGTTGGAGAAACGAATAGGACAGTGTACATAGCAGTATGTGATGATGATTTACCGGAGCCGGATGAAACTTTTAGTTTTCACCTAACTTTACAGGTAATTCCTTTTTTCCCCGGTAAGCTTAAACTCATAAAAATCTTACAACGCTTAAAAATCATTTTCTCTAGAGATGAGCCAATTTAAGTGCCTGGTGGTGGTTTTCATAGAAGCCAGAACTGACAATCTCTTCGGCAATTCCACGGTCTGGTTATTCCTCAGACAATCTTGTTTAGAAGATTCTACAGCTAGTTTTTGGATTAATTCAGCTTATTTAGGAATTGCCATGACAGATGCTCAGGAAAACCTTGTCTTCCCTTTGGCCCTTTTCTCTTTTATCCCTCTTCTGCTACCAGATGCACAAAGAATGACCGTGACTTCTGAGTTCAAAGGAGAAGGGTACAAAAAGCAGGCTTGGCAGTGGGAGGTCCCTGTGCCTTAGAATAAATTTGGAGCGCCCCTGGGAAAATGCTTGACTAGCCTAAGGTTTAATTGTCCTTTATGACTGAGGCAGTGATGGCTAACACTGCTCTAGTTAATTTTTCTGAAGTGAATTGAGAATTTTTTTAGAATGATTGGGTTGGTGTGATTAAAATTTTTGTGAAAATGGCACTTGAAGCAGTCATGTTTTACTTTTGTAAGACACTCTTTTTTCGTATTTCTTTATGCTGCTATTGAATATTAATAGAAATGTAGCAAACTCTTCCCATATTTATTAGAAAAATTGCTTTAATAGTTTAGCTTTAATTTGGTTCTATGATTTATAGAATAACTAATTCTTAAGTTTCAGCACCTTCTATAGTGTAAGAAAAAATCACATATGAATAGAATTTCATACTGTTACTTAATTCTCTGTTATATTAGTAATGAAATTAGAATATATTACTAGCCAGTGATTATTTATAGTTATAACAATTTATATTTTAATAGTGATAAATGGTTTTCAGAACTCTTTTGAAGAATTCTTGTTTGGAACTTAACCACGTTGACTTAGTTTTAATATATTTTCTTAATCTGTGCGTTAAAATATACTTGTATTTTTATTCATATTCTGAATGATTACTTAAAGACCAAAATCATTTAAAAATAATTTTTATTTTCCTCTTATGTTTAATTTCTTAATTTACTTTGGGCTTTTATTTTAGAAACCTTCAGCAAATGTGAAGCTTGGATGGCCAAGGACTGTTACTGTGACAATATTGTCAAATGACAATGCATTTGGAATTATTTCATTTAATATGGTACGGTTATAATTTGATTAATCTTGTGGTTGCTTAGATAATAGTCTATTAAATTTTTTGATTACTTTCTCTGCTACCTAGAATCATCCTGTCTTTTGATATATAAATAAAATTTGCTCCAACTCTGTCTGTATTCCACATTCTGTAGACTGTTCTTTTGTTTTACCTAAGATTTCTACGAAATGAGGGGACCCCTATGATCGTGGTCATCTCTTGCCCTACTCTCTTTCTGCTGATCATTTCACCTGACTCATTTGTTACCTCCTCTGGTGGTCTCTGACTCAGATGTTGTCCTTGTCAGTTTGGTCTGCTATAACAAAATACCATAGACTGGGTGGCTTAAAAACAACAGAAATTTATTTCTTACAGTTATGGAGGCTGAGAAGTCCAAGATCAGGGCTTTAGCAGTTTTGGTGTTTGGTGCGGGCTGACTTCCTGGTTCATAGACAGCTGTCTTTTTGCTGTGTTTTCATGTGGTGGAAGGGGCAAGAGAGGTCTCTGGGGTCTCTTTTATAAGGATACTAATCCCATTCATGAGGGCTCTGATCTCATGACCTACTCCCCTCCCAAAGGCCCCAACTCCTAATAACATCACTTTGGGGGTTAGGATTTGAACATGAATTTTGGGGGGGACACAAACGTTCAGTCTGTAGCAGGTGTTGTAACACAGTTCCTTGTGCTTGATGTCCCCAACTGGCACTTCAAAGAGCATTGTCTCTTAGCCTCCTCTGAAAGTTTGGAGTGATTCGAGACAAGAAAAATGTATTGAAAGAACACTGAAAAAACCTATAGTAAACTTACAATTGAATTGCAGACGTTATAGCTCTTAATATAGTTATTCTATACTTATTCCCTACCCTGAGATTTTCCTATTAATTAATATTTCTTGAAGGTTAAAACTCCATGTCATCTTCCTCAGTTTTGCTCAACAGTTCATTTTTTTCTCCTTTATCACCAAATTCCTGTGTCCCTGGCCAGTTCTATGTTCAGAGGGTTTTGTTCTTTAGAAAAAAAACACACAACACAGGTCCCCCCCCCTTTGAGAGAAATTGTTTTCAGCTCTGAAATAAAACAATTTATCTCAAGTAAAATTGGATATTGCAAGTAAGTTTTAGTCTACAATATGCTTCCTGGTGTGGAGTCTTTTTGAATCATGTTACTAATTATCATTACTAAAAGGTAATGTGACACTCCCCAGCTTTTTATTTATTTTCCAATTTAGGTTGCTACTTCAGTTGGTGTATTGTATGTCATTTTCTTAGCACCTTGAATTATCTTTGAAACAAGGTGAGCTATAGATAAATACGATCTTTATAGTTGCAGTATCTTTATTAAAATGGATATGTGAATAATGCCAAGGTAGTAGACATTTTGTAACTTCCATTATATCGACATTTACAAAAATTAATAATTAATCAATTAATCAATCGCTTCTATTTGAATGATATGGAATTTTTAGTTAATTATGAACCAGGCTCCCTTAATTGCTTAATTTTTCTCCCTACTGCTTTTCCTCTACACTCACTCCCAACTTTCATCCCCCACCTCAGACTGACTTGTTTAAAGGTTTCTTTCCTTCTTTCTTTTGACATTAAATATCTTAGCCTCTGGGAGTGAGTCCTAGTCTCTAGCATTGGTTCTAGGTCCCTGACTGTTGTGGTCTCAGAGCTGCCAGGAAGCCTATGACTGGGCACCTGCCCTGTGTGATTAAAATTAAACTAAGTAACTGTTGAGCTCACAGTCGTTACTACATAGGCTGGCTTTGATTTCCAGACTGGATAATGATTATATCGATGATGAAGGTAACGATGATGATGATAACAATTATAGCCAACATTTGCTGGGTCCTCACTATGTGACATGTACTAGGATAAGCACTTAGACGTGAATTATCTCATTGACACCTCATCACAACTGTTTGAGACAGGCATTCCTATTCCTGTTGATGGATGGGGATACTGAGACTTAGTGTCACCTGCTGCCTTAGCTAGCGTGTACCTGCCCACTCATCTCTTCTGCCCTGCCATGCCAACACTTTGCAACATTTGAAGCCCTGGCTTTCTCTTCCCCTCAGTGATCATGTCCTGAAAAAAGTCATTAGCAGATGTCTGTTTTCAGTGGCTAGCTGACCAATGAGGAGGGAGCAGTGGTTGGGAGCAAGGCTGAACCGTAGTCCCAATGAGCTGCCCTGGTTTGGAGGCACAACTCATTTCTGTGACCTCCTGGGCCCCTGGGAGCATTTGAGTTCATCATCTTTCAATGAGATAACCTTTAAGATTCCTCAGCGGAGCAGCTACTTGTTGCTGGAAGCAGGACAAGAACCTACATCTTTTGCCGGTCTAGTTTTATGTTCCCTTTATTCTATTATTTTAACCTTTTAAGCGTTATTAGCTACAGTTAGTGAATGCTAGGAAACCCCACATTTTTAGAGCACAATGTGGATTGATTTGTCTGTGGAAAATTAGGATTGCTAAGGTAACAGTTTGCACGAGCTCCTGCCTCTGATTGATCAGCACGTGATGGTCTTTGCTCTTCCCAATAGCCTTTCTCAATCACAGTGCGTGAGCCCCGGGGCAGAAATGAATCTGTGCCTCTTACTCTCATCAGAGAAAAAGGAACCTATGGGATGGTCACTGTGACTTTTGAGGTAAGTTTACTCTGAAATCATTTTAAATGGTAACGCTTCAAAGTTCATACCAGACGGCTGTAATTTTAAAATCAAGGTCCTTTGTATAATAAACATGACTCTTAATGAAAATAAAATAAAAGTAAATACTTTGATCATCTGATAAATTTCATGTTTAATATAAAACTGTTTTCCTCGCTGCTTGGATATACTGTGCTTATGTGAAACACAACATATCATTTTAGATTACAGGATAATAATAAACCACAAATTGAATAATAATAATGTTAATTCTATAAAATTCGTAGAACGTTTATGATAAATCTTTTCAAGGATATAAAATTTTAAAATGCTCATGGGTTCCTTAGGCTTATATAAAATTATTTAATATGTAGTCTTCCCCCATATACATTCCCCATTTTAAAAAATACACTTAATGGATGGTGTTAACAGCAGTTGTACTCCAAAATTTGGAAGAAAATTGGCTGTAGAAACGATAAGGCATCATCAGGTTATAGTGTTTTCAACTCTCTATGGATGTCTGAAGTTATTTTATTAGCTCTTGAGCCTTCTGTTATGTTGAAATAATTACAGCTAACATTTGTGGAGCACTTAATATTGCCATATACTGTTCTAAGTGCTTTACACTGATTATCGCTGCATGTAAACTGCAGCTCTTCCCAGCACTCAGTCTCCCTCATGCCCTTTAAAATTTTTTCTCCATAGTACTTACCATCATTGGACACACATTTATTTATCTTCCATTTGTTCCCTTTCATTAAATGTAAGGTCGTGGTGGGTAGAAAGTTTGCCTTGTTCCCTGCCATATCCTTAGTACCTAAAAGAGGGTTAGACACAGAGTACTTAATAAATACTTTTCAAAAGGAATATGATTTTATTAAATATTCATATCTAGCCTGAAAAGTGGACATTATTACGCTCATGTTAAAGATGAGGAAAAAGCTGGACAGAGTTATTAAATACCTTGCCCAAGGTTACACCGCCAGTGGTGGAACTGGTCTTTGATTCCGTTACTTAAGAGAATACACAAATTGTGAGTACATTCCGGTCAAGAAAAAGTACTTATAAGTTTTTTTGTCAGGTTTAATAGTATGGTTGAGAAAAAAAGAGAAAGCTCTTAGAAACCATGTAGTTTAATGTAATTATAGTCAAGATCTGTAATTATATTACAGGCCTTGACTATTAGTTAGAAGGGCAGACTTAATATAAGTTAGTATCATTCTTCTTCTTCTTCTTCTTTTTTTTTTTCTTTTTGGTGGAAGTACCAGGATATACTTATTTATTAAAAATTTTTTTAAAGTATCATTCCTCTTGCAAAACATTTTTAACTAAATATGTCAGCTGATATCACAATAATGCTTTCTTATTCTTCTGAAATATTTCATGTTTATTGATGGCACTGTGTTTCCTTGCAGGTAGAGGGTGGCCCAAACCCACCTGAAGAAGATTTAAGTCCAGTTAAAGGGAACATCACTGTTCCTCCTGGCAGAGGAACAGTAGTTTATAACTTGACAGTTCTCGATGATGAGGTAGGATGTGTTAAGTGCTTAAAAGGGACAAGGCCTCTCTCTGTGTTACAGACATGTTAGAGAATATTATGTCAAGTATTAACGCAGTTGTTAAGAACCCACCTGCCAATCCAGGCATCACGGATTCGAGCCCTGGTCCAGGAAGATCCCACATGCCGCAGAGCAGCTATGCCCATGCGCCACAACTACTGAGCCTGCGCTCTAGAGCCTGTGAGCCACAACTACTGAAGCCCGTGCGCGCCTGGAGCCCGTGAACTGCAACAAGAGAAGCCACTGCAATGAGAAGCTTATGCACCGCAACGAAGAGTAGCCCCCGCTCGCCGCAACTAGAGAAAGCCTGCGCACAGCAACGAGGACCCAATGCAGCCATAAATGAATGAATGAATGAATGAATGAATTTATTTATTTATTTTTAAAAAGTTTCATTTTAACAGTGTCATCATTTTGCCTAATAGTGACTCTTATAGCTTGTTCTCCAGAGAGACGTGATATGTATTTTGAAAATCATGTGATTGGTATCATATGTTTAAATCTTGAGATAGAAACTGTTTAGAGAGAAGCAAGAATAATTTGACATGATTGAAAACTAACAGTTTGTATGTGATGTTAATGTAGCTTTCCAGATTCTTATATATTATCAGACCTCGAATGCTGCTTCTGACCCTACCCACCTGATGAAACTAGTAAGAACTAGTTTTTACTGTCAGATCTTTAGTTATCTAAAGATTGATCAAGGTTGAAAGCCATTATACTGACACTTCCTTACTTGTTCTTGTCATTGCTTTATCTAAAATATGTTGTTTACCTTTGGAAAATATTTTAGTAAGTAGACACTGAACAAGCCTCTTTATCTGCTCCCTTCAGTTAAAGATTTTTTTATTTCTATGTAATTGCATTGAAACAGAGGGACTTTTCACACTTTGTTTTTTTTGCAGGTGTTTTGGTTATTGATGTTTTACCACTATTTATATTTCTCTGACAGGTACCAGAAAATGATGAAATATTTTTGATTCAGCTGAAAAGTGTAGAAGGAGGAGCTGAGATCAACACCTCCAGGAGCTCAGTTGAGGTCATCATTAAGAAAAATGACAGTCCTGTGAGATTCATTCAGAGTGTTTATTTGGTACCTGAGGAAGACCACATACTCACAATTCCAGTGGTTCGTGGAAAAGATGACAAGGGAAATATGATTGGATCTGATGAATATGAAATTTCGATCAGTTATGTTGTTATAACTGGGAATTCAACAGCACATGCCCAGCAAAATATAGACTTCATTGATCTTCAGCCAAACACAACTATTGTTTTTCCACCTTTTATTTATGAATCACACCTGAAATTTCAAATAGTTGATGATGCCATACCAGAGATTGCTGAATCATTTCATGTTATGTTACTAAAAGATACCTTACAGGGAGATGCTGTGCTATTAGTCCCTTCTGTTGTACAAGTCACCATTAAGCCAAACGACAAACCTTATGGTGTCCTCTCATTCAGCAGTATCTTGTTTGAAAAGACAGTTATAATTGATGAAGATACAACATCAAGGTAGGATTTATTTTAAATGTTGTATTGCTACAATTATTTTAATATATTATTCCAAGATTTAATATTTGTGGTGTTGGACACAGTGCTGAAATGTTAAGTGTATGTGTCATTTCTTTGACTATGGTTTCACTGTTGTTTTTCTTATTTTGGGAGTGATATTTAAATCACATATTTAAATATGCAAGTTAATTCACATTATGGTAGTTTCCTAGGATACATCTACATATCTACTCCTTCATATTAAAAACAGTCATTCTTTATGATTTTGATTCTGCTTTTACCAGTGTCTGGTGGCCAACTGGACGTTGAAAATGCCCATTTCAAGGGAAATGGAGTGTATCATATGACCATATATTTCTTTAAACAATTCTAGATTTGAAGAAATTACAGTGGTTAGAAATGGTGGCACTCATGGGAATATTTCTGTGAACTGGGTATTGACACGGAATAGGAGTGATCCCTCACCGGTAACAGCAGATATCAGACCAAGTTCTGGAGTTCTCCATTTTGCACAAGGGCAGATGTTGGCATCAATTCCTCTTACTGTGGTTGATGATGATCTTCCAGAAGAGGCAGAAGCTTATCTACTTAAGATTCTCCCTCATACAGTACGAGGAGGTGCAGAAGTGAGCGAACCAGCAGAGGTAGATCTCTTATTATGCTTTACTTGTGGGAATATTTCTGTGTCATAGAACAGCTGAAGAATTTGACCACACAAAGCACATTTATGTTTAGTTTGATGTGACAGGAAGAACACTGATTTTAGAAATGGTGGTTACTTCCCTTGCTGAAGGTTGTCCCTCTGTAAATAAAAAGTTTGCTCTTAAAAAAATTCCACAAAGTTTTCAAATGTGTTTTTGATTCATCTTTTACTGTATTACCTATGAGAATAATCATTTTTAGATGTGATACATAAATAAATATTAAAATTCAAAATAGCCTAGAAAATAAACCGTTTGGTAATCTCAGATGTGAGAATTCTGCACTTTAATATTTTATTCCTTTATCTGCAGCTTTTGTTCTACATTCAGGATAGTGATGATGTTTATGGCCTAATAACATTTTTTCCTGTGGAAAACCAGAAGATTAAAAGTAGCCCAGGTGAACGATATTTATCCTTGAGTTTTAAAAGACTAGGAGGAACTAAAGGAGATGTGAATATGTTTTATTCTGCACTTTATATTCCTGCTGGAGATGTGGACCCTTTGCGAGCAAAAGATGGCATCTTAAATATATCCAGGAGAAGCAGCCTCATTTTTCCAGAACAAAAAACCCAAGTCACTATAAAATTACCACTAAGAAATGATGCATTCCTTCAAAATGGGGCCCACTTCCTAGTACAGGTACTTGAATAATTAAAATAATCTCAAATTTGGTTAAACTACAAGCGTGCTTATCTGTGTGAGAGAGTTACCTAGTCATTATTTTGCCCTCATTTATATTTTGGATTCTGTTGCTTACTAGAAGTTATGTAGGGAGTCCAAAGAGAGACTGTCTGCCCCTAAGGCATATAAGGATGAATAAAACAAGGATTATACTAAAGTCAGTGTTTTAATCATGTGATAATAAAAGTAGATCAGACATGAAATGTAGGTCAGAATATAATGGATGATGTAATGGAGAAATTCATGAACTGTGAGTGGGGGAGGGCCAGGAGAGAGTGAGCCATTCTTTTGAGTTGATTTAGGAAAATGTGACATAGGAATATAGTTTGCAGAATAAATATGTTTTTCATGATGGATACTGCAGGGAAGGCATTCCAGAAATAAAAAAAGCAATATGAGAGAAATTGTGTAGATAACTTTAAATAGTATACTAAAAAATCTATTAACTGTAGATAGAATCTATGGACTTCTATCTACTTAATAAGAAGAAATAAGGGCCCTATATTTCTCCATCTTATCTCTTTTATTTCTTAACTTTTATTAACCAGAGCATATTTTCATTGCCAAAGTTTGAAACATCTGTACTTACTTATGATACTATGGTTATATTTTCCATATGGTTGGTATTGGTTGATTTTGAAAATTAGAAAGCAATAAAGGGTGCTTATCAAATTTTGGTTATATAAATAAATTTAATGCAGAATCAGATAGTATGAATGGATCAGTAAAGAAAGAATGTATGATCTATGTCACCATACATTTTGCTAACTGAAATATATATCAAATGAAATCTCATATTCCATTAATTTCTTTGAATAATGCTGCATTTAAATTTGTTTCATATTTTTGCCTAGACTTTGTTTTATACTTTATTATTGCTTTCTCTGGAGTTTCTAATTGCCCCTTTTTATTTATTTATTTATTTTTGGCTGCACTGGGTCTTCGTTGCTGCACGCGGGCTTTCTCTAGTTGCAGCGAACCGGGGCTACTCTTCCTTGTCGTGTGTGGGCTTCTCATTGCGGTGGCTTCTCTTGTTGTGGAGCACGGGCTCTAGGCACACGGGCTTCAGTAGTAGTTGTGGCATGCGGGCTGTAGAGCGCAGGCTCAGTAGTTGTGACGCACAGGCTTAGTTGCTCCACGGTATGTGGGATCTTCCCAGATCAGGGCTCGAACCCATGTCCCCTGCATTGGCAGGCGGATTCTTAACCCCTGCACCACCAGGGAAGCCCTGCTCCTTTTTATATGCCATTCTTACCAAATTAGGTCTTCCAGCTGTCTTAGATGTGTTGAATGCTGAGTTTAGCTGTACCAACTGCTTTCTTCACTTGCTTCACACCTGCTACTTGGGACTGTTTTTTACTGAACTCCTCAATTTTCTTGATTTCTTGCCTTTTACTTCTTGGATTGTGTTTTAGTTTTGTTGAAATATATCTATCATCAAATACATGTGCAGAAAAAGTATGTGCAAGGTAAACTTTTTGAGTCTTTGAGCAACTGAAAATGAAATTTCATACATTGATAACTGGCTTTGTAGAATTTCTAGATTAAAATAACTTCTTCTTCAGAACTTGAAAGGTATTGCCTTTTAGCTTCCAGAGTTGCCGATAAGAAATTTGAGGGGAAAGAAATCATTTACCTTTAGGTTAACTTGCTCTTTATCTCTGAAAGCTTTTTTTTTTTAACCTTGGCATTCTGAATTTCTCAGGGCTGTGTCGTGCCTTGCTTAGCACTTGGTGGGGTGGGCCCTTTTATTTTGAAGACTTTTGTCTTTTTTTTGGCCTAAGTCACTGCTCACGCTTGTATGGTTTGTGCATTAATTGTGGACTCCTAGTGGAGGTGTCTAGTGAGTGGCCTGTTATGAGGATATATGATTTGTCGGTACGTAGGGATGCCTTTTTGCAATATGCCTACATATAGGGAGACCTTTGGTCAACATTCCAAAAGCTTTGTGGTGGGAGATCTGCTTTTCACCTTTATTATTATAACTATTATTATTATTCTATTGTGTCTCCTCAAAATGGGGAAATTATGATACGATGCATCCTTCTGTCGGTGAGGATAACCCACTTTTTTGGAGGACCCTTGAATTCTCTTCTTGGGGTGATGGGTGAACAGAACATGGTGTCATTCATAGTTGTTTCCGTTCCCCCGGCAACTTGTGGAATGCTCTTATGAGATGACTGGCCAGATGGTGGGGGATCTGGATCTGTGAAGTGGAATTGAGCAAGTGGTCAAGCCCATGGCCCTGACCCCATTGAGCAGGAAGTTAAGGCAATTAGAATGCTGCCACCAGAGCACATTTAGAGAGATATTTAGAAAATTTTAAAAAGCTTTAAGTTTGACCTTCTAAAAAACATGTCATAACTTACTTTTTAAAGTTGGTCCTTTTAATATATGGAAATACATACTAATTTCACCAGTTTGCAATTAGGGTAGCATTTCCCAAACTTAGGAATTCTCAGGTGCCTCTGGGAGATTTAAATAACTTGTTGAGAGGAGTGTCAGAATTTATTGTGGGTTTTTGTGTTTTGTTTTTATTTTTGGCATCAGTGCTCTCCTTTGCCTTCTCTGTGGTTGGTGTCCTCTGGATTCAGAGCATTCTTACTAGTAGACATTGTCTTGGTCAGTTCGGGCTGCTATAAAGACTACCACAGACTGGGTGGCTTAAACAACAGACATTTACTTCTCACAGTTCTGGAGTCTGGGAAGTCTGAGATCAGAATGCCGGCATGGTGGGGTTTTGGGGAGAGCTGTCTTCCTGGTTTTCAGACTGATGTCTTTTTGCTTTTTGTCCCTACATGGTGGAGAGAGAGAGAGAGGATGCAAGCTCTTTGGTGTCTCTCCTTATAAGGGCACTGATGTATCATGAGAGATCTACCCTCATGACCTGATCACCTCTCAAAGGTCCCATCTCCAAATACCATCAAATTGGGCATTAGGGTTTCAACATGTGAATTCTGGGTTTGGGGATACAAACATTCAATTCATAGCATATATGTTTAAGGTTTTTTGTCCCTAGAACCTCAGTATTCAGTTCTCCCTCTGTCTGTCTCCTATCCTGCATAGGTCAAAACTCATATGAAAAACAAATTATTAAAACAAGTGAAATGAAGCAAAGGTTTCACACAGTTGCTTTTGCTTTCATGGAGGCCTGGGCATCCTGGAATTCCTGTAGTAGTTGCAGTGACATGACATGAGTTTGAGAACTGATGATGCAGAAGGGTTGATTTTGAGTTGTAGAGAACTTTTCTGTTTTCCATTTCTGATATCTTTTCTTACTCTGCCTCAAAACCAGTTTTTACTGTGGATAGACACCCCCTATATCTATGCCAATATTAGTAACCTTTATATTAAACTTTCAGTCTCTTGAAAATATCCAGTATCTCTATCCAAGTAGCTGCAGAGAATCCTTTTGTAAACAAAACTTTATTAAGAACCTTCAATCGGTCAGATATTATTCTAGCTATTTTATTTCAGCATTCTATATGAACATGACAATTTATTTTAGACAACACTTGAAAAGAAAGGAAAAGCTTGAAGAAGCATGTAATATCTGAATTTTGGTGATGCCGGGTTAGAAATCTGTTTGCACCACTAATCCCAGGCTCAATTTTTTATCTATCTCTGTATTCAGTTGAAAAACAAAGGTTTTACAGTACAGGCAGTCAATTTAACACTTTAGGACAAAAGGTCATTATTAGTCACTGACACAATTCCTTAAAGTTCAAAACAGCTGTAGGTTCTGGAAGGCTAGTTGGAATTAGAAGGTTGTGTAGTTTGTATAGTACGTAATGGATGAGCAACTCAAGAATAGGAGGCATCAGACTCTGCATGGAAAGCTGAATGAGGCTGAAGAAAGGAGAATCTGAGACATGAGCTCCTCATTCTTCAGTAACCCTCTCAGCTAAAATACGTTAGTCTGAGATACCGTTTTTGGCAGGCATGGGGTTACTAATGTGCTGTCTCAGTTGCAAACTGTCTGGAAGCAAAGAACGACTCTTTATGAATGGAGTAGTTTGATTTAGCAGATGCTTAAGGAACCCAGACAAAAAGGCTTAGAGACTAGGAAATAAGCCATGGAAAATTAGCATTTTTCTTTTGATCAGTTCATTCTGTAGCCTTCTATATCTTCTTTCTCTGTATTTTCCAAAAATACTATATTTAGAATTAATTCTTTAACTGTTTTGATAAATGTAAGTAGAATATGAATTTTCTTTCTTTCTTTTTGAAAAGTTTTGAAGTAAAAATAAGTCATTATTTTCCTTGCTATATTCAACAGTATTATCAGTTTAACTCTTTGTGAATGTGTGGGAATGAGAGTGTTCATTCACGAACACGTGCTAACTCACACAAGACCAGTGTATTTTAAAAAGTCTTCACCTCCATCCAATGCACACTTTATATTTATATGCCATTCAAATATATATTTTTATTTTTAATTTCTTGTGCTATTTTTAAAGATAAATACATATATATGAGTAGGTATATTCTTTTTCTCTAGCAGGGATGACAGTTATACTTATGTGGTTTGTTTTTTTTTTTTTTTTTTTACTTATGTGGTTTTAACTATGTATCTTTATGTTTCATTTATTTTATAGAGTAAATGCAGTATCCTAAAGAACCACATGCTATATTTTACTTGACTTAGTCCACATACCAGTATTTAGCAAAATTGGTCAGTCTGATTTCTTTTTTTTTCTTTTACCCAAATGAATATTTACCAATCATGGAACTTTTGATATTCTTCTACTGTATATTATTTTCAAAGCAAAGTATGTTACATTTAAAAAGGCATTGACTTTTACCCTTAAAATGTATATTGTTCATCACAAAATGTGAGCGTATGTGCAGGATCAGTGCAGTCCTTGCCCACCTGTGGAATATCAACTTAAATCACCAGTCTCTACAGGGGGTTACTTAGTGGCATTGCTTCCACATTACAAAGCCTAACAGAGGGCTCTGAAGAGTGGGCAATCCATAACGCCCCGTTAAGTTCACAGTTGCTTTTTACCTTAAAATCTCTATGCTTTTTGCAGTCCTGTAATGATTGTCTATGCCTACACTCACGTGAACACTGTGAGGATTGATAAGTTGGATTTTGAAAAGTTAGAATATTAAGATGTTGGAAGTTTTGATGTATCAGGATTCTTATAGAGCTCATTTTGTCTTGTAGGGATAAATCAACAAGTTTGTTGTGTAGCTGCTGTACTTAATGTCATGTTGCAGGAAAATACTGAGAAGGACACAGACACATAAGAGGTTTATAGTCCTGTTGGGAAGTAAAAGTCTGGAACACACAAAATGCTGATAAGCAAGCAATATGTGAAGTTTAACGTTAATTTCCAAGTTTAGTGAGTGTAGCAGTAGAAGTTCAGGAAGAGATAGAAGAAAGAGGGCGGGAGAATCCAAGGAAATCTTTATGGGAGAGAGGGATATTTAACTAGTCTTTAAGTGCGAGTACATTTTGACTTGTGAGATGATGGAAGGAGGCCATTCTACATGAGGATAAACTGTGAAAGTTACTCTGAAGGTCATGTTCATTAATCACAGGGACATTATATGTTATACATGTGTCACATTTCTTTAAACATAAAGACATATTAAGTCACATTTGGAGTTCTGAATGGTCTTCTGATAGTGAATTTTCTCTGGTAGAGAAGGGGAGTGGGTGATTTGATTGGAGGTGTGGGTCAGTGGAAGAGAGGAGGGAAATGTGGGCAACTCACCAATATTTGGCTTTATATCAAAGTAGTTGGGTATAGGCAACAAGGAGGAAAAGCGGATGGTGGTATTGGTGAAAACAGTGGTAAGAGGACATGGAGCAGAGATAGTGATTTCTCTTTGGCACATTCTGTCTGTAAGGTGTCTCTGTGATATTTATGTCATATTCAGTGACAGTTGGTTATAAAGATTTGGAATTTGAAGGAGAGATCCAGAGATTATTATTGAGAGGGTATGAAATTATAAGATAAAGGTCTTAGGAAGAACCCTGGGGAATAATAATAATTGAGGATCAGAAAGCTCAAGAAGCCAGTGTGGGACGTTGAATCAGATGGTAAATGAAGAGGGAAGTTGCCAAGTTATTGGTGACCTTTACCCATGCTTACTTTGTTTTCCCATGCAATTAAGACTTTAACATTTTTCTTAAAAATGTCTTTTCTTTCCATTTTTATGGTTTTTTTTGTTTATTATAGTTGGAAAATCTGGAGTTGGTGAATATAGTTCCCCCAATCCCACCCATAAGTCCTAGATTTGGAAAAATCCGAAATATTTCTTTAGTGGTTACTCCAGACATTGCAAATGGAGAAATTGGCTTTATTAGCAATCTTCCAATCATTCTGCATGAACCAGAAGATTTTGCTGCTGAAGTGGTAAGTAGGCTTTTTCTTATTGATGGGGCCTAATGAGTTTGAGATTATGTAAAGACACTATTTTTTAGAGGGGGAGGTGGGGTTAGTTTATAGAGTTAACAGATCTTGAAAAGCTTCACCATTTACAGCAAGCCTTCAATATGTAATTTGACATAAGTAACTGATGAATGTGTGATTTTTCATCATCTTTTGCGATATTCGATAGAATAAAATTAGAATTAATTGCTCACAGCAAAAGTAGGATATTTTGATGAGGCTGCATTCAGCTAGTGGTATGACATTTGGTAGAATAATAGCCAAACACAATTTTTTTTTATTGGCCAAGTCATATGTGCCACAGGAATCCTTGACCTTTTCTATTTCTGAGCACTCCTCATGCTTGCCTTGGGCAGGATTCAGGTGACGTCCTATACTTGGTGGTGGAGGTGATGGTGGTAAAGTAGTAGATGCCAGATCTTTGGAATTATATATATATATAATTTTGTTTACATATATATGTAAATTTCTGGATACACACACACAGACACACACAAACATGCTCACATATACAGCACCTCTCCCTGCCTCCCCGCACCCTGGTTGAATTTTCCTGCCATCTATATAGGGACCACTCCTGTTTTTGACCTTACCATTCCCGGAGCCACAGTCTGTCCCTAAAACCCTCTCCAAGTCTCTTACACTTAGATTTGGTTTAAACTGGGTTGCAGTTGAGATCAGGAAAGTGGAGAGTTGTTTTTGTTATCAAAGCCTCATGTCAAAATATGGTGACCAGAACTTCCTTTGTTTGTATATTTGATTCTGTGAATTGGCAGAGAAGCTCTATTTTTCAAGATGGTTTTGACTTTTTATATTTTTCATAATATTTTTATATTTTTCTTCTAAAAACTAAAAAGTGTTCAGTTTGTTCTGAAAGAATAGGTTGTTTTTATTCATTTATCTTACAAAGCTGTACATTTACCATTTCATATTTTTCCCTAGAGGGAAATTAGCTTCTAGGGAAAGTTTTGGGCTCTGTGAAACCTGCATTCTTCCCATCCTGGGAAACAGCAGAAAGAGTGAGAATTTCCCTTTGTTCTCTTTGTCCCCAACTACAGCCTGGCCACGCCCACCCTCTTGGGGTGATTTAAGGGCCCAGTCCTTTCTTACTTTTTTTTGTCTTTTCTAAGAATCTTGCTTTGCTTGCTAGGCTACAGACTTGACCGTTGCTAGCCAAATTAGAAGAATGGTTAGTGAGGAAAATATCTTCCATGTTTTTCAAGATGGCCTATGTTCAAGGGCAAAGAGCAGAGGATACTTTTTTTAGGCACTTAAAAAGAATAACATTATATACTATTAAATATTTGTTTACATTCTTTGGAAAAAAAACTTCATTATGATCTTCGGTGATCCTTTTCTTATACATATTTAAAGTGTGCTGCACTTAAATAAAACTACCAAATACAATTTGTTTCAGAATTATTATAATAGTTTCCATTTATTTAGCTCATGCTATGGAGAGACACTTTAATCTTCACCAGGAACTTGCAAAATAGGCAACCACTAGCTTCATTTCACATGTGGAAATTGAGGTCAGAGAGGTTAAGTAACTTGCCCAGGGTAACCCAGAGCCATGATTTGAGCATCTGATTTTGTTTCTGCTGCATTTGTTGTGTTGGTTAGAAACATTTCTTATTTGTATTATTATTTTCTTATTTTGCCCCCTATCATGTTAGGATGCATTTGACATAACTGTGTACTTCCCAGATTTAGTCACAAAAGCTTATTTTTCAGTTTGTATTGTGATATTAAATTAATTCTTTTTTTCCGAGAACCTCTGATGGAAATTTATTCTTTAGCCATTGTTCTGTGTTTTTCATGGTTCTTTGGCTTTTAAAATGAAGTCTTTTTATTAAGACAAATCCCAGGTTAGGCGTGTTTTTGGGTGGGGGAAATTTAGAGAAATTTGATTAGCAAAAACTAATATAAAATAGTCAAATCTGAAATTACCGTCATACTTAAAGAGAAGCTTGTTCAATTGTGCTTTTAATATCATTTTAATTGTTCACTTCTCTATGCACAATACATAAACATATTCATATAATAAGTGTATGCACTCGCTGAAAAGCATATGTAATTTGTGAGCATGTATTTCAGAAGAACTTGTTCTGTTTTCTTCTTTTTATAAGGTATGCATTCCCTTACATCGGGATGGAACTGATGGCCAGGCTACTGTCTATTGGAGTTTGAAGCCCTCTGGCTTTAATTCAAAAGCAGTGACCCTGGACGATATAGGACCCTTTAATGGCTCTGTTGTGTTTTTATCTGGGCAAAGTAACACAACAATCAACATTACTGTCAAAGCTGATGACATACCGGAAATGAATGAGACGGTAACACTTTCTCTAGACAGGTAATAACCCATTTAGGTAATGTTTAGTGACATTTATATGTTCACAAATAATTTTGTTTCTTGTTTTAATTCTTTTCTCCACATAAAGTAAAAAGAAAAAACCTAACTAGATAACATCATGCTGACCTTCTTCTGACTTTTCTGCTGTTTGTTGATGGCTTCTGGTTAGACTTTTATAACATAGTGAACTCTTACCCTGCTATTTATCATGAAGAAACATTACATAGAGAATTTATGGAAGGTATTAGATACATCTTAAGCATAGCTAATATGTTGCTATGTTCAAAAAATAGGCAGCAGCAAATCCAAAATGTTAGGTTAGGCAAACATCTCTGCTGGCTTCATTTTCATCAGGGAAGAGGATTAGAGCTTTTTTGAGTGAGTAAAAAGAAAGTGTTAATCTTCATATAATGAAATTCTCTTTTTTACATGGAATTTAACATTAAATAATACTAATTTTCCAGAGAATAAAAAATAATACAAATTTAAGCAGTATTTTTAAGTAATAATAAGGATTTAGTTAACATTTCTCAGTAAGTAATTTATATCAAGGAAATATCACAATCTCTCAAAGAGAAATTTTTTCCAGCAATTCAGAAAATTCCAAAAGTAAAAAACTACTGTGCTTAATTGATGTTAATTTAAAAAATTGAAACCAAGCTTATCTACTACAGGTCTCTATATTAAAGTTGATACATATTAGAGAAGGTTAATGTGTGACTTGAGGGCTTTGCAAAATTTTTATTTTAAAAACAATAAAATTCATAGGTGAATCAATATGTGTTATTTTATACTGTTTTAATCAGGACTGAAGTAGTAATAATTATTTTATGTAACCCCTGGTCCTCTCCAAATTTTACTCTCAGTCTCTTATAGGTTTTTCTATGTTGGTGTATTGTGTAAACACATTTTATAAACCTTATGAGTAGTTGTTTTTATTTTTATGTGGAAGAAAAATTCAAAATATAGGGAACAAATCTGTTGAATGTCTGCTGTTCATTTTGTGTGCTTTCAGTACCACATTGTGTTTTCTTCCTTTTTCTTAACATAAAAATTAAAACAAAACAAAATAGGCAAACAACAAAAAAAAAGCAAAAACCAAATACAACACACACACACACACACACACACACACATGCACAGTCTAAATGACTTATGGTTTTAATATATATTTTCCATTAAATCTTAAGGAAAGATATTTCATATGATGAAAAAATTGGTGAAATGTAATGAAATGTAAACTGAAAATTATTATTTTTTCACTTGTGTGCTTTTTTTCCTTAAGTTAGATTTGAGTACTTATTACATCAGTGGACAGTCTTAAAAACAAACTAAAGAAAAATGAACAGCAATTATAAGCCAAAGAGGTAGCAATCTATAGAAACTTTGTTAGCTAAGCTGCGAGTTTCTGCTCTGAACTAAATGTCTAAAGAATGATTTAAATTATACCTCTGCAAGTTCATAAGTGACTATTCTTCATATTCTTTCAAAATAGTCATTTTCAACCTTATCATGTAAATCTTTGAAAGTAACTAAATATAATTTTAAAGTATTTTTTCTCTCTCTCTTTTCTCTGGGTTAAGGCAGTACACAAGAAAGTATAAACCATGGGGCAGAGAATTTCAGAAATTAATGGTTCCTCTGTTTTCAAGCAGAAGAAATTAGTTCAAATTTATACTAAAATGTTTTAATGCAATTAGTAACTAGTGCATACTTGAATTATCTCAGTTGTGCATGAACAAATTACAATTCAGTGTTCTAAGACATATTTAATTAAATAAATGTGACAGTCTCGTATTTTGTCAAAATCTCCGTCTCAATTTTGCAAATTTTTAACAAAACTAAAATGAAAGAATGAATGAATGCTACTGTGATTACAGTAAGTTACAATAAAATATTGCAACAAAAAATAATTAACACTTTATTGTGATAGCATTTACAATTTTCTTTTAATGTCAAATTCAAATGAAAATTTTCTATATTTCAATTAAATAGAGATAAAAGTTGCCCTGGTACTGAATGATTTATGATGCTTTTAATACCATACTAATTAAAAATATTTTGTTGTTTAGTTCTCACCAAATCAGAAACAATATTATTATGCCAATTTATTTCAGAAAAAATTGTAATATATGTAGTATACAACTCCTTATTTATAGTGTTATTTGACTTGAAAAATGAAGCACTAGGACTCTACATTCTGACATGTTTCTCCAGGCTGTTTAAAAATACAGCACATTGGGAATTTGGCAAAGTGTTTAGATTTCCTGATATGAAGTTATATTTAAGTAATATTTGTCATAATTAAAAGATACAGTGATATCTTTTGGCTTCTTGAGTATATTCCTATGCAAATGATGAAAGATATGTATTTCTCTGCTGATAGAGTTTTTATATTTTCAAACAATAACTGGCTTTAGATCTGAGGATGTGGGATTTTATTTTTTTGAAACCTAATTAAAGCTACTAAGTAATTAAAAGTCGGGCTGAATGAAATATGCTCAGCTGCTGTGGTTTTGTGAGCATGCACAGAGCTTGGCAGCCTCCAGCGCCTTGGAGCAGGCCTGGAAAGGAATGTCTTCAATGGGTCTTGACGTGCTGGCTGGTCATGGGGTCATCTTCCCTAAGTGGGAACTGCTGAACCTTTTGCTAGCATTTGTGAATAGCAAAGAACCCAGTGTGCAGAGTTCCCTTAAAGTGAATATGACTAGCTTGTGCGGGGGGAGGGAAAAAAGAGAGCTTTCTTTAGCTTTATTTTTACCCTGCCATTCACATTTCTAACAGTATTGGTGAGATTCTGGCAAATAGTGTCTCTGTCTTTCCTCCCCCCCACCCGCTCCCCCCCTTCTTTCTGTGTTGACAGGGTAGAAACCGAAAGGTTTGTTGTGTATTTTGGGTAAGTGTGCTAGAGAATGTCTTGTTTTTGGTGATTCAACATTTTGCTTTGCAAGTCAATGTTTTGAACAAGGCTGCTGTTCTGCATGACCACCAGTCTTGAGAAAGTTTGCTTGTCCACCTGCCTGTGCATGCTTTGTGTGTCCTTTTATCTTCTAATGATAAGCTTATATGAAGTTTTTTTTTTTTGTATTAAGAGTTTTAAATTATGAATGCATTTAAGATAGCTGATAAAATTTTTGAGAATTTATGTAATTCCATGTTTTGAAGAACTTAAAAATTTTAACTTTCCTGATAGTGTACATATAACCAAGAGAACAATTAGTGTCCTTTGCTTGTGAGATTCTTACTTAACATCTTTTATGAATCTTGTGGTTTAACAAAGAATTCAGAAGCAGGGCGCTCATCTCTTCCATTGGTTTTTGAGTGCATCTAAGCAATTTCTTGCCTACATTCTCTCAGTTGTCGTATAAAGAACTTTGCAAAAATTTGCCTTTTTCCAAAAGGGTAGCACATTAAAAATAAATTCATTTGTTTAATGCTCAGAATGGATTTTTATATTTCACATTCTGATCGTGTTTTTTTTGTCTCTTAGCTTATATGGACATAGGAAATTTTAATTAATTAGAATATCAATGTAAATGAAATATGGGCAAATTTGCTATGAAAATTTGCTATTAAAAAATTTGCTATAAAAAATATGACTGCATTAATAATATAAAAATGATAACTATCTTATTATTTGGATTATATCTTCTGTGGCCACTAGTATACTAGGTATTGGCTGTCAGATTTCCAAAAGCTGGGGAAGGATGTTAATTCAGATTCTCTATTACACAGGAAGTGTGCTGTCCTTTTTATATATTAATTGTGACTGCATTGTAATTTTGAGGTCTGATCGGCGGTACTTTTTGATTCAATAGAAAGTGACATTTGGAAGGGTTTAGAACAGCTTGCAGGATTGAGAATTCTCAAAGAGTATGCTGGCTTTTAAACCCTCAGAGCCTTACAGTCCTCGTTCCTTTGATCATTCTAATTATAGGCTGAACATAAAAACCAGAAATAAAAAACATCTTGGTTTAATATGTTCTTTTGAGATTTGTATAGGAATTGCTATAGCATGTCACGTATCTCAGATCTATTCTATTCCATTTTTTTTCAAGTATGTCACGCATTTTCTTTTGTTTTATTATTTTCTTTTGTTTTATTCTTTTGTTTTATTTTTTTTATTTGTAATAAAACAAAAGAAAATGCGTGAGGTTAAAATCAAGGTGAATAGAATCATATTAAAGGTCACAAAATATTTCTAAAATCTAATCCAATTTTATTTTTGGTCAGTGTGTCTTGCTTTAGTCCAAGCAGTTAACCAACTTGTATTCAGTTAGTATAATCTTATGTAATGAGTTTTTTTTGTTTGAAAGAAATTCAAGTGTATGTAAAGTTAAAACAATTTTATTTAAATTATTTTTAAACTACATGTTACAAATTAACTTCTTCTAAAACTGGAAACAAATCTGTGAATTTGATACTACTTTATAAAATATATTTAAACCTTTGATTAATGTATTTTTAATGTACATATGCAGTGTTTGGTTTCAGTCAAATATGAAAGAACCAATGAATTCAGAAATAGAAGTTCTCCCATAAATGTTATCAGTAAAACGGTTTTGATCTGAAGTGATTTTAATACACTTAAATTCAACTTAAATTTTACCTCCTAATAACCTGCATATTCGTTATCTGAAGTGTTGTAAATATTTAAAATAAGACTTCAAAATTCAGAAGTAAGACTATAGGTAGTCTATAATACTTAAAAAGCCTATAAGACTTTTTCCCCTCTGAATTCTCCAGGGTCAACGTGGAAAACCAAGTGCTGAAATCTGGATATACAAGCCGTGACCTAATTATTTTGGAAAATGATGATCCTGGGGGAATTTTTGAATTTTCTCCTGCTTCCAGAGGACCCTATATTATAAAAGTAAGTATGAAAGAAACTTCAATCTATTCTGTACTCACAGCTTCAAAAGAACAATCTCAAAGGATTTAAACTTTTATGGACTTTTTTTTTCCTGTCCTGTATATGGTACTTCACTGGCAAGAACACATCACTATTATTGTTATAATCATATAGATAACATATAATGAGGGCCTTCTATATTCTGTTCCCTGTTCTAAGCACTTTGTAGTCACAACCCTTAATCTTCACAATGTGTTAAAGAGGTCTGTGCTCTATTTCACATTTTACAAATGTGAAAAAGAGACACATTGGCATTTCTAGCTGAGCCTTAGACACATTGCTTAAAGTTGTGATGCAAAACCTATTCAGTCCAAAATTCAGGGTGTCTGATTCTTTTGTTTTTTTAAAATACAGTTTTGAAAGGTTACAGTTCCGTTTACAGTTAGTACAAAATATTGGCTATATTCCCCATGCTGTACTATATATCCTTGAGCCTATCTTACACCCAATAGTTTGTACCTCCTCTCTCCCACCTCTCTATTGCCCCCCCACGCACAGGTAACCACTAGTTTGTTCCTGTATCTGAATCTGCTTTTTTTTTTTGTTATATTCACTAGTTTGTTGTACTTTTTAGATTCCACGTGTGATAACATACAGTGTTTGTCTTTCTCTGTCTGACTTACTTTATTCAGCATAATGCCCTCCAAGTCATCCATGTTGCTTAAAATGGCAAAATTTCGTTCTTTTTAATGGCTGAGTAGTATTCCATTGTGTGTGTGTGTGTGTGTGTGTGTGTGTGTGTGTGTGTATATATATATATATATATATATATATATATATATATATATACACCACATCTTTATCCATTCACCTGTTGATGAGCACTTAGGTTGCTTTCATATCTTGGCAATTATAAATAATGCTATGAACATTGGGGTGCATGTATCTTTTTGAATTTTGTGGATTTTTTTAAGGAAGGAGAATCTATAGAGCTCCACATCATCCGTTCCAGGGGAGCTCTTGTTAAGCAGTTTCTACACTACCGAATAGAGCCAAGAGATAGCAATGAATTCTATGGGAACACAGGGGTACTGGAATTTAAACCTGGGGAAAGGGAGATCGTAATCACCTTGCTAACAAGATTGGATGGGATACCAGAGGTATGGGATTTTATTTTTTCTGTGTGCTTTTGTGGAAAGTTGATAGTATCTTGTATATTATGAATATAAATATTTTGAACATTGGCAAGGAGATACAGGAAAGGAAGCGGGCAAGAAAAGATTGAGAAGTGCTTTTGTTTGGAAAATAAAAAAAAACAAGCTTAAAAAACAAAGTAAGACTTATCCCAATTTGAATTGTCCATGTTTGTCCTACGTAAAGCAATACCAAACAATCTGAAATGTTCAGTGTGTAATCAGTTTTCATCTCCTTTTAGGTTTATATATGTTAAACCTTATTTTATGTAGTCTGTATTGACTGAACTTTCAGTGATACAGTTTTGAACTGAAGAAATTTTTCTGTGAAATTACTCTTTTAAAGGAAATAAATTTTAGTTGTATATTAAGGGAATCAGATATTGTTCCATTATGTTTGCACACCGTTGCATATGTAGCTTTTACATTAATTTTATTTTATTTACTCTTATTAGTTTAAATGACTAGATCATCAGTGATAAGGTTAAGTCTTCTTACAATTTTAATATAGTATCATGGTTTATCTTTTCCCTTTTTGAATAATGTATACTTATATCTGATGTCTCAATTGATGGAAGGATGTTAAAAATTAAAAAATATCAGCTTTGTTTTTTCAGTGAGTGGCATGTTTGTGAAAAACTGATTCTTGAATACATATATTCTTATTTCCTCTGAAAATTTCAACTTTATATTTTTCCTAATTTGGCATGTTCATTTTAGTTGGATGAACATTATTGGGTGGTCCTCAGCAGCCATGGTGAATGGAAAAGCAAGTTGGGAAGTGCTACAATTGTCAACATAACGATTCTAAAAAATGATGATCCTCATGGGATTATAGAATTTGTTTCTGATGATCTAATTGTTACGATAAATGAAAGTAAAGGAGACGATACCTATAGTGGTAATTTATTCTACTTTTTATATTCTATTACTGTTTACTGAAGAAGACATTAGTCATATTTTTAGTTTATTTCTTTAGTAAGTAGTTATTTTTAGTTGTCCAACTGCTGAGAAATTATATGTAGTACAGAAATTGGTGTTTTAAAAAATCATATTGCTATTTTTATTTCTTACATAGTATTGTGATGATGACTTCAGTTATATTTTGATTTCAATTAACCATATGTGGTAGAACTCAAACACTCAAAAGAATGAGTTGAGTCAAATAGGAAAAACTAAGAGTTACTGCTAGGGAACTACTGCAGTGGCACGAAATGAGATGTATTGATAGGTTATTTTTAGAGCCATGTCTGTCTGGGTAAGAAAATCACTTTTGAGTATGCAGCTTCCTCTAGCTGCCCTTAACAAATATTCTTATAGGACTTTGTGATAGGTGTACCTAAGTAGTCACCATTCTGCTCCTTTTGCTGAATGACTTTTAAAATCGCAAACTGTGATAGAAAAGATCGAGTCCATTTATTTTATCAATTGTATACCTACAGAGGTAAGACTAGGTTAATTTATATATATACCTTGAGGCTGGGCTAAGGAAATAATTGGTTTTTATTAAAAAGAGGGCTTATTTTTACTTTTATTTGAACAATTTCTTCACTCATCATTTTAAAATTGTTTAATATATGCTCATATATGTTATACCCATTTGTATTTCACAGCTGTTTATGGTGTAATAAGAAATCGAGGCAACTTTGGTGATGTTAATGTATCATGGGTGGTTAGTCCAGACTTTACGCAAGATGTATTTCCTGTTCAAGGGACTATTTTCTTTGGAGATCAGGAATTTTCAAAAAATATCACCATTTACTCCCTTCCAGATGAGGTAAATGTTACACATATGACTCTCTCTTTTTTTGTTTAATAATTATTTTTTAAAATAATTAAACATCTGGTAATTTACTTTGTCATGAGAGTATGTGATAAAGCAGCAGCCCCCAACCTTTTTGGCACCAGGGACCGGTTTTGTGGAAGACAATTTTTCCACTGATAGGGGTGGGGGGGGGCAGGGGGCGGGGGATGGTTCAGACGGTAATGTGAGCGATGGGGAGCGGCCGATGAAGCTTCACTCGCTCACCTGCCGCTCACCTTCTGCTGTGTGGCCCGGTTCCTAACAGGCTGCCGTGGCCCGGGGGTTGGGGACCCCTGTAAAGAACTCATGTGTGATAATGCCTGACTCTAAGCCAAAATAGAAATATTATTTTTGGTTTCCCTGAAGGCACTTTTAACTCTTAGAACAGATAGTCGCTGGTGACACTGCGTAGGTGTCAAATATCAGGGATTCATACTTGTGAGAGAGGTTAAGCACTTGGTTTGTACTTAGGCCCTTTGAGGATGAGGGCACCATCTACCAAGTATCCTATGGTGCACCCTCAGAATCAGGACATTGGACCAGGTGGATGGTGGATTCAGGGTAATGCAGAGAAAGAAGTTAGTAACCATGGGGTGGACCTTTCTGAGGGACACTGTGCTTCGAGTAGGTATGGAAACCTGTCTCCTTTCCTTCACACTTGTGCCTCGAGAGACAAAGTTCCAACACTGTTCCATTTTAGGATCTGGAGAAGACCGGCTTACATGGATGAGAAAGAGAAGCAGTGTCCCCCTGGGGAGCCACATAGGCTCAGATATGTGGGGAGTCTCATCTTGTTAGGACAGGGGAATGAGGTCTTTGTGCTGTACTTCGGTGAAACTTAAGTAAGGTTTGTAAGGGGCCTTTGAGAGCTAGCTGAGCTTTTGTTATGGTTATGAATTCTGTTCTGTGTCAAAAAGTTATTTTTCTGTTCCATTGTTTTTCCTTAAAAACAATATATATCCCATTTTCTTATAGAAATAACTTAAGCTATGTAGTATTTCTGTTTTTAACTTATGTAAGGCAAAATATCTCTATTTCCCTTAAATTTTATAGTGAGTCAAAATAAAGTGACTGTTTGGATGAATGTACATTAAAATTTTGAGGGGTTCTGAGGCCTACTTGAATAATTTAGAATGGTTCTGCCTCAGAAGTAGAAACGAACATTAGTACTGTTATTAATAAAGCTCTTTTTTTAAAGAGATAAAAATAATTTAGGAATATGTAGTGGAATTATTTATACAAATCACCTGACTAAAAGCATGTGTAACATTTTCCAAAAGATTCCAGAGGAAATGGAGGAATTTACCATTATCCTACTTAATGCCACTGGAGGAGCTAAAATAGGAAATAAAACTACTGCAACTCTGAGGATTAGAAGAAATGATGACCCCATTTATTTTGCAGGTGGTATTGCTTTCTTATTTGAGTGAGTTTACATCTTTCTTGAACCGTATAAAAATACTTTTTTTCAATAATTGTTTGAAGTGAACATTTTCAATAAAGCACAATTGTCGCTTGTTTAAATAGGATTTCATAATTTGTTTGGATGATCATTATTCAATCTCTTTGACATTTTAACAAATACTTTTAAGAATCTTCTGCAGGAAAAAGAAAAGAAAATAAGTACTATTTTGTTAGCTTTGTTCTCCTCCCACTTTTAAATTCCAAGGTATTTTCTTTCCATTGTGCAAAAGTGAACACTCTTCCACATAACCTCTTCCAGTACACAGTGTAGCCAGTTCAGGGTCTGCGTATTGTACTTAATGAATGGTTACTTACTATAATTACTGTTATTTAATGGGCAGATAAGTTAACGTATAAATTAAGGTTTCCCCATTTTTGCCACTTTAATGCTTTCTTTAGAACTGTCTTTTCCACCTGAGACATCTTTTAGTTTTATTTGGTATGTAATCTACTGGTATCTAATTCTTTCTTAAATCATTTTTGCAAGCTGTTCAATTTACAACTGTAGGACACTTAAACCTCTTGAGTATTATTGATTTATATTTTAACCTTCAGTTAACATGTACTTAATGAGTTAGTCCTGTGTTCAGTCTTCTACTAACCCTGTAGAAGAAGTGACAAAAATAAAACCTAAGATATCTGGGCCTATTCTCAAGGAACTTATGGCCTAAATTTGAAAATAAAGTGTATGAAACAGTAGGCAGAGGATTCCAGATAGTATGTAATTTAATGACAGACTGGATGTTGAAGACAGTGGGTTCTATAGGAGTCAAGGCAAGAGGAAGGCCATTGACTAGAAGTAATCAGAGGAGACCTCTTGTAGACGTTGGGATCAGAGCTGAGTCTTTAAGTAAAGACACAGTGGAGGTCATTTCTTGTAGGGAGCAGGGGGAAACATATGTGATCTGAAAATATGTAGATGGAATCAGAAAAGCTCACACGTTTCTTCTTTTCTTTATGAATATTTCAGAACCTCGTGTAGTGAGGGTTTGGGAAGGTGAGACTGCTGACTTTATAGTTCTCAGAAATGGATCTGTTGATGTTGCCTGCACTGTCCAATATGCTACCATGGATGGGAAGGCTACCGCCAGAGAGGGAGACTTTGTTCCCATTGAAAAAGGAGAAATGCTTGTTTTTGCGGTTGGAAGTAGAGAGCAGAACATATCTGTATTCGTTAATGAAGATGATGTCCCAGAAACAGATGAGTCCTTTTATATAATCCTCTTTAATTCAACAGGTAAATAAATTACATTTATGGCAGATCTGTTGTTTCAGTGCTTTTATGAGATGACATTAAGCACTTAACTGTCACCTGGGATTGTTCAAGAGCAAAATTGTTTATTTCATTGCTTTCTTGAGGGAAGGGCTGAGGAATATATGTGTTGAGACTTCGTGTACCTGGTATACTCTGCGTCATTATTCTTAATCTTTTTTCACAATACAGCACACATAGAAAATTATGTTATTATTATATGAGGAATAGAAATCTTTTAGCTAAAGCTACCCTAAGTCTTTTCTAGTCATCCAAAGGCTTAGGGCATCTGTAGTCTCTTCCCTCCTAGCAGGCTGCTGGGCATAGTGGTTGGGAAGCTGCATTCTGTGGGTGACTTGAGCCCAATTGGCTCTACAGCCACAATGCATGACAATTTGCAGGAGGGGAAATTCCATCTTCTCCATGCTATAAATGAAGCAGGATGTTTTGTCCCCATTATATGGGTCCTGAGAATGTTTTCACCCCATCTTTAGTAAATTAGAGGGATTATAGCTTCTTTTGGTATTTATTTTATTCTTTTAAGAGTACATAGAGTTATTTTTTTCCTTAATCTTTTAGAGTAAGTTGAAGACATGATACTCCATCACCCCTGAATACACGAGTGTGTTTTTTCCTATATACTAGGACATTTTCCTACATAACCACAATGTAACCATTGAAATCAGGTTAACATTAATACAATTATTGCCTCAGACCCCATTCAGATTTCTCCAGTTTAACCAACAATGTCCTTTCTAGCAAAAATGATCCTTTCCTAAATCATGCATTGCATTTAATTGCTGTGTCTCTTTAATCTCTTCAGTCCGGAATAGAGTCTTTCCTTGACTTGCATGACCTTTATAATATAGAAGATTACAGGGCAGTTCTTTTGTTGAATGTCCTTCATTTTGGTTTGTTTGATGTTTCTCATTATTAGATTCAGGCTTTGCATCCTTGGCAGGAATTTCATAGATGCAGTTCTGTGTTCCAATTATATCCCTTCTGTTGGCACATGATTTTGTTTTGTCCCTTTACTGCCATGTTTACTTAGACCACTGTTTAGGTGGTGACTGTCAGGCTTCTCTACTGTACTTTTGTTCCTTTGTAATTAATAAATATTTTGTGGGGGAGATAGTTTATGTAAATATCCTGTTACTCATCAAACTTTCAATTTTTTCATTGATATATTTATCAGTATGGACTCATGATTTCTGTTTAATGCAGTCGGTTATATTTCGCTATCATTTTTCTTTTTTAACATCTTTATTGGAGTATAATTGCTTTACAGTGGTGTGTTAGTTTCCACTTTATAACAAAGTGAATCAGCTATACATATACATGTATCCCCATATCTCCTCCTTCTTGCGTCTCCCTCCCACCCTCCCTATCCCACCCCTCTAGGTGGTCACAAAGCACCGAGCTGCTCTCCCTGTGCTATGTGGCTGCTTCCCATTAGCTATCTGTTTCACATTTGGTAGTGTATATATGTCCATGACACTCTCTCACTTTGTCACAGCTTACCCTTCCCCTCCCCGTGTCCTCAAGTCCATTCTCCACATCTGTGTCTTTATTCCTGTCCTACCCCTAGGTTCTTCAGAACCATTTTTTTTTTTTTTTTTAGATTCCATATATATATGTGTTAGCATACGGTATTTGTTTTTCTCTTCCTGACTTACTTCACTCTGTATGACAGACTCTAGGTCCATCCACGTCACTACAAATAACTCAATTTCGTTTCTTTTCATGGCTGAGTAATAGTCCATTGTCTATATGTGCCACAACTTCTTTATCCATACATCTGTCAATGGACACTTAGGTTGCTTCCATGTCCTGGCTATTGTAAATAGAGGTGCAATGAACATTGTGGTACATGACTTTTTGAAGTATGGTTTTCTCAGGGTATATGCCCAGTAGTGGGATTGCTGGGTCGTATGGTAGTTCTATTTTTAGTTTTTTAAGGAACCGCCATACTCTTCTCCATAGTGGCTGTATCAATTTACATTCCCACCAACAGTGCAAGAGGGTTCCCTTTTCTCCACACCCTCTCCAGCATTTATTGTTGTAGATTTTTTGATGATGGCCATTCTCACTGGTATGAGGTGATACATCATTGTAGTTTTGATTTGCATTTCTCTAATGATTAGTGGTGTTGAGCATCCTTTCATGTTTTTTTGGCAATCTGTATATCTTCTTTGGAGGAATGTCTATTTAGGTCTTCTACCCATTTTTGGATTGGGTTGTTTGTTTTCTTGATATTGAGCTGCATGAGCTGCTTGTATGTTTTGGAGATTAATCCTTTATCAGTTGCTTCATTTGCAAATATTTTCTCCCATTCTGAGGGTTGTCTTTTGGTCTTGTTTATGGTTTCCTTTGCTGTGCAAAAGCTTTTAAGTTTCATTAGGTCCCATTTGTTTATTTTTGTTTTTATTTCCATTTCTCTAGGAGCTGGGTTAGAAAGGATCTTGCTGTGATTTATGTCATAGAGTGTTCTGCCTATGTTTTCCTCTAAGAGTTTGATAGTGTCTGGCTTTACACTTAGGTCTTTAATCCATTTTGAGTTTATTTTTGTGTATGATATTAGGAAGTGTTCTAATTTCATTCTTTTACATGTAACTGTCTATTTTTCCCAGCACCACTTATTGAAGAGGCTGTCTTCTCTCCATTGTATATTCTTGCCTCCTTTATCAAAAATAAGGTGACCATAGGTGTGTGGGTTTATCTCTGGGCTTTCTATCCTGTTCCATTGATCTATATTTCTGTTTTTGTGCCAGTACCATACTGTCTTGATTTCTGTAGCTTTGTTGTATAGTCTGAAGTCAGGGAGCCTGATTCCTCCAGCTCCATTTTTCTTTCTCAAGATTGCTTTGGCTATTCGGGGTCTTTTGTGTTTCCATACAAAATGTGAAATTTTTTGTTCTCGTTCTGTGAAAAATGCCATTGGTAGTTTGATAGGGATTGCATTGAATCTGTAGATTGCTTTGGGTAGTATAATCATTTTCACAATGTTGATTCTTCAATCGAAGAACATGGTATATCTCTCGATCTGTTTGTATCATCTTTAATTTCTTTCATCAGTGTCTTACAGTTTTCTGCATACAGGTCTTTTGTCTCCTTAGGTAGGTTTATTGCTAGGTATTTTATTCTTTTTGTTGCAGTAGTAAATGGGAGTGTTTCCTTAATTCCTCTTTCAGATTTTTCATCATCATTAGTGTATGGGAATGCAAGAGATTTCTGTGCATTAATTTTGTATCCTGCTACTTTACCAGATTCATTGATTAGCTCTAGTAGTTTTCTGGTAGCATCTTTAGGATTCTCTATGTATAGTATCATATCATCTGCAAACAGTGACAGCTTTACTTCTTCTTTTCTGATTTGGATTCCTTTTATTTCTTTTTCTTCTCTGATTGCTGTGGCTAAAACTTCCAAAACTATGTTGAATAATAGTGGTGAGAGTGGACAACCTTGTCTTGTTCTTGACCTTAGAGGAAATGGTTTCAGTTTTTCACCATTGAGAACGATGTTGGCTGTGGGTTTGTCATATATGGCCTTTATTATGTTGAAGTAAGTTCCCTCTATGCCTACTTTCTGGAGGGTTTTTATCATAAATGCGTGTTGAATTTTGTCAAAAGCTTTTTCTGCATCTATTGAGATGATCGTAAGGTTTTTCTCCTTCAGTTGGTTGATATGGTTTATCACATTGAGTGATTTGTGATTATTGAAGAATCCTTGCATCCCTGGGATAAACCCCACTTGATCATGGTGTATGATCCTTTTAATGTGCTGTTGGATTCTGTTTGCTAGTATTTTGTTGAGGATTTTTGCATCTATGTTCATCAGTGCTATTGGCCTGTAGTTTTCTTTCTTTGTGATGTCTTTGTCTGGTTTTGGTATCAGGGTGATGGTGGCCTCGTAGAATGAGTTTGGGAGTGTTCCTCCCTCTGCTATATTTTGGAAGAGTTTGAGAAGGATAGGTGTTAGCTCTTCTCTAAATGTTTGATAGAATTTGCCTGTGAAACCATCAGGTCCTAAGCTTTTCTTTGCTGAATATTTTTAATCACAGTTTCAATTTCAGTGCTTGTGACTGGTCTCTTTATATTTTCTATTTCTTCCTGGTTCTGTTTCGGAAGATTGTGCTTTTCTAAGAATTTGCCCATTTCTTCCAGGTTGTCCATTTTATTGGCATAGAGTTGCTTGTAGTAATGTCTCATGATTCTTTGTATTTCTGCAGTGTCAGTTGTTACTTCTCCTTTTTCATTTCTAATTCTACTGATTTGAGTCTTCTCCCTTTTTTTCTTGATGAGTCTGGCTAATGGTTTATCAATTTTGTTTATCTTCTCAAAGAATCAGCTTTTTGTTTTATTGGTCTTTGCTACTGTTTTCTTCATTTCTTTTTCATTTATTTCTGATCTGATCTTTATGATTTCTTTCCTTCTGCTAACTTTGGGGTTTTTTTTTGTTCTTCTTTCTCTAATTGCTTTAGGTGTAAGGTTAGGTTGTTTATTTGAGATGTTTCTTGTTTCTTGAGGTAGGATTGTATTGGTATAAACTTCCCTCTTAGAACTGCTTTTGCTGCATCCCATAGGTTTTTGGGTCATCGTGTTTTCATTGTCATTTGTTTCTAGGTATTTTTTTGATTTCTTCTTTGATTTCTTCAGTGATCTCTTGGTTATTTAATAGTGTATTGTTTAGCCTCCATGTGTTTGTATTTTTTACAGATTTTTTTCCAATAATTGATATCTATTCTCATAGCGTTGTGGTCGGAAAAGATACTTGATACGATTTCAATTTTCTTAAATTTAGGAAGGCTTGATTTGTGACCCAAGATATGATCTGTCCTGGAGAATGTTCCATGAGCACTTGAGAAGAAAGTGTATTCTGTTGTTTTTTGGATGGAATGTCCTATAAATATCAATTAAGTACATCTCATTTAAAGTATCATTTAAAGCTTGTGTTTCCTTATGTATTTTCAATTTGGATGATCTGTCCATTGGTGAAGGTGGGGTGTTAAAGTCCCCTACTATGATTGTGTTACTGTTGATTTCCCCTTTTACAGCTGTTAGCATTTGCTTTATGTATTGAGGTACTCCTGTATTGGGTTCATAAATATTTACAACTGTTATGTCTTCTTCTTGGATTGATCCCTTGATCATTATTTAGTGTCCTTCTTTGTCTCTTGTAATAATCTTTAAGTCTATTTTGTCTGATATGAGAATTGCTACTCCATCTTTCTTTTGATTTCCATTTGCATGGAATACCTTTTTCCATCCCCTCACTTTCAGTCTGTTTGTGTCCCTAGGTCTGAAGTGGGTCTCTTGTAGACAGCATATATACGGGTCTTGTTTTTGTATCCATTCAGTCAGTCTATGTGTTTTGGTTGGAGCATTTAATCCATTTACATTTAAGGTAGGTATCGATATGTATGTTCCTATTTCCATTTTCTTAATTATTTTTGGTTTGTTATTGTAGGTCTTTTCCTTCTCTTTTGTTTCCTGCCTAGAGAAGTTCCTTTAGCACTTGTTGTAAAACTGGTTTGGTGGTGCTGAATTCTCTTAGCTTTTGCTTGTTTGTCTGTAAAAGTTTTAATTTCTCCTTTGAATCTGAATGAGATCCTTGCTGGGAAGAGTAATCTTGGTTATAGGTTTTTCCCTTTGATCACTTTAAATATGTCCTGCCACTCCCTTGTGGCTTGCAGAGTTTCTGCTGAAAGATCATCTGTTAACATTATGGGGATTCCCTTGTATGTTATTTGTTGTTTTTCCCTTGCTGCTTTTAATATTTTTTCTTTGTATTTAATTTTTGATAGTTTGATTAGTATGTGTGTTAGCATGTTTCTCCTTGGATTTATCCGTATGGGACTCTCTGCGCTTCCTGGACTTGATTATTTCCTTTCCCATATTAGCGAAGTTTTCAACTATAATCTCTTCAAATATTTTCTCAGTCCCTTTCTTTGTCTCTCCTTCTTGTGGGACCCCTAGAATTCGAATGTTGGTGCATTTAATGTTGTCCCAGAGGTCTCTGAGACTGTCCTCAATTCTTTTCATTCTTTTTTCTTTATTCTGCTCTGTGGTAGTTATTTCCACTATTTTATCTTCCAGGTCACTTATCCGTTCTTCTGCCTCAGTTATTCTGCTATTGATTCCTTCTAGAGAATTTTTAATTTCATTTATTATGTTGTTCATCATTGTTTGCTCTTTAGTTCTTCTAGGTCCTTGTTAAACGTTTGTTTTTTCTCCATTCTATTTCCAAGATTTTGAATCATCTTTACTATCATTACTCTGAATTCTTTTTCAGGTAGACTGCCTATTTCCTCTTCATTTGTTTGGTCTGGTGGGTTTTTATCTTGCTCCTTCATCTGCTGTGTGTTTCTCTGTCTTCTCATTTTGCTTAGCTTACTGAGTTTGGGGTCTCCTTTTCACATGCTGCAGGTTTGTAGTTCCCGTTGTTTTTGGTGTCTGCCCCCAATGGCTAAGGTTGGTTCTGTAGGTTGTGTAGGCTTCGTGGTGGAGGGAACTGGTGCCTGTGTTCTGGTAGATGAGGCTGGATCTTGTTTTTCTGGTGGGCAGGACTGTGTCCGGTGGTGTGTTTTGGTGTGTCTGTGACCTTATTATGATTTTAGGCAGCCTCTCTGCTAATGGGTGGGGTTGTGTTCCTGTCTTGCTAGTTGTTTGGCATAGGGTGTCCAGCACTGTAGCTTGCTGTTCGTGGAGTGGAGCTGGGTCTTAGTGTTGAGATGGAGCTCTCTGGGAGAGCTTTCGCCACTTGATATTACATGGAGCTGGGAGGTCTCTGGTGGACCAATATCCTTAACTCGGCTCTCCCACCTCAGAGGCCCAGGTTTGACACCTGGCTAGAGCACCAAGACCCTGTCAGCCACACGGCTCAGAAGAAAAGGGAGAAAAAAAAGAAAGAAAAAATAAATAAAAAGAAAGAAAGTTATTAAAATAAAAAATAATAAAAATGATAAATAAAAAATTATTAAAAATAAAAAAATTTAAAAAGTAATTAAAAAAAGAAAAAAGAAAGAAAGAAGAGAGCAACCAAAGCAAAAAACAAATCCACCAATGATAACAAGCGCTAAGAACTATACTAAAAAAAAAAAAAAAAAAGGACAGATGGAACCCTAGGAGAAATGGTAAAAGCAAAGCTATACAGACAAAATCACACAAAGAAGCATATACATACATACTCACAAAAAGAGAAAAAGGAAAAAAAAAAATCTTTTGTGAAGTGTGAGGTCTTCTGCCAGTGTTCAGTAGGTGTTCTGTAGGAGTTGTTCCACATGTAGATGTATTTCTGATGTATTTGTGGGGAAGAAGGTGATCTCCACTTGATACTTCTCCGCCATCTTGAAGTTGTCTCAGGAAATTTATTGCAGATGACCTCATCATCTGAGGGGCTCACACGCCGCCGTGGTGACTACCTTCGCCTGCCGTCCAGTACCCTTCATGGTGACCGCAGCCGCCACCGCCGAGCAACTGACACTAACAACTAGCTAGTCACCCTATTTTGCTATCATTATTTACTTTGATGGTCAAATTGTCCCAGATTTGGCCAGTGGTAGCCTGTTCAAGATGACTTCTTTGTCTTTGTGACCTGTCCCTATTATTCTGTGGGCATTTTCTTACTTCCTGGAACAGCAAGCTATTCCAGACTCATCTTATACTTTCCCTGTCAAAACCTCGAAATGAGTCATTTTTTCAAGAAGCCCTGACTCCTCTTAGTGAGGAATGTTATTTATTTATTTTATTATTATTATTATTTTTTGGCTGCGTTGGGTCTTTGTTGCTGCGTGGAGGCTTTCTCTAGTTGTGGTGAGCAGGGGCTACTCTTTGTTGTAGTGCACGGGCTTCTCATTGCGGTGGCTTCTCTTGTTGCGGAGCATGGGCTCTTGGCGTGCAGGCCTCAGTAGTTGTGGCTCATGGGCTCTAGAGGAAGGGCTCAGTAGTTGTGGTGCACAGGCTCAGTAGTTGTGGCTCACAGGCTCTAGAGCGCAGGCTCAGTAGTTGTGGTGCATGGGCTTAGTTGCTCCACGGCATGTGGCATCTTCCCAGACTAGGGCTTGAACCCATGTCCCCTGCATTGGTAGGTGGATTTTTAACCACTGCACTACCAGGGAAAGCCCAAGAATGTTATGTAGAAACCAGGACCTTGGCACTAGGTATGCTAATTATTATTGAGTTTATGGTCCTCCTAGGCCCTCTTACAGAGATAGGGAATATATGTATGTATGTATGAATTTATGTATATAGAACATCTGTAGTTCTGTACCCAACTGTATACATTGAAGACGTTAGTTCACCTAGGGTCTCCATTTCTATCCAATATCACAAGTTTCATTCTAGTTTTCATATTTATCCCTTCCTCCCCTGGTAATGAGAAATCCAGTTCCCATTATCTTTAATATCAATATATTTACTTATTTGATTAATTCACCCTGTGTGTAACCACTTTCCCATTGCTTCGTTTACCTTCTTCCCACAATGAGACTGCTTTTCTTACTGCAGTAGCGTTCTAGCTTCCTGCTCTAGGCCAACCCCCTACCCTCATGTGGATGCCCTCCCACTCCACTCAGACTCCAACATCGAACTCCAAGCTTTTCTCTGTTGGAGATGCCCTCCTTACTCTGCGTGAGCTCTAACCTTGTGTTGGGTCACTGTGGTGTCCTATCCCTAACTCACAGTGTGCATGCCTGTGTTGTGCTCTACCTCTTAGACTGAAATATTCAGAAAGAAGAAGAGGAAAAGAAAGAGATCACTTAATTTTTGTTTGTGCTGTGTCTATCATTCCCCCTATTCCTTTGTCTCTCTCCATTTGTGTCTTTCTTCCTATTCCCCTTCCTCTCCATTATTTTCAGTACCACCTATGACATGCTGCATAACAAATGCACATGATAGTAGAACCCTGCCAAAATTAGGCGTTCTTGTTTTTATTTGTTTTTGTTAGATTTTATGATATATTTTAAGTTATTTTATTACTCCGTAATGTCAGGATTTTCCATACAGTTATTTACTGTCTGTTTTTATGTTTTTTTTCCTCTTTCCATTTGCTAATTATCAAGTAAGGTTGAGTACAATTGTATATTTATATAAATTATTTTTAATGTGCTGGTTTGCCACATATTTCCGTTTCTCTAATTTTAGTTTTAGGTGTTGTCCTTGTCTAATTTTCAAAGTTTTATTTGTATCAGTTCAGCGAACTTTGATAAATACCAATGACTGAGCATCTACCCTGCTAGGGGATGAAATTGATTAAGAAGCATTCGTCCAAGGACTTAACAGTAATATTGTGTGTGTGTGTGTGTGTGTGTGTGTGTGTGCCTGAGTGTGTGTACTTGTCAGTGTGTGTGTGTATTAATATAAGATGATAATCGCTATGCCAGATTGACAAAGTGTGAAGTGCTGTAGGGACACAGTGGAGGATGCACTTAACTTGGGAATTCAAGGAAGAATTCCCGGAAGAGTTGTTGCTTGAGCTGGGTCCTGAGGAGTTAAAAGAGGTGAATAAAGGTTAGGAAGCCTTTTGTTCACAGAGGGAACAGCTCCAGTAAGAGAAAAAGCTATGGACCTCAGGGTAGTGATGAGAAGAGACCAAATTTATTGGCTGTAATGGTGCTAACATGCTGTGGAAACAATTGGAGTAGAAAGGAATCAAGTTCAACACCATAAAGATTGCTTTGTTCTGTGTATGACCAGACCAGACTCTGCTGCCTAAAGGCGGAGATCTAAAGGGAAATATTGGGTTGCCCAAAAGGTTCGTTTGGGTTTTTCCGTAAGATGTTATGGAAAAACCCGAATGAACTTTTTGGCCAATCCAATATTTAAACCAGTGATTCTAATTAATATACCTTATGGGGTAATCCTTTCATTAATTTTTATGAAATGAAAGAATCTACCTCAAAATGTTGAAATTTGATAAAGCTATGTTTTTAATTTCTAATTAAACTATTGAGGTGATATTCCTATTGCAAAGAAAAATATCATGTATGTTTTTCAGTAAAGTAGTTCTTCTGTAATTAAACATTTCTTCAGAGACAGGTCACATTAAACTTATTTAGGCATCTCTTTCATTTATTTATGACCTTCAATGAGGAAATTCTTCCTGGAATTTGAACCTTATTTTAAACTGTTTCTTAGTTTAAAAATACAAATTTAACAATAAGTTAATTACTTTTTTGTTATTTTGACTTTTCCATTTTTAATTTAGGTGATACAGTAGTATATCAATTTGGAATAGCTACAGTGATAATTGAAGCTAATGATGACCCAAATGGTATTTTTTCCTTGGAGCCCATAGACAAAGCAGTAGAAGAAGGAAAGACTAATTCATTTTGGTAAGCATATTTGGACAAGGCAAATTCAAAATTGGTTAAAATAAAATAAAATCTTTATGTATGCAAAAATTTGAAACATTGTTAATCTTTCAAAATTAAAAAAATGGTTAAGAATGGAATTTCAAAGTTGGTAGTCTGAATGAATTGTAAACTTTGTTCATGCTGTTTCCACTTGTTTAAAAAAAAACCCTGACACTTTAGATGGAAAGCAGAAAATACTCTCCCCACCCTCCTTTACCCCACTTCTGTTCCTCGTCAGGACTGAGAGACTTCAGTTATCCAAGGTCTTCTGGAATTCTTCTTTCAAATGATATGTGACTACCCTCACCCTAGGCTTTGCTTTTGAAGAACTTTTGCCAATTCTCATCTAAATATTTTTCGATTGGATTTATCTTAGAATTTATCTTTCAGTTTGGACTTCGAAGATTATGATTTTTAAGACGGCTTCTTTTTATTATTTAAAGTTCTACTTCATTCTTCCTTTTCCATGAGATTCTTCATGGTTGCTCAGTAAGAACTGGCTGGCTGGTTTATATTAAAGATGATAAATAGACAAAGTGTATTTCTGAGATAATACAGAAAGTTCTCAGTAGATTTAGACTCACTACTTATACATTTTTCATAAAAAATAATTTTCTTTAATTTGTTATACAGGATTTGGAGGCACCGAGGACACTTTGGCAATGTTTCTGTGGCTTGGCAGCTATTTCAGAATGATTCTGTTTTGCAACCTGGACAAGAGTTCTATGAAACTTCAGGCACTGTTAACTTTATGGATGGAGAAGGAGCCAAACCAATAATTCTCCATGCTTTTCCAGACAAAATTCCTGAATTCAATGAGTTTTATATTTTAAAGCTTGTAAACATTTCAGGTGCTGTGTTTTCTCATCTATTTTATTTTACCACCAAAATTTACTATTTTATGCTGGAATAATTAGAGCTGTATAGAAAATACAGTTAAATGAAGTTTTATGGATGGAGACATATCCATCCTCAAACTTGTAAATAGATTTTTTTCCACACCAAATAGAGTATCTCAAACAAAACATTAATGGTAGTTAGGAAGTACAGATTCATGGTAGCTTAAAGTTGGTCTTCGTACCATAATTTTAATAATCAATTTTCCCATCACTTTTGGTTTTAAGCATGGGAATTAAACCTTTCTAGTTAGTATCCTCTTTTCAGGCTCCACTGGTTGTTAATGAAATTATGCTGAACCAGAATACCCTTGAAAATGTGGTGAAAGCCATATGGTGACACTATTGTTCATTGATTAACAAGTAAATTACTTAATGAGAAGTTTGCTAAACAAATTCTTTTTGTCTTCATCTTGTACTAGAAAGTACTCCCAATTCTGCTTTTTCATTCCTTATAAATTATCTTATTACAGGTGGGTCCCCAGGTCCTGGGGGCCAACTAGCAGGAACCAACCTCCAGGTGACAGTCATGATTCCATTCAGTGATGATCCCTTTGGAGTTTTTATCTTGGATCCAGAGTGCCTAGAGAGAGAAGTGGCAGAAGATGTCCTCTCAGAAGATGATATGTCTTATATCACCAACTTTACCATTCTGAGGCAGCAGGGTGTCTTCTGTGATGTACGAGTAGGCTGGGAAATACTGTCTAGTGAGTTCACTGCTGGTTTGCCTCCAATGATAGATTTTTTGCTGGCTGGAATTTTTCCCAGCACTGTGCATTCACAACCGCACATGAGGCGTCACCATAGTGGAACAGATGCTTTGTACTTCAGTGGGCTAGAGGGTGCATTTGGAACTGTTAATCCAAAATACCATCCCTCAAGGAACAACTCAATTGCCAACTTTACATTTTCAGCTTGGGTAATGCCCAATGCCAATACGAATGGATTTGTTTTAGCAAAGGATGATGGTAACGGAAGCATCTACTATGGGGTAAAAATTCAAACAAATGAATCCCACGTGACACTTTCCCTTCATTACAAAACTCTGGGTTCCAATGCTACATATATCGCCAAGACAACAGTCATGAAATACTTAGAAGAAAATGTTTGGTTGCATCTTCTAATTATCCTCGATGATGGTATAATTGAATTCTACCTTGATGGAAATGCAATGCCCAGAGGAATCAAGAGTCTAAAAGGAGAAGCCATTACTGATGGTGAGTGTTATCTTTACAATTAGGACCCTGAATTTTGAGTTTTTAAAAATTTTGACTTCTTAAAAAGGCTAGTGGGTATTTAAAAATCTGCTTGTGTATTGGTTTATTTTTTTAAATAAAACTACATGTCTACCAAGACCATAAGTTCTATGCTGAGTGTTGCAGAAATGAATCAGGCAGAGTCTCTGCCCTTAAAGTACCTGAAATAGGCTCTGGGAGAGAGGTGTGCAAACAGATCACTTCAACACATTGTAGGAAGAAAGAAAAAATTAATAAGGAAGAAAGAGAAAAATTCTTCTTGTGATGGTAGGAGGGATGGGTGTGATATTCCAGGTAGAAAAGAGAACAAAAGTGTAGAAGTGTGAAGCAGAGTATTGTATCTGGAGAACTGCTGTCAGCTCAGTGTTCTGGAGGTAAAGGGTGGTGGAGATAAGGTTAAAGAGGAATCAAAAGAAAATCATATTGAACAATCCAGCAATTACAGGGGTTTATAGTATCAGGAGTTAAATTGATGAATTCTATGGTGTGCTTTAAAGAGAGAATCCTTGTCTTTAAGCTGAATTATGTGCTGTTTCCTTGAGAAACACACTTGTGTGCATGTTTATGTACAAATATCAGTTATCTCTGTTATAATCACCAGTTCCCTCCCAGCGCCTCTATCCTATAATTTGATTCTGTTTTTTTATTTAGTAGGAAAGTAGAGCAGAGCTTATATGGTTATATCTTAACAGAATATTTTCCTTCTGAACCTCCTGCATTAGATATCTGGTTGTATTTTTTCTTTCCTAGTAGGGAAAAAGATGGGCAAAAGAACAAGATACACACAGTACTGATTTCAACCTGAAGAACTGTGCTTACAACAATCTGTGGCATTAAATTATTAATCTTTTGATTGTGTGAATATATGCATGTGTCTGTTAACATTGATGTTAACATCAATTTTTTTGACATGATGTTAACCACTGTGATGACATGGTGGTAGAATGGGAAAGACTGGGGAAAGTAAGAGCTGGTGTTTATATAGCTTACTGCAAAGAACATATGTTGTCTATGTAATTTGTAGCTTAGAAATAAAATTGAAAAGGTATATATATATTTTTAGGTTATTAATGAAATATAGGATATTTTATGTATATTATAAAATATATAAAAGTGTATAGAGCTGTACAGGTAGATGAATTTTTAAAAATTTTAAATTCATCAGTTTCAGCACTCCATGTAACCAGCCCCCAGATCAAGAAACAGTGTTCCGGAAGCCCCGTTTGGCTCTTCTCTAGTCATTGACTCATCACCATGCCCAACTACTGTTGCCATTTCTAAGAGCATAAGATAGTTTTAAGTGTTTTTATAATTTATGTAAATAGAATTGAGCAGTGCGTATGCTTGAGTGTCTGGGGTTTGTTCAGTATTGTGTGTGAAGTTCATCTGTATTTTTGTCTATTGTAGATATTTCACTCTCATTACTATATAGTCAGTCCAGAACCTCTGGAGAAGGCATGGAGGCAATCCCAAATCACTGCCAAACTCTCATCTTACATAAATATCTTAGTTGAGTTATTGGAGAGGGAATAAGTAAAGTAATAAGAATTGGTGAATTCCTAAAGAGGGTTATTATTGATGCATAGTAAATAGTTGAGCTGCATATTGTTATTATCATGAAAAAGTCCCTAAAACTCATATAATGTTCCTGGGAAGGAATATTTCTTTTTCTACATTTATTGCATTAGTTGTTTGGATTAAAAGTTATTTTTGGTCCACAAAAACTTCTTTTGCTGAACTCTCACAGCTTCATTTAACTCAAGGTGAATTTCTAACAGATCAAGAATTGAAATTCTCAAAGAATAGTAATACTAAAGTTTTAAAACTGTGACTGAATTGAATCATTCCATTCTTAGATGTGCAAGGAAATTTTTAGATTTCCCAGAAGAAATATCTATCCAAATATATACATATACCTCTGTATATACACGTACATACGCATGTACAACATATCCTTTGGTACAAAATATCTTAAATCCCAGCGATTACTTTACTGATTCATTTTTCCTTATAATAGATAGCCTTTATTTAATTGTGTTCTAGTTATGCGAAAGCTTTACTTACCTAATAAGACTTTTTAATAAAATCGCTTCAGTTTCTGAATCACACTTGTAATTCAGGACAGGATAGTTGTGGTTATTGTAGCATTTAAACCCATTTCTAATTTCAGGTCCAGGAACACTGAGAATTGGGGCAGGAGTGAATGGCAATGATAGATTTACAGGTCTGATGCAGGATGTGAGGTCCTACCAGCGGAAATTGACCCTTGAAGAAATTTACGAACTTCATGCCATGCCAGCAAAGAGTGATTTACACCCTGTTTCTGGATATCTGGAATTCAGACAGGGAGAAACTAACAAATCATTCATTATTTCTGCAAGAGATGACAATGAAGAGGAAGGAGAAGAATTATTCATTCTTAAACTAGTCTCTGTATGTGGAGGAGCTCGCATTTCTGAAGAGAATACTACAGCAAGATTGGTAATACAAAAAAGTGACAATGCCAATGGCTTGTTTGGTTTCACAGGAGCCTGTATACCAGAGGTAAGTAGTGAGTCTGGTGAATTTCAGAGTTAAAAAGTTCATCCTTAATGGATTTGTTTGGGAGTGGGCTTTCTTTCATTTGGTAAGATTGCCTGAGTATTGACGCTAGGCCCAGAAGTATGCTATAGCCAGCGGTGCAAATGTAAATTATAAGGTCTTTTCTCTTATAAGTTCACAGTTTGAATCAGAAGCTTAATAAGCTGAGGGAAGTAATAATAAGTTAGCAAATGAAACTTTAGCAATTATCTTTAAAGTTAATGCATTTCACAGAATGCATAATTGTACTCCACATGTAATTTACTTTTTGGCTACTGTGTAAGTAAATGAAATAATATATATTGAAAGCTTCTATGAAAAATTGTAATTGAGACTTTATTAAAATATGATTTTTTGAGGTTTTTTTCCCCACATATGAAACGTTCTTAAGTAACGGTGTTCTTCCATGTTGGATGTAAATGCCTTTCTTATCACCCATCTTGGCCAGCTTAATTCATTAGGCAGTTTTACTGCCCTTATCAGTCCTTTCCAAGTGTTCAGGGATTCGTAATCATCTTGGTTTCCTGTTCGGTAATGTGAGATCTTATGAAACCGCTTCACAGGTGTTGTGTGTGAAGCAACAGCTCAGTGTCCATGAAAGGATGCCAACGAACAAGAGAGGCTTTCCTTCTGCAAGTTGATTCTTGTAGGTTTAGAGGGGTGCATATGTAAATTGAAGCAATTAAGAAAAACATGAATGGGTAGAGCTTGAAAAAAATATCTAGGTCATCGGGCTCATTGTATCAATAGCTCAAATTGGGGTGCCTGGCTCTCTGGAGTGTTTTATGGCCCCTCTTATTCTTTGGTTTGGTGACAGTCATAAGAGATCTTCAATAAGTGTTCTTTTTCTATGCCAGAAATAGAATATCCTAGACAGGGAGGACAAATGTCATACAAATCTATGACTTAAAAGAGAAGTATGTTTATCTATAATGATAATACGTTTAGATACTTAGTTGTCAAAGAACTTTACATGTTAGTTTTTTATGCACCTTTCTGACAATTCATAATGTAGCTGCAACAAATATTAATTATTACCTTCTCCACTTCGTGGAGTTAGAAACGGCAGCTTAGAGACCTGAGAAAATAACTAACCCTAGTTGAATTAAATGAGATAGGATGAAATACCTGATTCACAGTGTGGCAATTACTAGTATTTAATAAATACTTATTTTCTCCCCCCGCCTTTTTTGTTTCTAAGATACAGTGGGAAGAACTGGAACTTGAACTTATGTCTCGTGAATTCTAACCTGTTGTCTTTCCCCCATGTATGTTTGATATCATCATGTCTATTTTTAAAAAGACAAAGTGACTTCCATCAGGTTGTGAGAACCATTCTGTGCCATCTAAAATCAGCTTCCCTTCATATCTCTTCATGACCCGGCACCTGCCTATGGCTCTGACTTCTTGTGTAATTCTCCTCTTTGGTCAGTATGTTTCAGTCAGACTTGCCTTGTTTCAGTTCCAATCTCAGGACATCAGCACTTCCTAGCCTTTCAATCTGGAATGCTCTTATTCCACATCCTCAGAATTAGTCATTCAAGTCTCAGCTCCAAAGACATCTACTCAGTGAAGACTTTTTAATTTAAAGTAATCCTCCCACTTCTCCTAACTGGTCACTCTCCATCCTTTCACCTAGTTTTACTTTTTTTTGTAGCATTGATCACACGCTTCAATTTGTTTGTAAGTCTTCAGTGCTGGCTTGTCTCACAATTTCCATTGATAGATTGTGTTGGTGTTGGTTTAGTTCCACCTAGGTATGCACCTTTGTTCCCAGATATTTCAGAATTTGAACAGGGCCAGTCAACCTTTGATTGCAGAAGAGAACTTCCTTATAGGAGCCACAGCATCTATAGTTGTATAACCGCTGGAAAGAAAAAGAAAACTTGACTGGTTATTCTCCAAGCCCACTTGAGAGAGAAATAGAATACATATATGTTGGAAAGAGTAAAGTTTAGATGGTTAAATTGGAAAAGTGTTGTGTCTAAAAGATCAGATATTGGAATTTGATTGTTAGGAAGATTACAGAATTTTCATTCCTGAAAGTCTTAAGAATTGAAGTATAAAACTCCTACTTTCATCTTGGTGTGATTTGAAGACAGGAGTGATATGAAATATTTTTGTCGTGATGACCATCATCAATATTTATTGATTGCTTACTGAAGTCATTCTCAAAGTGTAGCACAAGAACCCCTAGGGGTTCCTGAGATCTTTCAGGAGTTCTACAAAAGTCAAACCTAATTTTATAAAATACTATGATGTCTTTTTCATTTTATTGACATTTGCACTGCAAAAGCAATGGTTGCCAAAACTGCTAGCTGCTAGTGCCTTTGTATGAATCAAGGCAGTGGCACCAAACTGTACCAGTTGTCACTGTTTTATTTATCACCACACACCTGTAGTTTAAAAGGTGAAAATTTCACTTGAGTATCTTTGATGAAACAGTACAAAACATTAATTTGATAAAATTTCTACCCTTGAATACCCACCTTTTTAACATTCTGTATTGTGAAATGAGAAGCACAAATAAAGCACTTCTGCTACATTAACAAAACATGATAGTTGTGAAGAAAAGTGTTTGTGCACATACTGAGTTGTGAGCTGAACTGGCTGCTCTTTTCGTGGAACACCATTTTTACTTGAAAAATAACCAACAAAGTTTGGTTATTCAGACTTGGGTATCTGGCAGGCATTTTCATGGAAATGAATGAAGTGAGTCAGTGACTACCAGGAAAACGACTGATAGTATTTGTTGCCAATGATAAAAATTTGAGCTTTCAAACAAAAATTAGAGTTGTTGGGACATTTTACCTGCCAAAGTGAGCTTGATGGTTTCCCAATACTTAAAGACTTTTCAGATAAGATCGATAGTGATATTAGCAAGTGTGATTTACTTATTTTGTATAATGAAATACATCAACATTTGGAAGATCTGTATAACTCAGTGAACCAATATTCTCCAAATAATCAACGTGTATTGTTACAAAATCATGCATGGGTAAAGATTGATTTAAAGTGCAAGGTAGACCAATGGATTTTAATGTATTAAGAGTATGATTCCACATTGCAACTAAACTACTAAGCAATTAAGCAATTGCTTAATTAAGCAATTGCTTAATTCTAAAAATAGAATTGAGAGATGGAGAATTTAAGAATAGGAAGACCTATTCTAAAAGATATTCCAATTTCTTGCTCCATGTAATTTCTAAACATTATCTTAAATTACGTAAATAAAAATACTTTTCACATGAAAAATGCACACACATGTATGTATACATATGTATATGTATATATGTCAGAAATAGCAAAAAGATATTAAACATAATATCAGTGCCCTCCTTTACCTGACTATTGTCTCCCCACCAGGAATTTCTCCAGGCTGTCCCCACTGGATAGTTTATACCACCCTCAAAATGATTTCACCAAATCCACTCGATTACTTCTTGTGTCTGTGCCTAGAAAGTTCTCCCTGATGTCATGTTACACTCTTTTTACACCTGACTTTTTGTGCTGAACTCATCATAAAATCATGAGTTTGTTTTCCTCTTTAGAGTTACCCAGATAAAGGGTTGTGCTTTTTTAAAAAAAATCATTTGTAACCGTAGCATCTAGCATACTGGCTGACACACAAGAGGTTTCAATGAATGAATTACATGTGTAGTTAATTAATTATTATTATTTCTGCTTTTATTTATCCCTTTAAAGGAATGAGCGGAAAAACTAATGATTGTAAATACTTTTTAGCAGTCAAAAATATGTCCGGAGGAATGTAGAGGCCGCCTTAGAGAGGGAGAAAGTTATAGAATTAAGTTTATGGTAAAAGGATTTCAGGAAAGCCTTGTAATTTTATCACTGATTTGAATTGGTGTATACTTATAAAGAACTTATGTTCAATTTCAGATTGCAGAGGAGGGATCCACCATTTCATGTGTGGTGGAGCGAACCAGAGGAGCTCTGGATTATGTACATGTTTTTTACACCATCTCACAGATCGAATCTGACGGTGTTAATTACCTTGTTGATGATTTTGCTAATGCCAGTGGAACTATCACATTCCTTCCTTGGCAGAGATCAGAGGTAAACTCTACCTTCTCTGTTTCTTTGAAAGCCTCCTGGAAAGCTTTTCCTGATCTGTCTGTTCTGTAATTTATTTGCAGCTTCCTGCTTTTTAAGCAATTTAGAATATTTAGGCAATTAGTTATATATCGTGGCATAAAATATTTTTGTATTTATTTCTGCAATGAAAAATTAAGGATGTTAAATAATGTCTGTTATATCTGTTCTTTAATCTCAATATAATAAAGGTGGTATAGCTTGAAGATTTATCATTGTGGGTTTTTGGTTATTACAGATACAATGAGAAACTGCAGAATTCTTAATGGTACTCTTCCTGTCAGCCAAGAGGAATTCCTAAAACTGTAATATCATTTTATTTTTAAATTTGGAAAAAATAGGTAATTTTTCTTTGTTTTGAAAGTAAAAGCGATCACCAGTTTTATCAGACGCTTTCCGTGAATCGTTGTCTGATTTCTGAATAGATGCTCCAGAAATAAGTGACACTTACTGTAAGTGAAATTGAGATGAGACCTTCTCCTATATAAATTTTTTTTTACATTCTAATATAAAATGTCTGATACGTTGGAATATTCATATCAGTATAATTTTTCATTAGAAATGTAAATAGTTTATAGGTCATCAGGGATAAATAGTAAAATAACTTAAGACTTGCAAATATCTTTGAAGACATTTCTAAGGGACTTAGGAGTTGATTGGATGAAAGAGATAAAATTAGGAAAAATTTAAAATATTCTTAAGATTTAAAGAGTTCAAGCTAAAGAAGAGTGATCAAATCTCTATAATTTGGGGGAAGAAGGAAACAAATTAAATAACTTATAACAGAAGTTCCCAATAGCAGTCTGTAAATAAGAGCCATGATAAATGTTTTACTGGTCTTTGGTAAAATGAGGAAAATTAGGACAATGAGTAAGTTTTCGTAAGGCTGAAATTATTCCATTTAAAGGACTATAGTTTATTCTGATCCTGTCTTTTTCACTTCTTTTTTGGATTTAAATTGCTATTTCTTTTATCAAGTAACAGTGATGATATGTGATAACTTTTTAATGTTCCCACTTGGAAAACAGAGTTGATCCTCAACATTTTCCCCTGGAAAATTTACCTGCTATGAAATAAAAATATAACTGGGAACCACTGTTCTGTAAAGAGTATTCATATATATTTTGGAAGAGCTAAGAGTTAATAAAAGTTTGGTCAGGAAAATAGTCGTGTATGCTCCTGTCAAGATTTATTTAAAATATTTTCCTCTGTCATTTTAAAATTTCTTTAAAAAATAATTGACCTTTCAAGCAACAATAACATTGAATACTGGGGTTGGTTTATAGCGCTGTGCCTGCTGGATCTACACTAGCTTCTCAGTCTTACTAAGCCAGAGACTGGATACTGAGGTATCTGCTGATGCTCTGTGACTATGCTTTCCAGCACAGACAGCAGTCAGGTGACCTCCACTTGGCTATTGCCTTCCAGATGTCTGGGGAGTGCATTTAATTAAATACACTTAAATCACATCTAGAAACCTAGCGGCAAGACAGTCTGGGAAGAGTGTGTGTGTGTGTTTTGCTGCAGTACAGGAATGTATAGTGGAAATGTGTTTTTCAAGTGTTTTAAAATGGCCCATTAGTTATGAAATCAGTTGAGTGAGTTATGAGGAAGATTTTCAAAAGAGAATAGAAAATAGCAGAGTGTATAACATATAGTAAAGGTAAATACTGTTTTGTGTACTGAGTCACCATGTGAGATACATTTATACCTTGATAGGGTCTTCAGTTTCAAACTCTTCATTTCACTAACTGAATTGAGCGAGTACTTTGGTATGCTTCAATACTTTAAAAATGTTAATTGCTTCATTTTTAATGTACATCTTGATGTTTTGGTATTGCTTTTCATAGCAACATTTGTCAGCTTACTTTCTAGGGGCAAGATATTTTAAATCTTCAGACCACTATTGTTCCCTTTAGTTAAAAAATAATGACAAGATTTGGGTAGAAGTGTCATTTTTATACTTTGAGCACATTGACCATGCCATGTATTACTTTATTAATTAAAATTTTGATTAAAATGAACATTAAAACCAAATTCAGATTCTGTCTTGGGCCTACATTAAAAAAAAAGTTCTCCAAATGCTTTTAGGCCTAATGACTAGTGTTTTGGAGATTGCATTTGGAGTTACAGTTTGTTTTCAGACTGTTGTCACCCTCCTTTCTGGAAGAAACCAGGAAATCATACATCATTCCTTCCTGTCCCTCACTCCCTGTGCTCAGTCTTTAAGGCCTTGGTCTTCTATTTCCAGAACAAATTAAAATCCATCCATTTTTCCTCATCTCCATTGTCACTGAATTAGTTCAGTAGCTCATTAATTCTGGTCAGTCACCTCCTAACTCAGCACCTTGCGTCCTTTTTTGCTCTGTCCACTCTGTTTACACTCTGCCATGGTATTGATTCTAAAATGGAATTCTCATTTTGTCAGTCCCCTGCTTATGATTCTTCCATTTTCCTTTACTCTCTGTGGAGTGAAGTTCATTTTTTTAATGATAGCATGAACTGTCCCTATGATCTTGACTCCTGTTTATCTGTCCAGACTGCTCTCCCACTCTAGCCTTAGTGGTCTAATTGTAGATACCCAGATGTCTTATTCTTTCATGCTGTTGTTCCTTTTACTTGGAATGTCCTTCCTCATTATTACTCATAACTACAACTAATTCATTAAGACTTGCTTCAGACTTGTCTGTTGTAAAACCTTTACCAGATAGAGTTGATTGTTTTGTTCTCAGTTTACTTTGTGCATAACTCTATCATGACATTTTTGCATTGCATTTTAAATGTTTTTCCACAGATCTCTCTCCTACAGAAGACAGTGGGTCTCTTAGCGACTGGGGCCATTTCTAGCCCTGGCACATTGCAGATGTCAAAACATGCTTGTTCAGTTAATAAAAGAAGGAGGAATGGTTTTTTTCACTTCAAATTTTGACTTATATATTGTAGAGCATGGCTGAGTTATTGCTACTTCCTTTCCTAATTTTTTTGAGCAGTTTGTGTATGCCAGACTTATAGGGCTCATTGTAGATCTGTTTTCTAGCATTTATTGTGGATCTGTTTTCTAGCATGCGGCTGCTAGATATGTCAGGCTTTCCTTAGGCCAGAACTAGACATGGATACATTGTCCTTTCCTATTGCCTTACCGCATTCTATCAGATAACATGCAGTTCCTTAACCAGGAACTCTATACCCTGAGGTTGGTAATACCACTGTCTTTGGTACAAAGAATATATGATACTATATTGATATATCAATGTGTAATATATGGTATGACATTAATACATGACTAGGATATTTTTATACAGAAAGTATTACTCTTCAACACCCATTATTGATTAAAGAATTAATTTCTCAGATCTCTCTCTCTCTTTCTTTCTCTCTCGCTCTCTATTTTTATGTCTAAGTTTGTGTAGAAATCTGTCATGTTAAAAAGTAACTTTGTTTGGCTGCTTTATTTTCTTCTGATAAGTGGCACATAATTTCTGCATGCCTCATTGCTTAATGCCTTTGGATTTTTATATTTATAGGTCCTGAATATTTATGTCCTTGATGATGATATTCCGGAGCTTAATGAGTATTTCCGTGTGACATTGGTTTCTGCGGTTCCTGGAGATGGGAAACTAGGTTCAACTCCTACCAGTGGTGCAAGCATAGACCCTGAAAAGGAAACAACAGATATCACCATCAAAGCTAGTGATCATCCATATGGTAACCAAGCCCTTTTGCAAGAATAATCCCCTCTTCTCTGGGTGTACTTGATCTCGCTAAGGGTTTAAGGGACTTCTGCAAATGATTGAAGTAGAACTCCTTTGGATGCTCTAACTTCCGGGCTCTTGGAACTTCTAAGCTGCCATTTTGAGGGACAGTGCTTATGAAAAAAATATAAGGATCGATTTCTAAAGTTTAATAATATATTTTGAAAAGTATTTTTAAATGCAGGATTATTTTAAATGAAAAAAGTATTTTAATTCATGGTAATCAAATTTTTTTTTAAATCAAATTTTTTTTTACTTTTGAAAATTGTCCTACTGTGATATGTTAACACCTAATTGAAATACTTTGTAATTTATATTTTATTTGACTTCAAGAAGTAGCGTTACCACTGTCTGTTTATATTAGTTTCTTTTTGTCTTATGCTGAAAAGTGATAATTTTCTTAATTGGGAAACTATCATAGATGTCTGTCATAATAAGTTGAGACTGTTTTCTGCATTGAAAAGTAATAGTTCTTTTGTAGGAATAAAGCAAGACCATCCAATAAAAGATCTGTGAAGGAAACCTGGGAAGTTCTTCAACTCTGATTTTCATACTTAAATTTTCAAAAAAGTGTGTTGCAAATTCTTTAGGGTGCCATTAATTTTGTTCTGCTATAAATTTAAGGATGAATTCTAGAGAGTCAAATATGAGTAAATGTTTGATAATAATATTTTAAAACTCCATCACTATTCTTTTTATTGATGCTTCCATTAAAAAAAGCTTTCTTTGGGTGGAGACAAGGAAAATTAGCATTTTAATTTTTAACATCCTGAAAAGTTACTAACATATTCTGTCAAGAGCATGTTAGTCAAATCTTCACTCAAGTCTTTTCTAAATGAGAGCCCTCTGAATTTTATCCTGGTGATCAAAATAATTGTGTAAGATTGTTTCAAGTGAATAAGAGATTCTTCCACAGATAATTGGGGCAAGAATGCCCTGCTTCTCTTTGTATCTGCCAGGCTTGCTACAGTTCTCCACTGGGCTGCCTCCCCAGCCTGAGGACACAATGACCCTGCCCGCAAGCAGTGCTCCACACATCACCGTGCAAGAGGAAGATGGAGAAGTTAGGTTGCTGGTCGTCCGTGCTCAAGGGCTCCTGGGGAGGGTTATGGCGGAATATAGAACAGTATCACTGACAGCATTTAGTCCTGAGGACTACCAGGTAAATCACTTAATCCTTTTGAAGCAGTATTTATACTCTTAAAACAGACACGGTCCTCTTGGGGGATTGGAAGGGACTTGGCACTGTACCTGGAACTTACTAAACAAGGAAAAGAAGCATTGATGGCTTTTCAGCCTTTAAATTTCTGTGAATTAAAGTATTTCAGTCCACTGAAGCCTGACACTTAAATAGCTGTCATATTGATTTCTCTTGTACCTTATATTTGTCATAGGCTTCATTTGTATTATTTAAGTTATAGGTTTTAATCATATATATTTAAAATTATGTTTCTTACACATTTTAAATCCTCTTGTCTGTGTCCATTGAACAACACCAAAATTGTAAAAATGTTATATGTCTATGTCATTTCAATTTTAATTTTTTTTTTCTCCAAATGAGAACCAGTGTGGTACTGGCAAAAAAACAAAACAAAACAAAACAAAACAAAAAAACCTGGAATTTGAAACTGGGCAGAACTGGGTTTAAATTGACCTTCTAAATATGTGGCCTTGGGAGACTCAGTCTTTCCTGACCTCAGTTTCCTTATTTGTAAGGGAGAGATAATATCTGCTGGGCCGGGCCACTCTGAGGATTGATGGCAGCATTTTAAGTGTCACGTATAGTACGTGGAACATATATAGTAACCCTCAATAACTGTTGCCTAGTCTTATTATCACCAATACTCATATTAAGTGAATGCTCATAATTTCTTCTCAGCTATACTTCTCAGGAAGTATTTTATATCCTTCAACATTTGTTTTCCCAAAGAATCTTTTTCTTTAAATTTAATATTAGTTTTCTTGATTTTCCTCTTATTCCTAATAAGACCTGTACAAGGATGTAGTCTTAAGTAATTTGTACACACTTTTTCTCCCAAACCCCAGAAAACTTGGCTAATTGCATTCAATTAATTTTGGCTGTATTGCAGTTAGCAGAGTTTTCTTTGCTAACTGCAAGAAGATGATTTCTTCTTTCTCAAACGCATTTATTGGGCAAGTTATATTTCTCTTGCCCTGACATTTATTTTGTCTTTAGTTTGGTATGTAGTATACTTCATAGGGCATCTCAGCTTGGCTCAGTATTGTCTTCTCTGTGTTCTGTTAAAGAAATACTTTAGTCCTTATATTGATGGTCTTTTTAAAGTTTTTTTTAGCTTTATTGAGGTATAATTGACAAATAAAAATTATATATATTTAAGATTTACAACTTGATATTTTGATACACATATACATTGTGAAATGATTACCACAGTAAGCTAATTAACATATCCATCACCTCACATAGATATAATTTTCTTTCCCTCCCTTCCTTCTTTCTTTCCTTCCTTCCTTCCTCTCTTTCTTTCAAGATGCTTAAGATCTACTCTCTTAGCAGATTTCAAGTGTACAATATAGTATTGCTCCAGAACTTACTCACCTTGCATAACTGAAACTTTGCATCCTTTGATAACTTCTCCTTATTTTCCTCTTCTTCCAGCTCCTGGCAAGCACCCTTCTAGTCTAGTTTCTGCTTCTATGAGTTTGACTGTTTTAGGTTCCACGTATTAGTGAGATCATGAAGTATTTGTCTTTCTGTGTCTGGCTTATTTTACTTAGCATGGTGTTCTTCAGGTTCATCCCTGTTGTGGCATATGACAGGATTTTTTTTTTTTTTTTTAAGGCTGAATAATATTCTGTTCTATCTATCTACTATCTAATTTTCTTCATTCATCTGCTGAAAGACATTTAGGTTGTTTTCATATCTTGGCTACTGTGAATAATGCTTCAGTGAACATGGGAATGCAGATATCTCTTCAACATAGTGAATTCATTTCCTTTGGATATATATCCAGGAGTGGAATTACTAGATCATATGACGGTTCTATTTTTAAGTTTTTGTGGACCCTGCATGCCGTTTTCTATAATTGCTATATGAATTTGCATTCCTACCAACAGTGTACAAGCATTTCTTTTTCTCCACATCCTTTCCAATACTTGTCATCTCTTGTCTTTTTAACAGTATCCATTCTAACAGGTGTGAGGTGATATCTCATTGTGCTTTTGATTTGCATTTCCATGATGATTAGTGATGATTTGCACCTTTTCATATAGCTGTAGCCCATTTGTACGTCTCCTTTTGAGAAATGTCTATTCAGGTCCTTTATTCATTAAAAAAATTTTAAAAAAATTATACAATTTTTAAAGGTTATGTTCCATTTACAGTTATTATAAAATATTGGCTATATTCTACATGTTATACAGTACATCCTTGAGCCTATCTTACACCCCATAGTACCTCCCACTCCCTCAGCCCTACATTGCCTCGCTACCCCACTGGTAACCATACTTTGTTCTCTATATCTGTGAGTCTGCTTTCTTTTTCTTATATTCACTAGTTTGTTGTATTGTTTAGATTCCACACATAGGTAATATCATACAGTGTTTGTCCTTCTCTGTCTGACTTATTTCACTTAGCATAATGCCCTCTAAGTCCATCCATGTTGCTACAGATGGCAAAATTTCATCCTTTTAATGGCTGAGTAATATTCCATTGTATGTATATAGATATATATATATATATATATATATATATATATCCATATCTTCTTTATCCATTCATCTGTTGATGGACACTTAGGTTGCTTTCATATCTTGGCTATTGTAAATAATGCTGCTATGAACATTGGGTTGCGTGTTTCTTTTCAAATTAGTGTTTTGGGTTTTTTTTGGATATATATACTCAAGAATGGAATTGCTGGGTCATATGGTCGTTATATTTTTAGTTTTTAGAGAAACCTCCATACTGCTTTCCACTGTGGCTGCACCAATTTACATTCCCACCACCAGTGTATGAGGATTCCCTTTTCTCCACATCCTTGCCAACATTTGTTATTTGTGCTCTTTTTGATGATAGCCATTCTGACAGGTGTGAGATGATATCTCATTGTGGTTTTGATTTGCATTTCCCTGATGATTAGCTATGTTGAGCATCTTTTCATGTGCCTGTTGTCCATCTACATTTCCTCTTTGGAGAAATGTCTATTCAGTTCTTCTGCCCATTTTTTATTTGGGTTTTTTTTTATGTTGAGTTGTATGAACTGTTTATATATGTTGGATATTAATCCCTTGTTGGTCATATCATTTGCCAATATTTTCTCCCATTCAGTAGGTTGTCTTTACATTCTGTCGATGGTTTCCTTTGCTGTGCAAAAGCTTTGAAGTTTAATTAGGTCCCATTTGTTTACTTTTGCTTCCATTGGTCTGTGTGTCTGTTTTTGTGCCAGTACCATACTGTTTTGATTACTGTAGCTTTGTAGTGTAGTATGAAGTCAGGGAGTTTGATTGCTCCAGCTCTGTCCTCAAGATTGTTTTGGCTATTCAGAGTCTTTTGTGTTTCATACAAATTTTAAAATTATTCTAGTTCTGTGAAAAATGACATTAAGGGACTTCCCTGGCAGTCCAGTGGTTAAAACTTCACCTTCCAATGCAGGGGGTGCAGGTTGATCCCTGGTTGGGGAGCTAAGATCCCACATGCCTCGTGGCCAAAAAACCAAAACATAAAACAGAAGCAATATTGTAACAAATTCAATAAAGACTCTAAAAAAGTGGTCCACATCAAAAAAACTTTAAAAAAATGACTAATATTTTGATAGGGATTGCATTGAATCTGTAGATTGCCTTGGGTAGTATGGTCATTTCAGCAATACTGATTCTTCCAATTTAAGAACACGGTATATCTTTCCATCTATTTGTGTCGTCTTCAGTTTCTTTCATCATCATCGTATAGTTTTTGGAGTACAAGTCTTTTACTTCCTTAGGTAGGTTTAGTCCTAGGTATTTTATTCTTTTTGACGTGATTGTAAATGTGACTGTTTCCTTAATTTCTCTGATACTTTGTTGTTAGTGTATAGAAATGCAACAGATTTTTGTATATTAATTTTGTATCCTGCAACTTTACCAGATTCATTGATGAGCTCTAGTAGTTTTATGGTGGTCTCTTTAGGATTTTCTATGTATAGTATCATGTTGTCTGCAAACAGTGACAGTTTTACTTTTTCCTTTCCAATTTGGATTCCTTTTATTTTTTTTCTTGTCTGACTGCTGTGTCTAGGACTTCCAATACTATGTTGAATTAAAGTGGCGAGAGTGGGTATCCTTGTCTTGTTCCTGATCTTAGAAGAAATGCTTTCAGCTTTTCACCATTGAATATGTTGTTAGTTGTGGGTTTGTCATATATGGCCATCCCCAATCTCCAGTTGGATTATCATTTTCTTTAATAACTAAAACAAAATGAAATAAACAAAAAAAATCTATGTATGTATCCTTCATGACTATCAGAAAGCTAATACCCTTTGAGATGTTTCTGAGAATTTTCAGACCATGGGTTGCAGAATGGATGTTGTGTTAGCAGGTATGAAAACAACATGAATCTCATTGTACACCTCCATTAGAGCTCTTGTGACCAGGTGCATTGTCAATGAGCAGTAATATTTTGAAAGGAATATTTTTTTCTGAGAAGTAGGTCTCTACAGTAGGCTTAAATATTTAGTAAACCATGTTGTCAACAGATGTGCTGTCATCTAGGCTTTGTTGTTCCACTTACAGAGCACAGGTATAGTAGATTTAGCATAATTCTTAAGGGCCCTAGGATTTTTGGAATGGTAAATGAGCACTGGCTTCAACGTAAAGTCACCAGCTGCATTAGCCCCTGATAAGAAAGTTAGCCTGTCTTTTGAGGCTTTGAATCCTGCCATTGAATTCTCCTGTCTAGTTATGAAAGTCCTAGATGGTGTTTTCTTCCAGTGTAACACTGTTTTAACTACATTGAAAATCTCTTGTTTCGTGCAGCCACCTTCATTCATTATCTTAGTCAGATCTCCTGGATAACTTGCTGAAGCTTCTACATCAGCACTTGCTGTTTCACCTTGTACTTCTGTGTTATAGAGATGGCATCTTCCCATCAACCTTATGAACTAACCTCTGCTAGCTTCAAACTTTTCTTCTGCAGCTTCCTTACCTCTCTCAGCCTTTATGGAACTGAAGAGAGTTAGGGCCTTGCTGTAGATTAGGCCTTGGCTTAAGGGAATGTTGTGGCTGGTTTGATTTTCTACATAACTACTAAAACTTTCTCCATATCATCAATAAGGCTGTTTTGTTTTCTTATCATTCATGAGTTCACTGGAGTAGCACTTTTAATTTCCTTCAAGAACTTTTCCATTGCATTTAAAACTTAGCTAACTGTTTGGCTCAAGAGGTGTAGGTTTTGGCCTGTCTTGGCTTTTGACATGCCTTTCTCACTAAGCTTAATAATTATTTCTAGCTTTTGATTTAAAGTGAGAGACATGTGACTCTTCCTTTCACTTGAACACTTAGAGGTCATTGTAGGCTTACTGATCAGCCTAATTTCAATATTGTTGTATCTAAGGGAATAGGAGGCCCCAGAAGAGGGAGAGAGATGGGGGAATGGCTAGTCAGTGGAGCAGTCAGAGCACACACAATTATTAAATTAGCTGTCTTATATGGGTGTAGTTCCCTGTGCCCCAAAACAATTACAATAGTAACATCAAAGATCACTGATCACAGATCACCGTTTACAAATATAACAATAATGAAAAAGTTTGAAGTATTGTGAGAATTACCAAAATGTGACACAGAGACAAGAAGTAAGGGAATGCTATTGGAAAACATGGAACCAATAAACTTGCTCTACGCAGGGTCGCTAAAACCTTTAACTTGTAAAAAATACAATATCTGCAAGGTGCAATAAGGCGAAGTGCAATGAAATAAGTTATGCCTGTAGAAATTTGGAAGTTGGGAACATATACATGACATTAAAAGCCTAGAATATGGTAGCCTTTTCTAGAGATAGGGTCTAGAGGGAATCTGATGAAAAATAGTTTTTCCAGGTCCTAGGAGAATGTTAAAATTGGCAAAGAACACAAAGATGAGCTAAAAAGGTAGGAAAAATAGGAAATGTGGTATCACGGAATACCAGAGAGAGAGAGGGAGTGGCCAATTGTGTAAGATATTGCTAAGGTCAAATAATATGGTTTCCTAAGACAGTCAAATGTTATTTCTGCTGTTAAGATTTGTAGAATTACTCCTTTGATGACTGCACTCTAGGCAAGGTTAATTACTTTCTTTTCTTGAGCTGCTATATGTCTTTTATAGCAGTTGTTTTCTATCCTATGCTTAATACTCCTTAGGGAATGTTTGCGTGGAGATACAGATATGATTTGGCTGTTTTTGAATCCCAAGCATCTAAAATGGTGCAACGCACATGCTGTGTGTTTGAAAATATTGAAAATAATTAGTAAGTGAGTGATTAAGTGCATTGGTACTTGGGTTCCTCAGTTTAGCTTTAGGATCATTAATTGCTCCGCAGAATGAAATATAGTTGTCCACAAAAGCTAACCCTAGAAAAAATTTAAACATCTTTAAAATTTATTGTCATGACTTGAGGGGAAAATGCTTATATTAGATAGTGGGAGAAAAAGGGCCTTAAGACTTTAAATAACTACTTTTCTAGTAGCTATGAACTTTTCTGATGGGAGATCTGTATTGCGAATTGCAATTGTGATATAATCAAGGAAAGATTAATGCCCAGTGGATTGATATTTATTATTGCTAGGGGAAATTTTTGGAACGAAAATACCATTATTATTATGCAGTGAGTATTTAAATTACTCAATGACATAAACCGAATAGTTCTCAATATACTTAATCAAAAGAATTCCATGCATCTCATTGACTTAATTCTTTAGGAATTTGTGGATGTCACCTATTCAGATTTCTCATTTGCCTTAAAAATTTTTTTTGATGAATAGGAAAATAAGAGAGATCAAAATCCATCTGCTTTATTTAGTTTGAGGATATTTGTTTAGAATTTATATTGAACACTATTCATATCCACTTAAACGTTTTCAATTTTATATTTTACTTCATCTGTTTCAGTATTTATAACAATTTGGGATATAGTGAACATTCTCATTTTACACATTCACATACAGAATAATTATAATCTAATGGATAAATCTTTTATTTATATTTCAGAGTGTTGCTGGTACCTTAGAATTTCAACCAGGAGAAAGATTTAAGTACATTTCTGTTAACATCACTGATAATTCTATTCCTGAATTGGAAAAATCCTTTAAAGTTGAGTTGTTAAACTTGGAGGGAGGAGGTAAGACTCAAAAATGTCAAATATTTACTTGTACACTCACCATAGTGGTAGTAGATTCTATTAAGGAAACAGGTTCTTTTGAATTAACCTATTGTGCTGGTTTTCCCCCTTTCATTACCCATTGGTCTTTTCCTAAAGTAGATGTGCTTTTACAATGAAATAATTTAATTATACTGAATCACCAAATTATAGCTATCATTCAGAGTAGGTGCCCCTAAAATCACCTCTCTACCTTCTTCCTTATTTCAGTTTTCACAGTAGCTCCTTTAGAGCTACCTCCAGCTGTAGAACAGGTCAAAGTTAATCTCTTTAGATAATCCATTATGAGGTGATTATCAATAAAACAGGTTAACAATACCTTACTCTCAATTCTGTAATGCCGAAAACTCTGATTATCACAGATTTTTGGAGTCAAAAATCCATTTTGTGGCAAAACTTACCTGTATTGAAGACAGGCTACTTATAATCTTTATTTATCCCACTTAGATTAACTACATATGTTTCTTTGCAGAAGTATCACTGTGTTTGATTATCAGGTGCTACTGGGGGTGTTACAGTATACATGAGATGTGTACCATATTACCTTTATAAATGTAAGAATTTGGGAGTTGGTATGGTATTCATCAGGTCAGTCTCTTCCATTACAAAACTGGTATTATTAGCTTATTATTATTTTTATGTTTTGATGAAGAAAGTCATAGTACTGGGTAAGCCATCCAAAGGGAGAAATTGGGTAAGACAGAAATACTAAGATTGTCTTTTAGTATGCAGTGAGACTTTGGGGTAAGTATGACAAAATTTTCCCATGTTTCCCTTCCTTGTTTTCCCAAAGCCCAGGTGGCAGCAAAGGAGAACAAGCCAGGGAAATGATTAAACAGCGCCACAGCTTGGTTGACTACATAAAACAGTGAAAGTATGCTGGACAACCTGCTGGGCTGGTGTCATGTAACAATACCAGCTATGCTTGTCTTCTAGAGACAAGTCCTTTCATTTCCAAATCATTATTTTCATGAAACGACTTCATTAATCAGAGGTCACTATAAAGTATTTGAAGAGTTGTTCTTTGTATTACTTATAGCTAAAAATACTTGTGTAATAGAGAAACTGTTAGTGAGCATTACCTAATATTGATTAATAAGGAGCATCAAATATTCTTCAGAAATGATATTTGTGATCATAGTGATACTTGTGATTTTATATAGAAACTTCCTCCTGTATCTCTAGAATATGCATCGTTATGTATTAATTGGGCATGAGTACTCATTTGAAAACCAATCTTGCTCCTTAAGTGGGCAATACTGGCAGAGAATCTGATCCTCCCCTCCCCCTTTGAGTGCGCATTGGAGGCAGAGGAATCTAGACGCTGGCCTCCATTCCTCGAGTCGTAGCTGGGAGTGCCTAAGAGGTGAAATAGCTTGTAGAGCTAAATTCTTTTGAGGATCAAAGGAGAAACCCTTATTCCTCACTGTTTTGCCTATAAGACTAATTCTACATATGATAGCCACCTGAGTAGATGTTTTATGCTAGCCAGGGTACATTGGTGTTAAATTTCACCCCTCTTCCTCACAACTTGTGGTTAATATGGAAGCCAAGCCATGCACTGGATAGTCCCTGAAATCCGTTTTGCCTCTAATGTCTTTAAGATCATTTCAGGTTTTGGATGCCATAAATTCTCATATATATCCCAGTCCTTTGGAGGGGAAGCACAGAAGAGCAGGGCAGATCTTAGACTGGCCTGTCAGTCAAGGATACTGGTAGAAGCACATAGGTGTGGATGTGGTCTTGCTACTCTTACTCCTTTTCCACGGCTGCCATCGCTGCCCTTCCTGTCTTCTTTGTTTGCAAATATTTGGCAAAATAATGGTTGGCTTGTGAGTGTAGTGGAAGTAAAGTTAGAATCACTTTCTCTTTATTATAGTCTTTATATATTGCCAGGATACTTCATTTTCTACACTATTATTTATTTGGTCTGTACAGTAGTTCTGTAAAAGGCAGCAGACACCTTTCATAGGTGAGAAAAGTGAGGTACCAAGAGGTTTAGTGACTTGCTGAAGGTTTTACAAATGGTGTCTCTCACAGCTAGGGCTGCAGCTGAGGTTTTTAGGCTGCTTGTTTAGGGTTCTTTGAGAAATGTCAGTGGCAAAAGGGTGATCAAGCCTGAGAATGGTACATATGGTGGAAATTTAAGTGTGTGGTTGAAGGGAAATGTTAGATGCCTTTCCCTAATTTTGAATTGGTGGTTGTAAGCGGTAAGGTGACTGTCAAAGGTATGTAGGACTAAGTGTAAGCTGATACGTGCACGCAGATGTTTAAAAAATATTTAAAATGTTAAAAACAATTTACACTGTTGTAAAGTGAAAATTTAAAAATAAAACTAGTTAAATTGGCAGAAATGGGGCATGCCAATTACAGCCTACATGGAATATTTCCTGAAGCTATGAATGAAAGTTTTATATATTGGTAGCTTGACTAATGTTATACTATTACCACCTAATCTGTTTGTTGTTTTTTTTTTTTTTTGAAGAATGCATGTCTAATATTACTGTATTTTCCTCTTTGCTGGATATGTTTTAAGAGCTCTCAATTTTCTCATTGTGTCAACGTGTGTTGCGTGGGTTGTGTCTCTGTGTTTCTCCTTGTGAAGTGACTGAACTCTTTAGGGTTGATGGCAGTGGTAGTGGTGATGGGGACATGGAATTCTTCCTTCCAGCTATTCACAAACGTGGTAAGCAGCTGTTCCAAGGCCCTTTACTATTCTACATTTTAACTTTTCTTTTTAGAGACAAGAAAATTAACCATTTATTGATACCTACTACATGCAGGTCCTTTATGTATTTCGTCTCATTAACCAGCACAACTTTATGAAGTATTATTTGTTCCGTGTTATTGTCAGCCAGCTAGAAAGTGATCAAATCACAATCAGGTCCTGTCTGCCTCCAAAGCCCAGACTCTCCTCCTCTCTGTGTGAACCTAGTGCAGTTTCCTGATTCTAATTGTAACAGAAATTTTGCTTGGTATCATTTACAAAAGTGATTATTGAAAAAGATTTTACATCGGCTTTGAGTACCTGAAAAAGAGATAAATAGAACATTTATACTTTCATGTAGAATGTATCACACTGATTTTCTTTACGAAAACAATTGGGTCTTTATATGTAACTTTTAATCAGAACAAATGGGAAAGAGAAATTAAGAAGAAAACAAATGGGGAGAATAAGTTGCCAGTTAATGGGCGGGAATATTGAAAAGAGGATGCCTTTTGAATTATATTCGTATACAAACATGATTCAGTGTTTTACCTCAAATATTTTTCATATTAAGGGAGAATACATAGAATACTTGTTTTCTTTAGGGAGCACTTAACTAACCCTCAGAACATTCCTTTTTCACCATGTCACGTTTTATATTTTGGTTTCAGAACTCATGTTCCCACCCCTCTCATTCCTGACTTCCATCAGTGCCTCATGGAACTTCTGTATTTAATTACTCTCCTAATTTAGGCATTGTTTATTTTGTCATTCGAATCCATTAATACAACATAAATGTTGAACATACTTCTTAGGAAAAAATTAAATACTTCTTTAGATCTTGGCATCTTTTTAGTTATAGGACTGGATGAGATCAGGAGAGGTAGATCTATAATATCATAATATGATGAAAATATGCCTAGAATTAATGCACATTTGGAAACCAAGAATCTGTGCAGTCAGATTGATGAAAATCCTAGGGAAACTACTGTTTCATAAGGGTAAGAATCATTTTGGCTCACGTTCTTCTGAGGTTAGCAAAGGTCATGGGAGACTTTCCTTACATGCTCCATGTTAAAGAATGTTCTCTTTCATAGAGAAGAAAAAGAAAAACGAGTTTTCCTTATTCATCTTCAAGTGCTTATGCAGCACTTGTATATCACGTTAGTGCCCAGACAGAGGAAGGTCATAAAAGCATGAATATGTGTGGCAGCCATTTGTGTGTGCCTTTCTTTCTAAAGCAAATTAGAACATGCTCAGTGAATGGTACATCTCTTTTCAAAAAGTTGTTCCTTGCTTTTCCCTTTGGTTTGTAAATTACTGATTAACATTTTCTTCTGTTTGTTGGAACTTATCCATGCAGCCAGTCTAGGAGCGGCTTCCCAAATTCTAGTGACAATTGCAGCCTCTGACCATGCTCACGGTGTATTTGAATTTAGCCCTGAGTCACTCTTTGTCAGTGGAACTGAACCAGAAGATGGGTACAGCACTGTTATATTAAAGGTGAGTATGTTTTTCTCCATTCCTAGACATTGCTTTTAACACTGTTTTATTGTATTATTAAGGTGTACTTTATGTTCATTTTTTTCTATTTAAGTGGAGGGGAATGAGTCTAGAGGCACAGACAATTCAAACTGCTAATTAAACAGTGATTTGGCATTTGTCTTTGTATTTCACTTTGCATACAAATTCATCTCATGACTCTGAGGATTCCTGACTCTTTAAGGAATACAGTGGATCTGTACTACATAGATTTTTATATTGATTCACATAGGCTCTGGTCACAAACATCTCCAAAATCTCATTGGCTTACTACAACAAAGATTTATTTTTCACTCATGGTTTATGTCCATCTGAGGTGGGCTGTCATCAGTTACTTAGGACTGAGGATTGTAGAGGCTACATCTCAACAGGTGCTTCTCTCTCCACGGAGTGGGGAAATGTGAATGTGAGGAACTGCACACTGGCTCTTCAGCTTCTTTCTGGAAGTGATTCACAGCATTTCCACTTAACTTCTTTGGTCAAAGCAAGTGCAAGTCACATGACAACGCTAATGTAACCAGGTAGAGAAGTGCAATCCTGGCTTGTATCTCTCCCAGAAGGAAAGAAAATCCAAAACATTTGTGAACAGCAATAATAACAACTCTGTGTGTGTGTGTGTTTGTGTGTGTGTGTGTGTGTGTGTATATGTGTATGTCTGTATGTCTGTGTGTGTCTACTCTGCATTCATCCAGTAGGAATTAAGTAGGATTCTATGGTTAAATAACTTAGAGGAGCTAGAAACTTGCTCAGCTTTCTCAGATTTTATACAAGTGATATGAAGGATCACTCAAAGTATATCCTTTTTGTATTCTCATGGCAGATCTTCAGTAAACTGTTGTGGAGTAAATTAAACAACTTCAGAAGAAATAACTAATTAATTTTATTATTATTATTTTTTTGGCTGCTTTGGGTCTTCATTGCTGTGCACAGGCTTCTCATTGCGGTGGCTTCTCTTGTTGTGGAGCACGAGCTCTAGGCGTGCGGGCTCAGTAGTTGCAGCATGTGGGCCCTAGAGCGCGTGGGCTTCAGTAGTTGTGGCGCATGGGCTCAGTAGTTGCGATGCGCAGGCTCTAGGGTGTGTGGGCTTCAGTAGTTGTGTGCTCGGGCTCAGTAGTTGTGGCTCATGAGCTTAGTTGCTCCACAACATGTGGGGTTGAGTGGGGTTACTTTTCGTTGCGGTGCACGGGCTTCTCATTGCAGTGGCTTCTCTTGTTGCAGAGCATGGGCTCTAGGCAAGCAGGCTCAGTAGCTGCAGCATGCGGGCCCTAGAGCACATGGGCTTCAGTTGTGGCATGCAGGTGCAGTAGTTGTGGCTCATTGGCTTAGTTGCTCCATGGCACGTGGGATCTTCCTGGACCAGGGATTGAACCTGTGTCCCCTGCATTGGCAGGCAGATTCTTAACCACTGTGCCACCAGAGAAATCCCGATAACTAATTATTGGATTGGCCAAAAAGTTCCTTCGGTCTTAAAGTAAAAATAAAAGACACATTTTTCATTTTCACCAAGAACTTTATTGAACAACGTATTCACCCTTCTGTTCCACTACCTTCCGCCATTTTTCAGGCAACGTCATAATTCCATCTTCCCAAAACTTTTTATCTTTTTGAGCAAAGAACTATTCCAGGTGTCTTTTACAGTCTTCCAGGGAATTGAAATTTTTTCCATTAAGAGAATTTTGTAAAGACTGAAATAAATGGAAATCCGAAGGTGCAGTGTCTGGTGAATATGGCGGATGAATCAGAACTTCCCAGCCAAGCTGTAACAGTTTTTGCCTGGTCATCAAAGAAACATATGGTCTTGTGTTATCCTAGTGGAAGATTTTGTGTTCTCTGTTGACTAATTCTGGATGCTTTTCGTCGAATGCTGCTTTCAGTTGGTCTAGTTGGGAGCAGCACTTGTTGGAATTAATCATTTGGTTTTCCGGAAGGAGCTCATAATAGAGGACTCCCTTCCAATCCCACCATATACACAACATCACCTTCTTTGGATGAAGACCAGCCTTTGGTGTGGTTGGTGGTGGTTCATTTCACTTGCCCCATGATCTCTTCCATTCCACATTATTGTACAGTATCCACTTTTCATCGTTCATCACAGTTTGTTTTAAAAACGGAACATTTTCATTACATTTCAGTAGAGAATCGCATGCGAAAATGCAGTCAAGAAGGTTTTTTTCTCTTAACTTATGTGGAACCCAAACATCAAAGCGGTTAACATAACCAAGCTGCTGCAGATGATTTTCAGTGCTTGATTTGGATATTTTGAGTATGTCGGCTATCTCCCACGTGGTATAATGTTGATTGTTCTCAAGTAATGTTTTTATTTGATCACTGTCAATTTTAACTGGTCTACCCAACTGTGGAGTATCGTCCAGCGAGAAATCTCCAACATGAAACTTCACAAACCACTTTTGACATGTTCAATCAGTCACAGCACCTTCTCCATACACTGCACAAATCCTTTTTTGCATTTCAGTTGTGTTTTTACCTATCTTGAGATAATACAGCTATATGCTGAAAATGTTGCTTTTTTCTTCCATCTTTAATATTAAAATGGCTACACAAAAATTCACCAATTTTGTTAAGTTTTCTTTTTTTTAATGCACGCTGATATGATAGCCGTCACAATACAATCTAACAAAATTGTTTCTAATGAAGTTAAAGACAACTAAGCACTACTAGAGCCATCTTACGGAAAAAACCAAATGAACTCTTTGGCCAACCCAATACTAAAGAAAGAAAAAAAAAAAGGATTAAGGGAAAGCATCAAGTTTTATAAATTCCTGTCTCTAACTTTATTTTGAGCCAGCATTCATATTTTAAGTATAAGTAAAAATTACTTTTAGTTGGGACTTAACTTGAAGTGATTTTTTTAGGCTTTTTATTCTTTTTAACATAACTGTTGACAAAATATTTCTTGCTTTTTAAATGTGTTTTATATAACCTTGGGTTATGTACTTTTTTGGTGAATTTTTGTTTTTTATATTATATTGAACATACAATTAAATATAATTTGTTTTAAAAAATGAGTTTTATGGCTAACTTTTCAGAAAAATTATGAGTCATCTATTCCTTACAATAAAGTATATACCTTCTTTGCAGGAAATGTAAACATCTTCATGAATATACTTAAATATAAGACACTGTTAATTACATTTGCTTTATTACTAATATATGTTATAGTTGCAGAAGTGATACAGCTATAGTTTAGTTAGAAGCTAAAAATGTTCAGTCAGTCTGTCGTTTCATGCAACAATCACGTTTTAAGTGGGACTCCCTGAAGGTCTTCAAATATGGGTAGTACATTGCCTTCAAGAATTTTATATTCTTGAGAACAGCTTATATAAAATAAAGTAAAAAATTAATGTCCCTTTATCATTCTGTATTTACAGACCTCTAAGTCAATGGTTTTAATTCCTCTTTTAATACATTTTAATATTAAATATTTTAAAGATTATGAGAAGTCATGGGACTCTGTCTCGAGTGACTTTGCTTTGGAGCATAGACTCTGATCCTGATGGCGATCTGGCCTTCACCTCTGGCAACGTCACATTTGAGATTGGACAGAAGAGTGCCAACATCACAGTGGACATACTGCCTGATGAAGATCCAGAATTGGATAAGGCATTCTCTGTGTCTATCCTCAGTGTCTCCAGTGGCTCTTTGGGAGTTCATACTAATGCCACATTAATAGTTTTGGCTAGTGATGATCCTTATGGGATCTTCATCTTTTCTGAGAAAAATAGACCTATTAAAGTGGAGGAAGCCACCCAGAACATCACGTTGTCAATAATAAGGTTAAAAGGCCTCCTGGGAAGAGTCAAAGTCACATATGCAACACTGGATGATATGGAAAAACTGCCTTATTTTCCACCTAATTTAGCCAGAGCAACTCAAGGAAAAGACTATATTCCAGCTTCTGGATTCGCTCTTTTCAGAGCCAATCAGAGTGAGGCAACAATAACTATTTCAATTTTGGATGATGATGAACCAGAAAGGTCGGAGTCTTTGTTTATTGAACTGCTCAACTCTACTTTAATAGAGAAAGTACAGAATCGCCCAAGTAAGTAACCATTAGTGGGTTGTTATTATTATTAGAGGTAAGAATCCTGAAACAATAAATTAAGAATTTGGTATAGTAGAAAATTCTATAAAAATAATAAGTTCTAACTTTGAAAGCATCTTCTTACAAAAGTTTATTGATAAGGCAAATGGAAGTGGGACACTTGAAAACATGAAATCATGTTTTAAAAGCCTGTTACATTCCCAGACTAAATTTTTAGAAGTGTCTGTGTAATCCAGTGTAACTGATCTCTAGTACTATTGTACTTGATGTTGTAGCTTCCAAAACATTCTGGAATCAATCTGGGGATTCCAAGGACAGTCCTAGTAGCAAGATCCTGAGTCTCTTTCACCTTGATCCACTCTGGAAGATTCCTTAAACAACAGAGTCTCTTTGTATTAGTGAGGAGCATGAGTGAGGATCTGGCAACTGCATGAGGGAAGTGGGGGGACAGGGCTATGTAGTAGTAAGAAATCCTGGAAATTTTGTGGGTCACCGTGAGAGCTGAGAAGAAGGCAGTGGTTGGGGATAAGAATGAGGAATGCAGAGTGACCCGTGTTGGGCAGAGGATCTGGCTCAGCGGCTTCTATTGGAACACAGCAGCCTCTACCCCTGGGGTTGTGGCTCAGTAGCTTTGTAGAGAGAGGGGGGCTACTAGTTGAGAGCAGGGCCTGAGCTTGGGGAGCTAAAGGTAGTTATTGCACTATAGCTTGTTCATTAGTCATATCTCTCTGCGAAGACGTATAACTTTAGAAAGGGGGTTTTAAATAAAGAGAAGAATCTAGATTTCCTGGAACAAGACAACAAGGAAAGGAAGAATGGTGATATTAATTTAATATCAGTTTTAGGATAATATTTGTAAATATTTATAAATGTAATACAGTAAATAAATCTGTATCTAACAATATAATAAAACCTTCTTAAGGAAATTGGAATTAAATAGTCCAAAGAGTAAAATTAAAAAAAAAAAAAAATTTAAGATCTGCATGTTGACTGTGTTCTGCCATATAGATTAAGGTTTCTTACAAGTAAATTTCTTCACCTTACTGATATACTGTATAGTGAGCACCATTTGCCCACAGTGTAATTGTAGTCCAGGGTTATAGAAGGAAATTTACTTTCTAGGACAACTGCTAGCATTAAATTTTCAGGTTACAGTCAAGGTTAAAATTCTCACACAATAACCCATCCCTTTTTTTCTTAGCAAGATTTAGCATCAGTTATAATAGCAAATACATTGAAAAAAACCCCAATAATTAGTCTTATTAAGTAAGAATTATAAAATATAGCCCTGTTTTCAAGGAACTCACAGTTTATTGAGTGAGCTAGAAATAAAACCGGGAGGGAGGATCGCATATAGCAGTGGCTAGGAGCGATGGTTGCTGGTGCAGATAACTTAGGTTCAAGTGTATAGTAATAAATTGTTGCCCATAAACTTTTAAAGCCCCAGTTTCCTAATCTACAATACAGAATTATTATAGGGCTTAAATATCATAATATATGTGAAAATGAATACAGTGTCTGGCACGTGGTAAGCATTCAATAAATGTGAACGATTATTATTAATAAAGTGGTGTATGCAAAATATTAATGTGCTGTGGAATGGGAGAAACAGTCAACATGTATTTATGCTTGATATGTTCTTGGAACCATGCAGCATACTTGGGGCAATTCAGAATAGGCATAAGCTATGATGTGAAATAATTAAAGGACAATTAAGTGCATTAGAAAGAAAACAGTAAATGTCATTAGAAATGAAGAAAAAGAACAATTAAGTGCAAATCTATGTGATATTGTCTCCATTTTAATAGGCAAAATCAGTGTAGGACCTGATAGGGTCTCTGTACTCTGCTCTGAGTGTAATCATCAACCTTCAGGAGAGCAGTGTGAGAAGACTGGTGATGAACTGGCGCAGGGCAGGATGAACAGTTGTGGATAATTGAAGGTTTGATGAGGAATTGCATATAGAGAGCAAGAGATTAGACAAACCCTTACATGATGCCTCTTAATTGTGTCCAGCAGGTACTATTCTAATGCCTTAGCTTACTTCCTCAACATCTTTGTGCCCTTGATTCCACATCTGTAAAATGTGGACAGTGTTACCCACCACACAGAGATGGTATGGGAATTAAATTCCTGGATGCAAGAAAAGTGCTTAGAAAAATGCCTTTTGAATAGGCCATACTCAGAAAATGTCATCTGCTTCTACAACTCTGTGTTACTGCCATTTTTTTCCAATGTAGTTAAATTTAATTGTTATATTGATTTATAGTTTTGTGTTTTTAACTATATAATTTAGTGCAGTCTGGGCCTGTATCATTGAAATTAAATTGTGTCATTACTTGTTTTGACAAGGGTGCTAGTTGGAATTGAATCTAGAAAGTAAATCAGGGAGTTTGTGGAAGGTCCTAAATACCTTCAAAATAAGTTTTGCTCTCTCTAAAATCAGTGCAAGTAAGAAGAGAGTCTTAAAAATAGGCTTAAAAGCATAGCCTTAAAGTATAACCTTAAAAGCCTAAGTGAGCACACTATTATAGCAGCGTTGGGGTAGCATGACTCTGCTTTCTGGACGAGGTAGTTGCATGACTATTAACTGAGATGGGGCAGGGGGAACAGGTTTATGAGGAAGCACAGTGAAGCAGGGAGAGAGGCAGTAATTGAATTAGAGTGTGATGATTTTCAGCTCCTCTTTGAGGGCAAGTAACTAAATTACTTACCTACTCAATTTTGTAACTGTAGTGCCTTTAAAAAAATTTATGGCATGCTGGTAACTAATTAAAAGAGCATAATTCTGTAGGTTTCATCATTTTCTGTTATCATATTTTGCAAAGTGATGATTAATTATACTCTAATCATTTTTTTGCCTTTTTACAAGTTTCCAATAGTTATTAAAATAATTCTTGTAGGGTAACTATTCCTTTGCTATAATAAAAATCTCCCTAGAAGTTATAGGAGAGTAGGGACTTTCCATTTAGTTTATTTTTGTATCCCCAACATCTAGATTAGTGCTGGTACATAGTAAACGATAAATATGTTTTTGCTAAAAATAGTAGAAAACACAAAATGATTATCCCATTTGGCTGATGGATCTTGCTGAGGCTTTTTTAAAAAATTTTTTATTGAAGTATAGGTGATTTACAATGTTGTGTTAATTGTACAGCAAAGTGACTCAGTTATACATATATATACATTCTTTTTCATCTTCTTTTCCATTATGGTTTATCACAGGATATTGAATACAGTTCCCTGTGTTATACAGTAGGACCTTGTTGTTTATCTATTCTATATACTGGCTGAGGCATCTTGATGACTTTTGGCCAGTTCTTAGAATTTTGATATATTAGCTTTTCTTCTGTCTTTCAGTTCCAAACTCTCCATGCCTTGGGCCTAAGGTAGAAACTATTGCTCATCTAATTATCATTGCCAATGATGATGCGTTTGGAATTCTTCAGCTCTCAGCACCAATCGTTCGAGTTGCAGAAAATCATGTTGGACCCATTATCAATGTGACTAGAACAGGAGGAGAATTTGCAGATGTTTCTGTGAAGTTTAAAGCTGTGCCAATAACTGCAATAGCCGGTGAGAAAAGACATCTAAGGAGCAGTGAAGTGTTTTAGAGGGAAATTGTATCCTTGATTAACAAAGCCCCTCAAAGATGTAGTTAAAAAAATCAATTAGAAAGGAATAATACCCTTGAATGTTTTCAAGGCACAGACCTAGAGTTTTTATTATATATGACATTGATTTTGTAGAATTTGTGAAAACTGTTGGCAAATTGTATATGAATTTAAAAGCTTTGATGGCCCAAATATGCACAAACCAATGAAAAGTAAACCAAGGAAAACGTTGTTAGGCTTTCTCTGTGTGTACTTTTAAGGTTTTTGGAAGGGATTCATGTGTAAATAATACTGAAGAATACAGGATAAAATGTGCAGCCATATGATTGCAGTGCTTGGCAACAGTCTTGTCTCTCAACTCATTTATCTTGCTTATTTATTTATTTATGAAGAACATGGTAGAGGCAATGATTAGCATTAACTATTTTATGTATAAGCAAAAGGATTTCATTGCCAAATGTAAACATTAGGAGACAGCCGTCTTTGGTAGTGCAGTTATAGCATCTAGAGGGAGATTTGCCTAAGAGCTCTTCAATCAGAACCTTTCTAGTGTGCCCTCAAAGGACGTGAGTGTGAATGGATGGGATAACATGATTGATTTTTTGAAATAAATCATCTGGATGTGATACTTGCTTGAAAAGACAATGAACCAGGCTCACCTAGTCTTTAAATGACGTGTGTGTAAGGGGTGGAGTGAAGAGGCGTAGCTCAGAGGAGTGCCTATCTGTAGGTGGCTTTACACATTGACAGATGGTGAGGGTTGATCACTGTTCTAGAAAATCAGCACCCAAATTCCATAGGAAACCTCTCTGTTTTCCTCATTCACTTTTTGACCAGAGACAAAGCCACCCCGAGTGGTATGCAGTAGCAGCTTTTAATCCAAATTTGTAGAAAATTTCATAGTTTCCAACCATAAGATTGATGATGCTGACATGCCTGTCTCTGTGCAGCACTGTAATTTATCTCCCCAGTGAGATCAGAAATCTAGTTTTGCTCTTTGTTTTAAGGTATCTTACACATTTTTTTTACTGTTGTAGATAAGGGGCCATCTTGCAGTAATGAATGACTCTCTGTGTTCATGTGCATATCCATATCCATATGTATATGTCTGTGTCTATATCTGTATCATCTATATGTGCATATGGCAAATAGAACACATATGTATACATCTTTCTAAAAATGAAGAAATGAACTTGAACAACCCGGATGTCTTTTTCATTATTTTGTTGTATGAAACCCATTTTTTTCTTGCAAGAGAGGTAAATCTTGTTTAGAATAAATGTAGTCTCTATCCTCAAAAAAGTCTTTCAGAGTATGTCCATGGAATGTGATATGTCATAGTATTTCCCTAGAGTATGGGATGTTTATTATCATATACTGGAATAGGTCTTAGCATTTTTCCTTTTTGTCTTTATAGGTGAAGATTATAGTATAGCTTCATCGGATGTGGTCTTGCTAGAAGGGGAAACAAGTAAAGCCGTGCCAATATATATCATTAATGACATCTACCCTGAGCTGGAAGAATCTTTTCTTGTGCAACTGCTGAATGAGACAACAGGAGGAGCCAAACTAGGGGCATTAACAGAGGCGATCATTATTATTGAGGCCTCTGATGACCCCTATGGATTATTTGGTAATGAGACTAGTTTGTGTCTCTCTTTTACTTGTCTGTATAGATTCATACATTCCTTTATTTTTAGAGACTCAGAATTGATTTGATCTTGTTTCCTTTTAACCTGCTATTACTGATATGTAGGGCACCTATGTATGCTCACTAGCAGTGGTTAGTAAACCTAGCAGTGTTTAGAAATCAACCTCTCAGCATAAATCTGGAAATCATATGCTTTTAGGCTTTTAGGTCAGATCTCGTTCCTAGATGTGTTTTGTGAAGTTTAGACAATTCTTTAAAAAACTAATTTAATTCACAGAAATTTGTACAAAAATCTGTATTTCTGGCCTATCTTTATAGTAGAAAAATATGGTGACATCAAGGCCCTTTCCTTCATAGCATCAGTCTTAGGAGAAAAATAGCAACTGCCAGGCTTGTCCCATTGCAGTTAGCCCCCGAACTCACTAGACCTACTTCACTTATGACTGGTATATTCCTGACCTCTGTGGACATCTGAGTTTATGCTTTCTGCTTCTATCATAATGAAAAATAATTTGGAAAATTTGGCAGGCCTGACCAGTTTGTATCACAGCATGTTTCTCTGATTTTGTAGGGTTTAGCTTCTTAGATTGCTTAGGGGAAAAAAAGAATCAACTGTAGGATGGCAGTTGGTTTGCTCTACGTTGACTTAGTTTCACTTTGTATTTGAAATTATCTCTGCTTTGCCCTTTAGGTTTTCAGATTACTAAATTTATTGTAGAGGAACCTGAGTTTAACTCAGTGAAGGTAAACCTGCCAATAATTCGAAATTCTGGGACACTCGGCAATGTTACTGTTCAGTGGGTTGCCACCATTAATGGACAGCTTGCTACTGGCGACCTGCGAGTTGTCTCAGGTAATGTGACCTTTGCCCCTGGGGAAACCATTCAAACCTTGTTGTTAGAGGTCCTGGCTGACGACGTTCCGGAGATTGAAGAGGTGAGAGGAATGGCTACTCTAGAATGACACTGTAAAACATATCTTGTCTTATAGTGACTAGAACAGATGGCTGTTATTGTGACATTTATAGAGGTGTCCGATAAATTATTTCTGCAAGAATGTTCAAAATATGGTAGTGTGAAAGTGATCCTTAGAGATAACAAAAAACAGTGTTCTAAAAATAGGTCTCGTACACATACTAGTTTACTAGTATGAGATTTTTTTGGTACAGTTATGTAATATTTTCCTACGTTTTGGTTAAATGATTAAACATGTATAGTCTGTCATAAGTTTTGCTGTATTGTTTCATATAAACTCTTTGTTTGTATTCAGACTCCCTTTTGACTTGAGTGTGAGCCAGTCAGTCTTAATTAAGTGTAGATTTTGATTTTCCACTCATTCGTTTATTCTTTAGGATTTACTATGTGACAAATACCATGCTAGATTTATCTGCCTGATGTTTATTTTTCATTATGAAGAAGCAAGGTGGCAAATAAAGATAGAGTCTCAGTGGGGAAATTGATTCATCACTAACATATATTGGCTGAAGATAATTTTATTTTATTAAATTCAAGTATTAAAAGCTGGAGCTCATAAAATTACATTTAATAGCATTTATTCTTTAATAGTGTCAAATTTTTGTAGAAGGGAAGTCCATAAAATTTCTTTTTGGGTGCTAATTGTCATTACTCACTTCTTAAGTATTAGATATTAGTTAATACATATATAACATTTCTCTTTCCTTTTCTCTAAATTTAGGTATGAAAACCTAAAAACTTATCATAAATTTCTCTAAATTTATGATATGTTTTTAGTTTTACATTTTATCAGAGAATTTTCATTTGTGAGAATGTGGGAAATAAAGCATAATAAATGAACTATTCATAAAACACATATGCAGTATTCTCCCTAAGTAAAAAAAAAAAAAAAGGGTATAGGGATTAAAAGTATATTATTGAAGTGGTAAACATAAACAGGCATCTTAAAATTGATTCACAAGATTGTATAACAGAATATTAAGGAACTTAAACAGCCTGTATTTCTTCTGTGCAATCATGCTCTATTGTTAAAAGTTGGTGATGGATTGTTCTGTTACGTGTTGGGATTGTAAATGTAACGGAGGAGTTTCTTTGAGTCCATTTATATTTTACTCCATTTTGTTCTTGTACTTGTATGGATAGTTTTGATTTTTTTTTTCCTGCATCATTTTTATTCTAATTTCAGAACCGGGATTCTGTTAAGGAAGTTTTCACTGTATTTTTAGGTTATCCAAGTGCAACTAACTGATGCCTCTGGTGGTGGTACTATTGGGTTAGATCGAGTGGCAAATATTATTATTCCTGCCAATGATAATCCTTATGGTACAGTAGCCTTTGTTCAGTCGGTTTATCGTGTTCAAGAGCCTCTGGAGAGAAGTTCCTGTGCTAACATAACTGTCAGGAGAAGGTATATGAGATGGCTACTTGTATCTGGCGGGGGAGGGTGATGGGACTTGTGGGGTGGTGGGAAAGGATCTCTTACACAATCAAATAAAGTTTGGTAGTTTTTATAGAATGTAAATTATTTTACAGGTTGTTATAATTTGTTAATTGAATTATGCCTATTAATATAAAGAGCTCATTGTATCTATCATACCTTTTATTAGTGAAATGGATTATACGTCATTGGGCTTTCTAGCCCCAGACATTTATTGCTTTAATTGGTGATGTGTTTGAATTAGAACTTACATACAACTGGCTTCTAAATTAAAGAACATTCAGATGCCATATGAAGTGGTTGACTTTCAGGTTCTGTTTTGTCTGGATTTCTTTTGTGAGGCAGCATCCGGTTCACTGAGCTCCTTCAGAAATAGAAAATAATTGGTCTTGTGGCAAGTAGTTACATTTCCTTAAAATGTACTCATGTTGGTATCATTGTTACTTTGTTTCAGTGAAAGCTAGTAATGAAGATTCATTTTCTAAGTCTTTGACAATTCTGAAATGGATATGATTTGCGTATCTTGCAAGATATTTTCATAGCTTGGTTAAAAATAAGTAGTATTTGATTGAAAACGAGCCAGATTTCCTTACATGAGAAAACACAATGTGAAAGACAAATGTAATTAAGAAACATGGTTGTGTTTGCGCTAGTCCTTTATCCACTTAAAAAAAAAAAAAAGTGAAAACCACAATCAGCGTTCTCTTCTCTATTATGTAATCCACAGATTGCTTTGAGTGCTTAACCTGTCTTTTAATTGTCACTCCACATTTTAGCGGAGGGCACTTTGGTCGGCTGTTGTTGTTCTACAGTACTTCCGATATTGATGTAGTGGCTCTTGCAGTTGAGGAGAGTCAAGACTTACTGTCCTACTATGAATCGCCAATTCAAGGGGTGCCTGACCCACTTTGGAGAACTTGGGTGAATGTCTCTGCAATGGGGGAACCCCAGTATACCTGTGCCACTTTGTGCCTCAAAGAACACGCGTGCTCAGCGTTTTCCTTTCTCGGTGCTTCTGAAAGCCCCCAGTGTTTTTGGATGACATCGTGGATCAGCCCAACTGTTAACAACTCAGACTTCTGGACCTACAAGAAAAACATGACCAGGGTAGCGTCTCTTTTTAGCGGTCAGGCTGTGGCTGGCAGTGACTACGAGCCTGTGACAAGGCAATGGGCCGTAATGCTGGAAGGTGATGAATTTGCAAATCTCACGGTTTCTATTCTTCCCGACGATTTCCCAGAGATGGATGAGAGTTTCCTGATTTCTCTCCTTGAAGTTCATCTTATGAACATCACAGCCAGTTTTAAAAACCAACCAACCATAGGACAGCCAAATACTTCTACAGTTGTCATAGCATTAAATGGTGATGCCTTTGGAGTGTTTGTGATCTACGGTATTAGTCCCAATACCTCAGAAGATGGCTTATATGTTGAAGTTCAGGAGCAGCCCCAAACCACAGTGGAGATGATGATCCACAGGACAGGGGGCAGCTTAGGTCAGGTGACAGTCGAATGGCGTGTTGTTGGTGGAACAGCTACTGAAGGTTTAGATTTTATAGGTGCTGGAGAAATTCTGACTTTTGCTGAAGGTGAGTGATGGTTCTAAATGGATTTCAGTTCCCCCTGGTAAAGTCGTTATAGTCAGTTTTTATGACAAGGTTCATATGAATTTTTACTGTATACATACTTGCTAATATGTAAAAGTGAATGATGGTTTTGAAATAATAGTAGTTGGCTTGTTAATGGTTGACATGACATATGTAGGCCCATGACATAGGGCCCTACATGTGTATCTTTTTAGTTTATTAAAAAAGATTTTCAGGGAATGTGAGAATTTTATCCCTTTTATGTGTGGTAGCAGAGGCTTTAAGGAAGTGTAGAGACAACTCTAAAGCAACTTTTAATTTTGTAAGGGAAGTTACAAGAATGAGCCGTGTAGCTACAACCAAATGTGGGTAAGAAGTATTGGTAGCTAGGAAAATGGGTACTAACTGGGAAGCTTTTTCATATGCTCTAGACAAATCAGGATAAACCTCCAAAGAAAATAATTTGTAAGTATAAATAGCATAAACTTTGGTGACTTGATTCATATTAAATTAAGCCTAGTGGTAGATCAACTTATAATACTGTTCTTAGACTTGGATGGAACCACTATTTTAAATTTTCATGAACAATGAAATTACAGAGAACTTGGACAGTAATTATAATTAGGGTCAGATTCACTGATTCTTTTCCAGGGTTGGTTGAATCATTTATATTTGAAAATTTCAAAAGTTCATATATTTAAAGTAGTCTTCTTTGGGTAGAAAAACGATATCTTTACTGAGATCATTATTTAAATCCTGATTTAGGCAATTATAAATTCCATATAGTTTTTTAACATAGTGTTTTTCTGATTGAAAAGTAATATTTATTCATGAAAACTTCAGGTTATACAACAAAATGAAGGAAGTAAATGTTATTCACAATTCCATATCTTAGAGCAATTCATTGCATCTTCTATCATTTAATTTTAATGCATATACTTTTTTGGAAACAGTAGTCAGGGGTCATGATACATATAGATTATATACTTTTTGAAACATCTAATAAGCATTATATTTAAGAGTAAATTTTAAAAATAATATAAAACTTCTCAAAAATGATTATTTCCTAGTAAATGGTTTTGGGAACAATGGAATAATGATCTGCTTGATGCATGGGGTTGTGTGTGTGCACAGGTTAGTAACTGGTAACATTTCTCCCTATTTCAAAGGAAATAATGAGATTTGAGGAGGGAGTGGAGATGAAAATTTAAAGTTAGATTTTTTTAGTGGCTTTGGTAACAATAAAGAAGTTATCATATAAAGTAGTGGCATTATACAAATTAGTATTACCTTGAATTGTAACTGTAGAATCACACAACATGGACTATATTTTATAGGTAACCTAGATTCTCAGATAATATATACTCTCTTGAGGCAATCTTGACACTGAATTGATAAAATATACCAGGGTTGTGAGAGAGAGAACATGCATTCACATCCATTTTCTCCTTTCTCCTGCCTTTTCCCACCCTTTCAACCTCTTTCCAGAAAGTGGCAAAGAATTAGATGGGGAACACTGTAGGTGAACAGCAGAAGCAGTGTTGGGTTTGGGGGTTTTCAGTGATGCCCTATCTACTAGTGGGGTCCTAGACCAAATTGCAAAGTAGATTGCTTGGCCCTTGTTGCTGTTATGCTTCCCTTTGAATTCCTTTTCTTCCTCCTTCCCTTATTGCCCAAATCCTGGAGACTAGTATTTGATGTTGTCATCTCATCTGGCTCCCCGAAGACTTATCCCATTTAGGTGGGTTCTCTTGCTCAGAATTTACCATCCTTTTCTGTTTCCCATTTTGACCACTATTCCCTAAGTGTTCCTGGTCTTTCAGGGAAGTTTTGGCTTGATTACCTGAAAATCATTCATGGTAACGCCAAAATGAGAATGAGACCCCACTTTCCAGAGGGAACTGTTTCTAAACAGTAGATGCTTCAGAACCTCTTCCCCTCGCTAGGTCATGGTTCTAGGCTAAAGACCAGGAAGTAAAACCATGATTCCTTGAAATAATTCTACCCTTTAACTTTCCATAATTCAAAGTGTCCTCTTCCACAATCTGCCCATATTAATGAAATTTTTACAGTGTTTTATAGGTGAAAGGGTAAACAGACTAACATACAACATTTGCTTATAGTGGCACTAATACTGCTCATGGTATTGAACTGTTATAATTCACTCATGTATTTTTACTTAACTTTTTTTTTTGAAGGAAGTTATCTTGGACCTTTGTGAATTCTCTATTGATGATTTTCTTACTTAGATTTTATTCCATTAATTCTTTATAGGTGAAACCAAAAAGATAGCCATTTTAACCATTTTGGATGATTCTGAGCCAGAGGATGATGAAAGCATCATAGTTAGCTTGGTGTACACCGAAGGCGGAAGTAGAATTTTGCCCAGTTCCGACACCGTCAGAGTGAACATTTTGGCCAATGACAATGTGGCAGGAGTTGTTAGCTTTCAGACTGCTTCCAGATCTGTCATAGGTCATGAAGGTGGGTTCCTTTTTTTGTTGAGCACATTCATTCTCTTTTCCATGGATGTCATTTTTTGTCTAGTTTTTTAAAGTTTCCCATTTTAAAAATTCTTTCATTATTTTGTACAGCTGGATATGTTAATGTACATGGAGCTTATTTGGGAGAGGGCTGTATAGTGAACTGTTTAACTAGATTTAGGAGCCTCGCAGATTGGTATTGTGTTCTAGCTTGCCACTCCCCACTAGTGTGGTTTTAATGAAATTGGTCAAACCTAGGATGCTCAGCTTTCTCATCTGTTAAATGAAGGGAAATACTACTTCCTTTGTAGGTTTCTGTATGAGGATTAAGTGGATAAATGTAAAGTGCTTAGCATGGTTCTGGGCACATAGTGTGTATGTGCTCAGTGGTAGCTGTTGATGTTAAATGATGAAATATTGGCTCTCTGTTCAAAAAAAAAATAGCAGTTTCTGATCAGTGAATATTTTAGCCTGGATTTTATGTTTATATGTTTGTATATTTTATGAACAAAGTGCCAAACTAGAAAAAAATTATACAATGTCCTCTTTTCCCATAAAAAAACAGTAATTTCCTTGAATCTTAATATTGTACATCATTTATAGGGTTTACATTTATAGGCTACTTTTTGTTTAAACCATTATAGCAGTGTTTTTGTCTTTGAATAAGTCTGTTTGAGATAAAACTGGTATTTATAGTCTGTTTCACTATGATTTGTGTTTAAAATTAAAAAATAATTGTACCTAAAAGAGTTAAGAAATGAAAAGGATATAGATTATGCATTTGGACTTCGACTTTATGGATGAGAAAACTGAGACAGAGATTAAGGGACTGGGCAGAATCATATAGCGAGTTAGTGGCTGTGCTGGAAACTGAATGCATTTTAGTGTGCATCACCTTTTACCTTACTGTACTCCCAACTTGCAAGTTTATTTAACTTAATGAAAATATCTGAGCCATTTTCCAATACTCTTTCCTTTTATTAGCGGTTTAGAATCTCATGTTGTCATAGCAATAGTGAGTAAAAGTAACTAACAAGTTGCTATAAGTCAATCTAAAGACAGATCATCAACTCTCGAAAAATTATTTCTAGTATAATACAAGTAAAAAGTCACTGGAAGAGAAGTTAATCTCAATAATAATGACAACAGCAATAACACTTACTGAGTGTTTTCTGCATGTCAGACATTTTACATCCATCATTTCACTTAATTTTAACAACACGGCTATGAAGTGGGTATGACGATATACACCAGATTTTCACACAAGGAAACTGCGAATGTTAGAGGGATTACCCAGCACATAGTTATTCATGGTGGGGCTTAAACCTAGTGTTGTCTGAATCCAGAGCTTATGCTATAGGGCACCTTGTGAGAAGAAACTTGTTTTGCTTGAACTTAAATCTACTGCAGAACCCGACAATGCAGGAACATCGGGTAAATATTTCAAGATTTGAGTTGGAAGAATAATGAATTTGAGTAACAGTGTCCATGTGAGAGGAGGAAATTTGGTGAGAGAATCTGACTCTATCTTAAGCTAGGGGTGGAAATTGGATTTTAAGAGATAATCGTTGAAATCAGGAAAATTAAAGATCTAAAATTAAGATCTTAGTGGATAGAGGAAGAAAAGCAAGTTGTCAAGGATGGAGCTATGTGGGACACCAGGGTAAGGTGCTGGGACAGGCAAAAGGCAAAGGGGAGGCTTCCCTGGTGGCGCAGTGGTTGAGAATCTGCCTGCCGATGCGGGGGACACGGGTTCGAGCCCTGGTCTGGGAGGATCCCACATGCCGCGGAGCAACTGGGCCCGTGAGCTACAATTACTGAGCCTGCGCGTCTGGAGCCTGTGCTCCACAACAAGAGAGGCCGCGATAGTGAGAGGCCTGCGCACCATGATGAAGAGTGGCCCCCGCTTGCCACAACTGGAGAAAGCCCTCGCACAGAAACGAAGACCCAACACAGCTATAAATTAAAAAAAAAAAAAATAATAAAATAAATAAATAAATAAATTACTTAAAAAAAAAAAAAAAAGGCAAAGGGGAAAGGGGAAAGAAGGCTCTGCCAGAGAGGTGGGAAGAGACCAAAATAAGAATGTGTTTTCATTAGTTACCAGAAGAAAGTAACCAGCGTGTCTTGTACTAACATGGGCAACAAGTGAGATTAGATTTCCAAATGGGCTAGAGGGAACGGTAGTAACTGCAGAGAAATTTTAAAGGAGAACTTGGCATGGAAAGCAAATAACTAAGGATAACAAAAGACAAGACTGTAGAAGCCTTGGGGGCATTGCTCCTCAAAGTACTGTCCTCAAGCTGACGTCTGCACACAAAGTGTTTGCTTTTGGTTTGTGACAGGATAAGTTTGAAACTTGAAAGAATCTTTTCTAGAGACTTTTATAACGATTTCATTTTGCTGTGATATCTATGGGCTTACGTTTTGTATGTGTGTTCTTTTTGCCATTTAACTTATCTAGTCATTTATTTTATTGTGTTTTACAAAAATGTCAGTTTATGATAGATCAAGGAAAACAAAACAAAACAAAACAAAAAACAGACAAAAAACCCCGTGTCTGGGACTTCCCTGGTGGTCCAGTGGTTAAGAATCCACCTGCCAATGCAGGGGACACAGATTTGAGCCCTGGTCTGGGAAGATCCCACATGCTGCGGGGCAACTAATCCCGTGCGCCACAACTACTGAGCCTGTGCTCTAGAGCCCGTACACTGCAACTACTGAGCTCACGTGCTACAACTACAGAAGCCCATGCGCCTAGAGCCCATGCTCTGCAACAAGAGAAGCCACCACAATGAGAAGCCTACACACCGCAACAAAGAGTAGCCCCCGCTCACTGCAACTAGAGAAAGCCCGCACACAGCAACAAAGACCCAGCGCAGCCAAAAAAAAAAAAAAAGTGCTCAAAGCAGAAAAAAGCCAACCCAGAATTCTATACTAGTGAAAACATTTGTCAAGAATGAAAGTGAAATAAAGATATTTTCAGATAAAAGAAAACTAAAAAAAAAAAAAAATTATTAAAACAAAACAAAACCCTTGTCCTTCACTGCATTAAGGGTGAGAAGCACTGCCTTAGGGGATACTGTTTGTTGGCTCTGAGAGCAAGGAAAGGAGAAAAATTGGAGAAACCAGATTAAAGCGTAGAGTATTTTGGACTTGCTTTGTTTTGTTGAAGAAATATAGAGAAGAAGGTAATGTAGAAGAAGAGAATAAAAGTGTTAGTGGCATGGGGGATATAAATAAGTTCAGGGACCAGAAAGGATTAGATTTAAGGGAGGACACAGAGCTGGACTAGGTATGTGATTTTCAGCAATATGATGGGATTTTTTTTTTTTAAGAATACAAAAATATTTGGATGTCCAGGATCACTTGAAGGGCATTTTAACTGTAAAGGAGCTAGCGTCATTACATGCATCCTACGGGAGTCTGGGTGGTGACAGTGGTGGTGGGTTGGAGGCTCTGAAGAAACCCAGGCTCTTGTGCTGAGCAAGGAAACTGGGGAAACTGCATCTTGGGGAAACTGCAGGGTCTTGGCACCTGTGTTCTCTTTCACCTGAACGCACTTAACACCTGAAAACCAGATTATGGTCTCTTTAGTCTCCAACAGCTAAATATCTGCAGGGGATGCAAAGAGGAAAAATGATTAGTCATTAAAACACGTGGTCCAAGTGTGTTATTGGTTTATCTATCAAAAGCGTATCCTATCTGCTTCATCATATCAATCTATGAGCATGAGTTTGGTACAGGAAATAGAACAATGAATTGCTTTCATTAATCAGTACTCTCTAGAATTTTTACATTTTCTAAATAAAAATTGGGAGGAATTTCTTTTTTTTTTAATTTACTTTTCTTTCCCTTTCCTCCTAAACCTTTTCCTAGAGTCTAAATTAATTTTCTTTTTTCAAAAACATTATGTCTAACCTCAAGAATTCAGTATTTTGTGCATGTATTCTTTGTACTACTGCAAAATTGCCTAGAGAAATGTATATCAAGCAGATGTTTACAAAACTGAAAACTTCATTGTGATTCTTTAAAGATAACTGCTAAAGAAATGGGGTAAAAAAATCATGCCATGTAGGCTTTTGACAATGTTAACATTGCTTTTGACTTAGTGTTGGAGTTTAATTTATGTGATTAGATTTAAAATGTGGACAATGCTGAACTTCTGGCTCTAAAATACATTTTCATTTCATGGGGAGGAATTGCCTTAGTGTTTAACAGTGTATTGAATTCTGTAGAATCCTATTTCTACATTTTTGTCCTAAAGCAATTGGACAGATGCCCAGTGGTAAATATTACTTTCTTTCAAACGTAATGGGCAGACTTTAGAAATATAGGACAATAGATTTTTACTGTGGTTGCAAAGTATGTATAAATGCGCTCTTTATAAATCTGTGTTAAACGTTTCACTTCACACATCTCTGCAGCATCATAATCATGTCATGTTCAATGGATTTAAAATTTCTCCTTTTCTCAGAGACAGCATGTATTTTTTCTAGGTAAAGATTTGAACAAGAGATGTGATTCTTTAAAAATATATATCGAACTGCTATATTAGAAACACTCAACTTTTTTTCTTATTGACAGTTTGTGTTTCATATTATTCGTATCCCTGTAATTGTTTTAACTCATTTTCTATTAATTGTAGAGCACAATCAGTTTGGATGGTTCCTGTATACCACGTATACATGAATCTATTAAAACATATTTCCTGTATTTTAGTTTTCCATTATTTTTATACACATTGTAGTTGATATTTGTCTTTGTAAAAACAATTCTGATTTGTTTTAGGAAGAAATACACGAAATACTCTGGGTTATTAAAATGAATTTTATATTCATATTTCTTATTTGTGTTAGGCTAGGTCTAGAACCCATATGATAGAGCTTCCTTTTTTTTGGTCTTTTATGGCCGTGCCACATGGCATGTAGGATCTTAGTTCTCAGACCAGGGATCGAACCCATGCCCCCTGCAGTGGAAGTGTGAAGTCTTAACCACTGGACCGCCAGGGAAATCCCTTTTTTTTTTGGTCTTAGATCTTCTGCTTAGAGTTAAAATGTATCACCGATTTTTGGTGGACTCTAGATTGCATATCAAGATGATCTTCCAGGAATTAGTCAGACTCTTTAGTAGGGGAGGGCCCTCTCTAGGTCTTCATTCTGGGCAAAAACTAGAAGGCAGTGTGGTAAAATATTGGCTATCTGAAAATTTTACCTTCCTTCTTTAGGACCTATCTTCTGTCCTTCCCTTGTATTTAGAAGACTGAGCACTTGTTTCTAATTTTTTCCTTTTCCTATGTTCTTTGACTCCTCCTCTAGGTAGAAGGTAGCTTTCTGGTAATTCTTCCTAGAAGGTTTTTTTTTTTTTAAATAAATAAATTTATTTATTTATTTATCTTTGGCTGTGTTGGGTCTTCGTTGCTGAGCGTGGGTTTTCTCTAGTTGCGGTGAGTGGGGGCTACTCTTTGTTATGGTGTGTGGGCTTCTCACTGCGGTGGCTTCTCTTGTTGCGGAGCACGGGCTCTAGGCGCGTGGGCTTCAGTAGTTGTGGCTCGTGGGCTCTAGAGCGCAGGCTCAGTAGTTGTGGCGCATGGGCTTAGTTGCTCCGTGGCATGTGGGATCTTCCCGGACTAGGGGTCGAACCCTTGTCCCCTGCATTGGCAGGCGGATTCTTAACCACTGTAACACCAGGGAAATCCCTAGAAGGCATTTTAAATGGACCTGATTCTTGGCAGTCTGCCTTAAAGAGGCAGTTAATACATCTATTTTGATTCTTAGGAAAATCTTCACACTATTTATGCTGTTGACGTGATTTTTAATAGGCTCATGAAATTATGTGTTTAAGGAATACTTGGTTTACCTTTTATTTGTGTGTGTGTTGTGCTTCAAATTGTGTTTCTTGTAATATTTTCTTGCAAGTTAAATTCTTGCATGGTAACATTAAATTTTCAAAGGTGATATTAAGTGGTATTAGACTGAGCATTTTTACATGTAATAAGTTTGTAGGAGGATTTTACTTTTTCCTCTCCTTAGCATTTCATTTTTAGTTTTGCCTTTAATGGTGTATTTATTCCCAAATCTCTATGTACCATCTTACAATCATAATTTTTTTATTATGATATTTACAGGTTCCCCTTCAACATGGATTTTCATTGACCTACATTATTTTTTTGCCACTTGTATTCCCACTGCATTTTTAGCACTTGTTCAAACTTCTATAATTTTCATTTTGAAATATTACTAGGTTTTGTGATTTAAAAAAAAATTGAAAACCATGACTCTGTATACCTGTTTATTTGGGTCACCAGACAACACTGTAGGTAAAAGAGCTTAATAACTCCAAGGTTCTCTCTCTCTGGCATTCAGTAATAAACCCTTGAGAAATTCTGCTTGGTATACAATAGAGAGACTCCAGGGTTTCATTGTAGTGCCTGTGTTTTATTCATAGGAGTTATATAAGTATAAAAATTTTAAATTGCATGGCAATTATGGCTGATTGTACCCATTCTTTCAGTTATATCCTAACCTTTGGACACTCTGATTTCTAATAACATTTCCTTTATGTTTCAAAAAAAACCATCCAAGTCATAGTCTGCTATTGTGATAGCAATTAAAAATTTTTTTTTGTATTGAAACATTTTAAAATGTATACATTAAACATTGAACTGTTTTAGGAAATTTTATTTAGAAGTCTTCCTGTTTTTGCTTTCTTATATTTTCTGCTGTCCCAAAATAATTTATGTAATAAATGTATTAAAGTTATGTATGCTTAAATTTAGTATGAAAATTTTATTTTGTTTTTTAGTAATTGAAATAAGATAATCTCTAAATTAATGAATTTATGATATTTTAAGAAACCTTTCTATTAGAAATAATTATTTAACTTTATTATTTTAAAAATTTAAAAAACTGTGGTAGTTAAAACATATTTGGAAAGGGTGTTCGTATTTTACTGTGTTGTTGCTACTCTCATTTAAAAGTGTCAGAAGTGTGTATTTATTTGGATAACTAACTAAAAGTGATATTTTTAATGAATATGCATGGATTTCAACTATATGTCTATGCTGTAAGGATGTGTTCTTTAAAGCCTTTTAAACATGAATTCATTTATCTTTTAATAATTATTAGTTTTTAGTAATATACTTCATTAATGTACCTTAACTTCTGTTCATCATCATAAAACTTTTGAATTCAACATATTTTCAGCAAGACACATGGCCATCACCAGTACTCCCTAGGAGCTTACTTTTCACTTCCAGCAATTTAGAAGAAATGACTTTTATGATTTTCTTCAATTTTACAAAATATTACATGAGGATAAAAGCCAGGAATGGAAAGTATCTAAAATGCCTCATTTATCCAGGAAGGATAGCTGTAACTTCGGTGAAGTTACAGAGGTTGATATACAGATTTGACACCTTTCCTTTGTATTTCTTTTTATAAAACAAAATCGTTGATGGTATATGTAAGTTACAATTTCAAGAAATGTGATTTTCAGGTATTTGCAAGCATTTTTATGCATGCATTGTGTAAAATCACATTGCACACCAGTGTAAGGAATTTTTGTCCTTTTGGGAAGTGAAGGAAGAATTTACTTGTGTTATTACTAGTTTTGACCATGAGGACTTAATTATTTTCTTTAATTTACAGAACATTTATGTTCTGGTGCATGTTTTGGAGTGTATAAAAGTTTGTGTTTTCCATTTTAACGTGTGCTTTTGTAACTTTTACATATTAAACTTCCTGAAGTTCTACTAAATAGAAGTATTTAGAAGTGGGATAAGCAATAATGTGTTAATAAACAATAAGCATGTATAAAGCTTCTAGAAAATTGCAAACAGAACAGGTTTGTAATGTTCTTGGAAAAGGTACTGTAGTAGTTGCATGTTTGGGATTTGGGTTTTGTTGACTTCAAATGTTAAGCTCATTTTACATTAAACATTCATCAATCTGTACATTTCACCTGCAGGAGAAATTTTACAATTCCATGTGATGAGAACACCCCCTGGTCGAGGAAATGTTACTGTTAACTGGAAAATTATTGGGCAAAACCTAGAACTCAATTTTGCTAACTTTACCGGACAACTCTTCTTTCCTGAGGTAATACCACCAAGAAAAGCTTTACTGCAATATCTGGAGGTAACTGTGTTTTGTGAGGAAAATGGGAAAACTCTGGTTACATAATACAAAGATTAATAGAGATCCATGAGGGAGCTGCTTCCTTAGAAACCTAAAGGAAGAACATTACTCAAAGAATTTCTAAGACTTAAAGAGAGGGTTTGTTTTTCCATATGTACTAGGTAGATCTCCTTTAAGGAAACAGAAAAAGTTGACTTTGTATTTGAGGCAAGCCCTCTTGTTGCTTTCTTGCCCTCCCACTGTTGGTGTCAACTGTGTCATTCTGAAGATGATGAGTACCGCTTGTCCCTCTTCTCTTACCCCTCACTGTCTTGGAACTTTCAATGCACTTGGAACTTAAATGTTTCACTGCTATGAAACAGCAAATATAGCCTGAGAAACAAATGTCTTTTTATCTTCTGTTCACACAGTATTTTTGAGGTTACATTTAAAGGCTCTTGCTGACAGTTTGAAAGAAGATGATGGTGGAAAATAACTATAAGAAAGCAGTTCTTGGGTAGAAAGTTAACACTACTTTATTGTTTCTCTTCGTCTTCTCTTCTCCACGCTCACTTGATATGAATTCTTATTTGGTAAATTGTTTAATTCTTTTTCTCTTCATTTCCACTCCCTCAATATTAAGCCTAACCCCTATAACCTTCTGCCTTGAGGACTATATTTGACTTCTAATAACTGGTTTCCCTATAACACTGGTCTTCTTTTCCATACTCCAGTTTTTCCCATTAACCACTGCCATAGAAATCTCTCCAACTTATTGCTTTGTCTGGAATTTTCAATAGGGCTACATTGCTCACTAGATAAGATCTATATTCATGAGCTCAGCACTCAAAATCTTCCACAGTTGTTCCCTATCTACTTTAAGCCTGTTTTCTTATGAGTCAATGGTTTTTTATTTAATTTATTTTTTAAGCCACAGAACACTTTGTTTAAGTGAAAATATAGTTGGATGCACAATTTATAAGGCCAGTAAAAGCGGGAGATAGTTTGTGCTCAGTGACAGTAGAGGGATGAATTTCTTTCTGTTTGACATAGGGGTCATTGAATAAAACAGTATCTGTGCATCTGTTGGATGACAATATTCCTGAGGAGAAAGAAGTGTACCAGGTCATTCTGTATGATGTCAGGACACAAGGTAATGCAGAATTTAATTAAATTATTTTTCTGGTGTATTATTCTTTTCAGAAAAAAATAATAGTTGCTGTCTCTATATTTAACAGTTCGATGCATAGCGATTTTAAAAATGTTATTTAAATATCGTCTGCCCCATAACAATTTAGATCCAAAAGAATCAGCTCAGAATGAAAATACTTATCTTTATGGATTCAGTTAAAACCTCTAAAAATTTTGCTAAATATTTCCTATGGGATAAAATATATTTCCAAAGGTAGAATTTAATGAAATTAATTTTATACTAAGCTGACCAATTTGGATTCTGAATCAGTTTTATGGATAAATTAGATTTACTGATTTGGGCAAGTTATCTGGGTATTTTCCTCAGTTTCTAATCAATTTCTGTAATTCAGATGACCAGTATAGCACGTAATGACAATAATAGGTCGAGCCAAAAAAAAAAAAAAAATTTGCTATCTAAGAAGAAAAAAAACTAAAAGGTAACTCCTGTTTGTTAGCCTGAAGATTTCTGTTAGAGAAGTGAAAGTAACCACTTTCTGGTTACTTTAATATGTTTCAGAAGGTGGGGTTATATTTTAAGTATTTAGAGGTTAAGGTCAAGTCACTGTTAGATTTCTTGTGGTCCCTGACTTTCTTAGGAGTTCCACCAGCAGGAACTGCTCTGCTTGATGCTCAAGGATATGCAGCTGTTCTGACCGTAGAAGCCAGTGATGAACCACATGGAGTGTTAAATTTTGCTCTTTCATCAAGATTTGTTTTGCTACAGGAGGCTAACATGACAATTCAGCTTTTCATCAACAGAGAATATGGATCTCTAGGTTTGTGTTACTCTAGAATGAATGGAGTTTCCAGGCAGGTGCTTTTTTAATATTCTACTAGGGTGGATGAAAGCCATTGCTAGAATAAATCAGGGACAGGAAAACAATGAATATTTCTTAATTCAGGACAGGACTTTATAACTTCTTTATTTTTGAAAGATTAAAGGAACTTATCTAGTGTCACAGAATGCTGTGCAACAAACAATCATAAACTCTTAGCAGCATATGGTAATGGGCCAGCCGTGGGTGCACTAACTGAGCCTGGGCTTGGCTGGGGTGGCTGTATTCCATGTGTCTCTCATTCTTCTCCTGGCATCAGTAGAGGCACAAGAAGGCAAGCAAAGACATGCCAGACGCCGTAAGGTCTAGGCTCAGAACTAGCACACCATCACTTTTACCTTGTACTAGTAGCCAAAATAAGTCACACAGTCAAACTCAAAAGTCTAGAGGTAGGCAGAGATGCCTTGCCCACAGTGCCCATCACTGAGCCATTACATGGTAAAGGCCAAGAACAGAGGAAGGGGTGAGGAATTGGGGCCAATAATACAGCTACTGACGAGCTTTTAGGAAAGTCAGCAAGCTCATAATGAGATACTATTTTTTAACTCTAAATAATTTTAAAATCGCTTCCCATCCAATTCAATTAGGAGCCATTAATGTCACATATACCACAGTTCCTGGAATGTTGAGTCTAAAGAACCAAACAGAAGGAAACCTAGCTGAGCCAAATGTTGACTTTGTCCCAGTAATTGGCTTTCTGATTTTAGAAGAAGGGACAACAGCAGCAGCCATCAACATTACTATACTTGAGGTAAAACGCTTATTTTGCTATTACTGTATTAAACGCGAATAACCAGATAAAAAGTAGAAGTTGATTAAATGTTCTGGTGTCTTTAAATCAGCTTATTTCTTTTTGTGACTTTTTTTTTTTTTTTTTTTTTTCAAATCACACAGGGGATTCTGTTCTTGTCTAGATAGGCTGGTCTGTTGTTGTGTATTTTATCACAGAAGCAACTTGTGATAAAGAAAATTTCCTTAGGGCAGTCCCGTTTAAGATTTCTTTGGCCTAAGAGATTCCAAAGGAGCATTTTGATTACTCCAAGGGATTCAATGGACCAGCAAAGCCATGTAGGTCAGCGACTTAGTTGTTAGGACTGGTTAAATTAGAGATAGTGAGAAACTCACTAGAGGCTGATGGTATAAAATGTGATTATGGTCAGACTTAAAGTAGTCATTTCTGACTGAAATTATGTTTTAAATGATTTTTCATGTTGGGAAATCTCGTGTTGTTTTGGGACTTAGTGTTTCAACTACCTAAATTCATTTCCAAGAAGTTTATGAAAATAGTACATGTGGAGAGGGTAGGACATGGTGTGTGGGGTGGAGGGGTAAGGGAAGGGAGAAAGAGAGAGAATGAATATTGCCTTAGAAAAATAATTTTCAGTTACTATGTATTTTGGGGTTCTATTTTTTAAAGTTTTAATTTTCTCAGAGGCTCTTTACTTTTACAAAATTATAAGTACTGTAAACCATCTACCCTCTGAAATCAGTAATTCTTATTTTGTTGATTACTGTGGCACTGTGACCTAATATGGTAGTATGAGAACTCTAAAGCCGTAAGATGAAGGGTAATATTATTTCAGTACGTGACATACAACACAAGATTTGATAAAACTTTGAGGTAAGTCTTCTTCCAAATATATAATCTATTAATGTAATTGAATAAAAATAAATGGATTATTCCTTAGATACATTAGTTTCTAAAGCAGAAAATATATAGCCACCTTCAGAGGTTTGGTTTACAGTCTTGTTTTATGAACACAAGGTTTCAAAGTTTCCTTTTTTCTCCCCAGGTTTTTGCAGTCGTTTCTGTTCTCAGAGTAGCACAAGATTAAGAGACTGCAAGCCTGTATTTACAGAAATAAGCTAGCCTAGGGCATGATAGGGGAGAGTTGTTGCATGGAGGTGGGGAACAGTGCGGGTAGGTGGGGGACAGTCCCTTTTACATCGCTGATTCTGTAACTCACATTGGTCCCCTGTATTACAGAAGATAGAAACTGTGACCTTCATTTTCTTATTTTTTCACATGCCAACATATCTCCATTAAATACAATGAAGAGAGAGGTGTATGTACTGATATTATATATTCATATATATACATTGGGTTTCTATGTCACAATATTGTTGGCTGTCTGGTTACTACTGATGTGGGTTTTGCTCGTCCTCATGTTTTGAGCAACTGCCTTATTAGTGATTAATAGTAATATTGTATTAAAATTAACCATCATAAATATCTATCACTTTGTAGGGACCCTCTCTAGGCCAGGTACTCCATACACATTATTATTATTATTTTTAATTTTTAAAATTTATTTATTTATTTATTTATTTATTTATTTATTTAATTTTGGCTGTGTTGGGTCTTCGTTTCTGTGCGTGGGCTTTCTCTAGTTGCGGCGAGTGGGGGCCACTCTTCGTCGCGGTGCGCGGGCCTCTCACTGTCGCGGCCTCTCTTGTTGCGGAGCACAAGCTCCAGACGTGCAGGCTCAGTAGTTGTGGCTCACGGGCCTAGTTACTCCGCGGCATGTGGGATCTTCCCAGACCAGGGCTCGAACCCGTGTCCCCTGCATTGGCAGGCAGATTCTCAACCACTGCGCCACCAGGGAAGCCCTGTTTCTTTAAAAATTTCAGCTTTATTGAAGTATAATTAACTAGTACTGTATGATAAACTTATGTAGAATCTAAAAAATATATAAAATTATAAGATATTTGAAGTGTATATTCTGTTGATTTGATATATGTTTGCATTGTGAAAGAATTCCCCACATCTGGTTAATTAACACATCCATCACCTCATGTATTTATCTTTTTTTGTGTGTGAGAACATTTAAGTTCTATTCTCCCAGCAAATTTCAATTATACAGTACAGTGTTCTCAACTATAGTCACCATGTTTTACCTTAGATCCTCAAACCTTACTCATCTTATAGCTGAGTTTGTACTCTTTTACCAATCCCTCCCTATTCAACCTGCAACCCCAGCCCAGCCACTGGCAACCAGTTTTCTACGCTCTGTTTTAACGAGTATGACTTTTTTTTTAGATTCCACACGTGAGTTATACCATGCAGTATGTCTTCCTCTGTCTGGCTTATTTCCCTTAGCATGATGCCCTCAGGGTCCATCCATGTTGTCAAAAATGGAAGGATTTCCTTCTTTCTTGTGGCTGAATAATATTTCGTTTTATATGTATACCACATCTTATCCATTCATCTGTTGACAGACACTTGGGTTGTTTCCATAACTTTGCTGCCGTGAATAATGCTGCAGTGAACATGGGAGTGCAGATACCGCTTCACTATTCTGTTTTCATTTCCTTTGGATAAATACCCGGGTGTGGGATTGCTGGTAGTTCTATTTTTAAGTTTCTGAGGAACCTTCATATTGTTTTGCACAGTGGCTGCACCAATTTGCATTCCCACCAACAGTGTGAGGGTTCCTCTTTTTCCACATTCTCACCAACACTTACCTCTTGTCTTTTTGATAATAGCCATTCTAATAAGTGTAAGGCGATGTCTCATTGTGGTTTTGACTTGCATTTCTATGATGATTAGTGATGTTGAGCACCTTTTAATGTACAGGTTGGCCGTTTGTATTTCCTCCTTGGAAAAATTTATATGCTGTCCCTCTTCATTTTAAATCAGATTATTTGTTGTTTTGCTATTGAGTTGTATGACTTTTTAGATATATTTTGGATATGTATGATTTGCAAATATTTTCTCCCATTCCATAGGTCGCCTTTTCTTTTGTTGATGTTTTCTTTTGCTGTGCAGAAGCTTTTCAGTTTGATATAGTCCCACTTGTTTATTTTTGCTTTTATTGCTTTTGCTTTTAGTGTTAAATCCAAAAAACTCATTGCCAAGACATGTTTATTTTTTCTGATTTAAATCTTTTCTACTCTGTTTGCATTTTATATTTTCTGTATACTATTTAAATATTTATATTTAAAAGATAATTTTTAAAAACAGCTTGCAAGGTAATTAATTTGAGAGCATAATTATAGATAATTTAATGGCTGTAATTTTTGCAGGACGATGTACCAGAACTAGAAGAATATTTCCTCGTGAATTTAACTTATGTGGAACTTATCATGGCTCCTTTAACTTCATTTCCTCCTAGACTAGGTATGATGGGCTTTTTTGTTTGTTTCTGTTTACTCACTGCAAACGAAGTAAAGTTTCTTCATTTTTTAATCAGAAGTGATCACTGTGAAGTTTGCTAATCTCAGCTATATGTGTAAATATGTGAGCTTTTAGATTTATTTAAATTTAAAGACCATCATATATTGTAGCTTTGTACATTGGACAGCATAAAGACATTTAAAAATTGTGTGATGCTTTTTAAACATTACAATTATTTTATAACCAAATTTGTAATCTTCAAAATAGAATTAGTTCTTATGAAGGCATTTTCCTTTTAAAATTTAATTTGCTATTTTCATTAGATCTCCAAACTATCAGATGTTTTTATTTTCTCTTAGTTTAAGTAGAGTGTTTGCTGTGTTCTCTGCTTCTTTTTTGACTTTTTATCTCTTTCTTTTCATGCTTTAGAAAAGACTCAGTTAATTCATTACAGACTGAAAGGTAAAACTTGAACCTTAGTACAAATTTATGTAGATTACTTTAAAAAGATATATTCCTATTACTAAAACACAAACTCTTGCTTACGATTTGGACATTTGATATTGGAAATTTTGTCTGAAAGTTTTAGGTGTGACGGCCTAGTGGGGGTTGGTGGTGAGTTGCCCTGAAATAGCCTGTTCCCCATCCCTTGGTTAGAACAGCGGTCCCCAACCTTTTTGGCAACAGGGACCGGTTTTGTGGAAGATAATTTTTCCAAGGACCAGGGTGGGGGTGGGGATGGTTTTGGGATGATTCAAGCGTATTACGTTTATTGTGCACTTTATTTCTATTATTATTACATTGTAATATATAATGAAATAATTATACAACTCACCATAATGCAGAATCAGTGGAAGCCCTGAGCTTGTTTCACTTGCCACTCACTGATAGGGTTTTTGTTTTTTTTTAACATCTTTATTGGAGTATAATTGCTTTACGATGGTGTGTTAGTTTCTGCTTTATAACGCGGTGGATCAGCTATACATATACATATATCCCCATCTCTCCTCCCTCTTGCGTCTCCCTCCCACCCTCCCTATCCCACCCCTCTAGGTGGTCACAAAGCACCGAGCTGATCTCCCTGTGTATGAGGCTGCTTCCCACTAGCTATCTATTTTACATTTGGTAGTGTATATATGTCCATGCCACTCTCTCACTTCGTCCCAACTTAGCCTTCCCCCTCCCCGTGTCCTCAAGTCCATTCTCTACATCTGAGTCTTTATTCCTGTCCTGCCCCAAGGTTCTTCAGAACCACTTTTTTTTTTTTTTTTTTTTAGATTCCATATATATATGTTAGCATACGGTATTTGTTTTTCTCTTTCTGACTTACTTCACTCTGTATGACAGTCTCTAGGTCCATCCACCTCACTACAAATAACTCAATTTTGTTTCTTTTTATGGCTGAGTAATATTCCATTGTATATATGTGCCACATCTTCTTTAACTGATAGGGTTTTGATAAGAGTCTGCAAGCAATTGATTTATTATGGTCTCTGTGCAGTTAGACCTCTCTGCTAAGGATAATCTGTATTTGCAGCTGCTCCCCGGCGCTAACATCACTGCCTCAGCTTCACCTCGGATCATCAGGCATTAGATTCTCACAAGGAGCGTGCAACCTAGATCCCTCACATGCGCAGTTTATAGTAGGGCTTGTGCTCCTATGAGAATCTAATGCCGCTGCTGATCTGAGAGATGGTGGAGCTCAGGCGGTAACGCGAGTGACGGGGAGCGGCTGTAAATACAGATGAAGCTTCGCTCGCTTACCTGCCTGCCGCTCACTTCCTGTTGTGTGGCCTGGTTCCTAACAGGCCACGGACTGCTACTAGTCTGTGGCCTGGGGGTTGGGGACCCCTGGGTTAGAAGGTGCTCTGGGCAGAGGGAAAATTAGTCTGAGTTAAAGGGGCCCAGAGCAGGGGCGTGAAGAATTGGAGTTCCTCACTCACTTCTGAGGCTCAGTATGACAACTTTGAAAATAGCAAAAGGGAATAATCAGTTTTTAACATATTATTACATTGTTACTTGGAAAACTTCCATTTTTATGCAAAAGAAATATACGATTCCAACAACTAAGCTGTTTACATCAAGCAGTTATTACAAGTTAATTATTGTTCACACTAAGAAAACTGACAGAGTACATCATATTTCCTTATACTCAGAGGTAATTTGAATAGTTTAACTTTTGATAAGTGCTTTCTAATGCTCCTGTTTCAAGTGCTTTGTATATTAGTACCATTATTCCTTATGTTTGCCCATTTTATAGATGGGGGAGCTGAGCTAAGTACCATACCAAAGTCACACAGCTAGGAACTGGTGAGGCTGGGCTTGTGCTCTGTAGCTTCTAGCTTGATGGGCACAAATCCTGATATTATATTCTTTCTTCAACATTGTTGATCCCTTCACTCAGAGAGAATTCCACTCTCCTTACCCATTCTTCACCCCGACAGCTGTCATAACGTATCCGAGAGTAAGGTAGACCTTCTGAAATTTAAAAGATAAAGGATGAACATATTAAATAACAGAACAAAACAGTAACAGGGTTAGTTACTATTTCAAGACTGAATAATGGATATTGGTAACATACTGAGCTTGGTGGACAGAATACAGAATAAAAAGGGATAAGAGAAATTTACTCTAAGCTTAGTCTTTATTCCACCTAACCTTCCCCATCTTTCCTACCTTCTCAACTTCTGTTTGTATCCCTGTATCTCTCTGTCTCTTTTTCACACCTGTATTTTTCTCTGCAGCACGTCCTGTCTTTCTCTTCCCATTTTTCCCCTCCTCTTTCTACTCCTTGCAACTCTCTCCATTTTCCTTTCCTCTTGAAATGGATTAAAATAATAGAAATTAACTGTAACTTCAGTTGCTTATTTTATACTGTTCTCAGTTGATTAGATTTCTGTAAGTCAGTGGTTCTTGTTAGCAAAAGTTTCCTCATTCATATATTATAAGCATTTATGTCTTATTTTCTTAAACATCTTTTGAGTAATGTTGGCAATACCTCTATATTAGGAATTATATAATACCAAAGGTCTTTAAATTCTATATCAAATATTTCTCTTTTTAACTACTTACATTTATTTAAAGATATGTTTCTATGCTTTTTCAGATTCAGAAGGCTTGACTGCACAAATTATTATTGATGCCAATGATGGTGCTCGAGGCATAATTGAGTGGCAACTGAGCAGGTAAACCAAAGTCAGCATAAGAGCCCTTTTCTGAGTTTCAGATTCTCTACTATCTACTGAATAAAAGCTTATAAGGAAAAATGAATGTATTCTCTTTATTATAGATTTGAAGTTAACGAAACCCAAAGAAGTTTAACATTGGTAGCCCAGAGGAGCAAAGGGACTCTTGGCCACGTTTCCTTGTTTGTGTATGCCCAGAATTTGGAAGCACAGCTGGGGCTGGATTACGTCTTTACCCCAATGGTGAACTCATTGAGAATTATAGTGATTTAGGCCCTGTAAATAAGTTAATCTTGAAATAATAAACTACTGTATATTCCATAGTAAATTAGGGCAGAAGATTTCCACATGATGGAATAGCTCTCTTCACTATTTTGGTAAATTGTATAAATTAAACTTTCAGTACTGTTTTAAAGATTCTTCTGTATTTTACTTCATTCATTATTTTATTGTAATACTTGATACCCACTTCTTATTAATTTACTATCTTATTGCAGTATTTGATACTGGAGAACACACATTATTGTACTAAACAATTTATATCATTAGATGACCTTCCCAGAGTGTTTCTTACGCTTCTTGAAAATGTTAACTCTTCTGTTTCTTTGTTTTACTTTACCAAAACACCTGTAGTGTTTGAAAATGTTTTTTATCTTGTCTCTTCGTGCCTTTTACTGCTTAGTCAAATGTTTCCTTTCTTCCTCCACAACTTCTGCTTTTTAAACTTAATATTGTCAACTTAAATAAAAAGAGATCATGAAAAAGTAAGGGAAAAATCCTGTAAATAGGTTAGTTCACATTCAAAAGTATATTGTATTTATTTCCAAACATTTAAAAAAAACTCAGAGTGTATTTAAATATAATACTGCTACTTTTACTTTTTTGACCAGATTCTTCATTTTGCTAATGGAGAAAGGTATAAACATGTTGACATCATGATTCTTGATGATGACATTCCAGAAGGAGATGAAGCATTTCAGCTGATTTTAACAAATCCTTCTCCTGGACTGGAGCTGGGGGAAAATATAATAGGTAATTGATGATTTCTTACACACAGCTCCTTTTCACCCCTTCGCTCCTGAGTGAGCCATGGGCTATGGGTGATGCACTGACACCATCTGCTGCAGTCACACATTAACATTTTACAATTTTTTTCACGTAGGTCTTACTTTTTTACTTTGATTGCTAGGTATTGTTGCTATTATGAACGAGGTCCATTTTTATTATATTTTTAAATGGTTATACCTGATATATAGAGGTATTACAATAATCTTTTTGAATGCATGCTCCGAAGCAGACTTCCTAGCTTTGAGTACCAGTACTGCCACATCCTAACTTGTGAACTTCCACAGATTGCCTGTCTGTGCTTCAATCATCAGTTCTTAAAATGAGAATGATAATATAATCAACCCCATAGGGTTATTGTGAGAATTAAATGAGTTAATAATATAGGTTAAGCAATTTGTAAATTCTCAGTAGTATTAGTTGTTGTTTCGGCTATTATTATTAACATTATTAGTAGTGGTGGTAGAAAATAGAAAGCTCTTGATTTCAGAAGGTTACTCACCTTATATTTTAAACTCTTATAATAGTTCTAATAATTTTTTTCTCTTGCCTTTTCTAAGAAGACAATCATGATGTCTAGAAAATAGTGACAGTGCTGGCTCTTCCTTTCCATTGCTTTTATACCTGTTACTTGGCTGTTAGCTCCAGGACGATGCTGAATAGTAGCAGTGATGACAGGCGTCATTGTCTTGTTCTGTTTTTAGTGGCAACCCTTCTAATGTTTCAACATTAAGTTTAATACTTTCTATTGGCTTCTGAGACATATCACTTCATCAAGTTGAGGAAGCTGTCTTTTATTTCGAGATTACTAAGTGTTTTTATTTATATCGAGTGAATGTGGAATTTCATTAGATGCCTTTTAAAATTTCTCTTGTTTTTAAGATGATCTAGAAAAGAGTTGGCCTGGTTTACAATGAAACATGCACATGCTTCTCACTTACAACCCATTCTATTTTCATTTATTGTTTTAATACTTTTATTTGACAGCCTTAATCACTGTCCTTGCTAATGATGATGGCCCTGGAGTTCTAGCATTTAACAACAGTGAGCACTTTTTCCTACGAGAACCAACAGCTCTCTACATCCAGGAGAGTGTGGCAGTGTTGTACATTGTTCGGGAACCTGCACAGGGACTGTTTGGAACTGTGACAGTTCAGTTCATTGTGACAGAAGTGAATTCTTCAGTGGAGTCGAAAGATCTAACTCCTTCCAAAGGCTATATTGTTTTAGAAGAAGGTGTTCGTTTCAAGGTACAGGATGAACTTTTACTGAGAATGAATGATTAATAGTTACAAAATAATTTTCTCTTGGAGGAACACCCTAGATCCTAGAAAGAAAAAAAAAAATCCAGCTTAGGCGATAGGTAAAGACATGATTAGATGACCACGTGAAAGTGCTCTAGTGCTGTATTGTCTACATAGAGTGCAACCGGAGAAATTTGTTCCATTAATAGAGTAGTGGAATGTGCAAATAATAAAGAAAATATGCATGTTGCTGCTTTAAATGTTAAGTATATTTAAATGGCATACTTCACTTTATATTGTCTATAAATCACAAACTAAAAGAAACTCCAAGCCATTCATTGCAGTCATTAAGCCATAGCCAGTCATTCTTTTGCCACATTTTCATTAGACAAAATACAACTGCTTCCTTCAGACTGCTTATTTGAGAAGCAAGTATCCTATGTAAACAGGAATAGCTTATTGGGGGGAAAATGCTGGATTTGGGATTAATCATAAATGTGAACTATACTTGCAGAAGTTTACCTTCTGAAACTTCTATTTCTGTATATTAGTAATTTTCTGTTCCTGCTACTAAATTTTATTTTTAAGACACAGTTTAAGTTTAAAGTAACTAATTGTATTAGCTTAAGATATTTTTTAAGCCAGCTATATAAAGTATAATAATTCTAAAATAATATACTTTACACTATTTCATCTAAAAACAGTCCACCTAATTATTAATTTTATTTATGATCAGTTTGTATAAACTTCAGTACATTTTTGAATTCATATTCATTTGCATGTCTAATTTTTTCATGTTTCTGGAAATTTAGAACGTTTAATTGATTTATTCAAGGACACTTACATCTTGATATAGTCGAAAAGAATTCAAATTTGAAGTATTTTGTGAATTTTCTATTTTTTTACATTCACATGCCTTTTTAAAAAAGTTTTAAATTTTATTTCATTTAATTTTTTGTATATTTTAAATTTATTATATTTCTATTGTGTTTTTTTCTTAAAAGACTCTTTTTCAAAGTGTGTTTAGAGACCTTTCTGTTCATTAGGCAAATTAAATTTTAGAGCAATTTGGATTAAATCTATTTTTCTCTCACCCACATAATTATCTTTTTCTCCACATGTTTTTATTCTGAGGTATAAACAGTAAAATATAAAAATCTTAAGCGTATGGCTCAGTGACTTTAAAAATATGTATACACCAGTGTAACAACCACTTGGATTAGTATATTAATCATTAAACAGGGCATCCCTGGTGGTGCAGTGGTTGAGAGTCTGCCTGCCAATGCAGGGGACATGGGTTCGAGCCCTGGTCTGGGAGGATCCCACGTGCCGCGGAGCGACTGGGCCCGTGAGCCACAACTACTGAGCCTGCGCGTCTGGAGCCTGTGCTCCGCAACAAGAGAGGCCGCGACAGTGAGAGGCCCGCGCACTATGATGAAGAGTGGCCCCCGCTTGCCGCAACTAGAGAAAGCCCTCGCACAGAAACGAAGACCCAACACAGCCAATAAATAAATAAATTAATTAATTAATTTAAAAAAAATCATTAAACAAACCATCACACAGAAGTTTCCTGCTTGTCCCTTACCCTCCCCAGAGGAAAGTGCTTTCTGGTTTCTGTCACTGAAGACTCATTTGCTAATTCTTGAACTTCTTATAAATAGAACCATACAGTATGTATTCTTTTTGTGTCTGACTTCTTTTGGTCAACGTCATTTTTGGTTGCACACATGAGTAGTTGGTTCTTTTTTTATTGCTCAGTAGCATTTCATTGAATAGACCACTCTTTGTTTATCCATTCTTCTGTTGATAAACATGTGGGTTGTTTCTGATTTGTGCCTGCTGTGGCTATAACTGCTTTTTAAGAGTGAATTCTAGGCTAGAAAGAGGCTTAATGCAGTTACATAGCCAGGGCAGGATAAAGAAGTAGCAAAAATGAATATCTAAATTTAATTTTTTAATCTCAGTGATGTTTTCAAATGCCATAAATTTTATTTTTAGACATTTCAGTTGGACTGTGTCACAGTGTTGATAATCTTGAAAGTTGTAACTTGAAACAGTTGTAACTATTACTTTATGAGGATCAGTATTAAAATAAAAAAGAGGTACTGTTTTCCAAAAATACTGTTTTGTTGTCATAAATGTTTAGCAAATTACTCTGTATGTGTGTTGCTGAATTCTAGTAACTTTATCTTTTGATTGTGTTTTCAGGCCCTACACATATCAGCCGTATTGGACACGGAACCAGAGATGGATGAGCATTTTGTCTGTACCTTGTTTAATCCGACTGGTGGTGCTAGACTAGGGGCCCGTGTTCAAACCCTGATAACAGTTTTGCAAAACCAGGCCCCTTTGGGGCTATTCAGTATCTCTGCAGTTGCAAATAGGTATAATTTATTCGTAAGGAAATTGTCACTTCTGAAGCTAAGTAGGAAATAACTTTTGACGTAAAGAAAATGCAGAAGAAAATTGATCTCTGACTCTCGTAATGGGGACTTTTAAAATGAGCTCTAGCGGATAGATCGAGAGAGGCCATATGCCCCCTCATAACAGGGAACATCAAAAACCTAATCATGTGCTGTACAGTGGTGTCATTAGAATTCTTATTTTCTCAGAATCCACACTTCCAGGTAAAAGCACTATTTTGTGTTTTCAGTAATAATAAAAAGCAAGAAATAGTTTTAACTTATATTTAGCTGCTCAAACCAAATGAATGACTCTTCAAACATATATTAACATGATTGTAGTTTAAAAATTCCCTCTGGAAACTGACAAATATTTGTTTTTTTTATATCTTAGAAATATTCTAATAGATCTAGTTTTATTAATATGTCAAGAATTTCCTGATTCATTTTTTCTCTGTAAAATGTTTCTAGTTTATGTGAGAAGAAACTCAAGAATGACAAAGCTTTATTTATTTTAGAATGTGTAGTGTGAAGTTACTGAAGTTACTGACTCTCAGTATTTTCTTACTATCATAGTATCAGATAATAGTGCTTTTTAAATGTCTTCATAAGTGAATATTTTTGAGCTCTAGAGTCTAGTCTTCCTCCTGTATAAAATTCGTGGATGGATCTCACCTTGCGTAAATTTAAAAGTGTATTAAATATATACTAGCAATGTGATATAGGTATTTAACATGTAGAAATTACATGCTTTTTCTGCTTTCTGCAACTGTTTGTTTCTTTTAGAGCCACCTCTGTAGACACTGAAGAAGCCAACAGGACTGTATATTTAAATGTGTCACGTACTAATGGCATTGATTTAGCTGTGAGTGTGGAGTGGGAGACAGTTTCTGAAACAGCCTTTGGCATGAGTACGTTTAGTTTCTTATAAAAACAAAATTCTATAACCAAGAAAGATTGCATGTATAAGATTTACATTTTCCCCCATGAATTGTATCTTACAGATCTGTTGAAAATGGAGAACAGATATCTAATTCTTTTACTGCATTCACAGATATTTATTGAGTGCCTATCCTGTGACAGGCATGGTACTGAACTCATGGAACTTAGAATTTAAGGGGAGACAGAAATAAATAAGTAAAAATCAATGTGTAGTTTGAACTATAATAAATGTTTTAAAGGTGAAGTTCTAAATGTTGTGAGAACATAAGGGAATGCTTCCGAGGGGAATCAGTGTTTGAACTAAGACTTAATGTTGAGTAGGGATTATGCAAAGACTTGAGTTGGAGGAACATAGAAGAGAAAGCGGGAAGCTATCAAGGCAGAAGTCTAGAGCGTATAAGTGAAGAACTGAAGAGTGGGCACTGGGTTTAGAAATAAGGGGGAGTGCTGAGTTTGGAGAGCTAGATAAGACTAGATCATTCAAGAACCTGAAGAATATATCACATACATTAGTCTTTATCTTAGGGTTATGGAAAGTCTCTGAGTGGTCTAGGCATGAGGGAGGGTTCCCATGTATAGATGTGGGGTGGTCTGATCACATTTGCACTTTGAAGGTATCATTCTTGGTGCCAGGTAAAGAATGGATTGGCACAGGAGAAATTAGAGGATGAAGGGAGACAAACAAAAGGGCAACAGTTGATGGTAGCTTGGACTGGGTGATGGACTAGATGTGAAGAAGGTACCTGAGATGACTCTTAACGTTTCTAGTTTGTGCAGTTGGATGGAGATTCAGGCCGTTCAGTAAGAAGGAGAGTGCCTAATGAAAACAAGGTGTTACTTTGGTGAGGGGAGTAAAATATTTGAATTTGAGTTAACTTTTTAGAAGACATTTCTCTAGACTCAAAAGAAGATCTCTGCTGGAGAGAGAAATTTGGGGACCTTTAGCATGCATATTGTTTTTAAAGTCATGGAAGTTGAGGTAAAAACCTGGAAAGCAAGGATGAAGATAGAGAAGGGAAGAGGACTCAGACAGACTGAGTCAAATTGAATGACGAGGGAGAGGAGAAGGGGACTTCAGAGACCTGGTGAGAAAGCCAGCGGAATGCAGGATTGCAGGCAGCAGTGAAAGAACATTTTAAAAAGAAAGGAGTGGTAAATCGTGTCAATTGCTGGTGAGAAGTCCAGTAAGATGAGAACTGAAAAAATACACATTGTCATTAGCAATATAGAAGACATAAAATCACAAGAGCTATTTGTATAGAGGGACGTGGACTGAATAACATTTTGAATGGAAGTGAGAGAATGCAGGCCTCAAATATGTACAACTAGTTCAAGAAGTTTGGCTGAGAAGGGTAGGATCTAGTAAGAGTAGTGATGGGGTGTAGGAGTCAGGGTTTTTGTTTATTTGTTTAGTTTGAAGAGACTAAGCATGTGTAAATGCTGATGGAAAAGGCCTGGTAAGTAGAGAAGGACTGAATATTTAGAAGAGAAGGGATAATTAATAGTGGGACAGTGGCCTGGAAGCCAGGAAGAGATGGGATCCAAAAAAGAAAGATTATGGTTTCTAATTCAGAGTTATCTCATTATAGTTTGGGCTCTGCATGTGTTTTGTGGAAGTGCTTGTGGGAATATGTGTTGGAGGTTCTTAAATGTTAGCAGGCATTGTTTATTCTTCATTCACCATCTTCCGGAATTACGGTAGGGGAGGATTTGACCATGTGGTCGACTTCAGTGCAAAACATTCAGACTCTTAATGCAAAAGCTGTAGTGTGCCTTTAAAAGGTGGCAAAGCAGGAATCTAAAATATTGGATTTCTAGGAAAGGATATCACCAATGGATAGTACATAAAAGGCACTGACATTATGACTTCATCAACTGGTAATCTAAAAATGATCAATAATTTACAAGGAGCCTAGGTTTCAACTTTGACATTTGTTCTTGGTGCATCATGTTCACACCATTAACTAAAGTTTAAAAAGAACTAACTTTCTATGGGAAACTGTCATGATAATAGAACACACAAGGTGTTTTAAAGGTATTTTTCATTAGGCAGGAATTTTTTGTTTCTGTCTTTGTTTAATTGTAGCACAGAATTTTAGGACATGTACCTGTTATAGCAGGCTGATAAAACTTGATAGCTACTTGTAGTAGGTGAATCTGCTTTGACATTCTTAAAATATACAGCATGTAAAGTTAGAAATCATTGGATGGGGATAGTTTCAAATTAATAGTGTAAGTTTTAAAAACCTATCATTTAGCATGTTTCCATAAAAGGTGTTTATTATTTCTAAATTTCTCTGTTATATTTTCATCATCTTTATGAAAGCTGATAAAAATCATACTGAACATATTTCCTTTTAAAGTATAAATTCAGTATTTATTTATAAATATAACCTGGAAAAGTCTTTGTGGTTTTAGAGCACAGTATTAACAATTTTTCTTGTCTTTGGGTGTTGATATTTTTAGTTACTATCTATTTTGAAGTTCTCTAGTTTGTCTCTTCTCTCTCTTTCTCATACACATGCACTTACCATGGAAGCATTTTCACTTCTAGTAACAAACTCACTAGTTTCACTATTTAAACAATAAACAGAATAGATAAAGTTTGGAGAGGATTTTACACAAGCAAATCACGATTTATGTTTTTCAGGGGGAATGGATGTTAAGTTTTCTATATTTCAAAGTTTTTTGGATGCATCGGCTTCTGGCTGGTGTTTCTTTACTTTGGAAGATTCAGTATATGGTATAATGTTAAGAAAATTGTCTTCTACTGTTTACCGATGGCAAGGGATTTTTGTTCCACTTGAGGTAAACATCACTTATTTTATGGTACACAAACTATAATGTACATATAGATTTTGGATGCCCCGTGAATTACTGTTATTCCTTGTTTCCTAGGATTTACATATAGAAAATCCTAAAACTTGTGAGGCCTTTAATATGGGTCTTTCCCCCTACTTTGTGATTACTCATGAAGAAAGAAATGAAGAAAAACCTTCTGTTAACAGTGTGTATACATTCACATCTGGATTCAAATTATTCCTGGTAAAAAAACACTTAACTTTTTTTTATAGATTGCTTTATTTAAAAGAAAAATCAGATTCGTGAGATTGAGCTAAATAGAAGATAGTGTATGTTCTATGTTAATGTGATAAGGGGTTTTTGGCAAATTGATACACATTTTAGCAAGGTGTCTTGATCCAGGGATATTTTGGTCTTTCTTGAAATGACATCTGGATATGCATACCTAGGGATCAGAATGATTTTTCAAGTTTTGAACTTCAAATATTTACTCAGACTATTACTGTAATTCAGAGCTTTTCTTAGTTAAATTTTCGTTTAAATTTTTATTCTCACTGTTCTGTCTTCCTTGCAGGTACAAACAATCACTATTTCAGAAAGTTCTCAAGTAAGATATTTTACTTCAGACAGTCAAGATTATGTAATTGTTGCAAGTCAAAGTGATGATTCTGAATTAACTCAGGTGTGATTCTTTTAAAATGAATTTTTTTAATAGCATAATTGAAACACATCAAAGATGTAGTCTGTAGGTTTAGTATAAAAGAAAACCATAATTTGATTATGGTAAAGTAGTAGAAAGAATATAGATATTGATTAGTCATAGTTAATTTTTAAATGATAGAGTTTTGAATATTATATTGTCTTCAAGAACCAGAGCAAGTGTAATAATAAGCATGAACATTTAATTAGAATTTAATTGCATTGGAAAACATGGAGAAAAATCACACAACTGGATAGATGGTATCACTAAAAATTCATGATTAACATTGCCAGATGGACACACAATGTTACTCCAGAAATCCCATATTTCTCTAGTAAACTATATCACAGTGTCTTAATAATATTTATTTGATAATTTTCGTCACTCCTGAGATTCCCATACCTGCTTCTCATCTCTTCACTTTCAGCTCATGACTTTGTTGAAATGAAAGCTACCAGAAAGGAGATTACTCATCTTCCCAACGCCAAATTCAGAAACTGTCTTGTAAACCAGTCTTATTCCTGCCTCCTGTTACAATGGCAGAAGTGTTTCTTCTATAAAAGACAGGCGCCTCACATAGGCTCCCCTCTTGCCTTCATAAGGGTCAGTTATTCCTTCTAGTGCCAGCGTAACTGGCATCTCTCTCTCTCTGTAGGATTATTACAGTCAGCATAAATGCAGGATTTCCAAGCTTAATAAGTGATTTCTCTTCTGATCTTATCCCCCTGTACTTCCTGCTTCATTTCTTTTCTCCGCTCTCTATTGATACCTTGAAAGAATTATCTACTTGCTTTGCAAACTTCTTCATGGTCACCAGTGACACCTGGGTTGCAAATACAGTGGGTGTTTTTTTCTGTCATTATTTTGCATTGCTTCCCATCTGCACTTGACCGTCGCCTTATCCTCAAATTTAAACCATCTCTTATCTTGATTTTTGAACTACCACACAGATTTTCATTCTGTCTTTCTGTGTCTCCTTCTCAGTCTCCAATGCCACTTCCTTCTCCCTTTTCTGAACTTAGATATCTTGAAGTTTTTCAGGTTCAGTTTTGGTTCACATTTCTTTTTTCTTTCTCTTCACTCACTCTGAGTACTTTTTATCAATCCTATGGCTTTAAATATCAACTATAGGCTGTCTTCCAAATTTATCAGTAGCCTTTCCTGTGTATTCTAGATTTCGTGTCTAACTGCCTGTTGGCGTGTACACCTAAATATATTCTAGGTATCTAAGATTTAACATATCTTGAACTAAACTGTAGATTTTCTCTATGAAACTTGTTTCAAGTGTTTGCTTTCATCTCGGGAAATAGTAACCTCATAAATGCAGTTGCTCAAGATAGAGTGCTGGGCTATATCTTTTTTTAAAAATATTTATTTATTTATTTTTTGCTGCGTTGGGTCTTTGTTGCTGCGCGCAGGCTTTCTCTAGTTGAGGTGAGCCGGGGCTACCCTTCGTTGCGGTGCATGGGCTTCTCATTGCAGTGGCTTCTCTTGTCGTGGAGCACGGGCTATGGGCGTGCAGGCTTCAGTAGTTACAGCTCACGCGCTCAGTAGCTGTGGCTTGCAGGCTCTAGAACGCAGGCTTAGTAGTTGCGGCTACTAAGCATGGGCTTAGTCGCTCCGCGGCATGTGGGATCTTCCCGGACTAGGGATCGAACCCGTGTCCCCGGTATTGGCAGGAGGATTCTTAACCCCTGTGCCACCAGGGAAGTCCATATCTTTCTTGATTTCTGCTGATTATTCATTCCCATCTAATTTATTATTAAGTGTTTTTGATTATATCTCCTGATACTATTTTGAGTACAGATGTTTCTTTCCATCTCTGCTGCTTCTTCCCTAATCCAGGTCCCCATCACTTCTCACCGTGCTAGTAGAATAGCCTCCTAGCTGGTCTCCAAACTTCTCTGATCTCCTCAGATCCATGTTTCAAGTAGCTGGAGTAGTCTTTTAAAAATATTAATTCATGTTGCTCCTCATTTTAAAATTATTCAATGATTTCCAATTATGTTTGGAATAACTTCTAAGTTATTTAATATGGACTGTAAATAGGATAACCATATGGTCTTATTTGCCCAGCTCAGTGCTGGGTTGTGCCTATTGTCCTACAATGATTAAGATTGTCTCTTTCACTCTCTAAAGCATCCCTGTGTTAAATTATATGGGCACCTTAACAAAAGGTACCTCGTGATCGTACCTCTCCAGTATTATCTTCATTCCCCCAGTGCTGTCAACTGCATTCCAGCTGCACCAGTCTTCATTCAGGTTATGGCAAACTTTTTCTGCCTTAGAAACTTTGTCATGTCATTCTTTCTAATTTTATTTCCTAGGACATTCATAATTCTCTATCATACCTTCCTAATTGTTATGTTGAGTACTTGTCTCAGGTTAGTAGTCATACATTTATTTAATGATTGATGTATTTATTGTTTGCCTTTCCCTAGTAGTTAATAAGATCCATAAAGGAAGAAGTGATTCTGTCCATAACTTCTTGCATAATGCTTGGCTTATATAAGATTCCCAGTTTTTACTGAATAAATATAATTCTTTGTGAAATTGACCAGATGGCATAAGAAATCAGGTAGATTCAGGGTTTTCTTTCAGTTTAAAATACATGAACACTCACCTGAAACCTTGTATGCAGTGCCACCTTCAGGACTAAAAAGTTTAGGTGTTTTTCTTTATATTCTATTGCTTGAGCAGTGGGTAATGATAATACAGCATTAGAAAGTTTCTTATCTCGCTCTGAATTTTTCATATTTAAATAAATTTTCTCCTATTTTTGGCTTCCCCTTCTCTTGCTGTCACCCACCCCTGCCCAGATGTATATTTGAAATTGATTTATTTTCAGATAACTTCTCTTTCATTCTGTGTGTGTGTACTCAGGCACACACACATACACACACAGATAAAAAGAGGGAGAGAGCAATGAGAGAGGATCAGTTTTGATATTTTCTCATTTATGAAAGTATCTTCCTAACTAAATTAAGGGGTCTAGGAGAGTAAACATGTGATATTGGCTAAACTCTCACAAGTGCTGAATTGCTAGTCATGAGTGTTTTGTACTTGAACATTCCCTGCAGGTCTTCAGATGGAACGGAGGAAGCTTTGTGTCGCATCAGACACTCCCTGTCCGAGGTGTGCTGAGCATGGCCTCATTCACCAGAGGAGGTGCTATGTTCTTAGCCATTTCCCAGGCTAATGCCAGGTCAAACTCCCTTTTACTCAGGTGGTCTGGAAATGAGTTTATTAACTTTCAAGAAGTTCCCATCAGTGGAACAACACAAGTTGAAGCCTTGACTTCAGGCGATGATATTTACTTAATTTTTGCCAAAACTGTCTTTCCAGGTAAGACGATTTAGTGTTTGCAATGCATACATAGTTGTTATCGAAATTATCTTCCATTCATTTTATGTTCATATGAAAATGCTCTTGTAATAATTTTTTAGCTAATCCATAGTATGTTTCTTTAGCTAATCCATAGTATGTTTCTTACTTTTTTAGCTAATCCGTAGTATGTTTCTTGATGTTTCATAGTATGTTCATATGAAAATGCTCTTGTAATAATTTTTTAGCTAATCCATAGTATGTTTCTTTAGCTAATCCATAGTATGTTTCTTAATTTTTTAGCTAATCCGTAGTATGTTTCTTGATGTTTCATAGTATGTTCATATGAAAATGCTCTTGTAATAATTTTTTAGCTAATCCATAGTATGTTTCTTTAGCTAATCCATAGTATGTTTCTTACTTTTTTAGCTAATCCGTAGTATGTTTCTTGATGTTTCATAGTATGTTCATATGAAAATGCTCTTGTAATAATTTTTTAGCTAATCCATAGTATGTTTCTTTAGCTAATCCATAGTATGTTTCTTACTTTTTTAGCTAATCCGTAGTATGTTTCTTGATGTTTCATAGTATGTTCATATGAAAATGCTCTTGTAATAATTTTTTAGCTAATCCATAGTATGTTTCTTGTTTTAGCTAATCCATAGTATGTTTCATAGTGTTGATTGTCAGCTAACAAATGGATTTTGGGAAAAAAGAAAAACATTTTAAGTGTTATGTCCATAACCTTTGGGTGTTCTAAACCACTATTTTAAAGATATTAAAATAAAATTGGGGATGGGTGGGTAAAGTAGAAAGAATTATGAAGATTTTACACCCGAGGTACAAACAGGTAACTTTGTATGTGGCTGTACTTGGGACGCCATGCGTAATCTGCAGTGGTAATAAATAGTGCCAAGCAACTTTCGATAAGACCATTTAAAAATGTTCTCTGAATCCAAATATGCTTTTTTCTGCTCAGTAGGACTTTCATAGGTAAAATTTCAACATTCCTGAAAAATAAAACATTTGTTACTATTCTTTTTTTTGATACCAGATCATGATTAATGGCTAAAGCATGTATCAATATATACTTCATGTGGTAAATGCAAGAAGACTTTTAAAGTGTTCCCTACTAAATTGTATTTTTGTTTAATTGAATGAATTCTGAGACATGTCCTAAATTTGTTTCTTTAATTAAGTTTAATATTTTTATTATAGTTTTATTGTGTAATTTTGTCATTTTTTTTCTGTCACTTGTGCCTTCAGATTTGCTTTTTATTCTGTTATTGTAGGAGATCAGAACTCAATTGAAATTTTCATCTGGGAGGGAGGACAGTCTTCTTTCAGATATTTTCAATCCCTGGATTTTGCTACTGTTAACAAGATCCACTCCTTCACACCAGCCTCAGGAATAGGTAAGGGCATTTTTAAAAAAATTTTTATTTATTTATTTTTGGCTGTGTTGGGTCTTCATTGCTGTGCACAGGCTTTCTCTAGTTGCGGCGAGCGGGGGCTACTCTTCGTTGCGGTGCGCGGGCTTCTCATTGCGGTGGCTTCTCTTGTTGTGGAGCATGGGCTCTACGCGTGAAGGCTTCAGCAGTTGTGGCACGTGGGCTCAGTGGGCGCACGGGCTTAGTTGCTCCACAGCATGTGGGATCTTCCCGGACCAGGGCTCGAACCCGTGTTCCCTGCATTGGCAGGCGGATTCTTAACCACTGCGCCACCAGAGAAGCCCCCATACGTTTTAATTTTAAAAACAAAAACTTTTGTGAGAAGGGTTTTCATTACTTTTTTGTTTTTGCAGATCTCTTTAATGTCTGGTTTAATAGTTAGATTCTCATGTTTGCATCTGTAATTCAGCCTTTTTCAATAATATCAGTCATCTGGCCTCTGGAAGATCCCAGTGTGCACTCATGAAAGAATGAGAGTGAAGTAGACAAACAGCATCTTAGTATTATTAGGGAAATAGTTTTGACCTCACAGAACTTCTTGGAGGGTCTCAAGGACTCTTAAGGGTCCTTGGACTCACTCTGAGCATTACTGAGGTAGAGAAATCCTTGAAGGCATTTCAAAGGCAGGTGACGATCCAAGGCGTGTTTTTCAACTCCACCTAGCTTCAGTGTGTAGAACATGCTGGGTGCAGTTTGCAGCTGTCCGGGCAAGAGTAATGGAGAAGGTTTTGTGGGTCGTTAGAGGTGAGGGACTGAAATCAGGAGGACGTTAGTAAGAGGACATGTTGATGCATGGGGGTGGTTCAATTCACAAAAGTTAAAAATCTACAGAGGAAATGCTGTTGAGAAGAGTGGAGGATTTCACACAAATACAGGAATCTATTCTTGGGTTTTTCTCTTAGGTGCCGCACTGCTGCTTTCTCTATCAGGTGTTATAAACTTTAGGCACTGTCACCTTCAGTCACCTCAACTGCTGACCAGGACTCAGAGGTTATTTACCTCATTTTTCATAGTAGATTGTTTACCTCATTGTACTTTGCTTCCATGTGTCCTACTCCCCCCTCCTCAGCCCTGCGTCCTCCCAGATGTCCATGCCACGTGCTCCCCTCGCTCTGGACTCTTACATCAGTTTCCAGCCTCCCCCCCAGGTTGACTCTGCTGACAGTCCTGTGTCTGTCTCTGCTCTGCTCATCCTCTTCTTAAATAACTTCCCTTTACATTGTCAGCCTCTGACAGGCCATATAAATCTGTGATGTTATCCTGTGATTTCCAACTGTGTGACTTTCTTATCATTCACTCAACAATTGATTTACTGAATAAATTATGTATCCTTCATCCTGTATGTGTTTAGTTTTTGTTTACTTGTCCTTTAATTTTGTGCCTTTATCATTTTTGCTTTCCTTATACCTCAAGTTTTCTAGTGGACTATCTACATCTACTTGAGTCACTTATTATGATTCAAAATAGTTGCTTCATGAATGTTTTTAAGGGTGAAGAGTGCTGCCTGAATGGGCCATTAATTGAAGTTATAGAATTCTCTTTAAAGGCTTAAAAAAATAGAATAGGCACTCTTTCTAAAAGAATTTGTGAAAAATTCTGCCAAGGGCTTGTTCTCTTTATTTCTTTTGTTTCTGTGACTTGAGGATGTAGAAGTATGAAAAGATTATAGGTAATTATTTAGAATGGCTTATTATAGATCCCCTGAAAGCTGAAATTATGCATTAAATAATATTCAAGGACTTTCTTATTTTGAGTGTGTCAAATATTTTATTAAATGTATTAGATTGGAGACATGACTGTGAGGATTACATATTTATTCTGGTTAATGGCTTGACAGAGGTTATTGGGTAGTGACTGAATTCTTTAAATGGCAGAGGAAGAATGAATATGACAGAGACTGCAAAGACATATAAACGTAGCCTCCCCTTCTCCCTTTTCTCCTTCATTATTTAATAGATATTTCTTAGTGCCAGTTATGTGCCCAGCACAGTGGTAGACCCCAAGGAGACAAGGGTAAGCAAAATCAGGTATAGTCCTTGCCCTGAAGAAGTTTAACATCTAATAGAGGAGAAGGCCATTATATATAATCACACAAGTAAGTTTTTAGGTACAAACAGATAACTGCTATGAAAGAATAAAGTACTTGCATAACACAAAATGGAGAGGAGATGAATGACCTGGTCTAAGGGATGCCCAGAAAGCTTTCTTAAGGAAGAAACATTTAATTGTGAACTATAGGATGAATAAGAGTTAATGAGGCAAAGATTTGAGCATGAGGCAGCCTCTAGGCAAACGGAGCAGCAGGGGTAAAGAGGTCAGCGTGTGGCAAAGGACCAGGAGGAGGCCAGTGTGGCAGTGAGGGGAGAGTGGTCCAGGGTATAACTGAAGATGTAATCAGATAGGCCAGATAGGGACTTAAAGGGCTATTGTCTTTATCCTGTAGGTATTAGGGTGCCTTTTATGAGAACATAATGAGGAGATGAAAAAGAGAAGCGTTCAGAGAGAGAAAGAGAGAGGGAGACAGACACAGAGACAGATATTGTGTGTGTGTGTGTGTGTGTGTGTGTTTTAAAAATGGAATGTTGACTACCAATGGGAGAAAAGCTTAGAGGCTGGTAAGAGAATATGTCTGTAGACAAGCTGGAGGCTCTTATCACAGTTCAGACTGAAGATCTTGAATGCTGGAGCTTGGAAAGTGGTAGGTGATACAGGTGCAAAATCAGAGAAGTAGATTAATTCAGAAGCTGTCTCTCAAGTAAAATCCTGGGAGTTGATGATAGATTCCATATGGGAGTAGGTAAGAGAGTGAATATCAAGGATGAGCCCTAATTTCTGCAACTAATGGATGAGAGGTAGTCCCTTAACTATTATGGTGATCCCTGGGAGGAAACCAGGCTTTTGGGGGCAGAGATAATGAGTTTTGTTGGGATAATTTGAAATGCCTTTGAGTCTTGATATTTAGATACCAATAAGTGTTACTGGTTGGAGCTTAGAAGAGAAACCTAGACCGCAGCTACAGATTTTATACGTACAGAGGGTCATTTTACTACAGACAGGGGTGAAATTGTCTAGAAAGAGACTGTGTAGTATGTATGAGAGAAGGGGGCCTTGAACCAAGTTTTGCTGAATTCCACTTTTTAAAGAGAATATATGACAAAGGAGTCAGGAAAGATGGAAATCTGTAGCTAACATATGCTGAATGTTTATTATGTCCAAGGTCCTATTCTAGTCCTTTACTTTATCTCCTTTAATCCTCAAAGCTCTGTACGTTGCTGGAAAAATTCACCCCTCCCTCCCTAGTCCCTGAGCACTCTTAAGTTTCATCAAAACGATTACCTTTGGAAATCATGGTCTTTGGAGATTATTTGTATTAATTCATCACTCTCTTCATCCCTGTTTAATCATCCTAAGAAGACCAGGCCCCCTGGGGATAAAGAGACGCTCTTCCCCATGTGGTCTATGCATGCTCTAGACCATATGAGCCCTAATTTCCAGACCAGATGCTCAATTCACACCTCCCCCAACTCCCCTTCCATAGTGCCCTGTGTATTGTATCTCGAACGTTTGTCAGAATCTTCCCTTCATCTCAGTGCTCTGGAACTCAGCACTCTCCTGAGGACACTGCCTCTCATGCAGCCCTCTCTGGCTGCTCTGTCTCTTACTGGTTCCTCTTTATATTCCCAGATCTCTAAATGTTAGGAATGCTCACTCTTGCATTTAGTCATGGAACTTTTCTTTGTCTACACTTACTTTTTAAATAATCTTATTCAGTTTCCTTCCTTTGGGATATTTTTTCTTTTTTTTTTTTTTAATAGTTTGCTGTATGGAAGAGAATTCTGTAATCAGTACTAGTTAAAAATCCTGTTCCCCAGAGTAGATAGAGATTTAGGGAGTATTTTTTCCCCCCTTATAAATTCTCTGTCTAATATTATCTTGAACAAATATGAATGTCTGTTTTCTGAGAAAGTACTCTCTGCACACATATATGTAGATTTGAGTCCCTACATGTCCTGCTCTGAATGTCTGATGATCTATTTGCTGCCTTGTCATTCTAATCAGATTGCGAGGAATTGAATAGGGTATATCTCCAAGGGTTAAGATAAATAATCAGTGATGTTCAGGACACTTTAGTTTATGATTTTGGTTGGACTATAGAATCACTTAAACTTGAGACATGTGATTCATCTGAGGGGTTTGCTCTTTACTGAATGTATATAACTATAAAACTTCATGAAAAATGTTTGGTCAGTTTTAAAATGCAAGTTTATTAATAACAATCTTCTTTGATCTTTATTATATAATATTTACTAAACTGAAATAGTACTTAAATTAATTACCATAAATAAACATTATCAATAGTTTTTGATATTTAAGAGTAAGGATATGGGATTTTCCATTTCAACCTATTGGCTAAAATTTTAGAAGAGACTCATGGTTTCTGGTTCTACATGTTATTTTAATGCCCAGTAAAACTTATTTGATATCTTCAGATTCCAGTGTGTTTTTCCAAGTACTGGAATTTGTACGTTTCTCCATGATTTCCTACTTTTCTTCCCAGTTTTAAGTCTGAAGATTGCTTAATGGTATACACAGAGTAGTAAGCCCCCTTCCCCTCCTAATTTCTGCAGATATAAATATATACCATTGCTTTGAACTATTAAGAGTATGCTTTCCTACTAACATTTCAGAAAGCATTGGCAGAATATACTCTAAGATCATAAATTTGTTAATATCCTTTGGACACCTTTAAGAATTTATCAGGTGGAAATAAATAAAATGATGAATGCTGTCTCTAATTAATATTCACAAGTTAAATAGAATACAAAAATAAACATCCAATGTAGGGGAATAACTAAATATATTTTAAAGATCAACTCTGTAGATTAGTATCTGTATATTAAAATTATAAATCTGAATGCTATATAGCAAAATATAAAGCTATATATATATATAATGTATACTATAAATATAACATTAAGCTTTTTTTGTTTTGTTTTGTTTTTTTTTTTATGTTTTTTTAAACATCTTTATTGGAGTATAATTGCTTTACAATGGTGTGTTAGTTTCTGCTTTATAACAAAGTGAGTCAGTTATACATATACTTATGTTCCCATATCTCTTCCCTCTTGCATCTCCCTCCCTCCCACCCTCCCTATCCCACCCCTCTAGGTGGTCACAAAGCACCGAGCTGATCTCCCTGTGCTATGCGGTTGCTTCCCACTAGCTAGCTATTTTACATTTGGTAGTGTATATATGTCTATGCCACTCTCTCGCATTAAGCTTTTTAATTAAGATTTTTTGTATTTAGACTGTGTCGATTATGAATTCATATGAATGGTGACTGGAAAGGAAAATATAAAAATGAAACATTTAGTGGTGGGATTATGAGTCTTTTTCACTTTAAAAATATCCTACCGGGCTTCCCTGGTGGCGCAGTGGTTGAGAATCTGCCTGCCAATGCAGGGGACACGGGTTCGAGCCCTGGTCTGGGAAGATCCCACATGCCGCGGAGCAGCTAGGCCCGTGAGCCACAACCACTGAGCCTGCGCATCTGGAGCCTGTGCTCCGCAACAAGAGAGGCCACCACAGTGAGAGGCCCACGCACCGCGATGAAGAGTGGCCCCCGCTCGCCGCAACTAGAGAAAGCCCTCGCACAGAAACGAAGACCCAACACAGCGAAAAATAAATAAATAAATAAAATTAAGAAGAATGCAGCCTATCAGCCAAAAGCTGTTAAAAAAAAAATATCCTACCATGCTATCCAATAAATAAATATTAAGATGAATACAAAAGAGTTCAAAATTCATTTGGGTTTTATCATCCAGTGATTTTTTTTTTTTTTTTAAGTGGATTGTGGGTACACTGTCAGGCTGACTTGCACCTTCCACAGTATTTAAAAATTTTTATTTATATCTAGTTATTTCAGAAATTGAATCATATTTAGTTACTGCAGCAATCACAATGGAACTTTGAGAGGTGGGAGGGTTTTGCTGGGGGGAGCTGGTGAGGTGACATTCACTTTTCATTCTCGCTGCCTTTTCTCTCCTTCCTCTAGTCCACATACTTCTTGTTGGCCAAGCTGTGTCTGCTCTTTACTGCTGGAATTCAGAGCTGAATCAATTCTCTTTTCTTCTGGAAGCACCATCTGCTCATGATGCAGCCTCTGTTACAGTAAAGTCCCTTAATGCAAGCAAGCATTTAATTGCTCTTGCGGGAGCCTTCCACTCACACACATATGAACTGGCCTATGTCTCGAGCCAGTCTGACTTCATTCCTAGGTAGGTTCAACATTTTATGCTGAATGTCTTTGTCTCACCATAATTTTATATGGTACCTACCTTCTAAGTCTTTATCTAGTGATGGAAGAATATACAAAATATAAGAGCTATGAATAAGCCAGAAGTTTGGTTATTATCCATATTTCTAATATCTATTCTACCAAGTTAATTAGTCGTATATGAACATTTTGGATTAAAATTTTACTTATGAAATGTGATTTCTGCAAACTTTTAATACTAATCAGTATTATGAGAATTTTATGATTAATCTACCATTTATATGTCTTTAATTTGTTGTAGTTGACTTATTTTATATATACTTCTTATGCTAGTTCAGGTGAATTGATATTTGAGCCTGGAGACAAAGAAGCTATAATAGCGGTAAATATCCTTGATGATACAGTTCCAGAGGAAGATGAATACTTCAGAGTTCAGCTTAAAAATCCCAAAGGAGGAGCAGAGATTGGTATTAATGGTTATGTAAAAATAACTATTCTGTCTAATGATGATGCCTATGGAGTTGTTGGATTTGCTCAGGTAAAAATTCCACACTTAGACGTCAAATGATTTATTCATTGTATTTATTTATTAGTTTCTGTCAGCACTCAGTGAGTCATACTTTGAGTGTCTTAAGCCTCTCTTCTTTTCCTTTCCCTGCTTCATCCCCAACTCTGCATTATAAGGTGAATTCTACTGATGATTGAAATTTACAGACTTGCACAATGGACCCTTGAGTCAACTTGTCTTAACGTTTTTTTTGGTACTGATTCCTTTCCTAAGATTGAATTTGAAATGTTACCAGTTGGCCTTGGTCCAGGAGTTTGGCTCTGCTCTTACCCTTGTTTCCAGAGGGTAATGGTGAAGCAGATTCCAAATACACACTATGCACTGTGTCTTGTCACACACATCACCTACAAATACATTACTGTCCTTTTACGCCTTGTTACTTCTGTGTATTAAGAGAAAGAGAGAGAAGGATGTTTGTAACTGTATGTGCACTGTACACATGGAGATGCTTTCTCCTGAGGAAAGAGAGCTATCCAGTTATTCCAGTTTGACTTCCGTACCCAGAATTCATATTCCTTTACCAATGAGCAAAAGGACAACCTTCATATTGCATCATTTAGTCCTATTTGCAAAATGTATCACGATTTCTTAGTTAGAGTTACAGCTGCAGGTATCTTGTGTTTTTCTCCGAAATATTCTGCAAATAAGGAAAACTGAACTGAAACTGGCTTAAAACACCTAGGGCGTGTCCACAGAGAAGGTGGGCTTGGGGTTGACTGGATACTCTGCTGTGTCACTATGGCTCAGATTCTTTTCATCTGTCTATTTTGCCAGCAGAAAGCTAACCTTTCGTTTTGTTGTTTGAAAGCTGATGCTATCATTAGGGCTACTGCTTTCTTGTTCATGTCCATTTGCAGAGAGAGAGATGCTTTATGTGGCTCTCTGTGTAAGGAAGAAGTTTCCCAAAAGCCTCTTCTTATGTCTCATTGGCCGGAACTGGGTAACAAGCCCACTTACTCAGTTATTTATTCATTCATGTAGCAGGTATTTAATAAACACCTTCCATGTACTAGATGCTGTTTCAGATACTAGAGATATGTTAGAAAATAAAACAGTAAAAATCTCCGTCCTCCTGGTCCTTAGATTCTAGAGAGGACAAGGGGAGACAGACAATAAGCGAAGACAAAAGAAACATCTGTACCATAGCTGATGTTAATAAGTGCCATGGAGAAACATTAGACAGGGAAGGCAGATGGGGAGTGAGGGAGGAGGTGGAGGTTGTGTGCTGGGAAATCAAAAAAATCAGGGAGGGCTGCGCTGAGCAAGTGACATAGGGCAAAGGCCTGGAGGAGATGAGGGAGGGAGTTCTGTGCATATCTCGGGGGAGAACATTCAAGGCAGGGGCACCCATCAGCAAGGGCAGAGGCCCGGACGTGAAGCCTTGCTCCTCTGGTGCAGCGAGAAGGCCACTGTGGCTGAAGCCAGTTACTAGGGGAGATGAAGGGCCAGGGCCCCGTGTCGGGGTCCCCACCAGCACCCACAGTTGCAGCGACTTGCTAGGACGACTCACAGGATCAGCATTTAGTCTTTCTCATGTCTCTGATTTATTGGAGTGAAAGGTTACAAAGCAAAATCAGCCAAGGGAAAAGGCTCATGGGTGAACTCCAGAGGAAACCAGGTGCCTTCTCTCCCAGTGGAGTCACACAGGACACACATCAATTCCCCCAGCGTCAAGTTGAGTTGTGATAACGCGTGTGAGTGTTGCTGACCAGGGAAGCTTATTAGAGACTCAGCGCTCAAGGTTTTAACTGGGGGCTGATCACATAGACACCCTGTACCTGGCATAGAACAAAATTCCAGAGTCCCAGAAGGAAAAGGAGTGTTCAGTATCAACCACATTGTGTGTACAAACAGTTCAGGCACAAGAAGCTGGTTATCAGTTCTGTGGATGGTGAGAACCCTCCCGATATCCAGGTTCCCAGACATCAGCCAAGAAGGAACCCCGTAGACCTTTTGAAGGATAGCGGTCAAGCCTGCTACCTTAACTCTTTCCTGCACGAGCCCCTTAGTATTTTCATGAATTTGGCCTCTGAGGGAAACTGGGAGCTTTTGGAGGACTGGGGTAAAAGAGAAATTTGATCCAACTTGCACTTTTAAAGGACATTCTGTTCATAGAATTGAGACTAGATTGTAAGTGGGCAAGGACAGAAATAGACTAGGAGACTATTGCAGTAATTCAGCAGCAAATGATAGAGCTATGGGGAGCAGGAATGTGCCTTTCACCAAGACACAACCACTGTAAGAGGAGCAGCTTGGGGGGATAAGATTGGACTTACTAATACCCTGAGTCAATTCCTTGCAAGGATCGTAGGGTCACCCTGTTACCTGCTCTGTCCCGTCTCTGGAGCCAAAGGCAGGTCAGCTTCCTCTGAGGCACCTCTGCCCAATAGAAATATAATATGAGCCCCTGGGTAATTCTGAGTTTTCTAGAAGCCCCATTAAAAAAGTAAAAAGAAACAGGTGAAGTCAGTTTTCATGTTATATTTCATTTAACCCAATATATTTGAAATATTGTTTCAACATGTAATCAACATAAAATTACTTATGAAATATTTCACATCCTTTTTTTCCCATATTTTGTCTTCAAATCCAGTATGCATTTTTACACTTAAAGACTAGCCACATTTCAAGTGCTCAGTAGCCACATGTGGCCAGGAGCTGCTGTGTAGGACAGAGTAGCTCTAAGATGTGAGCTGCGTGGTTAGGATTAGAAAGAAAGAAGACAACTTCTCTCCCCACCAGGTATTCACATGACTTGTTTCCTCACTGCTGAAATGCCATCTTACACAAAGGCCTTTTCTTGCTGATAATTGTGACTCCCACCATCATTCTTCATTACACCTTAATCTTCCTTATGGCACTTACAATGGCCTGATTTGTCTATTGCCAGTTTCTTTTTACTAGAATTAAAGAATATGAGAGCTGGCATACTGCTTTCCTCGCAGCTTTCCCTGAACCAGGCAAGTGCCTGGCACTCTGTAGGTGCTTCCTGTGAGCCTGTCATTATGCAGGGGAGGAAACAGAAGACTCACGGGGCCTTCTCAGGATCTCATACAACTATGGAGGGCAGAGCTGGGGCTCCTGGGGCAGAACCCAAATGCTGTGCAGCTCAGCCTCATCTTCTCACCGGGAGCTGTGCCGCAGGTGGGGAGTACATTCTGTTCCTCAGCTGTTTAAGCACAGATCGCGCTTTATGAAGCCTGTTTCACAACTGTTCTAGACACACGAAGTCACCATGGTCTGATCCTTGCCAATAGATAGTATCCTAGGTTTCTTCAATCCGCTTAGGAAAATTCCTCAGTACAGGCCTCTCGTGTCTGGACAGCCTGGTTCCAAGATGAGACTTAGTAGATGTTGAGAATTTCTTGAATATTTTCTGGCTGTATTAATCCTCATTTTACTAATCCTTGTTAACAGATGGCATGAAGCCTGAGAGAGGCTTCTCTTTTTAAAAAGCATTTTCTTTCTTTTTTTTTTTAAAAGGCATTGTCTTTTGTGAACAAATTATATGCATCTTTTAAAATCAAAGCACTTTCTGTAGGAATGTGTGATTGCCTTGAGCAAGATTTTACTACTATGTAACATCTGTAACAATGTGTTAAAATGCTGTGTAAAACACTATAGGATTGGATATCTACTCAAGTTAGCATTCTAACTGGAAGCTTACATAAGCTTAAATGAAATTTCTTAATTTCATTTAAGAAGTTAATGGGGGGGGTCTTTTTTTAGATTAAGTAAAAGTAAGTAAAAAGACGAGAACCATCTTACTGGAAAGATTTAAAAAAATCTTTATACTCTGTGTTCTTGCTGTATTGCCTACGGAGAAACAAAGGTTATTGTAAGAAGGGATTTTTTGGAGTATTAATTTTGAGGAAGCGTTCATTAAATGGCTGGCAAGAGAAGTTGCAGGCCTTGGGCAAAGAATGTTATAGTCACACAGAGGCAGCAATCAGTTTGGAACAAAGGAAAGAGGCTCAGAAGTATAGGTGAGAAGAAGAGAGTAAGAGATTCTTACATGAGGGAAAAGGATCGTTCTGGCAGGAAAAACAGTGGTAAAGACCATGAGCTAAGAATGAAACATCATCCATGGAAACATCACAGCCTATAGAAACGTTTCAGAGGATATGAATTTAAGGATAAGAGACTTTTGTAAATGATCAGTAAGAGCTCACTGCTTCTCATGATGTCATTACATTTGGGTGGGTCCTTGGGGACCATGTAGACCAAACACTTATTTTACAAACAGGAAACAAAGACCTAGAGGGATTGCCAGAGCTTAACATAGGGGAGGAAGAAGATTTCTCTGTTCTTCTAACTCTCTCTATGACACTTCTGTTGTATAAGCTATTTACATGCTATGTATACTCCTTTTAAAAATGTGTATGCTTTCTGAGTATAAAAATAGTATGTTTATTGAAGAAAATTTGAAAAATATAGAACCTGGAAAAAAATCCTATAAAAATTAACCTTTTCATTTACTTTAACTTAGTCTTTTACTTATTCAGACATGCATGTTTTAAAGTAAAATCTTGGTCATCCTATATTACTGTTTTTTAAATATTGTTTTTTTACATAATATGTCATGTTGCTTAGTACTGTGAAGTTTGCAAATGCATAATAGCATGACCTAAAAGTCTGCTTAGATGATTTCAAATAACCCCTTATGACTTCCTGTGTATTTTTCAGAATTCATTATATAAACAGGTGGAGGAAATGGAGCAAGATAGCCTAGTAACCTTGAACGTTGAACGCTTAAAAGGAACATATGGTCGTATAACTGTAGCGTGGGAAGCTGACAGAAGTATTAGTGATATATTTCCTACCTCAGGAGTGGTATGTAATTTACGAAATTATAGGAGAGTCACTTTTAAATTATGGTTACTATTGATGCATGAGACCAAACCCTGTCTTGTGGGTGAAGTGTTTGAGTTTGACCATGTCAGCATTGGATTCCTCCTAATCACCATAGAGAGGGATACAAGTTAAGGTTAGTTTTATTGTTGTGATTTTTCTTTTTTCCCTATAATACCAAAATTGTCTGTAAAAACATCATCCCTTTTGAGATTCAATACACTGGTTGGCCAAATTATGGATGTATTACACTGTCAGAAAGATAAAACTAATCCAGCTGGGGCTGGAAATGTGGTTTCGAGATTTGGGTAGAATAGAAGCAGTAAATAGGGAACAAGTCCAGTGAAATAACCAGAAGTATGGAAAAGTAGACCAGAGTTGCTGAGTGATGTAGGTTGAGTTTCCTATAAATAGACTCTGAGATTGAGAGTTGTGGGCCAAATGTTCATTGGGAAGAGCACGTATAAGGAAGTGAGGAAGGCAGTCATGTGCAGAGGGAGAAGTTGATCCACAGGGACAGTTGTCCCTGAGGTTGAGTTTTGGAGCTGAGCTTGTCCTTTGGACTTGTTTCCAGTTGGGGCGAGAGGATATAATGTTGCATCCTGTTTTAGCTGTCCTTGACCTCTGGTCATCTTTTGGTTGAGGCATAACCTGGGGTGAAATAGTTTGCTGCAGCTAAGGACAGTTCCCAGTGAGAAATACAGAAGCTGTTATTCCCAGCAGCTGGGGGATGCGTGCATCAGTCCCACAAAGGGATCTGGACAGAGGATCACATTATCTACTGTTGGAGGGTAGAAGACAATTGTGACACAGGTTCAAGAATGGACTCAGAATGGGCCAGAGAAGTAAATGACTAACAAAGTGAGGATTCAAGGGGACTTTAGTTCCTAACTGGAAGATGGGTTCCTTGACTTGTCTTGGGTTTCATAGATTAATCTGTATATTTGGCCGAAATGCTTCTCTGAAGAGTGCTTTTAAAAGACCCCTCGTGGAATTGTCTCTAAAAAGGATGGGTGTATATTATGGTTCATCATTTCTTGGTTTCTGTATCATTTGAAAGGTGATTGAAGCTTCAGTGTCTTAAGAATATTATGGCAAATTTTCTTGCAGTGAATATTTACTTTATTCAAGCTACCAAAACTGTAAGTTCTATCTCTCAGGTGCTGTGTGTTCTGAATTATAATATGTTTCCCCAATTAATATTTCTTATATAAGCATGATTAAAATTATTTCTAATTTAAATACACAATAGTATCTTAGGTATGGACTGTATTTTTTAAAAATGTATTTATTTATTTTATTTTATTTATTTTTGGCTACATTGGGTCTTTGTTGCTGTGCACGGGCTTTCTCTAGTTGTGGCGAGCAGGGGCTACTCTTCGTTGCAGTGTGCGGGCTTCTCATTGTGGTGGCTTCTCTTGTTGCAGAGCATGGGCTCTTGGCATGAGGGCTTCAGTAGTTGTGGCGCACAGGCTCAGTAGTTGTGGCTTGTGGACTCTAGAGCGCAGACTCAGTAGTTGTGGCACACGGGCTTAGTTGCTCTGCGGCATGTGGGATCTTCCCAGACCAGGGCTCGAACCCATGTCCCCGCATTGGCAGGCAGATTCTTAACCACTGCGCCCCCAGGGAAGCCCTGGACTGTATTTTGGAAGAGAATTATCTTATCCAAAGGTCAGTAAGTTCTGTAAAGGGCCAGATAGTAAATATTTTAGACGTTGAGGGCTATATGTTCTCTTTCCCAGCTATCAGCTTTGCCCTTGTAGCACAAGGGAAGCAATAGACAGTATGTTATCAAATGACCTTTTCTGTTTTCCAATAAAACTTAATTTATAAAAAATGGATTTGACCAAAGGGCAGTAGTTTTCTGACTCCTGATTTTATTAATAAAGCTCTTGAGTTTACATCCTGAAGTGCCTTCTCTAGGTAGAGAGATGAGTGTCAGCAAAATAGGCCTGTAATGCTAGTTTGAATTGTTGTAAATAGTTTGTATCCCTATTACTAGAGAATAAAGTCTGAGATGGGGAAAAAAGGGAAATGACATTCAAGAAGCAGACAGAAGCCCTATCAGAAAGGACTTCAGATGCTTTTAGCAAATTTAGGTTTGACTCTTCAGACAGTGGAGACACAGGAGGAGAGAGAGACTCTGATTTGTATCTCTGCCTATCTTTCTCTCTCTATTTCTATTTTGATTGATTCATTGTTAAATAATACATCTATTCAGAGTTTAGGTGAGGGAAGTAGCACTCCTAGCAAAAGTTCTGTAGAGAAAAATGTTTAAACTATATGCCACCTGCTTTTATGTTTTTAGATTTTTATATATGGTATCCAGGACTTAAATTTCCAGAAAGAGTATGTACTCAATATTTTATTAAGAAGGTAGGTTTCAGGATAGGACAGTTTGGCTATATGTTTTATTAGCTAAGTTTTAGCAGTGGTTTACTCTTTCTTTTTCCTAACAATCTTCTACTTCTCATGTGAAAGGCATTTGATTGATTTGTAGGATCATATTATGTCGCTTAAATACCTCATTATTTAAGATATGGTCGATATTAAAAGATAATCTAACCTTTTGATATTCTTACTGTACAGTGATAAGTAGAATATAAATAAAATCTTCTTTCTTTAAAATTTTAGATTTCATTTTCTGAAGGCCAGGCACTGTCTACAATTACTCTGACTGTTCTTGCTGATGACCTACCAGAGTTGTCAGAGATTGTGATTGTAACACTCATCCGTATTATCACAGAAGGGGTTGAGGACCCATCAAAAGGTGCTACTGTTGATCAGAAAAGAAACAAGTCTGTGATAACCACTCTGCCCAATGACTCGCCCTATGGCTTGGTGGGCTGGCATGCTGAGTTTCTCTTCGTTAGAGTGGCAGAGCCTAAAGGTAAATCCTGTTAAATATTTTCCAGGTTCTAGTAAGTTTTATTGGATGACTTAATTCTAATATTTACTAGGGATGTAAGTTTCTTTTTACATGATATTTTCCAGTTTGACAGGTCATACTCAATCCTTTTTTACTTTTTGTTTGTCTTTATTAAATTTCCTGATCATGTCATTACACAGTGATATGGCTATATGAAATACTTTTACTTTTTGAGACATTGCTGTCATAATAGAAATAATAATATTTTAGTAAATCATTGTACTAGAAGTGTTTGGTTTTTATTTTACTTTCTCTTTGTCATTTTTGATATATCTGTTCTCTTTCCCCACTCAGATTTCTCCGCTATAGATTTTCAATAATTATAGAAAACAATGAGCAGCACAGAGAAATGCATGTGGTACTCGAGGTGTTAATTATTAAACCCAAAGCAGTAATTAGAATAATATTTTTTCTGTGAAGCGTAAGTGATCAGTGCCTCTTTTCCTGTTTCCTTTGAGCTTAGTGTTGACATCTTTGTCTAAATGACTATTCTTATCAACTGTAGAATAAATAGATTTTTATAGATAAAGGTCATTTGACTTATTTGAATAAAAGGTTATATATAATATATATGTATTAAGAATATGTGAAGGCGCTAAAATTTTCAGATAGGAACATGGACATCTTTCAAGGACCTTTTATTTAAAGAGTTGATGGAAAAAAATGGCATGTAATGATGCATCTAGGTCTTTATATATCTGTATATATCGGAATAGAAAGAACAATCTTAAAATAAAATGATCTGTTCATTTATCCATTCAACAATCATTTTTGAAGTACCTAGTAAGTACCAGAAATTGTGCTATGTGTTCTGGAAACAAAGACACGGTATTTGGTCATTAGAAATTCACAGACTGGTGGGGAAATTGACAAGCATTTTTTTCATTTATATAGCAAATTAAATTTTAAAAATCTAAGAAATGAAATAAAAAATACGTGCTGGGAAATACTTTGAACTTTGTGATAGCCACCTTTACTGTAAGAACGAAATTGCTCTTCTTCTAATGATTAGTTATTAAATGATGACTCTGTGTGCTTAATTTTGCATTTTCAAAGAATCTTCCTAGCATTTGTAATTAGCCCCTCTGCTCAACCAGCAGGTATGCACTTTCCTAAGATTTTCAGCAGTTTCTGTTAAAGTGCATGACATGTGCAACATAGGAGAGTGAATCAGAGTACCAAAAGTGAGGGTTTAGAACTGGGATATAATGCTAACAGCGTGTGGTGATTCTCAGCACAACTTTGGAGACAAGGTGGATAAAACACTAAATACTCCTTGGGAGTACACATTGTCTTTGTTTTACCTCTCTTTTTTACCTGTCTGAAAGGGGTAGTGCAGAGCATTCTATCCTAAGTGCTTGGAATAACATCAATAGCAAATAGAAAAGCTTACTTACTTAAGGCATGTCTGTTTCACAGAGAACATCACCACTCTTCAGTTACAAATTGTTCGAAATAAAGGACTGCTTGGAGACATAGCCATTCATTTGGTTGCTAAACCCAATTTCTTACTGCACGTCAGTAATCAAGCCACTGAGAATGAAGATTATGTGCTACAAGAAACAATGATAATAATGAAAGAAAACATAAAAGAAACTTATGTCAAAGTTGCCATTTTGCCGGTGAGTCTAAGGCTGCAATGAATGTGATGTAAAATAGAGGAAAATACTCTTGAAGATAAAAATGTGATGCTCTTAAAGGTAAAATCTTTAAAAAGGGTGCTTTTTAAATATAAAGATACAAGTACTCTAATGCTCCCACCCACCCTAATATTTAATAATGAATGACTATTTGATAACTGAAAGATAAAATAACAAGTGTATTAATTGTTTATATTTATTTTTGAACTGGAATATTGTTTGAATGAACTTTGAAGCATTGAATCTGGATTGATTATGTGTCTGGTTGGATCCTCTATTCTGTTGCTTTGTTAGTTGTTTTCAACTAATGATTGAATGAATAAAATACCCAAGTCAATATGGTTATTTTTATTATTGGTTTTATAGGACGATGTTTTCATTCCATGATACAATCACTTGAATTAAGATTAGTCTTCAGATGGGGTTTAGATCTGGTTTTAGTGCTCTCGCTCTCTTTCTCTCCTTTGTCTAAAGAGAATGTGTATATACATCTGTAGTGATGCCCAAGAAACTGAAATTTGTTAATAGTATTATCACTAATATATAATTAAATATTGTATTTATATATTATAGTCCTACATATAATATTAATTATCATATCCTATTAAATGAATATAATATTGTATAATAATATTAGTGTTATTAATAGTGGTAATAGTGGTATTAGTGGTATTAGGTAATAGTGGCTTCTGGAGAGGACATTCTGGAAAGATGTAAGGGATGGGGCAGAGCGGAGGTTTCCTTTCCTTTTCACTAGGTATTCTTTCTATCTTTTGAAATTTTTTATTACCTATTGAAAAATAAGGTAACAATTTTTAAAAAGTTAATTAAAATATAGGATTATAATTAGATTTACAAGTCCAGAGCTTTCACTTTTTGAGATGTATGTAGCATTTACCAGTTTCTCCTAAATTGAGGGGATGTTATATATGTAAAACATATTCAGTAGGATGGGGTCAGAATTGTAGGCTAGATACTTTTAAAAAATTATTTTACTTGCTCATGAGTATGTGGCTTCCATTGAAACATCACTGATAAGCTTGAATATCTCCTAAGATTCTGAAGTTGTCAGTGGGGATGTACTAAAATATAAAAAGGAATCTTTTTTTATATGTGTGGTAGAGCTGCCCATGCCTGTGGACAGTCATTCTTTACTGAAAAATATTGTCTTTCCAATGCAAATTCAATATATTTAAAAAAATAAAACACCGTCTCTCTCCCCTCCCCCTGTTCCTTACCCCCAGGATGATGCCGCCGAGCTGGAGGAAGGGTTTATTGTCAACATCACTGAGGTGTACCTGGTGAACTCTCACTTCTCTGCAGGACAGCCAAGTGTGCGGAGGCCTGGGATGGAAATAGTTGAGATAATGATTGAAGAAAATGATGATCCCAGAGGAATATTTAAGTTTCATGTTACCAGAGTGAGAGGAACTTTCACGTATTTATAGTAATAACAAAAGCTTGTACCTGCTGATTTGGCCAGTGTCATTTATTTTCTGAAAAATAATTGACTTTTCTTGTAGGTATTAACAAATACCCGTCTTAAAGTTTTTCTTATAGCCTAACTCTCAGTTCTCTTTGAGCTAGAACAAAGGATTAAGCAAGTTTATTTACATTGCATTTAAATGTAAGAGTTCTGAAGACCGAATATGCATACTTATAGTCAACTATTGATTTCTACTTTGAAGAGTGAAGTATAAGAACTAATAGTAGAAATAATAAATTTAGAACGTGATGACTTATATGAATTACTTTTGTCTTGCATTTTAACTTATATTCTTTATTAAAAGGATATTGGTGGAGTTATTACTGCCTATGAGGTACCTCCACCCCTGAACATTCTTCAAGTTCCTGTAATCCGGCTGGCTGGAAGCTTTGGGGCAGTAACTGTTTATTGGAAAGCAACACTGGACAGTGCTGGCCTGGAAGACTTTAAGCCATCTCACGGGATTCTTGAATTTGCAGATAGACAAGTATGCTAGTTATGGACATATTAACATTTTTTGGTTGTACTTGAAACATTTTATAGGCATCCACCAAATGAATGTGTAGTAGTGATTGCTGAATGTATTAAATTCTAAATTTCCATGTCAAGCCAACAGAGATATCATTAGTTAATGTATAATTTTTTAATGGACAGGGGAAGAGAATATAAATAGGCAAGAATCTTACCCTCTCTGAAATTCCCCACCTTACTCTATTTTAAATAGAAGTTATAAAATGATAATAACTGGCTAGGAAGTGTCTAAGAATGTATAAAATACTGCCTGATGAACTAGACTATTCCTATGAACTTCAGGTTCTTTTATTCTATTTATTTCTTAATGATTATAAATATAAAATTTTTTTAGGATTTGCAGTAAAAGTGTATGCATTTATTACTAAAGACATTTATTATTATGTACATTTATTATTACCCAAAGATTTTTTTTTACAATTAAAAAACACTAAAATGATAGAAAAGGAACAAAGTAGTTAAAACTGGAAAAAATTGAAAAACAGTATTCTAGATTTGGGCCAACCAATCTTAAAAATTATAAAATATTCCTTAAAAATTGTAAGCTTGTGAACTGGGCATTTTGCAATATGTAAGAATAAGGTGTTTTGATAAATTTTTAAATCAGTAAGTGGAAAAAGCATGTGAACAACCATGAAAATGTTAGTAACTTCAAATAGCAGTATCTATTTACATGCAGTCTGATTTTGCCTGCACAGATTTGCACAGTGGGCATCAACTTATTAGTTGCCGTTAGGGGGATAGTAATTACTGCTAAAAGATAAGCATACAGATCTAGATTTTCCTACATATAAAGGTCTATTGTTACTATTTGAAATCATGAGATTTTAACAAATTTAAGACTTTAAAACATTTCCTACTAAAAGGAGGGGAAATGCAGATTTTCATGTTAAAAGTAGAAACAAATAAATTGATTTTTCATTGAAGTAACCTTCCAACTTTATATTATCAGGACTTTATTCTTTTCATGAAGTTAAAGTCCCATCACTTAGCAGCACCCTTAGGATCATCATTATTCTTAAATTTAACATCCTGTAGGGAAAGTATTCTGTGTTCTACAGTACTGATTTGAGGTGCATTTTGACAAGCTTATATTTTAGCATTTGATTTTGTTCAGGTTTCTCTTTCTCTGAATGTGACGTCCAGATTTCTCACTTTTCTCTGTTATTATATTAAAGGTGGATTTAGGTAGGAAAACTTAATTTTTTGATAAATGTCTGTGTCATTTCCCTTTGGGATACAGAAAAATATTTTAAATATGGACATAGAGCTGGGATATTTTTATGACTAATAGTGAAATCACAAGCTGGACCAAAGTTTTACTCATTTATAAGTTATAAAAACTTTTAACATAGATCCAGACAGATGAATGAACTCCTGATCACAAAGTTCTAAAAACATGAAATTTGGGTTTTCTTCCTGCCTTTTTCCCTACATTACAAGAACAGTAATTTGAAACCGAAGGGATTTATTCTAGTTACAGAAGACAGTAATAATTTATATGGTACCATTTTATATCAGGTCGTATTAATGCTAAATATACTGAAATTTATGTTTGTGCAGTGGTTATTGGAGCCTGCATGACATTTTAAATATTTTTCTTCAAGAATAAGCCTTCAGGGCTTCCCTGGTGGTGCAGTGGTTGAGAATCTGCCTGCCAATGCAGGGGACATGGGTTCGAGCCCTGGTCTGGGAAGATCCCACATGTCGCGGAGCAACTAGGCCCGTGAGCCACAACTACTGAGCCTGTGCATCTGGAGCTCGTGCTCCGCAACAAGAGAGGCCGCGACAGTGAGAGGCCCGCGCACTGCGATGAAGAGTGGCCCCCGCTCGCCGCAACTAGAGAAAGCCCACGCACAGAAACGAAGACCCAACACAGCCAAAAATAAATAAATAAATAAAATTAAAAAAAAAAAAAAAGAAAGAAACAATTCTTAAAAAAAAAAAAAGAATAAGCCTTCATTGGTTTTTTGAATCTATAAATTATCCTATATTTTATTACATGTATAATTTCCTTTATCTTGGAAACAATAGACTGAAAAGTTTTGACTTTGAAATACTATAAATATATGACTTCTTTTTTTTTAAATTTTTAAATTTTTATAGAAAATTTTTGGCCACACTGCACGGCTTCTGGGATCTTAGTTCCCTGACCAAGGGTTGAACCCAGGCCCTCGGCAGTGAGAGCGCAGAGTCCTAACCCCTGGGCCGCCAGGGAATTCCCTAACTTTAAAATAGTATTATGAACACCACAGGCAAAAGTTCCTGCTTTTTTCTTTGGTACTATGTTTCTAAGTTTCAACTAAAAAGTTAAAATGTATGCGATCAAAAATTGCTATTACATTTTACCCTCTCTGCCTCTCTCCCTCCCTTTTTCCTTCTCTCCCTCCCTCTTCTCCTTCTTTCTTTCTTTTCTTTTATAGGTTATTGCAGTGATAGAAATCACCATAATTGATGATGCTGAATTTGAACTCGTGGAGATATTCAATATTTCCTTAATCAGGGTGGCTGGAGGTGGCAGACTTGGAGAAGATGTTGTGGTAACTGTTGTTATTCCACAGAATGATTCTCCATTTGGAGTGTTTGGATTTGAAGAAAAGACTGTAAGTGAAATGTATCAGGAAAGGGGGTGCCTTCCCCTAGGCTAATTTTTCGTGTAATTTATAGTAGAAAGGTCTTTTTCTTTTTAAAAAAAAAACTCTGCATTAGTCTTTACTTGCAGTTCTTTTCTCAAGACTCTTTTGAGTTGGCTGTTGAATTAGCGGCCAATCTGCAAACCTGTGCACACAGTTTGATAGTAGTGAGAGCTCTTAACATCAGGCAGTTACAAAGGGGTGTAATAGACTACGAGGTACTTTTTGTCTATACATGCTGTTCTGTACCGGCTCTGCTACCAGGCTGCCATCCTGATTACGAGGCAAAATTCTGTCATGCTCCAGTTTTACACCCCAGGAATGGATTTAGCTGAGGAGGGATTTATATTCCCCACCTTTCAGGCCCTCTATCTTGATTTATATTGAACAAAACACTACAGTCACCCCAGCTCCTGTGTTTCTCTGTGTTTCTTCTCTCTCTCCCCTCTTACTTCTCATTGGCTGCCTACTTCTAAGACCTGCAAGAGTGAGCCTAATTATTATTGGTTCAACCCCTGAGAGAGAAAAAGAAGCTTTGGCTAGTACAAAATTATCTCTCTAACTATACAATGAGGTGCTATAAACTATATCATAATTATTATGACATAGTGATTGTATCATCATCATTATGACTTTACCTTTCAAAGGAAATTTCAAGATGAAATAATCATACAAATATTTAGATAATTTCGATAGACACAGCAACTTTTTGGCTCCTTTGTCACCATTCCCTTTATTTAATCACTTATAGGTAATCAGTAATTCACCATAGATCATTTTAAATAATAGAAAATTGTTCTAATGCCTATTGTCTTTACTGTTCAGTGGATGCAAGGCTAGACCTGCAGCTTGGCTATCAGGGCTGGGCTTCCTAGATGCTCCAAAATTTAGATAAACCCTAATAATTGCCTAATTATTTGATCATTGAAATTTCAACTTCATAAGAAAATGGAAACTATAAAAGGAACAGAACCCTTCTACTGCTGTAGCCTATTTGAGACTCTTTCTTCCTTGAGAAAGGAATGAGCAGAAATAAGTGTTTGTAAAGAGTGGTAGATTCACAAAAGAGTAGCTGTGAATGTTTTCTAGGCAACCTAAAAAGTCTGGAAAATACAAGATGTATAAAGAAAAGAGTAAAAGTACCCATAATATTATTGCTCTAAGATAGATATCACTAGTATTTTGTCATATTTCCATCCAGGCCTTCTTTGCATATATGCAGAGAAATATTTTAATATATACGAGTATGAAATTTATTTTTAGAAAATGTATTAAATGTACTAAAAATGTATTCTCTATTACGTTCTGAGGTTAGATAAAAGGTTCAGGGTTTAAGTAGTCCAACCTCCAACTGATGAAATGTTATAATAATGTTTTTGCTTTTAACTTTGTCACACTTTTGGACTTAGCCATTGGATGGTATATTTACAGGTTTCTCTCACCTTTTGAGAAAATGAAAGAGTTATGCTACTATTCGTAAATAATTTCTGTTTATTCATTCTATCTTAACTACTGTCGTAAACCTTACCGCAATAACTTAGTGCATCCTTGATCTGGGAACTACTGTCTTATTGTAATAGCCTCAGATTTCCAACTTGTCTTATAGTCTAAAAGTAAGATTTAAGGTACCCAAACCCTTGTTGTGAGGAGTGAGTTGATACATGTAAAGCACATATAATTGGGCTTTACCCTCAATAGGTGTCAATTGCTGTTTTAATTGTTGATAATATTAGTAGTAGCTTGTGGCTCAGCCCTTTGTGGCTACTTTCCTTGTATCCTATCTTTCTTATAGCCAATAGCTCTTGATAACTTGGAGTTTATCTTTTAACCTGTATCTAAGATACACAATATTGTGCGCATAGTGAACATTCTGGTAGCATTATTTGGTGAGACAGATTATATTCAGAACTGAAGAACACTGAGAAAGGATTATTGCTATTAATCTGTCAAAATTAATAAGCTTCTCACAGGGCAATGTGCTGAGTATACCAAAACACTGGGAATCACAGAGACTCCTGGAAATATGCTTGTGAAACTGAAACTAGAATATTATTATCTATGGAAATGAAAAGGGCTTATATACGCAGTTTGTTTAAAATGGATTTTTTTTCTTTCTCACTTTGCTTTTTTCTTACTTGATATTTCTGGTGTCTGAGGAGTGCTTTGAACAGCACTGTGTGTGGAGTCAAAACATCTGAACTAAATCCCAGGCTCCTTTTCTCCAAATACATGTATATCTGTGCTCCTCAGCTTTCTTAGAGTTTTTGTGAGGCTTAAATAAGATAAAGTATGTGCAAGAACTGACACATAATAGAACCTCAGCAAATATCAGTTGGCTCCAAATCCCTACTCTTGGCACCAATGCAAAATCTCATGAAAAAAGAACCCAACAAGATTGAATTATACACTCGTTAAGTGTCTTTCTTGAAAATGGAAAGCATTGTGTTATATTTTTGTATTTACATAACAAGTGCGTAGTATAGGCTCAGTTTGGACTTTGCTTCACAGAGTCAATATGTGTAATTCATATTAGGTCTGTATTATGTGGGGAGCCTGACTGCCATAAAAAGAACCCCCAAAATCTCAGTTCCTTAATATAATAAGAGTTTATTTGTTCTTTATGCAAAAGTCCTACATCAGTGTTCCTAGTTGGAGTCTTATGGACACCTCTTCTCCAACTGGCATCTCAGGCACCAGGGTCTCTCCATCTGTGACTCTGTCCTCCTCTAGTCATCCAGCAAATGGAGGAAGAGGGAATGTGGAAGATTGTGTGGGAAGTTGATGGTCAGACTATGATTAGCATACTTCACTTCTGCCTGTATTCTTTTGGCCAGAATTCAGTCACAAGCTCCACCTAATTGCAAAAGGGGCTAGGAAATGCCAAGTAGCTGAGTGTCTAGGGAAAAAAGGGAATGGGATTTGGTGAAACATTTTTTTTCTGCCACATGATTGTAACATGCTGTGATTAGAGTTCTAAATTCAAAAATTGCAGTCATTGAGAAGAGAAATGAGATTCTGTTTGTTCTTCCTGCTGCTTTTTGCTCTTTTTTTTTTTTTTTTTTAACTTTACTGGATTTTCTTTTTTTCAGGTAATGGTTGATGAATCCCTTCTGTCTGATGACCCTGATTCGTATGTGACATTGACAGTTGTCCGGTCCCCAGGAGGAAAAGGAGCCATCCGACTTCAGTGGACCATAGATGAGATGGCTAAAGATGATCTCAGTCCTTTGAATGGGACACTTCATTTTGATGAGGTATAATCGTCATCAGGACTCCTGTAGTTTTTCTCTAACTTGTCTTTGTTTGATTTTCTGAATGTTTTGAAATCATATGCACCGTGGAGAAAAATCACAGACACACACACACACACACACACACACACACACATGCACACACACAACCCCCACCCCAAGATGTCTGAAATTTAATTCAGACACTACCTACATCCCACCCTTAAACTGCTCTTTTCTTGACATATCCTACCCTGATTGAGGGCAAAACCAGTCAACCAAGCCAGACATCTGGGTGTCATCCCCATCTCTACCCATTCTGTAACTCTTGCATATATTTGACAACTGAGTTTAGTCAGTTTTCCCTTTTAAATACCCTTTCTGTTCCTCCTACTCTGTCATGGCTGTGACAATCCGTGCCTCCATCATCTTTCCTTGGATGGTCTTTTAACTGATATTCCCACTCCAAGTCTTTTCCCTTTTCTGTCCAGTATCCGTGCCACTGAGTAGGGTTATTTTTCTATAAGGAAGATCTCGTTATGCCACCCCCTGCTTAAAATGATCCAGTGGCGGCGTCTTACCCACAGAACGTCAGGCTCTGAAATGTGGAACACAGAGCCTCTCGGAGGGAATCCTGGCTGTACCTTCCTCCCAGTTAATCTGAGCACAGAGTTTCACTGTGAATGCAGTGTAACCAGAACCAAGTAGCATTTATCTATCAACCTCTGAACTCTTTTTCCCTGGAAGGAGGGATGGACAGATGGAAGAGAATTGACAGGCTGATTCTTAAATCCATATGGAAATGCAAAAGACCAAGAATAGTCTCAGAAACTCACAAAGAAGAATGGAGGGTGCCCTTCCCTAACTAAACTTAAGATAATATGTAGCACAGGTAAATGTGACAGTATGATATTGGCTCTGGGATAGACAAATAGACCAAAGAGAAGAAACTGGAGAGTCCAGATTTATCAGTCTTTTATGGTTTTTGCTTTCATGTTTGCATAAATCTTTCCTAAATTAGTAAAAACTAAAGCAAAAGGAAATTAGTTAAAAACCAGAAAAACAGTAGAACTGATGAATAAGTTTTTTAAAAAGCAACAAAAAATAACCTCACAAAATAAGAACAAGCAAGAAAGAACCATTAAAAGTGAAAGTATAAAATTTTAAGAGATTACTTTGTACGTATCTAGACAAATGAATGTAAACATCTATATGAAGTTGACTCTAATAGGTAAATAGTAGTTATAGAAAGTCTAAGCAGATGAATTTCCATAAACGAAATAGAATTTAAAAAATTAAATAGGAGAGTAGAAGGTCCCCAAGGTGGATTTCTAAAAGAAATGTGACCAGATGATCCCAATGAAACATGGTCAATCTATTTTTTTTTTGAGTCTATTGACCTTTTATCAGAGCTTTCAACACCAAACAACACAAAAGCAAATACTTTTTTTTCATTCAGTTTTCTAATAGGTGATGAATAAATTAATCGGTGATGCCCTCTGGCAATCCATTTGCCACTTAGATATTCTGCCACCATTTTTGAGGTGTTGGTTACTCTAATGGAATTAAAGATCTCAAGCCAGATGGCACAGTTATTTCATCCACTCATTTCTTAGGTTCTGATATGCAATAGCTCAAGAAACATCTCGGTTGCATGCCCTAAACCTCTATAAACTTCTCATTTGGCATGAGAAGAATTTAGAAATTACTTTGAAATTTCTTTAAAGATTTTCCATAGTAATAATGAGCAGTCATTTCCCAGTTACTACATCTACTTCCCAGATGATTAGAAACATTTTCTGGTGTTGAGCAGGATATCCGTACCAAAATGGCAAATAGTCTGATCTTTTACCCCAGGGAATAAGGCCATCCTTGTTCAGAGTACTGCATCAGGAGGGGTGAGTTTGTGGGTCACCCTGGACTTGACCCATCTCCATCTTGTTCTTTGCTTGCCAACCTGGTGCGTTCCATGTACCTCTGCATAATAGCTTTATTGTTCTTGTATACTCAGCTACTGGCATATCTATGTCTCCATTCTAACAAATGGCTTTGTAGCTAAGCACATAGTTCAGAGCCGCTAATTGACAATGTGCAGAGAGTAAAAGGGATGGGAGTGATTCATTGCATCCCAGGAATTATAGATTTTCCATGAGTGCATTTAATAAGGTCTGAGGCAGGAAGTATACATTTTCCTAGCAACTCTTATAAAATTTTTAAGAAGTACAGTTACTGTAAAATAGAAAAAAAGGACTCTTACGAAGAGAGGACAGCTTGAGTGAAGAGATTAGAATAATGCTTTTAATAATAAAAATCTCAAAGAAAAGATGCGATTGCGGAACTAAGATGTACATAAGAAGCAATAAACAGCAGAATTCAAACTGTAGAAAATTAATCGGTGATGCATAGGGCAAATTCGAGTTTTTTTTATCAGCATACGGAGGAGGCGGTAAAGATAAAAGTGATTTCTGTCACGGTTATGTCTCGAAGTATTAAGCTGGTTGTCTTCTATATATTTGCTTTTCCTATTCTTTCTCTTCCAGCCTACACTGAAAACTTAGCACATGTTCCAAGAAATTACTGAGCTAAGTTTAAGCCAAGAGAGGGAAGGAATAATAGTGAAAATGCTTGAGATCAACACCTATGGAAGGAATGGGAAGGAAGCAGGAGTGGGTAGAGGGCAAGGAGTAAAAATGGGTAGTAGAAAGATAACCTTTATAAGTATTAAACCTATGACATTCATCTATTTACATCATGCTGTGACCATTTAATTCTAAGTGATCGAACTTTCAATGGTTGAAAATTTTCAGGAAATTTAAAAGTTGTGTTAACATTTCCCCCCTTTTTCCTATTACGAACCTTAATCGGATTTATGCTCAGAGCTAATTTTTACATAGTAATTCTCTCTAGCAGAAACCCATAATTCCAGGGCACAGAAAGGACACACTTTAAAAAATGCTTATGCACATAAATGTTATTCTGCTAATGAGAACATTTGAAACTCAACTTTGGTCAATCTGGAAAATGTGTTATTCCTCCTCATTTGATGTAGACTGAGTCCCAGAAGACCATTGTGTTGCACACACTTCAAGATGCCATGTTGGAGGAGGACAGGAGTTTCACCATTCAGCTGGTACCAGTTGATGAGGTAGAAATATCTCCAATAAAAGGTAAGAGAAGTCGACATTTTTGGAAATTAAAAAGTAGATTTTTAGAAAAACGTAACCAGATAATCAATAGTTACAAAGATAGGTAGTATTTGTTTTTATAATTCCTAAAACGTTTTCTAAATCATAAAGATGTTATTTCCTACTTGTATAACAGCTAAAGACTTTTTAAAGCTAAAATTACCATACCCATTGTTGGTGAGGTCATACGCCAAAGACTTCATACTACTTAGCTGTGTGATTTTTAAAAAGATAAAGATGTTTGTTTTAGCAGTGTTTATAAAGTAAAATAGGAAAGCTTCTTAAATGATCCTACAGTAGGAGACTGGTTAAATGTAACAGAATACTATGCAACTATTCAAAAAATGTGGCAGAAAAAGCCTTACTTACATTAAAATTAAGAACACTTCATTACATGGATAATTGTTACATTAATAAAATAGGCTTTGTAACAACATGTTCATTGTAATCCCCTTTTTGTCATGTGCATGTCATAAACATGTTTGGAATTATTTGAAATGTTGATAGTGGTTTTTGATTACCTATATTTTCTACACCTACTTACAATGATCACATGTTACTTTTGTAATAAAATGTTATTTTAAAACTTAGCATCTTATTATGTCTCTTTCAGCCTATCTATTGCCTATTTTGATAAGAAAGTAATTACTTAGATTTTGACATTTCAGAAACAGGCATCATAATTCTCACTTGCCTATGGTCCATGTGAAAATTTGTTTCTTAGGTCTGGAGAGAAAGGATTACTGGAGCTAAGATGGTTTCATTATAGTACAAACAGTAATAACCATAAAAAATGGCCCAGCAACTTTGATATGAAAGCTTAGTTACTGTTGCATGTCCTTTTTTGCCATCAAGAACTTCATCCTATGCAAGGGTTCGTGGTCAAAGAAGCAGAATTCCGTGGCTAAGGAAATTTGCAGAATTGTAGAGAGTATTGTGTACTGTCACCTATGATATCACGTAGGGTAGTTATTCCTTTTGCATTTATATCTAGAGTACTTCCAGCAAGCATTTGAGGGATTCATATCTTTGCATTATATTCTTCCATAAGTTTTAAGTCAGCTCAGTTGTCTACATCGTGTTAAACGTCAGGGTTGATATTATATAGACTAATTAGATGCAAAAACAAGAATATAACAGTGGATCAAGGTAAATCATTTGTTAATATAAAAAATTCATAATATATTTCTAACTGTGACATACTTGCACTTGACAAACCACTCTTGATCCCATTAATCCATTGCCAAAGAAACTGATAGTATAGTAATCCAATCCTTTGTTTCATTAAACTCTAATGTGTGCTTCTGGAAACAATTTTATTTAAGTTACTGCTAAATTATGATATGAATACTCAAATTACTTGATATGGTTTTTATTTCCATTTTAGTAGGAATACTTGACACATTTTATAAACACTTACAAGCAAATGGTAGAGTCAGAAAATTAAAAATAAAAAAGGGCCCCCAAGAATTCTAGCTTTTGCTACATAGCTAATAGATACAGCCACATAGCCAATTTCAGTGAGCTACAAAATGGTTACTGTAGAAGTGGATTAATGCACATGGTAGAAGAGTACTTACTTATGATGGGAGTGATAGTGGAAGTACTGCGCACTTTATCCCTTTCATTAAAATGTGATCTTGGGCAAGTCATTTGCCTTAGTGTCTTCAATGCCTCTCTGTGCTTAAATATCTGCGCTGGTAAAATGAGGATAATATTAGTACCTAACTTATATGATTGTCATGAGGATTAACTCACAAGATTAGTATATGTAAAGCCCTTAGAACATTGCCAGGCATGTACTAAGTGAATCCATGTGTTTTCTACATAAGTGGTATATCATCTTCAACTCAGGTAGCGCATCAATAATCATTCGAGGAGATAAGGGAGTGTCAGGAGAAGTTGGGATAGCTCCATCATCTAGGCACGTCCTCATTGGGGAACCCTCAGCAAAATATAATGGTACTGCTATCATCAGGTAAGGGTTTCCTAATTTTTGTTTGCCTATGTTAGGGTTTTGAAGTTTTATTTAAATAATTAGCATTATTAATTAAATACATTGTTCTCAATACAGACATATTCTTCAGGCATTGTCTTTTTATATATTTGTAAAATCCTGTGGAGAGTAGAACATATTTTTGATAAAAACTGAAGGTATGTTTTGAGTTATCTTGACGTTAGATCATGAGAAGTTTTCTTTTTTTTTTTCAACAACTTTATTGGAGTATAATTGCTTTACGATGGTATGTTAGTTTCTGCTGTATAACAAAGTGAATCAACTTTACATATACATACATCCCCATATCTCCTCCCTCTTGTGTCTCTCTCCCACCCTCCCTATCCCACCCCTCTAGGTGGACACAAAGCACCGAGCTGATCTTCCTGTGCTATGTGGCTGCTTCCTACTAGCTATCTACTTTACATTTGGTAGTGTATATATGTCCATGCCACTCTCACACGTTGTTCCAGCTTACCCTTCCTCCTCCCCATGTCCTCAAGTCCCTTCTCTATGTCTGCGTCTTTATTCCTGTCCTACCCCTAGGTTCTTCAGAACCATTTTTTTTTTTTTTTAGATTCCGTATATATATATGTGTTAGCGTATGGTATTTGTTTTTCTCTTTCTGACTTACTTCACTCTGCATGACAGTCTCTAGGTGCATCCACCTCACTACAAATAACTCAATTTTGTTTCTTATTATGGCTGAGTAATATTCCATTGTATATATGTGCCACATCTTCTTTATCCATACATCTGTCGATGGACACTTAGGTTGCTTCCATGTCCTGGCTATTGTAAATAGAGCTGCAATGAACATTGTGGTGCACGACTCTTTTTGAAGTATGGTGTTCTCAGGGTACATGCCCAGTAGTGGGATTGCTGGGTCGTATGGTAGTTCTATTTTTAGTTTTTTAAGGAATTTCCATACTGTTCTCCATAGTGGCTGTATCAATTTACGTTCCCACCAACAGTGCAAGAGGGTTCCCTATTCTCCACACCCTCTCCAGCATTTATTGTTTGTAGATTTTTTGATGTTGGCCATTCTGACCAGTGTGAGATGATACTTCATTGTCGTTTTGATTTGCATTTCTCTAATGATTAGTGATGTTGAGCATCCTTTCATGTGTTTGTTGGCAATCTGTATATCTTATTTGGAGAAACGTCTGTTTAGGTCTTCTGCCCATTTTTGGATTGGGTTGTTTGTTTTTTTGATATAGAGCTGCATGAGCTACTTGTATATTTTGGAGATTAATCTTTTGTCCATTGCTTCGTTTGCAAATATTTTCTCACATTCTGAGGGTTGTCTTTTCGTCTAGTTTATGGTTTCCTTTGCTGTGCAAAATCTTTTAAGTTTCATTAGGTCCCATTTGTTTATTTTGTTTTTATTTCCATTTCTAGGAGGTGGGTCAAAAAGGATCTTGCTGTGATTTATGTCATGCAGTGTTCTGCCTGTGTTTTCCTCTAAGGGTTTTATAGTATCTGGCCTTACATTTAGGTCTTTAATCCATTTTGAGTTTATTTTTTTGTATGGTGCTAGGGAGTGTTCTAATTTCATTCTTTACATGTAGCTGTCCAATTTTCCCAGCACCACTTATTGAAGAGGCTGTCTTTTCTCCACTGTATATTCTTGCCTCCTTTATCGAAAATAAGGTGACCGTATGTGTGTGGTTTTATCTCTAGGCTTTCTATCCTGTACCATCAATCTATATTTCTGTTTTTGTGGCAGTACCATACTCTCTTGATTAGTGTAGCTTTGTAGTATAGTCTGAAGTCCAGGAGCCTGATTCCTCCAGCTCTGTTTTCTTTCACAAGATTGCTTTGGCTATTCGGGGTCTTTTGTGTTTCCATATCAATTCTAAGGTTTTTTGTTCTACTTCTGTAAAAAATGCCATTGGTAATTTGGTAGGGATTGCATTGAATCTGTAGATTGCTTTGAGTAGTGTAGTTATTTTTGCAATTGTTGCTTCTTCCAATCCAAGAACATGGTATATCTCTCCATCTGTTTATATCATCTTTAATTTCTTTCATCAGTGTTTTATAGTTTTCTGCATACAGGTCTTTTGTCTCCCTTGGTAGGTTTATTCCTAAGTATTTTATTCTTTTTGATGCAGTGGTGAATGAGAGTGCTTCCTTAATTTCTCTTTCAGATTTTTCATCATTAGTGTATAGGAATGCAAGAGATTTCTGTGCATTAATTTTGTGTCCTGCAACTTTACCAAATTCATTGATTAGCTCTAGTAGTTTTCTGGCGGCATCTTTAGGATTCTCTATGTATACTATCATGTTGTCTGCAAACAGTGACTGTTTTATTTCTTCTTTTCCACTTTGTATTCCTTTTATTTCTTTTTCTTCTCTGATTGCCATGGCTAGGACTTCCAAAACTATGTTGAATAATAATGGTGAGAGTGGACATCCTTGTCTTGTTCCTGATCTTAGAGGAAATGCTTTCAGTTTTTCACCATTGAGAATGATGCTTGCTGTGGGTTTGTCGTATATGGCCTTTATTATGTTGTGGTAGGTTCCCTCTATGCCCACTTTCTGGAGACTTTTTATCATAACTGGGTGTTGAATTTTGTCAGAAGCTTTTTCTGCATCTATTGAGATGGTCATATGGTTTTTATTCTTCATTTGTTAATATGGTGTATCACATTGATTGATTTGCATATATTGAAGAATCCTTGCATCCCTGGGATAAATCCCACTTGATCATGGTGTATGATCCTTTTAATGTGTTGTTGGATTCTGTTTGCTAGTATTTCGTTGAGGATTTTTGCATCTATATTCATCAGTGATATTGGTGTGCAATTTTCTTTTTCTTTTTTTTTTTTTTTTTTAAAGCTAGTCTTTTTTTTTTTTATTTATTTATGGCTGTGTTGGGCCTTCGTTTCTGTGCGAGGGCTTTCTCTAGTTGCGGCAAGTGGGGGCCACTCCTCATCGCGGTGCGCGGGCCTCTCACCGCCGCGGCCTCTCCCGTTGCGGAGCACAGGCTCCAGACGCGCAGGCTCAGTAATTGTGGCTCACGGGCCCAGTTGCTCCGTGGCATGTGGGATCTTCCCAGACCAGGGCTCGAACCCGTATCCCCTGCATTGGCAGGCAGACTCTCAACCACTGCGCCACCAGGGAAGCCCCAATTTTCTTTTTTTGTAGTATCTTTGTCTGGTTTTGGTATCAGGGTGATGGTGGCCTCATAGAAGGAGTTTGGGAGTGTTCCTTCCTCTGCAATTTTTTGGAAGAATTTGAGAAGGATGGGTGTTAGCTCTTCTCTAAATATTTGATAGAATTCACCTGTGAAGCCATCTGGTCCTGGACTTCTGTTTATTGGAAGATTTTTAATCACAGTTTCAATTTCATTATTTGTGATTGGTCTGTTCATATTTTCTATTTCTTCCTGGTTCAGTCTTAGAAGGTTATACCTTTCTAAGAATTTGTCCATTTCTTCCAGGTTGTCCATTTTATTGGCATAGAGTTGCAAGTAGTAGTCTCTTAGAATGCTTTGTATTTCTGTGGTGTCTGTTATAACTTCTCCTTTTTCATTTCTAATTTTATTGATTTGAGTCCTCTTCCTCTTTTTCTTGATGAGTCTGGCTAATGGTTTTTCAATTTTGTTTATCTTCTCAAAGGACCAGCTTTTAGTTTTATTGATCTTTGCTATTGTTTTCTTTGTTTCTATTTCATTTATTTTTGCTCTGATCTTTATGATTTCTTTCCTTCTACTAACTTTGGGTTTCGTTTGTTCTTCTTTCTCTAATTCCTTTAGGTGTAAGGTTAGATTGTTTAGTTGAAATTTTCTTGTTTCTTGAGGTAGGCTTGCCTTGCTGTAAACTTCCCTCTTAGAACTGCTTTTGCTGCATCCCACAGGTTTTGGATCATCGTGTTTTCATTGTCATTTGTCTCTAGGTATTTTTTGATTTCCTCTTTGATTTCTTCAGTGATCTCTTGACTATTTAGTAACATATTGTTTAGCCTCCATGTGTTTGTGTTTTTTACGTTTTTTTCCCCTGTAATTCATTTCTAATCTCATAGCATTGTGGTCAGAAAAGATGCTGGCTATGATTTCATTTTTCTTAAATTTACTGAGGCTTGATTTGTGACCCAAGATGTGATCTATCCTGGAGAATGTTCCATGTACACTTGAGAAGAAAGTGTAATCTGCTGTTTTTGGATGGAATGTCCTATAAATATCAATTGAGTACATCTTGTTTAATATATCATTTAAAGCTTGTGTTTCCTTATTTATTTTCATTTTGGATGATCTGTCCATTGGTGAGAGTGGGATGTTAAAGTCCCCTACTATGATTGTGTTACTGTCGATTTCCCCTTTTATGGCTGTTAGCATTTGCCTTATGTATTGAGGTGCTCCTATGTTGGGTGCATGAATATTTACAGTTGTTATATCTTCTTCTTGGTTTGGTCCCTTGATCATTATTTAGTGTCCTTCTTTGTTTCTTGTAATAGTCTTTGTTTTAAAGTCTGTTTTGTCTGATACGAGAATTGCTACTCCAGCTTTCTTTTGATTTCCATTTGCATGGAATATCTTTTTCCATCCCCTCACTTTCAGTCTGTATGTGTTCCTAGGTCTGAAGTGGGTGTCTTGTAGACAGCATACATATGGGTATTGTTTTTGTATCCATTCAGCCAGTCTATGTCTTTTGGTTGGAGCACTTAATCCTTTTACATTTAAGGCAGTTATCAATATATATGTTCCAAATACCATTTTCTTAATTGTTTTTGGTTTTTTATTGTAGGTCTTTTCCTTCTCTTGTGTTTCCTGCCTAGAGAAGTTCCTTTGCATTTGTCATAGACCTGGTTTGGTGGTTCTTAATTGTCTTAGCTTTTGCTTATCTGTAAAGGTTTTAATTTCTCTGTCGAATCTGAATGAGTTCCTTGCTGGGTAGAGTAATCTTGGTTGTAGGTTTTTCCCTTTAATCACTTTAAATATGTCCTGCCACTCCCTTCTGGCATGCAGAGTGTCTGCTGAAAGATCCGCTGTTAACCTTATGGGGATTCCATTGTGTGTTAATTTTTGCTTTTCCCTTGCTGCTTTTTATATTTTTTCTTTGTATTTAATTTTTGATAGTTTGATTAATATGTGTCTTGGCGTGTTTCTTCTTGGATTTATCCGGTATGGGACTCTCTGCGCTTACTGGACTTGATTGACTATTTCCTTCCTCATATTAGGGAAGTTTTCAACTATAATCTCTTCAAATATTTCTCAGTCCCTTTTTTTTTCTTTTCTTCTTCTGGGACCCCTAGAATTCAAATGTTGGTGCATTTAATGTTGTCCCAGAGGTCTCTGAGACTGTTCTCAATTATTTTCAATCCTATTCTTTATTCTGCTCTGCGGTAGTTATTTCCACTATGTAGAATGTTCTTCTGCCTCAGTTATTCTGCTATTGATTCCTTCTAGTGTATTTTTAATTTCAGTTATTGTGTTGTTCATCACTGATTGTTCTTCAGTTCTTCTAAGTCTTTGTTAAACATTTCTTATATCTTCTCGATCCATGCCTCCATTCTAATTCTGATTCCTTCTAGAGAATTTTTAATTTGATTTACTGTGTTGTTCATCATTGTTTGTTTGCTCTTTAGTTCTTCTAGGTCCTTGTTAAACATTTCTTGTATTTTCTCCATTCTGTTTCCAAGATTTTGGATCATCTTTACTGTCATTACTCTGAATTCTTTTTCAGGTAGACTGCCTATTTCCTGTTCATTTGTTTGGTGTGGTGGGTTTTTACCTTGCTCCTTCATCTGCTGTGTGTTTCTCTGTCTTTTCATTTTGCTTAACTTACTGTGTTTGGGGTCTCCTTTTCACAGGCTGCAGGTTCGTAGTTCCTGTTGTTTTTGGTATCTGTCCCCAGTGGCTAAGGTTGGTTCAGTGGGTTGTGTAGGCTTCCAGGTGGAGGGGACTGGTGCCTGTGTTCTGGTGGATGAGCCTGGATCTTGTCTTTCTGGTGGGCAGGACCGCATCTGATGGTGTGTTTTGGGATGTCTGTGACCTTATTATGATTTTAGGCAGCCTCTCTGCTAATGGGTGGTTGTTTTTCTGTCTTGCTAGTTGTTTCGCGTAGGGTGTCCAGCACTGTAGCTTGCTGGTCGATGAGTGGAGCTGGGTCTTAACGTTGAGATGGAGATCTCTGGGAGAGCTTTCACTGTTTGATATTACGTGAGGTTGGGAGGTCTCTGGTGGACCAGTGTCCTGAACTCAGCTCTGCCACCTCAGAGGCTCCGGCCTGACACCGAGCCAGAGCACCAAGACCCTGTCAGCCACACAGCTTTTTAAAAAATGCTACTTTAAGGTCCCTGCACCTCTTTCTTTGTGGAATGGGAGTGTGGACCTTCTGCCTTCTGCCTTGGACCTGCTAGTGTTGGAGGGTCTCCTGCAGAGGCGGGGGTAGCTGTGGCTCACCGTGGGGACAAGGACACTTGCAGCAGTAGTTCTGGGTAGTACTCCTTGGTGTGAGCCCTCCCAGAGTCCACCATTATCCCCACCAAAGAGCCGGGTAGGCCATGAGAAGGTTTCTGACTGTTTTTTAGATTATTTGCACAAGCCCATGCCAAGGAGAGCACACTGAGTAACATCAAGAGATCTATGCTTTCAGCCCTGTTCTGTCACTAGCCATGTAAAATAGGAGTTACTTCATCTCTGTAAGCTTGTGTGCCTTAGCTACAGAATCATTCCTTAAAAAATCATCTGGATCAAAGATTTTATGATTCTGATTGTTCTAAAATTAGGACCTATTGTTTAACTAGGGTGGTATGCTCATAGGCAATTTTGTTTATCATAAATTTTCTCATGAGGAGTGAGATAGCAGTTATCAATAAAGTAGCTGAATTTGTGTTAAAACTTTATCTTTTTGGTAGTTTTTTCATTAGCATTGCATGTGTGAAGTGTTTACTGTCCTTTATTCGTATTTTGTATCTTGTGTAGTAAGTGAAAAGTCCATATGTACTTTTTTTTTATTCCTTTAAACCTTCTACTTTTAGTGTTCAGCTTTTCCTAGTATTCTTGTCAAGCAGATTTACGCAAGCTCAGTATTTTGGGTGTTACTGTCTTGGAATTAAAAGACTTTTTTTGCTTTGCAAAAAGATAGGGTTATTGAAATTTATAATATTCTTGAAATAATTGAAAATTGTTTATTGTTGAAGGATAGAGCAAATATTTAGGAAAAGCTCTTTCAATAAAAATGAAATATACATTTGTGTGTTGTTGTAGCCTCGTTCGTGGCCCAGCGATTTCTGGGGAGGTCACAGTGTACTGGAGGATATTCCCTCCTTCCATGGGGGAATTTGCTGAAACTTCAGGAAAACTAACAATGCGAGATGGACAGTCTGCGGCAATTGTAGTGTTACAGGTATCAGTATTACTGATTGCTGTTATGCCCTTTGCTGTGTGTGTGTGTGGTTGGGGGGTGGGGTGGTGGGAGGTGGTCAGTATCACAGAGTTCGTTGTTTTGCTTATATGGTAGATATTTTTCTTTAAATGTTCAGATTCTGCTGCTCATGGCTCTTTCTGTCCTTCTCTAGGCTTTGAATGATGACATTCCTGAGGAAAAGTGTTTCTATGAGTTTCAGCTCACTGGAGTCAGTGACGGGGCGGTACGGCGTGAATCCAGCAGCACAGCCAACATCACAGTGGTGGCTAGTGACTTTCCCTATGGACGATTCGCCTTTTCACAAGAGCAACTTCGGGTGTCAGAGGAAGTGCAAAAGGTGGAGCGTGAAATGCTTAAAATCTTAAATATCATTTTTATTTTTTATATCGTGAGTGATCTTTAAAATGTGTTTCTTTGTTCATATTCCAAAGTGTTCACAAACTGATTAATGTGTTCCTGATATCATTTTAACGTAGAATTTATATACTTGATAAATTTACATGTAACTTCAACCTAATCCTGGTAAATAGAATTAGAGACACTCAGAATTAAGTCTTGCCTGATAGAGTACTCATCCAAAATAAAAAACTGCTTCTTGCATAGGTTAACCTCACAGTCGTCCGTTCGGGTGGCTCTTTTGGCCCCGTGAGGCTTTGGTTTGAGGCTGTGAGTGGGACCGCCGAGGCCGGCGTGGATTTCATCCCTCCACCAAGGCAGCTCCTCTTTGAAGCGAGGGAGACGGTGAAAAGCGTGCACATTGAAATCCTTGATGACGGCCTTCCTGAAGGCCCTGAGGAATTTTCCCTAGTGATTACAAAGGTGGAACTCCTGGGAAGGTAAAGTAAAAGAGAAAAATAGGAAAAAGGAAACAAAACAGAGAGAAAGGATGAGTGAAAGCTAGGTTGTGCAGGGATGAATACTGAACTGACTGTAGAACAGTCTTTCCCTGCTTTGTCTCACATTTATGTGACACTAGACCAGGACAGAGGTGGCAAAGACTGTTAATTATACAATGTTCTAAAATAAAATTTTTTCCTGAAAGTTGAAAGTATGTGTTTCTGTTGTGTGAAGTCACTGTGGGCAGCAGGGGAATCAAACATGGTGTGGGCTTGTAGTAATTTGGTGAGGAAACAGAGGGGCCGTTCTCTAGGTCAGGTCAGCTGGCGGGGCCGATTTTGGTTCCCCCATCTGTGTCTCTACACCAGGGAACAGGCTAGACTGAGAGATTTCTTTCCTTGATGTCTCTGAAGGCTGTACAATATTGTCTTCTTTGTGATGAATGAGGTAGATGTTTGCCCAATGGCATTTTTAAAGCAGGGGAGAAAATTTGAGTAAAAGATGGTTGGTAGTTAATGCACCATGTTTTCATTGAAGATCAAGAGTTAACCATATTGAGGCCCTCTCATTCTCTGATTTAGTGCAGCGACTTGATTAACAAGGGTGGGAAACACGTGTTGCATGATGAAATAGATGGAATACGTACAGGTTAAGTGGCTCAAGAAGCACCTCTGCACCTATGGCTTACATACAACCTTCAACTGGAATAATGTTTGCACTTAGATAGGTCCTAAAGGAAGTTTACTTGTGCATGCAATGAAAATGCTTTTGCATTTGTGATATTAATGCAAAGCTTTAAAGCTTTTTTTAACTAAAATATTTCACTGAATGACTGAGGCAGAGTGTATATCATTCCCCCGGGAAAAATTACTGTGGCCTCACTAACACTTCAACTCTTAAATTTCCCAGGTATGATTCTGTGTCTGACGATGGGAATGAATGTGTACTTGTATTAAATGTATTAAAACTTGGGTTGGTCACTGACTATTTTAAGTGAGTGAAGTTTGGTAAATGTGGCACATTATGTGTGAGATTATATCTGTGTTTTTGACTAAGTGGGGCTTGAAGCATTTGTCCTCGCTGCCCTTTAAAAAAGGCAATTCCTACTTAAGCTTAATTCTGAGGAAACAAGTTTTTCTTCCAGATAAATTTCTAGGCTTCCTTTGATCTGAAAAGGAGAGTAGTATAAACCCAATTTGCCTAGTTGCTAGAAAATTTACTGCCTTGATATTCAGTTACGGTAAGCAGCTAAACCATGATCCATCTCAGACTACTGATAACGGTTTCTCTTATCATTTAATATTTTAACCCCCAGTTTTCTAATTTTGTCTTGTATGTAATCTAATTAATGAGCGTTCAACCTTTCCAAACTAGGTAGGTCAAAAATACTAGGTAAATAGAATTTGGGAATTGAAGGAAGGACTAAAATGGTTTAGTGCCATCTTTTTTGGTGGCTTCAGGAATTAAAGCGATGTAAAACCCGGGAAGTCAAAACTTTTCTTTGATGGGAGTAATAGCAATCTTTAAAAGAGACTTTCTCAGCAGAAATATATTGCTAGACAAGTAAACTACCATCTATATGAAAGAATAGAGGCATTGATTTAATTGATATTCACAGAAACTGGAATATTTTCTTGAATCTTGATGGTTTAGCTTAATATTTCTTTAGTGGCATGACACTCATTATATCCTTAAAGTAACTCTCTCTTCCATTAAAAAATAAAATAAAATAAAGTAACCCTCTCAACGTAACACTGTAGATCTCAAGCCCAGCTGGTTTCCATCTTTGAGTGCACTACAATTTAATGTACATTCCCTTCCGTGACCCATTACTGTAGTATGTGTTCAGCAGTACATTCCTAGCCCCAGAAGTTCATTTTCCAACTTCTTCCCAATTTCCTAATAGTTTTATTATCTTCCTATTGCCTAAGTTTAATAACTTTATATTAGTTTTGGTTTTATGCAGGCAGTGATAATTGGGAGCAGCACAGAAATATATTTCAAACATCATTTCAGAAAAGAAAAGTATTTTTGTGTTGGGATCTTTAAAAGGATGAAAAAGCTTAATAGGACTAAATTATAGGAGCTAATAGGACCCTTCTTCAATTCATGCTAAGCAATTATACTCAGTTTATTTTATTTATTTTTTATGACTCTGATAGAGGGTATGATTTTACCATCCAAGAAAATGGACTTCAGGTGGATCAACCTCCTGAAATAGGAGACATCTCCATTGTCCGAATCATCATAATGAAAAATGATAACGCAGAGGGAATCATTGAATTTGACCCAAGGTATACTGCCTTTGAAGGTAGGTTCAGTAACGTTACTTATAAATTTACCACCAATTTCTGAATTAGAGTACCTCAGCCCGACATTGTCAGTTTGAATTGCCGTATGCAAATTTTCCTGGTTTGGGGTGTGTGCATGCGTGTGTGCGTGCGTGTGTGTGTGTACACATATATACACCTTTGTATGTATTTATATATGCCTTTATATATATTTATGTATTTATTTTAAAAATATATTTTGAGTTACCTTTGGGCAGTCTTGAATCTCACTTTTGTATGGCAAAGTGGAATGGTTGGGAATAAGGCGTTTAGAGAAATTATGTTTAACTTTAAGATTGTTGAAATGTTTGTATTTTGAACACTTTTATGAATATATTTCTAATTTATGTAATGCTTAATTTCCTTTGTGATTAGAAATCAGTGAATATTCACTTTCTAATGAATAATCACCTTTGAAATATTTTACTGGACCGCAGATGCAGGTAGTATCTGGACTCCTAGTCATGCTTTCTTGAAACAGTTCCTAATAGCAGCTTGCCTTATCTTGCCAATTCTCCCCTCTTGTAGAAGCAGAATGCAGAATATATGGTTATATTTCCTCCTGGTAGAAGGAGGTGGCTGCTTTTCTGATTTTATTCAAAAGCAGAATATGAATATACCTTTCAAAATAAACATGTTATCTTCTTGTTGCAATTAATTTATTGGCTTCATTGCCTCCGTCAAATTCTTTCGTTATCTAGCCATTTTTAAAGTTCATCAGAAATCACTTTAGGAGTTGATTTGTATTGACTTCATGGGTAAAGTCATGGAAAACATCACCATTTTGTGAACTTCAGTCTACAGCGAGTAAAAAAAGGCTGCATTTTTACACCAACAGAAAAATGGGACTTGGATCTTTTTTGTTCACTGATTTCTGTTTGATTCACTATCGTTGGGGATATTTGGGACAATACATTTATAATTACAATGTAAGTTCAGTACTATTTAGCCCTGGCTAATGTTAACTCTATTAAATGATATTTTAATATACATATGTTAGCATAGCTGAAGAAGAAATAAAATGTGAATAGAATTTTTAAGTTGAAATCAAGCACTGAGGATACATTTTCAGATTTACAAGTAGATTTCATAGGAACTGAAAATGTAACAGAATCATCTTTATATCTGGATTTTTCAAGCACTCATTTGATATAAATAACATACACCTTATTTTTTATATTACTGATGTTTCAGTTAAATATGCAGAAACAATCCAGAATGGTTTCCTTGAGTACACATATTTTAAGTGTTTTTTGTGCTCATCTAGCATTGTCAAAAAAGCAAGGGTTATTTATTTATATGTGGCACACAGAGAAAGAATGGCTATGCTAATGATTAAATCGATTATTTAAATTCTAACTTACACTCACTATAATTTTCAACTTGTGACACACTATAGTTCTCCTAAAAAAAATAAGTCATGACATTTTCACTAATTGTTTTTTAAAGCGATAAATGAACTGCGGAAAAATTGAGTGCTTGTGTTGTACTGTTATATTTAATTGTCATGTTTGATTTGACTGGATCTTATAAAAGTCACTTGCTTTGTCTGGCATACCAATTAATTTCAAATTCCTGTTACAGTGGAGGAGGACGTAGGGATGATCATGATTCCAGTGGTGAGGCTTCATGGCACTTATGGCCATGTGACAGCTGATGTCATCTCTCAGAGCTCTTCTGCAGTTCCTGGTGGTGTTGATTATGTACTGCATGGTAGTTCAGTCACCTTTCAGCATGGGCAGAGCTTAAGTTTTATAAATGTTTCCATCATTGATGACAATGAAAGGTAATACTATTTAGTGATATTGGAAATAACATGGGCATATGTAAAGCATGAGTATTGTGCTCCAGTCCTTACCTATGTTTTGCACTGATAATAGAATTTTAGATTATACTTGTACCCGTTGAAAAACGAGTGAGAAACTTTAGGGGGTGCTGAGATAAGGAAAAAGGGATTGGGAGACCATTGTGATTGTGCGTCACTTTTTCTCAAATAGAAGAAGAAATAATCATTTTTATTCTTCTAGATTTGAAAAGTCTAATCAGAATGTGGAAACATCCTGCAGATCACTTCCTTAATGCATTAAGCAATTAAAAAGAGGGGAAGAGAGTCCAATAACTATCCCAGTTTATGTAATATTGAAGTGATCATTTGTGCTGTTAGCTAAGCACCCTCTTCTTACCACTTGGTGTGTGACTACTGTGCCTTGAATATGTATGACCAATTTGGAAAATGACTAGTTATTTGGATTTTAGAAGCATTTTAATATGTTTAGACTCACAGAATTGCTCCTTCTTGCTATGCAGTGAATTTGAGGAGCCCATTGAAATCCTGCTCATTGGAGCTACTGGTGGAGCGGTCCTTGGGCGCCACCTAGTGTGCAGAATCACGATTGCCAAGAGTGACTCTCCCTTTGGTGTAGTAAGATTTCTCAATCAAAGCAAAATTTCTGTTCCTAATCCCAATTCTACAATGATTTTACCCTTGATGCTGGAGCGGACTGGAGGACTCTTGGGAGAGATTCAGGTAGAGTTATTCTTCCCATGATTTAAAAAATAATTTGGATTGATAGATACGGTGTTGGATTTTCTTATTCCTCAAATACAGTCATTTATTTATTCACAGTCAGTAATATTTATTAATTACCTAGTAGGTATAAAGCAGCTTCTAAAATCCTTTGAAGTACATAAAAATGCATGAGATATATAGCTGTCTTCAGGGCACTCTTGAGAGAAAGTTAAAAATTAAATGAAGGATTCTGGTAAAAGTCAACAAGTATTTGTAGAGGGCTTTCCATTTACCAGACCGTGTTATAGGCCCTGAGAATGCACCGGTGAACAAGACAGACTTCATCTCTGTTCTCATAAAGTTTTCAAACAATAAACAAAAAAAAAATGAAAAGAAAATGATCTGATAACACGAAGTTTTTGGCAGGAATGTAAAATCAGGAGACACAATCATAAGTGACCTGCTGGCCACTGTTGATTGGATGGTAAGGGTGTGATATTAAAGCTGAAAGATGATACGAAAGAGGTGCTCAAGTAATTGTTAGAGGGATGAGCATTTGGGCAGAGGGATTAGCTAGTGCAGATCTACAAACTTGGCATGTTTGCGGTATGCAGAGCTCCATGTGGTGGATGGGCTTGGAAATGAAGGGATAACAGCACAAGATAGATCAGAGGGGCCCATAGGTGTTTGGTCACAGAGAACTTTCTAAGCCAGGTTAAAGATGAGTCTAAGTGCAAATAGGATGCCATTAGAGAGTTTTAAGCAGGGGAATGATGTCAGTGTCACTGGGTTGTCAGCTCACTTATAACTGCTGTGAGGAAAATGGGTTGTCAAGAAGCCGGAGTAGAAGCAGGGAGAGCAGTTAGAAGGCTCCTGCCCTCTATAGCCCAGGGCAGAGCTGACGATGGCTCAGACAGGGGTGGAGATGGAGCTGGCCAGATGGGAAAGGACATCGAGTATGTTTTGGAGGAAAAATTCACTGGGCTTGTGGAGGGAAAGAGAGTAATCAAGGATAACTGCTAGAATTTTAGTTGAGCAACTGGTTGAATTGTAGTGCTGTTTACTGAGATGCCGAAGCTTGGGGGAAAAGCAAGGGTGGGTTCTCTTTTGGCCTTGTTGATTTGAGATAGCTACTAGACACCCCACTGGAGGGGCAGGTAGGCAGGGGAAAGTTCGAGTGTGGGTTGTGGGGAGGTCAGGGCTGCAGACAGATTCAAAAGATGTTGACACACCTGGAGGCATTTGAAACTCTGTGGCCTAAGGAGTGTAGACAGGGATGTAAGGGGTATAGACCCAAGCGCGGGCTCCCAACATTTAAGGATCTGAGGAGGGAGAGCCAGCCAAAAAGATTGAGGAGTAAAGAAGGAAAACTAGGAAGGTATGTGTTATGTGAGTAACATGTAAGCCAAGGAAGACAGGACACAGTGTTTCAAGAGAAAGAAGTGGTCAGCTGTGTCCAGTGCTGATGAAAGATGAAAGAAGCAAAGAGAAGTGCCCAGTTTTCTTTATGCATATGAAACGTATACAATTTTAAATTATAGAAACTTTAAAAAATGCATTTGTTGCAATATAAAATTTTTGTTTCTTGTAACAATTTATGAAAATTTCTGTTCCTCTTACACTAGGAATTTAAGTATATTTATTGCTGCACGTCCAGCAGGCCTTTCACATGGTTTTATAGTCTGATTCAAATAGGTTTTGATGGACAGAAGCTGTGCACTAGCAAGACAGTTTGTACTCATATTTTTAAAGTTTATATTACTCTAATATATATATTTAGAATATATACCTTTATGTTTTTGTTATCCTGTGGTGATAACAAATGACTGGGTATTCAGATCTTTCTTTACTTGTTAGACATTACTATTCATGAAAACAGATATTCTATAGATACATAGCTTATATTTGCAAATATTATTTTAAACAACATGAGTTGATAACATAGGAATTTGCTGGAGATATTCTAGAATAATTTTCACATGTATGTATATATATTTTTAATACTACATATCCTGCTAAGTAATTCTTTGTTTAAAGCTGATCGTTTCTATTAAAAAAACAAACACCCTGCAGGTAAACTGGGAGATAGTCGGACCCAATTCTCAGGAAGCCCTACCATCACAGAACAGAGACATCGCAGACCCGGTGAGCGGGTCCTTCTCCTTTGGAGATGGGGAAGGTGGAGTGAGAAGCATCATTCTGATAGTCTATCCTCATGATGACGTTGAACTTGAAAAGACTTTCATTATTAAACTTAAACTTGTGAAAGGAGAAGCTAAGTTAGACTCCAGAGCTAAAGATGTTACATTAACAGTAAGTCAGACTTTGTTTTGCCCACAAAATTTTGGATTTAACGGATTTATTGGAAAATGCATTTACATTTGTTGAAACTCTATAGGCTTGTGATGAATTGAAAGTTATAAGACCAAATGAAGTCATAGTAATTCCTGTGGGTCAGATGTTCTGGTTGTTATGTTAGTTTATTCCATAGCCTCATTATTGATAATTTTTAAAGGCTTTAAGATAATGAGAAATACTTATTTTACACTTTCTGAGAAAATCTGATGTTTTGGGGATATTTGGCACTTTTAGAGACGAGGCATTCGTCATATCATACGCATTGGATATCTTTGCCATTAAAGTGCATAAAAGTTCACAGATAGTCACAAGTCAGATTGTTGGAAGGAAGAATGGTACTTGTTCAATTAGGGCAATGATGGTGTGGATCAGATCCGAGTTCAGCATATTTTGCATGAATCACCCAGTCCATTGGGGCAGAAAGTACAGGGGACCAAGGTACTGAAAAAAAGACTGAAAGATGCACCTTTTTTTTAAGTTTGGAAAACACTCTTGTCTGGGGTCTGTATCAGTCAGATGTCTCCAGAGAACCAGAACTATTAGGAAATAACATATGGAGAAAGAGAGAGTTGTTTTTTTTTTTAAGGAATTGGCTCATGGGTTTGTGGGGTCTGGCAAGTCCAAAATCCATAAAGCAGGCTGGCAGGCAGGAAGCCCAGGAAAGAACCGAAGTTGCAGTCTTGAGTTTGAATTTTGTGGGGCAGGCCAGCAGGCTGGAAACTCAAACAGGATTCCTAAATTGCAGTCCTGAGGCACAATTCCTTCTTCTCCGGGAAGCCTCAGTGTTTGCTCTTTAAGGCTTTCAACTGATTGGATGAGGTCCGTTCACATTATTGCAAATAATTTTCTTAACTTCAAGTCAGCTGGCTGTAAATATTAATCACATCTGCAAAATACCTTTACAGCAACATCTAGACTAGTGTTTGACCAAACAATTGGACACCGTAGCCTAGCCAGGATGACACATTAAATTAACCGTCACAGGGCCTTTGCTTCTCTCCATATTGTATTATATCATAACCAGAAGAAAGAGGTTAGCTAAACTTAACTGGTTAAATGAAGCAAATGAGAGGTGAATAAAGCTAAATTCAGTCATTGAAGTGTTATCCTTTGGTGATTCTACAAATTGTAGTTTTCTGAACACTTATTCCCATTATCCTTGGGGGAATAAGAACCTACTTGTTTTGGGTAATGATCAGCGTAATAAAGAAGGTTTTTAAAAATCAGGTAGCCAGGTGTATTATATCCAAGTATCATGATTGTGTTTCTTTCATTTCCTCAGCTTATCTTGTACATACACAATACATCAGTGTATTGATATATTGGATACCGTAATTTCATCCATAGCTGTTATATACATTTTCACTCTGCTCTCTGTTTCTGTTTCTAGATACAAAAGTTTGGTGATCCAAATCGAGTGGTTCAGTTTGCTCCCGAATCTTTATCTGAGGAGACGTATTTGGAGCCATTAGCTCTGGAAGGGCCCCTGATCATTACTTTCTTTGTCAAAAGAGTCAAGGGCACTTCGGGAGAGATTATGGTATCATTTTTCCTTTGATTTTTAAGTAGAGTAGTAATTTGCCTAACAACTGCGGTTGAGGGGAACAGAGAAACTGCGTGTTCTGGAGAATTAAAGTTTTAGATATACTGAAGTGACATGAGTTTTCACACAGGCTGAGAAGGCTCATTGAAGCACCTTTGGACTCTCTAGCCAGCACCAACCTCTGGCTGTCTTTCTAAATTCAGTTACAATTAAGTTAAAAAGATCTTTCTCACATTTAATGATGAAGAAAATGACTGAACTATTTTGTAATTTTTTGTTTGCTATAATGTAAAGGTTTTCCTACTGAACAGGCCTATCCATGATTTTTATAAATTGCTTAATATATTCTTAATATATTCTTTTTTTGGATATACCTCTTTAAATGTGTTTATTATTTTAAGAAGTTTAGAACATTGTTTGAACTGAGTTAAATGTTTGTGGAATCCTTGAAACATTTCAAGAAAACATGGCTTGGAATCACTGCTCTAGACCTATTACTCTCTTAACATAGATCAATATGCGTATATTCTTTATTTTCAATATATTCGAGATGCTCCTGTAAATCATCAGCATATTCATCGAACAGATCAAGGTTATCTGTTTGCTAGCAAAACTTATTTTGTGAACTCTCTCTATAAACTTACCTCTTTTCCTGTATTGGTGATTAATTGTTACTTCTTCAGTTGAAACTTTATGGTTTGGAGGTAAAAAAATTCTTAGAAGATAATTTTTTACAGATTTTGGGAGGGGGGAATTCTTAATTTCTGAAATCTTAGATATCTTCTTTTTTTTTAAACATTCCATTTTCTCTCTTTTTTTTTTTAATCTTTATTGGAGTATAATCGCTTTACAATGGTGTGTTAGATTCCACTTTATAACAAAGTGAATCAGTTATACATATACATATATCCCGATATCTCTTCCCTCTTGAGTCTCCCTCCCTCCCAGCCTCCCTACCCGACCCCTCTAGGTGGTGACAAAGCACCGAGCTGATCTCCCTGTGCTATGCGGCTGCTTCCCACTAGCTATCTATTTTACATTATGTAGTGTATATATGTCCATGCCACTCTCTTACTTTGTCCCAGCTTACACTTCCCCCTCCCCGTGTCTGCAAGTCCATTCTCTACATCTGCGTCTTTATTCCTGTCCTACCCCTAGGTTCTTCAGAACCTTTTTGTTTTGTTTTGTTTTTTTAGATTCCATATATATGTGTTAGCAAACGGTATTTGTTTTTCTCTTTCTGACTTACTTCACTCTGTATGACAGACTCTAGGTCCATCCACGTCACTACAAATAACTCAATTTCGTTTCTTTTAATGGCTGAGTAATATTCCATTGTCTATATGTGCCACAACTTCTTTATCCATACATCTGTCACTGGACACTTAGGTTAGTTCCATGTCCTGGCTATTGTAAATAGAGGTGCAATGAACACTGTGGTACATGACTTTTTGAAGTATGGCTTTCTCAGGGTATATGCCCAGTAGTGGGATTGCTGGGTCGTATGGTAGTTCTATTTTTAGTTTTTTAAGGAACCTCCATACTGTTCTCCATAATAGCTGTATCAATTTACATTCCCACCAACAGTGCAAGAGGGTTCCCTTTTCTCCACACCCTCTCCAGCATTTATTGTTTGTGGATTTTTTGATGATGGCCATTCTGACTGGTGCGAGATGATATCTCAATGTAGTTTTGATTGGCATTTCTCTAATGATTAGTGATGTTGAACATCCTTCCATGTGTTTGTTGGCAATCTGTATATCTTCTTTGGAGAAACGTCTGTTTAGGTCTTCTGCCCATTTTTGGATTTGATTGTTTGTTTTTTTGATATTGAGCTGCATGAGCTGCTTGTAAATTTTGGAGATTAATCCTTTGTCAGTTGCTTCATTTGCAAATATTTTCTGCCATTCTGAGGGTTGTCTTTTCGTCTTGTTTATGGTTTCCTTTGCTGTGCAAAAGCTTTTAAGTTTCATTAGGTCCCATTTGTTTATTTTGTTTTTATTTCCATTTCTCTAGGAGGTGGGTCAGAAAGGATCTTGCTGTGATTTATGTCATGCATTGTTCTGCCTATGTTTTCCTCTAAGAGTTTGATAGTGTCTGGCCTTACATTTAGGTCTTTAATCCATTTTGAGTTTATTTTAGTGTATGGTGCTAGGGAGTGTTCTAATTTCATTCTTTTGCATGTAGCTGTCCAGTTTTCCCAGCACCACTTATTGAAGAGGCTGTCTTTTCTCCACTGTATATTCTTGCCTCCTTTATCAAAAATAAGGTGACCATATGTGCGTGGGTTTATCTCTGGGCTTTTTATCCTGTTCCATTGATCTGTATTTCTGTTTTTGTGCCAGTACCATACTGATTACTGTAGCTTTGTAATATAGTCTGAAGTCAGGGAGCCTGATTCCTCCAGCTCCGTTTTTCTTTCTCAAGATTGCTTTGGCTATTTGGGGTCTTTGGTGTTTCCATACAAATTGTGAAATTTTTTGTTCTACTTCTGTGAAAAATGCCATTGGTAGTTTGATAGGGATTGCATTGAATCTGTATATTGCTTTGGGTAGTATAGTCATTTTCACAATGTTGATTCTTCCAATCCAAGAACATGGTATATCTCTCCACCTATTTGTATCATCTTTAATTTCTTTCATCAGTGTTTTATAGTTTTCTGCATACATGTCTTTTGTCTCCTTAGGTAGGTTTATTACTAGGTATTTTATTCTTTTTGTTGCAATGTTAAATGGGAGTGTTTCCTTAATTTCACTTTCAGATTTTTCATCATTAGTGTATAGGAATGCAAGAGATTTCTGTGCATTAATTTTGTATCCTGCTACTTTACCAAATTCATTGATTAGCTGTAGTCATTTTCTGGTAGCATATTTAGGATTCTCTGTGTATACTATCATGTCATCTGCAAACAGTGACAGCTTTACTTCTTCTTTTCCGATTTGGATTCCTTTTATTTCTTTTTCTTCTCTGATTGCTGTGGCGAAAACTTCCAAAACAATGTTGAATAATAGTGGTAAGTGTGGGCAACCTTGTCTTGTTCCTGATCTTAGTGGAAATGTTTTCAGTTTTTCACGATTGAGGACGATGTTGGCTGTGGGTTTGTCATATATGGCCTTTATTATGTTGAGGTAAGTTCCCTCTGTGCCTACTTTCTGGAGGGTTTTTATCATAAATGGGTGTTGAATTTTGTCGAAAGCTTTTTCTGCATCTCAATAAGATGATCATATGGTTTTTCTTCTTCAGTTTGTTAATATAGTATATCACCATATTAACCATATTGATTTGCGTATATTGAAGAATCCTTGCATTCTGGGACAAACCCCACTTGATCATTGTGTATGATCCTTTTAATGTGCTGTTGGATTCTGTTTGCTAGTATTTTGTTGAGGATTTTTGCATCTATGTTCATCAGTGATATTGGCCTGTAGTATTCTTTCTTGGTGATGTCTTTGTCTGGTTTTTGTATCAGGGTGATGATGGCCTCGTAGAATGAGTTTGGGAGTGTTCCTCCCTCTGCTATATTTTGGAAGAGCTTGAGAAGGATAGGTGTTAGCTCTTCTCTAAATGTTTGATAGAATTCACCTGTGAAGCCATCTGGTCCTATTCTTTTGTTTGTTGGAAGATTTTTAATCACAGTTTCAATTTCAGTGCTTGTGATTGGTCTGTTTATATTTTCTATTTCTTCCTGGTTCAGTCTTGGAAGGTTGTGCTTATCTAAGAATTTGCCCATTTCTTCCAGGTTTTCCATTATATTGGCATATAGTTGCTTGTAGTAATCTCTCATGATCATTTGTATTTCTGCAGTGTCCGTTGTTACGTCTCCTTTTTCATTTCTAATTCTATTGATTTGAGTCTTCTCCCTTTTTTTCTTAATGAGTCTGGCTAATGGTTTATCAATTTTGTTTATCTTCTCAAAGAACCAGCTTTTAGTTTTATTGATCTTTGCTATTGTTTTCTTCATTTCTTTTTCATTTATTTCTGATCTGATCTTTATGATTTCTTTCCTTTTGCTAACTTTGGGGATTTTTTGTTCTTCTTTCTCTAATTGCTTTAGGTGTAAAGTTAGGTTGTTTATTTGAGATGTTTCTTGTTCCTTAAGATAGGATTGTATTGGTATAAACTTCCCTCTTAGAACTGCTTATGCTGCATCCCATAGGTTTTGGGTTGTTGTGTTTTCATTGTCATGTGTTTCTATGTATTTTTGGATTTCCTCTTTGATTTCTTCAGTGATCCCTTGGTTATTTAGTAGTGTATTGTTTATCCTCCATGTGTTTGTATTTTTTACAGATTTTTTTCCTGTAATTGATATCTAGTCTCATAGCATTGTGGTCGGAAAAGATGTTTGATACAATTTCAATTTTCTTAAGTATACCAAGGCTTGATTTGTGACCCAAGATATGATCTATCCTGGAGAATGTTCCATGAGCACTTGAGAAGAAAGTGTATTCTGTTGTTTTTGGATGGAATGTCCTATAAATATCAATGAAGTCCATCTCATTTAATGTATCAGTTAAAGCTTGTGTTTCCTTATTTATTTTCATATTGGATGATCTGTCCATTGGTGAAACTGGGATGTTAAAGTCCCCTACTATGATTGTGTTACTGTCAATTTCTCCTTTTATGGCTGTTAGTATTTGCCTTATGTATTGAGGTGCTCCTTTGTTGGGTGCATAAATATTACAATTGTTATATCTTCTTCTTGGATTGATCCCTTGATCATTATGTAGTGTCCTTCTTTGTTTCTTATAATAGTCTTTGTTTTAAAGTCTATTTTGTCTGATACGAGAATTGCTACTCCAGCTTTCTTTTGATTTCCATTTGCATGGAATATCTTTTTCCATCCCCTCACTTTCAGTCTGTATGTGTCCTTAGGTCTGAAGTGGGTCTCTTGTAGACAGCATACATACGGGTCTTGTTTTTGTATCCATTCAGCTAATCTATGTCTTTTGGTTGGAGCATTTTATCCATTTACATTCAAGATAATTATCGATATGTATGTTCCTATTACCATTTTCTTAATTGTTTTGGGTGTGTTTTTGTAGGTCTTTTCCTTCTCCTGTGTTTCCTGCCTAGAGAAGTTCCTTTAGCATTTGTTGTAAAGCTGGTTTGGTGATGCTGAATTCTCTTAGCTTTTCCTTGTCTATAAAGGTTTTAATTTGTCTGTTGAATCTGAATGAGATCATTGCTGGGTAGAGTAATCTTGGTTGTAGGTTTTTCCCTTTCATCACTTTAAATATGTCCTGCCACTCCCTTCTGGCTTGCAGTTTCTGCTGAAAGATCCGCTGTTAACCTTATGGGGATTCCCTTGTATGTTATTTGTTGTTTTTCCCTGCTGCTTTTAATATTTTTCTTTGTATTTAATTTTTGATCGTTTGGTTAATATGTGTCTTGGTGTGTTTCTTCTTGGATTTATCCTGTATGGGACTCTGTGTGCTTTCTGGACTTGATTAACTATTTCCTTTCCCATATTAAGGAAGTTTTCAACTATAATCTCTTTAAATATTTCCCAGTAATATTTAAATATTTCTTTCTTTTTCTCTTCTTCTGGGACCCCTATAATTAGAATGTTGGTGCATTTAATGTTGTCCTGGAAGTCTCTGAGACTGTCCTCAATTCTTTTCATTCTTCTTTCTTTATTCTGCTGTGTGGTAGTTATTTCCACTACTTTATCTTCCAGGTCACTTATCCGTTCTTCTGCCTCAGTTATTCTGCTATTGATTCCTTCTGGAGAATTTTTTATTTCATTTATTGTGTTGTTCATCATTGTTTGTTTGCTCTTTAGTTCTTCTAGGTCCTTGTTAAACATTTCTTGTATTTTCGCCAGTCTATTTCCAACATTTTGGATCATCTTTACTATCATTATTCTGAATTCTTTTTCAGGGAGACTGACTATTTCCTCTTCATTTGTTAGGTCTGGTGGGTTTTTATCTTGCTCCTTCATCTGCTGTGTGTTTCTCTGTCTTCTCATTTTGCTTAACTTACTGTGTTTGGGGTCTCCTTTTCACAGGCTGCAGGTTCGTAGTTCCTGTTGTTTTTGGTGTCTGTCCCCAGTGGCTGAGGTTGGTTCAGTGGGTTGTGTAGGCTTCCTGATGGAGGGGGACTAGTGCCTGTGTTCTGGTGGATGAGGCTGGATCTTGTCGTTCTGGTGGACAGGTCCGCATCTGGTGGTGTATTTTGGGGTGTCTGTGACCTTATTATGATTTTCGGCAGCCTCTCTGCTAATGGGTGGGGTTGTGTTCCTGTCTTGCTAGTTGTATGGCATAGGATGTCCAGCACTGTAGCTTGCTGGTTGTTTAGTGGAGCTGGATCTTGGCGTTGAGATGGAGATTTCTGGGAGATTTTTGCCGTTTGGTATTACGTGGAGCTGGGAGGTCTCTGGTGGACCAATGTCCTGAACTCAGTTCTACCACATTAGAGGCACAGCCCTGACGCCCAGCTGGAGCACCAAGACCCTGTCATCCACACGGTCAGAATAAAAGGGAGAAAAAAAGAAAGAAAGAAAGAAAAAAATAAAATAAAATAAAGTTATTAGAATAAAAAATTTAAAAAACATTATCAAGTAATTTAAAAAAAAGGAAGAAAGAAAGAAAGAAGAGAGCAACCAAACCAAAAAACAAATCCACCAGTGATAACAAGCGCTAACAACTGTACTAAAAAACAAAAAAAAAAAGGACAGACAGAACCCTAGGACAAATGGTAAAAGCAAAGCTATAGAGACAAAAATCACACACAGAAGCATACACATACACACTCACAAAAAGAGAAAAAGGAAAAAAATGTATATATTGTTTCTCTCAAAGTCCTCCGCCTCATTTTGGGATGATTCGTTCTCTATTCAGGTATTCCACAGATGCAGAGGACATCAAGTTGATTGTGGAGATTTAATCCGCTGCTCCTGAGGCTGCTGGGAGAGATTTCCCTTTCTCTTCTTTGTTCACACAGCTCCTGGGGTTCAGCTGTGGATTTGGACCCGCCTCTGCGTGTAGGTCGCCTGAGGGCATCTGTTCCTGCCCAGACAGGACGGGGTTAAAGGAGCAGCTGATTTGGGGGCTCTGGCTCACTCAGCCAGGGGTGGGGGGGGAGGGAGGGGAAGGGAGTGCGGGCGAGCCTGCAGCGGCATAGGCCGGCGTGACGTTGCAACAGCCTGAGGCGCGCCGTGCGTTCTCCCGGGGAAGTTTTCCCTGGATTCCGGGACCCTGGCAGTGGCGGGCTGCACAGGCTCCCGGGAGGGGCGGTGTGGATAGTGACCTGTGCTTGCACAGAGGCTTCTTGGTGGCTGCAGCAGCAGCCTTAGCGTTTCATGCCCGTGTCTGGTGTCTGAGCTGATAGCCGAGGCTCCCGCCTGTCTCTGGAGCTCGTTTGGGTGGAGCTCATTTGGGCGGCGCTCTGAATCCCCTCTCCTCGAGCACCGAGCACCGCGAAACAAAGAGGCTAGAAAATGTCTCTTGCTTCTTAGGCAGCTCCAGACCTTTTCCCGGACACACTCCTGGCTAGCTCTGGCACACTAGCCCCCTTCAGGCTGTGTTCAAGCAGCCAACCCCAGTCCTCTCCCTGGGATCTGACCTCCGAAGCCCGAGCCTCAGCTCCCAGCCTCCGCCCGCCCCGGCGGCTGAGCAGACAAGCCTCTCGGGATGGTGAGTGCTGCTTGGCACCGATCCTCTGTGCAGGAATCTCTCTGCTTTGCCCTCCGTACCCCTGTTGCTGCGCTCTCCTCTGTGGCTCCAAAGCTTCCCCCCTCCGCCACCCCCTGTCTCTGGCCGCAAAGGGGCTTCTAGTGTGTGGAAACCTTTCCTCCTTCACAGCTCCCTCCCACTGGTGCAGGTCCCGTCCCTATTCTTTTGTCTCTGTTTTTTCTTTTTTCTTTTGCCCTACCCAGGTACGTGGGGAGTTTGTTGCCTTTTGGGAGGTCTGAGGTCTTCTGCCAGCGTTCAGTAGGTGTTCTGTACGAGTTGTTCCACATGTAGATGTATTTCTGATGTATTTGTGGGGAGGAAGGTGATCTCCACGTCTTACTCTTACGCCATCTTGAAGCTCCTCCTCGATATTCTCTTTTTATTAAAAACAAACAAAAACAAATTCCAATGTGAATGTCAGATTATCTACTTACTTTTTACCTTCAAATATTGTCTGTGGTTCACTATTGAATGCATTTGTGGTACTGGTATTTTAAAGTTAACTTGTTTCTCTTTATCTTTTCAAATTATGTTATTTTAGAAGCAGGTGAAATGAAATTTTATAATCCTGTCCTGCAAATTGCATACAACAGCCTGAAGGAGTTAAGATAGTTTCTAAATTACCTAACTACTTGGAAAGTTTCACTTGGAATATAATGATGCACACTTAATTTTTATTGTATATAGTAGAGGAAAACTAATTTAAAGGATTTTTGATTCAATATACGGAATTGTATAACTTTGTTGGGTGTTTTTTTCCTTTTATTTTAGGTTTACTGGGAATTAAGCAGTGAGTTTGATATTACTGGAGACTTTCTGTCTACCAAAGGAATTTTCACCATTGCTGATGGAGAAAGTGAGGCCAGCTTTGATGTTAACTTGCTACCAGATGATGTACCTGAGTTAGAGGAAGTTTATGTGGTTCAGCTTGTTTCTGTAAAGGGAGGAGCAGAACTTGATCCAGAAAAATGCATCACACGGTTCTCTGTTTCTGCAAATGATGACCCACATGGGGTATTTGCCCTGTATTCAGATCAGCAGTCAATACTTATTGGGCAGAACCTTAGTAGATTCATTCAAATTAATGTAACCCGGCTTGCTGGAACATTTGGAGATGTGACTGTTGGATATCGAATATCATCTGGTCCTAAGGAGCAGTCTTTTGTTACTGAAAATGCAGAGAGGCAGCTGGTGGTCGAAGATGGCACCAGATATAAAGTGGACACAGTGCCAGTCAAGAGTCAGGTTTGTAGCATTTCTTTAATTTCCTGATCATTCCGATAAAGCTCCTTCAAGAAAGCCCTAGTTAATCTCATGATCAGTTTAAAGTCTTATTCTGATATTTAAATGGAACCATGAAAAATGCCTTAGAAAATGCATAGTAATTATTGGATAATACATATACTGAAGTATTTGCAGATTATAAGTAAATAAGTATATTCTTATTTGGAGATAAAATATTTTTGTCTAGATAGTAACAGGCACTTATTTAGTACTCCAGAGTTCCAGAAATTGTTCCAGGTGCTACACAAACACACACACACACACACACACACACACACACTGGATGCTTGTTGAAGGGAAGATATTTGTAGACTTCCTAGGACAGCAGACTGTTCTGCCGACATATTAGGTGAGAGTGCTAGGAATACATGGATTTTCTGTGGGTCACATAGATACCTAGCAGTCTTTCTCGGTCTGATCCACAGAAAGTGATTTGAGCAACTGTTTTCATCCTCCCAAGAGGATAACTAGTATCATTCCATATGCATGGCAGAGAAGTTAATTTATTTCATGCATGGGATGCATTATAGCTGTGAGGATTAATTATCTCATGGTTGAGAAAGTCTGTACCAGAGGACACTTTTAGATTATGTCCTGTGGTGGTACCTGGGACATTTTGAAGGATGGTAGTCCTCTTTTCATTTCACTTTGAAAGCTTAATGGTATAGTTGATAAAGATACTTAGCTTTCTTAATACCTGTTTGAATTATCTATGGATTTCTTAATATCTGTTTTGAAGCTCTATTATTTTTATGATTTCTGTCTCTTTTCAATAAAGAGTAACAAAAGTTTACTAGCTTACCCATATATGAAAGCTTCCTCTTATTTGCTTACTTTAACATCTTTCGTTAGTATATTTAAATTTGCGTGGGTTCCTTCTGTCTCTTACATTCTACTATGGTTGGTGTAGACTGCACATAGATTATTAGGTGTTATGTATGTGAGTTAGTCTTCCAAGGTGACTGTTTGGGGCAATGTGTGACATGCGCATAAACTGAGGGGAGGATTTTTCCAGCAGTCCCTTTCTCCCCTCACACCCTGGGTGTAATGCATTGCTCTTTAAAGTTTGGGATATTAGTTACAAGTTACATATAGATCTACGTGATCTACCGCCCTGATAAAAGTTAGGACTTCGGACAGGTCCGCCACAGAGAAGGACCTTCAAGTGGGTCTTGGGACAGAATGAGTTTCCATTAGGCTCTGAAAACTAGAAGACTCTTGATGTTGGTTTAACATGAGGACCAGGGAGTGAACAGTTACCTCGCCTGGGTAACAACAGGCTTCTCAGATGAAGTACTCACTGATGATAAGAATCATTGGCACGATAAAGAAACAAGTCTACGTTTAAAAGAATTTAAGTTAGAATGGAAGATAAGATTATGTTCATGGCTGTCATTTATTCAGATATTTATTGAGTACTTACTATGTGTCAGTCATTGTGAGAAGCACAGCAGCTACAGTGATCACAAAGACATAATCTCTGTTGTCAGGTTGCTCCCTGTCTAGTGCAGGAGAAGGCCCTTGAACAGCCAATTATAAAAGCAAGCAGATAAGCAGTGTTCAAGGTGCACACAGGATGTTATGGGGCTGTTAATTCCATTTGTGCCTAAAGCCATCAAGAATGATGGGAAATATGTAGAATAGTATTGGTGATGTAGTCCTGGATCACGGACGTGGAAGGGCAAAACAGAACACCCTCAACTCCTAAAAACCTTCAAGATCCTTTTCAAATTAGTCTACCTGCTTTTCTTCTGTAGGCAAATCAGCATTTCTCCAAATCCACCGTTACTCCTGTTCAACTTTAATGTTTAATTACTGTACCTTGGGGACCTGCCACACTTCATAAGTCTGTGTGCTGCATGGGCCCATGAACAGAAGAGTTGGGTAGGAAGGCACAAATGCCTGGGAGCTTTGAACTGACATCTGGCCCTTCATTCTTTAGGAAATAGGGACAAAAAAATCCTTAGCTGCCCAGCCAGTAAACTGCATGGGGAAGGGGCACACCCTTCAAGGAGAGGAGGGAGGCACATGATTGAAGTCAGGACACCATGATTTATTTCTGTTTCCTCAGCACTTGAACTATGCTTCATGTTCAGTGAATGTGATTTTGAAAAACTGAAGATTGATTGAATGAATAAAACATCTGTTCCCCTCATGTTGCACATTTGAAACCACTATAGTACATATTTTACACATTTGGAGGGTGTGATATGTGTTTAAGTACATTACATTTAAAAGAAGAACAGACTTCACAGAAATGGTTATTTGTACATTCAGTAAAGATGTACAGAGTTGTTAGTAATATTCCAGGTTACGGGGGCTTATCCATTATCAATAACAAGGTTTCTATGGAAAAATGTATTATATCAATAAGTGTTAAAGAAATCTTTTAAAGTAATACCAGGTTTTAAATTCAGGATTTCCCTATTTTGTTGGATTCTAAAACTTTGAAAATTGGTAGTCTAATACATGGTGTTAGTTAGTAGTCTTTATTTGTCCAAAGTATTCAAATAATCAGTACACCTAAATCATTATCTGTTTTAAGTAACTGTCATTAGAGCTCTTAGTTTCTACCCAATGAAAAGGGAGAAAGTGAGTTTTGCTGGTTTTAGGAGCTGACACTGTTCACCAGTGAGTTCTTTCCATTCCTGTGGCACGTGATTTTGTCACTAATACTACTTCTGAGATTCTCATCATTCTTCAGGTCATTTGGGCACACAGAGAGTATTTGCAGATTTGTGTTTTTTTAATATTGTATGGCTCTCAGTGTTAGCGTCAAAGTCTTCCTGCTGGTGCTTTGTTTTGTAACATGGGGGAAAGGGCATATACTGATGAAACTGATACAAAAGGAGGAAAGTGCTAATGACTCATTTCAATGGTCAGTATTTTTCTTTGAAAATTATTTTTTACTATTAAAAAAGTCATTGATACTGTTTGTATATAGGTCTTCCTACCCCTGGGCTCTAATTTCACCTTGCAACTGGTGACTGTGATGCTTGTTGGTGGAAGTTTCTATGGCATGCCAAGAATTCTTCAGGAAGCAAAATCTGCCGTCCTTCCAGTCCCTGAGAAAGCTGCCAATTCTCAGGTAACTGGCCCTGGGTGTGGTACTACCCCGGAACCACTAGAGGGCAGCTCTTACAGGAAGGACTAAGATTCTTAGAATTTCTTAAGATTCACTGTTTCCTTAAATCTAAGTAATCCTATGAATATCAAAGTAGACACTGTGGATACACGATATGAAAATAATTTGTCAATTTTCGACATTAGATAGAAAAATATATTTCCTTTCTGGAGTTTTAGAAAGTTTCTGTCTTGTAGAATGTAAGGTATAGAATTTTTTAATTAATTAATTAATTAATTAATTTTTGGCTGCATTGGGTCTTCATTGTTGCGCACGGGCTTTCTCTAGTTGCGGCGAGTGGGGGCTGCTCTTCGTTGCGGTGCGCGAGCTCCAGGCGCTCGGGCTTCAGTATTTGTGGCTTACGGGCTCTAGAGCGCAGACTCAGTAGTTGTGGTGCACGAGCTCCAGGCGCTCGGGCTTCAGTATTTGTGGCTTACGGGCTCTAGAGCGCAGACTCAGTAGTTGTGGTGCACGGGCTTAGTTGCTCCACAACAATGTCACAACATTATGTCACGTCAAAGGGCCAGATCAGGGCCAGATCAGGGAAGATGTGGGATCTTCCTGGACCAGGGCTCGAACCCATGTCCCCTGCACTGGCAGGTGGATTCTTAACCACTGCGCCACCAGGGAAGTCCTAGAATTTTTAAAATAACAGTCACCTAGAGTCAAAACCTCAGGTGTTTTCTTGAAAATGAATATTTAACATTGAGGTATTTTATGCTAAATAATTAAAATTAGAATGAAACCTCAGTTAATATTTCAGACTTTCTCATTTACTAACATTGTAAATATTTAATTTGTGGGGCTCTTTTTACTGTGGCAAGTTTGTTCTGATGCAGGTGAATACCAGTGGTGCACCTAAGTATTTGAATCTCCTCCCTGAGTTCATTTTAGGGAAGATTGTTCCCTAATCACTTTATAAATTCACATGAGAACAAAGAATACCTTGAGGGCTTTGTTTGCTTCCTATGTAGGCCAATTCTGTCAATATAGGAACAAGACAGGGCTGCTGTCTCTGGCTACGGTAATGTGTGTATTTTATAAACCATAATAAGGGATAAGCATGCATCCTACTCCTTCAGGTGGGAGTTCCTTCAGTTCCTTGACCAGGATGTGGAATCTGTGCAGGTGGAGGGGCAGGAGTGTGGGCAGATCTGGCCACCAGCTTGTGTAACAGGGTCTCTGGCCATTAAGGGGATGCTCTTCAGTTACTCCCACCTGGGCTGCTTCTCCCCAGGGAATGAATTTGCTTTGTTCCCTAAAGTGGAATCCACCAGCATTAAAATTAACTGAGAGGAATTGTCTTCTTTCTGCACCTCCTCTATTCAAGAAGGAAGGAGGGTATAGAATTTAATGCTTTGACATTTTGTTACCTTCTTTTTGTTCACAGGTTGTTATAACAAAGATTCCTTTCAACCTGAATTCTTCGTTTGGTGTAGTAAACTATTTTCTTCTACTTGTCCAGGCATGTTGTCACAACATTATGTCACGTCAAAGGGCCAGATCAGGGCCAGTCATGGAGTATTCCTGTCCTTGGTGTATCCTCTGTACTCCTTACCAGTATTTGTATGTGGTGTGTGTGTGTGTGTGTGTCTGTGTGTCTGTGTGTGTGTGTGTGATGTGCTTAGGACACTTTCAAACAGCCTCTAGCCATTTGGCAAGCATGAGCTCAGATATGCCAAAGATTTTGGCAATTGCTAACCAGAAGCCTCACTGTAATAAGGAATCTAGGCTGGTGTCAAATTGAAGTTGTTGTTTTTTCTTTTCTGTGGCTTCAGAAGCTGTCCTGTGGCACCCTCTCACCCTTTTCTGCTACTCTCCATTCCAATTTAAAATGGGGAGAATGAGTCTTAATATAGAACTGTTGGTCCTATGGTATTCCAAATTTATAGATATTGGGACCAAAAGAGGTAAACTGAGTTGTCTAAATAACAATGTGAAGCCAGGAATCTGGTTTTATTCTTATTCTTTGACCAGAACTTATTTCATCTATAAATCCCAGGGTACCCTGGGAAGGTTGCCCTGAAAACCAGATCTTACTTGGTGTGGATGAAAAAGATTGTTATTTAAAAAAAATCTTCGAGGGTTTCTGATCCTCAAAAAAAAGATATTGTATTGAATCAAAGAGCTGAAAAGAACCTTAATAGAAAATCTAGTTCATGGTGCTCACTTTATAAATAAAGAATTTATTATTATACCTTAGAAAGAAGTCAGATTTCAGTTCTAGACAGATTAGGTTCTGTAAAGACCCATGAACAAGTCATATTAAAATACCATTTTTAATCTTTCTTTTCATTTAACCATAATTACAATTGTATTTTTAGATATTGTTAATTCAGGGGTTTACATTTTGATAAAAAAATAAAGCTATAAACTATAATCAGCATTATAAAATAGAATAAAATTTCAAATTTCACATGTCATTTCTTAAATACTACTCTTTAATTGAATATGTTTTAGAACAGGGAAATATACTGTGTAAACAAAGAGAAAGTTGACTTTTAACCCACTCTTCAGAAAACAAGAACCTTTAGAGAGAAATAAAATGTTCTAAGCATGTTTTTCCTCAGGTTGGATTTGAGTCTACTGCTTTTCTACTCATGGACATTACTGCCGGAACAAGCCAAGCTGTGATTTCTAGGAGAGGCACGTATGGCTCTCTCAAGGTTTCCTGGGCGGCTGGATATGTTCCTGGGTTAAAAATCCCCGAATTCGTTGTTGTTGGCAATATGACCCCCAAAGTGGGTGAGTTGTGGCTTTTCTAGGATTTTCCCTATAGAACATGGAAATGTGTAATTGGCCACTAATTTTCCTGGATCCTCTTTACTCTGGACAATGAGCTATTTGCCTTCTAATACAGTCCTCTCAGATTTAAGTGATCGGAATTTCACAGACTGCTTGGTGAGAATGAGAGGAACTTTATTCGTTCACATGGAAAACTTCATACCTCACCTGGAAATAATGGTCACTAAGCAGACTACTCTGTTTATACGTGAGGAGTTTGTTAAAAGTAGTTCTAAAAACCTAACGTGGCCCGTACGATAATCAAAAAAGACACACCTTTATATCCATTTACATGTTCATCTGAATATTTCTGACAGTTGAGCAGCTGTTATTTCATCTACTTTAGTTATACCATAAGCTCTGTGAGGATCAGTGAGATGCAAAACTTAGATGGTTTGACCTCTACCTTGTAAAGTAGACATGATTAAAGGCAAGGTGTGTGTGGTCTACGGAGATTCCTCTAAATTTATTTACACTCCCTCCCCCACTGGCTTTTTAAATGTTTTACCTTTTGTAGACTGTCATAGAATTTTTCACTATATTTTTAAGAGTTGAATCCCAATTTAAGAACTCAGAAATGAAACCCAGCTTCCCTTTTCATGTTCCCTGTCAGGGAGTCTTTCATTTTCCCATGGAGAAGAAAGTAAAAGAGTCTTGCTGTGGACATTTCCTAGCCCTGGTCGGCCAGAGGCCTTTGTCATTCACCTCTCAGGAGTGCAGAGCAGTGCCCCTGGTGGGGCTCAGCTTCGGTAAGACCAACTTGATTTTCAGCCAAGAAAGTCTCTGAGGAGTAAGCTGGAATTTACCAGTTGAAACAAAAAAAGGACACAAGGATCTCTCTCCTTGAAGCAGAGGCGAAAACAGTTTTAGTGTAGAGCAGTATATGGCCTGCATTGCCAAAGATGCCACCACCCACTGCTTGCTTGAAGAGCGTTTATCATGACCTCTCGCTCAAGAATGTTGGCCTGAGGTGACATCTCCAAAAAGAACCATGATGGCAAAGCCACCTATTTTTAAAGGAAACTGTCTTCTGAAAGGTAGCCAAAAATACCTGATTTCTCCAAGAGATAAAGAGTAAAAATAAGAAATCATAGTAGGATAATAAGGTGACTTGAACTAGTAGTTCTTTTGAGTTTAATTTATATCAGTATATTTGCAGATAAATATGTCCTGGTCAAAAGCAATTGACTTTTCTCATACGTGGGATGGACTTGATCAGAACAGCAGAGGACAGATCTTAGAGCCAGACTCCTGGGTTTAATCTTGGCTGTGTCACTTACTTTCTGTGTGACTTTGGGAAAGTTACTTGATCTTTCTGTTCTTTAGCTTACTTATTTGGAAACTGGGAAAAATGTGTGGGCAAAACCAGTGTGTGTTCAAGTGTGTTTGTATACATATTTATGTATGGGAGATATTGGTTGGTGGAATCCAATATGGCTTTTGATTATACATATGCCATTCAAAAAGTGTTTGGACACAACGTATTTTAGGTTAACAAATTCACACACCTTTAACAATAACAATAATAGCTAACAGGTTTTTTTATTTCTTATTTTTACATTTATTTTATTGAAGTATAGTTGATTTACAATGTTGTGTTAATTTCTATTGTACGGCAAAGTGATTCAGGCTATCAGTTTTATAGTGCTTACCCTAGGCCAGGCATTGCCCCCCTCCTCTCTCCATATATATATACATATATACATATATATATACATATATGTATATATGTATATATATATGGACCTTGTTAGGTCCTATCACCTGCAACTGCAGCTCCTGTTCTTACCTTTCTTGTGCTCTGGTATATTCATCAATAAATAAATAGGGTTTTATGGAATTTGAAAGGGCATGTCATTTTTAAGATGTCCTCATGAGCAGTATCTTAAGTGTGTGAAAGGTGAATCTCTACAGTGGTATTCCTATTTTTCATCAGTTCTCTCATGGTTTAATTTTTTTTTCCAGATCAGGTTTCACCGTTGCTGAAATTGAACCAATGGGAGTCTTTCAATTTTCCCCTAGCTCAAGAAATATCATAGTGTCAGAGGATACACAGATGATCAGATTACATGTACAAAGACTGTTTGGGTTCCACGGGGATCTTATTAAAGTTTCCTATCAGACAACTGCAGGAAGGGCAAAGCCCCTGGAAGACTTTGAGCCTGTTCAGAATGGGGAGCTGCTTTTCCGAGCATTCCATGCTGAGGTTGATTTTGAAATAACTATTATTGATGATGAGCTTCCTGAGATAGAAGAAGTTTTTTACATTAATCTAACTTCAGTAGAAATTAAAGGATTACAAAAATTTGATGCTAATTGGAGACCTCGCCTGAATCTAGATTTCAGTGTGGCAGTGATCACAATATTGGATAATGATGACCTGGCAGGAATGGATGTTTCCTTCCCCAAGACAACTGTGGCTATAGCAGCAGACACGGCTCTTCCTCTGAAAACCGACTCCTCCACCACACACCCTGACACAACCAAGATAACTGCTATCCCACAGCCAACCGAAGTGGTTGCCATTGTTACTGAGGCGACTGGTGTGTCTCCCATCCCTGAGAACCTTGTCACCCTTCCTGGTACGTCTGCTATGTCTGAGAAGCCTGATGTGCCCACTGTAACTGCAGATGTTTCCATTCATGGAACATTTAGTCTTGGGCCATCTGTTGTTTACGTCGAAGAAGAAATGAAGAATGGCACGGTTAACGCCGCAGAAGTTCTTGTCCGAAGAACTGGTGGGTCTACTGGCAATGTCAGTGTAACAGTTAAGACTTTTGGTGAAAGATCTGCTCAGAAGGAACCAAATGCATTGCCCTTTCCTGACATCCATGGGATTTCCAACCTAACATGGGCAACTGAAGAAGAAGATTTTGAAGAGCAAGCTCTTATCCTTGCATTTGTAGATGGAGAAAGAGAACGTAAAGTATTGGTTCAGATTTTGGATGATGATGAGCCTGAGGGGCAAGAATTCTTCTACGTGTTTCTCACAGACCCACAAGGGGGAGCACAGATTGTGAAGGGAAAGGATGACAGTGGGTTTGCAGCTTTTGCCATGATCATTATTACAGGTATATATTTGGAGTGATGGAGTTAAAAATGTACTTTTGTGGTACAGAATTTGTAATAAGATCATTCTATCTTTAATTTAAGAAGGTGAATTACTTGACTCACTCATAGTGAATCATTAAAATTTTGTTTTCCTATGGCATGAACCCATAACATAAACTCATGATGTTGTTCTGAGGTGCCAGGCTAGAGTTTAATGGACTGTAAATGTCACTTAGCTCAGAGCCAGCTAAACAATTAAACAATTTATAAATCTGTACTTTCACAATAAAGGGAAAACCTTAAAAATACTTAAGTTCATGTACTTCTTCTGAAATATGCTTAATCACCCAAACATGATTGCCTCTCCTGTTTTGAAACCTCATTCTGAATTTCCCAACCACTTTCATTAATCTATCCCAGAGTCTAAGATCTCATTGTCAGAAAATTCTTTATATCTGTTGGGAAATATATTAAAACTATTTCCTTTTGTTCTGCTTTTGAACCAGTGCAGTTTATATAAGTTTTGTACTATTGGGGAGGTGTGTGCATATATAGAGTTCCTCATGCATGTTATAAAATTTTTTGGTGATAATTTGCAGTTTTCCTCTGAAATCATACTATATTTCTTTAAGTGGCTTAGCTCAGCTTGTCAATACCTTACTGTAATTAGAGTATTGACAAAGCTGTCTCATGATTCTTACCTACTCCACTCTTTCATACAAACAGTTATACATAGTGTTTTAGAGTTTCAGATAACACTATGGTAAAACACAGTGAAAAGAAAATTAAAAGTTATGAAGCCTATATTTTGACCCAGCTCAACCATTAATTGAGGAATGACTAAATCATTTAGTGTTTATGCTTTGTTTTTTATAAAAGGAAATATTTAGAATAAGCATGTTTTTGATCCCCTTTTAGGATTTGGTGCTTCCTAGAATTTTATTTATTTTAGCCATTCAGTTATAATTCAGTCATAATCTTACAATTGTGTAACTTTTATACCCAGCATCATCTCATTTATGCTACCCTACAAATTTACACCAATTAGAATTGTCATTTATTCCTCTTTCTTCAGTTTATTGAATATTGTAAAGTCAAATTCTATTCTCCAAGTCACTTACTGATTTTGATTCACATTAGCTTAATGCCATCTATATATTTCTATTAAAATTGTTTTGGCACTCAGCAGCCTCCTCCCCCATTCCATGAAATAGATATTTTATTACATTTATTTGAATAAGACCAGAGCTGACAATCAAAGTATTTAGCGATTAGTTTGACAGAGGCACAGACCAATCACAATGGTTGCTGGAGGCTTTTTGCTGTCCCAAACATTCCCATTAGTTACTGGATCACAGGGAGATCTCATAATGGTTAGGGTGGTGACAGAGGGTTCTCTGGGGGCTCCAGACAGCAGCTGTATTCCAACTGGAATGGAAGTGCTACTCAGTCAGTTTGGCATACCAACGCATACCAATATGGCGTGCTGATACTATATCAATATGGCATACCGGTGCCTACCCATGCATCAGCTCTGAGCCTAACTCACCAGGCAAATTCCCATTTATCAGCTCTGAGCCTAACTTACCAGTCACTCAGTTGAGCCTCGATGAAGTTCTCTAATGAGAAGTTCCCTACCTAACATGGCATCATAAGTACTTGGCAAATGATTGGCTCCTCTTAGTGTCACATGATGTAATTCACCAGCACTTTTGCATGTCAGGTATCCTAAGTTCCCTTTGTCTGTGAATGTTCCTATCATTTTCTCCTCACCTGGCTTTTTAAAAAAATTATTTTATTGTATTTTATTTTATTTTTTTGGCTGCATTGGGTCTTCGTTGCTGTGGGCTTTCTCTAGTTGTGGCGAGCAGGGGCTACTCTTCATTGCGGTGCATGGGCTTCTCACTGAGGTGACTTCTCTTGTTGCAGAGCACGGGCTCTAGGCGTGTGGGCTTCAGTAGTTGCGGTGCATGGGCTCAGTAGTTGCGGTGTGTGGGCTCAGTAGTTGTGGCGCACTGGCTTAGTTGCGCCATGGCATGTGGGATCTTCCCGGGCCAGGGATCGAGCCTGTGTCCCTTGCATTGGCAGGCGGACTCTTAGCCACTGCGCCACCAGGGAAGTCCCTCCTCACCTGGCTTTTTATTTTAACGTAGTATTTCTGTTTTAACTATATCATTAATTTTGCTGATTCCTCTTACCTTTAATCTTCATAATCTCACATTTAGATTTTAGAACAAACTTTCAAGATAAATCAGGGGAAAATAGTTTATTTTGTTTTGTTTTTGATCATTGGCACGTTAGAAGTTTTGATTCATCTTACTGGAAATTTGACATCAACTTTATTATTGTAGATGTGGCAAGGGAAGTATTATACTCATTAGAACCATGCTAGTTGCTATTGCATTGAAAAAGAAAATGAAGGTTCTGCTTGTGGGAAGCTTATAATCTATTATTAACTGAGAGACCAAATTCCCATTAAAAGTGACCAGAAAACAGTTGCTGCTGAAGAAAAAAAAGTTGAGGTCTGGTTCTGATGCAGGGCTAAGAAGCGATTGTAGTGATTAATTGGTGAGGATGAGGATGGGCATCTGGCTGAGACAAAACACACATGAGGCACCAGGACAAAAGTGGTCCATCACCTCCATGTCCCTAAGCCATGGGCTCCACATTTGCTTACACTTCAGACCTGCAAAATAGGGGCTGGTAACCACTAGCTTTCCCCTTTCGGGACAGTTCGGTGGGTTTCTGTTTCCTTACAGAAGTTCTGTCTACTTGGAATCTCAGGAGTCAGGTTTCAGGGTGAGGGGTACAAATGGTTTTTGAGGCTGATTGCTTCGGATCATTGCTTTTAGGATCACTTTGCAAAACTGAGTCATTGAGAAATAGAAAGCAGCAGGAACTGTTTATTGGTATTTCTCTCGTCTGAGAAGCTAGTTTACATTTTGGCAAGGATTTGGAGTGACTTTCAGTGTAGTGTGGGCCCTAGGTTTGTTCCAGTTTAAACACAGTTTTGTAGAATGATGGTGCCTGTAACCTCAAGAGTTGCTCAGAGGAGTTTCTTTTATTCAGAGGTTCTCAAGAGTTCCTTAATAGTTCTGTTTTTCTCTGGGGAAAATAACCAAATGTGAAACATAAATGATCTTTTGGGTCAACTCTCTTATAGGAAAGTTAACAGTCAGATGGAGTTCATGTATTCACTAAATATTTATTGAACACTGTTCTTGGTACCAGGGATACAGCAGTAAATAAAACAGTTGCTTCTCAGTAGAACGTATATTGTCAGGATGCACTGATCTTAAACAGTAGCATCAAGGACTATGAAATAAAAAGTAGAGGCTCATCAGAGAGAGGTGAGCATGTTGTCAATATGGGGAGCAGGATATGATATTTTCTTTCTTTTAGTCTTCTGTTCTCAAAGTGTCAGCTACCTTGATGTGATCATTTTGATTCTAGTCTGTTTTTAGTAAAGATCGTTCAATGTTGTAGCTCCTGCCCACCCCATTCACTTGTGAATGTCTCAGTTTTATACCATCTAGCTGGAAAGATGAGTGAAGCATTGGAGATCTTTTAAAGTCTTAAGAATATTATAATCTTCTATTTTTCTTTTCAGGGAGTGATCTTCACAATGGCATCATAGGATTCAGTGAGGAGTCCCAGAGTGGATTGGAGCTTCGTGAAGGAGCTGAGATGAGCAGACTGCATCTTGTTGTCACAAGGCAGCCAAACAGGTATGTTTATATATATGTTGAAGGTGTAACATCCTGTATATCTAATTTGAATTCATAAAATGGTAGAGGCAGGATGAAATGTTGGTAGAAGAAGGTGGGGTGGAATTTGGCATGTCAGTGTTCAGATGCTCTAGTTCCTAATCTGTGATTTAACACGCTTGGTTTATGAACATAACTTGGGGCTGCCTTAACATTTTGTACTTTATAAAGTACCATACAGATGTTAGATTATGTTAAGTCATCACTTCATCGTATTTACTATTCTCTGATCACTCCGAATACGCAACCATTTACTGTTAGGGAGACTGGGATTACCAACGTTTTGCTTGCAACTTAGTACAGTATAGTATACCTGAGTGTTCATCATGTACGTGCACTTGGTATGCACACATGTACATGTATTTGTACTACCTTTTCCAGTTTGGGTCTAAATATTCTCTGAAAATGTAGGTCATCTCTTGCCCTTTATTTTTATAGTAACAACCATTTTGGCAGTAGTGTTTTTCCTTTAGAAGGATTCTTGTTAAAAGACAAATGAGGAACACTTACTTGAAGGCAAAGGTTCTCTATAATTTTTATGTTCATATTTCTGGTACATAGCATCAGGAATCATAGTTCAATAAATACTTAATTAGTACTGAATAAAGTGTGGTTAAAGAAATGCCATGTAAACTCTGGCCTTAATTTCTTAACTGTAGTGTGGAGAATTGGTTATTTTTGACATTATCAGTGGGAGAGTAAGTGCTCTGCTTTGGATGAAGAGGTACACTCAGGCACAGTGATAACACATTCTGCATTAGCTACAGGAATAATGCACTCTGTGACTGCATTTGCATAGGTTTTGCTTTGTTCCTAGAGCCTTTGAAGATGTCAAGGTCTTTTGGCGAGTCACGTTTAACAAAACAGCTGCTGTGCTCCAAAAAGATGGTGTGAACCTGATAGATGAATTTCTGTCTGTGTCAGGGACCACAATCTGTACAGCGGGTCAGACAAAGTGCTTTATCACCATTGAGCTCAAACCAGGGAAGGTAAGACACTATGAGACACAGTATTGGCAAATTCTGATTATATTTCTTTACAATTAATCATTTTAAAGCCACTTTGTTGAAACTTACACATTGCTTATGTGGAGATTCTTTGTGTCTCGCCTAGCCATAATGTCTAAATCTCTTAGATGAGCAATAGATGTCACACTTAGAATTTATTACATTATGAATTTTTGTAAATAATCTCATCACTTGTGTACTTAAGACTTACACAATGTTGTAAGTCAGTAATAAAAAAACTTGTATCTCAGTGCTAAAAAAAAAAGCTCATCAGTTTTCTCTGTTCTGTTTCTTGTCATTTCCACGATTCTTCCTGGCCCACCTGCTCATTGTGTGAATGATCCCTTGAGTCATTTTCAGCCAGATTAATATCTCTGGTTACTCTGAGTGTTTAGTTTTTTGCTTTTATCATATTGATAGATTTGGTCGCGTCATGTTATATCCATAGATTTCATCCAGAATGAAAGTTCTCTCATTCTCTAGAGAGTTCAGTTCTGACCCACTGAAGAAGCACCGAGGCCATGCTTGATGAGCCTTTGGATAAATTTCTGTTGGTTCATGTTGCACATGGCACCCAGGAGCCAGATGGTCCCCCCTCTTTCTAAAGGAACCTCCATTATTCAAATGGTATCGGTCACTGATGACCTAACAGAGCTTTAGTCATTTAGTAATCATGTGTGGCTTTTTTTAATGACTATTTCATGATACTTTAATGCCTAAGGAGCACTCAGTAGTATTTGTTCTTTGTCTACTACTTAATTTATTAAACTCAAGTATTTATACAAAAACTAGCCATAATATTACGAATGTTCAAAAGTATCATGATTTCTTTGTACATGCCAAACACTCTAAACAGCAGAAAAAGCATTGCACAAATAAAATTATTTCCAAATGCATAGCTATATTTAAACTCATTCTAAATAACAACCCTGTAGATTTAACTCTTTATTCATTTTTTTCTCTACTTGTTTTTTCACTTTCTGAGAATTACTGAAACAGTTATATTGATCTTCTCTAAGATTACAGTGATACATATTTTCATACCTTCCCAGAACTGTAGTAATTTTATTGGTTCCAGAAGAGAAAGAATAATCGTCTCAGATCACTTAAGGTTACATGCTCTTGGTTATCAAGAGCTCTTCGTTCTTTGTTAGGACCACAGGTCCTGGTGCTTGTCTGAAGCTGTTTCAAATGAGAATTGCTGGTCATCTGATTGGGGTCCATTTGATGACTTGACTTGTGAGATCAACATTTTTTTTTAAGTTCATGCTTTACAAGTTAATTTTTTCAACACCATGTGTTTTCCTCAGAATGATTTGTTCTTTAAATTTTGCAGTGCCAGCTTTAACTTAACCATTGCCCTGTCACTGTTGAACATGGAGCTGGTCTATTAGTGGTATTGGAAAGATAGACCTGCCTTGTTAATATCTTGTTAATATTTAAGAAGGCAACCTAGAGGCTTTACCTCATAAGAAATGAGATAACAAATCTGTGATCTTAGTGCATCTCTACAGTTCATCTGTTCTATCGTATTCAAACAAACATTCAATTGCATCATCTTTCAACTTCTGTGTGACCAACAGTACTCTTTAACTTCTTACTTGTTTTCATCTTCATTTGTATGTGTTTCACAGGTCCTAATAATTTATTCCTATTTTTGGTGCAATTCTTACTTTTTCTAGAAATAATTGTTTTATTAACATTTTTTATTAAGTCTTTACTAACACACGAGAAGAATGTTTATCATTCCTTAATAAATGAATATATACTTAATAAAAGATATAACTGCCTTGATATGTTAACATTCTCCTACACATTAAACTTAATAAAATATTAGGTATACACTATTATACTCACATTTTTCATTTTAACCATTTTTTAATACATTACAATAACTTTTCTCCTTTAAGTACCATTATAGATTCAAATTCAAGTAATTTTAATTGCTTACTAAATGCTTTTCTTTTTGCTACTCAAATAGTCATGCCATGGACACTGAAAGATCTATTAAGCTAGTCTTTTGTCTTTTCATATTGCTTTAAAAATCTCTGGATGTTTATTTGCTTTATAGCAATAACCTGTGTTCTAGAGCCATCTTGATTTTTCCTGCTCTAAGACATCCAATCAACTATTGTCTAAGAACTTGATTTCTTTCATCAAAAAGAGTTTCAGAGATCTGAATGTATGTTCTGGAGATAGGCATGAGAGCTCATGGTTGACAAAGATGCTGCTGTGAGCCATCTTGGTAGTGACGGAGCTAGAAAATATGTTTCTTCAAATATTGAGTTCCCACTGATTTTTTTTAAACTTGGGAAATTCCAAGAATTTTCTTTTTAAAAGTTTTTAAGGGGCTTCCCTGGTGGTGCAGTGGTTGAGAATCCGCCTGCCAGTGCAGGGGATACGGGTTCAAGCCCTGGTCCGGGAAGATCCCACATGCTGCGGAGCAACTAAGCCCATGCGCCACAACTACTGAGCCCATGAGCCACAACTACTGAAGCCAGCGCGCCTAGAGCCCATGCTCCGCAACAAGAGAAGCCACCGCAATGAGAAGCCCGCGCACCGCAATGAATGCGTAACATTAGACAAGTTGCTTAGCCTTCCTGAGCTTCCCAGACTTGGTTGAGTTAATAATAGGGCTGTTAGATTAAATGAGATAATGACTAAGGTTTTTTGACACGGTTCTTGGCAAGGAGTTGGCCCTTCACAAGGGAGGGTTACTATTATTCAGAATGGATGGGAACGGAGCCCGAGGTGATTCAGTGACTTGAGTAGTCACCACATCAATGCTGGTGGCAGGGGAGTGACAACAAAACAACACAGCAAACGCAATGCACGCTTTCATCTGTAGAGTTATACCACTGATGGATGGTGGTTTCTTCTAAAGACGCTCAACTGAAAGTTTTTCTACTCTATCATATCTCTAATTATCGTCCCTATAGTTATTCAAAATTTTCATTTTCAAGTTATAAAGAATTTAAGTAACTTTCCCCAGGTCAATTACTTGGCAAAGATTAGAACTCATCTTTTGAATTCCAGTCCGTTTACCCTTTCTCTGCTGGATATCTTACTGTTCTGTGGTTCTGTCTTATGGTTCTGTATTAGCAAAATCTATAAAGGTCATAGTTAATTAACTTAAGATGCATTTCTTAGCCCACAAAATCTGTTTAAACCAAACAGATTGTCTAAAAGTTTGTTGCAAATATTTTTTAAAAGTATTTAAGTAAGACATTATTTCATTATTATTTTGTTTGCTTCTGAGCAGGTCTGGGCCCAGGAAAAGTTATTTTATACTAGTTGGGCAAAAGATCATCCTGGAATGCTGCTGCCCTAGCTAGGAAAGGAACTTGAGTTCTTGTGAGGTCTCCAGTCATATTTAGGTCCAGAGAGGTTCAGATAACGATCTGTGAGTTTTGCTTTCCCCATATACTTCAGGCATATTGTTTGAATAGAGTATTTTGTTGTAAGACTGGAAGATTCCTTTTGTCTCTTCTAATTATGTGTTGGCGCCCATCTGCACACTGTTCAATTTGCATGGTTCCTTACTTAGATTATAACATATTCTTTTGACTCAAAGTAGTTATAAGTAATGTTTTAATCATCATCACAATGAGAAGAAATATTATGCTGAAAAACAAAGACAGGAGTATGTTGGAATGTAATATGCTGAAATCCTTAGTTAAATGAAACTATTGTGAATTCAAGCTCATTGGCCATTAGGGAATAATAGTTATTGAATATAGTTACCCATACTTTTCTAGTGCTTCAGTTTATTGTATTTGCCAAGTTTAGTTTCTCAAAAGCGGGAAGAGTGCATTTACCTTCATTTCAGTATTTACTGAGAGTTGATCAGCAAAAGTAAAGCATAATATACACCACAGGAAAACTAAATATGTTTCTTCAGACAATAGAAAGAGATTAAGTTCATTTATTGTGCTACTAAGAAGCAACTCGTTTTGAATAATACTAAAGAATTTGTTGTATTGCTTCATGACATAATGATTCTCATTAAAATGATCACAAAACAAATGATGAATAAGGTCCTTGCTGATAAATAAAAATGATGCATTATAACAAATTAGACAATGATACACGCAGTTGAAAATGCTTCAGCTTAGCTCTTGGAGTTATGCTAGGAAGCTAAAAATGCTGCTAAGATTTTTAGATTATTGTGTAAGAGCAAGTAAGTAAAAACAGGTGATTGACAGTATGTTATAGAATTGAATTCAGGCTTTGAAAAATTATTTGAGATTGTTGAGAAAGAACCGAGGTAAAACATGAGCAAACTGTAACCAACAGACTAAACTTAGATTTCTTGATACAGAATTTAGGGAAATTTTGAAAAATGCATAAAATCACTAAATTAACTCTTATCAATATTTGGTCATATTTATGTAAAACCCTTTAAAAATAAAACCTTACAAAGTTGAAGCTCCCTTTCACTCCTATCCCATGTTTTTTCAATTCCACACCCTGCCCTACCCCAATTGCCACCCCTCCACCTGAGATAACTACCATCATGGTGTCTTATTTTCCTTTTTACTCTAAATAAATATGTATCCATTAACAAAATGTAGTAAGCTTTATGTAATTTAAAATTTTACATTTATTGTAGCATGCCATACATATCATTATGCAACTTGATTTTTTACTCATTATCATGTTTTTGGACCCACCCATGTTGAAAAATATTGAAATAGTTCATTTTTTTTAACTACTAGATAACATTTCATTGTATGAATATATCTTATGTATCCTTTTGTTTATTGAAGTATGCATAGATTGCTTCCTGACATTGATTTTCTAGTAAGAAGCTCACCCAGAGAGAGGAAAGGTATTAAAGAAAGACCAAAACTAATAAATCTCATGGTAATCTAACATAAGATTTTAATTCTGTAATTATACAGAGTGTATCTCTAGATGTATACTTATTTCTGTAATAATGTATATGAATAATACTATTTCTTAATATCAGAATTATCTTAAAATAGAAATCTATTAGTAATCATCCTTTTTTTTTTCCTTTTATCTCATTGTCAGATACCTCAAGTTGGAATGCATTTTTTTGTGGAACTGTATGAAGTAACTGCTGGAGCAGCCATAAACAATAGTGCCAGATTTGCACAGATTAAATTATTACAGAGTGATAAACCTCCAAGCCTCGTGTATTTCTCTGTGGGTTCTCGGCTGCCGGTGGCTCATAAGAAAGCCACTCTAATCAGTCTGCAGGTGGCCAGAGACTCTGGGACAGGACTAATGATGTCTGTTAACTTCAGCACCCAGGTAAGCATGCAGTATGTATTATCACACAGTAAGGTTTTCTTCTTTAACTTTAGCATGTATAATGAAACAGTGAAGAATTGATATATTATTTTCTGAATTACCATCATAATTCACATTATATTTATTACATTAAGCTTTATCCTTGAAACAGTTCAATTTTTTTCACTTAGATTATGTTTTAAAATGATAGTCTTTTGTCTTTTTTTATCTTTTGGAAAAGTTGATTATACAGTGCAAAGCGTCTTAACATAAATCTCTTCTATAAAATCTGTAGAGAGTTGAAATTTCTTCAGAATGAAACTGTATAAGACCAGAAACAAAAAGTATGGGTCTTTGTTCTGATTTTTACCTGAACTAGTTGAAAATCTTCCTCAGGACTTCAAACGCTAACTGATCTTTATGTCTCTTTAAATCCATGAGTTCATGAGGTCTCACAGCCACTTTTCACATCCATCATATTAGGTGACATCAAGTGAAAGAGAGGGAGCAGGTGGGTGTCCAGGGATTCAGAAGAGTAATGCTACGAAGCGCTAAGCAACTAGAGCCTGGGGCTGGTCCACACAACATGCTATACCTTTCGAGCATTATGTTTTAAACTTTGTTTTAGGAGCAAAACTCTAACATATTAAAGCAAAAGTGTACATCTACTTTTCTTCAAGCATGATTGTAGATGTTGGAGCTTGCCCACCTTAGCCCTCTCTTATTTCCCCTTGACTCATATAACTCCCAAAACCCCACAGTTTGGAAACTACCATTCCGGACAGCGCTACCATTTCCCCGGTTTCAAGATTTCAAAGCTGATGACACTTTAGGCCTCAAGGTATCAAAGTTGTTTTCTGTTTTTTATACAAAGTGCTGTTTAGTATGTCTTTGGTTGTTGAGTGGCTCAAACACATAGAACATTCTGTGTATAAAATACAACATTTGTGCAGCCAGTTTGCTGTAGCAATCATGTGAGTCAGGGATCTGAGGTTAAGACTGGAGCTGTGGGTAGTGAGCTGTCCTGGAAGCTTGCCAGGCAGAAAAGTTGTCTTTATGACAAAGTCTACAGCTTGGCAGGTGAGAAGACGACACTCTATATCATATGAGACTCTAGAAATAAACTCCATCCTAAATAACATTGAAATAGTACGAACATGAAAAGAAGTACTTTGATTCATGGAGATTTTAGCATTTTTTTCTTTTAAGCATTTAAGATGGGAAGAGAAATGAGAAAAAAAATATGTGCTTCCTTCTTCTCCCATGAAATATATATCATCATATGCTCACTACTTTGTAGAGTGGAAGACTGGAAGAAGGGATACAAAGATTTGAGGCATACTTTAGTTCACACACTCAGTTGAAAGGGGAGTTGAAAATGCCAAAATAAGAGTGTGAATGCCAATATCTCTTATCATATTTATTTATATTCTTTCTAGATTATCCACAAATGATTCCTTGCAAAATACATACTGTCACTAGCATGTAACTCATAGCATTTTTATAACACTATAAAAATCAACATAGAGGATCTCTGTGGTGATGAAAATGTATCTTGACTGTATCAACGTCCATATCCTGGTTGTGATATATTATAATAATGCAAGATGTTACCAACGAGGGATGTTGGGTAAAGGGCACAGGAGACCACTCTTTATTATTTCTTATAACTGCATGTGAATCTATAATTATCTCAAAATAAAAAGTTTAATTTTAAAAATTAGAAATAAAAGTTTTACCTCTCTGGTACGATTTTATTTTCCTGTTGCTTCATTGCCCCTGCATTTTCTCTCTCAATGCTAGGCATATTGTTAGAAGAGAAACTCATATAATTCTAGTTTCCAGTAGCTGACAAGAATGAGAAAATAATTATGGACCAAGTTGCTATTCTGTTACAGTGATATTAATTTTGCTTTTACTTTAAACAGATTTTAATAATGTAGTTAAAACAATAGCTGTAGCATACCTACCCTTCGGTAGGTCAGCATTCCTGGTACATAAATACTATAAGTTCCCTTATATCTACACATTTGTGATCTAAAGTTAAGGGATATAAGGATTTGAGATAATGAAAATATCACTCATTCCAGTTATCTTTCTAAGCCAAATTTGAAAACCAATTCCAGATATTTCATTTGTATATATGTGTACTAGACCAAAGCCCACAAGTTCAAGAAAGAATATGCCTTTCCTTCTTATTCTCACATTGCTTATTCTATCAAAGGCCATTTCTATGTTGATTTTCGTTGCTTTTAAATTGCATAGTGCTTCTTTTTTGTGTTTGTTATATGTATTTTATAAACACAAGAACATTTTGATTGTTCCATTTCCTTTAAATGTCTGAATTGTGAAATAAATTCTACCAGAAAATAGTGAACAGAATGTATATGTGCAGTTTATAGTAATAAAATCATCACCACCTACTTTAAGAAATCCAGCTTAATCAGGATCTTAAAACTAGCTGCCACGAACTCTTCTCTGATGCCATCCTGCTTTTTCCTTGCAGAATAACCTCTCCCCATCTTGCAGATAACCTCTATCCTATATTACATGATGAATTATTACCTTGTTTTTATTTATAGTTTTACCACATATCATATGCTGTAACCTGTTTTGGAAATTATGCAGATGAGATTCTTCCAGTTGTATTGTCTTACGGTGTGCATTTTTTGCTCAACAATGTTTTTGAGAAATACGTGTGCTAATGTGTACAGTTCTTTCATTTTTTTTTTTTTTTATTAAATTATTCTTTTTTTTTTTTTTTTTAAATTTTATTTATTTATTTATTTATGGCTGTGTTGGGTCTTCGTTTCTGTGCGAGGGCTCTCTCTAGTTGCGGCAAGTGGGGGCCACTCTTCATCGCGGTGCGCGGGCCTCTCACTATCGCGGCCTCTCTTGTTGCGGAGCACAGGCTCCAGGCGCGCAGGCTCAGCAATTGTGGCTCACGGGCCTAGTTGCTCCGCGGCATGTGGGATCTTCCCAGACCAGGGCTGGAACCCGTATCCCCTGCATTGGCAGGCAGATTCTCAACCACTGCGCTACCAGGGAAGCCCCAGTTCTTTCATTTTTCCTGTTATATGGTATTCCAGTGGATAGTTTAATTTCTCCATTCTGAAGCCAATAGTCTTTTGTGTTGTTGCCTTCAGCAAGGCTTTTTTTCCCTACCATTATGCTGCAGAGGCTCTTGAAAACCCTTTTTCTTCATTGATTTTTCACTTTTTGTAACACTTGGTCACTTCCTCCTTCTGGATGTGTGCTCTTCTCCTTTGGGCATCTGGAGCACCACACTTTCCTACTCTTAACCCTTTTCTCTCTGGCAGCTCCTTCCTGTTGCCTGTGTTGGTCTTCCTGACCAATAAATATTGGGGTCCATCTAGACATACTCTCTAGGCTAGACCATCCATACCTGTTTTCTTTCAATATCTTCTATAAAATGAGAACTCCTGAATTTTTATCACTAGCCTCCTCACTGCCCTGGATCCAGACTCATATATCTGATTGCTCTTACCTGACATCTTTGTTTGAATTGTCTAAAAGGCATCTCAGGCTTAATATATATAATACATAACTCTTGATTTCTCCCTTAGCGCTATTTCCCCCCAGTTTACTGCCTTTCATTCAGGCACACAGCCAGGAGTTCTCATTCTCCTCGCCTCTCCATCCAGCATTGAATGAATCAGAAAGTCCTGCTGACTCTACATTCAAAATATGTTCCCAGTCTGAGTACTTCTTACCCTTTCTACTTACACAACCTAAACTACCGTTTGTGTTTTTTTTTTTTTTTGCAGGAACTAATGTAAAAACGCTCTATCTCTTCTTCCTGCTTCCATCCTCATCCCCTGCTACAGCCTAACTATCCACAAGAGCCAGAATACTCATGAAAATATGAAATAATATGTGTCTCTCTCCTGCTGGAATCCTCCAGTGTCTTCCTGCCGTACTTTTGTATAATGGACATACATGATCTGACCCCTGGGCATATATGCCTCTGAATTTCTTCAAATTGTTAGTAAGCTCACAATTGGAGAAATTCTGTGAGGCAGTAGTGACATTTCTTTTCTAATTCTCTTTCTTGATCTATTCTAAGGCATCCGTCTTTCCTGATCTCGTCACTGTATGATGTGTATTTATCTCTCTGATTTGTTTTAGGAAATTAGAAAAAGTATAAAACCTCTTGTTTTAATAGTAACATTGTTGTGGCCCATCAGATTGTTTAGGAGAAATAAAATTTGTTTAGGACAAGATCAGAGGTTTATAGTTTCACTTAAGTGGTGTTGTTTAATTTCTAGGAGTTAAGGAGTGCTGAGACAACCGGTCGTACTCTCATATCTCCAGCTATTTCTGGGAAAGACTTTGTGAGAACTGAAGGCATGTTGATCTTTGAACCTGGCCAGAGAAACACCGTATTGGATGTCATCCTAACACCAGAGACAGGGTCTTTAAATCCATTTCCTAAACGCTTCCAGATTGTGCTTTTTGACCCAAAAGGTGGTGCCAGAATTGATGAAGTGTATGGGACCGCTAACATCACTCTTGTCTCTGATGCGGCTTCTCAGGCCTTTTGGGGGCTTGCGGATCAGCTGCAGCAGCCCCTGGATGGTGACATTCTCAGCAGGGTGCTCCACAGTATTAGCACGAAAGTGGCAACGGAGAGCACAGATGAACAGCTCAGTGCTGTGATGTATTTAATAGACAAGGTAAGAAGCCCTCGCAAATGTTAGCAGTTGCAACACGCTTCATACATTTTTTTTTCAGAGAAATTTACTTTATGTGGGGAAGTTCTTTCTAAACATAAAACAAAACCCCCAAGTCATAAGGGAAATGATTGATAAACTTGACCACATAAAGTGTAAACAAAATTTCTCTTTGCATATACCACAAGCAAAATCAAAAGACACCTAATGGTTATATATCAATTATATCTCAATAAAACTGGGGGGGGGGAGTAAGAAAAAAAGAGAGCGCTAATAGGTGTGGGGTATATTTATGCAAATTTATGTATAACAAGAATGTTTATTTCAGCATTACTTATAATAACAAAAATTGGGAAAAATAGCTATTAAGAGGGGCCTGGCATATCCATAAAATGTAAAAATTTTTTATGATTTAGACACAAAATAATTAGAATAAGACAATAATAAAACTGGCATTGAAAATGTAGATAATCACATGGTAGGGTTGAAATTTTTTTTTTTTTTTTTAAAGATTTATTTATTGATTGCTTGCTATGTTGGATCTTCGTTTCTGTGCTAGGGCTTTCTCTAGTTGCGGCAAGTGGGGTCCACTCTTCATCGCGGTGCGCGGGCCTCTCACTATCGTGGCCTCTCTTGCTGCGGAGCACAGGCTCCAGACGCGCAGGCTCAGTAATTGTGGCTCACGGGCCTAGTTGCTCCGCGGCATGTGGGATCTTCCCAGACCAGGGCTCGAACCCGTGTCCCCTGCATTAGCAGGCAGACTCTCAACCACTGTGCCACCAGGGAAGCCCCTAGGGTTGAAATTTTAACAGTAACATACAAGATGCCCAATTAACTTTGTATTTCAAATAAACAATGAATATATTTTTTATTATAGGTATATCACAAATAAAAATAAATATTTTTATTTACAGGCACTATTTGGGACATACTTATATCAAGCAATTATTGGTTGCTTATCTGAAATTCAAATAGAGTCACCTATACGTTATCTGGCAACCATTCTTATGTCCCATATGTACTTCACATGTGCTCTAAGATATCCTCGAATTCAGGAATACAGGATAGAACTTCCAAGTACTGATACAATGTCATTCTATAAGGTCTTGTATTTTAAGTGAAATTGTTTCATATTTGTAAGTTTTATTATCCCTCAGATTCTAACTTCTTTGAAACAGAATCTGCTTTATGCTATATATTTCTTTATAGGAAGAGCTCAACAAATCTTAGTTATTGTTTAGTTAGTAGTAGAAGTGACTACTTATTTATGTTCAGTAGAAACAGCTACTGTGCTAAAGAGAGCAACAGCCTTAAATGACTCACTATAAAGATGTTCTGGATAAAACTCAGCTGTGGTTTTGGGCAAATTTTTGTCATGACATAATATTCTATCCCTTGATTTTCCTAGGTATGGTGCAATGAAAATTATTTAAAATGCTGTCATTTGCTTTAATAATAGTATTTGTCTTTTAAGACTGCTGGATTTGATATGCAAATTTTTAATTTCATTGGGTTTTGCTTTCCAGGTCATTGAAGCTTGGTAAAACACAAGTCAGGAGGCATTGCCTCTAATTTTGTGTTCTAGGACACTTGAAAAACCACAGGAATAATTTCTTCTGTGAAAGTTTGATAGACCCTCCTTTCCCATAAACGTCCCCCCTTCTTTTTCCTCTCCTGACAGTTTTTAAAGTTTTCCCTGTGGTTGATTCAGGTTTTCCACTTTTTCGTAAGACAGTTTTGATAATTTGGGGAGTTCTTTTCATTGCTGTTTATGTAAAATTGCTATTTAGATCCAGCATATTTCTTTTTATTATTTACTTTTTAATATTATATATCTTATATTTCAAGAATTATTTTTTACAGTTGATTTATTTTATAATCATACAAATGATGATTTAGACTTGGCTCTATATTTTCCTACCTGGTTTTGTATTTCATGCTTGCAATAATTTTGACTGAATTGTCTGCAGACTGAGTCAGTCTGTGTTGTTATTTTAGGACGAGCAAATGGGATGTTTTGAGTCAAGGAAGGGTGGCTGTCACAGGTGCCTCCTGGGATTGGCCGTTCATCATCTCTGTCTCCCTGGAAAAGCTAGGAATCCTCTTTCTGCCTCAGTTTCCTTATCTGGAAACAAAGCAAAATAACACTAGCATCTTCCTCACCGGAATGTTGTGAGAATTAGAGAAGTTAGTATAACGTGCTGAGAACAGCACCCTTACAAACCAAGGGTTACATGAACGGCCTTTTTGTTTTATTTATTTATTTATTATTATTTTTTAGACATCTTTATTGGAGTATAATTGCTTTACAATGGTGTGTTAGATTCTGCTTTATAACAAAGTGAATCAGCTATACATATACATATATCCCCATATCTCCTCCCTCTTGCGTCTCCCTCCCACCCTCCCTATCCCACCCCTCTAGTTGGTCACAAAGCAGCAAGCTGATCTCCCTGTGCTATGCGGCTGCTTCCCACTAGCTATCAGTTTTACATTTAGTAGTGTATATAAGTCCATGCCACTCTCTCACTTCGTCCCAGCTTACCCTTCCCCCTCCCCGTGTCCTCAAGTCCATTCTCTACATCTGTGTCTTTATTCCTGTCCTGCCCCTAGGTTCTTCAGAACCATTTTTCTTTTTTTTTTAGATTCCATATATATGTGTTAGCATACTATATTTATTTTTCTCTTTCTGACTTACTTCACTCTGTATGACAGTCTCTAGGTCCATCCACCTTACTACAAATAATTCTGTTTCTTTTTATGGCCGAGTAATATTCCATTGTATATATTTACCACATCTTCTTTATCCATTCAACTGTTGATGGACCCTTAGGTTGCTTCCATGTCCTGGCTATTGTAAATAGAGCGGCAATGAACATTGTGGTACATGACTCTTTTTGAATTATGGTTTTCTCAGGGTATATGCCCAGTAGTGGGATTGCTGGGTCATATGGTAATTCTAGTTTTAGTTTTTTAAGGAACCTTCATACTCTTCTCCATAGTGGCTGTATCAATTTACATTCCCACCAACAGTGCAAGAGGGTTCCCTTTTCTCCACACCCTCTCCAGCATTTACTGTTTGTAGATTTTTTGATGATGGCCATTCTGACTGGTGTGACGTGATACTTCACTGTAGTTTTGATTTGCATTCTCTAATGATTAGTGATGTTGAGCATCCTTTCATATGTTTGTTGGCAATCTGTATATCTGCTTTGGAGAAATGTCTATGCAGGTCTTCTGCCCATTTTTAGATTTTGTTGTTTGTTTTTTTTGATATTGAGCTGCATGAGATACTTGTAAATTTTGGAGGTTAATCCTTTGTCAGTTGCTTAATTTGCAAATATTTTCTGCCATTCTGAGGGTTGTCTTTTCATCTTGTTTATGGTTTCCTTTGCTGTGCAAAAGCTTTTAAGTTTTATTGGGTCCCATTTGTTTATTTTTGTTTTTATTTCCATTTCTCTAGGAGGTGGGTCAAAAAGGATCTTGCTGTGATTTATGTCATAGAGTGTTCTGCCTATGTTTTCCTCTAAGAGTTTGATAGTGTCTGGCCTTACATTTAGGTCTTTAATCCATTTTGAGTTTACTTTTGTGTATGGTGCTAGGGAGTGTTCTTATTTCATTCTTTTACATGTAGCTGTCCAGTTTTCCCAGCACCACTTTTTTTTTTTCACACACACACACTGTATTTTATTTTTACAAGAGATAAATAGACTGACACCAAGCATTGTACATGGATGACCACAACAAAAGCAACAATGATTGCAATTACCAAACATGAAACACACTCATACTATGTCATAATATTGACATTCAGTCCAGTAATCCTCCACTGTAACAGCTCCTTTACTTTGCAGTGAAAATTGATTTGTATATTCTTTGCCTCTGAGTCCTTGTGGGATTTTTTTTTTTTTAATTCAAACTGAAAGTCACAAAAATTATACTCATCCTCCTCAGTTCACTCAGTCCCATGTAATTAATTTTTTTTTCATCTTGATCTTTTTTTTTTTTTATGATTATTCTATGTTTATTTAATTTATTTTATTTATGGCTGTGTTGGGTCTTCGTTTCTGTGTGAGGGCCCCCCCTAGTTGTGGCGAGCGGGGGCCACTCTTCACCGCGGTGCACGGGCGTCTCACTATCGTGGCCTCTCTTGTAGCGGAGCACAGGCTCCAGGCGCGCAGGCTCAGCAATTGTGGCTCACGGGCCCAGCCGCCCCGCGGCATATGGGATCTTCCCAGACCAGGGCTCGAACCCGTGTCCCCTGCACTGGCAGGCAGACTCTCAACCACTGTGCCACCAGGGAAGCCCACATCTTGATCTTTTGTTAGCACTTTTATGAGTTCATCAGTTTTTCATTAGAGTTCTGAAAATGCTTATTCATTCAGTTCAGCAGTACAGTCAGTTACCAGAAACCTGTACTTGTCAGTCTTTTCCATGAATTTCTTGAAGATGAAACCCTTTTATAGGAACATATTTGCAAAATCATCAGAGTACACCCAGAACTGTCTGTAAATGACAAAAGACTTAAAAATGACCACGGTTAAAGATTTGATGAAAGTTCATAATAATGCAGTTGACAAGAAAATTAGTTATTTCTGAGATATACATTTTAAAGTAATAACTAGGATTATTACTTATAACATTATACCAGAACATATAAGATTTTTAGAAATTTCATGTAATGTCTGAAACATTTATATTAACATATTGCCATACATAATTCCATACAAATACAAATATAAGATTTTTAGAAATTTCATGTAATGTCTGAAACATTTATATTAACATATTTCCATACATATTTCCATACAAATACAAATATAAGATTTTTAGTAATTTCATGTAATGTCTGAAACATTTATATTAACATATTTCCATACAAATAACCCAATGAAAGTTTAGTATTAGTTGTTTTGTTTGTTTTTTATACTGCAGGTTCTTATTAGGCATCAATTTTATACACATCAGTGTATACATGTCAATCCCAATCGCCCAATTCAGCACACCACCATCCCCACCTCACCGCAGTTTTCCCCCCTTGGTGTCCATATGTCCATTCTCTACATCTGTGTCTCAACTTCTGCCCTGCAAACTGGCTCATCTGTACCATTTTTCTAGGTCCACATACATGCATTAATATACGATATTTGTTTTTCTCTTTCTGACTTACTTCACTCTGTATGACAGTCTCTAGATCCATCCACGTCTCAACAAATGACTCAATTTCATTCCTTTTTATGGCTGAGTAATATTCCATTGTATATATGTACCACATCTTCTTTATCCATTCGTCTGTCGATGGGCATTTAGGTTGCTTCCCTGACCTGGCTATAGTAAATAGTGCTGCAGTGAACATTGGGGAGCATGTTTCTTTTTGAATTACGGTTTTCTCAGGGTATATGCCCAGTAGTGGGATTGCTGGGTCATATGGTAATTCTAGTTTTCGTTTTTTAAGGAACCTCCATACTCTTCCCCATAGTGTCTGTATCAATTTACATTCTCACCAACAGTGCAAGAGGGTTCCCTTTTCTCTACACCCTCTCCAGCATTTGTTGTTTGTAGATTTTCTGATGATGCCCATTCTAACAGGAGTGAGGTGATACCTCATTGTAGTTTTGATTTGCATTTCTCTAATAATTAGTGATGTTGAGCAGCTTTTCATGTGCTTCTTGGCAATCTGTATATCTGCTTTGGAGAAATGTCTATTTAGGTCTTCTGCCCATTTCTTGATTGGGTTGTTTGTTTTTTTAATATTGAGCTTCATGATCTGTTTATATATTTTGGAGATTAATCCTTTGTCTGTTGATTCGTTTGCAGATATTTTCTCCCGTTCTGAGGGTTGTCTTTTCGTCTTGTTTGTAGTTTCCTTTGCTTCGCAAATGGTTTTAAGTTTCATTAGGTCCCATTTGTTTATTTTTGTTTTTATTTCCATTACTCCAGGAGGTGGATCAAAAAATATCTTGCTGTCATTTATGTCAGTGTTCTTCCAATGTTATCCTCTAAGAGTTTTATAGTGTCCAGTCTTACATTTAGGTCTCTAATCCATTTTGAGTTTATTTTTGTTTATGGTGTTAGGGAGTGTTCTCATTTCATTCTTTTACATGTAGCTGTCCAGTTTGCCCAGCACCACTTTTTGAAGAGATTGTCTTTTCTCCATTGTATATGCCCTTGCCTCGTTTGTCATAGATTAGTTGACCATAGGTGTGTGGGTTTATCTCTGGACTTTCTTTCCTGCTCTGTGATCTATATTTCTGTTTTTGTGCCAGTACCATATTGTCTTAATTACTGTAGCTTTGCAGTATAGTCTGAAGTCAGGGAGTCTGATTCCTCCCGCTCCATTTTTTTCCCTCAAGACTGCTTTGGGTGTTTGGGGTCATTTGTGTCTCCATAAAAATTTTAAGATTTTTTGTTCTAGTTTTGTAAAAAATGCCATTGGTAATTTGATAGGGATTGCATTGAATCTGTAGATTGCTTTTGGTAGTATAGTCATTTTCGCAATGTTGCTTCTTCCAAGCCAAGAACATGGTATACGTCTCCATCTGTTTATATCATCTTTAATTTCTTTCATCAGTGTTTTTATAGTTTTCTGCATACAGGTCTTTTGTCTCCCTTGCTAGGTTTATTCCTAGGTTTTTTATTCTTTTTGATGCAATGGCAAATGGGAGTATTTCCTTAATTTCTCTTTCAGACTTTTCATCATTAGTGTATAGAAATGCAAGAGATTTCTGTGCATTAATTTTGTATCCCGCAACTTTACCAAATTCATTGATCAGCTCTAGTAGTTTTCTGATGCCATCTTTAGGATTCTCTATGTATACTATCATGTCATCTGCAAACAGTGACAGTTTTACTTCTTCTTTTCCAATTTGTATTCCTTTTATTTCTTTTTCTTCTCTGATTACCGTGGCTAGGACTTCCAAAGCTATGATGAATAATAGTGGTGAGAGTGGACATCCTTGTCTCGTTCCTGATCTTAGAGGAAATGCTTTCAGTCTTTCACCCTTGAGAATGATGCTTGCTGTGGGTTTGTCATATATGACCTTTATTATGTTGTGGTAACTTCCCACTATGCCCACTTTCTAGAGACTTTTTATCATAACTGGGTGTTGAATATTGTCAAAACCTTTTTCTGCGTCTATTGAGATGATCATATGGTTTTTATTGTTCAATTTGTTAATATGGTGTATCACATTGATTGCTTTGCGTGTATTGAAGAATCCTTGCATCCTTGGGATAAATCCCACTTGATCATGGTGTATGATCCTTTTAATGTGTTGTTGGATTCTGTTTGCTAGTAATTTGTTGAGGATTTTTGCATCTATATTCATCAGTGATATTGGTTGTAATTTTCTTTTTTAGTAGTATCTTTGTCTGGTTTTGGTATCAGGGTGATGGTGGCCTCGTAGAATGAGTTTGGGAGTGTTCCTTCCTCTGCAATTTTTTGGAAGAGTTTGAGAAGGATGGGTGTTAGCTCTTCTCTAAACATTTGATAGAATTCATCTGTGAAGCCATCTGGTCCTGGACTTTTGTTTATTGGAAGATTTTTAATCACAGTTTCAATTTCATTACTTGTGATTGGTCTGTTCATATTTTCTTTTTCTTCCTGGTTCAGTCTTGGAAGGTTACACCTTTCTAGGAATTTGTCCATTTCTTCCAGGTTGTCCATTTTATTGGCATAGAGTTGCTTGTAGTAGTCTCTTAGGATGCTTTGTATTTCTGCCGTGTCTGTTGTAACTTCTCCCTTTTCATTTCTAATTTTATTGATTTGAGTCCTCTCCCTCTTTTTCTTGATGAGTCTGGCTAGTGGTTTATCAATTTTGTTTATCTTCTCAAAGAACCAGCTTTTAGTTTTATTGATCTTTGCTATTGTTTTCTGTTTCTATTTCATTTATTTCTTCTCTGATCTTATGATTTCTTTCCTTCTACTGATCTTTGAGTTTCGTTTGTTCTTCTTTCTCTAATTCCTTTAGGTGTAAGGTTAGATTGTTTAGTTGAAATTTTCTTGTTTCTTGAGGTAGGCTTGTATCGCTATAAACTTCCCTCTTAGAACTGCTTTTGCTGCATCCCACAGGTTTTGGATCATGTTTTCGTTGTCATTTGTCTCTAGGTATTTTTTGATTTCCTCTTTGATTTCTTCAGTGACCTCTTGGCTGTTTAGTAATGTATTGTTTAGCCTCCATGTGTTTGTGTTTCTCATGTTTTTTTCCCTGTAATGGATTTCTAATCTCATAGCGTTGTGGTCAGAAAAGATGCTGGATATGATTTCAGTTTTCTTAAATTTACTGAGGCTTGATTTGTGACCCAAGATGTGATCTCTCCTGGAGAATGTTCCATGTGCACTTGAGAAGAAAGTGTAATCTGCTATTTTTGGATGGAATGTCCTATAAATATCAACTAAATCTATGTGGTCTGTTGTGTCATTTAAAGCTTGTGTTTCCTTATTAATTTTCTGTTTAGATGATCTGTCCATTGGTGTAAGTGAGGTGTTAAAGTCCCCCACTATTATTGTGTTACTGTCGATTTCCTCTTTTAGAGCTGTTAGCGGTTGCCTTATGCATTGAGGTGCTCCTATGTTGGGTGCATATATATTTATAATTGTTATATCTTCTTTTTGGATTGATTCCTTGACCATTATGTAGTATCCTTCCTTGTCTCTTGTCACATTCTTTATTTTAAAGTCTATTTTATCTGATATGAGTATTGCTACTCCAGTTTTCTATTGATTCCATTTGCATGGAATATCTTTTTCCATCCCCTCACTTTCAGTCCGTATGTGTCCCTAGGTCTGAAGTGGGTCTCTTGTAGACAGCATATAGATGAGTCTTGTTTTTGTATCCATTCAGCGAGCCTGTGTCTTTTTGTTGGAGCATTTAATCCATTCACGTTTAAGATAATTATCGATATGTATGTTCCTGTGACCATTTTCTTAATTGTTATGGGTTTGTTTTTGTAGGTCCTTTTCTTCTCTTGTGTTTCCCTCTTAGAGAAGTTCCTTTAGCATTTGTTCTACAGCTGGTTTGGTGGTGCTGAATTCTCTTAGCTTTTGTTTTTCTGTAAAGCTTATGATTTCTCCATCAAATCTGAATGTGATCCTTGCTGGGTAGAGTAATCTTGGTTGTAGGTTCTTCCCTTTCATCACTTTAAATATATCATGCCATTCCCTCCTGGCTTGTAGAGTTTCTGCTGAGAAATCAGCTGTTAACCTTATGGGAGTTCCCTTGTATGTTATTTTTCGTTTTTCCCTTGTTGCTTTCAATAATTTTTCTTTGTTTTTAATTTTTGTCAATTTCATTACTGTGTGTCTTGGTGTCTTTCTCCTTTGGTTTATCCTTCCAGGGACTGTCTGTGCTTCCTGGACTTGGGTGGCTATTTCCTGTCCCATGTTAGGGAAGTTTTCAACTATAATCTCTTCAAATATTTTCTTGGGTCCTTTTTCTCTCTCTTCTCCTTCTGGGACCCCTATAATGCGAATGTTGTTGCATTTAATATTGTCCCAGAGGTCTCTTAGGGTGTCTTGATGTCTTTTCATTCTTTTTTCTTTATTCTGTTCCGTGGCTGTGAATTCCACCATTCTGTCTTCCAGGTCACTTATCCGTTCTTCTGCCTCAGTTATTCTGCTATTGGTTCCTTCTAGTGTATTTTTCAATTCAGTTATTGTATTGTTCATCTCCGTTTGTTTGTCCTTTATTCTTCTAGGTGTTTGTTCCTTAATTCTTCTAGGTCTTTGTTAAATATTTCTTGCATCTTCTTGATCTTTGCCTCCATTACTTTTTACGAGGTCCTGCATCATCTTCACTATCATTATTCTGAATTCTTTTTCCTGGAAGTTTTCCTGTCTCTACTTCATTTTGTTGTTTTTCTGGCGTTTCATCTTGTTCCTTCATCTGGTACAAAGTCCTCTGAATTTTCATCTTGTCTATCTTTCTCCAAATATGGTTTTTGTTCCACAGGCTGCAGGATTTTAGTTCTTCTTGCTTCAGTTTTCTGCCCTCTGGTGGGTGAGGCTGCAGGCTGGCTTCTTTGATGGTCACAGGATGAGTTTCTGCAGCTCCAGAGGTGCAGAAATATCCTCTTCAGATGTCTGCTTCAGAATAAGAAAATCTTTCCCAGATATCCCCTTGCAGACCTCTATTACCGCTCTTTGGCTAGAACTGGGACATATGACTGCCCCTGAACCAGTCACAGGAGAGGGGAATGACATTTTGATAAGTGATAACTAGACTAATTAGGTTCAATCTTCCTGAACTGAGAATTTGGCACGTTATTGCCTGAAAGAAAGGTGGATGGATACCCAACACGTTGCAGTTCTTGGAATGACTCTTCACACCCGCCAGTAAGAATCTGTTTATGTGAAGATCTCTTTCCTGCTAGTGTTGGAGGGTCTCCTGCGGAGGCTGGGGGTGGCTGTGGCTCACCGTGAGGACCTCCTTCATTTCTTTTTCATTTATTTCTGATCTGATCTTTATGATTTCTTTCCTTCTGCTAACTTAGGGTTTTTTTGTTCTTCTTTCTCTAATTGCTTTAGGTGTAAGGTTAGGTCGCTTAGTTGAGATGTTTCTTGTTTCTTGTGGTAGCATTGTATTGCTATAAACTTCCCTCTTAGATCTGCTTTTGCTGCATCCCATAGGTTTTGGGTCGTCGTGTTTTCATTGTTATTTGTTTCTAGGTATTTTTTTATTTCTTCAGTGATCTCTCAGTTATTAAGTAGTGTATTTTTTAGTGTTTGTATTTTTTACAGATTTTTTCGTATAATTGATATCTAGTCTCATAGCATTGTGGTCAGAAAAGATACTTGATACGATTTCTATTTTCTCTAATTTACCAAGGCTTGAATTGTGACCCACGATGTGATCTATCCTGCAGAATGTTTCATGAGCACTTGAGAAGAAAGTGTATTCTGTTGTTTTTGCATGGAATGTCCTATTAATATCAATTAATTCTATCTTGTTTAATGTGTCATTTAAAGCTTGTGTTTCCTTATTTATTTTCATTTTGGATGATCTGTCCATTGGTGAAAGTGGGGTGTTAATGTCCCCTACTATGATTGTGTTACTGTCAATTTCCTCTTTTATGGCTGTTAGCATTTGCCTGATGTATTTAGGTTCTCCTTTGTTGGGTTCATAAACATTTACAGTTGTTTTATCTTCTTCTTTGATTGATCCCTGATCATTACGTAGTGTCCTTCTTTGTCTCTTGTAATAGTCTCTATTTTAAAGTCTATTTTTTCTGATATGAGAATTGCTACTCCAGTTTTCTTTTGATTTTCATTTGCATGGAATATGTTTTTCCATCCCCTCACTTTCAGTCTGTATGTGTCTACGTCTGAAGTGGGTCTCTTGTAGACAGCATATATACGGGTCTTGTTTTTGTATCCATTCCGCCAGTCTGTGTCTTGGTTGGGAGCATTTAATCCATTCACATTTCAGGTAATTATCGATATGTATGTTCCTATTATCATTTTCTTAATTGTTTTGGGTTTGTTATTGTAGGTCTTTTCCTTCTCTTGTGTTTCCTGCCTAGAGAAGTTCCTTTAGCATTTGTTGTAATGATGGTTTGGTGGTGCTGAATTCTCTTAGGTTTTGCTTGTCTGTAAAGGTTTTAATTTCTCTGTCGAATCTGAATGAGATCCTTGCTGGGTAGACTGGTCTTGGTTATAGGTTTTTCCCTTTCATCACTTTAAGTATGTCTTGCCACTCCCTTCTGGCTTGCACAGTGTCTGCTGAAAGATCAGCTGTTAACCTTATGGGGATTCCCTTGTATGTTATTTGTTGTTTTTCCCTTTTTGCTTTTAATATTTTTTCTTTGTATGTAATTTTTGACGGTTTGATTAATATATGTCTTGGCGTGTTTCTCCGTGGATTTATCCTGTATGGGACTCTCTGTGCTTCCTGCACTTGATTGACTATTTTCTTTCCCATATTAGGGAAGTTTTCAACTATAATCTCTTCAAATATTTTCTCAGTCCCTTTCTTTTTCTCTTCTTCTTCTGGTACCCGTATAATTCAAATGTTGTCCCAGAGGTCTCTAAGACTGTCCTCAATTCTTTTCATTCTTTTTTCTTTTTTCTGCTCTGCCTTAGTTATTGCCACTATTTTATCTTCCAGGTCAGTTATCTGTTCTTCTGCCTCAGTTGTTTTTCTATTGACTCCTTGTAGAGAATTTTAAATTTCATTTATTGTGTTGTTCATCTCTGTTTGCTCTTTCGTTCTTCTAGGTCCTTGTTAAACGTTTCTTGTATTTTCTCCATTCTATTTCCAAGATTTTGGATCATCTTTACTATCATTAGTCTGAATTCTTTTTCAGGTAGACTGCCTATTTCCTCTTCATTTGTTTGGTGTGGTGGGTTTTTACCTTGCTCCTTCATCTGCTGTGTTTTTCTCTCTCTTCTCATTATGCTTAACTTACTGTGTTTTGGGTCTCCTTTTCGCAGGCTGCAGTTTTGTAGTTCCCGTTGTTTTTGGTGTCTGCCCCCAGTGGGTGAGGTTGGTTCTGTGAGTTGTGTAGGCTTCCTGGTGGAGGGGACTGGTGCCTGTGTTCTGGTGGATGAGGCTGGATCATGTCTTTCTGGTGGGCAAGACCACGTCCTGTGGTGTGTTTTGGGGTGTCTGTGACCTTATTATGATATTAGGCAGCCTCTCTGCTAATTGGTGGGGTTGTGTCCCTCTCTTGCTAGTTGTTTTGCATAGGGTGTCCAGCACTGTAGCTTGCTGGTTGTTGAGTGGAGCTGGTGTTAGCGTTGACATGGAGATCTCTGGGAGAGCTTTTGCCACTTGATATTATGTGGAGCTGGGAGGTCTCTGGTGGACTAATGTCCTGAACTTGGCTCTCCCACGTCAGAGCCACGGGCCTGACACCCAGCCAGAGCACCAGGACCCTGTCAGCCACATGGCTCAGAAGAAAAGGGAGAAAAAAAGAAAGAAAGAGAATAATAAAATAAAAAGAAATAAAGTTATTAAAATAAAAGAAGAAAATTATTAAAAATCAAATAATTGAAAAGTAATAAAAGAAAAGAAAAAAGAAAGAAAGAAGATAGCAACCAAACCAAAAAACCAATCCACCAGTGATGAGAAGCACTGAATACTATATTAAAAAAACAAACAAACAAAAAAACAGACCGACAGAACCCTAGGACAAATGGCAAAAGCAAAGCTATATAGACAAAATCACCCAAAAAGTATACACATACATGCTCACAAAAAGAGAAAAAGGAAAATAAAATCTATATATAAAAAAGAGAAAAAGGAATAGAGCAACCAATCAATAAAGAAATCTATCAATGATAATGAACTCTAAATACTAAACTGAGATAAACATAAAACCGGAAACCCATCAGTCACCTACAGCAAACCCCAAGTCTACACTTGCTCCCAAAGTCTACTGCCTCAATTTTGGGATGATTCATTGTCTATTCAGGTATTCCACAGATGCAGGGTACATCAAGTTGATTGTGGAGATTTAATCTGCTGCTCCTGAGGCTGCTGGGTGAGATTTCCCTTTCTCTTCTTTGTTCGCGCAGCTCCTGGGGTTCAGCTTTGGATTTGGCCCTGCCTCTGCTTGTAGGTCGCCTGAGGGCGTCTTTTGGGAAGTCTGAGGTCTTATGAAAGCGTTCAATAGGTTTTTTGTAGGAATTGTTCCACATGTAGATGTATTTCTGATGTATTTGTGGGGAGTAAGGTGATCTGCATGTCTTACGCCTCCGCCTACTTGAAGGTCTCCCCCCTTGTTTTATTTTTTGTGTGCTTTGCTGAAAGAAACTTTCTGTTACCCTTGAATATGTATGAAAGTTTGAGTGGCTCTAGAATTCTTGGATCACAGCCTTTAAGTCTTGAAACTGCTTATGTTGCTCTGCTGGCTTCTGTCATTCCATTTGCAAAAAAAGTCTGATGTCAGATTGAATTTTTATTTCTCTGTTAGTAATTTTTTTCCTGTCTGATTTCTGGTAAGAGTTTTTTAAAACTCTTGAAATTATATTTAAACATCACCCAAATACATCTGGTATTGTTTCTTTTCCTAATTTTCTCTGGCATAAAGCAAATTCTGCATTTTAGACATATTTCTTTAGCTTATCAAGGATCTGTGTTGGTTTTGTCTTCTACCTAATATTTTATATGCTTGTTGTATCTTATGGGTTTGTCCCATTTGTCTGTAATATTTTCTCTGAGTTCTGGGAGTGTTCCTTGAGCTTATTTTTCATTTAACATATTCAGTCTGATCGTTTTAGTAACCAATGGGCTGTTCCCTGTCTCCCCATTGTAGTTTTTACCTTGTTAAATTTCATTTTGTACCTTTTATCTTTTCCCTGTGGATTATTCTCCATTCTTCCTAATAGTCTTTAAGATGGCTACTCTTATAAACTTAAATCTTCAGCCATCATCTTGGCACTCTATAGATTACAAAGTTATAAAAAAAATATAGAGAACATTGAGCCACTTTCTCAGTGAGCTCAACTAGTAGCAGTAACAGAAAAATCATTTCAACATTGTCATAAGTTCATTAGTAAAAATATGTGCAAGTTACAGAGTGTAATCATGTATGCCAGCAGCTGGGGCATAGGGTAGAAATCACAGAAAAAGTGATGACTAATTTGGATTTTGAAGAATTAATAGGGACTCCTCAGGTATCTAAGAGTATAGTGGAATAACAAGTCAGTGGCTTCACACCCATGCTTACTCTGACAGTAAAAATGTGTCGCCCATCATTCATGTGAGGGGTAAAAATTAAATCATGAAGGCTATTTTCCTCTTACTCTCCTTGTCCCTCAAACAACAAATAACCCAGTCCTTTCAGGTAGGAAGGCTCATACTTACCAATAAAGGCAAGAGTATCAGGAGCCCTTGACTACTCTTGGTTGGAAAAGGATTTTCTCATTTGATGTTTGAGAAATTTAGTGATATGTGGTGGCTTCTGTCCAATAAAAAACAGATAAGAATAAATTTGCTTCTATTATAGACAAATATTCTTGTGTCTGTTTCCTTAGTGTTGGTCAAAAGAAAACAGAATCTTGGGGTAGGTGTAAAAGTGAGATTAATTTGACTCGTGATGTTAATTATTGTAGTTAAAATTAAGTGACCCATGCAACTGTTTGGGGCTTTATCTAGATATTAAATAGAAAATATTTTGGTGATTATGCCTTTTCTTTATAAAATGATTATTTATGCTTTTTAAAGTACAGATGTATTTGAAATATGATTCTGATGCTAACTTCTCTTAAATTCTTCATAGGTTCATCTTTATTTTTGTTAATGTTAGTAACTGGTAATAAAGAACAAGTTATACCATATATATCATTTAAGCAGTTTATTTTTGAACATATATTTTCATACTTGGATTTTTTTCCAGATAACTGTTGAAGGAAAGAAGCAAGCATTAAGCATTGAAAGCCGAAATCTTTTCTATGAGATTCTTTGTGCTCTTGTTAATCCAAAACGCAAGGACACTAGGGGATTCAGTCACTTTACTGAAGTGACAGAGAACTTTGCCTTTTCTCTACTGACTGATGTTACTTGTGGCTCTCTTGGTGAAAAGTAAGTATCATTTAATATAGTAGCAGTACCTTATATGTATTCCTTCATAGTTTACAAAGTAATATGCAGTACAAATTGACATTTAACTGATGTAACTAAGGATTATACAATCAATACATAGTACCTAATGGGCAAATTAAGTTAATTATTTGAAGAAACAAAGAAACTACATCAAGAAAAATTAATTTATACTGTCAGTAATATATTCCTCTTGTTTTGAAGGTTCTTTTAAAAATAAAAATGTGTTATTGCTTACTCCTATTTATATAATGAGTAGAAGATACATTCTGAATAGAAAAAAAAGCAAGATGATTCCGACTTTTAGACATATTTTAGGCCATATTTTTTACTGTGGTAAAATATACATAAGATGAAATTTACCATGTAAACTATTTTTAGGTGTACAGATCAGTGGCATTTAGTATATTCACACTGTTGCAACCATCACCACTTGCATCTCCAGAACTGTCATCTTCTCAAATTGAAAATCTTTACCCATTAAGCAGTAACTCCCCTTTCCTCCCTTCCCCCAGCCCTGGTAACCTCTATTCTACTTTTCAGTCTCTATGAATTTGCCTATTCTAGGCACCTCATAAGTGGAATCATACAATATTTGTCCTTTGTGTCTGGTGTACTTTGCTTAGCATAATGTCTTCAAGGTTAATCCATGTTGTAGCATGTGTCAGAATTTCACTCCTTTTTTTTTTTTTTTTAATTTATTTATTTATTTATTTATTTATGACTGTGTTGAGCCTTCGTTTCTGTGTGAGGGCTTTCTCTAGTTGCGGCAAGTGGGGACCACTCTTCATCGCGGTGCGCAGGCCTCTCACCATCGCGGCCTCTCTTGTTGCGGAGCACAGGCTCCAGACGCGCAGGCTCAGTAATTGTGGCTCACGGGCCCAGTTGCTCCGTGGCATGTGGGATCTTCCCAGACCAGGGCTCGAACCCGTGTCCCCTGCATTGGCAGGCAGATTCTCAACCACTGCGCCACCAGGGAAGCCCTCACTCCCTTTTTAAAAAAAGTTTTTTTAAATTGACGTATAGTTGATTTACAATGTTGTGTTAGCTTCTGCTCTATAGCAAAGTGATTCAGTTATAATATATATACATTCTTTTTTACATTCTTTTCCATTATGGTTTATCACAGGATATTGAATATAGTTCTCTGCTCTATACAGTAGGACCTTGTTGTTTATCCATTCTATATATAATAGTTTGCATCCGCTAACCCCAAACCCCCAACTGATCCCTCCCCCTACCCTTGGCAACCGTTTCTGTTCTCTATGTCTGTGAATCTGTTTCTGTTTTGTAGATAGGTTCATTTGTGTCATATTTTAGATTCCACATATAAGTGATATTGTTTGTTATTTTTCTTTCTGACTTACTTCACTTAGTATGATAATTTCTAGGTCCATCCATGTTGCTGCAAATGGCATTATTTCATTCTTTTTGTTTCTATGTAGTATTCCATTGTATATATGTACCACATCTTCTTTATCCATTCCTCTGCTGAAGGACATTTAGGTTGTTTCTATGTCCTGGCTATTGTAAATAGAGCTGCAATGAACATTGTGGTACATGACTCTTTTTGAATTATGGTTTTCTCAGGGTATATGCCCAGGAGTGGGATTGCTGGATCATATGGCAACTCTATTTTTAGCTTTTTGAGGAAACTCCATTTTGTTTTCCATAGTGGCTGCACCAACTTACATTCCCACCAATAGTGTAGGAGGGTTCCCTTTTGCCCACACCCTCTCCAGCATTTGTTATTTGTAAGTTTTTTAAGATGGCTATTCTGACTGGTGTGAGGTAGTACCTCATTGTAGTTTTGATTTGCATTTCTCTAATAATTAGCCATGTTGAGCATCTTTTCATGTGCCTATTGGCCATCTGTATGTCTTTTTTGGAAAAATGTCTATTTAGATCTTCTGCCCATTTTTTGATTGGGTTTTTGTTTTTTTGTTGTTGAGTTGTATGAGCTGTTTGTATATTTTGGAGATTAAGCCGTTGTCAGTTGCATTATTTGCAAATATTTTCTTCCAGTCTGTAGGTTATCTTTTCGTTTTGTTTATGGTTTCCTTTGTTGCATAGGAGCTTGTAAGTTTGATTAGGTCCCATTTACTTATATTTGCTTTTGTTTCTATTGCCTTGGGAGACTGAGCTAAGAAAACATTGGTACGAGTTATGTCAGAGAATGTTTTTCCTATGCTTTTCTTCTAGGAGTTTTATGGTGTCATGTCTTATGTTTAAGTCTTTAAGCCATTTTGAGTTTTTGTGTATGGTGTGAAGGTGTGTTCTAACTTCATTGATTTACATGAAGTGTCTGTCCAACTTTCCCAACACCACTTGCTGAAGAGACTGTCTTTTTTCCATTGTATATTCTTGCCTCCTTTGTTTAAGATTAATTGACCATAGGTGTGTAGGTTTATTTCTGGGCTCTCTATTCTGTTCTGTTGATCCATATCAACTTTTAGACATACTTTAATATACTGTTAATTGTGCTTCTCCCTGGAGTTTTGGTTCAGTTTCATCCATTTGGAGGCAGTTCTCTGAATGTTGTTGAACTTCAGAATCTATTGTTTTAGAACATATTGTTGAACTTCAGAAATGTTGTTTCATGGCTGGAGTTTCAGGGCAGCGAGCAAGCAAGAGGAAAAGGAAAAAATAAAATGTGGTTTGTGTTATTAACTATATAGTTAATTTTGTAACTATATGTTAATATTCTCCACTTCTGGTGTTTTATTGATAAATTACATTCATAAGGTAAATTGGATCATTGTAGTACAAAGACCTAAATCATGTTTTAATTCTGTTTGACTTAGCATAAAAATAGCTCATAATAGAACATGGTTGGAAGTTGATATTTCCCTCCAATTTTCACAGAGTACTATGTTATTTAAAAAACAATTATTGTTATTTAATGGGACATGTCTGATTAAAAGTGTTGTTTAGTGAAGTCAGATATTTCATAGCTTTACATAGTCCCAGTCCTTTCTCTTTGTTTTTCTATATTTATGGAAGATCACCAGGATGTTGAGATAGTCATAGACGTGAACCATCTACCCTGCTGTGCATGTTGATTCCATCTGTGCACTCAAAGGTCTGGTGAGAACTCAAAAGGGTATAAAATGCACAAAAGGAGTGGCTTTTTCTGTCTTGTTGCCTAATGTATTCTCAGGGCCTAGAACAGTGTCTGGTACATGGTAGGTTGTCAGTGGTTATGGTATAATGAGTGAATAGAATGAATAAAGGAATCAATGCTTTTTTGGCCATGTGCATCGTCCCTGTAGACTTGCTGTTTCGCATGTGTAATGGCAGTCAGGCAAGAGGAGCGAGCATGGCATATTTGGGGAAATCATCAATTGGGGAGATCATCTACCTTTAAAGATTGAATATAGAATACGTTAGGTAGGGTATGTGTATGTGTGTGTAGGAATCCGATTTAGGATTTTAGAGCCGTCATGTTGAAGACTATGTTAAAGATGAGTTTTTTTAACTCAGGGAACTCTAAAGATGTTGACCATTCTAATATGCATTATTTATACATTGTCTTAAGCAGTATTCAGGGGCATCTACTGAGAGTGAAGGGTTTGGGAATAGAGCAGGGATATTGAGGACAATGATGGTATCTAGAACAACCGTTTGGAAGCCAAGTAAAAACAATGTCAAGTGGCATTGAGAGTCTGACTGAAGTCGGTCATTGTGGATTTGTAGTGGTGCCAATCTACATGTGAGGTTTTCCCCCTCATTTAAGCCTAGGTGTAAAGCAGATTTGGGGATTGATCAAAGTGAGTGCATTGGAAGGGCATGGATATAGGAGGTTAAAGTGTCAGGGAGAGTGTAGTTGTCGTCAGGCCCTCTTAAGGGGCCAGGGATTTGACACACTTGTGTCAAGGTTGGGTAGAGTCACTGTACATGTTGTGTTGGTCTCAGAATGCCAACGTAATGGGGTCCCTGATAGCGCTGATGGGCTAAATATCAGAAGATTCCAGGGTGGGTGGGTAGGGGGTAGGTTCACTGGTCTCAGTCACATTGTACCTGGTCAGGGGTGGGGAGGTCGACAGTGGCAGCTTTTTAGCTCTGAGTCACCAGTGAAGATGTAGGAAGCTAGATGGGAAGATGAAGAGATGAGCTTTTTATAAGCTGTTGTGGAGGTGCAGATGGCCTATATGGATTGAAATGTTTTAATAGGAGTCTTGGACACAGGGGTCTAGAGCCTGGATGAATGGCTGGACTAAAGATAGATGTTTAAAGGTACCAATTCAAATGTGGTAGTTAAAGATTTTTTTAAAAGAAAGTATATAGCTAGAGGAAAAAGTTGGCCCTTACCCTTTCCTTTCTTTTTCAAATCTTCTGTTTAAAATTCTCAACTCCATTTCCCAGGTTAGGGGCCTTGACGAGGTATTTGTATCCATGATACATTTATACATATTCAGCATCTCTTGTGGCCCATGTAACTTTTAAAACTTAATGCATGATTTTTATCCTAATATATTCTCCATACTTTTTGAGGCAGGTTTCAGGTATGATTCACCTTTGTGTCTCTTCATTGTTTGCAAACATGATAGATCCACAGAAAAAATGTATCAGATTTTTTGGAGGACTGGTTAAAAAATACAGATTCGTAGAACCTCTAGCCTCCCCCAGGCAAGGTTTCTGATTTAGTAAGAATGGTATGTGATCTAGAAATCTGTATTTTAAAACAAACTTCAAGGTGATTTCAACACACACTGAGGTTTGGAAGCAATTTCACTGAGCACAGGATCTCTTGCCTAGGGAATGTTGAAAACAGAGTTGTTAAATGGATAAAGATCCCTGCTCAGGGCTGTTTCTTTTATCAGATATATGGTTAAATTCGAAATGCTCTGATGGCTTAGAAAGGGGTGAGGTAAACTTGATGAAAACATGGCTGTAGGTATATAAGTTTTATGATATTCTTGAATATAAAGCAGAGTTTCAGTTTAGTGATGCATCCTTTCCTCAACCTATTCCACCAATGATGATGTGACTAATACAGAAAAGTACATTTTATAGCCACAGATCTGATATCTGTGAAACAGCTTTCAAAAGCCCATGTTTTAGGTTATAAGGGGGATCCGGCAAGGGGATGCAGAAAGTTCTGTGCAGAAAATCCTAACAATTCACCATAAAAGAACTGAAAGCACATTCTCTTTACTGCTCCTGGGTAGGTAGTGTCATGGTTATACATAAAGAACAGAGCTCCAATGTGATGAATTTTAACAAATATGAGTAGATATACATATGCAAATGCATGCCATTTTAGCAGAACCTTTGCTTTTCTGTCATAGAAGCAAAACCATCCTTGACAGTTGCCCGTATTTGTCCATACTGGCTCTTCACTGGTACCCTCAGCAAATCAACGGGCACAAGTTTGAAGGAAAAGAAGGTGATTATATTCGAATTCCAGAGAGGTTATTGGATGTTCCAGATGCAGAAATAATGGCCGGGAAAAGTATATGTGAATTAGTCCAGTTTACAGAGTATAGCAGCCAGCAGTGGTTTATAACTGGAACTAATCTTCATGCCCTGAAAAATAAGGTAATCTATCATTTAAAGAATTACGTGGTTAGAATCTGATTTTTCCTTAGCAAACATATTCCTCAGGATACATTCACTTGATCAGATTTGTGGTAAGTGCTAGACATGGCGAGCTAATTACGAAACATGTCCTATCTTTATGAGCTAGTTGTAAAATGTTTAGTCTCAAAAATAGTTGGAAATATTTCCTTCATGTTTTATTAAGTAAAAATATATATATAAGTGGAGAAGTGAAAAAAAAAAACATAGCTTTCTCTAATGCTATATCGTATTGTATATCCCGCTTGTGATGAAGTCTGACAATGAAAGTCTGTCAGCTGGAGACTGCTCAGTAGCTGGAGTAGAGGTAGAATGTTTGCAGTGGAAAACCAACAAGACGCCCTGCATTCATAAGCTATGAATAATAGTGACATTAAGCAAGTAGCTAAAATGACTAGAAAAATGAAGCAAAGTTCAGAATGGGAGATTCAGTCATGACATTAATTTGAAAAAGTCATTACATTTTCTATTCTTTTTGGCCTTTTAGGTATTATCTTTGAGTGTGAAAGGCCAGAGTTCACAACCCCTGACCAACAACAATGAAATTCTCTACAGGATTTATGCTGCTGAGTCTAGAATTGTTCCCCAGACACCTCTGTGTCTCCTTTGGAATCAGGCTGCTGCAAGGTACTTGTTAATAATTCTTTAAAATCAGAATTTGTTCCTTCTCCATTCCAGTATCATTAAGCCCAGTTTTTTTTTGTACTGAACATAGAGGTCTCAGGTGAGATTTTAGACTGGAGAATAACCTCTACACTAAATGAGACAAAGCAGCATAGGAAATGGTCTAGCCTTGTGCAGGTGGCAAATGCAACCAAACAATTTAAATATGTGTTTAACACATTATGTACTCCTTTATTATTACAACTTTCATGGGACTTAGTGTGAGTTCTACTCAATTCAGATAACCTCCCTGTGGTTATTGGTTAATTTATTGAGCAGGGAAGGAATTTCTTTTGACCCCTTCCATCTGGGCTTGTGGTTCTGGATCTGCTGCTCTATGTTTAGAGGGATTAGTAGGGATTTATAATTCTAGTGCACATATGACTTGGACTACATTTTGGGATTAAAGCCATGCACAAGAATGGGAAGAAGAGCGTGATTCTTTCTTTAACTCTCCTTGGCCTAAAACATGTTTCTGAGCACTTCTGTCTCTGGGAGCTCAACCAGGGCTGCAGGGTCAGGCATTGCTGGCGTAGAAGGTTTAGGGTTCAAATCAGTCACTAGGTTCTGTTTGTTACTGACTTACAGCCACACCAACTAAAATTCTAAAGAGGGTTCAACAGCTTACTTGGGTAACCAACTGTCCTTCAAACACCAAAACTCTCCTTAGTCTCATTGTGAAAAAATAATTTTCCATTGAAATTCCTAATGTCCGAGGACACATCTTAAACCTAATACATAGATACCTACAATCCTCAATATATAATTAATACTGAATGTTTCAAGCTTGAATCTGCAGTTGGGATTAAGAAGTTTTATGTCCTTAGAAAAGTAAAGGGATCAAGAATCACTGGAAGGGAAGAGGCTCAATCGGTAGTCACTGAGGGATTCTCAGAAGGCATGGAATGTGACACTATATTTGCTATAATCGTGACAGTTATTGTGGTAAAAGCCAAACCTTATAGAAGGAAACACCTGAAAGAACCCTGGGAAACATTTACGTAATACAACTGGCTCAAAATCCAAAAAAGATGAGGGAGGAAACTTAGAAAAGCATGTAAGTAATTTATGTGGTTCAAAATAAAGGAGTTGTGAAAAAATGAGGAAGGGTGAACACTGCACATTTGATGGCTGTGTTGACCTTTTGGTATTCTTGAATGCTAGGGAAGAGTACTTTCTGTTGAACACCTTGAGTGTGTTTGCTTTAGATTAGGTAGGGACTGCTAATACTGCTCTTTTGAGAGGACCAGCTTCTTCGGTGTTGGGAATGCTTCTGCAGGTTTAGTTAGTATTTAGGCTGCTTCTTAGGGTACCTGTGGGATCTGTTGTGTCATGTCTTGGACAAGATGTTCCCTCCAATGTTTCTTCTTGAAAATGTGGTCTGCTTACATCTTGAGTAAAGAACACTTAGGTTCAGTAAGTTATTTTTTCTTTAAAAGCCATCTCAACGCCTAAAGTATTGATGAAAGAGGAGTAGTGACGATTGTGTTTTTGCCCTAGCTGGTTGTCTGACAGTCAGTTTTGCAAACTGGTTGAGGACACTTCAGACTACGTGGAATGTGCCTGTTCATACATGTCCGTGTATGCAGTCTACGCCCAGACTGACAACTTGTCTTCATACAATGAAGCTTTTTTCTCTTCTGGATTTATATGTATCTCAGGTGAGTTATCGTATTTTTGAGTCAACAATTTAAAATATCGATGAGAATAAAACCCGTTTTCCCGGAGTCCTTTTATATATGCAAGATGTGGGGGTACTGTAATTCATCAACACTAGGAGAAAATAAACTTTCCCATGGTCTTGGTCATTAATTCATACAGCAGTTGTTTATGGAGGACCAACTTTGTACTGAGGGAAAGGAAAGAACAAGACATAGTTCCAACTCATCCGTAATATAAAGTACAGTGTGGGATAGAAGCTAGATAGTAAGAAAGGGTATAGTTGATAGTGCTGTGATTTAGAAGGCAGATTCTGCAGTGGAATATCAGGATTGTGTGAGATAATATAAACAAAGCATTTTGTATTTTCATTAGAAAATAAACCTATCCCTTGGGTTGATTTGTATTCTGCAGTCTAGAAGCTCTGAATATGGCTTAACCACTATGTTAAAAAAGAAATTGTCTTTCACCTTCTACATCTAGGTCCCATTTCTGGCAGGAATAGGAACTTGAGTTGTGTTAATGGCTGTCAAACTATTTACCTATAACTTAGCTTTGAATAACTATAGAATTATTCTCATTTGCTGTTTTGATTTTGTGGTTGGGAGTCTGAGAATTCCTTACACTATATTTCTGTCCCCACCCTCATCCATTCTGTGCCCTGAGTCATCTTTTACAGACGTACAGCAGCTTCTGTGAACAATATGCTACATAGAGGACTGGGTATAGGGTAACTCTGAAGCCAAATGGCCTGGGTTCAAATCCTGGTCCTGCCATTGGCTAGTTGTGAGACCTGGGCCTAATACCTCCATTTCCATACCCACAATATATGATTTTAAATTGTGTTAACAGGGTGGTAGATATACTAACTCAGACATTCTGCTTTCATGATATTTTTTGTATGTAAATGTGATTATCATTGAATTTATGTCTTTTACTTGGTGTACAAACAGTCCCCTAATAATCTTTATCGATTAGGAAAATTTTGTGGAGGTAGAAGCATGTAATTAATTATTCTTCTTTGTCCTGGTTGTTAAAATCTTTCCACTATAATTTAATATTCTGTGTCCTAGTTAAAATATTTCCACTATAATTTCATTTTATAAAGTTATATATTTTCCCTAATGTATCTTAATTCTAAACCTAACTTAGATTCAGTAGCAAAAGTTAATAATTTCTTATTCTTAAGAGCATCTTCCATAAGAATGATGTTTCTTGCTTAATAGCTTCTTCTAGGTACACAGAGTTCCAAAGTCAGATGGAGACATCCTATTTTACTTTGATGCAATCTATTTACAGAAATTTCATAGACTGATGAAATAGAGCCAAAAGGTAAAATGCTGAAATAAAATCTATTTAGATATCATTTCATGTATTTCCATAGAGACATAAATCTAAGTGCTAATATAACCCACAAAAATCCTTTGCTTGTTCTAAATACTAAACATCAAAGCAAAGAGTTTTAAAAACTAAAGAGAGAATGTTACCTTGATTTTTTTAGAAGACTAGCAGGACTGTAAAATATTTCCTGAGAGAATTGTTAATAAATATGCATTTTTGCAACTAACTCTTGAAAAGACTGCATAGATTTACTCATGTATTTGAGAACCAACACCCAAATATTAATATCTACATTTATTACTTTCGACTTGGACTCATATTTAAAATTATTGTTTTTTTTCCCCTCTGTCCATGACATATTGTAACATGGATTGCACGTTCTGTGGATCAGGAGACATAAAGTCCTATCTTTGTGCTCAGTTTCAGCTTCTGGGGAGGATGACATTCCATCCCTCTGAGGGCCCCCAGGAACGAGGCAAGAGATTTTTATATATCTTACATACACATTCTCTAACTTAGGTCAGGCCACACCAAATATCCCTCTGAATTTGGAAGCAATCTGACAAACTCTTTTCAGGACATGTGGTAACATACAATTAGACAGGAATTAAACCCTTTCTAAAAAAAGTCAGGATAGATCACAGTGTATCTGTTCCAATTCTAGTTTACAGTTCTGGTTACTTTACTAGAGCAGAACAACTAAAATGATCCAAGTGTATGAAATGGGCATGTCGGCCAAGAAGTTAATAATCCTCCATTTAGAAAGGTGAAAGACTAGGCTATATACCTGTGACTTTTAAAATTGTAAACCAGTTTATCAAATTCCAAGAAATTAAAGTTATCCCTTAAAGCTAAAAAAAGATAGAGAGGACGAGTAAATAACTGTGCACAGCAGTGTAACGTTATGGGACTCGCCTCAAAGGTGATTTGGAAGAAACACAACTTACAATAACTTTAGATGATAATGCCTTAATTTTATAGTTATTGAGGAACCTAAGCATGGTTTGAGGTACTATTACTATTTGGAGAATAATATCAAAGAAACCTGCTCTGCTTCCCATAACTCTGTTGATGTTGGTCTATCAGAGGTAGACATTGGGTTAAAATCATCCTAATTTTGACTCTGGAGTACAATCCGTATGGCCTTATGAACTTAATGAGACCCTGTAACATTCCGTAATCCACTTCGTTTTTAACATCAATACATGAACTAGGTCATGTTTGATGTACTTGTAGGTGGGTGAGTCTCCTGTTTTGAAGTGCTTTTAAGCTGAGACCTCACATTTGTTCTTTTTTGTTCTCTTATGGTGGAGAAATCCTTTAACACATTAGTCAAACTAAAGCTTTCCCTTTTAAATGATGAATAGTTTTATTTACTCTATAGATTACTAAGTATATAAATGCCAACACAATGTCATTGTTTACAGTAAGTAACAGGAGATAATTGTCTATAAATTGCTAAATACTAAGACTTACAGGATAAGTAAATCAGCACAATCCAAAATCCTTTGAAGCATGCTTATTCTTTTGTTCAGGTTTATTAAACTGCAAGACTATTCTAAAAAAAAAAAAAAAGAATATTCTAGTTGTGCTTTTATATTTTACAAGCTGATATTCTAATTGTTTTTCTAGAAAAAAAAACTCTACCACCCATTCATTTTTAATTATTTTTAAATATAAGAGATATTTACTAAATTTCTGTGTCAGATTCTTCTAAAGATATTAAGTTCATATTCACAGTAAATCATTGTCCTAAGATAGCCATTATAATTATAATTATCAAAACAGTTTCATTCTATCAAATGGGGAGTTATTTACAAGAAGAATCAAAAAAAATGTCAGAACTTAAAAAAAAAAGCAGTTTTAAGGGGTCACTGCAGGTGATAAAGAAGTCAGAGAGCTTAGTCTAATTCTGACATGGCATAAAAATGTTGGATTTCTCTAGCTATGTGTCGATAATAACATGTATTGTTTAGGATGGCCCTGACTGCAAGTGACAGAAAACAAGTCAAATATCTTCAATAAGCAGAATTTAGTTCCAGGGTTGATTAGTTCAGCACCCCAATGGCATCATCAGGGGCCCAGCCTCCTTACATTTTTCTGTTTTGCTCTCCTCAAAGGTTTTATTTTATTTTCTCCGCCTTGCCCCTACGTGGTCTTGAGCTAGCTGCAGCAGCTCTAAGCATCCCACAACTCTGCCTAGGCTTGCCAAGGGAAAAGCACTTACTTGGATCCGGTTTTAAGAGCAATGAAAACTTCCCTGAAAACCACCCAGAGCGTTTTCCTGCACATCTCTTTGACCAGAATTGTGTTCTGTGACCTTTCATAAACAGTCTTGGGACAGTTTAACACAGCACTCTCCAGTAGATCTTTCTTCGATGATGGAAATGTTCTGCCCTCTTCAGTGTGGTGGCTACTGGCTACATCTGCTTATTGAGCCCTTGAAATATGGCTGGTACAATTGGGGCCTGAATGTTTAATTCTATTTAAGTTTAATTAATTAAAATTTAAATAGCCACGTGTGGCTAGTGGCTACTGTATTGAACTTCATAGGTTACCCAGAGGTTGGTCTCCTGGCAACCTCTTCCCTCTGGAGTAAACCCTTCCCTCTAATACACAGAACTTGTGTACTCTAAGGTGTTTCGTATTGACTTTTGTTCACCCTAGAAAACTTTCCAGGATTGACAATTTTGTTTTCCTGTCCTTAGCTTATTAGTAGCTGTAATCAAGAGGCATCATGCTGAGGGGAGAGCTGCAGGAATATGGGAATCAATAGAGATGAGCAACAAAAAATAAAAAAGGTGACAGTTACAGCTAACATTAGGTGGGAGAAGAGAAAAAAACCTAAGCTAACAAGCGAATAACTGATTTAATAATCTGGTGATCATTTGGTTTTTAGATTGATCTGTAGAGAAGACAGAGATACATAAGTAAAGCAATACAAAATTTATAAATATTTTAAAGAGATTTTCATGGGAAAAAGTATTAATATTTGGCTTGTGGAGGGATAAACTTCAGTGATTTGGACAGTATGTCCCATTTGTAAGTGATGCCAAACAGTAGAGTTATTTACTGGATATCTGTATTCATATACAAACAGTACATATGTATTTACACGTACAAACATTCGAATATTGTATAGATAGGTAAGATCTTTGGTCCACTTTGGTAATAGCAAAAGAATCCAGCAGTTCTTTAGAGTTTTTCTTATCTAAATCAAAGATTATCAATGTTATCATTTTGTTAAGGGTAATTTATCTTCCATCTTACTGTCTAATCATATAGAAAAGTTATTTGTGTTAGTAAATGGATTAATTGCTTTTTTCCAACGTATTCTGTAACCTACATAGTGCTAGGGAAAAAAGCAAATGAAAATTATTCAATCAGCAACTGGTTTTTGTACATAATTGCCGAGGAATCAGTTTTTACAGACCTGTTTAGAGTATACCTTTAGGTAATACCTGGAATTATTATACTTTATTTTTTAAAAATTCTATTTATAATTATACCTTTTTGTACCCTGTGATTTACATATTAAGGGAATTTAAACCAAAAAAAAGTTACAATTTTTAAAAAACTGACTTGTAAATTTAAATTATGGATGCTGAATACAGCTCTTCAATATCAGATAAGAAAATAAAAGAAAAATACTTAGCATATAGTGTTTAGGAACTTGGTAATTGAAGTATTTATTTCTTTAAATCTAAGGTATTCAGTATCTCTCCCAAGGCCAGTTGAGGCTAGGCCGCTTGAGGTTTTTTTAGCCACATTCTTTTCTCCTAAATAAAAAATGCATCTAGATAACCATCATACATTACACTTACAGGCTAATAGAACCTAGCGCACTTTCCTGCCACTGGCTTTGAATCCTGGACTGCCACCAGGTGTCATGCTAGCATTTTAATTGACGCTTAATAGACTTAATTAAATATTCTTGATCTGGTCAAGTTTAACTGTACTAAATTTATACCATGAAATGGGAGTATAGTGGAGAATTACCAAGTTAGGGGAAAAGGCTGTGAATAAGCTCTTCTTGTGAACTAGAAAGAAACAGCTGACTCAGGAGTATTTCTCCTTTGCCCAGCCCTAATCCCCTTGCCTCACATTGTTACCGTCCACCACAGTAAACTCACAGTAAAGCACATATTTGTGATCATGTGGCCGGCAATGAAATGAGACTTCCAAGGCCTTGCTTTTAAGTCAGTGTGGTAACACACACAGACCCCCACACACGCACTCATACACACACTCTCACACTCAACCTGAACATTCAGTTTAAGGTGACTCTGACCATCACAGGAAGTTCAAAGTGTACATTTTTGAGTTTGGAGCAGCAGCTTAAATAGTTTATAAGCTACCTAAGTAAAAATGCAGTTTCTGGCTATACTGTGTAGCTGTGTGGGAGGATTGGGCAGGCAGCCCCAGGACCTGCGCACCTGTCCCAGAACACCTCATGGCAGCCTTCCTAAAAGTGGATTACTCCGGATTTCTTGGCCAAATTTCTAGGCTGAAAGCCTTGGCTAATGCAAAGCCTCACTTCCTGTGTGGAACTTTGTCTACCTAATGCAAACCTAAACATACTGAAAGCTTTTCCCAGAAGGATTTCTGAGAGGCATTTTTGTGCTGACAATTAGTCACAGACCCCGTGTGGGCATTTTGCAGATGCCCCCAGTCCACTTATGCCAACATGTGGTGTACGTACTTGAGAAGTTTGTTCCATGGCTTCAGAAAAGATAATGAAGAAACAAAATGTTAAACAAATGCAGCATCTCCTGTTTGCCACGGAGGCGTTGATGAATGAGCTAATGCATGCGGAGTACAGGGCAAAGCAGCATACAAAAGCCAGTTGTTATGTTTCAACACTTCTTAGACGAAATAACCCTACTGAGGATGAGAGTGGAGTAAAAGGCTTAAGTGGTAAAGCAAATAGGTTACTTTGTGCAGCACATTTAAATTTTAAAAGGCAGGAAATATTTTTAAAATATATATACGTTCTACATTTAAAACCTAACATTAAAAGAAATTTATACAAGTTGCAAGATAAAAGATTTATGGGATAGTCCTGAGATTCTGATCTTCTCCTTGAAGTAGTATAGGTAGGTGAATTCAAGTAGATTTAAAGAAGATAAGAATAATGTTCTTCACACTACTTGGAAATGTAGATGTTTAGGTTAAAAATCATCTCAGTGAGAAAGAACACATTTTGTTCCTGGTTTTGGCACCCAGGAGCATAAGGTTGCTTTAAAAATTCATAATCACCACTGTTGTAATTACATAATTATTTCTAGTAGACAAAATGGGGTAATTACCAAACCTGAGTTTTGGTAGCACCATTCACAATTTTATGCCTGAAAAATCCTATTCACCTCCCTAAATATCTCTATTTAGCCAAGCCACCTGATCATGGAAAATTAGATTGGAATTTGATTCTTTTCTTAAACAGTAAAACTTGTCTAAATTATTAATCTGCTTAATTTGTGCTTTCTTTTTAGTAGGGAAGTAAACAAGTAGATATTTGAAATTTGAAGTTAAACTTTGGGCGTAATAAGTGTGAGGATTTTATATGTCTTGTCAAGTGGAGTGGATTAAAATTGGAACATGAATGTTCCCTGAGATGTTGTGCTATGCGGCCTTATGTGCTTACCTTTTCCAAAGATTTTACCATGCTTCTGTTTATTCATGGATTGTAAAACCACACATGGGCTTTTTTGTTTCTACAGGTCTCTGCTTGGCTGTTCTTTCCCATATCTTCTGTGCCAGGTATTCCATGTTTGCAGCTAAACTTCTGACTCACATGATGGCAGCCAGCTTAGGTACACAGGTAGGAGAGCGCTGGGATTTCCCACTTTCATGTGATGTTCATGTTTCTTCTTCTGTGATCCTTGGGTTGAATGTATAAGTAAAGTTTAATCTCAATTTAGTTGAAATAAGCTTGTTTAAATTGTAGTGGAAGAGGATGGGGAAGGAGAGCAGTAAGAGGAAATGAGAGTGTCAGGTCTAAAAAGTGTATTTTGTGAACTTTCTACAGAGAAATACCTTAGTGTCACCACTTACAAGAAAATAACTGCTGCTTATCTTGATGCATCATATTGTCAATTTATGTATTACTAACGTGTATATATGTTAAAATGAGCACATTTTAATTTAATCTGAATAATATATGCTCTGTTACAGATCCTTTATATGGAGGGCATTAAAATGATATATACTATTTATTTATTTATTTATTTATTTATATTTGGCTGCATTGGGTCTTTGTTGCTGCGCGCAGGCTTTCTCTAGTTGCGATGAGTGGGGACTACTCTTCGTTGCCCTGTGCGGGCTTCTCGTTGCGGTGGCTTCTCTTGTGGCGGAGCACAGGCTCTAGGTGCACGGGCTTCAGTAGTTGTGGCACGGGGGCTCAGTAGTTGTGGCTTGCGGGCTCTAGAGCACAGGCTCAGTAGTTGTAGTGCACGGGCTTTGTTGCTCCGCGGCATGTGGGATCTTCCCGGACTAGGACTCGAACCCGTGTCCCCTTCATTGGCAGGTGGATTCTTAACCACTGCGCCACCAGGGAAGCCCAGAATGATATATACTTTAAGACATCTGGATAATATATTTTGCTTCATTTAATATTATAGAATACAGTTTGGTAGAACATTCTTTTTTGAAAAACCATTTCTATGGCAGAAGAAATAGTGTGAAAAACATTGAGTCATTCATTAACATGCGTTTTAAAGCATACAATTTAAAGCCCGGAAGGCAGATCAAAAAGATGAAATTAAATGCCTTTTCTGTCCATAAGGTATTCACAGTCTGGAACAGTAGATGTACATACAAGTAACTCTAATGCAGTGTAATTAGTGTGAACACAGACTATTTGTGAATATAGTTGAGGACTTAATATTTCTGCAAAGGTAAGGGAAGTCTTCACAGAGGAGGTGATATTTGGGGTGGGCTCAAATGAGAAATTCATGCAGTTTGTTGATTAGGAGTAAGATGGGCATAGACATCTATATAAGCAAACAGGAAAAAGCATAATCACTTCTACTTGAAGACTGTAATTACAGTTTCAACTGGAAGAATACACTATATAATGTTATTATTGAGAAAACTTTGTAAAATTGTTTTATAAAATTTCCTCTTTTCTGGGTAGATGGGTGCACATCTGAAGTGCAGAAAATGCTGGTGCCTGATTGCATGCTGGTGTATGCATGTGTTCAGTTTACGTAAATTTATTGTGCCGTCCTTACACTTAGGAGTTGCACGCATTTTAGAATGCTAATGGCATTCTATTGACCTCCAAACAGAACCTTTAAAAATAATACTAGAGGAGGAGCTGAAATATAAAATGGAAGATTATCTGGGACATTGGACTTCTCTTGCCTTTTTTGGTCCCAGGAGTGAAAATGACATGAGTAAGTTCCATAACTCTTTTTTAGGGAACAATGAAGTGCTGAATTCTAAGTAGAAGATCCCAGATTGTGCTTTTAAAGTACCTATGAACTATGAGAGGTAACAGCTGTTACCAAAGGGGGGCTTACATTGAGTTTGACAAGACTATTTATATTGCCTTGGTAGCTATCTTAGTTGTCTGATCTTGCCTTTGCTTCTTGTATTTAAGATCTTAGAAAACCCGCCTTCCATAATTAGAGTTTACTTGGCTGTATTCACCACCCACTCTGGTGATTTTTTGGCAGCAGAATTTGTACAAGTCTTAATTATAGAACCATAGAATTACAGACAAATCTTCAGTGTCCTAGCAGACAAATTTGCTCATGTCTAGGGATGTAAAAAAAGACAGGATTTATATCTTGGGATACTGCCTTCAGATTCACATTATACTTAACATTAATTTTGGAGAAAATAGTCAAATCCATGTTATTCAGTATATTTTTAGAATAGATAAAGCAACGTGGCATGAAAAATCCTACAATGTATGACTTGTCACGTGACATAACTAAAAAGGAACTTCCGTAGTTTATTTTTGGCAGGAAGAATTGTTGATAGGTTGTGGATAGAAAGTACTGTTTGCTCAAAATGTTTTACCTATCTACTTTGATTTTTAAAAATACTCTCTAAATTAAAGAGAATAATTTTCTCCCTTAAAACCTTTTAGCAAAGCCTTTGAAAAATTCTTCGACTCTCCAAAAAAAGGAATGAAGCTGACTGCAGGAACTTGGGCCTACCCTTTCATTTATGAATTTTAAAATCACGTTTATATCTCCAGTTACAGAATCTTGCCAGTGGGGGGATTCCAGTTCCAGTCTTGGACCTCTCATTTGGGATCCTCCATCAACTATATGTTCACATTCTTACAGTTTGTTTCCTATAGAGAAGTCTTAAAAAATACAGTTTGGCCTGTGGGTCTTTGGCTAAAAGAGTAAAATTTCTCTAGCTGACCTCAAGTGTTTGAGTTGTGAATACTCTGCAGACAGGTCTGCCAAGACCATTTGGTTTTAAATCTTTATTGCTGGCCTAGGACTAAGTCGAATGGCTTTTGTGGAAAGGGGAAGAATGAAAACGTAATGGCCTCTGACTTCCTTTCAGGGCAGTGTGTCAGTGAGGGAAGCAGTCAGCATCAGGAAAATGTGATAGTCTGTATTTCTTGAAACATATATTGTATCTAATGTTCTTCCTTTAAAAGGCAAAAGATTCTGCTTTAATTTAGAATTTATGTCATTCAAGCATCTTTGAGAACCACTGACTATAAGTTACCAGCAGGTGGCAGTAGAAGTTTTTTTTTTTTTTTTTTTTTTTTGCAAAACTGGTTTTTAGTCTCTAGCAAAGATGGAGTTCAGTAGAGAACTTGAGATATTTTCACAGCACTTCTTGCACTGGGCTAGAGAGTGTTCTTCTGAAGCTTAGCAAATATGCATTTGTGATTTTCTACTTTTCTCTTTTTATCCCCTTTGTTCAGAATTGAACTAATGAGTCTGAAAGGCACTGTAAGAAAGCTTGGGCATCACTAGCTTGGACTATATCTTTCTGTCATTTATCATTTATAGTTAAATTCAGGGGTATAACATTATTTTCATTATATTTATGTTGTTCTAAGCTATAAGAAGTGTGTTGTTGGAGAAAAGTGTGTTTATTTAAATGTCACAGAAGTTTTAAGATAAGATCTGTGTTTTCAGTATTGTTTATTTTAAAAGTATGTATTTTTCTTCGGTGCCAAGTTAATGTTTCTCACTTATCTAAAAGAAAATGATTAAATGGCAAGAAATTGTGAGATCATTATCTTTAAATATGAAGGAGAAGAGAGCAAACAAATTTTCATTGCATTGGTGATATTTCTTGGAAAAACATCTAATTATATCTTAGGAATTTTTATCTTAGAATCACATTGCCAACCCATGTGTGCCCTGATAAGGCTGGTAAACAACTAGGACAAAGGACAAGTTTGCAGTTCAGGGTTCTCAGTTCTGGAGGTTCTGTCAGGAAAAGCAATTCTCCAAATCTAAAAAAAGAACAGAAGTTTCCTCATAGAAAGATGATAAGATAGAACTGCATTTACTCTGATTAATAAACTTAACCAGAGGGAAACGTTTGTTTGTTTGTTTTTTTCTCTGTTTTTTGTTTGCATGGCTTAAGCACATTTTTCTGAAACTGAAGAGCAAATTAGTCTAGAAAAAAATGTATGTACAAATACTCTCTGAATTCAGATGACACCGAATATCTGAGAATTTGAAATACTTAAATATGAATTTTGGGTAGCCGCTGGATGTATGGGAGTTTTAGCTTCCATAAGCCCTCTCCTTAAGAAGGGACAAGGAAATCGCCTTAAAATTCAGAGGACTGTTCTCTGGAATTTAGCAAAAAGTTGGACTGTCAGTGACGTGTCCAGTTTCCTCATTCTGTAATGCTTTGGGATGTCATCTTGCAGTGTCATTTTGTTTCCCGAGTAGGATCCTGTGTAGATAACTCCTGCCAATAGATTCTGCTTTAATCTGCAATTTATGTTATTTTAGCTTTGATACGTATCTAGCATTTTTGAGACGCAGAATCATTGGCTGTACGTGAAGGAAGCCAGAAGCCAACTGTGACCTCTTCAGTACTGACTCCTTATGGCTACTCCAGGGTCTGGTTTCTCTCCTGGCAGCTTGCACTGTTGTGTTGAGTCTCTCAGCTCAGGAAAGTCATTGTGTGTGTAGGGTCTGAAAACATGTATCTTATAGGCATATCTTTGTGGATTGAAGCAGAGTCAGATAGAAATTGTAAAATGTTCATTACTCAGAACAGATTTTTCATTAGTTGGAAGTTTTAGTTAATTGCTTGTTAAGCAGGGTATCCTTTGTTATTTCTGCTTTTGTTATTTAAGAAAAAGGAATTTAAGAGTTTGAGTACAAGAATAAAAATTGGACCTTGCTTTGAGGATTGGGAAGCACGAAGGATCATTATTCAGTGAAACATTTATGATCATTTTTTAGTGTAGATGTAAATGGATTAGGAAAGTGTGTCCTAAAGTTGGATGTAGGCATCTTGTTAAAATTCAGATACTAAATCATTAAGTCTGGGTGGGTTTCTGGATCCCACTAGTTGAGAGATGAGGTTAGCTCTGTTAGGACCCAGATACATTTCTGGTTGTTGTTGCTGCTACTGCTGCTGTTGCTGTTATTGTTTTTATTATTACTATTATTATTATTACTAAACCCATAGTACTAACCTATTTTCTTTACTATAAAAATTATTTGTGGAAGAAATTCCATTAATTAAATTTTTACTTCATTTGAAGCGTCATTGCCTTGAAACCGCTTACAAACATTTATCTTTCCATCCTGAAGGGAAAACTTCGGCTACCGTTTCCTTCTGGCTTTCTTTTCTTCCTCCTGGGTTACTAAGAAAAGATCCTCAGACATGGGAACTAATGTAGGACTGAGAGTGCAGACCAGACTTTTATTTTGGTCTTTCTCATAGCATTTCACACTTGCAGAACTTCTCAGTATTGTATGTGGACGTAAACCACTAGAAAGAAGGTGTAACCAGCACCTCCACCACCATTTCTTCCCTATAAAGAGCTTGTAAGCGCCTCCACTTCAATAGTATTGAGTATGTAAGGCTTTTATTTTTTATACAAAAAATCGTTAGGTATTTAACTGTACCTTTCCTTCACATAGACATTAATTTGGTGAACATGAATAAAGAGCATTCTGCACACAGATATGAATATACATTTGAGTTGAACTTATTAAACTATTTGATTCTAGTTTAGGTATGTTCATTAATGTGGCCAAAATAGTATCACATTCATGACTATGAATGCCCATTCAATCATCCAGCGGTGAAATTAAAGCAAAAAAAAAATTGAACAAACCCTACTTATCCCCCATCAGGATCATCATTCATCTATGAACTCACCTGCTTCCACCTTATCTACCATATGCACAGTATTGAGATTGTGCAACGGGAAATACCAGGCAAGATATGTACACGTGAAGCATGTAGATAACGGTCTGAAAATGAACCTTATGGTAAGAACCAAGTTGTATGTAGAAGAAAGTCTCCTCTTCTCTAGGATACTAGGTAGTATTGCATAAGCTGTGGGTGAGGGCCTTAGCTTGAAAAGACTCCACAGAGCAAGTGGAATCAGACTTGTTTGTTGAAAGATGGATAAGATTTGAAGAAATAGGATGTGGCGTATTCTAGGCAGGGGAAAAGAACAAGAATAAAGACCTGAAGGGAACCCTGGGAGTTCCACTTAGGTAAGACCTGCCCCTGGGCATAGGGAACTAGATAAGCCGATTGAAGGTGAGGTAGTTCTATATTGTCTGAGAATTGGTGGGAGTCACCAATGGAGTAGTCCGAAAGGGCACAATAAGAAAGGATTGTTCCAAAGGATTGATCTGGCAATTAGGGTTTAAATAAAAAATGGATTAAAGTAGAAGAATGCCTGGAATTCGGGAGATCGGTTTAGAGAGGCAGGGTGGGCAGCTTTTACCATCATCTGGTTATGCTGGGTCACGAGCGTGGACAGTGGTAGTGGCAATGAGAATTCAAAGGAAAGAAGAGGAACTAATAAAAAACACCCTGTTTTGCGCTATGAAAGTATTACTGAATTAGTTTTCTATTTAAATCAATACAAAGGTCACACTGTAAATTTTATTTTGTTTAATAAACGTATTAATAAACATTAATATAATACCTACTAAGCATTATATGAGGTTGGCACTAGTACTCTTCCTGTTTTACAATTGAGGAAACTGAGGCACAAAGAGTTTTAAGTTATTTGTCCTAGGTCATGTAGCGATACGTTACAGAACTGGAAATTGAACGTAAGCAGCCTTTAACCATTACGTATACTGCCTCATAAATCGTGAATTAATGAGATTTACTCTATCACCAAAGAGATAGATAGCCTTTTCTACTAAGTCATTTGACTTAAATAGAAAAGGCCAGAAGTTTTTTTTTTTTTTTTTTTTTTTTTTTTTTTTTTTTTCAGGTTTTAAAAGATTTCTCTTTAATATAGATTGTTTTAATTAGCAATGCTGTCTTCCTCATTTAAGTGAAAAATACATTTTGCATATCATACCATTTGGAGAACAAAGGAGGTATCTATTTAAAGCATTCAAAGTCATGAGTAGAAAATATTACTTATATATGATAATATATTTAAAATACTGCTTAAATCTTGGCCTCCTTAAAATATCTTTTAAGCATAGGAATTGAGTGTTTAATTTTTTCACTTTATAATAAACTGTTTATATGTTGTTTAGACAACAGCTTAAACACAAGACTGTTATAATTTAAACCCCATGGCTTAAGTGCATGAAGACATTCAATTGGACACTAGTGAAATTCTTAAATAGATCCCTACATCCCTGAGTATATAAATACACGTGCACACATATATATATGTATTTACATATGGACAACTTATATCAGGGAAACAGATAAGGGAAAAGGTGAGAAGACGTCTTTTTGTTGTCAAATCATATTTATTCTATGTACTTAGGATTTCTGAAATGCTGTGCCAGCCTTTGGGAATTAGCTGTGTTGTCATTCAACTTATTCAGGTTTGATAAAGTCTTCTAATAGGTTTAGGAAAAAAAAATAGGTTTAGGGAATAAAATAATATTAATAAAATAGTTCTACTTCTTTGTGTCCTGGAGGCACATCTAGTATTTTTGTTGAAATGATTTTCTTATAGAAGTTTTAATAGATGGAGGATACATGCAATTTTGGGCATTAGGAATTTAGAGTTCCCATAGCACATTTAAGCTAGTGATTTCAGTGTTAGCTAAATAAACAAGTGTTGACACTATAAAATAGTTTTTTGGGACAAGTTGAGGAGAGAACCTGATTATAGAATACATGTAACTGATGTCACAAGGGCTTGCCTTTATGGCACTGAACTGTGCCATGAAACATTTACATGTATTGCTTTATTCACTCCTTGTAACAACCAGATGAGGTGGGTACTTTTATCATCCCTATTTTACAAATGGAAAGAATGGGACTAAGAGAAGTTCAGTTACCTGCCCTAACCTTCAGAGCTAGAATGTGGCAGCTGGAAGGGTCTGAACTCAAGTCCATCTGCTTCCAAAATCTGTGTGTTTTAAGACACTGTGCCGTGTGGAATGAGAAGGATCATTAGAAGCGGCTAACTAAAACATAGTTAAAGTTTCTGAGGCCAAGGAAGGAAAAAATGTTTCAAATGGAAGGATTTAGCATCAATGGGAGATTAGTCCTCCAGTTTGGCAAGAACAAAGTCGCTGGAAACCTTGGTGAGAGATGATGAAAATAAGACACAAAAGGTTAGGGAGTTCAGTCGATCGGGAGGGAATGGAAGGGCTCTTTCAGACCACACCTGAGAGAAGCTTGGCGGTGAAAGAAGGGACCTGTTGGGGCACAAGAAGCGGGAACAGCTCTGGTGCCTCTGATATAAAAAGCTCGCTGAAGGGAAGCTGGACCCTGGGGCTACCAGCTACCACCCACCAAAGGGGTAGGTCTCCTCCTCTCCCATCCCACTCCCCCTCCCACATTGGTATTTTTCTTTTCTTGAAATAGAACTTTCTTTAGCAGTTTGATGAAAGGGTAATAGGAATTAGTAAATTTCTCTGTGATCCATGTTTTTATTTATACTTTTTGATTACTTTGACATTTTTTATGCCTAAGACAAGTAACTCCCTGCTTGTGTGCCTAACCTAATCATGTTATACCTAGGAGACGATTAAAGCTCTAGTTTGAGCTCTTTTTTTCCCCCCATTTCTTGAATCCAGATTTTCTTTGATGACCTTACATTTTTGGTATTATTATTATTGAATTTCACATAAACTTGCGATCAGTCATGAAGTAAATTTGTAGCTAGTGCTTATCAAATAATTTTATAATCCATTCCACAATCAAAAATATTAATATTATGCTATTCACAAGTATGTGCTTTGAGGGATTAAGATGATGTTGGTATTTAAATGGAGGAAAACTTGAAGAAATAGTATGTTTTATGTTTGCTTTCTTCTTAAGAACATATTTTCTTTATATATCAAAATTTTTTATTCTTAAAATCTTTTAATAATAAAATCCAGCTCCTTTTTTCCAGCAAGCTTTCAAAATTCAGCTCAACCGTAGATTCACTAAATTGAAAATAAGTGGACGCTGAAGATACAAAAATAGTGTCATGGTCACACTACTGGGAAATTCAAACTTTCCCGAGTGCTGAAGTGGCAAAGCAACAGAAAGAGTGAGTAATATTCTGAATGAGGCTACAGTGACATTATCATGTTTGCAACATAGCTTTTGTTACTAGGAAAAATTGTGAAGCAAATCCAGACTTTACCAGAAAATACCAGTTTGGAATCTTCTGTTACAGCCTCAAAAATATAAACTATCCTTGACTTTTAAAAGTCTTCTTTTGATCTCCCTAAGTAAGGAAAATCGGCATCTGAGAAAAAATGTTTTTATGAATGTTTAATGATAGCTCTAAAGAACTTTAAGTAACAAATATGGAGTGTAGGAGGAAGAGTCCCATTTTTGGAATTAGAGGACCAAATGGGGGAATATCTCTGAGCTGCAATTGGAAAATCATTGGAAAAATAATAAGAATGCCTGCCTTGCAGAGTAGTTAACAGGATAATAGGTCATGTTCAAAAATCTTGAAACACAAGGCCTGGGGAACAAACGAGGGGCAAAGGCGGAGGGTAAGGATGATTCCTGCTGCCACACAGCACTGCAGAGGCCCGTTGGGTTCTGCTCTGAGTCCAGCGCTTCCTAATGCCCTCTGGAGAACTGAGCCTGCTTTTCTCTTCTGGAGGTTTTCTTAAATCAACAGCAAGGGCGATGAAAGTTTCTTCAGCCCCGCCGTTTTTAAATAATCGGCTCTATCATGCCTATTATCACACCTCTCACTATACTCTCCCAGAAGGGTGTTTATGTTGGTCTGCATTATCCTTAGACACTATATTAATTTTTGCTTTGTTTATATTTTTCAAATGTGATTTTTTCCTCCTAATCTTAAGTATCTTCTAAGTGTTGTGTCATTATTGTTTGTGTTGCATTGTTAGAACCTTAAGAACAGTAGAGATGTAGATAGATATTTGAAAAAAAAACTGCATGTGTGTCTGTGTGTATATCGTTTGACCTTGGGAATGTGGATGTGTGTACATTTGAAATTTGCAATAAGCATTTAAAAAAATTTTATAGAAGTATAGTTGATTTACAATGTTGTGTTAATTTCTGCTGTACAGCAGAGTGACTCAGTTATACATATATTCTTTTTCATATTCTTTTCCATTATGGTTTATTACAGGATATTTTTATTTTAACATCTTTATTGGAGTATAATTGCTTTACAATGTTGTGTTAGTTTCTGCTTTATAACAAAGTGAATCAGCTATACATATACATATATCCCCATATCTCCTCCCTCTTGCGTCTCCCTCCCACCCTCCCTATCCCACCCCTCTAGGTGGACACAAAGCACCGAACTGATCTCCCTGTGCTATGCAGCTGCTTCCCACTAGCTATCTATTTTACATTTGCTAGTATATATATGTCAATGCCACTCTCTCACTTCGTCCCAGCTTACCCTTCCCCCTCCTCGTGTCCTCAAGTCCATTCTCTACGTCTGCGTCTTTATTCCTGTCCTGACCCTAGGTTCTTCAGAACCATTTTTTTTTTTAGATTCCATATATATGTGTTAGTGTACGGTATTTATTTTTCTCTTTCTGACTTACTTCACTCTGTATGACAGTCTCTAGGTCCATCCACTTCACTACCAATAACTCAGTTTCGTTTCTAGTTCGTATCTAGATAGGTAGATACACACACACACACACACACACACACACACACACACCATATCTTCTTTATCCATTCATCTTTCAATGGACATTTAGGTTGTTTCCATGTTTTGTCTATTGTAAATAGTGCTGCTATGAACATAGGGGTGCATACATCTTTTCCAATTATAGTTTTGTCTGGGTATATGCCCAGAAGTGGGATTGCTGGATCATATGGCAACTCTGTTTTTAGTTTTTTTTCAAGGAACCTCCATGCTGTTTTCCATAATGGCTGCACCAGTTTACATTCCCACCAACAGTGTAAGAGGGTTCCCTTTTCTCCATACTGTCTCCAACATTTATTATTTTTAGACTTTTTTAATAATAGCCATTCTGACTGTTGTGAGGTGGTACCTCTCTGTAGTTTTGAATGCATTTCTCTAATAATAGCGATGATGAGCATCTTTTCATGTGCCTGTTGGCCATCTGTATGTCTTCTTTGGAGAAATGTTTATTTGGATCTTCTGCCCATTTTTTGATTGGGTTTTTTTTTGGTTTTTTGTTTTGTTTTTTGATATTGAGTTATATAAGCCATTTGTATATTTTGGAAATTAAGCCCTTGTTGGTTGCATCATTTGCAAATATTTTCTCCCAGTCCTTAGGTTGTCTTTTCATTTTGTTTATGGTTTCCTTTGCTGTACAGAAGCTTGTAAGTTTGATTAGGTCCCATTTACTTATTTTTGGTTTTATTTCTATTGGGAATAAGCATATTTTTAACAAAGGGACACTATATTTAACGAAATAGTACTGCTAAGGACTACTGTAAGCGCTTGATCTGTGTAATTCCATGTAATCCTTACGACACCCTGTGAGACCGTCAGTATTATTATGATTGCCTCTGCATTGCACATGAAATATCTGAGACCCCAAAAGGTTACATTACTTGCCCCAGGCCCAATGCCCCATCTCTGTCTGCGAAAGACACCTCAGAACCCCTCAATGGTGCCTTTCCCCTCCACTTCCATGGAGCATAACAGCATGGTCCCCTGCAGACAGTTAAAAAACAAAAGCCTTGTTGAGATAGAATTCACATGCCATACATTTCACCCATTGAAAGTGTACAATTCAGTGGCTTTTAGTATATTCACCGAGTTGTGTACCCATTTCCACAATCAGTTTTATTTTTGTAGCTTTATTGAAGTATAGTTAATGTTTGCTACTAGAGTAGTCGTGTTAGTAGGCCTCTCTTTAATCTTTTTAGCTCCTCAACATCTTGCGTCCTTTTGTGGCTCTTTTCAATGACTGGCCCTCACCAAATTGGTTTTTACGTTTCCATATACATCTGTAAGTCCCAGGAAGCTGTGCCTGAGTTTTAGCTGCTTGCTCTACCTACAGTGTCTTACACTTAATTGCCTATCTGCCTAACCGAGCTTTAAGTTCCTGAGCAAAGAGACTATTTTTTACATCATATACTATGCCAAAAGGTGTATAAGAGGGCCAAAATAACAGCAGTTATACAATTAAAATAGCGTTTTCTATCGGCTTGTTAGTTGTGTGAGTCCAGAACCACCTTTCTGGCAGAGCCCCATTTGGATCCCATCTCCCAGGAACGTGTACTCTGTGTTCTGCCAGGGATGAGGAGGAACTTGGTTTCAGGCACTATGCTTTGGTTGTAAGCGTGAATGTTATTGCCAAGTTGAAAAAGTTACATGTCACATATCAACAACCAAGTGCATTTCCTGGCCAGGTTTCATGTGCAGAAGATGGCATGTGCAAATGATTTTATGGGCCTGGAAACGGAGAAATTCCACAGCAACCCCAGACCTCACCTCTAAGCCGCACCCCAACCCAATTTATGCCCTTGATCCTTCTGGAATACAGAAATCAAAGTTAAATGAAAGTCAGCTTCTGAATTGATATTCTCAATTTTTGCATGTTTTAAAACTTTTTTAGTATGGATATCCCCTTTGAAAAATATATATAGGATTAACCATATTTGGAAATTAAATGCATTTTATCTCTCTTCTTCCAGAGGATATCTCAATTGTATCTTTTTCTGTCAATCTTTACCTTTATCATACTCATCTAAGCCATCTCTCTTTTATAGTAGTGTCCAAATTATTACCCACGGTTTTGCTCTGGCCCCTTTCTTTATAATCTGTTCTCTTCTCAGCAGCCACAGTAGTCCTTTGCAAGACTAAATCAGCTCAAGTCACTCTCCCACCTAAAATCCTTCAGTGACTTCCTACTGCACTGAAAGAGAAACTTCTGACCTGCATCCAACAGACCATGAGGATCACCCCTGCCTACACTGATCTCACCTCCTCCCATCTCCACCCGTTCACCCAGCACCAGTGACAGTGGACTCTTTCCAGGGCCTGAAACATGCCACCTCCTTCTTGTCTTGGGTCCTGGGTTCCAGTTAGTCTCCAACCCTGGAAAGTCCTACACTAGTGCTTTGCTCATTCATGTATTCATTCATCCATCCTTCATTCACACTCAGCTCCCATAACATCACCTCAGAACAGCCTCCCTGAGTAACTCTCCCGCCCCACAATATCGCATCCTCATTATGTGTGCTTTATATTATATATCGGTATCTGAATCCTCTTGTTCATTTGTTGTATTCATTACCGTTCCTCGCTCCCTACTCCCCTTCTCCTAGAAGGTAAACTCCGTTAGATCAGGACTCCACTGTCTTGCTCATTGCTGTGTTTCTAGCACTCATAAAAAACTTTTTGGCACGTACTAGATTTCCAATAAAAACTAGTTAGAATAACAGAACAAACAGTGAGGTGAAAGGAAATTGTAGGCTTGCTCCTAATGAACGTCTTCAATTTAAAACTAACCTATCACCATTTTCTCATGAAAATAAACTTCCTGTATTCTCAATTCCTTAAAAAAAGTCAGAATTTAAAAAAAAGATTACTCATATTCTTAAAGAATTGTAATGTTGTAGTGATCTACAACTTATAAATAAATTGTATTATAAATTTTGGTTTATAATTTAAATGTGTTCAATTCCCAATTAGTTTTTCCCCCAAAAGTAGTTATAAAGAGAAGATAAGATCCCAAGCCAGCCACTAAAGCCCTTTAACTCTTAATCTGGCTATTGTGGGTTCTATTAGTAATTTTTCTTCATGTAAAACGCATTTCGATGTCTGGTGGGGAACTTCAAGAAAATCCTTCCTCCTTCCACAGCCTCTGTTACCTGGGTCGCCTTCCTTCAGAATTCCATAGAAGCAGACATGACGGCTCAGAATGGGGTGGGGAGAGGGGAGAGGAAACTCGAGGGGAAAGGCAGACTTCTTGAAACCAGCTTCCTGAGTTTTGGGTGGGTGCTTGTGCAAGTGAGTTGGATAGCAAATGTGAAGGTTCTCTGGAGCTTGGGGACATAGTGTCAGGATAGAGAATTGGCTCATAAAGTAGCTTTATTAACTTCTTATTGAGAAGCAACGTTAGAGATGAGAGACCCGCCACTGGAGTACACAGAAAAAGTTTTTCAATATCCCACAGTAAAATTTCTGTATCCCATAGGAATAACATTTTGTGTTAAGATTGAGTGTAGACACTCAAGATAGATAATAACTAATTATAATAGCTACTTCTGATAAATAGTTAACTAGTAAATGTCTGTAGTGCCAAAGTAATTAAAATGGGCCGTTAAAAATAAGGATATAAGTAACAAGGTTGTCATATTGGTAGTGTGTTGGAATTAGGGCTGGGATGAAATACCCCAACATACTGTAATATGTCTACACATAATGAACAATCCTGCCTTGTTTAGAGTCATGATGAAACCAATGTTAGTTTCTGAGCTTATTGTATATATCTAATACAACATCCCCAAAGCCTTTGAACTTATGAGTAAAGCATTCATTACAATGCCTGGTATTACAAGTGAGTTAATGAGACATAACAGTCACAAAACCCCATTCCTTCCCCCCAAAAAATATTGTAAAAAATTAGAGACTTTGCCTTTAAGGAGTACGGTTTTGTACCTTGGAAATCTTTAATTAAAAAAGTAAAAGTATTGGTTAAGTTTCTTTGCCTCTTTGAATCTGCCTAGAAAAGTGTTCAATAAATATTTGTTTTAGAAGGGCAATATAAGCATGTTAAATTATATAAATAGAGGCGTGTAGGTATTGCTTACACAGTTTCTTCACTCCACAGAGGTACAAAGGCCAGAGGAGTTTAAGAGATTAACCCCAGGAAGACAGTGTAGCTGGAGTGCTGGAGTTAGCTCAGGTCATGGTCATTACTATTGTTAACTCACTAGGTGCTTGTGAGACTCCATAAAAAATGGTCTTATATTGTGCAAACAGTCCTTACTTGAGCAACTTTCAACTCTAAGGATTAGGGATTGCTCTGAAAATGTTTGTCAGGGTAATTATTGAAGGCTCTTGTGTGAATGTAGACCAGTCAAATGAGGACAGGGAGGTCTGTCTACTACCTTGTGTTTGAGTCTAAATCAGAGCAGCAGAAAAATACATTTATTCTGTAGGTAACAAAAAGACCTTTTCTGAAGTTTTTGTGGAAACCCAATTTAAATTTATCTCCTTGTACAGCCACCATTCATTGTTCCCATTCTGCAAATATTGTCGTATATAATATATCAAGCTCTTTGGTAGGAACTGCAGACATAAAGTTAAATAAAACATAGTTTAGACCCTGGTGCATTTATAGTCTACTGCAAAGGGGATAAACATGTAAATAAATGAATGCAATAGAGTTTGATAGGCAGTCTGTACAGCATACAGTGGGAACCAAAAAAAGGGGAGTTTTAAATTCTATCTAGGATGAGGGGTGGCGTCAGGAAAATCTTTATAGCGGTAAGAGTGCTAAAGCTGTCTTGAAAGATGAGAAAGTCTTTACCAGGTAGACTCTACATATAATTAAAATACAGACTTTAGTAAAGGCAGAGGAATGGGCGGTGTCTGGCAGGATTGCTCTACATTGGATTATATTCTGTTTATTTCGCAAGGCTTTTGGGATGTTTCCGCTGGTTAAGGGTTGATGGTGACAGAAGGAGAATTACTTCTGCTGCAGACCTGGAAGAGATGGAGAGTAGTCTCCAGACCTGAGCAGAACTGATATTTGGGGAAGAAACAGGAATGAGAATTTCTTATAGGTTTTTCTAGGATAAAAACTTGGATGCCACAGATATATTTTTGTGTCTCATGAGCATTTTACTTAGAAGTGTGTTAACTGGTCTCACCTGAAAAGGCTAACATATCCAATTCTATACCACAGATCATAAAAAAATCAGAAGTCTCTATTCTGTAAAGTGTCAGTAGAAGTTCAGATGGTTTTTTTTTGGTCGTTTATTAATGCATGAGGTAATATGTTTTAGAAATCGAAGCATTCATTATGCATGGCGATAAAAAGCTATTTCATATTTTAAAGAATAATTCCTCAGAACAATTCTAATGAACTCTTTGTTGTTAGCTTTGGTGAAGAAATAGGAAAAAGCTGATCAGGTATAAAGTATTTTTCAATGTTATTTCGAATATAATCTGCAATCATATGTTAAAGACCCATAAAGGCCTAAATCAATATAGTCATATATATTGCAATATTTAAACTTATTTAAAAATATTAATACAACACTACATTTTATATGCCCTTTAAGTAAGCCCTAGGGACAAAATTCCAGAAAAAGGCTACAGTGAAATTGTGATAACTCCAACTGTATAACAGTAGGAAATACATCCTGTGTATATTTTCTGTGATACTACCCTTTGTGAATTTACTATTGAATTCATATTCTTGAGGTAAAGATAGAATTCAGAGCATAGAGAAATGCAGTGAAAATACCACAGGAAAGTATTTGTGTTGTTGTTTAAAATTCAGCATGTGTAAAGTTATCAACAGGCTTGAGAACAACAATATAAGCAATTTTTTCCTAAATAGAAGCTAGTCTGAGAGAATAGACTTCCGTCAGAAGTGGCTGCTGTTAGGGAGAGGGGAAGCTGAATTCAAATAGCTTTGTGAGAAACTAGAAAAGAGGAAGCAATTCAGCTTCACAATCAGTCCCTGACATTTGACTTACTCTCTTCGGAGTTTACAAGTAGCTGACAAGTTACACATAACGCACTCTGCCTAATCCTGGGCGGCCTCTCTTCCAGCTGATGTCTGCGTCAGTGGTGGCCATGAGAGAGGAAACAACTTGAAGAAAAGATTGTTTACCACTTCGGTGTAACATGAAATTTAGAAGGAAGTGGTTTAGCGCACCCTTGGAATACTGCTTTGTATAAATCTAAAAGATGTACTTAGCATCCAGTCCTAAACGATAATTAGGATCTCATTCTGAAGGGCACCTTCTTACTACTTCTTCGGGGGTAACTACAAAAAGTCAAAGACATACTTTTAATAAATACCTCTTTTCTTTATAGTCATTTATAAATTCTGCATGAGATTAAACAAATAATCAAACTGACTAACAAACACCAAAGTAGTCACAGTCGTGTCCTCAAGAAGATTGTAATCTAAGAAGTACTGGGGCCACTTATACAGATATGGAGCAAGAGAAAATAAGGAGAGCATGAAATCAGCTACATGAATGTGGTGTAGCTGACACACATTCTTTGTTGCTGCACATTTATACTTTTTCCTACTTAGAGATGATAATTTACTTGAGGGTAAGGACTCCAACCACATTTGTTTGTTACATCTCTTTCGGTGGACAGACTGGAACAGATGGGAAAGAAACCATTGACCAGTTGCATGTGAGTAATTCTTTCCCTGGAATAAGCCTGCTTCAGCTTTCAAGGGGAGAATGGCTTGGGGAAGGTGTTGTAGAAATAAGGTCACAGACTCAAACTTGTTTGAAAGGAGGCTTTTGCTGCTGTTCTCCCAGTCTGCAAGCAGGAGGAAGGGAAGGGAGCACCCACCAGCAAAAGCAGGGTGAGGACTCCAAATTCACTTCCATAGTTCACAACGCAGGAGTGGAACCCAAGATTCCCTGCCCCCACTATCTTTCCAGAAATCATTTTGAGAGCGACAGGAAAGATGGGTCTTACACTCACAAGTAAGCCCACTTCACATATGCATCTGAAGGGCGATACATGTGCACATTTTGAAAACAAGACAACTATCACTGAACAAGATGAGATATAAATTTGAAAGGAGATTTGAAAGAAAAGAACAGTTTTCATTCAGATAAATAAATAAGGTATGACATTGTGGGAGTAAAACAATTAAGATACTTTGTTAGTTTAGGCTAAAAAAAATTTTTTTAACTTTTAAAATATGTGATACATGGATCTTTTGATTGTGGAAGATCTGATTCCCCTCATCAAAGGAAGTGTGGCCTTTCCCCCAATTCCTTTCAAGGTTTAGCCTTGTTTCTTGAAGTTTCTATTTTATTTTTCATTGTGCTGCTTTGATTTGTTTGCTTTTTTCCCTTCATTTTCCTAAATGGTAAGTGACATATATTTAATTTTAAATTTTAATTCAGTTAAAATAAATTATTTTAAGAGTCTGTGTTCAGGATTTTTTCCATTTTATTTATATAAATTTTAGAGAGGTGATGGCATTGTTAATAATATTCTTTTTGAGCTCCTGGTATAATCCAGAGACTTTTAAGTATGGCTACTTCATTCTGTTCTCACAATAGTGCTCTCAGTAGGCATTATCATCTTCACTTTATAGCCGAGACTTAGTTTAAGGCTCACAAAATACAATTAAATTTGCCCAAGATACCACAACTATGAAGCAGGACTAAGATTTTAACCCATGTGTGTCTGATCCTCTTTTATCCACTAAACTACCCAAAAATGTGTATATGCACATATATGTCACAAGTACATGAATGTGTGTCATATAGAGCAGTACTTTTCCCTTTTCTTGGAAATTACTGAAGGCTTTAGCCAGGTAGATGAAATTGGAATAGTCAGAGTTAGAAGGTGACTTTCAGTGGGAAGAAAGCATTTTGAGTAAAGAAAGCAGCATCGGTGACACCTTGGGTCTTTGAATGAGGGTGTCAAGGGAAAAGCTTGGAAAGGCAGATCCAGATGAGCTTATGGGAGACCTTGAAAGCTCGATTTTCCAGACATTGGAAGGGTGTTGGTTAGAGAACTGACATGGTCAGAAGGTCCCAGAGCTGCCTCTCAGCTCAGCTTCTTTGGGCATATAGAGTTACTGACTTCACACCAACAGTTCCTTGGCTCTCAGCAGTGGCAGTCACCATCCCAATATGTCAGTTTTCTGGAGACTGGTGTTGCTGTGTTACGATATGGTAGTAATCTCAAATTTCCCATTGTTTTGTAGTCTCTTACCCTTATAAGTGAGCTTGCACTGAGCAGTGGACAGAGTTTAGCAAGGACCTTTTCTGATCAATGACTGCTCTATAAACCCCATGGCTCTAACTTGGCCACTTAGAGTTCTGACATCCCCTGCTATCACTCTTTGGGGAAACTTAAACTCTGTCTGCTTGGTGATGCATCCTTTTCTTCATAGCTGGATGATGTTTGGAGCTGCTTTTTAGCCAAATCGGACTCTGAGGGTGAATACCGATGTGAAGAATTTTGTTGTACATTTCATCCCTAGTTGATAATTGATGGAATATTTTGTATTTCTTGGATCCTATCTCAGTCCATTGCCAAGAAACTGCTGGATTCCACCTGTGCAATTTTTAAAAAGAAAATTAAACAATGCGTTCCAGGAAGGGTTCACATTTGCTCATTATTTCTGGCTTAATCAAGTTAAGGAGAAAGAATAAAAAATAGTTAAGACCAGAGCACCCATAACTAGTGTTGCCGGAAATTATGACTCTGTTACTTTGACATTTTGTGTGTATGTGGCAAAGGGGTCTAATTATTGGGCTGTTAATAATATTATTTAGGTACTCATTAAATGTGCTACCATTTAATAGACTTGTCTCATCACAAACCTTCATTAAAAGTCTTAGAAAGTTTTTTTTTTAAATCTTGTATTTTTCCAAAAAATTCAAGTCATTGGACATGCTCAAGAGAGGTGGACCTTGGCCAGTGGGTCACAGTAAAGGACAAAGATTGGGTATTGTGTGTGAAGGATGCTCAAAATTTGTAGTATTTCATAGATGTTCCTGCAGTATTAATGCAAATTGTGGAAAACAAAATCTGGAACATGATTAGTGATTGGAAAGAAGAGATAACAAGAATAAAATTTGGGGGGGATTTCATCTTTAACATTTGACTATAAGCTAACTTTTACTGAGAATTAAGTCAATGGAAAAACTTCTAAAATTCATCTTTGGGAGAAAATTGCAGATTTTCTCATAGGCGTAAAACAATTAACTTTTCCATTAATATGTTCGCTTCCAAACAGAAAGCTATTTCTGGATTTTAAAATTGAATTTGATATTTTGATTTAGTGTAATTATTTTAAAAGAAATATTTTTCTCATTTCTGAAAGCAGTTTTACAAAGCTCTTCAGTGCTTCTTTGTGTGTCTTTCTCATTCATTTTGGAGGTGAGGATAGGAAATAATATTGAATACTCTGTTGAGAAACAGGTATTTTATCTTTTTGAAATCCCCATTTTACAGGTGTGGAGACAGACTTACCCACAGTCACCTGCCTAAGTAACTGAGGAAGCTGTGAATATAACTTGTATCTGGCTCATTTCAAAGCCTATTTTTTTTTCTATTACACATATAACTGTATATATATTTTTCGCGACAGACTTTTAACAACTTCTGTATTATTTATCATTTAAAAATTTCAAGAAAGCTATTGTTCTGCTTGGGAAAACACCACCTGTGCCCAGACAGGCCTTTGGACGCACTCACCACTTACCTGTTTAGACATGATCAATTGCTCACTGTGTTCGCATTTCACATCTAGAAAATAAATGCCTTTCCTTTTTCTAAAGAAACTTGTATATATGGATCAAGTTCATGGAAGATGAGAGACAACATCCAAAAATACACAGATGTTTTTAATCAATAAGTACCTAAATATATGACAAATAATTTTTACTGTGTACAGAATTGTGATTTGAAAATTCTAAAGATTCTATTAATGTCCTTAGAATCATGTTGAATTAAAAAGTCTTACTTTAAAAAATGTCTGTGACCATATTATATATTATTCTATTTGTAATTAGAGATATGTAAATTAGATTTTTTTTGGTAGTAATATTTCTATGAAAATAGCAGTGCAGTAAGAAAAAATTCCATCTCCACTTTGAAGGTTCAGAGAGCCTTCAAAGGTTAGTGGATATGTCCCTAACACTACTGTTTGCCTTAATTATCTCTGAATTCATTTTGTTTGTTCAACAATATGATTTTAAAGAATCATGATTCTTTCTAAAATATTTTCAGATGAACCCTAATAGATTTTTAGTAGTAGAGATATTATACTAAAAATTACATATTCATCTTTGGGTACCAGAAAGAAGGCCATATCTTGCTTTGTCTTCTAGACCAGCTGCACAGTATTTCAGGCCTTGAAGAAAAGAGGTAGCAAATATGTGTTGATTCTTAAATAGCTATCTGGCTTTTTTCCCTCTTTTTCATATTATTTCAATAAGTATAAAGTCCAATATTGAGTTATATAGAAAATGATGGTCTGCAAATCCCTAGTTAGTACTTTGAACATTTCATTTTAATTAATGATTTCCTTACCAACTGGTCCTTTTTATGATACATAGTTCCCTTTCACAGCTTCCAGATTTAACTGGGAGAAATATTTGTCCCTTGGCAACCTAGGAATCACACTCCTAGAATAAAAATACTTTTCATGCACTTTAATGTCACTGGTTTTAGCTAAGTGGTTTTGATAAAGATTTTATGGACCTAAACTAAGATTTCCCAACCTCTGCATTATTGACATCTGGGCCAGAAAATTTGTTGTGAGGGACTATCCTGTGCATCGTAGAATGTTTAGCACCATCCCTGGCCCCTACCCACTAAATGCCAGTAGCACCCTGCCACACAACTGTGATAACTAAAAATGTCTTCAGGCATTATCAAATGTCTCCTGGAGACCAAAATTGCCTCTAGTTGAGAGCCAGTACTCTAGGCAACCAATCTATTCCTTTTATCATGTTTATCTACATGCTTTATGAAATGTATCCTGTTGTTTTTATTTTTTCTTCCAGTTTTATTGAGACATAATTGACATACAGCACTGTATAAATTGAAGGTGTATACCAAAATGATTTGACTTACATACTTCATGAAATGATTAGCACAGAAAGTTTAGTGAACATCCATCATTTCATATAGACACAAAATAAAAGATAGAAAGAATTTTTTCCTTGTGATGAGAACTCTTAGAATTTACTCACTTAGTAACTTTCATATATAACATACAGCAATTTTAATTGTATTAATCATGTTGTACATTACATCTCTTGTACTTATTTATCTTATAACTGGAAGTCTGCACCCTTTTTTTTTTTTTTTTTTAATTTTTTTGGCCACACCGCATAGCATGTGGGATCTTAGTTCCCTGACCAGGGATCAAACCTGCGCTCTCTGCGTTGGAAGCGTGGAGTCTTAACCACTGGACCGCCAGGGAGGTCCCAAGTTTGCACCTTTTGACTGCCTTCATCTAATTCCCCCTACTCCCACCTCTGGTAACCACAAATCTGATCTCTTTTCCTATGAGTTTTTTTGTTGGTTGGTTGGTTGGTTGGTTGGTTTTTGAAGAATAATTGAACTAGAACACTATGGCAGTTCCTGGTGTACAATATAGTGATTTGATATTTCTATACATTTCAAAAAGATCACCACAGTAACTCAAGTTACCATCTGTCACTATACAAAGATACTACATAATTATTGACTATATTCTCACTGTACACTACATACCTGTCACTCATTTATTTTGTAACTGGAAGTTTGTACCTCTTAATCTCCCTCACCTATTTCTTTCTCCCCCACCCCACCTACCCTTCCCTCTAATAACCTCCTGTTTGTTCTCTGTATCTATGACTCTGTTTATGTTCTGTTATGATTGTTCATTTGTTTTTTATATTCCACATACAAGTGAAATCATACAGTCTTTGTTTTTTGTTTTTTTTTTAAACTTTTAATGGGAAAATTGACATAGCTTTTTTTTTTTTAATTTATTTATTTAATTTATTTATTTTTTGGCTGTGTTGGGTCTTCGTTTCTGTGCAGGGGCTTTCTCCAGTTGCGGCAAGCAGAGACCACTCTTCATCGCGGTGCGCGGGCCTCTCACTGTCACGGCCTCTCCCGTTGCGGAGCACAGGCTCCAGACGCGCAGGCTCAGTAGTTGTGGCTCACGGGCCTAGCCGCTCCGCGGCATGTGGAATCCTCCCAGACTGGGGCACGAACCCGTGTCCCCTGCACTGGCAGGCGGATTTCCAATCACTGCGCCACCAGGGAAGCCCCCAGTCTTTGTTTTTGTCTGACTTATTTCACTTATCGTACTACCCTCTAGATCCATCAGATGGTTGCCAAAGGCAAGATTTCATTCTCTTTTATGGCTAAGTAATATTCCATTTTATGTATATACCACATCTTCTTTATCCATTCATCTGTTGATGGACACTCAGGTTGCATCCATATTTTGGCTATTGTAAATAATGCTGCAGGTAGGGGTGCATATATCTTTTGTAATTAGTGTTTTCCTTTTCCTCAGATAAATGCCCAGGAGTGGAATTGCTAGATCATATGGTAGTTCTATTTTTAATCTTTTTTTGGAACCTCCATACTGTTTTCCATAGTGCCTACACCAACTTGCATTCCCATCAACAGTGGGAATCCTCGCCAACATATGTTATTTGTGGTCTTCTTGATAATTGCCATTCTGACAGGTGTGACGTGATATCTAACTGTGGTTTTGATTTGCATGTCCCTAATGATTAGTGATGCTGAGCATCTTTTCATGTGCCCATTGGACATCTGTATGTCTTCTTTAGAAAAATGTCTATTCAGGTCCTCTACCCATTTTTAAACGGGTTGTTTTTGTTTTTGTTGTTGAGTTGTATGAGATCTTTGCATATTTGGACAGTAACCACTTATTGAATATATCATTTACAAATATCTTCTACCATTCAGTAGTTAGCCTTTTCATTTTGTTGATAGTTTTCTTTTGCTGTGCAAAAGATTTTCAGTTTGATATAGTCTATTTGTTTATTTTTGCTTTTGTTTTCCGTGTCTGAGAAGGCAGATCCAAAAAAATGTTGCTAAGACTGATGCCAAAGAGCATACTGCGTATGTTTTCTTACAGACGTTTTGTAGATTTGGGTCTTAACATTTAAGTCTTTAATCCATTTTGAGTTTACTTATTTATTTTTCAAACATCTTTATTGGAGTATAACTGCTTTACAATGGTGTGTTAGTTTCTGCTTTATACCAAAGTGAATCAGATGTACATATACATATATCCCCATATCTCTTCCCTCTTGTGTCTCCCTCCCTCCCACCCTCCCTATCCCACCCCTCTAGGTGGTCACAAAGCACCGAGCTGATCTCCCTGTGCTATGTGGCTGCTTCCCACTAGCTATCGGTTTTACATTTGGTAGTGTATATATGTCCATGCCACTCACTCACTTTGTCCCAGCTTACACTTACCCCTCACCGTGTCCTCAAGCCCATTCTCTAGTAGGTCTGCGTCTTTATTCCCATCCTGCCCCTAGGTTCTTCATGACGTTTTTTTTTTTAGATTCCATATATATGTGTTAGCATATGGTATTTGTTTTTCTCTTTCTGACTTATTTCACTCTGTATGACAGACCCTAGGTCCATCCACCTCACTACAAATAACTCAATTTCATTTCTTTTTATGGCTGAGTAATATTCCATTGTATATATGTGCCACATCTTCTTTATCCATTCATCTGTCTATGGACACTTAGGTTGCTTCCATGTCCTGGCTATTGTAAATAGAGCTGCAGTGAACATTGTGGTACATGACTCTTTTTGAATTATGGTTTTCCAGGGCATATGCCCAGTAGTGGGATTGCTGGGTCATATGGTATTTCTATTTTTAGTTTTTTAAGGAGCCTCCATACTGTTCTCCATAGTGGCTGTATCAATTTACATTCCCACCAACAGTGCAAGAGGGTTCCCTTTTCTCCACACCCTCTCCAGCATTTTTTGTTTGTAGATTTTTTGATGATGGCCATTCTGACTGGTGTGAGATGATATCTCATTGTAGTTTTGATTTGCATTTCTCTAATGATTAATTTGAGTTTATTTTTTTATATCATGTGAGAAAGTAGTCTATTTGATTCTTTTGCAGGTAGTTGTCCAGCTTTACCAACACCATTTATGGAAGTGGCTGTCTTTTCCCCATTGTATATTCTTGCCTCCTTTGTCATTGATTAATTGTCCATGTAAGTGTTGATTCACTTTTGGGCTCTTTATTTTGTTCCATTAATCTGTGTTTCTGTTTTTTGTCAGTACTGTGCTGTTTTGATGACCATAGCTTTGTAATATAGTTTGAAATCAGGGAGCATGATACCTCCAGCTTTGTTCTTCTTTCTCATGACTTTTTTGGCTATTTGGGTTTTTTTTTTTTTGTTTCCAAACAAATTTCAGAATTATTTGTTCTAGTTCTGCAAAAACTGCCATTGGTATTTTGATAGGGATTTCACTGAGTCTTTAGATTGCTTTGGGTAGTGTGGTCATTTTAACAATATCAATTTTTCCAAACCATGAGCATGGTATCTCTTTCCATGTGTTTGTGTTATCTTTAATTTCTTTCATCATTGTCTTATAGCTTTTTGAGTACAGGTCTTTTACCTCCTTAGATTTACTCCTGTATATTTTATTCTTTTTGATGCAGTTGTAAAAGGGATTGTTTTAATTTCTCATTCTGATAGTTTGTTTTTAGTGTATAGAAATGCAACAGATTTCTCTATATTAATTTTGTATCCTGCAACTTTACTGAATTCATTGATAAGTTCTAAAAGTTTTTTGGTGGTGTCTTTAGGATTTTCCCTATATACTATCATGTCATCTCAAATAGTGACAGGTTTACTTATTCCTTTCCAATTTGGATTCCTTTTATTTTTTTTCTTGTCTGACTGCTGTGGCCAGGACTTGCAATACTATGTTGAATTAAAATGGCAGGAGTGGGCATCCTTGTCTTGTTCCTGATCTCAGAGCTGAAAGTGCTTTCAGCTTTTCACCATTAAGTATGATGTTAGCTGCGAACTTATTATATATGGCCTTTATTATGTTCAGGTATGTTACCTCTGTAACCACTTTGTGGAGAATTTTTATTGTAAATGAATGTTGAATTTTGTCAAAAGCTTTTTCTGCATCTACTGAGATGATCATATGATTTTTATTCTTCAGTTTGTTAATGTGGTGTATCACATTGATTGACTTGTGGATATTGAACCATCCCTGCATCCCTGGGATAAATCCCACTTGATCATGGTGTATGATCTTTTAATGTATCGTTGGATTCGGTTTGCTAAGATTCTCTTGGGGATTTTTGCATCTGTATTTATCAGTGATATTGGCCTGTAATTTTTTGTGTGTGGTATTTTTGCCTGGTTTTGGTATCAGAGCAATACTGGCTTCATGGAATGAGTTCAAAAGCATTCCTTCCTTTGCAGTTGTTTAGCATATTTTGAGAAGGATAGGTGTTTACTCTTCTTTAAATTTTGGTAGAATTCACCTCTGAAGTATCTGGTCCTGGACTTTTGTTTGTCAAGAGTTTTTAAATTATTGATTCAATTTCATTCCTGTTTATTTGTCTGTTCATATTTTCTATTTCTTCCTGATTCAGTCTTGGGAGATTGTACATTTCTAGGAATTTGTCCATTTGCTCTAGGTTGTCCATTTTATTAGTGTATAACTGTTTGTAGTAATCTCTTATGACCCTTTGTATTTCTGTGGTGTCAGTTGTACCTTCTTTTTCATTTTTGATTTTACTTATATGGGCCCTCTCTCTTTTTTACTTGATGAGTTTAGCAAAAAGTTAATCAATTTTGCTTACATTTTTAAAAAAGCACCTCTTAGTTTCACTGATCTTTTCTATTTTTTAAACTATATTTATTTCTGCTCTGCTTTATTATTAAATAAACTATTATTTCTTTCCTTCTACTAACTTTGGGTTTTATTTGTTCTTTTTCTAGTTCCTTTAGGTGTAAGGTTAGGTTGTTTATTTTAGAATAGGCTTGTATCTCTGTAAACTTCCTTCTTAGAACTGCTCTTGCTACGTCCCATAGGTTTTGGTTTGTTGTGCTTTTGTTTTCATTTGTCTACAGGTGTTATATGATTTCTTAGTTGATTTCTTCAGTGACTTATTGGTTGTTCAGTAGCATATTGTTTAGCTTCCACATTTGTGTGTTATTTGCAACTATTTCTTGTAGTTGATTTCTAGTCTCATAGCATTGTGGTTGGAGAAGATGCTTGATATGATTTCAGTTTTCTTAAATTGACTGAGGCTTGTTTTGTGGTCTAACATGTGATCTATCCTGGATAGATGTGCACTTGAAAAGAATGTGTTTTCTGCTGCTTTTGGATGGAATGTTTTATATATATGTATTAAGTCCATCGAGTCTAATGTATCATTTATTTCCAGTGTTTTCTTACTGATTTTCTGTCTGGAGGATCTGTCCATTGAGGTAACTGGGGTGTTAAAGTCCCCTACTATTATTATATTACTGTCAAGTTCTCCCTTTCTGTTTGTTAATATTTGTTTTATGCATTTAGGTGCTTCTATGTTGTGTGCATATATATTTACAAATGTTATATCTTCTTGTTGGATCAGTCCCTTTATCATTATGTAATGTCCTTTGTTTCTTGTTACAGTCTTTGTTTAAAGTCTATTTTCTCTGATATAAGTACTGCTACGCTGGCTTTTTTTTCATTTCAATTTATGTGGAACATATTTTTCCATCCCCTCATTTTCAGTCTGTGTGTGTTTTTAGACCTGAAGTGAGTCCTTTGTAGGAAGCATATATATAGTTCTTGTTTTCATGCCGACTCAGCCACTCTGTGTCTTTTGATTGGATCATTTAGTCAATTTCCATTTGAACTAATTATTGATAGGTATGTACTTATTGCCATTTGTTAATTATTTTGAGGTTGTTTTTATACTTCTTTTTTGTTCCTTCCTTCTTCTTTTGCTCTCTTCCCTTGTTATTTGATGACTACTTTAGTGTTATGTTTGGGTTCCTTTCTCTTTTTTGTTTGTGTATCCGTTACAGATTTTTGGTTTGTGGTTACCATGAGCTTTATATATAGCAATCTAAATATGTATGTGTGATTATTTGAAGTTTTTCATTTCTTACATTCAAATGCTGTTAAAGAACTCTGTATTTTTACCTGTCCTTCTGTTATATTTAATGTTTTTGACATAATATTTTACATTTTTTGTTTTGTATTCCTTAAATATTTATTGTGAATATAGATGATTTTACTAATTTTATCTTCTAGTCTTCTTACTAACATTATAAGTGGTTGATCTACTTCACTCTATATTTGCCTTTACCAATGAGAGTTTTCCTTTTGTAATTTTCGTGTTTCAAGTTGTGGCTTTGTCTTTTCTGCTTAGAGAAGTCCGTCTAACGTTTCTTATAAAGCCTGTTTTGTAGTGTTGTACTCTTTTAGATTTTGCTTATCTATAAAATTTCTGATCTCTCCATCAAGTCTGAATGAAAGCCTTCCCAGGCAGAGTATTCTTGATTGTAGGTTTTTCCATTTCATCACTTTAAATGTATTATGCCACTCCCTTCTGGCCTGCAGAGTTTCTTTTGAAAAGTCAGCTGATACCCTTTTAGGAGTTCCTTGTACATAACTTATTGCCTTTCCCTTGCTTCTTTTGATATTCTCTCTTTATCTTTAATTTTTGCCATATTAATTACAATGTGTATTGGGGTGGACCTCTTAGGGTTGATCTTGTTTGAGACTCTGTGCTTTCTGGACCTGGATATCTGTGTTCTTTTCCAGGTTAGGGATGGTTTCAACTATTATGTCTTCAGATATGTTCTCTGCCCCCTTTGTTTTCTCTCTTTTCCTTCTGGGACCCTATAATAAGAATATGAGTATGCTTGATGTTGTCTCAGAGGCTGCTTAAACAGTCCTCATTTTTTAAAATTTATTTTTATTTTTTTCAGTTCAGCTTGACTGATTTCTACTACTCTGTCTCCCAGTTAGCTAATTTGATCCTCTGTACCATCTAATCTACTATTTCTTCTAGTGCATTTTTCATTTCAGTTGTATTCTTCGTCTCTATTTGGTTTTTCTTCATATTTTCTAACTCTTTGTTAAACTTCTCACTGTGGTTCATCCATTCTTCTCCCAAGTTATTTGAGCATCTTCATGATCATTACTCTGAACTCTTTATCAGGTAGATCCCTTATCACCACTTCACTTAGTTCTTTTTCTGTGGCTTTATCTTATTTCTTTGTTTGGAACACATTCCTCTGTCAGCTCATTTTGCCTAATTCTCTGTTCTTATTTCTATGTATTAAGTAGGTAGTTACATTTCCTGATCTTGGAGAAGTGGCCTTATGTAGGAAATGTCCTATGGGGCCCAGCAGCACACTCTGCTCTGGTCACCAGAGCTATGTGCTTTAGGGGTGCCCTCTATGTGAGCTGCATGGGCCCTTCTGCTGTGGTGGGGCTGACTACTGTGGGCATGCTGGTAGGTGTGACTGGCCCCAAGTCCAGTTGGTAGCCAGGCCCTACCTGGTGGGGAGGCTGCCAGCTCCTGCAGGGTGGGGCTGGGACCCAGCAGAGTTAGCTGCTTGGCCTGGGAAGTCCCAGTCCTGGTTCCAGCCTGCTGGTGGGCATGGCTGGGTCACGGGATAGCTGTCTGTGGGGCTGGGGGTCCTGTGCTGCTGTTGGCCTGCTGGTGGGCAGGCCAGGTCCCAGCTCGGCAGGCTGCAGGGCCCAGGAGTTCCCAGGGCTAATGTTGGCCCACTGGTCAGTGGGACTGGGTCCTGGGTTCTCTGGTGGGGAGGGCCGGATCTCAGGCACCTGGGGTCTCTTGATTTTCTCAAGAGCATTATTCATTCCTTCTTCTGCATCACCCACAGTATCTGATCTATCAGCAAGTTCCATTGATTCTGCCTCCAGATTATGCCGTGACTTCATCTACTTTTTTACAGATCTATGCAGTACCTTCTGTGCAACCCACCACCCAAACTTATGTGACTACTGAAATTGGCTTCTAATTGGTCTGCCTACTTCACCTCTAGCTCCCTTCCAATTTGTTGTCTCTTGAGGAGCCAGTGTCATCCTTTAAAAATGTCATGTCGGGCTTCCCTGGTGGCGCAGTGGTTGAGAGTCTGCCTGCCAATGGGGGGGACACGGGTTTGAGTCCTGGTCTAGGAGAATCCCACATGCCACAGAGCGGCTGGGCCCGTGAGCCACAACTACTGAGCCTGTGTGTCTGGAGCCTGTGCTCCGCAACGGGAGAGGCCGCGACGGTGAGAGGCCCGCGTGCCGCGATGAGGGGTGGCCCCCACTCGCCGCAACTGGAGGAGGCCCTCGCGCAGAAACGAAGACCCAACACAGCCAAAAATAAATAAATTAATTAATTAATTTTTAAAAAAAATGTCATGTATATCCTCTGTTGAAACTCTTTAATGACTCCCTGCTGCTCTTCAGATTCAACTCAAGCATCTTACTATGGCTGCTAAGATGGTACACAGCCAGCTCAGTCTGCCTCATCAGTCAGCCCCCACTTCCATCACTCTGCCCCTTGCTCACTGGGCTCCAGCCACACTGGCCTTTCTTGGTTCCCTGAAGGTCCCCTGTCTTGGAACCTCTGTGGGTATGGTGGCCTCTTCATGAAATGCTCTTTTTCTTGATCCCTGGCTCTTCACATTGCAGATTCCTTCACTCACTTCAGGGATCAGGTTGAATGTTACCTTTTTAAGGAGGCCTTTCTCATCACTCTGCTTCGCTCTGTTTAATTCTCCCTCATCCTCAGCACACAATATTCTCTCAGTTCATTTTTCCTTCCCTCTATAATACTAAGCATGTTGTAGTTATTTATTCATTGCTCTTTCTCTCATGAGACTGTATACTCCATGAGGACAAGAACTATGGCTGTGTTCATCACTACTGTACATTCGGTACCTGGAACAGTGCCCGGCTAATAATAAACACTCAGTGCATATTTATTAAATTAATTAATTAAGGTTTAGGTTTTATTTGTTTGTCTTTAATGTAGGCCCAAAAAATGTTAGCTGGGGAATAGAATTTGGGTGAGATTTTTAAAAATTACTGACTTCATATTGAAAGTGGATACCTACAGACTGAAACCTAATGTGGAGTTGTAATAATTCAACTCTGTGTTATCTGTCATCTATAATGCTTTTATGTAGTTTAGGTGTAAATATTTAACAACATTAACTAGCCAACACTTACTTCCTTTATTTGTATAATTCACAGTAAGATTCTTGTGCTACTTTTTTTTCACATACGGCATTCCAGACACAGTAACTCATTTTTTTCATTTATGTGGAAAAAGAACAAATACAGGCTTGACCTTAAATACAGGTAGAAAAATGGCCATCTGCCTGCATACTCCGACTCAGGGAGGTTATAAAAGCAAAAATAACTAAAAAATATTCTTTTACTCTTGATTTTTGTGCCTGAAATTTTACCATTTTGAATATTATCTTGTCCCTGGGGTTCTGTTAAAATTATATATACATGAGGGATTATTACACTATCCAAGTTCAGTATACATGAGATCTATTGCATCACTTTTATTTTGACTAGTGGAATTGGATAGCATTAAAATCATTTTTTTTCCCATAGAAGGAATAATGAACTTTAGGAGAAAACTGATCTCCACATATAGGCATACCTCAGAGATATTGCAGGTTTGGTTCCACAGCACCCAAATAAAAGTGAATATCACAATAAAGCGAGTCACACAAATTTTTTGGTTTCTCAGTGCATATAAAAGCTATATTTACACTACACTGTGGTCTATGAAGTATGTAATAGCATTATGTCTAAACAACCATAGATTAATCAGAAATACTTTATTGCTAAAAATGCTAACCACCATCTGACAATGCAGGTTTGCCACAAACCTTCAATCTGTAAAAAAAAGGAAAAAAAAAAGTGCAATATCTTCTTAGACATATCTCATTTTACTGTGCTTCACTTTATTTTTCTTTGCAGATACTGCATTTTTTTAAAAATTGAAGGTTGTGGCAACCCTGCATTGAGCAAGGCTATTGGCAGTTTTTTTCAAACAGCATTTGCTCACTTCATGTCTCTGTCTGTGTCACATTTTGGTAATTCTTGCAATATTTAAAACATTTTCATTATTATATTTGTTATTGTGATCTGTGACCAGTCATCTTTGATGTTACTATTGCAAAAAGATTATGACTTACTGAAGGTTCAGTTTTATGACTTACTGAAGGTTCAGTTTTTTAGACATAATGCTATTGCACACTTAGTAGACTATAGCGTAGTGTAAACATAACTTTGATATGTGCTGGAAAACCAAAAAAGTCATGTGACTCACTTTATTGCAGTATTCTGGAACTGAACTCACAATATCTCTGAGGTATGCCTGTATATATTAGCAACTTCTTGTAGCTGTTCAAATTATATACACAAAAAACTTGACAACAATTGGAATGATATATTAAAACATGCATAAATATGCTTATGGACTTTGGAGGAAGAAATGACTCTACTTGGCCTTTTTTCGTAGATAATAAAGTATTATGTTGGATATCATGTGTCAGTTACTTGGTGTTTTTAATCATAGTAGTACAGATTAGCTTAGTCAACTCTTACATTAGTTTTCTTCTTTCTTATCTAGCCATTTTCACCTTCTATGCTTGGCTTATTTTTGTTAAGTGGTACAAATATTGAGTAACATTTATTGATGTTGGCACACTTTCACAACCGCCCCCCACTGTGGCCTTTCTCCTTATTACCTTATCTGACACTCTTAAGCTGTATTTTTATTATTCTTGCACAACTGATTCAGGTGAAACAGAGAAACCATAGTTTCTAATCCCATCTACTCTTTTTCTCACAATAGAAGCTGTGGCTACATCTGGGGTATCATTAGTGAGTTAAATGCTGAATATCACATCTTGGATTGTGGCCTCTTATGAGTCATTTGTCTTTTGAACAAGGTGTGTCCAATGTTGGAAAGAAATCATAGCAAGGTCTACACTGGAGTGCCAACAAGCTTTTCAAAAGAAGTTGCCACACCTAAACCTAAAACATTTTTTCAACAGCTAAGATTAAGAATAATTAACATTAAATATAGCCCCACTTATTTGTCCATTAAGTTTCCATGAAAACTAACATTTTAGCCATGTGTGTCACTGCGTACTTTAACTTCTTGATCTTTCAAAGATTTGTCTTTATTAGATTGGTCTTTTCTCCGTAGAAACCTTTTTTTTTTTTTTTTTTTTTTAATATTACTGCTGTTCCATAGAGTATGGCTGATGGTCTAGATGAACTGACATCAACATTGTGATCTCTTGACAGGCCTTCCTTGTTCGTTATGCATAGAAGTCTCATTTGGGGAGTGAGGAAGAAGAGCTCAATGCCATGACCTTGTACAGATCATTGTTTTCAGAGCTAGAATCTCCCTTAAGTATATATTCTTAAAGCAAATACTTTTTTGTTAAGAGTCTACTTCAGTAGGAGGGAATTTCCTTGATAGGCCTATCTTCTGAGACTATACAATATGAAAACTGTTACATTTTATTTTTTCATCATTTGTTCATCTATTTTGGTCATGTAAAAGTAACCAGATTTCTTTTTTTATTATATGGTTTTCTATGAATATTTTTTGTATGCAATTTGGTATGTAAAAACCTTTCCATGTATTTGTGAAAACCATGTCTACTGTGTGTTAAAGCTTAGTGAAGTTGTTATACTATTAAGTATTTTGAGTTTTGTATGAAGATAATTGTCATAAATCAAGAATATAAGCCTTATGATAATTATGTGCCCACACATTTGATGAGAAGCCTATGGAGAGATGATAGAGAACATTTTCCTTTCTTGCACATAAGCAGATTTCTTTAATTACTTGAAAGACTTTGCGTGCCTGCTCCGAACAGCTACAAAATCCTTCACCATGCCAGCTGCTCACTCCAAAACCCAATCTAGTTAGTCAATCTTGCGGTTCCCGGAACTGACACATTTTTTTGAGGTGTTATCAGTTCTTAACCCAAGGGCAAGAAAAGGAGCCCTTTTTTTGCTCTTGATTCTGTATTTTTATTAATATGTATAGCCTAAGAGTGCTTTAGCTTCTTTAGCTATCGGTAATAAATCATAAACACGGTGTCGTGCAGTACAAATAATTTTGCACCTTGCCTTTTCCCTCCATGCCAGGCTGTTGGAATGTATGCAAGCTGCTGTGTGCAGTTTGGCTTTTGCATCTTATTACTGGCTGGGCTCTTCTGCTCCATGTGAATGTACTGCCAGTTGTTTGTTCCTTCCTCCTTCCTCTCTGATGGGCTCTTGGATGATTTCACCCCTTTCATTCTTCCATGTGGTACTTCAGTGACCCGTACATAGTGATTAACAGACTCCGGAACTAGATTGCTTGGGTTTGTGGTCCCACCACTACTAGTTATACGACTTTGGCGAGTCATAAACCTCTGTGCCTCAGTGTACTCATCGGTAAAATGTGGTATATTTCCTCTGAGAAAGGCGTGTTATGAGGGCAATAGAGTGAAAACATAGGAAGGACTTAGAACAGTGCCTGGCACGTAAAAGGCTCTGTACAAGTCTTAGCTATAACATTTATTAACGTGGTTCTTTGACATACCTTCTGAGGTCTAAGGTGACACTTTCTCATGAGTAAATGCCTAGAAGGGTAATTTCTGGGCCATAGCATAGGAATATTTTCAGTTTTGCTTGAAAATTATTAAGTTGTTCTCTAAAGACATTGTACCAACTTACACTTCTACTTGCAGTGTGTAAGTTCCTGTTTTTCCTCATCTTCACCAACACCTTCAGTCTGATAGGTGACAGGGTATTTCTCTGTTATTTTAATTTACATTTCTTGATGAAGAGTGAAGTTGAAAATCTTTTCTAATTGGCCTTTCTGGGAATTGCCAATTAATATTCTTTGTTCGTTCTTTGTTCAAAACAACATATATAATGCTGGATACAAGCAGATGAAATTAAAATGTAAGGAAGCTCACTTTTTACCTCTAGGAGGAAGGAGCAGGAATGGAATGAAAGAATAAGACTTAAATGTAACTGAACATTTTAAACAACAAAAATTTCAAGAAAATTTGGAAAATTTTTATGTTATATCTGGGTGATGAGTAGCTGGTTATAGTTTACATTATTTGTCATTTTCAATATTTTATAATTTTTAAAAGAGAAATCAGTTAGGTTTTATTGTCAAGCCAGGTCATGATGTGTTTGAGATTCAGACCCTCTTTTTGATTGGACATACTTTTGTACTTTTCTCACTTTTGGGTGGAAGGCATTGGTTTTCTTAGTATCTCAAGAGTAGTTAGCAATGGGTGTGTGTACAGAGGTAGTCATGCACTGTCATGTAACACAAACTGAAAGATACTGTCTTAAAATAGCCTTTATATGAAATCACCTTCCCGTAGATAACCAATAATTAAGTGATAGCAATATTCTAAATATCATTGAGTAAGAAAATTAGTATGTACGTTACTACAAGATAACCAGTTACTTACAGTAAAATCTTAATTATAAAAGTATAAACAGTAAAATTAAAATGATAACATTCACTTTATTAAAAAATATGGAAAATATATTTGGAAAGTAATAGGATCAGAAAAGGGAAAATCTTCAGCTTCTTGACAATACAGGATGATTATGGTGTGATTAAATAATAAAATATCCTATAGAATATTCTATTTTAAACGTTTTATTGAATATAAGTTACCAAAATTAACTATCAGTTATTATACTTGGATATCATATAAAAGTACTATTCTTCTTCATTTTAGAATGACTTCTATTTTAGATAACGTCATTAAAATAGGTTAAATGTTATTGCCTATGTAAGGAAACAAATCACATAAACCCACTTGCTCTCATTGCTTATCTATTTAGCACGTTTCAAGGCTCTTGTGTATTCAGCCCACAAAATCCACTTTAGCAGGGTCCATTTGCCTAATATTTATTGGCTGATTACATAACAGTCTTACAACGTCTTGAATAACAATTTTTAAAAGCACGTGTTTATTTAACAGTTTACTAATAGCCGTTGAAAATAACAATGTTGCATTTCCTTTAAATATCCTCTCTATTTCAAGAACTTTTTGTTAAATCTGGTGTATTTTGTCCCTTTGTGTTGGTTAAACCTGAAGCATGTTATGAAAGAATCTGATTCCATTATTTGTAGTTTTAGTCAGAAGGATTAATAATATTAAATTAGAAAGATTAGCTAATTCAATATTTATTTTTCCCAAACACTACTGTAGCAAAAAGTTGTTCATTTTGAGGACTGTTATTGTGTTGTTCACACTTTTCAATGTATTTCCTATATTTTAGGTGTAGATACATTTAAAATTCCTTCTTAACGTTGCTTTGAAAACGGGTATGGGGAGAAATAAAGAGGAGGATTTGAGTGTAAAAATAAGCCCCACTTAGAAATTCAGCATACTTTTAAAAGATCATCTAAAGTTAAATTATAGCTTATAGTTAAACTCTAATAAAGACTCAAAATATTAATAGATGTTCTAACATATTAACAGTAATAGAGTATGTGACTCAAAATAGGCCCCCAAATGCAAACAATGAAACTAAATGGAGCACAGCATCAAAAAATCTGGCAGTAAAATCATTTTGCCCCACCCTATAGCTCATGCTGTTCCCAAGGAAGAAGCAGTGAGTTCTAGGGCTTAAGTTTTGGCAAAAGTTTTCATCATTCTCAGACCTCCTTCAAACTCCTAGATCTGTATTCAATTTCACCATTCTTTTCATCCCCCTGTTCCATTTCCTCATCCTCCGCTCTTACTGACCACTTTATAAACATCAGGAATACCTGAACAACTTGATGTAATTTAAGTGCACCCTAAAACAAAGCGGCATCTAAAATGAGTAGGTAAAATAGCTTGCCTTTGCTTAGTAACTTGAAGACTCACTTGTTGGGTGGTAAGGGTAGGAGGGAGACTGAATTTGTTGACTAACTGACAAAACTGAGTAGACTAATACGTCTTAACTATTCTATTCCCAGGACAATTCTTTATTTCACTGATACTTTATGACTTTGTTCAGAGCACAGCGGTCACAGACTCTGCAAGGTAGGCTGGTTTCTCAGACTCCAGCAGGTTCCCTGAGTGTTGGCATAGATGCACCAAGCCCAGCACATGGCAGAGCATAGGGCACTGAGTATCATTTCCAAGAATGAATGTGGAACCTGATTCATTCTTTACCTTGAATTTCTTCAAGGTAGATTTTGATTAAATGTCAGTATTAAGGAACAATGTCTCATTTCCAAAATTTGGTCCTAAAATGCTTTTATTAGATCAGTTTTAATCACTCATTACTTATCGAGTTTCTAATAAGGGCCAGGCAAGGTTCATAGTGGTTAATTTTTCATTCACATGGAATATATATTTTATAATACTAGTTTCTAATATTATAATTTACTTTTTAAAAACTATCATAAATTAGTTTAAATGCAGTAGATCTGCAGTTTCTTTCTGAGATATTTCAAAGTCATTGGAAAGAAATTTATCTCTTTGTTTCTTGAACTTGTGAGTTTAGCCTGAAGTGATTAAATTTAAAAACAAATCTGATATTACAATGAATTATTTGTTACTCATTATATAAGCATCGGGGTTTATTCTTAAGAACTGAGTGGTTCTTTGTTCACTGTGGTGAACAAAAAAAGGCAAGGTTTCTACTTTTTGTCTGTAAGTATCATAACATTTGAGACAGACGTAAAGAGGTAAATAAACACACTTTACATACTGGTAAGTGTTAGGGTGAAAATCAGTTGGAGGGAGGTGGGCTCAAAGAAGACATCATCACTGTAGAGGTGACATGTGAACCGAGAGGAAGTGCAGAGACTGGGGCAAGAACATTCTTGGCAGAGAAAACAGCAAATGCAAAGAAAGTCCCAGAAACTAGAACAAGGTTGGCATACTTGAGCAGTAGAAATGGCAGTGTAGCACTTGCTTAGTGAACAAGATGGGAAGTCTTAGAAAATGTGGTCAGGAGGTGGGTGGGGCCTTGGTAGGACATATCTTTAAAGCTTAACATTTCTTTTCTTTTTTCTCAGTTCAGTAAATGCATAGGTTATCTGCCTCTTTTTCAGCAAATTTTAGGTTAGAGGGCTAGCTGATAATAATGTCATTATTTTGGCTATTTAGGGTTGAAATAATTTTTATTTTGCCGATGTCTCCAGCTTGGGGATTGTACTATAACATGGAGTGAGCGTATAGCCAAGATCATCCCAGACACTTGTAAGCAAGCAGTCAGGAGGGACATATCAAAAAGAAGGGTAGTATCCACACTTTGCTTTAATTGAACATGCATTTTTCTATTAATTTTGTGCAGAAAGTTGTTTCATCTATAGATCTGTGACATTCATTAGAATGAGATGTGCTCCGATCTGTCTAGGCTCAGGAGTGCCTGTGGAGTGACAAATAACTCCTTGAACCACAGCCTCTGACACAGCTGACTATCAAATGGTCAAGCTAAGCGGACTTTACTGCAGTTGAAAATATAAATTGTTGGACCATATACTTTTTTAAAACTATCATAAATTAGTTTAAATGCAGTAGATCTGCAGTTTCTTTCAGAGATATTTCAAAGTCTATGGAAAGAAATTTATCTCTTTGTTTCTTGAGCTTGTGAGTTTAGCCTGAGGTGATTAAATTTAAAAACAAATCGGATGTTACAGTGAAATTATTTGTTACTCATTTATATAAGCATCGGGGTTTATTAAGAACTGAGTAGAAAACGATTTGTATTGTTGTAGCTAATATATCCGGCAGTTGATACCTATTCAGTGTGTTTGGTCCCTGACTGCTATGTTTTATTCTTATGGTTTCAATATACATGTATTAGAAGTGAAACTAATATTATAAAATATATATCCCATGTGAATGAAAAAGTAAGCACTATGATTTCCCAAGGAAGAAAACTCTTAAAAAATAACCTTGTCATGAACTCCTTTTTACTGCACCAGCACAAAGCAGAATTAAATGCAGAAGAGGGAACTGCCAGATCTACATGTAGCTTTCATTATGGTGTGATCTTGGTGAGCGAACCAACATAGGGTGTAGACGGTGAAGTGCCTAGGTGCTGAAGCTCCTTTGCAGACAAAGACAAAATAATGGATAACACTTTCTGTTCACAACCAGAACCCAAGGGTCTCTTATGACTTTAATCAGTATGCTTGGGCCAAGAATTAGGGACCCAGCAATTCAGTCACGTTTTCTGGGTCGTCAGTGGTCATTTCATTGCCTTATATGGTTGATATATTTTAATTTAGCTCTGCATTTCAAACTGGTCATAGAAATTAGTTTTTAAAGCTTGATAAACACACAAGTTCCAAGGTTTGGTTCGCTTAGTCAGTCTTGAGTCATTAGTGTATTCTCACTTTCATAGCAAAATGTCATCATTAGGATTTGTTATACTGAAGTACTTTCCTTCTGAATAAAAATGTAGGTTAGGGTTTTCAATGTGTCTCACTTTCAAGCATGCTTGAATAAATTTAAATGCTGGTAACTGGTTGAAAGTAACTGAATCAAAGGAACTGGGGATGGTGTTACTGATTCTTGGAAGTCAGTTATGGTTAAAGATTAGAATGGACTCTGCTGCTCCCTTTCTCTCTTATGCAAACATAAAGTCCAAGGATCACATGATATCAAAAAAAATTACTAGCTTCTGCAAAACTTTTTTTTTAACTCTTTCTTTAAATAGTTTCCTGATCATATTCTGTTTGCAAAGTCGGTGAAACAGTTGAACTAGCTGGCTCTTGGGTTTTAGCAGAAATATCTCATATGGCACACTCACTGGCCTCGTTCACCCACGGTGAAGGAAGATGCACTGCTCTGTCCTGGGTCTCCGCTCTGTCCAGACCTGTGGGACGGTATTTCTGGCCTCCAGTCTACTTGGGGAACAGATCACCCCACATACCTCTCTGTGGTTGTGTTCTCTATTCTATCTGACCCTTCATAGGTAAACATCCCTTACCTGGCCAAAAGCAACAAAGTTGGAAAAACTTGGCTGAATCGGAAACCTGTTATTAGTCTGCCTCTTCCTGTTTCCCAGGGTCCAACTTCAGACCACTGTGCTTCCTCGCTGTCCTTGACCTCAGCACCCATCTAGTATATGAATTTGGACCTTCCTCTCTCTGCCTCATTTCACCCTCTTTCTTTGTACCCTGCCACAAATCTTTACACTCCAGATGCCTTTGGTTTTTCTTCTTTCTTTGAATGGACTTTCAGGTTTCCCCAGGCCTGGTATGCCTGTCCACGACATCTTCTAGACTCTCACTCTTCGTTCTTCCCACTCCTCCCCCACTGTTTCCCCATCTACTCCACCTCAGCTGAACAGTCTGGAATCAAGTGTGAGCTTCTTGCATCTCAGTCTGATAGAATTTTGGGCACCTAACGTTCCCCCGCCATCTAATGGACCTCACCAGTTTGTCTTCTGTCCACCAGGGGTGACACCCCTTGCCGCTGGTTCTTTAGGAGAGGGAGTTCTTACTGTGGATTTGTCCTGATTGATCCCTCTGGTTTCCTTTCTTTGACTTACCTTGTCCTTGCACTTTTTCTCACCCCAAATTTCATGTTGGATGCACAATATAAGAAACATATGTACTTCTTTCATTTACTATTTTAGTAAATTTTACCACCTGGCCCTCATTTTAGATCACTCCACTAATCTTGTTCAGTCTGTTAACATGTGATAGAAACTTAATGATAAGCAGAATGGAATAAATTTTACTAGCAGAAAGTAATACTTTAGAAATGTCTACTATTAGATAGGGATGTCTCCATTTAGATAGGGATTTAATAGTTCTTTTAGTCTGCATATAGACTACTGTTATTCTTTTCTTTGATTTAGAACTGTGCTTCTCAGACTTTAATGTGAATATGGATTTGTATACAAAACAAGTAAACAAATACGTATCTCGTACTTTATGGGCAAAATCACTTAAGTTTTTTGGCCCCTAAGAGAGTTATGTGTTTTGTTTTTTATAATTTAAATCATTTGCCAAGATTTAAAAACCAGGAAATTTCAACAAAAATCCAGATTTCCAGTGTCAAAAAAATTTTTAATCTTGCAACACCACTACCTGCATTTCTCTGCAGCAGCTGTATCCTGGCACTGAGGAACAACTGCCTCTTGACATGGGGATGTGCTCACTGGTTTGACACAATTCCCATCTTGCAGGCCTCGCTCCCTTATATTAGCTGCTGGTCCTTATAGGCATTTGAGTTTGTGATCCTTGTCTTAAAAGGAAAAGAAAGGTTGGAGCCAAAGAGTTAAAGGCATAGATTTCCACCAGGCAGCACTTTGTTTTTTGAAGAATTAAAACGTACAAAAAAATTACAAAGAATAAAATGTCTTTTGTATTGCCACCACCCAGAATAAGTTACTGTTAAGTTCTGAGAAATTTGCATTCAAGGTTTTTTTTTTTTCCCCTTCTGTCCAACACCATTTTTTATCCTGTAGAATTTTATTATGCTGCACAGGGCTTAATTTCTCCCTCAACAAGTTCCCCCACAGTTCTTAAAGATTTTACTACCTTCTTCCTCAGGAGATTCAGTAATCTCAGGTTTGCCAAAATCCATTCACTTTGTAACTAGGGCATTAGACGTTCTCCAAATCAGGAACTTGAATGGTTCCCAGTCAGGATTCTCTCTGGCCACTAGGCACAAGTAGAAAACGTGGTTGTCACTTGGTTTCATGGTGAACAGCACAGCCCTGAGTCTTTTTAACAGATTAATTGGTGAGTACTCATAAATGTGGAATATTTCAAGGCAGTTGGATTCATCTTAGTCCTGACCTCACCTGTTTAGGTGTGTTTTTCAAAGATTCTGGCCAGCTTTGGGCCAATGGAAGAAATGAATACAATCCAGTATTCATCTGGACCAAAACTGGGAGAGTCAGCTGCCTTTCTTGTGTGGTATGATACCCCCAGCCCCACCTCCATTGCCTTCAAACCTTTGCAAACCTTTGCAAGCCCTCCCCTTGAGAATGAACGTGAACCCATTTGACTTTTGTTCAGACTACGTATACAGTTATCAATCTCTGATTTGTATTGAATAGTTGCTGTGCGTTTTAGCAGTTTACCTTACTTATACGTAGGTGTTTAGGATGCAACTAATTTTTAAAAATTCGTATTTAGACTCCTTTGCTTGCTCCCCAAAAGATAATTTAAAACCATAATATGGCTGTGATATATAAATACATATATATTAAGGTTATAAAATCAATTTTTCAATGAGCTAAAGTGTAGAGCTCCACACTTTAGTATTTAATTCATGTTCAGTTGAGGTCAGTGTCTTCCTTATTAAAAATATGCACTGTCCCAGCAGTATAATGGATTAAATAGGATTCTGTGGTCTGTTCGGGAAGCCTCGCCATCTCATAGCATGGTTTCTATGGAAAAGTGCATTCTGTCCTAAGCACGTTAGAAAAGGAAGCAAAGATGCTGGGATACTTTCTTACTCGGCCACAACCCCTAGGCATGGTGGAAAAGTGTATGTGACAGTCACTGCCTGCTGACTCGGATCTTAGGGATTAAGACTAGAGCCCTATCTCCTCCACTTATCCCAGCTCGACATAGTAAGTATGTACGGCACATTTTGGCACCTATGCTACACCTCTCTTCCTGTCTCTCTTTTCTTACTATCTCTCTCCTGTTTGCTCCCATGCACACAGTGTTGGTGAACGTACCTCATGCTTCAAAGGAACATATTCACCCAGAGGCCATTTCTGTGTGTCTTTCTGCTTATTGTTCTTATCTTAAAGATAAATTTGAAAATGCCTGTATTGTACTGCTTTATTTGTTCTGTAATCAGGTAAGTCACCACTGCTGTTATTTCCAGATGTAAATTTGTGCAATTCAATTCAATAGCAAATTCTCCTAGCTAAGAGAGGACACATGATTAAACAGTTCTGTACATGGTCAGGTTTTAGTGTTGCATGAAACAGCAGTTAACGGGGATTTTGAATTGAGTACCAGCAGGAAGTCCAGTATGCCTTGGCTGGTGAAAGCAAGGCAGAGAATGGAAGAGGGTGAATTTAAAGGGAGAAGTAGGGTCCAGATAATGTAAGGTCCAGTCGCTTATGATAAACAGTGTGATACAAAGTCACTATAAAGTTTTGGCTGCCAGGTGGGGTATAGACCGTGGTGAATAGTGGATGGTGGGGAACAGTGAAAACAAAGAGGACAGTTAGGCCTTTGCAAGAGTCCAGGTGAAAGATAGTGATGGCTTGAGCTAGGGGAGCCATAGTAGGGAGAAGAGGTTTCAGGTTTGCACTATACCTTGAAGGTAAAACCAATAGGATTTACTATTGGTAAATAGTAAATTTACTGGATGAGATAGATGTTGTGGGTAAGGGGAAATGAGGAGTCCAGGAAAACCCCTGGTTTGAGTCATTTAATCTTCTTGATTCCTTTTCTTCATCACACCAGTTACCCAAGCTCCTCCTTCCTATGAGAAATCAACTTTGAGCCATACTCCATTACTCAGTTGCTTCTCATTACTTCTGTCACCACCCACCTCTGGAAGCTTACTGATTGTACCTGTTCTGTGAACTTTCTAACAGATTTTGAAATCCTTGCTCTTTCATCAAGCTCTTCTGATTGACCAGAGACCAGACTATTTCCACATAGTTTATTCAGTTGGGAGGAAGAATTTCCGTAGCTTTTCTGTCCTCGACCCAGTTGCATATGTTGCCTCCTTTCTGCAGTGCGCACTACCTGTAACGGAGAAATACTAATGCCTCATTTTCCATTCACATACTTGCTGTGCAAATTTAATTCCGTGTTTCAGTATATGTGCATTTGTGTGTCTGTCTTTGGTTTTTAATACCTAGAGGGCACTTCCTGCCTTATACTGTGTAATTTGGTTTTAAAATAAATGTGTTTTAAGTGATGATAATATTTTGATTCCACTGTAGTGACAGTGTTTGGTAAGAATTTTAATCACACTTTTGCCAGTAGTCAGGCTCTTTCCTTCCCAACATACTAAAATGCTGATACACGTGGGTTTTTCAGAAGGCAGCTCTGTGCTTTCAGGTTTCAAGGGCTGATCTCTTCACCACACTGAGTTTACCATACTCTCCATTATGCCACCCTCATACCTTTGCTAATCTACACATTCACCCTATATTTCCCAATACTGGAAAGCCACTTTTGTGTTAGAAACTGTTTGGAAAGGGATGGAAAAATCTCTTGTTTTATAAAAAAAAAAAAAAAAAGACACCTCATTTTAGTAATAAATCTAGATTTTTTTATTGAGTTCACTTTAATAATATGTTTTTATGAACCATGGTTAGCAAAGGGAATTAATTTCCTTTGAGACTCACCATGGACTTTTAGAAACCAAGAGTGATTTATTTGCTTTGTGTCTAAGATTAACCAAGTTAAGAATGGAAAAATCCTATTAGATCATAAGAGACTGTTCCCTTCCCCACTGCAGGGTTATGCATGAGAGTATATTTCCTAATCTTTGTTCTTTTTAATAACATTCTTCCTGTATTCATTTGAAAGTCATTACCCCAAAATATTTCCATGAAATTATAATATCGTGCATGATTTCAGGTGGAGATAAATTCCGTATGTTTATTTTATAATACAAACCAAAGTTTATTTTTTAAAAATATTGAGTAATGTTTATCTCTTTGAAATGGGACAATTATGTTAGCTTTCTTTTAAACTAATTTTAATTTCTTTTAAACTTTTTTTCTTAAACTTTCTATATAAGTTTAAATAATAGCAGTATTTTCTTTTACTTGAGTAACTTTCACTGTTATTTTGGAATAGTGATATTTTGTTTGGAATATACTGTGGACTATGGATTATTTGTCAGATATGCTTTAAAGAAATTAGAATGTACCCTAAACTGAGAGGCAGGCAGATCAGGGTTTTTTTTTTGTTTTTTGGGTCTTTTTGGTTTCCATTTTTTAATATAAAAAGGGCAGAATTGGTAGACTAATGATCCATTGGGACATGAATAACTCAAATAATAAAATAGTAGTTTGTAATATTCCATATATATGAATGGGTAAATAAATTATATATATTTATATGTATATAAATTGCTCCATCCGTATATCCATGTGTGAAGATGCTCATGTAGCCCACCAGACCTCTCAGCAAGTGACTTCTGCTGTGGTTCATGATTCCCAGATGATGGTCCAGGTAGGACTTAATTTTTTCAAAGTTAAGATACGTCTAGAAAATACAACTAGGAAATAGTCTAAATTAAATTAATTAGCAAATTATCAGGCATGTCATTATTAATACATTAAATGGTATCACTGTGGACATTTCTCTTTCAACCTAAATGTGTGTATGTTTTGAATTATTTTCAAAGACAGTTGGGAAATCAGCTGGCTTTTTAAAAAATAGCTAACTTGGAAACAAAAGAATAAGCCTGAATGTTATGTATCACTTTTGATTCTCATATTATCTTAGTAACAGTTTGCAATTATATAATCACTTAAATCAATAAATTTTAATTTTTGTTTACCAACCCAGATGAAATCTACTGATTTACTACTTAAAATTAGCCATGGCTCATCAAGGCCTCCAATATGAAACCTAAACTCCGTAACACCGTGTATGCTTCAACACCAAGCTGTGCTTCAGTCTCACATTCCATCCCTTCTCTTTCTCACATACCCCTCATGCCCCACACCCATACTCTGGTGGTCTCATATCTTTGCCCCTGTAGATTGTGCTGCCAGCTGCAGCTTCTCCACTTTCTTTATCTAGTGAGTTACTACTCATTCTTCATGCCCAACATCAAATGGCTGGACAGCCTTTCTGGGCTTGATTAGGTGGACTTGAAATATTTCATATTGTCTAGGTTTTTCTAAGGCTGAGATGATGCTTTATTCATCTCTGTATCCCTCTTTTCACCTAGCATCTATCCCAGTGTCTTCAAAGTATTCAACAGCAGGGATATTGTGGAGATTTATGGAATTTGTCAATAAATGAATAAGTGAATGTTATGGTAATCTTTCCCTGAATGGATAGTAATCCATGATTTAATGACTAGTGTCTAATATTTCCTATTCTAATTTTTCATATTTCACAGAAGTGAAGAAATCTATATCTATTGTATTTTGGTACAGAAGCCTTTTTATTTTTTAATTTGCTAAATAACCTTTACTTTGAATTCAGTGGTAGAATTTTATTATAATTATCTCAGGTAAATTACCTGATCTCGTAGAATTATATACTAAATAGTGTGTGCATGCCCCTCTCTGCATTTATCTGAGTAAAGAGTGATATCACAGTATTCGAAGAACTCAGAGACATTTAAGAAGCACTGACTACTAAAAGTCAAAGTGTACCGTGAATTCATAGCTCACCACTTGTTTGCAATCTCTTTGGGAATGCTGACACATGGAACAAGAAGAAAGTGCAAGGCTTCACACAGTCGTATCAGAATGCTCAGAGGATGAAATAATTGCTGTAGGAATTCATAGAGTGGTATGTTGAGATGGTTAAAGAAGGACTAAGAGAGCAGGTAAGATTTGTACTTGATTTTAAGGATGAATAGGAGGGGCGAATACTCCAGGAGGATGGGAGCATCATAGCAGAGGTACAGGCTATAGAGAATATTCCCTTGATCCCTCCTCCTTATTCCATCTTTTCCTCCAGACACTCACATCTGCACAGGGTCACACTAGCCACGTTCTGGGAAAGGATCCAGTAGGAAACGTGTAAGAAACTTCCTGGCCATTACAAAATTGCTTCAGTATCAAATTGCTTTGTTGCTTGGGTCTTGCATCTGTTTCCTTGTCCTTTCACCAGCCCCTGTGCTAGTTAAAGTGGATCTCCTGATTCCTGACTCCTCGACCTTTTGACCATTCCTGAAGCTTTGCCGTTATGACTTGGGGTTCTCATCTGCCTGCTTGATTTCTTTTCTGTATTTGGTATCTGAGCTCCTCTGACCTGTGTGGTCTAATTTCTGACTGGCTGAGGTTTCTGACTTGCTGTTCTCACTCAGACCCTTGGCTTGTTAGTATAGTTAGCTTACTATCTATCTAGTTGCTGACCTACTGCCTAGACTACATTTCCAAACAGAGACTGTTGTAATCTCAGTTTTCTGTGCAGTTTCTTTTTCTATTGTAACAACCAGCTTGCTTGCCATGAAAGATTCATTTGTGGGAATACTGAAAAATATTTGTGGAAATACTGAAAGAAAAAAGGTTAAATTTGGGCTGTGAAGGAACTTTCAAGACAGGTTGAATTTTACATTTCTACGTCAGTGGTCTTCAAAGTGGGGTGTTGGCACCTGAAAAATATGCAGGATGATCCATTGGGGTGTGGAAAGATATTATTATAGTGATTAGTTCAATGCGTTTTTATCTTTAAATTTTTTTAATGACTATAATTACTTAAAGTACAAAATAAATACAAAATGAAAATATTTAAAATAAAAATAAATCAAAAATACAAATATTTAAATAATAGAGTGGCCCAAGTTACTCTGTATAATCATGTATCAAGTGTGGTAACAGTTTTCTGGAGGAAGGAGTCTAAACTCAACAACCTAGAAGGGTTGACAGTGGGGACCTTATGTGTTTATTCACTTACAGCCTTTTTGGGGTATTGCAGTTTATATGTGCCTAGATTTACAGATTGTGTTTCTAGCTTTAACCAAAATAGCACTCACAAAGTGATCAAGAGCCTTAAAAAGATTCTTGCCAAGAACCTGCAGCCTGAAGCTGCTACTCATGATGCAATCACGTTGAAGCTGATACTTATACTCCTAATACAGACCCTTCCTTAACTACACTTAGAGCAAAAAATCAATGGTATTTTAGTCAGGTGTCACAGAAACCCCACCAACGAAAATAGGTAATTTCCAAGCAGACTATTACAAAAGTAGATACACACCAATATCTTTGAAGAAGAACCTCATCCTAAGTGTATATTCTGTTTTGAGATAGTAAGCACTGTGAGTGTGGTATTCTCATTTTAAAATAGTGTTTACTTCATTTTTATACTCAACCTTTAAAATGTCCACTTTTCCCCATGTTTAGTAATGTATGTATTTAATTCTGAGAATAGATGCATATATTTTATACATAAATAATATTCATGTTTTGAGTATATGACCAAACATTTTTTTAGTGATTGGGGTTATTTTGTGGTCAGCTGATTGAAAATGTTTGGAGACCCACAGGTTCTCCCAGGGAGGGGTGGTTTCAATCTGGGAGTGACAAGATGAATTTAGACTTTCCTGAAGTTTATTCTGAAGAGGTTGAAAAGAGAATATACCATTTATTGAATCGTTAGGTTCTCATTTGAAATCATAACCCAAAAGAATTCAGTTCTCTTGGAAAATTAAATTGTGTATCATTTTCCTGAATACTCAGTATAGGCTTAATGTGAACTAATTAATTTTTGAGGAAGAGGATATATGTGGATGGATAGATAGATGATGATAATAGATTGATCAACTTTGACATGTGATCATGAGTAGTAGCTTCAATCTTCAGGTTCTTGGAAGGAATCTTTTTTTTTTTTTTTTCTTAATGTAATTTATTTATTTATTTATTTGGCTGTGTTGGGTCTTCGTTTCTGTGCGAGGGCTTTCTCTAGTTGCGGCGAGCAGGGTCCACTCTTCATCGCGGTGCGCGGGCCTCTCACTATCGCGGCCTCTCCCGTTGCGGAGCACAGGCTCCAGACGCGCAGGCTCAGTAGTTGTGGCTCACGGGCCCAGCCGCTCCGCGGCATGTGGGATCTTCCCAGACCAGGGCTCGAACCCGTGTCCCCTGCATTGGCAGGCAGACTCTCAACCACTGCGCCACCAAGGAAGCCCGGAAGGAATCTTTTTAAAGACACATATGTATATAATTTCACAATTTGACTTTAATCTTTAATAGGAATAAACTGATTACTGACTAAAAATCTGATTTTTTATGGGAATTAATTTTTTGACAGTGGTGATGGCAAGTTCTTTTGTCAGCATTTCTATTTCCTACTAAAATTTTGGTCAGATATTTGAACTTTGCAACTCACAAGAGAAAGAAGGATAATGTTAACCTAGTCTGAGATGGTCCTTATGTTAACTAAGTAGTGGCCAAATCTTATTTAATATAGAAAAATAGAGTTCCAGTTAATGTGTTTTCTGTCTGTTCTACAAAGAAACCTGGTGAAGGAGTCTTAATAGAGAACTATAGCATCTTAAACATATTTGATAATGGTTTTACCAAGGAAAGTAATGATGGCTGTAAAATCAGTGTGGCTCTATTTTTAAGTGAAGTTCTTCAGGAAAAGGGGGTAGGCAGCATAATGAGAATTCTATTTTTAACTTAGGTCAGTTCTTTCATGTATTGACAACATGTGACTCTTTCAGACAGACAACTTGGCATTTACCTTTTGAACTCTTTTGTATTCTGTAAACATTAGGAAGGATCAGTTTGTCTCTTGATCCAGACATTCTCATCCAGACCTCATGTGCTGAATCTGTGATCAGTTACCTTTGTTTATTCAAAATCGATTAAAAGGTGTGATTTGGATCTGTTCTCTCAATATTTCCATAGAAACTAAAAAATTGGTCTACAATATTATTTTACATACTGGCTTATCTAGAAGGAAAATACAGTTTATTTTAGCTTTTGTTAATTTTTATTAATATAAAACATAAAATGAATCACACAAAAGTTGACCTTGAAACTTCTCATTTGTTATATTAGTGGTTTTAATATTATTACAGCTGAATTTCAAATGAGAAATTTTAAATATATAATATTTCCTCCCTTTATTTATGTATTTATTTTGGCTTCTGGCTTCTGCCTTCTTAGCTTTCTGCATCTCCAAAAGAATACACAATTTTTGAATCAGAAATGGTATCATGGACTTTTTTCCCCTTGTCCTCTCAGGAAGTTAATTAAAATGGGAACTGCCTCAGGTCCCACAAAAAGTGTCTTCCTATAGCTCAGGTTGAGGACACACTATACATTAGAGAACAATTTCAAAGTCTCCTGTAGGAGCAGCCGCATAATGATTAAAACATTGAGTCTGCAGTGCAACTACCTGGGTTCACATCTTGGCTCTGCCAATTCTGAGCTGCCTGCTATGGGCAGTTGATTTAATGGGACCAATCTCAGGGAGTTGTTAGGAGCATAAAATAAAAATAAAAAAAAAAAAAGAAAGCATATAAACACCCTCACAAGGTGCCTAATACATGGTAAGTACTTTATAAATAAAAGGTGTTATTATTGTCATTATGATTGTGGAGAGGAGAGAACCTTGTTTAACAGGGGTGTTTAAGGAGATAATTAACTTCTCAAAAAGACCAGTGATGAAAAGCAGAAAGCTGATACCAGGTCTCCTTGTAATGAAGGAAGGGGGAAGGGAAAGGAAGAAGAGAAGCAGCTGAATGGGAGGACCTGAGTAGACTTGTGGCCCCAGTGGCCTTTATGATTTTAAATGACAGTACCAAGCATTTCTCTTGACCATCTGCCGGCATCAACTTTTGCTCAGAGTTACTTAAGTCCAGTTATTCAACCTATATTGTCCATACTTACTGCTGTATAGTGGAAATTTGGGACTTTGATGTTTCAATGTAAAACATATTATCATTCTCCGTAACACTCCTTTTCATACTGTATGAAAAGTAAGACTAGATAAACATAGTAGGTCTTGAAAAACTATTTTCTAGATTGAATTGAATAAGAAAAATTGTTCAGAAGCAAATCCTAAAATCAAAGGATGACCATTTCTACCTTTGAAGAAGAGAACTGGAATATTCACAATTGTATTATTAGAAACACATATTAATGCTTTATTAATTAGGCACTGTTCAAGTCCCTTTATACATACATACATACATACATATATATATATATATATATATATCAACTTATCTAATCCTCACAATTATCCTAGGTACTTACTGCCATTTTACAGATGAAGATATTGAGGCACAAAGTATTTAACTTTCCTGAGGTCAAACATCCATTAAATGGCTCAGGATGTAGCTAGGCTCCAGAGCTCATGCCCAGACCCCTGCGTCCCATCACCTCTCTTAACCTTATTCTATGTTAATAAAATGCACATAGATTTCTGATCATTAAAAGGCTCACTGTAAAAATGATGTGCTGCACTTAACCAGGAGTTGGTGGTTTTGCTGGGTAATTTGCGCCCCAGGCAAATTGTGTACATTATAGACTGCAGAAATGAAGGTCAAGTGCCTTCTCAATGAGTTAATACTGAGGGCACGGTGGAAGCAGTTCTCTGCCTTGATCTGGGTTCACCTTTGGAATGAAGTGCTATCTCACATGGTAGCAGCACTTACACTAGCCATCAGAGAATTAGCACTTTCGTGGATTTCACTCCTAACCTATAGCATAAGCCTAAATTTGTAGACTTTTTACTGCAATTATCCTGTTATATCAATGTTTGCCATTTTCTTAATGAAATTTCTTATTTTTATGGTTTGATAGAAGTTATCTAATTAGGTCTAATAGAAGTTTTACTTCTGAAAGTGGTAGCATTTAAAAATTAGTTTTGGGGGGACTTCCCTGGTGGCGCAGTGGTTAAGAGTCTGCCTGCCAGTGCAGGGGACACAGATTTGACCCCTGGCCTGGGAAGATCCCACATGCCACAGAGCAACTAAGCCCATGCGCCACAACTACTGAGCCCACGCACCACAACTACTGAAGCCTGCGCGCCCAGAGCCCGTGCTCTGCAACAAGAGAAGCCACTGAAATGAGAAGCCCACGCACCACAATGAAGAGTAGCCCCTGCTCGCCGCAACTAGAGAAGGCCCGCACACAGCAACGAAGACCCAACACAACCAAAAATAAATAAATAAATAAATTTAAAAAATTCGAAAATAAAAATAGTTTTGGATTTAATGACTGATACAGAATTGTAAAGTAACTTTAGAAGAGTATCAATTATGATAAAATTTTAAGAAATGTCAAGTTTTTTTTCTCAATTGCAAGAAATGTAAATTTGATATGGAAACCTAGGTATCCTTCATTCAGAGTTTTTCAGCTGTGTGCCTTGTAAGCCCCATTGTCACAATTCATGCATCTCTTCCCGTTGCAGAGTAGTTTTCTAAATATATCACAAAGGGTCAGCTTCCTTTCTGTAGAACCTCATTCTAAAATGAGTTCCATGTGAGTGTCCACAGGGAAAACCAAGCCAACCCAAAGTCACTGTCAACATGAATGTGTTCATTTTATTTGAAAATATTTAGAATTAGTTGTTCATAGACGTGTGATACTTTTGTCCTGCTTCAGCATCATAAATCTTTGCCAGTGAATTATCATGCTATACTGTTTTGTCACATGGCACAGATTTTAAAGTTTTGATAAGACCCTCTTAGCACAGTTACACTGACAGTGAAAATCTAATCCTCTGTTAGGTATATGCGGTAGTGGGTGGGACTAAGGTAGTGGATCCAGGCTTAGCTGAATAATAACATAACCTTATTGAGGGAGGCTTGACTCTGTGCCAGCCACTGTGCTAAAGCTTTCCTGGAGACCATATCATTCAATCACAACAAATCTTTGAGTGAGCTGCTCTTATTGTCCCTATTTAAAGAATGATAAACCTGAGGCTCAGAGAGTTTATTCAGCTTGTTTAAGGTCACACAACTATTAAGTGGTGATAAACTCTTTGGTCCTTAATTCCAGACTAAAGAATTTGGATATTATACATAGTGAAGCATAATTATACAAGTGTATTACTAAAAATTATATAAGAAAAACTTTTATAAATATGATTATTTTATCTAATAATTAACCTTTAATAAAAGAGATATTTCCCCCATTTCTCATTGGTTTTCATTTACCAGAAGCTCCTAGATTCTTTTCATTAAGTTTATAGGTCAAGTGGTTAACAGTCTTTACACAGAGCTTTATATCTGCCAGATATGTTTATTTATTAACAACAATAAAAACAAAAACAGCCTGTTTTCCAAGAAACCTTTTCTAATTTAACAGTAGTCATATGATCATGATATTTTAATTACCTTCAAGATCTCTTAAAAGACAGATTCTCTAAGTAACTGTTGGAATATTTATGGACAAGGAGAGTTTATAGTCTCTGCCCACGTGCTCTCTTCAAAACTGGATGTTGTGATTCTTTTTCAGTTATATATTTTATATATATATGTGTGTATATATTGCTGTGTGTCACACTCACCATCCTGTGCTGGCTCCTGGAGTCCTTGTCTCCCTCCTCACTTCTCTGCCCTAGCTAACAAAACTGACACCAACCATAATTAATAAGTAGAGGCAATGTCCGGTGCTGGTGTCCTGAAGAATGCAAAATGATCTGATATTTCTCCTAACTATACAATAATGAGTTGGACCCAGTAGGCCACTACTGTGTTGTGATTTATTCCTGTAAAAACATTCAGTGTATATTATGCATAAAAATTCTCCAAAGGCTGTCATTTTGCAGTGGCAATGCAAAATAAAACCTTGGGAATTTTTTTAAAAAGCATATTATACGTATATGTGTGTGTGTGTGTGTGTGTGGTGTGTGTATATATGTATATATATATATTCTTTTTTGGATTCTTTTCCATTATAGGTTATTACAAGATATTGAATACAGTTCCTTGTGCTATATAGTAAATCCTTATTGTTTATTTTATATATAATGGTGTGTATCTGTTAATCCCATACTCCTAATTTATCTCCCCCCTCTTTGGTAATCATAAATTTGTTTTCTATGTCTGTGAGTCTATTTCTGTTTTGTACATAAGTTCATTTGTATTATTTTTTAGATTCCACATAGAAGTGATATCATCTGTTTGTCTTTCTCTGTCTGACTTAACTTCACTTAATATGGTAATCTCTAGGTCCAACCATGTTGCTGCAAATGGTGATATTTTATTCTTTTTATGGCTGAGTAATATTCTGTTGTATACATATACCACATCTTCTTTATCCATTCATCTGATGGTGGATACTTAGGTTGCTTCCAGATAAGTTGTGACGTTTATAATTTTTTCTTTTGCTTTCTTTGTTTTTCTTTTAACTTTGAGAAATTTAAACATAGTTAAACTTTTTTTAATATTCATTGTTATTAATTGGTGGGAATTATTACCTAGAAAAGACTAATTATCAAGACAGTAATCTTAAAGTAATCTTAGAAAATGTAATGTATTCAAATGTAGTGTAGGATAACTTTTAAAAAACTATTTGTTATAGGGTATTATCATTTTTAAACAACAAATAAATGATTTAAAATAATCAATATTCTGGTTTAAACGGACATTGATGTTAAAATATTGTTTTTAAATTTGTGTTGAGTGACTATGGAGTTTGGCTTAAGAATTCAGTGGTTGTTTAATTCTCTGACTTAATATTACTTATTAATCTCTGTGACCTTTGATCAGAAATCTGGGGAAGAGCCACATGAACTGAGCATGATAAAGTCCATGACCTTGTTTATTTGTTTTTTTCATTGTGTCTGAAGGCTAAACTCTTTTAGGAATGCAAAAGCACTCTGCAAAAATGAATACTGTGAGATTCGTAGAAAAGGGGTGGGAACAAAGTAAAAAATACACATCGAATTCTAAAATTAGCCACTATTAATCAATGCGCTGCCCACCAGGGGCTGTTGGCTGGCCTGTGGACCCTCCCCCTCCCACTGGGATGCGCTGGGGAGGAGGAGCCCAGCCTCATAATCACAGGCTTTGCCCGTGTAAGTGTACTACGTGGGCATGCTTCATCCTTAGGCAGAAAAATTACCAAAATCACTTCAAAAGAGTAGATTGGTTGATTTTACTCGTAAATATACATGTCATTAACAGTTCAGCGTTTCATAATTTATACGTGTAAACATTCAGACTCTAATAATAAGGCTTCTGGCCCTACTTAACATCATCATTTGTTCATACTTTCAAGCCCTTGAATGTTTCTGATGCGCCTATATTTGGAGTTAACAGGTTGTTGTTTAGATGGGTGTGGGCCAGGAATCTTGACCTCCTTGTAGTGTTGCCAGGAGGTTTTCTCTGAGTGTGCACTAACACCAGAGCTTGGAGAGATGTGGAGGGGATATTGGGGTGTGGGATGCTTTCGGCTTCCCCACTAAGTATTCAGTGTAGCCACTTTGTAATATTTTTATGGGATTGCTTCTAGAATCCCATTCTAGTGAGTTAATTGAAAGTAAGGTTTATATTTAATAAGGCAATGACAATTTTTAAAAACATAGATTTAATATAACAATTTTTATTTAATTTGAAGTGGCAACAATTAAGGTGATTTAATAACATTTAAATCAACTACGTGATTTAATAACATTTAAAAGTATGAAGGTATTTTGAAATTGATAACATCATTACACTAAATAAAATCTAAATGAAATGTAAATTTTCAACAGTTCCACCATCAATAGATCAATTGATTAGGATCCTTTTGTGATAGAGCCTTGGCATTTAAATATTTAGGAATCTCTGCAGGTGGTCTCATGGCCATCCCAGTAAAGAACCAATGTTTTATATAGTTTTCACTATGCATATTAGTGAAATATGTACATATTTTGTACATATTATTTTATATTTTATTTATATATATGCTATTTTACTTAATGTTATAGCAAATATTTTCAGTGCTTCTTCATAGCCTTCAAATGTTTCATTAAAATGTCCATATATGTATATATCATAATTTCTTAAAATCGTTCTTATAACGTCGAATGTTTCATGTGTAAGTCAGTAGAAAACAATGGTGCAGTATCATTTGATTTCTGTTGGATCATTTCCAGACCAAATCAAAGAGAATGAACAAACCTTGCTGTTCATGGTTGCCACATTGCTTTCATAAGGGATGTAGCAATCACAATACTATCAGCAGTGAGTGCTTGTTTCACCACAAATTTCCTGGAATTGGGAATTATCATTTACTAAACACATGTTAAATCTTCATTATTTTGGGGACTCCAAAAATGAGAAGAGGGGGAAAATGCTGCAAATAGCTACATTTACAAATAGAGCCATGGGCAATTCCCTACAAGTAGGGGGATGTACGTAATATGTGTCTGTAACGATAGATACAGGTATGTTATTCTAATTTAAAAGTGACTTTCTAAATCATTACCAACAAAAAAATTTTTAAATGCAAATTACCTACAGCAACCAAGAATGGATGAAAATTAACTACCGTGACTTATGCTAGCCATGTGTTAGCAGTTGGAATACTCAAAATAAGCAAACAAGATTGTGGTAAATCAAAACAAAATGAACAAGTGAAAATCGGCTTCACATTCTTAAGGTTTATATTAAGCTCTAAATCTGACACACTGCTGAAGAAGTAAGTTTCAAACCCAATAATCTCTTTAATTGAGAGAACAAACTTCTTTCCTTAAAAGAAAAACCACCTAGAGCGTCTTATCTTATGTTGTTTATTACCCCTTGACTATAGAAAGCATGCTTCCAAGTAGAAAGAAGGTTATTGGCTAACAAATACATAGAAAAGCAGATGTAAAGAGAATATCTCTGAACCTTTGAATTGGACTCCTTCTCTTCTTCCCCCTCCTCATCCTCTATCATTTTTATCATCATCATCATCATCATTTTTGTTAAAGGAGCATTTGTACAGTACTATACCGAGTACTTTCTCTGCCTTATTTTATTTCATCTTTATCATAGCTGTTAGGGAGATGTATTTCACGGTTTCCTTTTTTAGATGAGGAAACTGAGCATGGAGAGAATAAACACCCAGTTCAAGGTTATACAACCAGCAAGAGCAGAAGCTGGAATTTGACTGAGGCCTATCAGATCCTAGAGTCTATCCTTCTAATCCCTGCAATCAAACATCTAAGTGCACTTTCTGAGACTGTTTGGCTCTCACAGATGCTGTGATTTGGGTGCTAGATCATTCCAGCCTGGTGGCTATAGAAGGTGCTAATTCCTATAGGAAGTAGTCTCAGAGTTTTGGACCAGCTCTGGCTCTAATCATCCTCCAGAAGCGTTCCTTGACTTTCAGGAATCCTGCAGTGGTTTTATGACAAGCCACATCTGCTAGAGTAAATGAAGGCCCAGATCGAGAGAGAAATGATCTAAACTTCTATTTCCCAGGTGCTAGTTCTCTTTTATTAACATTCACATCACTAAGTTTAAATCTTGAGGCTATTTTCAGTGATTTTATCTCTTGCATCTTCCATGTCTATGAGTCACCAAGTTCAGTAGAAGAGGTAGGTACAAAGATTAGTGTGGAAAGACTAGATTTTGAATGTAGCTACTTCCGGTTTTGAAATCCAGCCCCACTATTTACTGTTTTTGTAACTTTGGACAGCTAAGTTACTTAATGTCTCTGTGCCCTGGTTTTTTGTTCTTTAAAATGTATATAACAAGTGTTAAATGAGATATCTGTGTATAAATTTTTTATACGGTTTCTGGTACCTGTAGGCTCTTTATCTCCAGTATTTTTCACTCCACAATGATTATTTAAAACGTTCTTTTACATTTCCACTTCTAATATCACTACAGCCAAGGCTTCCCTCTCTTCACTTCTTAGTTAGTGGAACATATACATATACCAGCCACCATGATCTTCTCAAATAATCCTTTAACTATGTCTTTCCTTAGTTTAGAAATTCGGTGTTCATCACCCAGAGACTTAATCAGTCTGCCCCCAGGTCCTACACTGGACCATCCTGCCTAGTGTGCCTTTCTCTGATAGGGATTTAGGGATATATATTGTGTCTAAAAGTACTAATCCCAACCCGTTTTGTCAGCCTTAGGAAACAAGGCACGTTTCCCAGCATAGTCACTGCTCCTTATTGTACTCCATTAATTTCTATAGATCTGTTTTTTTCTGTAACCACTTTTTTGTGCCATAACACAAGCTTCTCTAAAAGTTTACTATCTTTGATCTTAAAAAAAAAAAAAAAGTAGTATTGGGGACTTACCTGGCGGTCCAGTGGTTAAGACTCCACACTTCCACTGCAGGGGACCAGGTTCCATCCCTGGTTGGGGAACTAAGATCCCCACATGCTGTGCAGTGTGGCCGAAAAAAAGAAGTAGTATTTATTTTAAAGTGAATCCTTTAGACTTTACTGATGCCTTCTAGTTCCCAATTTCTATTTGTGCTTATTCTTTCCATATTTATGCCTGTATAGTCGATTCTATCTCCTCTCAGCCTTCTCCTCTTGAATCTTAAAGACTGACTTTGTCAGGTGGTCACTGCAGCACCTCTTCCATCCCCTTCAGCATTTTATTTGATTGATTCCAGACATTATTACACATTGACTTTTACAAGCATAAGAACTTTTTCTTTCTGGGTCAATTATAACGCATAAACCTTTACTTGGGCGCTTTGTAGCAGCATAGGGCTTTGAGGAAGTAGCCTTCAAGGACCATAACATTCCATGTTTATCTTTTAAAGCTGGCAGAAAGCTCATTAATCAAACATGGAGTTTGGGCTAAGTTTCTCTAAAAGTTTTTTGTTGTTGTTTTAATTTGCCTACTAAAGATCATCCCTCGGTTTTCTGACTACACATAAAGCATTGTGAACTACCCGCTACCCCAAATATCAAACCAAAACCTCTTTTTCTAGTTTTTAATATTTTCCAGCTACTAATAGCATCCTTCCTCTCACCTATATTTAGAATGACAGAATCATAAAGGACCAAGGAACTCATCTGGTCCAATCATTTCCTTTTTGCCCAAGCCTACACCCTTGTTCCTATCTCATCTCTTACATACTTCTCAACAGTGTCTCTATATTCACAAATAGTAGTGAAATAGAAAATCTTGTCCAGTCCTAATAGCAATTTATTCTAATGATTGTAGGGATGGTATTTAGATGGAATTAGAAATTTCAAAAAGAAGTCGATTAGAGAAAATAATGTTGGGAAATGTAGTTCGTATATATAAAATTCTTTTACTACAGTTTCAAATTAGAAGTTCACTTTCTTTTATTTTACCAGAATCTTATAGTGATTGTAATTTTAAATAAGAAGAAAAACAACTGGAGTTTGAAAAATTAAAGTTCTTCCTTGAAAGTAATCTCTTACCGTGATAAAATATACTACAATTACTTAATGTACTTATCTGTGATTCAGGTGAGATTTAGTTTTAGCTTTGAGTTTAGTTCCATTAGAGGAAATACAGACAATAGCCTGAGATCACATCACTGCTAGTATAAATAGGAAAAATGTTTTGAAAGAGGATTATTTTGCAGTACTCTTGAAAGTTGTTTGTATAAAACAACTTGAATAAAAAAGATATTTTTTCCCTTCAGAGTCAGGTTTTACTTTCCATTATTCTAAATTCTGCTGCCCCCTAGAATTAATATAGTTTTATCAGATATGGGATTTATTTTTAATATGCTAATGGAGAATGATTAACACTTTATAGTTTACTCCTATAATGAGCTAAGCTAATCAAGAAATTTATGTTTTGTTAGATAAATTGAAGTTATAATCTTGTTAGTATTTTTTTCTCTAATTACTGAAGAAACAAAATTCATTTATTTATTTTTCTCATAAAATAATTATATAATTTCCTATAAACTGAAAAGCTCAACAGAAACAGTGTAGCTAATGTTTAAAATTTAAACATGGAATTCTACTCCATTAACTAAAAGAAAAATCTAACTCAAGTTCTTCTGTACTTACTAAAATTCTTCTTATAAATGTCATTAACAAACTGCTGTCTGCCAAATTCAATTGTTTTTCCATTTCTCATCTTTGAAACTGTTTACAACATTCTACGTTGTGAAACTTTTTCTTTTCACCATTTTAATTAGTTTCAAAATTTTATTATGAAGCATATAAACTATTAAAAATGTGAGCATTCATGTGCCACCTCCCAGTTTGATAAATAAAATATTATCAACAGAGTTCAAAGTCCCTGTGTGTTCTTCCCTGATGGTAATTTCCTCGCTGCCCAGACAGAAGTGTAACCATTATCCAAAATTTGGTATTTACCATTCTCATACATTTTTTATACTTTTACTGAGTATGTGTGTACTCCTACCTCAGTATGTCATATGTCACATTTTTATGTTTTAACCTTTATGTAAATGATATCAAAGTGTGTGTGTTATTTAGCACCTATTTTTGTATTTTTCACTTGACATTGTTTTATGAGATTTGTCCTCTCTTTTGCTTTTTTAAACTTCTGTGACACTGTTTTCTATTTGCTCATTCACTCCCTCTACTCATCTCCTTTGGTTGGACCCTCCTCTTCCATTGGTTTTGTTCCCAGGGCCCTATAACTGACAGTATCTGCATTTGTAACTAGCACCCATGTGATCTGATACTGCTGGTGCTCAGGCTTTAGAAATAGTATACATATATTTGGTTCTTGAGGCATTGACAGGAACTGTATCTTGTTCAATTTGGAGTCCTCAAAAACTTCTACAGAGCATCTGTTACCTAGTGGCTGTCAGTACGTTTATACTGAGTGACCAGGTTTGTATTTCCTCTTGTCTTCTCTGGAAATATGCTGTCATAAGAAATCATGCTTGGAATTTGGGTGTTTTCAACACTAAACCAACCAAGTTGTTTATCTCCATGAGAAATAGAAGCATGTTTTGCCCCACCCAGACCATGTCCTTTTAAACTTGTGAGCATTACATGTATGTGTCACATAAATTGGATAGAATAAATTGCAGGTTATGCTCATAATGTTTGCTATGCCTATAAGGGATCCATTAGCTAAAAGGATATTTTCATACACACATGTTAGGGTAAGATTTAATATATTGTATATAAAAGATAATCACCTCTAATTTAATATGTACTATAAAATTCCATCACAAGTTACAGATTTCCCATGAATTCAATTTTAAAGGAATTGCTTTTTTTAAAGAGTAAGGGAAGCATAATCTAAAATTTAAGTATATACTAGAATATATATATATATGTGTGTGTATATATATGTGTATACATACACACAACTTGGAAGTTGAAAGGTACTGTTAGTATTTTTTTTTTAATTTTGCTATTTATGATTAGGCAAATCTTCTCTAAATAGGTTTTGGTCATGAGTTGGTCCAATGTGGATTATACTGCTCTGAGTATATTTAAGTTGTTGACTAATATATAGACATATGAGTATTTTTTTCTGTACGTTTTCTGTACAGAAACATTTTGTTAAGGAAAGTAGGGTGATGACTATGGGCTACAATCAAGGAAGATTTGTATTTATATTTTAGCTTATTTGTTCATCCATGTTCTGCTTTAAAATAGAGGAATTTAAGGTGGCCAGTCTATATTTAAGTATGCATTAAATTCAGCCATGGGTTTTGGTTTTCCATTGAATGGACTGACCTGTTAAGATTTCTTTTGTTGTTTGTTTCTGTTTTCTTTAATATGATTTGCCTAAAACTCTTAGGAAAAAAAACATGTTTCGTAACAGTACTGGTTTAAGGTCAGATCGTGGTGTGATTCTTGATTTGACAGCTTCCTGAGCTATAGGACGTGAGGTGCAACTTTCTCATTAGAAACACTTGATGCCAATATTTACTTTCAGTGTTGGTCTAACAAAATTTGATAGGTCCTTTTGGCAAACTATGAAAAAAAAACAAATAAAGTGAAGAAGAATGCCAACTTAAAAAATCGTTTTCATTATGGGCTTATTTGTCCAGGAACATTCGTACACAATCTTCTACACAATTCATAATAACCAAGTGGTAATGCCTTTTCATTGTCTGGTAGTTTTGTACGCAGATTTTTATAACTCTGTATTTAATGTATGAATTTGTCTAAATGCAATAATATTGTTTTGTGCATGTGTGTTTAAGTTTCTTACCAAATAAAAAGTGGCCAAATGTTGGTGTTAGCCAAATTTTTAATTTTTAAATGTTAGAGAATTATTTTTAGATTTACGCGAGTCCACACTTCTGAGTGGGTAATATAATTCTCCTTTGCTCACGTGATAATTTTTATTGTCCTCATCAGCTTGGTCTTGCACTCTTTTAAAAATTTTTATTTATTTATTTTTGGCTGCGTTGGGTCTTTGTTGCTGCGCGCGGGCTTTCTCTAGTTGCGGTGAGAAGGGGCTACTCTTTGTTGCGGTGCACGGGCTTCCCATTGCGAGAGCTTCTCTTGTTGCGGAGCACGGGCTCTAGGCACGCGGGCTTCAGTAGTTGTGGCACGTGGGCTCAGTAGTTGTGGCTCGTGGGCTCTAGAGCACAGGCTCAGTAGTCGTGGCTGCACGGGCTTCGTTGCTCCGTGGCACGTGGGATCTTCCCGGACCAGGGCTCGAACCCATGTCCCCTTCATTGGCACGTGGATTCTTAACCACTGTGCCACCAGGGAAGTCCGGTCTTGCAGTTTTATAAATGACTCCACTTAATGGAAAAGAGGATATATTGTGGTTTCAAGTTTAATAACAATAATTTTCCTGGGTTTTGAAGAAGTATCTCTCATGATGTGAGACCCTATATAATATAGATTATTCAACTCAGTGAACACTTACAGAGAACCCACCATGGGCAGTGCATGTTGCGGGGGGCTAGGGCTAAACAAAACCTGACTTTGAGAAGGAGAACCCTAAACAGATTGGTTTACTACAGGGTGTCAGTGCTAGAATATGACTTATGAACAGGTGCCATGAGAGCTCAGAGAGACGGCTACTTCATTGATCCCAAGGTGACTTGGGATAGATGACATCCCAGCTGATCACTGAAAGATTAGCTTAGTAGATTTTGATAGGTGAAGCGGAGGAGGAGGGGAAGAGGAGCTGCTGGCTGCAGTGTGTCCAGGTAGAGAGAGTAGCCTTGGTAAAAGCAGGCAGCTCTGACAGAATTTGTCATGTGTTGGTGGAGGAAGAAGATCAAAGTTCAGTTTAAGATGACTGGAGTGAGTGTAAAGTAAAATTAGGCCAAAGTGGGAGATGAAACTAGACTGGTAAGCAAGAGCTAGTCGTGAAGGTCCGTGTATCCAAGAAGCTTGTATTTTACCGTCAATGGGGAGACAGTGCAGATTTAGAGTAGAGGGGTGATATGAAAGGAATCAATTATCCAAAAAGTTCATCATTTATCCAAGAATATAGCTAGCTAACTTAATGGAGCTTCTATAAAACAAGTGTCTTTTTTTTTAGTTCAGTTCTTATATTGCTGCCCAAATCGATGAATTTCATTAGGCAAAAATGTTTAATTTCCTAAGAGTAATACAGTTCTACTTAGAAATTAGGAAGTCTTTTAAAATCACAAATGCTAAGAATAAATAACTTTTTGGTATTATCAGTGCTTTTGAGCAAAATTTTATATAATGATTAAATTGAAATATGGAAAGTAGAGACCATTCAACAACATGCAATTGACAACACAGTTTCTTAAGAGAAATATTTTAATAATTTGTCCATTCCTCCTTCTTTGATTAATTCATAATTAGGTATGTTTCCTAGCTGATGGGCAGACATGAAATAACTATTCCTGGACAGGCATATGCTTGAAAACCTTTGCTATATATTGACTGAGAAAAATCACTGGCAATTTACTGCTGATGTAAATTTGAGCACCTGAAATCCTAACACTTAATTGAATATTTAGTGGTCATAAAATAAGTGGTCCATAGGAGCAGATGTACAAAGTTAGAACAGCAAGAACCATAAAGAACTCTAGCTTTAGGTTTTCACTTTACTCACTTGGTTTTATTTTCCTTCACCACACAAATTGTTATAAATTTTCCACTTGCTAGAAAGGATTTCTCAAGCATTGCTGGACAGTTTAGCTTATTTTCCTCGTAAATAAATCTGTATGTAATCATTTTAACAGGTGAGAGAATTCAAGGAAGTGGTGACTTGCTAGGAAATGAGTTTGCAAGGCTGTGAGTTTTTTTTTCTTTATTGGTATGATTTCCCAAATAACCCATTTCATTTTCACGTGAAAGGTACTTTTCCATCTTGTCACTTCTACATTTAACAAGTCTACCCGCTAGGAGGCGCTCTTTCCAAACTCTATTTTTCAAAGCACCCGGAAAACTTTTCCCCAATAAACCTTGTGGGTATTTATTCACCTTTTCTGTTTCTGTTTCTAAACTGAAGATGTTTGCATGCAGTCTCTATTTGCTAGTGGAGACAGGTCTTTTTATTGTTGTTAAAACAACAATAACAAAAACTGCCAAATGTTTTGGTTGGTGCCTGTTTTTCTAGGTGCTATTTTTTGGACAGAGATATTTAATTTGTTAGAAAAACACAATCTATTTGTTATCACATATTTACTAAAAGTTCTATTAATACCTTTAAAATAGTGATTCTGTCCCCAGTATTTTTTTCTCTTAGGTAAAAACATATAGATCTGTAAGTTTATCTCAGTTGTGAAGAGTTGAGGATATTAAGCCACAATAGCATGCAATGTTACAAAAACTAAACATTGATTTGCGTTAGGAAAAGCTTTCAGGTTCAAAAAATCGTCAGAGACTGTAAGATTGGTGTGTAGTAGATATACACAAACATAAATACAGTTGAGAATGACCAGACCATAGAGAACATTTTCTTAATGGCTTGTGAAGGTCAGTCTTATTACTACTGGTCACAGACTGATATAGGCAGGCCCCTTGTGATAAGGATGCATATAAAATTAAACTAGAGTTATTAGTGATGTCCGAAAAAAAATCACACTCTGCGTTTTAGAGATAGTAATTAATGCAGTTATTGAATTTTTAGATAGTTTCAGATTTCTATTATCAAAGATTGTAATTGAACATTTAAAATGCACTTCAAATTGAAATTGGTTGGTTTACTTAAAAAGCATGATTTTTCAAATTTGTTATATCAGAGTTAGAGGCCTGGCTCCAGGTATTCATTCATTTATTGAGTGCGGACTGTGTCAGGGCCTGTTCCTGACTTGGTTTAGAGCAGCAAACATAAGGACAAAATCCCTTTACCTGTGTTTGTATTTGGTAGTGGTGGTGACAAGGGACAAGGGTACATTCCAGGTTGCAACAAAAAAGGGTAAAGCACTTGTAAAAGGTTGAGAGTATGTAGAAGCTAAGCTGCTTTATACAGAGAGGTCAGAAGGGTCTCACTGAAAAGGTATTATTTGAGAAGAGATCTGAAGGAAATGAGAAAGAAAGTCATGCATATAACATTCTGGATAAAAAGAAAAGCAAGCACAGTCCTGTGGTTTATTCTAGGAAGAGTCAGAGAGCCTGGGCCTGGAGTGTAGAGGAGAATGGTAGCAGAGGAAGTCAGAGAGATGTGAGAGGGCCTAACGGGATGTCATGGGTGGGATTTGTGCAGAAGAATGGGCTGATCTGACCTAACTTTTCAGAGCGTCACTCTAACTTCTGAGGTGAATCTAGGCCACATGAGGCTGGGATGAAAGTAGGAAAACTAGTTTAAATCGTTTTGCAGTGGTCTAGGCAAGAGATGTTGGTTCTTCGTGAACGTGAGGAAGTTCCTTAACTTGGTCGAGGCTGTTTCCTCCTGTTACTGGGAGATATTGAGACCTATGTATAAACTTGTTTTGAGGATTAAATGACAGAACATGCTGGGTTAATTTGGCCGAGAGTTTGTGGGACTGATTCATTTAGAAGGTCATCTCTTGAGTTTTATATACATGCACACGCACATATATATTGTATATATATTTCACCCAATCAAAATCATATCTTTGATTATTGCAAGAATCAGTCAACTCAGTGTTCTCTCAGTCTCCTGTCTTCTCCATCAAATACGTTTTACCATTAATTGTATTTCTCAACGCAGTTCTGAGTATGTGTTTCTTTGCCTGCACGCTCCCAATTCCCAAACCTGTGATGGTTCCCTGTAACTTAGCATAAAATCAGAACTTTTGAATCCAACGTTTGAAAGTCTTCGGTATTGAGTTTCCTTTACCCACTGTTTAAGCAATGCCAGACTGATGGCTATTTCCCGTAAATGCCCGGCTCTCCAATCCTTCTGTTTTATTTAGGGTCCTTCTGCCTGGAATGTCTAGGGTGTGAATCTCAGTTCACCCACACAGATATGTAAGGAATATGACTCTATTTGATCATAGCTGAATTGAGCCCCATTCTGCTGGGGGCGGAGGTGGAAACTTAATCTGGCAATTCTGATCTCCCTTGGCTTTTTTTCCTGTGGCTGTACTTAGGTTCTTGGGGACTCTTATAATTGTAAGCCATCAGGGGAAGGAAGGCAGGGACATCAGTCTGGTCCTCTGCAGTGATCCATTGGCAATAACACGCTGGGTGGCATCCCCGAGATGTCTGCCATTCAGCTGCTCTAGAGTTGGAGACTAAGGTCTTCACTTCTGCTCCCTCAGAGTGAGTAGTTACAAGCACCACCCTTCAAGGGTGAGTAGTACTGGGACTTTGCATCTCCTTATAACACTCACTCACAGTTTCTGTAACCCCTGTGCCCTAACTGCTAGCAGTGGACTGAGGGGAGTAGCTGTAACGTATCTGGGCGAGTTTTGCTCTCTTACATAGAGAGGAGAGATTGATTATGCTCTTCAAACTTTTGGAAATTCATAGTCTGTACGTTCAACAGGAAAACATGGGCATGTGATTTTCTAATAGTTCTTTTGTTACTGTTTTTAGTTACTAATTCTGTAGGCACCACAGAATTTATACGTTTACCCCTATACACACACCTATGGTATGTGTTCACCACAGTTAGGAAGATATACTGAGCTTTTATAGATAGATGTCCAAATGTCTTATGTCTTAAAACAATGTTTCTCACAAGGTGGCTGGAAGGCCAACTCTATCAGGGTTACTAGGAATGGTTGTTTAAAATGCAGGTGTTCCAGAATTTTTGATTTAGAATCTCCCATGATGAAGATGGATAGTTTGCATTTGTAATAAATTTCCAAGGTGATTCTTTTGTGCCCTAAACTTTCTGAATCATCGCTGTAAGTTATGGAGAAAGACAGTGGCCAAAAGACAGTGTCCTTCCAAACAACCCTTTTGATTTCTTCTGGGCCAGGATATTATGGATTATGGATCAAATTTGGTTAATTGTTACTAGATTATTAATTATTTTATTATCTGTTTATTTCCAGCATAAATTGTAGTTTTCTTTCTCTCTCACATGCACAGACACTTACATTCTATCTGTATCTAAATCTGTATTTACATCTATAGCTTTCAAATTTGTTACTATATGAATTTTTATATCTCTTTATGATTTTTAAAGTGCTATCAATTTACCTATAAACATCTTCCCCTTTTCATACCCAGTATTGTTTATTTGTGCCTCTTTTCTTGATAAGCCTTTCTGTAGGTTTATCTATTTTATTTATATTTTCAAAGAACAAGGTTATGGTTTTGGTTACTGTCTTTGCTTTTTTCCAGTAAGTTTTTTTTATTATTTATTTTTCTACCTAATTTATTTACATTTAAATCTATAGTTAGCTTTTGAATTAAATTATCTCTTTTAAGTTTGGTTTTGTAAATAAGTGCAATTAAGGCTATAAATTTAGCTTTCAGTGTCACTGTAGCAGCTTTACAATAAAATTTGGTACCTTCATTTAGTTCTAAATATTTTGTGATTTTCATTTTAACTTCAGTTAGTTTGAGAGCACATTTTTAAAAAGGTTTTAAATGTTTCATTTTTATTTTCCTGCTGAGTCCTAATTTAGTAATATTGGGTCAAAAGCATAGTGTGTATGACATCATTTTGAAAATTTTTTTTGAGATTTTAGTGGGAATCTTGTACATAGTAGTTTTTATCAATATTTTCTGTTAACTTGTCAAACTTTTTGTTTGTTCACACCTTTTCTATCCTTACTACTTTTTTATCTGCTTGATCTATCAGTATCTAACAAAAGTGTTTTAAATCTTTTATTTTGATCGGGTATTTCTCACTATCTCCTTTGAATTCTGTCAGGTTTTGCCAAATATGTTTTAAGATTACATTGATATTTTTCATGTATTTTGATAGTTTTTTCTATTACAAATATCCTTTTATCCTTTTAATGCTTTTTTTCTTTTAAATTATATTTTGTCCAATTTTCTTATTGCCAAGGTAGCGTCTTGTTCCTGTTTTTAGTGTATTTCATACTTTATTTTCAGCCTTTTGTGTGTTTTTGTTTTAGATAAGATTCTTGTAAACAATTAATAGCTTGATTTTTTTTTAATAAATTCAAGAATTCTCTCTCTTAATAAGTGAGTTTAGTCTATGTACATTTATTGTGATTACTGATACATTGGATGACTTCTACATTATTTTATGTTTTCTGTTTATCATCTTCTTTTTCTTTTCTTCTTAATTTTTCTCTTTCCCTATCTTCTGGTCAATTGATAATGCTTTCTTCAGCCTCTTATTTTTTTCTGATAATGTAGAAATTGTGGATTGTATTAATGTTTCCTCATAAATTTTAGCATGTATATTTAATTGTGAAAATGTTAACAGTATCTATAGTTATTATTTTTGTCCTCTTTCTAATTGAACCAAGTCATCAATGTTTTGTTTATAGATTTTTTTCAACAAGAATTATTATCATTTGTTTAGTACATAGATAAAAATTTTGGCCCATATTTGCTGTGGCCAAAACACTTGCTGTGTTTATCTTTGTTTCTTGTATATTATACCTTACTGATGAGTTTAATTTTCTTGTTCCAGAAGAATGTACTTTAATAAGTCTTTTGGTAAGTATGTTGGTGCCAAGTATTTCAGTCTTTTTATGTCTAAATTATATTTATTTTGCCCTCAATTCTTGAATAACAGTTTGGGTGGGTGTGAAATTTTAGGTTAAGAGTTATATTTCCTTGGCACCTTGCAAATATCGCTTCATTGTTTCTTGCCATCTGTTGCTGCCTATCTGTCATTCTAATGTAGATAATTTGTATTTTACTCCCTCTGGTAGTTTTTAAAGTTCTGCTGTTTCATTACAATATGTTTAGGTCTATATTTATCCTTATTTATTCTACTTATACTTGAAGTGCATATCAACTAATGACATGTTTTTCCTTAATTCTGAAAAATTCTCAGCAATTGCCTTATCACATATTTCTTTTTCAATTCTCTTTTTCTGGAGGATATTAGGATACTTTCCAGTATCTTACCTATTCTTTCATAATTTTTAACCTTGTCTTTCTGTGCTGAATTTTGGGTGAGCTTTTCAGTATTTACTACCCTTTCATTAATTCACTCTTTGATCCCAGCCTAAAATTATCCCATTTATTGCATCTTTTAATTTCAATAACTGTATTTTTAAATGTCAAGGTTTATATTTTTTCACATTTACCTATTCATATTTCATTTCTGTGTATATTTTGTGGACTCTTGTTATTTTTATTGATAATTTTGTCTGCACTAATTCTGGCCATTGTTAACCTACTCTCTTAAGCTCTTTGTCAGATTGTTTCATGAAATTAATTTCATCTGGAGCACATTTATATTCAAATAGTTGATTTTATTGATTGCCTTTATTTTCATTAGATTTATTCATGTGTTTTGAAATATTGGTTGGCAGACTCATTTTGAGTAGCAGGTTTTTTGTTTTCTTTTCTTTCTCCTCCTCTTTTCCCCTCCCTCTATAATCTCTTCACGTCTAATAGTACTGCAGTGGCTTCCACCCAAAACTTAGAGCCCCCATTCTGGAACTCAGACTTACAATAACAAAGTAATACGGGGGATATGGTCAGTCTAATCTCGGAGCCAAATGATGACTTGGCTCAGTTTCTGGCCAGGAGGCTGTATTGGTGTTTTCACTTACCCAGTCTTACAGCTTCATAAAACACTAACACAGGCGACAGTTGACAGAAACTGTTTCAGTCTGTTTTCAGGAAGTTGAGCTAGAGAGGCATCAACACATGCCACGTTCAATCCCCCATCTCCTGTGAAACATTTTAGTTTCTCTTTATCCCACAGGAGCTGAAATTTCTGATGTCTCAGCATACTTCCAGACCCATAAGCCCAACAAGATCACTACTTCAGCACCTGTCCAGTCCCTTGATTTTTGTTCCATTTCCAGTTCACTAAAATATTCAATTATATTTGACCCTGGCTGTAATTTTTACTCTTCCCACCCTTTTTAAAAAAAAAAAACTCCATCGTTGGTCTGTATTTAAAGTGGACTTTCCTCTGTGACGCTATTGTGCATCTTGAATTGGAAGTCCCGAACAGCTTGTTGGAGCAAGAGGAAGAAATAAAGAAATAATTTTGAGTTGTCATTCAGCAATTTTTAATGTCAATTAAGGCAAAAGTAACTTTTTTATTTACTGGCTTTCATTCTAGTTGTACAACTCATTGCTCTGAAAAATTCACTTTGATTGCCTTGAAGTGTTTCTTATTTAGATTGACTCAATTTTAGAACTGCTTGGTTTTGACTTGTAATTTGTTGCCAAATTTAATAACACTACTATAAGTATTGAAGAATATGCTTTTTGGAGGGAAAGTATAACAGCAAGGCTGGCAATGTTTTACTGTCAAAAGAGATATTATTTTATTAAAGGCTTCCCTACTGAACACTTCTATTAAAGCTTTTTGTGATCTACTCTGGATAATATTACTCTGCTTTCTCACAGAGTCTCTGCTTAATTCCCTAATATTTTTCACTCAACAAATATTTTATTGAGTGCCTATTATATGCCAGGTACTGTTCTATGCATAAAATATGGGCATATGATAGCAGACAAATCATATAAAGTCTCTAACTTCTTGGAGCTTACATTCTAGCTTATTGTAAATAATATCTTTGATCAAGCAGCATTTTTATTAATCACTAAACACTGAGGAAAGTTAGAATTCTGGGATTGGTTATTATGTGCTGTATTGGTAAGAGAAGTGCAGTTGGTGCTTCTAGGTTTACTTTTATTATCTTTCTACCCAGGTGCTATATCTAGAGGAACTCAATTGATTCTTCTTGTCACGTGCCTAGAACACTGACAAAAGAAATAACTACCCAAATCTGTACATGCTTGTGTCTTTCTATATATTTTCTATTGTAAATCTACAGTGGTAGAAGACTATCAGTTATTCTAATGCTATAGTTATGGAAGTTATGGACTTAAAATAAAGGTAATCCAGGAAAAGATAGATAATATATTTTGTTTGTCTAAAAATTAAACGTGCCACTTTTAGAAAACCACATTGAAATCTTCTAGCTTGAAAAACAAAGTTAAACTAAGAAGATGAAAGAAAAATGTATTGTCAGTTTAAGCCTTGGTATTATGTTTTAAAACATAGTAGTCAAAGAAGGGTCCCATTTTTAATGAAGTACAAGATGTGGATTAGAGTTTCTCTCATTAATTAGTTAGCTGTGTGGGGAATGACACTTAAAAGCAATTTTAGGGTGTTAGTTTTCATTGACTTACTCATTTTGTTCAGATTTGCTGCTGTGATTAATGAATTTTTGAGCAACGACGATTAGGTTAATTTGAGTTCATTACTCAAATACCAGGGCCTAACAGATGGAACACTAAACTGAAGGTCAGGAAATGTGGATTCCTGTCTAGGCTCACTGTTTACTTTCCCTGCAATTTGAATTTCTTCCTGCCTTGTAGAGATATTGTGGATTAATGTTACTGTGAATGAAATGCTTTAAAGGACAAGGATATAAAGTACTATGAAAGTTCATGTGGAAAAAAATAATAATTTAGAGAGAAAAATCTTTCTTGTTCACCTGGGAATAATATTTGGAATTGATAAACAACTTTTCAGTGGAAATTTAGATACTGTGCTCTACAGTTAGAAGAATAGCTTTTCCTTTCTGTTTTTTTTTTTTAATAATCATAATACCTATTATTTTGAATAGTGATTTCTAGATTTTTAAGTACTTTCTCATCCTAACTTCATATGATACTTACAAAAGCCCTTTGAATTAGACCATTTCTGTATAACCTCATGTAAAAAAAGATAATAATCTTTTCTTGGAGAGCTTAAGAGTGACTGGACACATTTATCTTATCCTTCAGCACTGATGTCATTTTAGAATTTCCCCATACAGGCAGGAGATCCTGTCATTCTTACCTCACCTCACCTCACCTCACCTCACTTCACCTCTTCATGGAGTTCAGAAATAACATATTTCCCAAGCATGCAACTTGATATTCTGATTTTCCTTAGGCCTTCAAAACACCATTGTTGACTTTGTTCTCTTAAGACCTGTTCCTGTAAATAGCTCCTAGCGTTTATTGCAGACTAGCAGAACAGCAGAAGAACTGCAGTTATTTCAGAAAAGGAATGTAAATAGGCTAAAAATCTACCACCCTCCGCGACTGTCCTTTAAGAATGTGGATATAAATCTGATCCTGTCTTATCCAAAATATGAGCTGCTCTTATTTTGTGACATACAGAAGCACACTCAGCATTCAAACAATTTCACAAAGGGAAAATACATTATTTGTATCATTTTTTAGTTTTCTCTAAGAATGCAAGGTAATTCAAAAAGCCAAGTTTAGTTGGCATTTACTCTGAATTTATGAGTCACCCATGATTTCGATGATGTTACTTCTTATTCCAAGTTTGCCCATTCCTGGCAAAGGGATAATACACAGGTGAACTGGCTAAGTTTCAGTACAAAGCTCTGTTGAATTGTAAACGTGTACACTGGGGACAGACAGTGTAGGATTATGTATATATGATCGCGTCTATTGTCACATTGAATTTGCTTCTGAGATGAAATTCCTAAAAAAGAGAGGAAAATATGTGTCAGGAGCTTGGAGGCCGGCTTTAGAATGTGGTCAGTGGAGATGCTGGGTCATAGGACTCAGTTTCTGAAGTGAGGTCACAAACTTTAAGGCCTTCAGGGGCCAGTCACCGGAATGAAGACAAATATAAGGCAATGGGGAATGGTGACAGTGGGGACCCGAGGAGTACAGGCGCTGCCTAGGGGCATTCACATTCAGATTATTAAAAACACTGTACTGGCCAAACAAAACACACATGCAGGCAGAAGTTCACTTTCCAGTGTGTGACGCCTGCTGTTAGGCCAAGTTCAGTTCCCTCAGCTGGTTTAGTGTGGTAGATCCCATTAGATCTGTCAAGTGTATGTTAGCATCTGAGGGGCTCTGGATCCTTGACTGAAAGAGTCACCGACCTTGTCACAGTGCCCTTACTGTTCACACTCTGTTCCTCTTCATCTTCCCATAGTGCCCATGTGCGGCTGCAACAGGCCCAGAGATACAGGAGCCTGAGGCCAGAACTCCACTCACAACAGGCTGGCGTATGAATCCTCAGCACTAGAAGGGGAACTGCAGTTAATATGGGGCGGCAGATGTTTGGTGTTATAAATAATGCAAATTTTTATTTTATCAGAACAGACTCTTTTTTTTTTTTTTATTCAAACAGAAAGTCACAAAAATTATCATACTCATCAGTTCACTCAGTCCCATGTAATTAATTTTTTTTCTCATCTTGATCTTTTGTTAGCACTTTTATGAATTCATCAGTTTTCCATTAGAGTTCCAAAAATGCTTATTCATTCAGTTCAGCAGTTTGGTCAATTACCAGAAACCTGTACTTGTCAGAGTCTTTTCCATGAATTCCTTGAAGATGAAACCGTTTTATAGGAACATTTTTGCGAAAGCATCAGAGTACACCCAGAACTGTCTGTAAATGACAAAAGACTTAAAAATGACCACGGTTAAAGATTTGATGAAAGTTCATAATGATGCAATTGACAAGGAAATTTAGTTATTTCTGAGATATGCGTTTTAAAGTAATAACTAGAATTATGACTTAAAACATTATACCAGAACATATAAGATTTTTAGAAATTTCATGTAATGTCTGAAACATTTATATTAACATATTTCCATACAAATAACCCAAAGAAAGTTTAGTATTAGCCGTTTTTTTGTTTGTTTTTTTATACTGCAGGTTCTTATTAGTCATCAGTTTTACACACATCAGTGTATACATGTCAATCCCAATTGCCCAATTCAGCACACCACGATCCCCACCCCACCGCAGTTTTCTCCCCTTGGTGTCCATACGTTTGTTCTCTACATCTGTGTCTCAACTTCTGCCCTGCAAACCGGTTCATCTGTACCATTTTTCTAGGTTCCACATACATGTGTTAATATACGATATTTGTTTTTCTCTTTCTGACTTACTTCACTCTGTACGACAGTCTCTAGATCCATCCACATCTCAACAAATGACTCAATTTCGTTCCTTTTTATGGCTGAGTAATATTCCATTGTATATATGTACCACATCTTCTTTATCCATTCGTCTGTCGATGGGCATTTAGGTTGCTTCCATGACCTGGCTCTTGTAAATAGTGTTGCAATGAACATTGGGGTGCATGTGTCTTTTTGAATTATGGTTTTCTCTGGGTATATGCCCAGTAGTGGGATTGCTGGATCATATGGTAATTCTATTTTTAGATTTTTAAGGAACCTCCATACTGTTCTCCATAGTGGCTGTATCAATTTACATTCCCACCAACAGTGCAAGAGGGTTCCCTTTTCTCCACACCCTCTCCAGCATTTGTTGTTTGTAGATTTTCTTATGGTGCCCATTCTAACTGGTGTGAGGTGATACCTCATTGTAGTTTTGATTTGCATTTCTCTAACAATTAGTGATGTTGAGCAGCTTTTCATGTGCTTCTTGGCCATCTGTATGTCTTCTTTAGAGAAATGTCTATTTAGGTCTTCTGCCCATTTTTGGATTGGGTTGTTTGTTTCTTTAATATTGAGCTGCATGAGCTGTTTATATATTTTGGAGATTAAGTCTTTGTCTGTTGATTCGTTTGCAAATATTTTCTCCCATTTTGAGGGTTGTCTTTTCGTCTTGTTTATGGTTTCCTTTGCTGTGCAAAAGCTTTTAAGTTTCATTAGGTCCCATTTGTTTATTTTTGTTTTTATTTCCATTACTCTAGGAGGTGGATCAAAAAAGATCTTGCTGTGATTTATGTCAAAGAGTGTTCTTCCTATGTTTTCCTCTAAGAGTTTTATAGTGTCCGGTCTTACATTTAGGTCTTTAATCCATTTTGAGTTTATTTTTGTGTATGGTGTTAGACAGTGTTCTAATTTCATTCTTTTACATGTAGCTGACCAGTTTTCCCAGCACCACTTATTGAAGAGACTGTCTTTTCTCCATTGTATATCTTTGCCTCCTTTGTCATAGATTAGTTGACCATAGGTGCTTGGGTTTATCTCTGGGCTTTCTATCTTGTTCCATTGATCTATGTTTCGGTTTTTGTGCCAGTACCATATTGTCTTGATTACTGTAGCTTTGTAGTATAGTCTGAAGTCAGGGAGTCTGATTCCTCCAGCTCTGTTTTTTTCCCTCAAGACTGCTTTGGCTATTCGGGGTCTTTTGTGTCTCCATACAAATTTTAAGATGATTTGTTCTAATTCCATAAAAAATGCCATTGGTAATTTGATAGGGATTGCATTGAATCTGTAGATTGCTTTGGGGAGTATAGTCATTTTCACAGTATTGATTCTTCCAATCCAAGAACATGGTATATCTCTCCATCTGTTGGTATCATCTTTAATTTCTTTCATCAGTGTCTTATAGTTTTCTGCATACAGGTCTTTTGTCTCCCTAGGTAGGTTTATTCCTAGGTATTTTTTCTTTTTGTTACAATGGTAAATGGGAGTGTTTCCATAATTTCTCTTTCAGATTTTTCATCATTAGTGTATAGGAATGCAAGAGATTTCTGTGCATTAATTTTGTATCCTGCAACTTTACCAAATTCATTGATTAGCTCTAGTAGTTTAATGGTGGCATTTTTAGGATTCTCTATATATAATATCATGTCATCTGCAAACAGTGACAGTTTTACTTCTTCTTTTCCAATTTGTATTCCTTTTATTTCTTTTTCTTCTCTGATTGCCATGGCTAGGACTTCCAAAACTATGTTGAATAATAGTGGTGAGAGTGGACATCCTTGTCTTGTTCCTGATCTTAGAGGAAATGCTTTCAGTTTTTCACCATTGAGAATGATGTTTGCTGTGGGTTTGTCATATATGGCCTTTATTATGTTGAGGTAGGTTCCCTCTCTGCCCACTTTCTGGAGAGTTTTTATCATAAATGGGTGTTGAATTTCGTCAAAAGCTTTTTCTGCATCTATTGAGATGATCATATGGTTTTTATTGTTCAGTTTGTTAATATGGTGTATCACATTGATTGATTTGCGTGTATTGAAGAATCCTTGCATCCCTGGGATAAATCCCACTTGATCGTGGTGTATGATCGTTTAATGTGTTGTTGGATTCTGTTTGCTAGTATTTTGTTGAGGATTTTTGCATCTATATTCATCAGTGATATTGGTGTGTAATTTTCTTTTTTTGTAGTATCTTTGTCTGGTTTTGGTATCAGGGTGATGGTGGCCTCATAGAAAGAGTTTGGGAGTGTTCCTTCCTCTGCAATTTTTTGGAAGAGTTTGAGAAGGATGGGTGTTAGCTCTTCTCTAAATGTTTAATAGAATTCACCTGTGAAGCCATCTGGTCCTGGACTTTTGTTTGTTGGAAGATTTTTAATCACAGTTTCAATTTCATTGCTTGTGAATGGTCTGTTCATATTTTCTATTTCTTCCTGGTTCAGTCTTGGAAGGTTATACCTTTCTAAGAATTTGTCCATTTCTTCCAGGTTGTCCATTTTATTGGCATAGAGTTGCTTGTAGTAGTCTCTTAGGATGCTTTGTATTTCTGCGGTGTCTGTTGTAACTTCTCCTTTTCATTTCTAATTTTATTGATTTGAGTCCTCTCCCTCTTTTTCTTGATGAGTCTGGTTAATGGTTTATCAATTTTGTTTATCTTCTCAAAGAACCAGCTTTTAGTTTGATCCTTGCTATTGTTTTCTTTGTTTCTATTTCATTTATTTCTGCTCTCAGAACAGACTATTTCTATGCTTTAACTTGCTTTTATTTCCTTTGAATTTTGATAATGACATACAAGGGAGGGGGAAGGGGAAGCTGGGACGAAGTGAGAGAGTGGCGTGGACATATAAACACTACCAAATGTAAAATAGATAGCTAGTGGGAAGCAGCCGCATAGCACAGGGAGATCAGCTCGGTACTTTGGACCACCTAGAGGGGTGGGATAGGGATGGTTGGAGGGAGGTGCAAGAGCAAGGGGATATGGGGATATATGTATACGTATAGCTGATTCACTTTGTTATACAGCAGCAACTAACACCATTGTAAAGCGATTATACTCCGATAATGATGTTAAAAAAAAAAAAAGAGACACATTCTTTTTTTTTTTTTTTAAACATCTTTATTGAAGTATAATTGCCTTACAATGGTGTGTTAGCTTCTGCTTTATAACAAAGTGAATCAGTTATACATATACAATATGTTCCCATTTCTCTTCCCTCTTGCATCCCCCTCCCTCCCACCCTCCCCATCCCACCCCTCTAGGTGGTCACAAAGCACCGAGCTGATCTCCCTGTGCTATGCAGCTGCTTCCCAGTAGTTATCTATTTTACATTTGGTAGTGTATATATGTCCATGACACTCTCTTACCCTGTCACATCTCACCCCACCCCCTCCCCATATCCTCAAGTCCATTCTCTAGTAGGTCTGTGTCTTTATTCCCGTCTTGCCACTAGGTTCTTCATGGCTTTTTTTTTTTTTTTCCCCTTAGATTCCGTATATATGTGTTAGCATACTGTATTTGTTTTTCTCTTTCTGACTTACTTCACTCTGTATTACAGACTCTAACTCCATCCACCTCATTACAAATACCTCCATTTCATTTCTTTTTATGGCTGAGTAATATTCCATTGTATATATGTGCCACATCTTCTTTACCCATTCATCTGTCGATGGACATTTAGGTTGCTTCCATGACCTGGCTATTGTAAATAGAGCTGCAATGAACATTTTGGTACATGACTCTTTTTGACCTATGGTTTTCTCAGGGTATATGCCCAGTATTGGGATTGCTGGGTCGTATGGTAGTTCTATTTGTAGTTTTTTAAGGAACCTCCATACTGTTCTCCATAGTGGCTGTATCAATTTACATTCCCACCAACAGTGCAAGAGTGTTCCCTTTCCTCCACACCCTCTCCAGCATTTATTGTTTCTAGATTTTTTGATGATGGCCATTCTGACCGGTGTGAGATGATATCTCATTGTAGTTTTGATTTGCATTTCTCTAATGATTAATGATGTTGAGCATTCTTTCATGTGTCTGTAGGCCAAAAAAACCAACAACCCAATCCAAAAATGGGCAGAAGACCTAAATAGACATTTCTCCAAAGAGACACATTCTTATTCCAAAAACAGAAATTGCTTTGCCAGAGTTTCCTTCCCACAGGTATTGTTACAGAATGGACACATATTCTGTGCTTCAAATAATTGATTCTAAAACCAGTGCATTGCTTAAAATAATGCCACTGTATCAGTGACATTTTTCCGTTTTCCCTTTGTTGGATGATTCAGGACTGTTCTGTTTACTCTTCCTGTCTGTCCAGTGGAAACAGAAAAAGTTAGGATATTTGAATGAGCTTTCCTTGGATTCTTCACAAATTCTTTATATAAATATTTCTGTAGGACTTTATAAGCAAGCAAACAGAACAATTATACTGAATGACTTATACAGAATCAGGAAAGTAGAGGAAATACAAATATATCTGATAATAAACAGTAAAGATGCAGTTATATTTGCTTTAGATTAATATTATCTTTTCAGATAATTAAGACATTAATAGGTTATTCAATGAGGTGTTTCAGTTTGGTGGATAATTGCACAGGCTACATGGAAGCAAAAAGCCATGCTCTGTTCTAACTCAAACAAAAGCCCAGAGAAAGAGAGGAAGGATGAGGCAAAGCCTGCAGCCAGCCAGTTTGAACCGGCACTAGTTGGTAATGACAGGGAGAGCCGAGGTGGGACCCGCAGAGAGGAGGAAGGCGCAGAAGGGGAATTACATTCATTCAGCCTGGGCTCGTTTCAGGGTTCGCTGTGAAGGCCATTTAGAAGCTCTCATTTAAATGTGTGGTTACGCGGGCATCATGTTCTCACAAACTTCTTATTCTTCTGTGAAAGAAACACAGAAATAGCTGTTTGCTCTAGAGCAGAGCTGTCTACATCTCCCCCCCCCCCCCGGGATTTGCCCTTTTCTCCCCGTCCTGTTTAGAGCAGAATATGAATACTGATAAAAGGGAATCCTTAGTTTTGAACATTTCCTGAGAAAAAAAAAACACAAAAGCAAAATATAAATAGAACCTGCTTCTAGAGAATTCCTAAGCAGGCTGTGCCAAGTAAAAGCACTTCTTTTAAATGTTGTAAAAGCAGATGTCACCATGCAAAGCAAATGAAACTTCACTTCAGACCATGTCTAATTGCAATGTTGTAGACTGTGCATCAGAGACGCCCATTTGCCGTCCGTCAACAGACAGGAAATCACTTATAACCCTCTGTGAGGATTAAAGTCACAAAAGATTTTAAGGAAATGAAATTGGTTGATGGTAAATGATCAGTCTTGTGAAAATGTGTAATACACATAGCTATTTTTTAAAATGAGAATGACCTTTAGGAATGAGTTAAATTGAGTGGGCAAGAGTGTGGCTGTGGGGCTTCTGGTATATTTCAAACTCATCATTCTCAAATCAGTTCTGTCTCATTAATTTTGGTTTTACTACTACTAGGCAACAATCCAAAACCATTTAAAACCTGCTAGATGGTTACCACTCTAGGAGTCACTGCCAGCATGGTCCCCCAACTGAAAATACAAGAGACAGAATTGGGAGAACAGTCTAACCCCCATTCTCAGCCACGCGCATATCTTAGGAATTTAAAGATGCGACTTCAGAGCAGACTCTCATGCAGAACAAGGGTGGCCTAAATTCAGGTGCGCATGAAATAAAACCCGTAGCTAACTTGACATTGCATTTCATAGAAGCCATCCAGGATGAGCTCATAGTGTTATAACGATTTTGGAAGCTAAAATATGATGATGAAATTGATTTTTAATTTTCCATGGTAATTGTGATCACAGAAATCCTAGGTAATCTAATTATCTTATTTTAGCCATTGATTTCTATCTTTCTCCTCATAAAGCCTTATGTTAGAGCATTCACGAGAAAACCATACCCTTCTTTTTATTCTCCCCACTCTTTGATAGATACCCATCGAGTAAGGAATTGTCTAGAAGTAAGAGGGTGAAGCCAAAAGCCTAGCTAATCTAATCCAAAGTGTGAATAATTAGAATTATTAACTAGCCAAGTCACTAACACCATTCACTCGTCAAGCAGTTTATGAAACTAACCATGAGTATTGTGTTAAGTGCCAAGATGATAGCAAAGACATTCATGATGACCCTATATAATCTTTAGCTTAAATACATGTACTTGACAATTAACTAACAATGGCAGTCAGCATTCAGTTAAGAAAACTCTAAGTAGCAGACACAATAAGGAGTTAGTTCTAGAAAAATAGTGGGCCAGGTATATCTGGAGAAGATGCCGTAACTTATGTTGTTCCCTGGCGGAGGGTAGATTTGACTAAAAGAGAGATGAGGAGGAGAAATGAATATGAAATATTTACAGAAGAGTTGAGGAATTTCTCAGAGTTAGTAGTAAGTTCTGAGTTTGAGACTAGTGAGAAGTTTAAGTGTACAGATAAAGTGGGGTCAGGTTGAAGATTGTAAAGTTAATCTTTATGGAGCAAGGCTCACAAACCGAAATGCCTGCAAGAGACCAGAAAAGCTATTTAAGTGAGTCTCTAGGGACTGTGGTTACCCGTAACTGCATGCCCTTTCTAGGTGGAAGCCATTTTCCAACTCAGACAAATCATTCCCTATGGCAAGGACTTCTGACTTTTTAAGAAAAATTGAGTATCTGAACTGTTGTGTGAAATATCCGGATTTTTAAAACACTAAGCAGATCAAACAAAACCTACCTGGAAGCTGATTTCAGCCTATGACACTACAGCTACAATTTGTGTAGGAAAAGGTGAGCCTTGCAGCTTTTTCATCAGGCCAGAGAACGTGATGAATATTTCAGGAAGGTTTCACAATGGTTGCCTCTATGTGGTTTTGAATAGGAGAGAGCTACAGCCTCCAGGAAGTCTTTTCTGCCCCTTCTCCAACTAGGAGCTACAAATAATCACCAAGACTTGGAGATTGATTAAGCTAGTTTTCACATGTGTTTCTTGAGGGTGCTTTGGCCTGGAGGGAAAAGTATAGATTACCTCTTTAATACTAGCCTTTTCCTGTCCCTCATAAAAATGTCCTTTGTCAGCAATATCTGCTCTGCCTGCCTCTAGCCATACTTCACTTTTAATTGCCAATAAAATTGAACAGTAAGGGGTGAATGGATGGGTGAGTTGGCTGGTTGGTTGGTTGTTCTGAGGATGTTCTGAGATCTGGGATGTAGAAGGAAAGCTTTAACCCCTGGTGTTTGAATTGGAAGTCTTGGAACCAAGTCTCAGTTCTTCTCTTCCTGACTTTATGACCGTGGACAAATCATTCAGCTTACTGAACCTGACAGACTCTTCTCCAGCCTGGGGCCATAGCACACGCTGTGTTTCCTTGGCCTGCAAAACCTCTCTTACCTTTACCCGGCTGCCACTTTCTTGTCTTTAAGATGAAAATGTCACTTCTTCAAAGAGGCCTCCGATGACCTTCCCATCTAAAGTGGAGCCTGTACTCATTTCCTAGGGCTGCTGTAGCAAAGTACCACAACTTGGACAGTTTAAAACAACAGAAATTAATTCTCTCACAGTTCTGGAGGCTAGAAATCTGAAATCACAGTGTCAGCAGGACCGTTCCCCCTCTAAAGGCTCTAGGGAAGAATCCTTCCTTGCCTCTTCATAGTTTTTGGTGATTTCCAGCAATCCTTGGCATTCCTTGGCTTGTAGCTGCACTACTCCAGTTTCTGTCTGTGTCATCACATGGACTTCTTCCCTGTATGTGTCTATTTGTCTTCATATTTTTTTTTAATATTTATTATTTATTTATTTAGGCTACGCCAGGTCTTAGTTGCAGCTCGCGCACTTCTTCGTTGTGGCATGTGGACTCTTAGTTGCGGCATGCCTATGGGATCTAGTTCCCCGACCAGGGATCGAACCCTGGCCCCCTGCTTTGGGAGCGTGGAGTCTTACCCAGTGAACCACCAGGGAAGTCCCCATATGGCCTTCTTATCAGGATACCAGTCATTGGATTTAGGGCCCACTCTAAGCCAGTATGACCTCATCTAAATTAAGACCCTGTTGCCAAATAAAGTCACTTTCTGAGGCTCCAGGTAGATCTGAATTTTGGGGTGACACTATTCAAACTAGCACAAGCTCCCCTTTTATTTTTAAAAATGCAATTCCAAAATTCCTAAGCAAAATGGTACCAGGCCTTACCTGGCCAACGAACTGAATTTCTTTGTATTCAAAAGACAGATTTTTCTTCTTTCTTTCTTTTTCTTTAGTATTCTAAGGAGGCCTAAAATACCAAAATTTAATAGAGGTAGGAGGAAGAGAATGCAGGTTCTGAAACAGCATGGAGAAGGTCATGGTAGTCTATTCTTGTCACAGGTATATTTATCCCCCGGATAAGGAGGACAGTGTTGCAGGGTGAATGAGAACCCATATGTCTGTCCTATCTTCCTGCATCATCAGTTATCAATATTATTTTACAGCATAATAAAATTAATATATAGTTAAAGTTAAATAAGCATGATGATATTAAGCAACATGTAAATTCACATAGTATTTAGGATTAAGTATGACACACACACAAAAGAAGTCTTTGTCAAGGATACAGCCCCAGACTTCCCAAGAAGAGTCAGACATGCATATTCTTCTCCAAAAGAGGTACATGAATAGAAAAGTTTGAGATATGCTAAATGTGTTATAACTTGACTTCACAATGACCCCACAAGATAAATATAATTTTAAAGATGTAGATACTGAAGTTCAGAAAGTTGAATAACTTCCCTGACATCACTGTTAGCTGTTGGTAATATTAAAATTTGAATCCAGGACTCTGATTCAGAAGGATGAAATCTTTATGTTATATAAGGAAGAGATTTAGGAGCAAGCAAATGCAAAGGAGGGCATGCCAATAACATAAAATATCAAACAGATCAAGTTGGATGAGGACTGAAAAGTAGTTTTGGTGGCTACTTGGTGACTATGGAACCTAGATTAAAGAAGGTTGAAAATGAATGTGAACCAGAATGGTATACAACTGTTCATCAACCAGAATGACTAAAATTAAGAAAAAACAAACATACAATTCCAGGTGTTGCCAGTGGGGATTTCTGCTAAACATATAAATCACATGCCTATCCTACAACCCATCAATTTTACTTTTAAATATATACCCAAGATAAATATGCCATAGAAGACAAGTCTGTAAGATATTTATTGTAGCTTTATTCATAGTATTCCCAAATTGTAAATAACCCAAATGTCCATAGGAAGTAGAATGGATACATTTTGGTATATTCACTCAGTGGTATACTACACAACAATTAAAAATGGAGTGAAATACTATTACATACAACAACATGGATGAATCTCACAGACATTTGTTAAGAGAAATAAACCAGACATGAAATAGTACATACTATAGTTCAAGAACAGGCAAAACTAACTGATGGTAATACAGGTGAATATGGTGATTTCCTTAAAGCTGCAGGGTACTGACAGGGAAGGGTCACAAGTGAACCTTATAAGATGTTAGAAGTGTTCTATATCTTGATCTTGGTGGTGGTTTTGTGGGTATATATAGATGTAAAATTTTATCTAATTGCAATTAAAGATTCCTGAGATCTACTGTATGTAAGGTAGACTTTAATTTTAAATATTTGAAATGAACATTTTTCTTACGGTATCCTCATGAGCTGGATGGGGAACAAGGAGGTAGTAAATAAAGAGAATATATTTTTTAAAGAAGAAAGAAAGAAGGAATCAGGCCAGAAGGTCCAATATCTGGATAATAGTAGATCTAGAAAGTATGAAAAGAGAAAATAGAGGGGAGGAAATTATCAAAGAAATAATATAATAAAAAATTCCCAGAATTGAAGACTGTGATTCATAAAAGCCCTTCAAATGCTTAGCAAACAAAACCAAACAAGGCACATAATCATCATGACATTTTAGAACACTGTAATAAAAAAAAAGGTGTAAAAGTTTCCAGAGGAACCCACGCCCAGTGTCGCACGTTAGGGATCAGAATGGTGTCAGACTTCTTAACAGCAGTGCTGGAGGACAAAAAATTAAATTAATAACTTTAGAATTCTGACAGTAAATTGTTTCTGTATCACAGCTACTTTCCCAGCTAAATTAGTATTCAATTGACAGAAAAAGTAAAACATTTTCAGTCATACAAGACCTCAAAGAATGATCTCTGTGTACTCTCACGTAGCTACTAGAGATGTGCTTCACTAAAAGAAGGAGGGAAACAGAGGGAAATATGGAATCCAGAATGCAAGGGAAATCTCAGGATGATAGCTGCACAGCAGGCCTTAGAGAGCAGCTGGTCTGTTATGAACCTTCTAAAACAATTTTTCTCTTAAAACCATGTACATGAATTTCTTTTAATGAATTTAAAAATGAATTGGGCTTAGATGGTAGAGGTAATAAATGGGAGAGCAGAGTCCCAGAATAGGTTACCAGAAGAGGGATTTGGTTATGAGCACAGGTGTAGAAAAGAGATGGGACATGCCTTTCCCTGTTACAGGGAAACTCTAAGGGTTCTTTGCATAATAAGATGTCCGTGCACATGATGGCTAGATTTGGTTTACAGTCTGACCCAAGTATTTTGAGATGCTTTTATATAAGTCAGAAAATGAAGAAAAAAAATCATGGTATTTTAGAGCAATATGGTAAGGTATGTTCGCTTGCATCCAGCCCAACCCTCTTAATTTTAAAATGGATTTTGTTCCATTGACTGTTTGGAAGTGACTCAGTAAAGTACACGGTGCTCTGATGTGGAGTTTCTTTGACAAAGGAAGGATGACTTCACTCATGCTTGATTAACCATTTCCAGAATAATGCATTGTTAAACATGGACTTGGTACAATGGCTGGTCCATAATTCCTGTCAGTATCTTAACAATCAAATGTTTCTGAATATAGGAGAGCTGGCAATCAATTCTTAATTATGGTAGTTATCTCAATGAAAAATATAGTAATGAGTAGATTTAAAAGTTTCATGCTTCATTTTAAACTGTTTTTGTCTCCTGGATCCAATTGAATATATATATGGAGAGAAAGAGAGAGAGAGAGAGAGGTATAGAGTGTATATATTGCTGTACATTAAGGGAATCACACCACCCTGTTCACCGTGGAGAGGAAGTTGTCCAGGTGAAAGATAATAATAGAAGGAGGGGGAAGGATTGACATATTCCAGAGGTACTTGAAAAGTATAGCTGATAGAATTTGAGAATTAATTGCACAGGATGAAAAATAAAAGGAGTCAAGGTCTTGAGTAACTGGATGAATGGTGGAGCCATTGACTAGGACACAGGACACTGGAGTAGTAGGAGTACTTTTGATGGAGAGGATCAGAATTTTAGTGTGGAGCCTTGTAGGAAGAGGTTATGCCTGAGTATATATCTTGCATTAATTCCTTGATCATAAATAATCACTTTATAAATAATGTTCTGTTATCTGTATCTCTCTTCCTATAGATGAGAGGCTAATTGAATAAAACATTAATGCTGACTATTTCATTTTACTGCCATCAACAGAAATAAGCCTCAGTCTTCTTTTATATCCTTATTCCTACTTTGCAGAACAAAGAATAACCCCTTTAGAACGTTTGTGGTTAAGACATAAAAACAGTAAGAGGGAGGGCATCTGGTGTGTGACCCAGCCTTGATATAGATCGGCTCATCTTAGCTTCTAGATGATCCACTGTTCCCAACTAAGAAATGTTTCTTCTGATCTTTAATCTCTTCCATAGCGCCCATCTCAATGCTAGTTATTCTCTGCCTGCTAGGTAAGAACTAGTTGGATTGGGTTGTAGAGAGGTAATGAGACTGCTAGTTTTTCAACGAGTCAGAAACAAGGCAGAATTATGGATTCTTTTTAAAGTGACACAAAATTTTGAAGATGCCTGTTCCTCCTACTTTATTGAGGAAAGAATGAATAAAATTTCATCAATTACTGTGGATCCTTGAAAATAGACTATATAATTTTAAACATTTCCTTGAAATCTTAAGTTTTAAATTTAGTACCATTTATCATTACTTATCTCATAAGCCTACTAAATTCTATTTTATTTTAGTCACTGCTTACTCGTAAAAATTAGAATTTTACTTAAGTTAATGCAATTTCTGTTTTATTGGAAACAAAGACTGTGAGTAAATTGACACATAGTTAATATTTAGAAAAAAAAAACCAAATAACTTTAAATGGTGCAAGCAATCAAATGAATAGGTCTCCAATTCAAATTTAATTTCTAAATCACAGATTCGTCAACATTTCCAAATGAGTTGATACCCTACATGAAATAAATTCAACAAATATTTTTAAATTAAATAATAAGTAATATTTTATTAAATTAATTTTTTACTGGGGTATGGTTGCTTTACAATGTTATGTTAGCCTCCACTGCACAACAAAATGAATCAGCCATACACATACAGATATCCCCTCTCTTTTGGACTTCCCTCCCATTTAGGTCACCACAGTGCATTAGGTAGAGTTCCCTGTGCTATACAGTATGTTCCCATCAGTTGTCTATTTTAAACATAGTATCAATAATATATATGTGTCAATCCCAGTCTCCCAATTTCTCCCTCCCCTTTCCCCCTTGGTATCCATAAGTTTGTTCTCTACATCTGTATCTCTATTTCTGCTCTGCAAATAAGATCATCTATACCATTTTTCTAGATTCCACATATACGCGTTATTATATATTTGCTTTGCTCTTTCTGACTTCACTCTGTATGACACTCTCTAAATTATTGCTTTAAATAATAAATATTTCTTTAAATTAAATACTTAACAAATATTTATAAATTCTCACTAGATCTTAGCCAATGTACTAAGTATTAGGGATACCTCAATAAACAAGACATGAGCCCTGCCCTTAAAGTGCTTAAATCTGAGCTGAGAATTTATTAAATCCACTTACATGGAGTTGGATCTATTTTTAAGGATATATATTATGCTGTATATAAAGCTATATTAATTTTTCCACACAATGGATTATTTGCTGTAATACTCTCATGCCAATCAATGGCAATATAGATAAAGCTCAGTTATTTGTCATTATTGAAGTAGAAATTTTCTCTAAAGATGAAGAGTTGAAATTTCTATGCAGGCTTAAAATTAATGAAAATTTTTTATGGACATCCAGAGCTCCATTATACAAAGAAGTGATAGTTGCCCATAGTCTACACTGAATCTTTAAAAATTCTCTCTCTCTCATTTTAGTGCTGACTTTGCTGCCAAGATAGAGCTCCACTTCTAACCTCTGTCCTGCTGCCACCCCTCCACCTCAGTGTTTTCTTTCTGGTTTTCTTTTGGTTTCTGCCACTTCTCCAGAGAATCTTCACTTTAGTTCCACACAGCTGACTGTTTATGGACATCATTTGGCAGTTGGCATGCTCTTTTCCTTGTGATCAATCATGGGATACCATTTATTCTCTCTGAGCCCTTTTTATTTTTCTTACAACTTTCTGTTCAAGGGTGGTCATTGTGTTAAATCTCATTTGTGCCTCAGGGTGGGACCATGGGAAAGATTGGGGTATGTGGGAAGGTGAGCAACTTTGAAGTTTGACTCAGCCTGGATACCTGAAGCTGCTATAAGGCTGATCTGTAGATACCCAACATGTAGAATATGATCAAGTACGATTCATCTTCCCTAAGTCCTTGTCTTATTTCAAATAGTATTTTTATAACCCTCTCAGGAGAATAAGATTTTCTCCTTTGGGGCACGAATTCTCTGTGTGGATAATAATAAGAGGATAATACCAAAATATCCCCTCAAATGCCTACCATTTAGATACAGGAGTAAACTTTTATGTAGATCTTGACCTGTTTATGTTGACTTGCCCTGTTTTCTTATACATAGCCTTCTTTTGTGTTATTTCCTTTATGCTGCTGAATGGTCTATAGAAGGAATTCTTCATTTTTAAAAATTTTAAAAGAGAGGCACTTGGATTTTATGTTGATAATTGTTGTGTCACCTAGTTTATCAGTTCAAGAATATAAATTTTAGTATTAATATAAATTTAAAACAGTTTAATAAAATTTATTCATTGAAAAGAACAGTTTGAAGCACTTGTGAGAGTCACTAGCTTTGACCAAGTATATAAGAACACTGGTATTAACAGAAATATTCTTTAAAGCCATGCGGCAAATCTCAGTTCTGTCTCCACATTCAAAGAACTAATGGCAGTCCTTGCCTGAATTTTAGCAGTTATCATGGAACAGCATAAAAGCAGCAGAGAATAGCAAAAAGAGCATCGAGTTAGTGGTCAGATAAGCCCAATCCAAATTCTGTCATTGGTTAGCTGTAAAGCCTTTGAGTTTCTGTTTCCTTAGCTATCACACAGGGGTAATAACCTAATAGGACTGTTATGAAGATTAAAATGAAATAACCTATCTACAGAAACCACAGAAAGCCCACCACACCTGAGAAACCCAATAAGTGTTGATTACTTTCCTCCTGGTTTATTTGAGTCAAAACATTGCCCAGGGACTTCCCTCGTGGCGCAGTGGTTAAGGATCCACCTGCCAATGCAGGGGACACAGGTTTGATCCCTGGCCGGGAAGATCCCACATGCCGGGGAGCAACTAAGCCCATGCGCCACAACTACTGAGCCTATGCTCTATAGCCCGCGAGCCACAACTACTGAAGCCTGTGCACCTAGAGCCCGTGTTCCACAACAAGAGAAGCCACGACAGTGAGAAGCCCACGCACCGCAACGGAGAGTAGCCCCACTCGCCGCAACTAGAGAAAGCCCACGCACAGCAATGAAGACCCAACGCAGCCAAAAATTAAATTAAATTAAAAAAAAATTAAAACATTGCCCAGTGTCCCCATAATACTCAATAGTTTCAGACAGTTCTGGGGTTTATATACTCACTTCTAGACCCAGGAATACTGGGTCTTCTTGGAGGAACTAGTTTATTTTTAGTGCAGGTTTTGGTTTGGTTTTATATTAACTGACCTGCTGAAATAATGAAGACTCTCGACAATTTATAAACATCCTGATGTTTCTACTTTAAGAACAGTTATGCAAAATTAAAACACAATTCAAACTGAGAAAAATCTGAGAAACTCGTAGGAAATGTGACTTCATTTATACAATAGTATCCTCTATTTCTTTAAAATATGATTTTATTGACTAACAAGTTATTTACCAATTGGAAATAACTGGAGTCTTTAGTTGCTAGCTGTTCATCAACTTTCCAATTTGAGACTCTCTTTAGCTTCAATTTTTGAAATTAATTTTAACTTGCCCTTTAATTTCAAATATTAAATGTCTTTAACAGATTCTCATGACAACACAGATGAAATTTGCATTTGTGGCTTCACTTTTTTCCAAAGATTTTTATGAACTGGAAATAGTAAAATATGCTAGCCTAAATTCTACAATTCTGGCCCTTTCCTTCATCCCATCAGGCAATGAGCTTTGTTGCTTGCAGTGTTCAGAGCACAACCTTGTTGGATTAATGGTACAGTGGAGAAATCTAGGTACACACACTTATTCTTCTGATTTGAATAAAATGTATAATCTTAGTTTTTGTTTTCATCACAGATTTATGCTGTCTGATAAAAGAACATGGCTTGTTCATATAATACTCAACTTCTCAGTTTCCTTATGAGCAGGTGATTAGATGCTTTAGTTCTTGTGGGCTGGCTAATGAGATTATAAACTGCTATAATACCTCAGGAGCCCTCACTCTGTATCACAGGTATCCTGTTTCTTCCAGAGGGCCACATGTTCTACACATAGAGCAGGCTTCATTTATTAGAGCTGTCTTTTTCTAAATAATACATATCCCTCACCAGAACTGATTCAGTCATGTCACTTTCCAGGTATGCTGTTGTTGCTTTAGACCCTGCAGATGCATCTATTTTGCTACTAATCAATCTAATGACCTCTGTGAAATTACGGATAAGGTCAATGCAACTTGCCCAGCATTTGAAGAATAGCAATTCAAGTGAAAAGTTTAAAAAGTTGTATATAGAAGTTTAGCTATTTGATTTGATTTGAAGTAAAAGTATGAATTGAGACTAATTAACCATGAAAATAATGTATGCCTTTCCTTTATAATAATTGTTATAATTTTCTTGCATAATTCTAAAAGGGGAAATGGTGCAAAGAGTAACATAAGAACTTCAGTTAGATGTACAGTAGAAACTAACACAGCATTGTAAAACAACTATACCCCAATTAAAAAAAGAAAGAGAGAGAGAGAGAGAAAGAAAGAAAAAGAAAGAAAGAGAAAGAGAGAGAAAGAAAGAAAGAAAAGAAAGAAAGAGAATGGTAATGGTTGTAGAAAATGTATTTGGTTGGCCAAAAAGTTCGTTTGGGTTTTTCTGTTAAGATGTTACCCGAACGAACTTTTTGGCCAACCCATATTTCATTTTTTTATTCCTTAAAAATCTAGATGAAAGATAAAAGCTTCTTTCTTTAAAGGTCTTTAAAAATGTGTTTAGTTTTTCTAATTGTGAATTAAATTTCTGCCATGCTCATTTAATTTTAACTATGCCAATGGATTGATCAAATAATTATCAATAGTAAACAAAAAGTACTTCATATATTTAAACAAATACTGGGGTAACTAAGTGTTAAGCTGACATTGATTTTTAATGATAACAGAATATATTAGATACCCACAAACTATGTAAAATCCTAAAAAGTTTTTAAAAACTTTTATAAAGCCTCAGTGTTCTCCTCTATAAAATGGAAGCAATGATCTCTAAATTCCATGGATTATTTAGGAATAGGATGAAATAATATCTTGTAGGGCATTTAGCATAGTACCTGGCACATAATAGCCATTCATTAAATGGAAATTATTATTATTGTTATTATTACCGATAAAAATAAGTTAGTACTTCTTTGACTATGTGCCAGATAAAAAAGACTAGTCTTGGTGTTAATGAATGACTCCTAAAGATATGTTTCTCAGAGAGATTACTCTTTAAAGAAAAACAAAGAAAAAAAAAACACAATAAAACAACTCAAAAAATATGAAATGAGGACTAAGAGAGTGTTACATCTTTTGGAAATTCTGGTGTCTTTTACAAGATGGCCTTTTAAAATGTCTTTTTCTCTCGGTGGCATATGTCCCAAGCAATCTACTTTACCAAAGATGAGCTAGGACCAAAATTAAGATGTTTATAGATAAGCCATAAGGTTTTTATTTTTTAATGATAATTAACAACATTTTATAGACCAACTTTTTTTAAGTCATATACCTAAACAGATAATCTGACTGTGTCTGCAGTTTGAGTGAACACTCCCAATCTCCATCTGCTTCTGACTAAGAGCTACTGATTTACTTGTGTTCTGACAGTACCATGCAGCATGAGTAGGAGATCTGTGTTATTTACAGCAGTTAGGGACAAGGATACACTGAAGACAACACGTACAGAATGTGCCACGTGAAAACTATAAATATGTTGATTGTTTTTTTAATTGTATTTTCACTATGACAGCTATAAAAAAGTAATAATTATAAAAACCTGTTCAAACCAGTTTGTGACATTCAGTAGTTGCCAGAAACTTGCATAAAACACCTTCCTGACACACCTAGGCATTCACAGCCATATTTAGTTTATCATTCCAGGGTCTTTGATTCCATACATTTTATATAATAGTCAAAGTAAGTATAAAGTACAGGGAGTAGGGATTTGTTTGAGATGGAAGGAAGAGAGGGAGGGAGGGAGGAGGTTGGGAGGAGGGAAGAAAGGAAGGGAGAAAGTCATGAAAGTGAACATAATAGATTTTGTATTCCTTGACATGAAGACCGTAAGAAAGCTATTCAAGAATGTTTAAAGTCTTCTAGCCAATGTACGAAAAGAATAGCTGTGTGAAATCGGTGAAAAGAATTAGAATGTTAAGTCAGATGTTTTTAATAACAGTGAAGATTAAGATTTGGTATTGACAGAACTTTCCTGACACTTAAACACTCTCTTAAGGGATAGGGTAGAAATACAAGTGAAAAATATGCTAGCCCAGAAAAAAAAATAGTCGCAAACATACTGTGTGATCACAGGGTAATGAAGAAAAGATATAAGAAATTAAGTATGGCATTATTCCAAGTGCTGTGTTCTTAGGGACATCATCCTGGCAATCTCTTTTGGGCACAGTCAAGCAGGAAAAAAAATTGATAACCTTTCCTCAGAGTTACTTTTCCACTTCTGGCTTCTATACTATTGCATAAGGAATTAAGGATTGTCACTAAGTTCTATTGATATTTTATGTTTAATACTGTGTTAAAGTTCTTCAGACAATTTTAAATGTTTTTTCAAATAATTTTTAAAATTGCACAGGTAATGCTGATAAAAAGTTAAACAAAAGGGAGTCTGTTACCACAGAATGCATTAGTGTCATGGAAATGTCATTACACTTGTGATGACACACTTGGCATTGCCACTGTGGCCAGTGCATCAGCAGCATGCAGAGATCTCTTTGTCTCTAGCATCAGATTAAAGTTATACACAATTCTCTACGAAAAGGTATTTTGCAGACATAAATGATTTACAAGTAACCGAGATAATTCAGAGCTCAGCATTTTGTGATTTTTTTTTGAACTTAAAATATCTTGTTTTTGCCATTGAAACTAATGTTTAAAATAGCTTACTTACCAGCTAACTTTGAAAGAACAGAGTGTAAAACTTTTTGTGGTCAAGAGAAGCTGAGTAGGTTAGAAAAAGTGAGCTGTAAAAATTCACAAAAGAGATTATATTGATAATTTAGATTTCAGTGCTTTTTAGTTGAGCTTAAGACTGAGCACCATAACAACAGAAAAATTTTAATAAAAAAAAAAAAAGTATACTAATAACAAGATCCAATGCCTTGAATACCTACTGGATTCTGCTTCAAGCTAAGATGAAATGACAGGGATCAGATTTACCCTCGAATCTGAAACAAATAAAAAATTAAAAAATATTTTAATATTTTAAATTTAAAAAATGAAGTAACAGTTTTCAAGAGACTGGAGATAAGGCAGTGAAGTATAGTGATTCCTGAGGTGTGGGAAAGAAAGTGAGCTTAACAATTGTCCTGAAATACTGCCTTATGAGAGTTTCCAGCCTGTGGCAGAAGGAGGAGGAACCCAGGTGGAGTCCAGCAGACTCACAGAACTTTTTTTAGCATATAGTTTGATGAATTTATATATATATATATGCACATACATATATATGTATATATGTACATATACACACACATTTGTGTAATCAGCATCTAGGTTCACAAAGGATATTTCCAGCACCTCAGTCAATATAAGAGATAAATATAAGATATATGATATATGATATAATATAATGTAATATATGAGGTAAACCCTTGCCTTTTTTTGTGATAAGCACTCTTCAGATTTACTCTCTTAACAATTTTCACACATAACATAAAGCACTGTTAATTATATTTACCATGTTGTACATTGCATCCCTAGTACTTATCTGATAATTGGAAGTTGGTACCTTGTGACTGCCTTCATCAAATTCCTCATCTGCCCACCACCTGCTTCTGATAACAACAAATCTGATCTCTTTTTCTATAAGTTTGTTTGTTTGCTTGTTTTTGAAATATAATTGACCTACAACCCTATGTTAGTTCCTGTTACAAAACACAGTGATTCAGTATTTCTGTGCATTTCAAAAATGATCACCATGATAAATCTGGTTCTGATGTCACCATAAAATATATTACATTTTTACTGACTATATTCCCCACACTGTACATTTCATACATGTAACTTATTTATTTTGCAACCTCTTAATCTCCATAACCTACTTCTTTCCTCCACCCACTCCCCTCCCCTCTGGCAACCGCCTGTTTGTTCTCTGTATCTATAGTTCTGTTTCTGTTTTATGTTTGTTCATTTGTTTTGTTTTTTACATTCCACACACAAGTGAAATAATACAATATTTGTCTTCCTCTGACTTATTTCACTCAGCCTAACATCCTCTAGGTCCATTCATGTTGTTGCAAATGGCAAGATTTCATTCTTATGGCTGAGTAATATCCCAATATATATCACATATATATCACATCTTTATCCATCCATCTATTGATGGGCACTTAGGTTGCTTCCATATCTTAGCTATTGTAAATAATGCTGCAATGAACAGAGGGCTGCATATATCTTTTCAAATTAGTGTTTTTGTTTTCTTTGGATAAATACCCAGGAGTGGAATTGCTGGATAATTTGGTGATTCTGTTTTTAAGTTTTTGAGGAGCTTCCATACTTACATTCCCACTAACAGTGCCCAGGGGTTCCTTTTTCTCCACATACTTGCCAACATTTGTTGTTTGTGGTCTTTCTGATAGCCATTCTCACAGGTGTGAGGTGATATCTCATTGTGGTTTTGATTTGCATGTCCCTGATGATTAATGATGTTTAACATCTTTTCATGTGCCTGTTGGCCATCTATATGTCTTCTTTGGAAAAATGTCTTTTCAAATCCTCTACCTATTTTTCAATCAGGTTGTTTGTTTTTTTGATGTTGAGTTGTATGAGTTCTTTGTATATTTTGGGGATTAACACCTTATTGGATGTATCATTTGCAAATATTTTCTCCCATTTAGTAGGTGATCTTTTCATTTTGTTGGTAGTTTCCTTCACTGTGCAAAAGCTTTTTAGTTTGATGTAGTCCCATTTGTTTATTTCTGCTTTTGTTTCCCTTACAAATGAGGAGACACATCCAAAACTATATGACTGAGACCAGTGTCAAAGAGCTTACCTATGTTTTTCTCTAGAAGTTTTATGGTTTCAGGTCTTATATGGTTTCAGGTCTTTTATGGTTTCAGGTCTTATATTTATGTCTTTAATCTTTTATATTTATGTCTTTATTTTTGTGCATAGTGTGAGAGAGTAGTCCAGTTTGATTCTTTTGCACATAGCTGTCAAGTTTTCCCAACGCCATTTATTGAAGAGGCTGTATTTTCCCCATGTATATTCTTGCCTCGTCTGTCATAGATTCATTGTCCGTGTAAGTGGGTTCATTTCTGGGCTCTCTATTCTGGGCCATCCATTTTTGTGTCTGTTTTTGTGCTAGTACTGTGCTGTTTTGATGATTGTAGCTTTGTAGTATAGTTTGAAATCAAGGAATGTGATGCCTCCAACTTTGTTCTTGTTTGTCAAGATTGTTTTGGCCTTTCGGGTCTTTTATGGTTCCATACAAATTTTAGAATTATTTCTTCTAGTTTTGTGAAAAATGCTATGGGTATTTTAATAGGGATTGCATTTGAATCTGTAGATTGCCTTGAATAGTATGGTCATTTTAACAATAATAATTCTTCAATCCATGAACATGGTGTATCTTTCCATCTGTTTGTGTCATTTTCCATTTCAGGTCTTTTACCTCCTTATTTATATTTGTTCCTAGGTATTTTATTCTTTTTGATGCAATTGTAAAAGGGACTGTTTTCTTAATTTCTCTTTCTGATAGTTAGTTGTTAATGTATAGAAATGCAATAGATTTCTGTATTTTAATTTTGTGTCCTGCAACTTTACTGAATTAATTGATGAATTCTATTTTTTGGTGGCATCTTTAGGATTTTCTATGTATAGCATCATGTCATCTGTAAACAGTGACAGTTTTACATCTTCCTTTCCAATTTGGATTCCTTTCATTTCTTTTTCTTGTCTGACTGTTGTGTCTAGGACATCCAATACTATGTTGAATAAAAGTGGTAAGAGTGGGCATACTCGTCTTGTTCCTGATCTTGGAGGAAATGCTTTCAGCTTTTCACCCTTGAGTATGATGTTAGCTGTGGGCTTGTCATATATAGCCTTTATTTTGTTGAGGTGTGTTCCCTCTATGCCAATTTGTTGAGAGGTTTTTATCATACATAGATGTTGAATTTTATCAAAAGCTTTTCCTGCATCTATTGAGATGATCATCATATGTTTTATGTTCTTCAGTTTGTTAATATGGTGTATCACATTGATTTATTTACAAATATTGATTCATCCTTGCATCCTTGGGATAAATCCCACTTGATCATGGTGTGTAATCCTTTTAATACATTGTATTTTGTTGAGGATATTTGCGTCTATATTCATCAATGATATTGACTTGTAATTTTCTCTCTTTTTTTTGTGATATCTTTGTCTGGTTTTGGTATCAGAGTAATGCATTCCAGTAAGTTCAGAAGCATTCCTTCCTCTGAAGTTTTTTGGAATAGTTTTAGAAAGATAGGTATTAACTTTTCTCTAAATGTTTGCTAGAATTCACCTATGAAGCCATCTGTTCCTGAACTGCTGTTTGTTGGGAGTATTTTTATCACTAATCCAATTTCATTATTGGTAAGTGGTATGTTCATATTTTCGTTTTCGTCCTAGTTCACTCTTGAGAGATTGAACATTTCTAGGAATTTATCCGTTTCTTGTAGGCTATTTTATTGGTGTATAGTTGTTTATAGTAATCTCTTGTTTTCCTTTGTATTTCTGTGCTGTCAGTTGTAACTTCTCCTTTTTTCGGATTTTATTGATTTGGGCCCTCTTTTTTTCTTGATGAGTCTGGCTATAGGTTTATTAATTTTGTTTATCTTTTCAAAGAATGAGTTCTTAGTTTCATTGATCTTTTCTTTTGCTTTTTTAGTCTCTATTTTATTTATTTCTGCCCTGATGTTTATGATTTCTTTCCTTCTACTAACTTTGGGTTTTGTTTGTTCTTCTTTTTCTAGTTCCTTTAGGTTTAAGGTTGTTTATTTGAGATTTTTTTCTTGTTTCCTAAGATAGGCTTGTATCACCATAAACTTCCCTCTTAGAACTGCTTTTGCTGCATCCCTTAGATTTTGGATTGTTGTGGGTTTTTTTCATTTATCTCTGGTAATTTTTTATTTCTTTAGTGATCCTTGGTTGTTTAGTAGCATACTGTGTAGCCTCCATGTGTCTGTGGTTTTTGCAGGTTTTTTTTTCTTGTAGTTGATTTCTAGTCTCAAAGCATTGTGGTTGGAAAAGATGCTTGATATAATTTCAGTATTCTTAAATTCACTGACACCTGCTTTGTGGTCTAGCATGTGTTCTGTCCTAGAGAATGTTGCATGTGCACTTGAAAAGAATGTGTATTCTGCTGCTTTTGGGGGGAATGTTCTATGTATATATCTACTAAGTTCATTTGGTCTAATGTGTTATTTAAGGCTAGTGTTTCCTTATTGATTTTCTGACTGGATGGTCTTTCCACTGATGTAAGTAGGATGTTAAAGTCCCCTACTATTATTGTGTTACTGTCAATTTCTCCCTTTATGTCTGTTAATATTTATTTTATGTATTTAGGTGATCCTATGTTGGGTACATATATATTTACAATAGTTATATCTTCTTGGATTGATCCCTTGATCATTATGTAATGTCCTTCTTTTTCTCTTGTTACAGTCTTTGTTTTAAAGTCTATTTTGTCTGATATAAGTATTGCTACCCTGGCTTTATTTGCATTTCCATTTGCATTAATACCTTTTTGCATCTCCTCACTTTCAGTCTGTGGTGTCTTTAGATCTGAAGTGAGTCTCTTGTAGGCAGCACATAGATGGGTCTTATTTTCATATCTATTCACCCACTCTGTGTTTTTTGAGTGCAACATTTAGTCCATTTACACTTAAATTAATTATTGATAGGTACTTACTGCCATTTTATTAATTGTTTGGGGTTCTTTTTTGTTCCTTTCTTCTTCTTTTGCTCTCTTCCCTTGTGATTTGATGACTACTTTAGTGTTATGATTAGATAAAAGTGAGTATATAGTATATATTGTATACTATATATATTTGATTAAGTTGCTGATCTCTTAAGTTTAAATGCATTTTAACAACCCTACATTTTTACTCCCCCTGCCCATTTTTACTGTTTTTGACATCATATTTATCATCTTTTTGTTTTTTGTATTTATTAACTACCTATTATGGATACACATGAGTTTACAGTTTTGTCTTTATCCTTCCTACTAGCTTTATACATGGTTGATTTACTACCTGTACTATATATATGCCTTTAATGAAGAAACTTTCTCTTTTGTTATTTTCATGTTTCTAGTTGTGGCCTTGTCTTTTCCTCATAGAGAAGTTTCTTTAACATTTCTTGTAAAGCTGGTTTGGTGGTACTGAATTCTTTTAGCTTTTGCTTGTCTGTAAAACTTCTGATCTTTCCATCAAATCTGAATGAAAGCCTTGCCAGGTACAGTATTCTTGGTTGTAGACTTTTCCCTTTCACCTTTTTAAATATATCATGGCACTCAATTTGGCCTTCAGAGTTTCTGCTGAGGAGTCAGCTTATAGCATTATGGGAGTTCACCTGTTTGTAACTTGTTGCTTTTCCCTGTCTGCTTTTAAAATCCTCTCTTTAATTTTTACTATTTTAATTACAAGGTGTCTTGGTGGGTTGCTCTTTGTCTTGATCCTGTTTGAGTCTCTTTGTGCTTTGTGGACGTGGATGTCCTTCCTAGGTTAGGGAAGTTTTCAACTATTGTCTTCAAATATATTCTCTGCCTCTTTCTCTCCTCCTTCTGGGACCCCTATAATCTTAATGTTAGTACACTTGATGTCCCAAACTGTCCTTATTTTTTTAATTCTTTTTTTCTGTTCAGCTTCAGTGATTTCCACTACTGTGTCTTCCAACTCATTGACCCCATTCCTCTGTATCATCTAACTTTTTGATTCCTTCTAGTGTATTTTTTATACCTATTATTGAATTCTTCATCGCTGTTTGGTTCTATTTTATTTATGTTTTCTAACTTTTTAAAAAAACTAATAACTTTTCACTCTGTTCCTCCAATCTTCTTGCTAGTTCTTTAAGCATCTTTATGATGATTGTCTTCAACTCATTATTGGGTAGATTGCTTATCTCCATTATACTTAGTTTTTCTTCTGGAGTTTTATCTTGTTTCTTCATTTGGAACATGTTTCTATGTCACCCTATATTGTGTGACTTGCTGTTTTTATTTCTGTGTATTTGGTAGGTTGGTTTCATTTCCTGATCTCAGAGAAGTGACCTTTTGTAGGAGATGTCCTATGTGTCCTAGAAACACATTCACCTCTAGTCACCAGAGATGTATGTATTAATGGTGCCCCCTATTTGGGCTGTGTGGGTTCTTCTGTTATGGTGGGCTGCCTACTGTGGGTAGCCTGGTCAGTGTGGCTGGCCCTGTCCATTTCGTTGCCAAGCCCTGCCTTGTGAGGAGGCTTCCAGCCACTGGTGGGTGGGGCCGGGTCATGAGGAGACTGACTGCAGAGCCCCAGGGGGTCCTGGGGCTAATGCCAGCTGGCTGGTGGGCAAAGCCAGGTACCAGAGTCTCTGGCTACAGAGCCCTGGGGGTCCCAGAGCTGGTGTCTGCCTGCTGGTGGGTGGGGCCAGATGTCAGGGCAGCTAGCTGAGGAGCCCAAGATGTCCCAGAGCTGATGTTGGCCTGCTGGTGTGTGGGCCATGTTCTAGGTTCTCTGGCTACAGGGCCTAGGGGTCTTGGAGCTACTTTTGTGTTGCTGGTAGGTTGGGCTGCGACCCAGGGGTCTCAGGGCTAGTGTCAGCTCACTGGTCGGTGGAGCTGAATTCCAGGCTCTCTGGCTTCAGAGCCCTAAGGGTCCCAGAGTTTGTGTCAGCCCACTGGTGTGTAGGGCTGGTTCCTGGGCCCTCTGGTGGACAAAGCCAGATTCTGGTTTGGCGGGGCTGGGTCCCTGTGCTAATAAGCTGGAGTGAGGTTTGCAAAATGATGCTTGCCAGAACCAGTGTTCACATGGTAGAACAAACTCCCAGAAGGAGCTGCCACCAGTGTCTATGTCTCCAGGGTGAATTTCAGTTGCTCCTGCTTCTCTGGGAGGCTCTTCAAGATCAGCAGGTGTGTCTGACTCAGGATCCTTTCAAATTATTCCTTCTACCCTGTCTCCCAGAGCATGTGAGATTTTGTGTGCACCCTTTAGTAGTGAAGTCTCTATTTACCACGGCCCTCTGGGACTCTTAAAATTAAGCCCTGCTGGCCTTCAAAGCCAAACATTCTGAGGTCTTTCTTCCCAGTGCAGGACCCCCTGGGCTGAGGAGCCCTGTGTGGGGCTTAGACCCCTTGCTCCTTGAGGAGAACCTCTGCAATTGTAATTATCCTCTTCCATGTGTGTTGCCCACCTGAGAGTATGCAGCTCTGCCCCTCCTTCCCATCTCGATGTTGTTCCTTCTTCCTGTCTTTAGTTGTAGAAGATCTTTTCTGCTAGTCTTCTAGCCTTTCTCATCAATAGAAACTTTGTAGATTGTTGTGATTTTGGTGTGCCCATGGGAGGAGGTGCACTCAGGGTCTTCCTATTCCATCATCTTGGCCATTCCTCCCAGACCCACAGAGTTAAGGAGACAAGATGAGAGTCTTGGGAAACCATGACAGCTAGAGTTTGCAGGACAGAGTACTGGAGAAGAAAAAACTATAAAAAAGAACTCTGGAGATATGCAGAGAACTTGGGGAAAAGCATTTGAAATAATAATGATTTACAAATTTTCAAATTTGTTGAAAGTGTAAACCTACAGATTCAAGAAGTTGAAAGAACTGCAATGAATCACAAACAGAAGAAACATAAAGAAACTATACCAAGGCACATCATGATCAAATTGCTTAAAACCAGTGATAAAGAGAAAATATTAAAAACAACAAAAATTACAAAAAACAAATTTCAAACAGCAGATTTCTTGTCAGAAATCATGTAAGTGAGGGGATAGTAGAAACCATGTTTAAGTACTGAAGGAGAAAAAAACCTGTTAACCAACATATATTTCAAAGTAAAGATGTTTTCACGTATACTAAAGCTAAAATTATCACCAGATAATTTTCACAGATGTGACAACTAAAAATCAAATAATGAGATGATAGATTTAAACTTTAGCCCACAAAATCACATTAAATGCAAGTGGTCTTAAATATGCTGTTTAAATGGAGATTTTTCAAAATGAATAAAAAGCAGGGCACAGCTATATGCTGCCTGCAAGAAGCATACTTCAAATGTAAAGCCACATATATTTAGGTTAAAAGTAAAAAGATGGAAAAAAATTGGATTGACTATATTAACATCAAAGTAGATTTCAGAGCAAAGAATAATATAAGAGAGAAAGAAGTTTATTCCATAATAATAAAAGGGGCAGTTTATTGAGAGAATATAGTAATTCTAAATATTCACGTACTTAATAACAGAGCTTCCAAATATACCATGTAAAACTGATAGAATTACAAGGAAAAATTGACAAATTCACAATTACAGTTGGTAATTTAAAGACCTCTCTTTAATAACTGAAAGAAAAAGACCCAGAAAATCAGTAAGAATATAGAATAGCTTTAAAATGTTATCTTTAAAATGAATATAGAATATCTTTAAAATGTTTATAGAACACTTCACCCAGCAACAGTAGAATATACATTTTTATCAAGTGCACATGGAATATAGGCTAGTAAATTTAAAATGATTAAAGTCATACAGAACATGTCATGTGACTACAGTGGAATTAAATTAGAAGTCAACAACAGAAAGATTGATGGAACATCCTCAAATATTTGGAAACTAAATAGCTTACTTTAAAATAATTCATAGGTCAAAATAGAAATCAGTATGAAAATTTCAGAGTATTTTGAACTGAATGAAAATGAAAACACAATATAACAAAATTTGAAGGATTCTGTTAAAGCAGTATTAAGAGGAAATTTAAAGAACTAAATGCCTATATTAAAAAAAATATGATTGCATAAAAGAAAAACAATTTTTAAACTCAAAATAAATAAATGATAAAGAGGAGAACAGAAATTACTGAAATAGAAAGCAGGAAAACAATACAGAAAATCAGTGAAACCAAGATCCAGTTCTTTAAGAAGATCAATAAAATTATCAACCTTTAGCCAGAATGATCGGGGAAAAAAAGAAAGTAGATCCAAATTACCAATATGAGGAAAGAGAGAAATGACATCACTACAGGAAAGATCTTAAAAAGATAATAAGGAAATATCATACATGACTTTACATCAAAAGATTTCCCAATTGTGGTGAAATGGACAAATTTTTTAAAAGACACAAATTACCAAAATTCATTCAAGAAGAAATAGATTACCTGAATATCTCTATGTCTATTAAAGAAGTTGAATTTATATTTAAAAATCTTCCCACTAAGAAAATTGTAGTCTAAGATGGTTTTACTGGTAAATTTTCTCAAACATTTAAGGAAAAAAAAATACCAATTTTACACAAATTCTTGAGAAAATTTAAAAGGAGGAAATGATTCCCAACTTACTCTCTGAAGCCAATGTTATCCTGATACCAAAATGAAACAAAGATATTACAAGAAAAGAAAACTATCAGCCAATGTTCCTTATGAACATTGATGCAGATATTCTTAATACAATTTTAGCAAATCAGAAGGATAATACATCACAGTAAAGTGGTAACTATCCCAGTAATGCAAGGTTGGTCTAATATTCAAGTCTCAATCAATGTAATTTATCATTAATGAATAAAAATAGAGTAATATTTTTGAATATCTCAATAGAGAAATAGCTTTGTCAAAATTCAATATCCATTTCTGATAAAAACTCCCAACAAAGGAGGAATAGAGGGGGGAACTTTCTCAACCTGATAAGGGCATCTACGGAAGAAAAAACATAGCTAACCTCATACTTGTTTTAATTTGTTGGGGCTTCCATTGCAAAATCACAGACCAGATGGTTTAAATAGCAGAAATTTATTCTCTCACAGTTCTGGAGTCTGAAGTCTGAGATCAAGGTATTGGCAAGGTTGATTTCATTTTGACCCCTCTTTTCTTGCTTTTTAGATGTCCATCTTTCTCCTTTGTCTTCATATGAATTTTTCCTCTGTATGTCTGGATTGCTGTATCCAAAATTTTCACTTCTTATAAGGACACCATTCATATTAGGTTAGGTCCCACCCTCAAGACCTCATTTTAACTTAATTACCTCTTTAATGACATCATATTTGAATATAATTACATTCTGAGATACTGGACTTTGGTACTTCGACATATGCATTTTGGGAGGACACAGTTCAGCTCATAAAAATACTTAATGGTGAAAAACCACATGTTTAGCCTTAAGATGAGAAGTAAAACAAGGATGTTCATTTTCACCGCCTTTGTGTGTATATATATACACTATATCTGTATTTGTATCTATCTACCTATCTATCTATCTATTCGTCTGTCTATATCCAGTGAGTACAGTAAGGCAAGAAAAAGAACTTAAAGCCATTCTGATTTTAAAAAATAAGTAAAATTTCCTTTATTCAGAGATCCTTTATGTAGAAAATATAATGTTTTCTACAGAAGAACTATTCAAACTAGTTAAGTGTGTTCTATAAGTTTGCAGAATATATATACAAAATCAATATGCAATCAATACTTACAATCAATACAATATATAAAATCAATATACAAAATTAATTAATATGTACAGTCAATATACTAGCAATGAGCAATCAGAAATTAAAGCTTAATGAAATACCATTTATAATAACAGCAAAATATAAAATACTTAGGGATGAATATTTTTTAAAATATATGAAGGACGTGTGCATGGAAAATTATGGAACACTCCGGAGAGAAATTAGAAAAGACCTAAATAAATGGAAAGATAAAATGTTCATGAGGCTCAAGAGTCAATATTGTTAACATGTCAATTCTCCCCAGATTGAGAGTCAACACAGTGCCAGTCAGAAGCCCAGCAGGACTTTTTTGTAGAAATTGAGTACCTGGTTCTAAAATTCATATGGAATGCAAATGACTTGGAATAACCCAAACAACATTGAAAAAAAAGAAGAAACTAGAGTCTAGCACTACCTGTTTTCAAGAATTACAGCTACAGTAATCAAGATGACGTAGTATTGTGTAAACATAGACAAACTGATGAATGGAAAAGATTAGAGAGTTTAGAAATAGATCCCCATGTATATAGGAAAATATGCAAAGATAATTCAGTAGAGAAAGGGTAGTGTTTCAAAAAAATTACACTGAAAAAAGTGGTTATCCACCTGCAGAACAAAAAGCTTTGGACCATACTTTGCGATGTATTCAGAATACCTCAAAATTTATCAAAGACCTAATTTTAAAACCGAAAACTATAAAACTTCTAGGAAACATATGAGAAAACCTTTGTGAATTTGAATTAGGCAAAATTTCCTTAGATATGATACCAAAAGTATAATCTATAAAAGGTCAAAAATGTATGACACAATTCGTAATTGGGTTTCATCCATGTTAGAAAGTTGTTTTTCAAAAGACAGTGTTTAGAGAATGGCAACACAAGTCACAGACTTGGAGAAAATATTTTCAAACAAGTATCTGATGAAAGGCTTTTATCGTGAATATAGAACGAACTCATAAAACTCAATCACAGAAAAACAGACCAACTTTAAAAGTGGGCAAAAGAGTTAAGTGGGAATTTCTTCAAAGAAGAGATATGGATTGCAAATAAACACATGAAAAAATGATCAACATCATTGCTGATTAGGAAAATGCAAATTAAAACCACACTGAGGAACTTCTGTGTACCTATTAGAAAGGCTAAAATTTTTAAAAGCTAACCATTGCAAGTTTTAGTGAGAATGTGGAGTATCTGGATACATACATTTCTCATGGGAATGTAAAATATTACAACCACTTTGGGAAAATAATTGATCAGTTTCTTAAAATATTAAATACACACTTACCATATGATCCAGCCATTCCTCTCCTAGGTATTTACTCAAGATAAATGAAAGCATATGTCCATACAAAGACTTGTACGTTCATAGCAGCTTTCTTTGTAAAAGCCAAAAACTGGAAACAACCCAAATACACATCAACAGGTGAAAGGATATGTAATTAGAACACTATTCAACAATAAAAAGAGAATGAACCATTGATACATTATTTTGGATGAATTTCAAAATAATTATGCTAAATGAAGTAAACTAGAGAAAAAAGTACCTATGATTCCATTTGCATGCAATTCTAGTAAATGAAGCTAATGCGTAGTGACAGAAAACAGGTTGTCTGGGAAGTGAGAAGTGGTGGTGGTGCAGGGTGGGTACTGCAAAAGTCATGATGAAGCCTTGGGGATGATGTATACGTTAATTATCTTGATTGTGAGGATGGTTTCATGGGAGTATCTGTGTGTCAAAATCATACACTTTAAATATGTGCCATTATGTATTGTCTGTCAATCATACTTCAGTAACGCTGTTTAAAATAACACTTAATATGCTCAAAATCATGATAGGGTCTGTAGGGGATACTGAATACTTGCTATGTTTTCCTTCTTAAAAAAATGTAGTTCAGGGCTTCCCTGGTGGCGCAGTGGTTGAGAATCTGCCTGCTAATGCAGGGGACACGGGTTCGAGCCCTGGTCTGGGAAGATCCCACATGCCACGGAGCAGCTGGGCCCGTGAGCCACAACTACTGAGCCTGCACGTCTGGAGCCTGTGCCCCGCAACGGGAGGGGCCGCGATAGTGAAAGGCCCACGCACCGCGATGAAGAGCGGTCCCCGCACCGCGATGAAGAGTGGCCCGCGCTTGCCGCAACTAGAGAAAGCCCTCGCACGAACCGAAGACCCAACACAGCCAAAAATAAATAAATAAATAAATAAAGTAGCTATAAAATTTTTTTAAAAAAATGTAGTTCAAAATAATAATACTAGAGAATACGATTGAATTGTTGCCTTTAAGGAGTTGACAGTTTTCCAAGAGATTAAGGCTGATTTTTATATAAGAATTGGGAGAACTGGATAGGAAAATCAATCCTTATGTTCATAAAATCCTGTTTTAAAAATTCAGAGGAGGGAAGGGTTATTTATGGTTGAAAGCAATAGCCATATAGTCATGACAGAGTTGACATTTCAACCACACCTTGAAAAATGGACTTTCAACAGAGAAAGATAAGAAACAATTCTAGCAACACGGAAGACAAAGAACAAAGGCAGAGCATTGAGAGATGATGGAACGTGTTTTAGGGAATGGCAGTCAGTGCAGTTAGAGTAGCAGGTTTGGAGTATGCAGGGTCCTGTGGAAGGTAAGCTTAGGAAGAGAAGGTGGGGGAGTTGGGACTTGTAGACAAAGCCACTGCAATTCTGTTTCTTTGAATATTTCTTTGACTTCCACAAGCAGAACTACTCAATCTTGAGTTTGCATTCCCCTGATATTTTACCCCATATTCTGTTACAACATCTGTTACATTTTATTGCATCATGTGTGTGTCTGGCTTCACCCATACGCACTCTCCTATTAGAAAGGACAACATTTGGCCCATTATAAATACTCGACAACACGTGCTGTTAACACTCTAAAAAACAGGAAAGTCTAGGAGTCTGTCATGATCAGAGTAGGCAGGTGGAATTTGAACTGTTCCTGTAAAAACTGAGTAGGTTCTGGGTAAGATGGAGAGTAGAGAGAAGGGCATTTCATAGAGAGAGGAGTGAGAATGTCTATAGTAAAGTGTCGGGGAGGGGTGGGAAGTGTATATTAAGGAGTACTGAGAATTGAGGTTTATAGGAAAACCAATTTTTATTATTTGTTATTATTTAGCCCAAGTAAGAAGAGACACGTGCTATATGTATTTTTTTATGCTTTTATATCTTTATTACAGTTTTGTCCAGCAGTAAATAGTATATAATGTTGTCTCTTGTGTCTAAAAATTTTTTAATAGATCTTTATTGGAGCATAACTGCTTCACAATACTGTGTTAGCTTCTGTTGTACACCAAAGTGAATCAGCCATATGCATACATATGTCCCCATATCCTCTCCCTCTTGAGCCTCCCTCCCATCCTCCCTATCCCACCCCTCTAGGTCATCGCAAAGCACAGAGCTGATCTCCCTGTGCTATGCTGCTGCTTCCCACTAGCTATCTATTTTATGTTCGGTAGTGTCGATGTGTTGGTGCTACTCTCACTTCGCCCCAGCTTCCCCCTCACATCCCGTGTCCTCAGGTCCATTCTCTATGTCTACATCTTTATTCCTGCTCTGCAACTAGGTTCATCAGTACCATTTTTTTTTTATTCCATATGTATGCATTACCATACGGTATTTGTTTTTCTCTTTCTGACTTGCTTCACTCTGTATGACAGACTCTAGGTCCATCCACCTCACTACAAATAACTCAATTTCGTTTCTTTTTATGGCTGAGTAATATTCCATTGTATATATGTGCCATGTCTTCTCTATCCATTCATCTGCCAATGGACATTTAGGTTGGTTCCATGTTCTGGCTATTGTAAATAGTACTGCAGTGAATATTGTGCTACATGTCTCTTTTTGAATTATGGTTTTCTCAGGATATATGCCCAGTAATGGGATTGCTGGGTCATACGGTAGTTCTATTTTTAGTTTTTTAAGTAGCCTACATACTGTTTTCCATTGTGGCTGTATCAATTTACATTCCCACCAACAGTGCAGGAGGGTTCCCTTTTCACCACACCCTTTCCAGCATTTATTGTTTCTAGCTTTTTTGATAATGGCCATTCTGACCGGCATGAGGTGATACTTCATTGTAGTTTTGATTTGCATTTCTCTAATAATTAGTGATGTTAAGCATCTTTTCATGCGCCTCTTGGCCATCTGTATGTCCTCCTTGGTGAAATGTCTATTTAGGTCTTCTGCCCATTTTTTAATTGGATTGTTTGTCTTTTTGATATTGAGCTCCATGAGCTGTTTGTATATTTTGGAGATTAATCCTTTGTCTGTTGTTTCATTTGCAAATATTTTCTCCCCTTCTGAGGGTTGTCTTTTTGTCTTGTTTATGGTTTCCTTTGCTGTGCAAATGCTTTTAAGTTTAAGTAAGTCCCATTTGTTTATTTTTGTTTTTATTCCCGTTTCTCTAGGAGGTGGGTCAAAAAAGATTTTGCTGTGGTTTATGTCAAAGAGTGTTTTTCCTATGTTTTCCTCTAAGAGTTTTATAGTGTCTGGTCTTACATTTAGGTCTTTAATCCATTTGGAGTTTATTTTTGTGTATGGTGTTTGGTAGTGTTCTAATTTCATTCTTTTACATGTAGCTGTCCAGTTTTCCCACCACCACTTATTGAACAGGCTGTCTTTTCTCCATTTTATGTCCTTGCCTCCTTTGTCATAAATTAGGTGACCATATGTGCGTGGGTTTATCTCTGGGCATTCTGCCCTGTACCATTGATCTATATTTCTGTTTTTGTGCCACACCATACTGTTTTGATTACTGTAGCTTTGTAGTATAGTTTGACGTCAGGTAGCCTGATTCCTCCAACTCCATTTTTCTTTCTCAAGATTTCTTTGGCTATTCAGGGTCTTTTGTGCTTCCATACGAATTGTAAAATTTTTTGTTCTAATTCTGTGGAGAATACCATTGGTAGTTTGATAGGGATTGCATTGAATCTGTAGATTGCTTTGGGTAGTATCGTCATTTTCACAATATTAATTCCTCCCCTCCAAGAACATGGTATATTTCTCCATCTGTTTATGTCATCTTTGATTTCTTTTATCAGTGTTTTATAGTTTTCTGAGTACACGTCTTTCACCTCCTTAGGCAGGTTTATTCCTAGGTATTTTATTCTTTTTGTTGCAGTGGTAAATGGGATTGTTTCCTTAATTTCTCTTTCTGATCTTTCGTTGTTGGTGTATGGGAATGCCAGAGACTTCTGTGCATTAATTTTGTATCCTGCAACCTTACCAGATTCATTGATTAGTTCTCGTAGTTTTCTGGTGTCATCTTTAGGATTTTCTATGTATAGTATCATGTCATCAGCAAACAGTGACAGTTTTACTTCTTCTTTTCCAATTTGTATCCCTTTTATTTCTTTTTCTTCTCTGATTGCCGTGGCTAGGACTTCCAAAACTATGTTGAATAGGAGTGGTGAGAGTGGACATCTTTGTCTTGTTCCTGATCTTAGTGGAAATGCTTTCAGTTTTTCACCATTGAGTATGATGCTTGCTCTGGGTTTGTAATATATGGTCTTTATTATGTTGAGGTAGGTTCCCTCTGTGCTCATTTTCTGGAGAGTTTTTATCATAAATGGTGTTGAATTTTGTCAAAAGCTTTTTCTGCATCTGTTGAGATAATCATATGGGTTTTTTTCCTTAATTTGTTTATGTGGTGTATCACATTGATTGATTTACGTATATTGAAGAATCCTTGCATCCCTGGGATAAATCCCACTTGATCATGGTGTATGATTATTTTAATGTGTTGTTGGATTCTGTTTGCTAGTATTTTTTTCAGGATTTTTGCATCTATGTTCATCAGTGATATTGGTCTATAATTTCCTATTTTTGTGATATCGTTTTCTGGTTTTGGTATCAGGGTGATGGTGGCTTCCTAGAATGAATTTGGGAGTGTTTCTCCCTCTGCAATTTTTTGGAAGAGTTTGAGAAGGATGGGTGTTAGCTCTTCTCTAAATGTTTGATAGAATTCACCTGTGAAGCCATCTGGTTCTGGACCTTTGTTGGAAGATTTTTAAATAAGATTTCAATTTCATTACTTGTGATAGGTCTGTTAATATTTTCTAAGTCTTCCTGATTCAGTCTTGGAAAATTGTACCTTTCCAAGAATTTGTCCATTTCTTCATGGTTGTCCATTTTATTGGCATATAGTTGTTTGTGGTAGTCTCGTATAATCCTTTGTATTTCTGTGGTGTCAGTAGTGATTTCTCCATTTTCATTTCTAATTTTATTGATTTGCATCCTCTCCCTTTTTTTCTTGATGAGTCTGGCTAAGGGTTTATCAGTTTTATCTTCTCAAAGAACAAGCTTTTAGTTTTATTGATCTTTGCTATTGTTTTCTTTGTTTCTATTTCATTTATTTCTGCTCTGATCTTTATGATTTCTTTCCTTCTCCTGACTTTGGGTTTTCTTTGTTCTTCTTTCTCTAGTTGTTTTAAGTGTAGGGTTGCATTGTTTGTTTGAGATTTTTCCTGTTTCTTGTTGTGAGATTGAATTGCTATAAACTTCCCTCAGAACTGCTTTTGCTGCATCCCATAGGTTTTGGGTCGTCCTGTTTTCGTTGTCATTTGTTTCTATGCATTTTTTTATTTCTTCTTTGATTTCTTCAGTGATCTCTTGGTTATTTAGTAGTGCACTGTTTAGCCTCCATGTATTTGTGTTTTTTACAGTTTTTTCCTGCAATTGATTTCCAGTCTCATAGTGTTGTGGTGAAAAAAGATACTTGATACGATTTCAGTTTTCTTAAATTTTCGGAGGCTTGATTTGTGACCCAAGGTATGATCTATCCTGCAGAATGTTCCATGTGCACTTGAGAAGAAAGTCTATTCTGCCACTTTTGGGTAGAATGTCCTATAAATATCAATTAAGTCTACCTGGTCTGTTGTGTCATTTAAAGCTTGTGTTTCCTTATTTATTTTCTGTTTGGATGGTCTATCCATTGGTGTAAGTGGGGTGTTAAAGTCCCCTACTATTACTGTGTTACTGTCGATTTCTCCTTTCGTGGTTGTTAGCATTTGCTTTATGTACTGAGGTGCTCCTATGTTGGGTGCATAAACATTTGTAATTGTTATATCAATTCTTGTATTGATCCCTTGATCATTATGTAGTGTCCTTCCTTGTCTCTTGTAACATTATTTTAAAGTCTATTTTTATCTGATATGAGTATTGCTACTCCAGCTTTTTTTGATTTCCATTTGCCTGGAATATCGTTTTCCATCCCCTCACTTTCAGTCTGTATATGTCCCTAGGTCTGAAGTGGGTCTCTTGTAGACAGCATATATATGAGTCTTGTTTTTGTATCCATTCAGCCAGTCTGTGTCTTTTGGTTGGGGTATTTAATCCATTTACATTCAAGGTTATTGTCAATATATATGTTCCTATTACCGTTTCCTTAATTGTTTGGGGTTTGTTTTTGTGGGTCTTTTTCTTCTCTTGTGTTTCCCTCCTAGAGAATTTTCTTTAGCATTTGTTGTAAAGCTGGTTTGGTGGTGCTGAATTCTCTTAGCTTTTGCTTGTCTGAAAAGCTTTCAATTTCTCCATCGAATCTGAATGAGATTCTTGCTGGGTAGAGTAATCTTGGTCGTAGGTTTTTCTCTTTCATCACTTTAAGTATATCCTGCCTCCCTTCTGGCCTGCAGAGTTTCTGCTGAAAAATCAGCTGATAACCTTATGGGGATTCCTTGGTATATTATTTTTTGTTTTTCCCTTAATGCTTTAAATATTTTTTCTTTGAATTTAATTTTTGTTAGTTTGATTAATATGTGTCTTGCTGTGTTTTTCCTAGGGTTTATCCTGTATGGGACTCTGTGCTTCTTGGACTTGGGTGACTATTTCCTTTCCCATGTTAGGGACGTTTTCAACTATAATCTCTTCAAATATTTTCTCAGACCCCTTCTTTTTCTCTTCTTCTTCTGGGACCCCTGTAATTTGAATGTTGATGTGTTCAGTGTTGTTCCAGAGGTCTCTGAGACTGTTTTCAATTCTTTTCATTCTTTTTTCTTTATTCTGCTCCTCAGCAGTTATTTCCAGTATTTTGTCTTCCAGCTCACTTATTCGTTCTTCTGCCTGAGTTATTCTGGTATTGTTTCCTTCTAGTGTATTTTTCATTTCAGTTATTGTGTTGTTCATCTCTGTTTGTTTGTTCTTTAGTTCCTCTAGATCGTTGTTAAACATTTCTTGTGTCTTCTCAATTCGTGCCTCCATCTATTTCCGAGATTCTGGATCATCTTTACTGCCATTACTCTGAATTCTTTTTCAGGTAGATTGCCTATTTTGTCTTCATGTATTTGTTCTTGTAGGTTTTTAACTTGCTCCTTCATCTGTTACATAATTTTTTGTCATGTCTTTTTTTTTTTTTTTTTAATGAGTGTGATTGTGTTCCTGTCTTACCGATTGTTTGGCCTGAGGCTTCCAACACTGGAGTTTGTAGGCTGTTGGGTAGAGCTGGATCTTCGTGCTGAGATGAGGACCTCCATGAGACCTCCCTCCGATGAATATTCCCTGGGGTCTGAGGTTCTCTGTTAGTCCAGTGGTTCAGACTCGGAGCTACCACCCCACCCGACCCCTGGCTCATGAACCAAGATCCTGCAAGCCACGTGGGGTGGCAAAAAAAAAAAAAAAGAACAATAACAAAGTTAAAAAAAAAAATTAGACTAGGAAACTAACAGGTATGTTAGAAAGAATATAATAGTAAAACTATAGATGAATCAACAACCGGAAGGTATAACAGTGTCACAATAGTAAAAAAGAGGAGGAAGGAAAAGAAAAAAAAACTGGGGAGGGGGCCCTTGGCTGTGGAGGGTGGGGCCTAAGCCAGGGCAAGGTTTTGGCCTGGGCAGGGCCTATGCTTCGGACCCACAGGGCTGGAAGAAGCCCTGGGGGCTGTGAGGGGTGGGGCGTAGGCTCAATGGAACAGAAGGGGCCCAGGCGTGCCCCTCACCCCTGGTCTCAGAGGGCGGGGAACTTCACCTGGGAGCCCAGCAGGCTTCCTGGGCTCAATTGGGTGAGGCAAATGCCCTCCTCTCCGTTCCTGCTCCTCCAGTCCGGAGGGCCTCTTCCGCCTGCCTCTCCTGTTCTCCCCTTGGCCTCCTTACTATGCCCCCAGGACCAATGCGGCCAGGGGCAGTGGGGTGTCTTGGAGGGCAAGGGACTGGCCTGGGAGCTCAGCAGGCTCCCTGGGCCTGCGTGGATGGGGGAAACGCCCTCCGCTCCTCTGCTGCTCCTCCGGGAGGGCCCCTCCCGCCTGCCTCTCCTGATCTCCTGATCTCCCCCATCTCCCTCTTATGCCCCAAGACCCACATGGCCTTCACGGGACTTTGGAGGGGGTGTACCAGCCTGGGAATTCAGCAGGCTCCCTGGGCCCAAGTGGGTGGGGCGATTGCCCTCCACTCCTCTCCCTCTTCTCCTGGATGGCTCCACCTGCCTGCCTCTCCTGATCTCCCCGGCCTCAGGGATGCTGAACCAGTCTGGCCTCCACTTCTTCTCCCTCCCTCAGTCCCACCACATCCTACTGATTCACTTGGGGGTTCCTCCCGTCTCCTTGGGTGTCAGGGTACCCCACCAGCAGCCAGCTCGTACCCTAGGTGTGGGGAGACGCTAACTCTGTGTCTTCCCACACTGCCGTCTTGACTCCGCCCCCTGTATATTTTAAATGAAAAAAAAATTAGGTATTTCCTCCCTTGGTTATTACAGCAGAGCTCTAATCAACCAGAAGAAGAAAGAATTTTATAAGTTGTTAACAAAATATATCAGATACTCTCTTCTGGAAATACATATATATATATTTTTTTAGTTAAGATGTACGTATGTTATATCAATATAAAATTAAGAGTAGTATTATATTTGCCACGGGCATTATGTTCTATTGCCATTGTGAACCTCTGGTGGCCCATGGGTTAAAAAAGATTGAGAAACAATGAACTAGAATTTCGGCACTTTGAGACAGGACTCATGCTGGATGTAGCTTGGTGGGCAGCAGTGTGATGTTCTAGAAAGAACTCTGGCCTCTCAAATCAGAACACCAGGATTTGAATCCCACTTTAAAACTTGTTCAGTGACCCTTAAACAAGTTAGTTCCCCTATCAGATCTTCTTTCATCATTAATTGAACTGGGATAAAACAATAGTGACTTCACATCATTAATATGTGGCACGTGTGCATGCACACACATGGACAACAAAAAAAAACGAGAAAACATGTAGCACCTTGCTGGTACATGGTACACAGTTTTCCGCCATCACATTCTTCATCTTGCATAGGTGGCATAATGCTCTGTAGATAGCAGGTATGCCAACACTTGCTTACTGAATGAATCAACACATGAATGACTGAGAACCATTGAAAAATTCCTTATTTTCTGTTACGGTGTTCAACTTAGTGTATCCAGAGAACTGACTGAAAATAACCTTTTTCCTGATCATCTCTATGTGTTTGAGTAAAAAAGCAACGGTAAAACTCCCTCTCTTCCTCGGTTATGTACCTTAAGAATATGTGAGCTAAATATGCTAGGAGATCTTATTTTATTTTACTTTAACCATTTAATTTATATTTTAATTCAATTTAATTTTAGATAGGCCCCATGACACATAATCTCTGGTTCTCCAAGTATTCTTAGCTCATCCCTGTTGTAGTAATATGTATTGAGAGCTCAGCCCTGTCTTGCTTACCAACCTTCTCCCATACAGAGAGAAGCATTTCTCATAGTTCAGAGAACATTCTGGAAGAATGTTCATAGTTTACAAAAGTAGGTATGTAACTGGTCTTATGATTTAGAAAAAGAAATTAAAACATAATCAAATATAAAGAAGCCATATCTTAAGAATGGAATTTTGGGTGTTAAAACTGTATTCTGAAAATAAATATAGTTTTAAACAATAACTTGTACTAATCTGCTTCAAAGAAAAAATATTGAAAAGAATAAGAGTTATTTAAATTAGCATACCATTTATAAATAGTTTCATAGTTAAAACTAAACACATTCAATTGCAGTTTGGATTACACTGTTGTTTTATCTAGCAAACCATTCAGGTTGATTCGTACAAAACCAGGAAATAAATTCAACACAATCCATATTATAGAATCTGAATTAGAGAGGCTCAAATTTATTATAAGTACACTTATAAAGACTTTATGAAAAGATGCCACTTTTTGAAAAGAAAAAGCATAAAATGTTAAAGTTGTTCTTTTTGATTTTTGGATTTTTTATTTGGCTGAATCTCACAGTTCTGTGTTTCTAAGGTCTTTTAAGGCATAGTTTTCGGTTATTTAGTGTTCATTGTTAGTGTTTTGGTGAAGGTGTTCAATGAATATTTGTGGAATTTAGGAAGTTTAAATGTATGACTTATAATATATTACAATTCAGAAGTTTGAAGCTAAAATCTAGGGAAATCTAAGCGTGTTTTTAAAATAAGCTCTAATAATTCAAAAGCTATTTGTGATACATTCTGGAAAGGCAAATTCGTTGGCTTTATTTTTTCCAGGGAACTAATTTGTACCAGATTGTTAGGATATAACGAGACATGCATTTCTAGTGTCTACTTTTTTTTTAATTGTGTGTTACAAATACTCCAAATCTAGAGTTAAAATAAACAAAAAGTTGAGTCAGGAATACTTCTTATTTAAAAAATAATCCTGGAATTTTGAAGTAGAAAGAGACTTTAGAGTTTATTTTTTCCAACTTCCTCCTCCTACTGATGAGGGAATTAGTCCCAGAAGGGTAAACTGACTTGTTTAGAGTCCATAGCTTGAAAAAGAAAACAGAAAAAAAAAAAGGAAAAAGGTTTCTTTTTCTTCTATACTTGGTACAGGAAGTACTCAGTAAATAATTCCCAAGAGGGAAGTCAGCATGGCATGAGATACATATTATTGTGAATTTATTAATTAGCATTTTGGTTCTTCTGTAATTGACTAAGGAGACTGGTTAAGGTAAGTCTTTCCCCATGAAATAGAGATGCTGGGAGCATGCAAGTTCTTATCCCAGATCCTGACATTCGCCACAATGATGCCATCCTGGGAACACTCCTGGGCAGAAATTTTCAGGAAGATTTAACGTACACACCTTTGAAATAAAAGGTTTGGGGAGGGGCATATTTCATTTGAAAATAAAATCAATGTTCTGATTTGATTTTGAGCACAGTATTCATTTTTTAAAATCCAAGAAATATTAATGACATTTGCATTTCCTTTTTAGAAGTTGAGAGATTTTGAGGCATAAGTCAGCTAGTTTTCTCCTTACAACACCCCTCTGTTTTTTTGGAATCAATCATTCTTTCTTTCAACAATTATTTATTGAACATTTCAGGCATATTCCAGGCATAGTGGTAGCTTATTAAAATATTAAGTTAAAAAGACTTGGTCTCTGTCTGAAAGAGGAAGGGAATTTATTCCTTGAGAGGTTACAGTACACTATTATTGCTCCAAATTTTCCCTTGCCATCTATACTTTCCATTATAAATTTGACATAGTAGTCATATAGTAGAGAAAATGATAGATAGAAATTACAGGAGTGTTTTACTGCATTTATTTATCCATTTATTCAACACGTATTTATTGAGTACCTCCAACAGAGACTTTGAGAGTACCTACTGTGTTCTAGACACTGGGCTGTGTGAGTGTGGGGTACACCAGTGAGTAAAACATCCAGTGATCCTGCCTTCATAGGGATTACATTCTAGTGGATGACACTAACAATGACCAAGAAACATAAGAAATAAACAAATTACAGAGCATGTTAGAAAGTGACAAGCACTGTTTAAAAAAAACAGAAAGGTAGAGTAGGGAGATCATATATGTGGGAAGGAGAGAAGAAAAGAGGGTGTAATTTTAAATAGTGTGGTCAAGAAAGGTCCCATTGTGAAGGTTACTTTTGAAGAAAGACTTGAGGGTAGTCAAAATAAAAATCCAAGAATTAGGGTAACCGTAGGGTTTGAAGTTTTACATTTATTTTAAGTCTATTTTGTTATATGTGTACTTCCTGACCAGAGGATGCAGATGATGGTAGACTCAGAGCTTTTTTCTTCTATTTCTTTTCTCTCCTATTAGCTTTGACTTACACAAGGAATGGTATTTCCACTCTATTTTCTCTTTTGTACTGAACTAAAATAAATGTATTTCATATGATTTTTGTCCATCTGTAAGAACAAGGTTTACTTTGAGAATTTCCTCTTGACAGTCCGATGCAGCATGTAGCATAATTTCGTATAATTCATTGTTTCTTATAAACATAAAAATATGTGTATTGCCATTTTAAGAGTGACTTAGTCATCTCATTTTGGGCAACAAATCAAATTCTTTTCCCTTTGAGTCATTGAATCATCGATTCAGATAAGAAAATGGTTTACTTTCTTAATATTCTTGATTAATATGATTTAAAAATGAAAGTATTTGTTTCTTACAGATTGCATTTCTGGCATCTGCATATGCAAGTCCCCAACTCACAGAGGAGAGCTGTTCAGCCGTGGCTGCTGTCATACATTACCTGTATCTTTGCCAGTTTAGCTGGATGCTCATCCAGGTTGGTACCTCATTTCCTCCCTCTGCCCCCTTCAGCTTTCCAGTGTGTCTGGATGGAGTGGCCTTTATATCTGATATTCTTTATACTGAAATGGAAGTAATTCCATATATCCATCACTGCATTCCCACAAGATCAATGCATGAAAAACCTTATAAGCTGTACAACATTAGAAAGTGTAGTGAATTTGAGGAAATGAGAAGAAATCTAGTAGAGTTGGAAATAAGGGAGTGGTAGGAGATGAGGCTTGTGATGCAGGCCCTCTAAAGCACAGTAAGAAATTTTAACTTTTTTTCTATGAGAAGTCATAGAATTATTTTTAAGCAAGAGAGTGACATGATGAGATTTGGATTTTAGAAGGAACTCCCTGTTTGTAGTGAATTGAGTTCAGCAGAGAGTTGACATGGGAGCCAATTAAGTAGCTTTAGCTGTATTCAGGGGAAAGAACGTGGTGGTATGAACCAAAGAGGGAGCAAAAGAGGCAAAGGGAAGTGAACAGCTTCTAAGAATTGTTTTTTTAAACTAGAACTATAGGATGTAGAGATTGGTTATAAAGAATGCAGAAGGTGGAACCAAGGATGTTACCCAAGTTTCTGGCATGAGTGAATGGGTAGATAGTGGTGCCTTGAACTAAAATAATGATCCCTGGAGACTGGGAGAAGATGATGAGTTTTTTTAAGGACATGCTGAGTGTGAAGTTCTTGTGAGATCTCCAGTGGAGACTCAGGGAGAAGTGGAATATGCAGAGCTAAATCCCAGAACAGAGGTCCATGCTAGAGAAATACATTAGACAGTTACTGACTTAGAGTTGGAAAATGGAGCCATTGCTTTGGAAGAGATCACTTTGGGAGAGAGTACAGAGTGAAACCCAAAGAGACCTAGCATACTCTCCTGAGGAACTAGTAAGGGTTGGGGAGAGATTTGAACTCTCCTTTTCTGACTAAAGTCCCAAATTCTCTCTATTGTCTAATGCTGATTTGCTTGATAAAGAGGCTAATGTGAGAGTTGGATCCACTTAAGCACTATTAATGTCAATAATTCAATAGCTCAACTAAGATGCTGCCTTCGAAAGTGATTTCTACATGGTGGTATTGTTCAATCTTTCATGTGATAGTAATAGTTTCATATGTGTTTCTGAGTATGCAGGTGAAGTATACTATGTAAACAGATGCATTCAGGCCCTTGCATATTCTTTTTTCTTGTTGAATAAGAAGGATGTGGGATTTCTACCATCTGGCAGTATTGGAGGAAGGTGAGATGATACTATTAGTAGAGAATACCATACAGATTCAAGGAAGGGATCTTTTCCCAAGTATGATATTATAGTTGGCTCTGAAGGAGAAGAAAACTGAACTGTTTAGTTAACAGAACTACTTGGAACAATTGGAGGCCTGCATCTGGGTTTGAATTCTGGCTCTGTTATTATCTTTGTAACCTTAATCAAGTTATTGACTCTCTCCAAGGTTTGTTTCTAAATCTGCGTATGGGGATAATAATTCCTACCTCATAGAATTATTGTTTTATAGCTCTTTGAGCAGCTCTAATTATGGAAAGTTTATGGTGTTCTCCAGTCCCCCACCAAACAATTAAAAAATAAATCTAAACCATACAACATAAAACAAATACTTGCTGAAATTACAATAGCATTTGCGAGATTCTCTGACTCTCTTTAGCAGTTTATCTAAGTTGAACTTTTTATGTGCTCCCTGTGTATGTTGTCATTTATCTGCCTGAACTGAGGTCCATAGCGGTTTGCTGAAGGTCTTTGTCCATGTCCTTGACCTATTCAGTTTTTGATGAATGACCTGGATGAAAACACAGGAAGCTGTCTTATCAGGTATGCAGTGATACAGAGCTGAAACAAGGTAAAACAGCAAGCTGCCTGTGTTAAGAGTACAGGTAGAACGAGTGTAGAAAACCTGTACTGTGACAGCTTGAAAATGAGAGTGAAAGAGACATAATCTGATGGGGGTTAATGTAAACAACTTGAAACTTTAATTTAACCCAAACTCAGTAGCAATCAAATGTGTGACCAGATTGCTTAAACCATAGCAACTACAGTAACTACAAAAACAACACAGACCTGGGTTACATTAATAACAGTATGGAGGCAGCTGGGAGAGCCATGTTTAAATTATAGTCTACAATAGTCAGACAACCCTGGCACCCTGTAACCACTTTCAGCAGGAATATTATTAACCAACCAATGAGAAGTTGGAAGACAGTCCTATAAGAAACTTGGAGGCAGCTGGAGACAACTAACCTGGAAAGAACTTAGTGAGATGTTATGGCTGTCTAAAGATACTGGGAGGGCTGCTACAGGAAAGAAAGAATGGACTATATAGCTCCATTTGGAAGAACCAGAACAAATGGGTCAAAAATTAGGGAAGCAAATTTTGAATCACGTTAAGAACTTTTATAGTCAGTAAGAATTTCAAAGTTGAAAAAGGTATGTCTAAAAGTAGAGAGCGTCCAATCACTGAAATATATTCAAATGGGGGAAATGACCAACTTTCAAATATGTTGTAGATAGATTTCCTGCTTTAGGGGATGGCATATAAAATTTCATCCAACTTAATAGAGATTGCTGTATTCTGTATGTCTTCTTCCAGTTTTGAGTAAATATGATTGTGGATGATGCACATTTAGTAAACTAATTAGATTTCTGTATGGCTAACGGTTTAGGAAAACTATTTAAAGTACCAGTGAAGTTTAATGTGTTTCAGATGGTACACCACACACTTTCATGGTTTGTGGTGTGACCACAAGGGAAAAATTCAATAACTTCTGATTCTAGGTAGGTTACTTCTAATGACTTACTTTGTGGTCAGAGGCTTTCGCCTTTACTAACCTGTGTTTTCCTGTTTATAAAATACTGTCTGCTAAAATCTTTTTTTTAACGAGAATTCGTTTTTAAAACATTATGTAAAAGATAAGACTACTGTTAATCCAATCTTGTTAGTCGAACAGTTGAAAATATTGAAAGAATATTAACATTTCAATAATTCTATTTCGTATTTCTAGCAGTGTAGGAGAGAAATTGATATATGTATGTGTGCATAGCTTATGATGAAAAGTTAATCACTAACTTTTAATCATTGAGCTAAGCATGCAAGAATTATTTATTTTGATCTGCATTATATCTTCAATCTTAGAATAAATACATTTAAATGAATTTATCTTAAAAAGTTGTTTTACTTTTACATCATACTTTTAATACATTGTAGTAAAAAGGGACTCTATTTTAGAGTGGGTAAAGAACAATTTTGTTGGTAAACATGTTACATAACTTCTCTGAGCCTAGATTTTCTTATTGAATGATTAGATTTGTAATAACAGTATCTCTCTTTGAGGATTGTAAAAAGCCAAAATGAATGAATACATGGAAAGAGCTTGGAATGATTCCTGGTATAGACTGCACACTCCATACGAATTTACCCATATTATCAGCTAAGCAAATATGTAGACTAATAATTCTTAGATTTTGAAACATGTTGAAATACTCTGTTTTTCCAGTATAATTTACATCTTTTTTTGCAAAAGAGAATTATCTTGATATAGGGGAACGAGAGGGCTGACAGTGTAAGGCAGACGTGAGCTGAAAAGCTTTAGCAAGCTGATAACCTCTGACCTCTTTACTGAAGTGCACGTGTGGCTTATAGCAGGCTCCAGAGCTGGTGGCCTTGAGTGTTTCTTTAGGCTTCCCCTTTCTTGAGTGTTTCTTTAGGCTTCCCCTTTCTTTGACAGGGAGGTCACACTGTGCATGATGGGAATAGAGTAACAAATTATTTTACTTATTTTTAAGAAGTATACAGCTCACAAATTCCTTTTTGCCCATGGAAACTGAGTTATCCTGCTGTTTGCTCTTCATGTAAGATCACTCTGAAATTACTGAAACAGTAGGGTTATGTCTACTCTAAGAAAAATTGACAGTGAGAATTTAAGCTCTCATAGTATGTTTGCTCTATCTTCCTAGTTATTGTTCTAATTTTTGTTTCTTTTTTCTGTTTTGATTTGCTTTCATTTTAGAAATAACATATACTAATTGTACAAAACATAATCAAACACTATAGAGAAATATTAAATGAAAAGTACATCTATTTCTCCCTCTTTCATATGCTCTCCACCCTCTGCTCTACCCTCAACCCTACTCCCAAAGTTAAACACTGTTAATGGTTTCCTGTGTATGCCTCCAGATATATTCCACAAATATATAAATATTTATAAATATATAAAGAAGCACATATGTGTGTTTGTGTGTATATAGTGTATATATGTTTACATATAGTGTATATATATACATATATATAGTGTATATATATAAATTTACCCCATACTGATATACTTTTTTTTCTATTCTATAATATGGTTATTCCATAATTTTTTTTCTGATTCCTATTAATGAAATGCTGGTTAATTCCAGTTATTTTCGCTATTATAAACAATGTTTCTTGGAACATCCTTACACTCTGAATATTTGTTTACTTACAGAATATCCATAGAGTAAATCCCTAGAACTAATGTTTTTGCTCTTAACATCTACGTGAAACATGCTACCAGATGGATTGCCAGACCATGAGTGAATTCATGCAGGAAATAAATCACAAGTAAATTATTTGAGATATTAGTATATAATATAGGTAAATAGAAACTTAATTTTGCCTGTATATTCATTTGGCCCAGTTTTATGATCGTTTCCTGTCACCAAGTTAAATTATATAATAATCTGCTTCAGTTATGATCAATATCCAAGCCTGGATTGTCCTTGCAGTCTGTTCATTTCGTGCCGAGGGACACAGCTTACTCAAAACTATAATGTTTTATTTTGAAACTAAAGCTTACTTGAAGAACATATTTCTTAAATGGTAGAATAAAGTTAGAAATCATTTCACAGTTGTACTTGAGCATTCATATCTTGTGCTTTAATCTCTCCTTAAAATCTGGCTATGAAGAAGCAAATGTATGTATATTTATTTCTTGGTAGAAAGACTACTTAGTGCCAGAGCATAACAACAGGAAGGGAAATGCTAATATTAGCTGTGTTTTTCCTTTGTCATTGATTTAATTTGAGGGGACATCAAAGGTATTAAGGACAACAGACTGGTAATTATCAAGATAAAAATGATATATCCAGGAAATACTGAATTCTCCAATCCCCACAAAGCCTTGTAAAAATTGTTAAAAGGGAGAATAACTGGAACAAGGACACGTGGTAACATTTCTTAGACTCTCCTCTGAAATGAATGACTAAGAACGTATGGTAATGACAGAATTAATAGCATCTGTGATCTCTGACTGAACTTGATGCTATATATCAGTGCAAGATTTCTGGTGACATAATTAATAACCAAATATTAAACAACAGGCTAGATTCCAATCTTATTCCACATATCATGAAAATGTATGGGATTCAAGCAGCCTATTTTAACTTAAAAAAAGAAAAGGTAGGGCTTCCCTGGTGGCGCAGTGGTTGAGAGTCTGCCTGCCAATGCAGGGGACACGGGTTCGAGCCCTGGTCTGGGAGGATCCCACATGCCGCAGAGCAGCTAGGCCCGTGAGCCACAACTACTGAGCCTGCGCGTCTGGAGCCTGTGCTCCACAACAGGAGAGGCCGCGATAGTGAGAGGCCCGCGCACTGCGATGAAGAGTGACCCACGCTTGCCGCAACTAGAGATAGCCCTCACACAGAAACAAAGACCCAACACAGCCATAAATTAATTAATTAATTAATTTTTTTTAAAAAAGTATTTCTCCTTTATATTTTATAAATATAATATGTATTATATTAGCATATATTATATGAGCAAACTAATGAATCTGTGTTTATGGAGCATAGGAAAGCATTTATGACTTATTACTATCAAACAGTTAACGCAGTATAGCTTCAATTTTCCTGTGCAGACACTTGGAAGATAGTAGCGGTAATCACTGAAAATGTTACTGTAAAAATAAATAGACATGTCCGTATACGAATGTAAGTAAATATGCTTACAGACACACCATCTTTTAGTTTATTCCTATCTATATTTGAACTAAATTGTATCTGGGTAATTCATTTGGTTGGTTTGCATCTTAATCAGAATCAGTTTAAATTCTAACAGCCTCAATTCCCAATTCTGAGAAATACGCTTCTCCTGTCCTCAGTTTCTTCCTGTATTAATAATAATAAAAATAAAACTTAGGAGAGCAGTTGTCTTTATTAAATGAGATATAGCTCAATGTGGGGTCTACATTTATTAACCAATTAGTAAGTACTGATTCCATTCTTCTTCTCTTAAACTGTTGTATTTAACATTTGTAAGTTTCCACCAGTTTAACGTTGACCCCCTTCATTAGGAGTTCAATCAAATCAATTCTACAATTCTTTCTGGCAAGGTAGTATATAAATGAATAAACTCAATAACTAAACCAAATTATGAAATTGTTATTAAATTCAATGAAAACTGTTAAATATTGAAATTGTGTACATCATCGTTTATTTGATATTTCTCAATGAAGATTGTATGCAGAGCATTTTACTAGGTACTACAAGGTATACAAAAATTAATCTACCATAGCTCACAGATATGTTTCAGCCATTTCTGTTCTGATTAAGGCTTTATAAGTTCTCATTTAGTGCTGGCAAAAAGTGGAGAGGGAGAGAGAATGGGTTATCTCCATACTTGAACCAGGAAAATACATCTCCATTGGCACATACAATGAGTGTGGGAAAATGAGCACAAAAAAATAAGCTCTCATGGAAACAGTAATATTGTCAGTATTTGTGTGACTTTCTATGGAAATAAATCTTAACCTTAGTCTTCACAAGATGCTTTTATGAAAAAGCTATGTTTTTCTCTCACTGCTTCAGCTTCCTTATCTCTAAATAAGATGTCTTGAGATGGTCCATAAGATGGTTCTATCAAAGTGTTTAAAGCCTAGAGATAGAAATGTAACTGGAGACCTAGATACTGAAATTTCAATTCACATTTAGTCTTTAGCAAGAAATATGTAAGTGTGGTAAGCTGTGCTCAGTCAGTATGAAGCATGTTGGTGAGAGTGACACCTTTAACTTATACTGAATTTTCATAATTCTTTTAGTTCTAACATTGGATAACACAGATACTGAGGCACATATGCTATATATCTGGCAACATAAAAAATATTATGCAAAGATAATGGTCTCTTGATGCTCTAACCTTCGATTACAAAGGAGGAACCACGATTACAGGGAAAGGAATGTATCTCAAATGCTCCACTCCCACCTTATTGTGGAGAATGGCAGTACTGGAGCTTTTAACCCAAGGGCTTCAGGGGAGCAGTATATGCCTCAGTGTTTTTAGAACAATGAAGAAAAACTAAGTTAATCTAAGCAAACGTTCAAATCATAAAAGGAATAATAAGCATATAGGCTAACTCACTGAACCCAAGTTCTATAAGTACAGTTGGACCTCAAGGAGCTGTGAGCAGGAATGGATGGCTTTGTCCCTTCTTCTCTGCAAACACACTTTCTCTCTTCACTGTGCTTTTGGCTACTCCCACCACTAAAGTTCATATGTTTTCTTTTCTCAGTTGACCAGCTTAACTATCACAAAATTTCAGGGAACTCAACGAGAGATGATTGGTCCAGCCTGGGTCAGGCTTTGTCGCCAGATCCACAGCTGTGGGCAGAGGAACAGGGTCATGAGCCCACCGTGCGTATGTTGGCAGGGGGTGGGGGAAGATGAGGAGGGAGACAGGGCTCAGAGAAAGAGCGCTGATGGCCTAGGCATACATCCCAGAATATACCTACCATGCATACTATATTAAAATATTTTAAAATTCAAGTAAAACTTGAAGTGAGTTCGTCAACACCGAACTTAGGTTTAGGCCATATGGTATTTCCAGAATAATTAGATGTTGTTTCATTACATAGTGTTTCCATTCTTTAGCAAAAAAAAAAAAAAAAAAATCATATAGTGGTAAATGCTGTCCCTAGAGTATACCTCAATGATTGGATTCTTTTGAGAAGGAAAGAGATTTTTTTTTTTTTAATTAACAAAAGCTTATGACATTTGGAGCTTGATTTGCTTAACTGAGTATTCAAGAATCAGTGACCCGGTACCTTGAGCTCTTTAGAGCAGAAGCATTGCGTTTGTAAATCTAACAAGCAGTTACATTTGTCTCAGTCTTATCTGAGGCTGTGGTAAAGGTCAGACAGTTGCTGAAACGTTCAGTGATTCTAACTGATGGAACTAATGTTCATCTGTGTAAAAGCGGACATTTTGGAAATGCCCCAATCTTTATCATGATGAATCAACTTAAAAGTCATTTACCAATCTGTGCGCTCCTTCCTGATTCTTCCACCGACTGCACCACTGAGTTACCATGTTATAAGGATACACACAACATCGATTTAAAATAAATAATCCGTGCTTTTATTTTGGAAATGGGTTAATCATCCTTACTTTGCATGGATTTTCATTCTCTAAACAGGCAGTGTTGACCACTCCAGCATCAGACGCTTGATACAGTCCCACCTATTTGAGTCATGTCCCTACGCTAATAATAGAAAGGAGGAAAAAAGCCTCTTGGACCTAATAATTTTTAAAAAGAAGTTAGAACAAATTTACATAAGCAGCAACTCAAAACATGCTTCATAATTACAGATAAATGCAGATGTACATAAAGATATGGAGTGCTGACAGGAAATAAAATTCAGAGACAAAAATCTTCAAGTAACCAAACATTTTTATCCTTTCCTGGTTTAGGCCAATCAATACTAATCCTTCAAGGCTGATTTGGTTCAGATAGAATCTTACCTGGAGGCCTCAGCAGACTATCTGAAAGCCTTCCCAGGAACATTAGGCATGTTGTTTTCCACATAGAAGAGTTTCCATTGTATCACTGCTTACTTTTGGTCTTTATTTATCTTTTGTTTTTCACACTGTCTGACATTCTAATAGAAGATTTAAGTGAGGTGGTCACATTTTTAATGCTGACTAGGTGCTTAGCACTTTATATGTAGTGTCTTATGTAATCATTATAATAGCTTTGTTGTACACATGAAGAAACTGAGATTGTCACTTGCTCTGGGATTGTTGTCACTTGCTCTGGGATTGTTGTCACTAATGTATAAAAATATACATATATGATTAATCTGTACTCACACTCCACAATATGAAATTGAGAAGGGGGATTTATCTAGTGGATAAGCATCGTTGTGTGAAATATGTATGATATGACTTTCAATGTTGTTTCTGTAATAAAGGATAATTAAACATGAGTGATCTCATGGGAAAAGAACATTAGAAGGCAGAATATATAAGTTCTAGATTTGGCTTATATACGCGCTAGGTGTGATTTAGGGCCAATAGTAACATTTCCAGGCCTTGGATTTCTTCTTCTATTTATCTAATGTATCCCTTCATCCCCCTCACTCTTTATATACACTTGTCCCTTTTATATTTTTATCTTAAGAAGATAAGACATAACAGATATAAAGTATGATATAAATATAAATGTTTTCCTTAATGATTTCTTCCCATTTGTTTCGAAAGTAAGATTCAAGAAGGTAAATACCTCTACCACCTCTGTTACTGTTATAGCCCCAGTGCCTGGACGGGCCTTTGAAATTTAGTAAGCATTCAATAAGCATTTATCAAGTGCTTATCAAATGAATGAAAAAGAGAGAGTGTAAACTGAGAAAGGAGAATGGCCGCAAAACCTACCCCATCACAGTACATTTTTCTCTGTGCAAACATTTTGTTTACTTGTCTGTCTCCCACTTGGGACTGAGACTGGGGCTGTTGTCACAACTATATCCCCATTCCCTGGAACGAGTGTCTGACTCTACCACATGATAAGCCCTCAATAAGTAAAAATTGTTTAAAAGTCTGGAACATAGGACTATTTACTTCATTATCATCATGAAGCTGTTCACATGGAAAGTAAGTTTGAGTATCAGTGTGTGTTTCTTCAAAGACATTGACAGAACAGTCACAGACGATTATGACTGAGTAAATTAAAACAAATTAAGCAAAATATAAAGTACAGTAAATAAAGTAAGTATTTCCTAATGTTTTCGGACTTTTGAGATACCCTGAATTTCTCCGGTATATGAAAAAAATGAATGTGTGAACTGACTTAAAAAATCAAATCAAAACTATAGTTATTGAGTAGAGCCTGGCCCTTTGTTGATCTGTTGTCACTCTTTATGCCTAAGTCAGGTGAGTGTGTTTCCTGTGCCACTAGACCAGAGCCTGTTCATCCTATGCTCTGCTTCTCTCCTTAGTCTGTGAATTTCTGGTACGTGCTGGTGATGAATGATGAACACACAGAAAGGCGGTATCTGCTGTTTTTTCTTCTGAGTTGGGGACTTCCAGCTTTTGTGGTGATTCTCCTCATAGTTATTTTGAGAGGAATCTATCATCAGAGCATGCCGCAGATCTATGGACTCATCCACGGTGACCTGTAAGTACATCCAGACAGAGCACACTGCCTCCTCCGCCTTTCTGTATCCACGCAGCTTTACTGGTAGAAGGTGGGAGCAGTTGACTAAGGGGTCTGACTGAAGGAGCACCATGAAGACCTTTGCCTTCCTGCCACACCTTCTAAATCTCTACTTCCTCTAATTATCTCTATAAATAAGAAGCTATTGCCTCTCCAGTTCCTTTGATAGATGCAGTTTTCTCAGGTGAATTGGGGTATCAAACAGTTCACAGTAATTTATACTTTACCATAATTTAGTTTGTTAGATTGGGACAAACAAAAATACCTAGTGAAATCAGGGAACTATGAAAATTTTGGTGAAGAATAGAATCAGTGACAAATTTGGAGTGTGGCATGTTATCCAAGGAGTCTGATATTTGGGGGGGGGGGGATGGGGAGCACGGCAGGCACCATCATTCATAAAATCCCTAAATACCAGAAGACTATCAGAGTGAATGGAGAGTGTCTGCAAAAGTACATGGGAAGGAGGCAAGGTCAGCTGGGTCCTTCTGATAGATTCTTATTAAAGTACACTGTAGTCTTGAAATCTAACAGATCTTTATACACACATATATATGCATGCCTTAATCCTGAATCTGGTATCTTACAACTTTGAGGACCACTCAGCCCCTTTTATTGACTCCACATTAAAAAAAAAAAAACTTTGTGGTAATAAAGCTTAATCAACTCCCTTGGTGTAATGAGGATTTAGAGGAAAAAGTAACATTTCTAAATAAGAAAGAATAGCCTAGTCACAATCTTATGAAGACAATATTACCTAATTATCTCACAGGTTATTGTGAAGATAAAAATTAGTTAACAGATGTAAAGAATCTTTTAAAGTAAAAGTACTATATAAGCAGAAGTCACTTTCATATTATTATTGCCTCTGATCAATTATGATCATCCATTATATACTTAATCAACACTTGTAATTGATGTATGCAGATATACTTCACACGTGGGCAATCACAGACTAATATCCCATACCACATTAAACCAAAGGAGATGAGCTATGTAATACACACACACCCATTGAGATACCATATATAGTAATTTAGTCTTTTTATTGCAATTCAGTAGGATTCCCTCATACTGATTAATTTATAGCATTACAACAATAGTATTGAAATATAGTATTATATTTTGTTGATATAAAATTCTAAAAGCCTGATCTTCTGGAAGGGAATGGTTGTGTCTTTTCACAGTTATATTATGACATATTACTACTCCTGGCATTAATTTAAATCTTGGGCTGCCAGGATTAATTTCAGAAAGTTCTGCATCTTTCTTTGTCAAGTACAAAGTAACCACGAGACAAGTCCTGGTGGCCAGTAGCCATCTCTTTCATGAGCTCCCTGGCAAGATCAGAGTTATTTGGCAGCAGTTTTAGCATCACATGTATACACACCCAGTCTGGATAAATGGGTGTGTATCACCCGATGAAAGTGATGAAAGTGATGTTAATTAGAAGAAACTCTCTCTTGATGCTTCTAAAAGGATTTTTAAGAGAGAAATAAACTGTTATACAAGAATGTCCAAATCAACTGACTCTTAAAATATTTGCCTTCTGAGCCTTTTGCAGAAAGTTCTTTATTACCAGCTCAACTATAATACATGCAATGTAAAATATATTAACCTTTACCCAATCTTAAAATTATAGCCTTATTCAACCAAAAGTGACTGTTGTAAGTAGTATAGGTTACTTTTTTTCTTCATTCACATAGAATATTCATGTGAATTTATTCCAGTTTTTAAGAAATTCTGTATTTCTGATATTACTTTAATCTCAGTGTAAGAATAAATTACTATGTTATTTTTGTAAAATATTGTATACTTATATCATCATTTAAAAACATGCCTTTTCTCTGGAGATGGTAGGATTTGTGGTTGTAAAATAACTGGACATCTGTTGCGCAGTGGTTGTTTGCAGTAATAAAACTTTCTTTTTAGTGAAGAATTTTCTCTAAGTAGATCTCTAATGTATTAATATGCTCAAGTTGTTATATTTACAATGTTTTTGTCAACTTTTGGAACCAAGATTATGATAATTTCGTAAAACCAGGAAGTGATTGCTCTTTTCCTATTAGCTGAAAAAATTTGCAAGTTCAGTGTTATTTCTTCTTTATTATTTTGGAAAATGTCACACATGAAGCCAGCCAGGCCTCAGGCTTTCTTTGTAGGAAGACTTTTAATTACAGATTCATTTTCTTATAAACATATAGAACTATTCATATTTTCCATATGCAGTTCTTTCTGTGTCAATTTGATAAATTGTCTTTTTTTCTAGGAATGTTTCCAGTCCATCTAACTATTCAAATTTTTTAGTGTTTGTAAGATCTGTAGTAATGAATCTTTTTTCGTTCTTGATATTGACAATTAGTGTCTTCTTTCACTATTTTTTCCTCTCCTCATCAGTCTTGCTGGGGTATTTATGAATATTACTGTTTTTTCCCAAACTCAGCTTTTGACTTCTTGATATTCTCTATTGTGCATTTATTTTAAATTTCATTTCAATTTCATCAATTTCTAGACTCATCTTCTTGATTTACTTTTAGTTTTGGATTTTATCTGACTTTTCTCTTTTTTTATTTATTCTGTTTATCTTATTTATTTGCTTTGCTTACTGTGTGCCAGGTACTATGTATTTATTTTGTTTATTTAAAAAAATTTCCCCAGCTTTATTGAGATATAACTCGCATATATAATTTTGTAAGTTTAAGGTGTACAATGTGATGCTTTGATACCCACATCTGTTGTGAACTAATTACCACAATAAGGTTAGTTAACACCTCCATCACCTCACATAATTACCTTTTGTGTGTGTGTGTGTGTGTGTGTGTGTGGTTAAGAACATTTAAGATTTCTTCTCTTAGCAACTTGCAAGTATGTAATATATTATTGTTAATTATAGTCACCATGCTATACGTTGGATCCCCAGAACTTATTTGTCTTATGCTAGAAATTTGTGCCTTTTGACCAATATCTCCCCACTTTCCCCATCCTCAGGTCATGGCAACCACCATTCTAATCTCTGTTTCTATGAGTGCAGCTTTTTTAAGATTCCTCATATAAGTGAGATTATACAATATCTATCTTTCTCTGTCTAAAGTACTTCACTTAGCATAATGCCCACAAGGTCTATCCATGTTGTTGCACATGGCAGGCTTTCCTTCTTTCTTGTGGCTGAATAATATTGTAGTGTATTGTATATATTGCAATATATATCTCACATCTTTATGCATTCATTCATAGACAGACACTTAGGTTGTTTCTATATCTTGGCTATTGTGAATAATGCTGCTGTGAACATGGGGGTGCAAATATCTCTTCAAGATCCTGATTTCATTTCCTTTATATGTATATACCAAGAGGTGGGATTGCTGGATCATATTATAGTTCTATTTTTAACTTTTTGCGGAAACTCCATACTGTTTTCTGTAGTGGTTGTAACAATTTACGTTCCCACCAACAGTATGTAATCTTTATTATTTCCTTCCTTCTGCTAACTTTGGGCTTAGTTTTTTCTTTTCCTAGTTCCTTGAGGTTTAGAGTTAGGTTGTTTGAGATCTTTCTTTTTTCGTCATGTAGACTTTTAGCACTACAAACTTCATCTTAGAACTGCTTTTGCTGCATCCCATAAGTTTTGGTATATTGTGTTCCATTTTTGTTTGTTTCAAGATTTTTTTTATTTCCCTTTTGATTCCTTCTTTGACCCATTGGTTGTTTAGGAGTGTATTGTTTAATTTCCACATATTTGTGAATTTTCCAATTTTCTGCCTGTAATTGATTTCTAGTTTCATACTATTGTGGTTGGAAAAGATACTTGATATGATTTCAATCTTTTAAGATTTGTTAAAACTTTTTTGTGCCCTAATATATGATCTATCCTAGAGAATGTTCTGTGTGCACTTGAGAGGAATGTATATTCTGTTGCTGTTGGATGGCATGTCTATATGTCTTTTAGGTCCATTTGGTCTAAAGAATAGCTCAAGTCCAACATTTCCTTGTTGACTGTTTGACTGAGTGATATATCCATTGTTAAAAGTGGGATGTTGAAGTCCCCTACTATTATTGTATTCTAATCTACTTCTCCCTTCAGATTGGTTAGTATTTGCTTAGTATATTTGGGTTCTCTGATGTTGGGTACATATATATTTATGATTATTATATCCTCTTGAGGAATTGACCCTTTGTCATTATATAATGGCCTTCTTCATCTCTTGCTACACCATTTGAGTTAAAGTCTATTTGTACGATGTAAGTATAGCTACCCCTGCTCACTTTCAGTTCCACTTGATGCAATATCTTTTCTCATCCCTTCACTTTGAGCCCATGTGTGTCCATAAAGCTGAAGTGAATCTCTTATAGGCAGCATATATTGGACCTTTTTTTAAAAAATCTATCCAGCCATTCTATGCCTTTATATTGAAGAATTTAATATATTTACATTTAGAGTAATTATTGATAAGGACTTACTAATACATCTTATTGTTTTTTTGCCTATTTTATTGTTCCTTTCTTCCTTTTTCCTCTCTTGCTATTTTCCTTTTTGAATCGGTGATTTTCCATAGTGATATGCTTTGATTCCCTTCTCTTTATCTTTTGTGTGTCTACTGTAAGTTTTTTGCTTTGTGGTTACCATGAGGCTTACATAAAATATCTTATTGATATAACAATCTATTTTATTGGTCAACTTAACTTCATTTGTGTACAAAAACTGCTCTTTTACTCCTCCCCTTTTCTTTTTTGGGTCATAATTTACCTCTTTTTATATTGTGTATTTATTAACAAATTAATGTAGCTATAGTTATTTTTAATACTTCTGTCCTTCAACTTTTTTAGTAGAGTTAACTGGTGAACACACTACCTAACTACTGTATCAGAATATTCTGAATTTGACTACATGCTTACCTTTACATGTATTGTATATTTTCATATGTTTTCATGTGACTAGTATCCTTTCGTTTCAGCTTGAGGAACTCCTTTCAGCTTTTCTTGTAAGGCGGGGCTAGTGGTAATGAATTCCTTCAGTCTTTATTTCTCCTTAATTTCTGAAGGACAGCTTTGCCAAGTAGGGTATTGGTTGGTAGGTTTTTCTTTCAGCACTTTGAATATATCATCCCACTCTCTTCTGGGATACCTCTAAGGTCTCTACTGAGAAATCCACTGATGGCATTATGAAGGTTTCCTTGTAAGTTACAAGTTTTTTTCTCTTACTGCTTTTAAGATTCTTTCTTTGTCTTTGATTTTTGACAGTTTTATTATAATGTGTTTTTCAGAGAAGATCTCTGTAAGTTGAGTTTGTTTAGGAACTTCTATTATTTATTCACAAGTCCAATAAACATCTTTACCAGAATGACATGCAGCTATCTTATATTTAACAGGTTTAAAATTAATCTCTTAAATGTGTGCTTTGACCTACATTCCCTAGGAAAAGTCCACCATCTACCTAGGTACCCATGCTGTGAACTTGAGAGTTTTTCTACTATTTTCCCCTTACATTTCACATCATATTAATCACAAATTGTTTCCTAGTCTAACTCGTAAATGTCTTCCTACTACTTTCTCATTTTCATCTCTTATTTCATAACCATCTCTTCAGTTCATTAGTGTCATCTTTGTCTTCTCTGTTGGGTTGCCTCTTAACTTGTGTTCTTATCTCTAATTTCTTCCTTTTACAGTCCATTCACTAAATTTTGAAAAATGGAAATAACCGTATCACTCTGATGCTTAAAACCCAGGAGCTGCTTTTCATTACCGTCAAGGTCATGGACTGTTAGGTTGTCCACAGTTTGACTCTAAACTATTGAACCAGCTTCTTTTTAGCATCCTTCCCACCCATCCTTTCCAGTTATCCTTTGTAACTGAATCACTTGATATTTCCCATGGTCTCCTATGCATATACCTTTAACTATATCTTCTATGTCTCAAATAATTTTCTTTCTTTATGTCTGCCAAAAAAAATACCTATTTTTCCTCTAAACATCAGCTTAAATATCAACTCTTTAAAGTGTCTATTTTCAGATTAAAACACTACCTCTTATATATAACCTTGGTAGACTCAGAACCTGTCATAAATGCTATGATTGTACCACTCATACTATATAATGAATACTTGAGTAAGTCAGCTATGTAAATTGAAATTCATCCTGGAGGTCAGTGATTAATTACAGAATATATGGTAAAAATAATAAATTTATGAAGAATGTGGGGCTTAATTTACCCCTTGATGGAAATATCTGAACTGGAAAAAAGAAAAGCCTTAACAACCAAGGCAAGTTTACACAAATGTAGGTTTAGAGAAAACTTTCATGCTTTCTCTATAATATATACATAATAAAATTTTACACAGTATATGGTTAGCAAAATGTATCTAAAATACCTGGAAGTCACCAAATGATACTAATGTCTCAACATTTTAAATACTGCGTGAGGCGTGTCATATCTTATAAGAAAAAAGTCTTCTTATACATATATAATAGATAAAATTCTAATTTACCAAGAGTAATGGATTTTTGAATCACACAACATGATTTAGAGAAAGGTTTTAAAGAGCCTATAAAATTTTAAATTTACTTTTGTCTATGAAGTAGAACACCCAATATAGACTTGTTACCCCTTCTTTGTCACTGAGCCGGTTAATTCTGTGAAACTATGAAAAACCATACTATACTCAAAGTTAACAAAAGAAGGCTTCCTATACCTTTAAAAAATTTTAAAGACATTTTCATCACTTTTTGAAAATTGTGCTAGAAATTCTTCTAGCTTTCTTTTTTATCTTATAATTGAACAGTGTTTAACTAAAGTAAAGCTAAAGTAAATGAAGTCTGTCCTTGATTGATTTCCATTGGTTACCAGAAGTAACTCTATTGAGAGTACCTAGAGGTAGTCTCTATTGCGTGGTGTATATTTAGTGTCTTTGGAAGTAGCCACCGATTTTTTTGGGGTTGGCTTCTCAGCTGCTCTAGGAAAAGGAACAATCTGAAGAAAAATCCCTAGCTTTATCATGCCAAATGCAGAGGAAAGAGAATACAGAAGGGTCAAGAGCCAGGGTAGAAGCCAAGGGAATATGGCCCTGAGACATTGTCCCTAAATAGATAATATGCTATTAATCTGGGGCCACAATTATGTGACTATGGAAGGATAGAGTGATTGAGAATGAGTGGCAGAGTCATGTCATACAGAGGGGAGGAGAGTGAAGACTTATCTCCATATTCCTACCTCTGAGCTGTAAGACCCTGACACATTAATAAATGTCAGTAACAGTAAAAATGATATAACAAAGACGATAGGTTATTTTGTACTTCCAAAACACTTGCTTTTTTCTCTTTCTTGCTAGGTCATATGAATTCAACCTTAAAGAACAAAATCAGCAAATTGCTTACTGAATAACTATTATGTGCTAAGGCCTAAGTGAATTCTCTTCTATTTAAGCTAAGAATTTGTTTGCTCATGATGAAAAAATGCATAACTTAATTTAAAAATTCATTACAGTTTTTTAGTTTTTCAGTACTTTAGTTTCTTAATATTTTGGCATCATGTTTTATTTTAGATATTCTTAACAAATCTTAATTATAACCTATTCTGATTATCCTGCTCCTGAACTGAATTACTTGTTTTATAAATAACTCAATCCTCTGAAAACAATCTAATTTTGCTAGCTATATTAGGAGAAATGTTGTTAACGTAGAGGACAAATCTGTGTATTCTAAATTAGAACTAAGTAGGAGATACAGCTCTGTATGGGAAGTATGATATCATATGAGAGTCTTTATTTTCATTGAATTACTTAAAAAGAGAATCATGAAAAATGTTTATAAATACAGGGAGCCTATTTACCTATCGTCTGAGGATTAGAGAAAATTGCAGTAAATCTATGGAAGAGAGATGTTGTCAGGATCTCTTCAAGGATTTTCTCAGGTGGGTGGTATGTTATTGCACATGGGTGTGTACACACACACACACACAAATACATGAATAGAAATAGCAGCTTTCGACTCGCATTTTCCATTTATCCAGAACTCCAAATAAAAAAATATTGAGAGTATGCTTCTCCACAAAGTCTTAGAATCATAGAATCAAAGGGTTGGAAAACTTCCAGGCATGTCCTCAAAGGCATATCATGATTCAAACCCCTGTTCAAAGACTCATTAGCTTCTTGAACTTCTTACTCTAAACATACTCAGTTTATATGACCTTTTATAGCTACTGATTATACAACTCATTCTACTACCCTTACCTCATTCTCTTAGCTTATGTTAGCTTTAGCTCTCCTAGCACCAGCCTCAGCTTTTCTGACTACTGCTGTATCTCTCTGAGAAAAATTCCAACTGGTGCTTTGACTTATACCCCTCATGACTTCTCTTAAGTCCCTGGATCCTCTTCTTCACATGCAAGATGGAACCTAGGTGAAAAGAGAACTTTATAAAGCATTGGATCCAGTCTCCATACAATCCTTGGTTAATCTTTACAGCAATCCCTGACAAATGTTCATTCACTTTCTATTTGAACTCCTCTATGAGAAAGCATGTATTTCCTCCCAGGACTTTCCACATAGAGTAGAAATCTTTTAGATTCTGGCTCAAAATCTAATTGCTGGATTCACACCAAAAAAACCCCTAAACATTTCAATTTAATAATCCTTCATTTTGTCACTGTTATTTTGTTTCCAGGCTAAACATTTCTTATTTGTTCAAATATTTCCACATATAGCATGCTTTTGCGTCTTTTCACTATCGTAGTAGCTCTCCTCTAAACTTGTTCTATCTATCCATCTATATCCATCTTCTTCTCTTACATTTTATTTTGGAAAGAATTTTAAACACAGAAAAGTTGAAAAAATTGTCAGAGTTCACATATATCCTTCACTCAAGGACATATATATACATACTTATATAACCGTAGTACAGTGATCAAAACCAGGAAATTAACTATGATAAAACACTATTAACTAAATGGCAAACCTTCAGATTTCACCAGTTTTTCTCCATCTTTGGAGACAAACATATGATTTTATTAATGTACATCAATATATTAATGTGATGTATGATATTATTAGATAGAGCATACCTACCATTCCTAGAAGAAATCCCTCTTGGTCATTGTATTATTTCTTAATATGGAGTTGGATTCTCTTTATTTATATTTCACTTAGTATTATTGTATCACTATTCATGAATGATGTTGGTTTATAGTTTTTTTTCCCCTTTGGACTGCCTTTATTTGGTTTAGGTAACAGTGTTTTACTTGCTTTATAAAAGGACTTAGGAAGTTTTTCTTCCTTTTAACAGTGCATGAGACAGTCTGGTCTCAAAAGGTTTGGTAGAATTCCCCTGTGAAACCATCTGGGCCTGTTTCTTTTTGTGGAGTTGTCCCTCAATAACTTTTTCTAGTTCTCTGTAGAAATTGGTCTGTTTAAGCTTTCTAAATCAAATGGGAACAATTTTGATAGTCTGTATTAAACTAGGATTTTATCCATTGTGTGTAGGTTTTCAAATTCATCTGCACGGAGGACTGCAAATCCTCATCACTTCTTTATGATATACCCACAAACATAAAATTCTGTTCTCCACAAATGATGTCACCATAGTGACCTAGTTTGGCTAATGTCAGACAGCATGACAGAGTTCTTTATTAATTGCTTGTAGCTATGGATAATGAAGAGAAGGCATATAATAGCCTTAAAGTGTGTCTAGCATACCTTTGCCATTATTCAGTTTAATTTGAATAATAATTACAAAGGTTTTTGTATTCTGTACCTGTGTCCCCATGATGTGGTGTATTACTTAAGACACACAAGCAAAATAAGTTTTCTTATTCAAGTAAGAGAAGTTGCCATTAGAAGACAAAGATGAGAATTATCTGTGATCAATTTAATATTCTAAGTTAAATGACCCGAGTCATTTTACCTGTCGTAATTACTGGACAAATTCATAGATAGATTACCTCCCTTACTCCTTCTTTCCATAAGCATTCATTGAATACTATATAGGATATCCAAAAAACCAGTTTTACCATGTCCTATATTTGAGTAAAAATCACACATTTTTTAACACTCATTTAAAATCCACCTGTAATATCCTTCTATGTAAAGGAGATAGCATCACCAAATAGCATTATCAGTAAAAAGAATATTTGTTTAGTCACTCTAGCTGGTTAACACTTATAAATAAGCACCCATGGCCGGATGCAACTCTGACTCTTATTTCTAGTACACAGGCATCCAACTCTTAAGTAAATGTGCTTAATATTTGGCACACCCAGGTACTGAAATGTAGGGACCTAAAAAAAGTGTACTTTAGCCAGTTCACTGTACTCACTATGTGTAGGGAAGTGGCTGTAAAATTTTTCTTGATCGGAACACAGTTGAAAGAGTAGAGGCTTTGTAGGTAGATAGACAAGAAGTCAGCTACTGGCTCTGCTATGTTCTAGCTCTGTGACCCTGAGCCGGTTACTCTCTGAGAGTTTGCTGTTCCCCATCTGTGGAATAGGTATAATAAAACCTGTGTGTCATAGGATTGTGATGTGGATTGAGTGAGATAATGCATGTAGAGAAAATGCATGTGCAGAACCTGGCACAGGGGGGCCAGTTCATGACAGCCTTGTGATGAGTCTGTGAATGTGTGTCACACATGAAGTAGTAATTACATGTAGTCTATCAGACAAGCCTGGCTAAACATTATTGACCCTATGAATTCCTGAAGGGCAGCTTATCATTTTACTACCTCCAGTTATTCTGAAGCTATTATTTAAATTATTTCTATCATTTTCTTTTGCATCTTTGACATTAGGATTACAAATAATACACTCTTTAATATTTCTGAAACTCAGAAGCTTTTATCAGCCAAAGTCAGGAGTTTGGTTTATTTTGCTTTGTTTTGTGTTTGTCATAAATGAGAACAAAATGCCTCTAAAGCTTGCAATCTTCTATGATACTGTCTCATTTGGTTTAGGTTGATATAACAGAATACCATTGACTACTGGGTGACTTAAACAACAAACATTTATTTCTCACAGTTCTGGAGGCTGGAAATCCAGATCAGAGTGACAGCAAGGTCAGGTTCTTGGTGAGGGCCCTCTAGCTGGTCTTGTCCTCACATGGCCTTCCTTGGTGCATGCAGAGAGAGATCCTGTGTTTCCTCTTATCTAAGAGCATTAATCCCATCACAAGGCCCCACCCTATGACCTAATCTAACAGTAATTATTTCCCAAAGGTGCCGTCTCCAAATACATCACATTGGGGGTTAGAGTTTCAACATATGAATTTGGGGAGAGGAGGAACACAAACTTTCAGTCCATAGCTGGTATTTTTATAGTTTATCTAAATGTAAATACAATCTGAAGTGAAAGATTAAGTATCCATTTAGTTCCAGGGAGTCCTTTTTGGTAAGACCACAAGTTGTAAAAAATAATAGAACATTAGCTTCATTTATGTCGAAAGATGAGGAACTGTATCCTTCCATATCCAGAAACAACTAGATTTATTCTAATATTATTTTCGGACAGTAGTGTCATATAAATATTTTTATTTGTGATTACTTCAGTAGTATCAGTAATAGCTTTTTCCAAGTCTCAATACTTGTAACAATATTATAATAATATGTAACTTCACCTATAACTTCATATTAAAGGTATTTGGTATGTATTTTTCTACCTTTTCTCTATGTATATTCTAATATATGTATATACACATGCTCATACCTACATAAATACAAACTCATAGGGGCTTCCCTGGTGGCGCAGTGGTTGAGAATCTGCCTGCCAGTGCAGGGGACACGGGTTCGAGCCCTGGTTTGGGAAGATCCCACATGCCACGGAGCAACTAGGCCCGTGAGCCACAACTACTGAGCCTGCGCGACTGGAGCCTGTGCTCTGCAACAAGAGAGGCCGCGATAGTGAGAGGCCCGCGCACCGCGATGAAGAGTGGCCCCCGCTTGCCACAACTAGAGAAAGCCCTCGCACAGAAACTAAGACCCAACACAGCCAAAAACAAACAAATAAATAAATAAATAAAATTTTTTAAAAAAATACACACTCATAATGAAAACAGGATATGTTCTGTTTTGTAATCTACTTTTTATTTATGGGACAATTTTCTATATCCGTATATATCAATCATATTTTGTACTGTAATGTTCTATTATATTTATTTCACCAAACTTCTATTGGTAGACTTTTGGACTATTTCCAGTTTTTCTTTATAACATTGTAATGAATATCCCTATATAGGTATCTTTGTATACTTGTGTTATTGTTTGCCATAGGATGAATTTTGAGCAGTGGAATGGCTCATTCAAAGAAGACATATATAATTTTTTACTTTAAAAGATATTACCAAAGCATTTTCTAAAATGAACACACCTGTTTACACTCAAATCACAAAGTATGACAGAGCCTATTGCTCCACATTCTTGACAACTCTGGGCATTGTAAGTTTTTTTTCAGTGTTTGCCAACGTGAGGTAGGTAGGTAGATATATAGATAGATAGATATACACATACACACACATAGACATATATGTTTACATATATACATATATAGATAGATACGTTTTATATGTATATACAGATATATGTTTTTATATATATGTTTTAATAGCATCATTTATTATGTATCAGACATCATACTAAGTACACGTCTAATTTATATATCATTGCATACACTTATTTACCATTTTTATCTATTTTGTGACTTGCTTGTTCATCTTCCTCCATTAATTTTTCTGATTGTTTTTCATGTTTTCCAATAATTTGAAGAGTAGTATTTCCTTGTTTTCTTTGTCACTTTTTTTGGAGGTGAGGTGCACTATATTAGGGCTATTAGCTTTTGTCTCCCTTGAATTTTTATTTCTCTATTAACACATCTTTCTCCTATCCATTTGTAAGGAAAATTTACATTTTAATGTATGAGATAAGCTTTTGTGTGATATCAGATTATTTCAGAGAATTAGTTTAAATGTTTTGTGTGCTAATTAAATTTTCCAAGTACAATAATGGTACAGTTAACACATTGAGAACATTTAAAGTGATTTACTCAGGGTCAAAATGGTGAAAACGTGTTGCCACAAGAATCTCAGTCTGTGTTCATCCTAATTTATTAACTAGAGGCAGAATCAGGAAGAATAATGATTACGTTTTAATGCAGAGTGCTAAGAACTTAGGCATTTCAAATATCAAGCTGAATAAAGCATTAGGAAAGAGGTAATTGTAAAACTGCAGGAGGTGGAGTTGTAATGAGAGATGCTTGTGAATTGCATTTCATCTTGCTTATTTTCTTTAAAAATTTTACAGATGAAATGAAAAAATAGATCAGCTTTCATTTTCAGATGCTCTGCATTACAAGGTATTTTGCAATATATCAAAAACTCTCATTTGGAAATCTAAGAAAGCTCATACAACCACAAATGGTCAATCGTGTATTAGTTCAGGAAATAAATCAGTTATTTATAGGGGAAGTTTTGTTGAAGTCTCTAATGAAAAAGGAAATGCCCACAAATATAAACAGTTTGTCCAACAGGATATTTAGTGACTTAAGAAAACCATACCTGGCTCAAAAAGATTTTCTGACAGTTGATTTGGGGGTTATATTTTCTACTTTGTGGCTTTTCAGGAGCAAGGAATCTGCTTGCTTTTTTTTTTCTTAAAATAATATTTTTTTAATTATAAAATTTTAGTGTTTTTAGGTGTTTTAGAAATTATGGAAAACTTAGAAAATATAATTTAAAAAATAAAAGTCAGATATGTTCCCATCATTCAAATATTATTACTTCTAACTGTTTATATGTTTCTGTTTATATCTAGATTTATAGATTTTTGCTTTTATTATGTAAAATTGGGGTCACACAGTTTTATCTCCTCCTTATTTCACTTAATGTTATATCATTAGAATTTCCCATGCCATTGGGTATACCTCCGCATTTTTTTAATGGCATCACAATATCTGTCTCAAGATGGACTTTATCATAGTGTGTTTACCATTCCCCAGCATTGGACATTTAAGTTCTTCCCTTTCCTCATTTTTAATATTTAAAAGGTCTGCAGTATGTGTGCTGTGTCACATTTCTACATCACAGATTTCTTGAAATGAAATTACTGGATTAAAAATATGAAATTTTTAGAAATATTGCCAAACTGTCATCCAGAAAGGTTAAAAATTTAGTCTTAATGATGTTTCTGGAGAGTACCAGTCTCCCAACAGCAGTGCTAGTCTTGATTGTGAGCTTTATGGTTTTGATAGGTAAGTGCAGTGTGTTAGGGTTGTCCAGAGAAATGGAACCAATAGGATGTAGGTAGGTAGGTAAGAAGGTAGGTAGGTAGGTAGATAGATAGATAGATAGATAGATAGATAGATAGATAGATAGACAGACAGACAGACACAAATTTATAGTAAGGAGTTGGTTCATGAGATTACCGAGGCTAGCAATTACCAAAATCTGCAGGGAAAGTCAGCAAGCTGGAGACCTGCGAGAACCAATCGTGTAATTCCAGTCCAGAGGCTGGCAGGCTTGGGACCTCAGAAGAGGCAATGTTTCAGTTGGAGTCTGAAGACAGGAAAAAAGCCAATGTCCCAGTTCAAAGACCATGAGGTAGGAAAAATTCCCATTAGGGAGAGCAATCTACTTTACTCAGTTTATCTACCAATTTAAATGTTAATCTCATCCAAAAACACCCTCACACACACAGGCAGAATAATATTTGACCAAATATCTAAGCATCCCATGGTCCAGTCAGGTTGCCAAATAAAATTAACCATCACATGGAGTGATTTATTATTGTTTCTGTTGCTATTTCTTTAATGAGACCAGGGAGTTTGAATACACCCATATATTTATTCGGCCATTTGTGCTTCTCTTATAAATTGTTCATGTTGTTTTTCTATTTTTTTATAGATTTGCGAGAGCTTTGTTCCTATTAAAGACATTATCCTTTGTAGTATTTGATGAAATATTTGTCACAATTTGTGATCTATGTTTTTAAATTGTAGTAAAACCTATCCATCTTTTCCTGCATTTTTCTTGGCTTATTATTTGTATGCTTAGAAAAGTTTTGTGTTCTTTCAGCATGAAGATTTATTTCTTCCTTAATTTCAGAAAATTTTTCTTCAATTACATCTTTAATGCCGTTCTATTCCCTTCCATTTAGGGAGGTTCTTTATTTCCTGAACACCAATTAATTTATTGGATCTTTGTAACTCCCGTATATGCATTATATTCTCCCTAATTTCTTTTCCCTTTGTGTTTATTTCTCTCAAACATTTTCTACTTTTTGCTAATTCAGTTGCATACTGTATTTTTTATTTCTTACGCTCTTAAATAATTTGTTATTTTTGGTGGATATTATTTTTCACATCAGAACTCAGGAAATAATATATTATTATTGTCTGGCATTTCGTGTTACAGAGATTAGCCTGATACTGTTTTTCCATTCAGGTAAATTTATTCTTTACCTTCTTGGATGCTTGTAGATCTTTAACATTTTATTTCTATAATGTAAAAATTTGGGCTGAATGTATATAGTTATAGCTATTTTTTCCTTTAAATGTGTCTGGTACTTGGGCTCTTAACTCCACAGACATAGCGTGTTCTGCTTTATTGAGTTTTTCAATCATATACATTTTCTAGAATCAGAGATAACAAAGTATTATGAGTACTTATCACTATACCTTGTCTTCTATGATCATAGTAATCACACTTAATCGTTTTCAACTCTTTGACTTTTTCCCATGCATCCTGCCACAGCTTCTCAAGTTTGTCTGCTCTGTTAGTCAGCTGAGTTTCTGCATTGTTATTCTGCTTATCCCTGCTTCCAATGCAGATTTCAGTTGTTACACATTTTTTTCCCGTTTCTTTTGCTTCTTTGACAGTTCCTTCAGACAACATTTGTCTGGGCCTTATTTCGCTTCTTTTCCTTAGGCTTTGCCTTCTTATATTCTATTTAAGTTCTAAGCAGTTAGAAAAAAAATTTTTCTGACCCCTTAATAATTTTCAAAATGTTTGATTTTTCAAAAATTATTTACTCATCCTAGAATGAGATTCCCATGGAGCCTTCTGTTGTCCAATACATGAAGCTGTGATGGTTAGCTCTGCTCGCTTTGTTCTTAGTTAGAATCTTCTTTTTAAATATCACAGTTGATTTAACGTCTATGTATATAATAATAGCCCAATTAACAATAATGTATAGCATACCTCTGCTGCAGGCCTATAGGATAGAAGTGGCATTTTCATCTGCCTACATAGCCTAGTTGTCTGACACTTTAAACCGATAAAATACATGAAAAATGTTAGCCCCCAACAGACATTGCTGCCAGGGTTTTTCCTGTCTCTGTACCTGTGAAATACATCTTTCCTAGGAACCATACCTCTCAGAGTACCATGCCCATCACAGTCCCCTTTACTCCTATTGCTCCTATGGATTTGGTGAACTGCAGGCTTGGAAACAATGGCTAAAGCTCATTAGTATCAATCGGATGAGTAGACTGCTGGCAGGAGGAAAAGAACTCTGGCTTCCTCACAAGGAAATTTCTGTGAGCTGCCTAGCTTTCCAGCGATAGAGATCCTGGCTGTTATTAGCTAAATGAATGCCATGGGAATTTTTAGGTAACTTGTTTCTTCATGAGAAATTAAGGTGCCAAGAGGTGGAAAGTCAGAAAAAGTATGGGTAGCACAGCCGGGATTAAACCCAGTGGGTCTGACTTATCCGTAGGTCCCTAGCTGCTCTCGCACATGCACACTGGAAATCCTATTCTGCTTAAAACAGAGTAACTGATGATATTTTATTTGAATATCTGACTATTTCTCAGAAGGTAGAGGAAGCAGTGAGGCATACTTGACACAATTCTGTTCAGTTCGAGAAACAGAAACAATAAGATCCAGCAGCTATCAACCTTTGCCAAATGGAGCCCTTGATAAACAGAGGGAAAGCTTGAACATAATTAGATATGTGTTCACACTAAAATTTAGGAAACTCAATTTTAAAACACTCAGATAAAAATTAGATAACATTAGTATTTCATGACCAGAGACTCTAAAAGGAAACACAGTACTAGAGGAGAAAGTTTAAAAATTAAATTCAAATGAAATGGTTGAAATAATTTTAAAGAGAAAAAAGGGAGAGATAGTCATCAGAATCATTAGGGTATATGTATTCTTTCTGGTGGGCTCAAATGAAACAAGGACAGGCATAGTGAAAGAAAGTAGGAATATATCATTAATAGAAAAAGAATGGCTAATATAAGAAAAAGGGATGCTTAAACCTCAAATGATGTGAGACTTGCTAAAAAAAATGATAAAATGACAACTGAAGGGAAGGAGGGGCCATTTAAAGTTATTGTTCATATTAAAGATACACTAAACAGTGAGGGAAATGTCTACTATAGGAAGGCATTTAATATTAGAAAAAGAAAACATGATTAAGGTAGATTTTGCTTTACCTTTCTCTGTCAAGTAGAAAGAGTCTCTAGAGAGAAGGAAAAAAAAGGCTGCTGGTAAAAGACTTGAAATCTCAAAGAGGTGAACTGTTTATGAGAGCACCTAAGTGTTCTAAATAACTTCACATTTCTCTTCCTGCATTAATGATAATATTCAAATGTGAGAGAATTTGCTGAACTGACATTGAGGAATGCAGGACAGTTAGGGAACAAATGGAGAATAAGCAAATATTGTCCCCAATTTCATAAATTGGATTCTCAATCTTCCTGGTCCTGAAAAAAGTTCCCAAAATATCTTCTTAAATTGATTCCTTAGGAGCACTTAGAAAAAAGAAAGTGGTGATAAACTAAAAGATAACATATACTCTTGGACTGATTTCCTTTATAAGGGGTATATCAATATATCAGGAGAATCCTATAAATACTGTAGTCTGTGACATATTTTCCTATCATTTTTTTTAAGGATAAGATACTAAAATATGGACTGGATATGGTTGAGTTGTCTTATGCTTGCTTAAATAAATGTATCTAACAGGTATTGATTTAATAATTTGTTTTGAATTCTGAAGGTAAAGAGACATGCAAAAAACAATAGCCTGTCAGGAGGAGAATGGCCATGATGGTTAGGAGGATGTCAAATGACATTATGTAGGGGTTTATGAATAGAAGCGGGGCCTTGTTATAAAGGAAAAGTCTTAGGGGACACAATACAGCTTTCTTCAAATGTGTGAAGGACTGACATAACAAAAAGGGAGACCGGGAGAGTCAAGCTTTGATTGAAAGCTAATTAAATGACCTTTAAAGTTCTTCTACCCTCAGTGGTTTATAATTTGATTCTCTTTTATAAACCTGAAATACTGATTTGTATTTTTTAATTGCTTTTAAATGTAACATACTACATTTAATCCTCCACTAAAAGAGCATACTGTGTATGCTTTTTCAGAATTCATTTTAAACTTTATAGCTTATCTTTGCTGGTTTTAGAGTAAATCCTCAGTAAATACTCAATAAATAAATTTGGTTAACTTGATTTGCTTTAAGATTCTATTTGTTTCTAAAATATCACCTAGGATATAAATGATAACCCCAAAATTGACTTCTCCTAAGGGGAGAAGACAGCCCAAGATACTCATAAAAGAGAAATTTAACAGTATTTTAACAAATCTATTTTAAAAGTGTACAAAACTTTTTAAGGCAGCAATTCTAATTTGTTTGCCATTATTACTTATGTTGTGAACATCTACTTATGCTGCATTCTCCAACTTATTATCAGCCGTATTATTCCTCTAGGTGCTCAAGCAAGAAAATTGAGTCATCTTTGGCAGCTTCCTCTCACCTACTTTCCACATCCTGTTAGTCACAGGGCTGTTGATCCTTTTGATAACACTTGAAACCTGTTCCCTCCTGTCCTGTTCTATTTCATAGGTCTAATTCGGGTCCTCATAGTCTTGAACAAAGTCTACTGCAATAGCTTCAAAGTCAGTTATTTTATTATTTACTCCCCATTTTAATTCTTTCCTTGTACTATCACCAGAGTTATTCTAAAACAAGATCTGCTTAAAACCCTTTGGCAACTCTCTGGAAAAAAAAATTCAAACTCCTATAAACAGTAAGCAGCACCATTAACGCCTGTGTTTTTTTCAGCTGTTCATACCTACTTGTGTTTGCTAAGCCCTGGATCTATACTTTTCAAACTAGAGTACTTGTAGAATGCCCCAGAGTCGTAGACAGAGCCTCAGAATAGACATGGCTTACCTTCCTGAAGTTTAATTTTATTTAAGTATCTAGGGTAAAAATAAAATAGTTTAGTTGGTACATAAATTAAAATATTATTTTTATACTAGACATAATATTATGCTCTGTGACATTTGAGTGGGAATACAGGCACAGGGCCTTACAGGGGCTGATCCAGATTCCAGGCAAACTGTGGAGAGACTAAAAAGATCAGTGATTGCCAGGGGTTATTCTGTATTATATTATAATGATGGAAACATCATTATACATTTGTCCAAACCCATAGAATGTACAACACCAAGAGCGAGCTGTAATGTAAACTATCGACTTTGGGTGATTATGACATGTCAATATAGGTTCATCAGTTATAACCCATGTACCACAACTATGGGGAATGCTGATAATGGGGGAAGCTATGCGTGTGTAAGGGTAGGAGATAAATGGGGACTCTCAGTACCTTCCCCTCAATTTTGCTGTGAACCTAAAACCGTTTTAAAACAATAGTCGTAGTAAAAAAAAAAAGTATATAGAGTATCATTTTATTCATTAGATATACTTCTGACAGAAGAGAAAAGGGGTCTAATAATAATTGGAAGCATTTTCTACAGGCCAACTTCTGAGTATATACATTCTAAACCTTGTTCCTCCACCATGCTCTTCTAAGGCTGCACTCATTTGCACATTTTCATACTTCTATATAATCTCTGACCCTGCATGTCCTCACCACTGATGCCCAGCGAGGTGGTACCATGGATTATGTCTAACAGTAACTTCATGAATGGAAGTGACTCTATGCCACATGAACATATCCCACACATTCCAGCAAAATTTACTCCCATCTGAACTTCCCCTTAGCCACATCCCAAATTATCAGTCATTCCAGTATCACCTAATGCAAGAGGTAGTGTGACAGAAGGAGAGTTGGGATTGAAAAGACAGCAGTGTCAACTGATTGCAATTAAAATATCTTAGTTTTATAAATTTTACAAAAACTCATAACCAGGTGAACATACTGCTAGGGCCATTCCCAGGCCCTTGAAAAGGGTTTATGCAAGTGAGTAGTCCTGAAGTTTAAGCTTAAGCTTCATTAGCTTCCTGGTACATCCAACGCTGGTTCATTATAAGAAAGAAAGTCTGCTGATACCTGATCATATACATATTTGGAGTCTAGGGGACAGTTCGAAAACATATCTCTACAGTGTAGCTTTCAGTGCTTAGAATCATTCCAAGAAGCTTTCCCTCCTTGATCTCTCTACTTCCTTTTCTATCTCATTGGCCCTGCTCCATCTTGCTACTGCATCTTTGCCCATTTTTCTCTCCATCCTGGGAGATTATTAATGGGTACTTACACCCTCAGAGCATAGCATATACAAGAAATACTAATATTTCCCTTCATAATATTGATTTTCCCTCATGCCTTTAAATACTTGATGTGTTGAAAGACCTTTTCCCTCCTAGTGGAGAGGTCAAGATGGAAAAAAAGAAGATGAAGAAGACAAACCCTATCCCAAGTGAAAATATCAATACATAAGGATGATGGAAAATTTTGATGAATTTTAAAGGCAAAATAGATGAAATTAAAGAAATATCTCTTAGTAGTGAGCCTTTTCAAGCTGCAACTTCAGATCACCCGAATAACCCATTCATTCTTTGCCATTAATGGTTCTGAGTGGGAAAGTCTTAGCAACACTGCCCTCGACATATTCAATTATTAGCCCTTTCCAAAACATGCCAAGCATTTCATGCTTTACCCTTTGTTCTTTTTTGGAAGAGCATTTCCCTTCTCTGCTAGTGAATTTTTACTCAATGTTGAAGGTCTGGTCAAAGGTTGTTTACTCTATGAGACCTTCTAAGAACACCTCAAGCAAAATTAATTACATCTCTTTCTTTTCCTGTGACACCTTTAACCCCTATTTTGTCACTTACAAGGCAATCTTATACTTAAGTATTTACCTGTCTCCCAATTAGGTCATAATTTCTATTAAGGCAAGGTCTTATTCTTCTTTGTAATCCTGGAACCCACCCTGCCAGTATTGTGCTGGTAAATGTTTAACAAGTGGCTCATGCGAGCAGGGCACAACTGATTGTAGCATTAGTTAGTTTCCATGTTGTAAATGCTCCCACTATGTCTGGGTTCAAGCTATCAGTGTGACATCCTTGAAAATAGAGGTGGAAAGGGATGCATAATAGCACACCATTATATGACATTTCCACCACACGAATATAATAGATGCACGGGTAATAATAAAATGAAGTAAAATAATTAGAAAATGGTGAGTTTTAAGTATTTCTTACCTTTGCTTTTAATATAATTAACTGTAAGTCTGTATAATTTCATTTTTAATAATGGGTCTGTTTAACAACTGGTTCACAAAATTCTTGAAAATTTAACAATCACTTCTCATGAGCTTGTACAAGCCAACCTCAGCACAACACTGTTTGTAGTTCCTTAGAAGCAAATGTTGACAAATCATAACAATCATTTTCAGGGGATTCTATTAAAAAATCATGTTGGTAGTGGAGTAGGGACACAAATACCTCCCCCAAGTTGATAACTGATGTTAGCCTCATAATCTATTGCATTTGTATGTGACTTGCTATCTCTTCAATTCATAAAAGTCTTCAAAATGGGTAGTCCATAGGGGCGAATCACAGACTAAGGAAAAGACTATTGACTATTTCCTAAGGTTCCTCCAAGTGTAACTTTCCCCCTCATGTAGATATGAGGTGAAAGGAAGCAACTATGACCTTCTACTCTCAGAATCTCTGCAAAATGATCTTTCATCAAGGAAATGATGAAGAGAATAGATGTGGTATCCAGAGCTGTCAGTATTTCCTCTGATAAGGTTTTACTAGCCCAGCATCGTAATCAGGCCACATGTCCTCAGATTGTACCTCCTGGTTCTGTTGGACAGAAGTGAAACAAGATGAGGAGGACCATACAGTCCTGGCAAGTCCCAAGAATGACTTACTGCTGATTTCCCTTGACATGAAATAAGATACTCCTGGGAGATTTCAGAATGCTTTTTTTTTATTCCAAATGTTCATACCTCTGATGTTTGCTTTGTCATATAATAAATGTCTGTCTGTGACAGATAATTAGAGCCTAATAATGAAAAATAATTACAAATTTTCTTTTGTTAAAGCTGTAACTTTTGAGTATGATTTTAATAAAAAGAATTCCGTTTAAGTTTTTTTTTCCATTTTGTAATGGCAAAAGAGTGGCAAATCAGTCATGTCATGAACTAAAGTAATATAATATGTGTTTATTAAGTTGTGCTATAATGCCTATGTCACTAAATTGGGTGGATTTCCAAACACTCTATCATAGCCCTTCAGGTATTTGGAGTCAAGGAGGAAGAGAGACTAAAAGCATCAGAAAATTAAGGCCATATATTTAAATATGTTTCAGTAATTTAAGGGTAGTTATGTGAATTATAAGTATGCATTTCATGTGTCTCTAAAACACTGAAAGTTGCTTTTATTTCTGAGTTCCATTAAGGTGTTACAGAAACAAAGGGACATGACTGGATCAGGGTCACCCTAGTAATACTGCCATCGTCTTAGCATCTCATTCACAAAAATTTGTCTATGATAGGTCACAAACAAAATAGTCTTTTAATGTGAGTTACTGAAAGCTGGATAGGGTAGGAAGTAGATGTTAGTAGGGGAACAAAATGAATGGCAATGTATAAAAGCTAAATGCAGCATGACACACGGGCTTTCTAAGTAATGAATAATGATCTCATTCAGAGCTTCTGAGAAGCGGTAGTTTCATACGCAGTTCCTAGGGTGGATCAAAGAACCACCTAAATATGAGCATACATCTGTCCATCTTCTAAAAGAAGGGGAAATGCTTGACTGAACACAAAGCCTGAGTTAAAACACCAGTCTTGTTCTCAGAGATCAGATGATCTCTGAGGCACTTTTCATTGACTCTTGTTTGCCCTTGTACAGGCATAGTTATGAATAGTAAGTGAAGTTTTGTTTTCCTCTGAGCCCTAAAATATTTGGAAATAGAGAAATCAGTGTTCACAGTTGTTCAATGGATTTTTGATGGGGCAAAAATAAAATGACAATTTTTAGGTCAAAGATATTTTCAGTAATTAAAACCACTGGAGAATGAACACCTTAAGTGATAGTCACTCTGTATATAGAGAAACTTTGCCTGACTTATCTGAAAATGCCTGGCTAACTCTTGTAATATTTGCATTAGAAACTTTCTGAAAATCTAGATTTGCATCCTAGAAATCACCTTTTACTCAAATAGGTTAATTTTAATTTCTAAAAATTTTCTGAAATTTTTGAAATATTCAATATGCATTAGACAAAGTAATGATTCTCATACTACTAAGTTCTGTATTATAATAATTGACTTCTCTCTCTTTCCTGATAGTAAATTCCCTGAAAATAAAATCCAGACACTTTTTGACTTTAGATTCTCAGCATAGTGCAGAATTACTATTTGATAAATGAATGATTTCTTGGAAAGAGATAGCAACATATTTTATTGAATTCAATTTATATTACAAATGTTAGTATGTATAGAACAAATCTGTAACAGTTTACAGGAAACCACTAACAGTTGTTTTCTCTAGGGAAGGAGATGGGGAAAGGGGTCAGGAGGCCTTTACTTTCTGCCTTGGAGTCTTCTGATTGTATTTATCACAAACTTTCTCTATTACTTTCTTAATAGTAATGTTTAAGGCCAAAAATGTATGGTACCTTAAAGCTTCATAGAACGGAAAACTTGGCAACTAACTCTCTTACATTCATATTGGAGGCTGCACAAAGTTTTGTTACTATTTATTTTGTTTCCAGAGGAAGAAAATTTTAATTTGAACATTTTTATAATTATGAACGTGTCATTTCTAGTTCTTTTCTGATTTCTCGGATTCAGCTTCTTTACATAGTTCTGTATCCATTTCCCTTTCTTCCAGTTTCCTCATTTAGTCATATCGCCTTACTAAGTGGCAAAAAACACTGTATCCTAGGAGATTTCACTCCACATTTTTCCTCATTCATTTAGAACACTATTAAACTCAAAATATTTACTTTCATGGACCCTTTATATGTATTAGTATATTAGCATGTTGTGTACGTATACAGCATTACTCATCTATAAAACTAGAAAGCGATGAATTTTAAATTTCTCTATTCTTCCTCTTACTATCCCTGTATCATTGTCAATTTATCTGTTAATGATATGGTTTATGCTTTCCTTTCACAAAGGCTTTTACTGTGCAGATTTAGTAAGGTAAGAAAAAAAAGTGGTGCTAAAAAGACATGGTTTCCCATGTAATAGAGCTACTTTATTAGCTTCAAATGGCATTCCATTGAAAATAGTAGCAATTAGCTGATCTATCCATTTAAACTAAAACACTTTCCTGCCTGGGAAATGAGCCATGATCTCCTTCAATTCTGAGAATTCTCCCAGGTATCTGAACTTACCTTGACTCCATTTCCCTCCTCCATTCTTCACGTCAAATACAATCTCCCCTTCTTTTTGATCTTCCTTCGCAGCACATCTCACATTCGACCTTTTCTTTCCATTCCCACTACTACCACTTAAATCCATGACCTGAAATATTGAAATAAAATCAACCTCAATAGCTTGCTGGTCACCTTCAGTCTCTCTTCACATTGGGGCTGGGTTGGTCTACCTTCCCCTGTTGCTATTCTTCTAGTGACTCGTTTCCTACTAATGCCTAAATAAAATCTGATTTCCCTTTGCCTGACTTTCAATATCCTTGGACACCTTTTCAGCTTGGTCTGTAACTGTTAGACATTCCATTTGTTCCAGTCTAGTTGGGATACTTTTTTATTCCCCTTCTAACAACTTACTCTTTCCTTTCTCCACCCATTTGCTTATACCATTTGTTTTAATAAATCTCCTTCAGTTTTCCTTTCCTACTTGTCTGTTAAAATCTTATATATACTTTGGGGTTAAATTCCATGACTTTCCAGAAGGCTTGCTTCGTTTTCATTATAGGCAGTCTCTCCTGTGAATAGCTTTCTATTTATTTAAACACTCTTATGGCACTTATCACATATTTTCTTGTATAATTTATGTAGCTTTTTCTCTCCTTATTAACTTACTCATCTACTGTGTGTCAGGTAGCGTGCTGATGGGGATGTTTTCCACGGCAAACAAGAAATAATTGCTCCCTGTCTGACAAAGGATTAGTGATAAAGTATATTCACAGATGATTAAAATATGCTTAAAATTGAGATGCTCAAATATACATCTGTTTGTAATTTTTAATCAACCTTTCATTGACTGATTTGGGCCATACTTTGCCTTCTATTCATTCAGCAAAGATTTACGGAGTATCTGTTTGGACCCAGGCACTGTGTGATGGGGAGTTCTTCAGAAATTACCAGAACCTGGAGGGTTCTTTCTCTCTTGGAGTCCAGTCACTGCCTCAGCTCCCAGCCCCTGCAAGTTTCACACACAAATGCAGAGACAAATTCCCACCTCCACGGATCCAGACTTAGGACCCTGGTCTCTTTCTTGGCCTCTTTTTCTATCTGAATTTCCTTAAGCTGACTACTAATTAAAGAAAAGAAAACCTTGGGACTTTGGAGGGAGGGGAAATGCTGGCCGGTATTCCATAAAAACCTCTCTGTCCTTCGGGATCATCCGTTGAGAACGCAGACATCAATCCCATAAGCTTGCCAAGGGCAAGGTTGATGGATTTTAGGTGTCCTGTGGCAAATGGTAAGAGTGAGAGATTACTCTCACCCACTCCACCTTGAGTACAGAGACTGAGTAAAGTTAAGATGGAATAAAAGATAATGTGACCAAAGGGGGAAAAAGCCATTTAATTCATTTATTCATTCACTTGTTCATTCATTCAAGGAGTATTTATTAATCATTTTTATGTGCCATGCACTCTAATAGATATTGGAGGTATGGTATTGAAAGTAGTCTCTGGCATTATTCCCAGTGATAGTAAAAAGAGAGAGGGTATGGGGATGAAAAGGGGAGGATAGAGAGAAAAGAGAGCAGAGAAGAAGACTCTGACGTCACTCAAGACTGTCACATGACTGTAAAACCTAGGGATGTTTAGACTATAATTTGAGGAGTTCCAATGGAAGAACCATTTATGAAACTATTGTCCCATTGCATTCAGTGGTACCTAGCAGCCTATAAGAATTAATACATATTTCAAACATGCCTTACTTTAGGTGTGGCTTTCAAAATGTATATATGTGACTCATGAAGAGCCTTGTTCTATATGCTCTTGCTAAATTGTCAATTTTACATACATATTTTTTCTCATTAAGAGATGTTCTCTCTTGCAGTGGTGATTGATCAGCTACCAAACCATGTAAACTGTATTTAGACCACAATTGGCAGAACGTGTTCTAATGAAAAGTGTAAAACACCAGGCACTTTCCTATAATTCTGTGTTAAAAATTAGAGGAAAAAATAAACGCCCCTCAAAATGTTAACTTTTCAAATTAAAATGTAGCAGTAGGTCCATGGGAGTCTATGAAATGTCTTGCTTTGTCACCTGAAGGAGAACTGAAGCTGTTTGTTTATATTGCGCTGCCACTTCAGCCGTGAGTCAGGAACACTTTGTCCTCCCATGGCATGAATACTGGGGGTGATAGCAGACAAAATAAGTACTCAGAGCAATAGTCTACTCAAATTATTAACTCTGTAGCTCTTGATAAATAAGATTTTATGCTAGAAGCATCAAGTTGAAGATATGGCACCAGCGATGTAAATTGCTGTTGCATTTACAAAGTAGGAATGAATGCAAAGTACAAATGACTGTGTGCCCTTGGATGTGAATTTCCCCCCAGGATAGTGTTTCTCAGCGTGTGGTTCTCAGGTGATTTGCATCACCTGAAAATTCAGATTTCTAGGCTCTGCCTACAGTGATTCAGATTCCTCAGGTCTAGGGTAGGCCCTGGGAGTCTGTACTTTGAACAAGTCCTCGAAGGAGTCTAATGCAAATTGAAGTTTGAAAGCTAGGGACCTAGAAGCAAAAGAATCTTTTCCTGTCAGTCAATGTAACTAAGTTGTTAATAGAAATAAAATTATAATAATTACATGTTCAAAAGTAGAGAATATATGTCATACACTGAAAGACAGTGTAAAACAAATTTATCTTATTGAAACTGTTCATAATCAGCCCCACCCAATTTTTACCAAGTACATGCTGGGTTTCCCATATTTATTTAGAAAAAGAAAGCAACATCCAGAGACCCAATAAAGAATCTGGTCCCGAAAGGGAAAGGAAAACCTTTTCTGCAAACCTCTGAGCCATCTCCTGCCCCTTCTGACCGTGTCTGTTTTAAGAGCTGGTGCCCTGCAGGAAGTCCCAGGTGGGCTTTCTGGAATGCAATTTCATACTCTGCCAGCTCTCCCTGCCCTTAACTACTTGGAGTTAATTGAAGCTCCAGGCAGCTCTGGCAGCCAGCTACGTTTCTCGCGCAGTTCCGTCTGCTGTCCCAGGACCTGGATGTAGATTCCATGGGAGATGCCGTAAGTAAACTTGATATGGGAGATTTACTAGCTTGTAGGACAGAGGTTTTGGCAGAGCCTCTTCAGAGAGGTGTTGATAGAAAAGTTGAGATTTATGTTACTCAACATCTTGACCTCAAATAGTGTTTGTTTTGGGTTCTTGGGTGTGAAAGGCAACTTTTGCCCTTCTAAAAAGTAACAGACACTGTAAGTCTTGCATCTCATGTTTGCTTTAAATCAGCTAATAGAAAAAATGTACTGTATATTCATGCAAATAAATTAAGAAATGAGTCTGAAATCCTTTTATGCAATAGTCCCATTGATATTCCTTTCAAAAGCAGTGTTCTAAAGTATATTGATACCGATTCAATAAAAATCCCCACATTTTATGAAGCAAGATTATATTACTCAGAATTCATGCTAATACAAAAGGCAGAAACCCAGTGCAAACTGGCAAGGCATAAGCCTTAAAGATTATGTATGTTAATTGATGTGCTGTGAATGAATGGCTTCAGGCATTGCTGAATCCAGGGGTTCAAGATGTCATAGCACTGTGACTTTCACCGTCCAGGGGTGGAGCTCATGTCATAGCGATCAGTCTTTCAGTCATTTATCACTGCGAGATGCTTCCCTTATGGTGGCAACATGATAGCTGGTGGCTTCAGACTCTCATCCTACCAATAAAGATGAAAGAGATTTTTCTTTTCAAGAGTTCTAGGGCTTCCCTGGTGGCACAGTGGTTAAGAATCTGCCCGCCAATGCAGGGGACACGGGTTCAAGCCCTGGTCCGGGAAGATCTCACATGCCGTGGAGCAACTAAGCCCATGCACCACAGCTACTGAGCCTGTGCTCTAGAGCCCGCGAGCTACAACTACTGAGCCTGCATGCCACAATTAAGTGAAGCCCGCATGCCTAGAGCCTGTGCTCTGCAACGAAGACCCAACCCAGCCAAAAATAAATAAATAAAATAAATTTTTAAAAAAAAACAGTTCTAGCAAAAGTCCTAAATATGAGTCTCATTGGCTTCATAGAGTCAGTGTCCAGCTCTGAGCTTATCCCTGTGGACAGGGGAGCAGGTGACATCAATTGGCCAGGTCATAGGCCCATTCTTAGAGCAAGGAAGAGTGAGGTAAGCCATGACCAAATCACGTGGATCTCAAAGGAAATTCTCTAGTGCTGTGACCAGAAGAAGAAGGAATAAATGCTGGGCAGGCGACTAGCAACTATGTCTATTACATAGGTACATCATAAGTAATAATATGTAAAAATCTACAGGAAATTAATCCTAGGGTTAGGAAATGTAAGGGAAACAGCAGTGGGCTTTTTGATCCCCACTCTTCTGATGAGATTGCAGTCTACTTTGATCTAGTATAGATGACCATTCTTAGCTAGAATACTTTTAATAATCTCTTCTCCTCTTAAACTGTTGAATAAGCAAGGATGTTACACTTTAGTGTAAAATGAAACCAATTTAAGAATGCTCTTTGGTACACTTGTCTAATGGTAATGGATGTGGTAGCTTGACCATTGCTGTGTCATTAATTCACTTAGTTTTTTTCTCATTCTCTGGGGAAAAATTGGAAATGATGCCATTAGATCTTCACTTTTTTCATAGGAGTCTGATGATTAGGAAACTGCTTTGTTATTTATTTTTAATTATAAAACACCCAGGATTCTTTGTGGTAGATGTCATCCAAATAAAATGATTGTTGGTGAAAATACCATCATCCAAGCACATTTTTTTAAATGAATATTTGTAGTTCTTCACATTTTAACTCTTTAGATTTGCATAACTATTTAAATATATATGGAGAGAGGTCCAGTTCTTCTTTCTCAGAGAATTTCCTTATTCATTTGTCTAGCTATTTCCTAGTCTCTGCATCTCTCCCACTCCCAGGTCTCCAATACTTCCTCGTTGTATAATTATCATTTGAGCAGCTGGAACTTTAAAATTCTCATCAAATAAGTGGGGCTTAGCTAGGCCTTGGTGATCAAAAAAGGTCATGTTTAAGAAAAATTTAAAGAAAATACGATAATGTTTTTAAATGTAATTTCTTCATGGCTTATAGTTATGGCACAATGACTGTGGTTTCTTCCCCATAGATTGCATATGATGCTACTAGATTGCATATGATGCTATTATCTGTGTAATATTTGCTGGTTTATGTTATTTCTGGGCAGGTCCCAGAAATTCTTATCGGGCTGCCATGGGTATACGCTTTTGGAAGCTGGCCTTGATCCTAAGGAGTGAGACTAGGAATCCAACATGTGTCCAGTTCCATTCTCAGCCCTCTAAACTATGTGACTTTCTTGGTACTGACATAGGCACTGGCCTGCATTACCTAATCAGTGGATCACAGAAAAAAGAACTTTCCAGACAGCTTCCATTTGTATGTGACTTTCCATTTTAGAAACTATTTTCATGTACATTATCCCACTTGAGTCTCATAATAGATGAGGTATCGTTATCCTAAATTTTCGGGTAGACTGGAGCTTGAGGACCTTTAGTAAATTGTGCCAATTTATGTAAGCAGGAAATGACAGTGTCAGGACTTTGACTCTGGACTGAATGTATATTCTTTCCATCATGCTGTTGCCTGGAATCCATTCTGGCATTTGTAGACTGTGAGACAAAGCAAAGCATGTGTGGAAGACCCTCTGCCATTGTTCGTGTCCATAAGGAAGGCTGCAAGGCTGAGGAATTTCAGTTGGCAAGCATAAAGGCTTGAGAGAAATTGAGACACTGGGAAGAGAATGAACCAGTAGGAGACATCTTAAAGGACATTAAACCTACTGAATGCCATTGCCTTGCCATCTAAATTTCTGAAATATTATTTAAGAGGTACTGACTTTGCGTATAAGTTCTTGCGCTGCTTGTATCACAATTCAAATAAAATATTTTCATTGAATGTCACGTATTTTAAAATATGTAATGTTTAACTTTGAATTCTTTCAAACTTATCCCATTTACTAGTATGCAAAAAGAAAAAGCATGCTTTTTCTCTTTTAAGTCCTTTTTATATATTTTCAAATTTTAATGTAAATTTAGAGCATATATTTCCGTATCAGAAAGAGACACAAATCAATGATTTGGATCCCTAAGGGCAATTATTTTATGTCAGTTACTTTATTGTTGGGACTTAGAATTGCAAAAAGAAAATATTTTATCTAACCTCATTTTTATCTTGTTTCAAGAATGTCAATTACCACTGTCACAATTGATTTTTGGGGGCTATAATGCAGAATGGCATAAGGTTGTCAGTTTCATTCATCAGTAAGTAAGATATGACTTGATTTCTAACCGAGGCCTACTGTCTTTCCCTTGGTGATATTATTTTTCTCTCGATTTCCTCACAACGTTGTATTTACACAGTTAAGTACATAAAATCCAATTTGAGTGGCTGGAAGCAGATCAAATGGTTTAATAAACTCAGCTTTATTTATATTAGGTGGGGAAATCAAAGCTGAGACTGATAATTTCTGTGCCCATGAAAGAATCAGAGACCTAATTAAGCCCACACAGAGAACCACGTTAGAGACTGCTTATCTTCCACATTTCCTGTATGAAATAATCCTGTGCCATCTCATCAGCTTTTATGTGAATCTCTACCAAGGAAGTGCAAAACCAAGGTAAATGTAAATCACACTGGCTCTTGACAAAGGCTGGCGGCAGGTAGATAATAGTGTGGTTGTACCACCAAATCATTACATCTGTGTGGCACAGGCCCATGGTGACCCTTGCCCTGGTTTTTCAGAAAATACTGCAGCAGTTCTGAATTTTATTTTAAAAGAAGGGTAGTGTCTAGGTAGGAAGCATAATAGTATCTTCATCTGGAGCAACTGCAACACTCGGAATTCGGATTTAGATGCTTCATATGAGCCAGGGTATCGTACATCCAGGGAGGGAGCCAGTGAAGATCATTTTTTAAATGATTGCCTACCCGGGAGAATAGGGCAGCACGGTTATTAGTGTCCTCTTCAGTCAGCACGATGGCAACTGAGGATGGGGATACAGTGACAGATTGTAAAATTGTGCAAGCAGTTGTATAGCACGCAATGCAAAACACTTTGAAATTAGAAAAAAAATGGTGGAACGGTTCATAGAGTAATCACCACCTTCAAAACAATTCCATTTTGAACTAGTTAAAATAGCATAATCATTGTCTGTCTTGTAGCCTTATGTGTCCGACTCAACCATCCACTGTGTATATCAATGCAGTCTCAGTTCTGTGATAACAGATCTTTATGGGTAGAAGTTATAGCCAAGTAAACATATTTCTGCTAAAGCTAGATTTAAGCTTAGATACATCCAACTGCTTATAGAATGTCCATGGAGCTCAGGTGGGAAGAACCACTAAGATTACCATCAGAGAGAGTTGAATAGTTGAGCTATAAAAATTTTCTACGACCTCTAAGAACTTCTTTTTTTTCCTGCCATGAAAATAGGCAGCAGGAAAAAAAATCTGACTGAAAGATTTGATTCAGATGCTCAACATAGAGTACCCCCTGTGCTTTAAGATTTATGGAAAGGAAACCCTCTAAGCAATTTTCTAAGTCCTGAATACATTTGGGTTCTTATTTGTGTAATGCCTGTAATCAAGGCTAAATAAAGACAGCTAAGAGTTTAGCTTGGCCTCTGTTTTCTTGAAATGGCTAACATCCATTTATAGGCTCATAAATCCTTCAAGTGTTTCCAACTGTGGGATTTGCGGAACCCCCACCCCCATTTATGAGCAGCTAGAATTGGGTCACAGCTTGATTACTGGTAGAGATACAGTTTTGGGGAGATGAATACAGCAAGTTAGTTTCCCTTAATGTGAGGACTGAATTTGTTCCAGTAGGTTTACAAGTTACACTTTTAGCCTACAGCTTTCTGTATTGCTGTTTTAAGATGTTACATTTAAAGAAGACAAAAGAGCTAACAATACCTAAACTTAGGTGTGAAATCCTGGGACCTTTGAAAGGAAATTTGAGATCCTATGATTATTTCTGTCATTTTTAAGCTCCCTGTTGTCTCAGGTCTTACTTCCTTTCTGTGCCAGTTAAATTAGAAGTGATTTCTTTTACCCTATTGAAGATCCTGCAGGTGAATTTAAGATCTAATGATTTTAAAAGGGGATCAATGCTTAAACAGAAACCCTTACTTATAAGCAAACTTACATGTTACAGTTTTACAGTTAATAAGGCCAGTGTTTAAATGTTAAAAACAGTCTTATGACTAAAACACTGTAACATGTAGTTAAACTATGACTTTAATACAAGCACTACATACTCAAGAGCATTAAGATTAATCTGCAGATGTTCACAGGCTGAATTAAGGGTGGGATATCAGAGCCCAGGGGAAAAGTGTGATAGTATAAAGAAGTGGTAAAGGTGAGGTGATAAAGACCTTACTTAGAGATGCAGTGGGAATGGAATGGAAAACAAGGACCTGACACCAGAAATACAGTTGTTGCTATATATTCAAATTAAAAGGTATATGATTCCTCTCCCTTTCTTTTGTTTGGTTTTTGAGCTAGAGAATTGTTAATTTTCCTGAACTGTTGCAGGTTTCGTTGCCCAAGAACAGTGGATGAAAGATATTTGGAAATGCTTTCTGGTATCAGGTTCAAAAATAAATCATATCCACACCTATGTTTTCTATCTCATAATCTCAAAAGGATCCTGGGCCACCCCCAAGATGCAGGGGTAGCTTAGGGGACAGGGAACCCAGAGTCCTAGCAAAGCTTCCCCCTGGAGCCCTGAGCAAGGCTGTTAGAGCTACGTTTCCTTTTTTGAAAATGCAAGTGTTTATACTGACAGAGGTGGGATGAAAAACACAGTGTTACTTAAATGCTTTTAAAATATTATTTTTGTTTATTTTTAGAATGTAAGTGTATCTATTAAGCGCTCTTTTTACTCTGCCAACATTTAGGGTTTGAAAACATTAAACCTTTGTTTACATCCTCTATAAATCAGCAGCGATTTGTTTCTCTCCTGGGATTTAACTAAGAGCAGTGCTCAGTTACACACACATATTAACAAAGTGAACAACTATACAAAATGATTAAAAGATGTAAAATTAAATTCCTAATCCCCAGAATATGCCTCTGAATATGTGCATATTTCATAATGAGGGCAACTAGGTTCCACTAAAACTTTTACTTTTTGGTTAAAAAAAAAATCGGTTTGTTCTCATAGACACAAACTAAAGCATGAGCATTTCTGTAGGGTTTAGAATGCTGCTTATTGCATAATGGGCTAAAGAGGTTAAATCTTTCATTTAAGGAGAAAGCATGCCCTTTAAATTTCACGCCAGGCTAAGTGACAGATGAGACAGTTTACATCCACTGAGATTTCAGTAACTTGATGCAATAGCCTTGGCAACAAAATTCTACCAAATGAAAAGCGTCAAATTGCACAGAATGCTGTTGGTAGCCAGTGGGTCTCCGCATCGTCTTCCCTGGGAATTGTGCCAAGATAAAAGGCTTTAAAGTTTCCATTGCTACTTCTGAGTTATAAACTGCAGCTTTTTGAGCTCTCATTAGACTAGGAAAGTTGAATGCCTATAACAGCGTTCTCTGACCAACCCCAGCGACCTCGAGAACATTCCCAATCCATCCAAGTAGGAGACCTGCTACACACTGAGTAACATATCCCTATTCTGCATAATTCTCCCTCTCTTCTCTCTAGCATCCCCTTGGTTCTCTGTTCTGTTTTTCCATTTACTCCTTCTCCCATTCACAGTCTCCCACCTCCTCCCCCATGCAGAACTTAGCTAACTTACATAAAAATCCCACAATTCGTCAGAGACAAAATCAGGAGCTAGCGTACTGTAAAAACAATAAAGTTGCCCAAGGGCAGAAGGAAGATTTTTGAGGCCATGTCTTACCTATGCCTGACGATTAAGCATTTTAATACCAATTATCAAAATGGATGCACAAATACCTTTAAAAGAACTTGGGATTGATTTAGGATAAAAATGATTGACCTTTGTGGACAGAGTTGGAACAATGGATATAATTACTTTTGAAAATGTAGGATCTTTTCGCTTGTGAGAGACCTTGAGGAAAAGCAAGCTCTGAGATAAATAAGGTTTATTTCCGCTGATCTCTCAATGGACTGCCACAGGCAAAAGACAAAGCCAGTGGTCTACTCTTCCCCTCCCTTCTGCCACAACATTCAGCCTATAAACCACAGCCATCACCAGTCAACAGCAGTGAAAAGACACCACACAAACTCTTAATTTTTGTTTCCATGAACAGCCACTGCATTTATGCCAGTACCTCCACTGATAGCCCAAACAGGGAATGGAAAGAACACTGTTTTAGTGCTCTTATTCCACTGTGGTTGGCCCAGGAACTCTGGATATACTGGTAAAAAATAAGGCTTAGTACATAGAAAAGCTCAGCAGATGAGCCTCAACACATGAAAGCACCTCATTTCTCAACAAGGCAGAGGTGACAAATTTGAAGAATTGGGCACATTATATTGATGAGATGATAACCCAGAAAATGCCATCTAACAATAATAATAATAATAAATACCTATTGAATGCTTACTACAAAGTGCTGCTATGAAGTACATACTATTATTATCATATCCATTTTAGAAATGAGAAAACTGAGGCACTAAGTAATGATGTAAAACTTGTACAAGTCACCCAGCTAACAAGTGGCTTAGCTGGGATGTGAACCTGCTCCCAGGTCAGTGCTTTAAACCCCTAGCCTACCATTCTGCTAACTTTTAGGAAACTTCTGTGACTTACAGACAAGATTAAATATTTGCAAATGCTTTAAAGCAGAATCGGTATGATGCCAACAAATGAAATGTAAAATATTTCATTGGAGCAGGGCATAAAACAATGCCTTTTATTTTCCTTTATTGGAGTATAATTGCTTTATAATGTTGTGTTAGTTTCTGCTGTACAATGAAGTGAATCAGCTATATGTATACCTACATCCCCTCCCTCTCGGACCTCCCTCCCACCCCATCCCCCATCCCACCCATCTAGGTCATCACAGAGCACCTAGCTGAGCTTCTGTGTTTTATAGCATGTTCCCACTAGCTATCTGTTTTACACATGGTAGTGTATGTATGTTGATCCTGATCTCGCAATTCATCCCACCCTCCCCTTCCCCCTCTGCGTCCACATGTCCACGTCTCTATTCCTGCCCTGCAAATAGGTTCATCTGTACCATTTTTCTAGATTCCACATATATGCGTTAATATACAATATTTGTTTTTCTCTTTCTGGCTTACTTCACTCTGTATGACAGACTCTAGGTCCATCCACATCTCTACAAATGACCCAATTTTGTTCCTTTCTATGGCTAAGTAATATTCCACTGTATATATGTACCACATCTTCTTTATCCATTTAAATGTCCAAATGTCATTGGACATTTAGGTTGTTTCCATGTCCTGTCTATTGTAAATAGTGCTGCAGTAAACATTGGGGTACGTGTGTCCTTTTGAATTATGGTTTTCTCAGGGTATATGCACAGTAGTGGGATTGCTGGGTCATATGGTAGTTCTGTATTTAGTTTTTTAAGGAACCTCCATATTGTTCTCCACAGTGGCTGTATCAATTTACATTCCCACCAACAGTGCAAGAGGGTTCCCTTTTCTCCACACCCTCTCCAGCATTTATTGTTAGTAGATTTTTTGATGATTGCCATTCTGACCAGTGTGAGGTCGTACCTCATTGTAGTTTTGATTTGCATTTCTCTAATAATTAGTGATATTGAGCATCTTTTCATGTGCCTCTTGGCCATCTGTATGTCTTCTTTGGTGAATTGTCTATTTAGGTCTTCCACCCATTTTTTTAATTGGACTGTTTGTTTTTTTTGATATTGAGTTCCATGAGCTGTTTGTATATTTTGGAGATTAATCCTTTGTCTGTTGCTTAGTTTGCAAATATTTTCTCCCATTCTGAGGGTTGTCTTTTCGTCTTGTTTATGGTTTCCTTTGCTGTGCAAAAGCTTTTAAGTTTAACTAGGTCCCATTTGTTTATTCTTGTTTTTATTTTCATTACTCTAGGAGGTGGGTCAAAAAAGATCTTGCTGTGATTTATGTCAAAGATTGTTTTTCCTTTGTTTTCCTCTAAGAGTTTTATAGTGTCTGGTCTTACATTTAGGTCTTGAATCCATTTTGAGTTTATTTTTGTGTATGGTGTTAGAGAGTGTTTAATTTCATTCTTTTACATGTAGCTGTCCAGTTTTCCCACCACCACTTATTGAAGAGGCTGTCTTTTCTCCATTTTATGTTCTTGCCTCCTTTGTCATAAATTAGGTGACCATATGTGCGTGGGTTTATATCTGGGCTTTCCATCCTGTACCATTGATCTATATTTCTGTTTTTGTGCCAGTATCATACTGTCTTGATTACTGTAGCTTTGTAGTATAGTTTGAAGTCAGGGAGCCTGATTTCCTCCAGCTCCATTTTTCTTTCTCAAGATTGCTTTGGCTATTCAGGGTCTTTTGTGTTTCCAAACAAATTGTAAACTTTTTTGTTCTAATTCTGTGAAGAATGCCATTGGTAATTTGATAGGGATTGCATCGAATCTGTAGATTGCTTTGGGTAGTATAGTCATTTGCACAATATTGATTCTTCCAATCCAAGAACATGGTATATTTCTCCACCTATTTATGTCATCTTTGATTTCTTTCATCAGTGTTTTATAGTCTTCTGAGTACAGGTCTTTTGTCTCCTTAGGTAGGTTTATTCCTAGGTATTTTATTCTTTTTGTTGCGATGGTAAATGGGATTGTTTCCTTAATTTCTCTTTCTGATCTTTCGTTGTTAGTGTATAGGAATGCAAGAGATTTCTGTGCATTAATTTAAACTTAATTAAATTAAAATTAAAATAATTAAAAATAAAGCAGTCATAGATTATTTGACCACTGTGTTGCTTTGGAAACATTAACCAAACTACTATTTAAAAATCCTGCAATTTAATTGTTACATAATATATATTTTTCTATCTTGGTGCAATTCCCTTTCCCTATGTTGTAACACAAGTCTTGAAAAATGGAAAATGTCAAGATTAAATCTCTGAGCTTGATATTGAGAAGTAGTAGGAAAATAAGTATATGCTGTTAACTAGGGATGACTTTGGTTTGGTGCCTCCTTGGATTTCAGTTAATAGAAGGAATGTGTTCAATGTTGAAGCTCTTAGGGAGGTTTAATAGCACTTTGAACATGAACATTCCTGAACTCATAGGTGACAGCCATCTGTGCTGCGAGTGGATTTTAGAGGCATGCCAAAGAGACCTGGCAGGTGGGAGATGGGAACACTGAAAGCCTTAGTCAAATACCTCGTCTATCAGTAAAAATGAATGTTTTCATGAAGACAAGTGAACCTCAGCTCTTATAGTGTGATGAGGATAGGACCAAAAGTCCACAGTACTAGAAATCAGTCCTCCCTGCCATTAACGAGCTGCCTGACTGGAGGAAAGGAACAATCTCTCAGTTATTCATTTTCCAATCCATAAAATAATTAATGGACTAAGTAATGGTTGCTAACCTCTTTGATAATCTAATGAAAGCTCAGAACTTTCTCTCTTGAGAAACGTGCAGGCATAAATTCAGTGGTGTTCTTGGGCTCCTAAACATCATCATAGAACCTAGGTTAAAAACATATAGGTTCAATCTCTCACATTCTTTACAATGCCTACTTTGGTGTAATGCTGAGAAGTTGAGATACAGTGGGTGTGTTTCTTTGTTTGGGAACAAGGCAAGGCCACCCCAGAATATGGAAAGATATAGGAACAGCATGAGAAGGGGCATCAGAAGGTTATTGGGTTAGTTGGGACAGGCAGTCAGTGACAAGAGGGAGGTCATTGAAATGAGAAGGCTCAGCTCTGTGCCGAGGATAAACTGGAGTGACTTGACTTGACGGTTGTGCTTGCAGGGGAGGGGGTGACAAAGATTTTAATTTTGCTCTACTGCTTTGGTGTACTATGCTTTATACCTTCGTCCAGACTGTCTAATCAGGATCTCATTAAGGAAAAGCTTAGCATTGTTTGAGTTCTCTTTCCCACAGCAGAGCGAAAAGTAAACAGCAGCCAAAGATAAACAAGGAACATTGCTCTTTTCCTGTGTTGTACAATAGTAAGTCTAATTTATTGACAGTATTGTTGGTGGTGTAAATACTGAATCTTACAATTAACTTTTTTTAAGAGCCTGCTGGTTTCTACGCTTTACCAGGCCAGCAGATTTTCTTTTGTTGTTAATGGAATTTGTTTTCTAAATCGGGATTTCTTAAATAACGGGCTTTGTGTACTAGAAGACACTAGAGACCACTTGCTATTCAGGTCCAGTGGTTTGTTTTGTTTTGAATTCTTTAAACCAATGAATGGCTGAATTTCAGCTTTTCTCTGTTTTTGTTTCTTGTAAAAAGAGTAGAAAGACAGATTTATGAGTAAAGAAGAGTTATACATCCCTGCTCTTGAATCTGTTTTGAGGCCATCTGGATCATGGTGTAGGGAAGGATTCCTACCAAAATCCATTCCTACCAAAATTCCTCTTCACCCTCATACCCAGTTATCTACATAAACCTAGAGAGAGGGCCTGACCTCATAGAACCTAGAGTTTCAAACATAGCCATGGCTGGCCTGTGTTACAGGCCGGGTTTGTGCCAGAAAATTACATTTACCGAGGTCTGCTTCACCATTCCATCTTGACTGCTTGCTTATTTACTTGTGGCTATATTTTCAAAAGAATTTAAGCTGTCTTTGATATTCTTAAGGTTGGTTTTGGTATCCTTTTATTTTGCGCTTTGTTTGTCTGACCCAGCTCACATCCTGCTCCTAAGCTGATTCTCCCAGCAATAAGGCCCATTTAAACATGGCCGGAATCTAACACACTAGAAACATCCTAATCATCTGGTGATGCCTTGCCCTGCCCCAGTGTTAAGACATCTGTGCCATCCAGGACCAGACTCTTTAAATACACCCTGTCCCAGACTTACCAGACTCGTTGAACATGACTGAACCAAAGTCCAACAAGTGAAAACATTAGACTTTTTTTCTTAGTTTTCTTTTTTAAAGGCATACTACATAGGTACAGTTCAACCTCCCTTTCTATCCTCTATATTATGAAGGTTACTGTATATCTTTTCTACCAATGTTTGTTCTTGGTTTTTTTATAAATTTATTTATTTTTGGCTGTGTTGGGTCTTTGTTGCTGCGTACAGGCTTTCTCTAGTTGCAGCGAGCAGGGGCTACTCTTCGTTGCGGTGCGCGGGCTACTCATTGCGGTGGCTTCTCTTGTTGTGGAGCACGGGCTGTAGGCGCGCAGGCTTCAGTAGTTGTGGCAAGCGGGCTCTAGAGCACAGGCTCAGTAGTTGTGGCGCCCGGGCTTAGTTGCTCCGTGGAATGTGGGATCTTCCTGGACCAGGGCTGAAACCCGTGTGCCCTCCATTGGCAGGCGGATTCTTAACCACTGCGCCACCAGGGAAGTCCTCTACCCATGTTTTGTTTTGCTTTTTTATTTTTGGCTATGTTGGGTCCTCGTTGCTGCACGTGGGCTTTCTCTAGTTGCGGCGAGCAGGGGCTACTCTTCGTTGCAGTGCACGGGCTTCTCATTGTGGTGGTTTCTCTAGTTGCGGAGCACAGGCTCTAGGTGCACGGGCTTCAGTAGTTGTGGTACGCGGGCTCTAGAGCGCAGGCTCAGTAGTTGTGGTGCACGGACTTAGTTGCTCTGCGGCATGTGGGATCTTCCCAGAGCAGGACTCGAACCCGTGTCCCCTGCATTGGCAGGCAGATTCTTAACCACTCCACGACCAGGGAAGCCCTACCCATGTTTTTATACTCTTCATGAGCTACATAGAATATTGACTTATTTAAATGTACCTATCCTTCTGCCTTTTGGTTGTTTAATCAATGTAATGTTTTAGAGATTATTCCAACATGGTACATATACCTTTAGTTCACCTATTTAAACTATTCTCCTATATGCCAGGGTATAAATAGAATATGATTTATTTCTCCAATTTGTTTACTATCAATAGATAGACATGTAGATTTTCCCTGATTTTTTGTTGTTATAAATAGTGGTTCAGTGAACACATTTGCATATGCAAAAATGTGCATATGCAGAAAATAAACAAAAATTTCTCCAGGACTTAAAACTAGAAATGCATGGAGGCACACCTCAAACATTAGTGGAAATTGACAAATTGCTCTTGAAGATGGTTGCAGCCATTTATACCCCACCAGACATATATGAGCATATCCCCACAGCTCTGCCGACACTTGGTAACTGGTCCTTTCAAATAATTGCCCATTTTTCCAATAGATAGTTTATCCTTTTCTAATTGATTTTAGGAGTTTGAATAACTTTTTTTCATGATAATAACAATTTGTCTTAAATATCTGCTTCCAGTCTGTCCCTTGTCTTTTTAATTCTGTGTATCTAGTGAATATTCAAGTTGATGTGGTCATATTAAACAATATTTTCCTTTAACATGTACTTTGCTTAAGAAAAAAATCTAACCCAATACCATTAATAATCTTTTATATTGTCTTCTAAGATATTTGAAGTCTTATTTTTTACATTTAGATATTTTATTTATCTGGAATGTATTTTTGTGAGTGGTGTCAAGTAGGGATTTATTTTTTAAAAAATAGCCACCAATTGTCTCAATACCATTTATTGAGAAATTTATTCTTCCCCCATTTATTTGTCTTATACTAAAATTCCCCTTCGCATGTGGGTAGACTCTTTCTTCTGTTCCTTTTGCTTATCCCTGTACCAAGATCATACTCTTTTAATTGCTGCATATTTCTCCTATAATCTGTGCGTGATAAGATTATATTTATAGATATCCTTATGTTAAGCTATCTTTGAAATCCTTGGATAAACCCTACTTTGTTTTGGTCCACTCTTGGATTCAAATTACTAATATTTAATTTAGATTTTTTGCATGCATCTTCATAAGCAAGATTGGTTTTTTATGATCCTTCTCATACATTTCTGGCCCTTTGATATCCAAGTTATGGTAGCATCAAAAAATGAGGTGGAGAACTTTCTATTTTGTAATATTATTTGTATAAGATGGAGTTATCAATTTCATAAAAGTTTATTTAACACTCACCTGTAAAACCTTAATGACCTGAAACTATAGGGTGAGTTTTGACTCTAATTTCTTTAATTATTTTTAATCTATTCATGTTTTCTATTTTTATTGAGTCACTTTAGAACTTTTTTTCTAGAAAACAGTTTATTTCACCTAAGTATTCAAATTTTTTGGCATAAAGTACTTGATATTATTTTCTAATACCTAAAGTTATATCCCCCTTTTCATTTTTAACACTGTTTTTTGGCTTTCTTTCTTTTTAATGACCAGAAATGCCAATGATTGTTCGTGTCTTTTCAAAGAAGTAGCTTTTTAAACAATTACGCTTCATTAAGGTGACTAGTAAACTCCACTGAATAACTACTATATACCAGACTCTGTTCTAAGTGATTAGGATGGGGACAAAAAGAGAGCAGTGAAAAATAAACAGATCCTACATCCCTGCTCCTGTGGAGTTTATGAGGCAGAGATGAAAAACAAATGTAAAATATGATTAATTATATGAGATATCTTAAGAAAAGCTATGGAAAAAAGTGGAGCAGGGTAAGCAGGAGCAGAAGTGCTATAGGGTATGAGGGGGCATGTGGGTTGCAATTTTAAAGAAGGTGGATAGGGGAGGTGTCACTGAGAAGATAAGAATTGAACAGATTGAAAGGGGGTGGGGAAGTTAGCCATGTGTGTATCTGGGAAGAAATTCCTGGTAGAGGGAACAGCCAGTGCAAAGGCTCTAAGGCAGGAGCATTCTTGGTATGACTGGAGATTGAAAAGAGACCAGTGTGGCCCAAGTAGAGTGACTGAGAGAAAGAGGAAAGGAGAAGTTAGGGAAATAGGTAAGTGTAATCACTCTGGGTCTACACTGAGACAGCTCTGGTGGGAATGACAGGATCTGATTTCAAACGTAAAGGAAGCAGGGTGAAGTTAAGAGGCTATTGCAATAATAGAGACAAGAGATACTGACCACTTAGCTCAAGGTGGTAGCAGTGGGACTGCAGAGGTGAACTTGGAATCATCTCTCTGCTGTTTTTGTTTATTCATTTCTATTTTAGCAGTGTTGGCTGATATCTTTATTATTGTCTTCCTTCTTTCTTTAGTTGAATAATTAACCACCCTTTCTTAACTATTTTGTTCTAATAATTATAATTAAACATTGTATTTAGCCAAATCCCTAATTATATAGTTTATTCTTTCACTGTTTTTCTAACTTTTTTATTTTTGTCAACTTGATCTATCAATTTCTGAAAAAAATGAAATTTCCCAATTAGATTGTAGGTTTGTTGATTTTACCTTATATCAGTGTTTGCATTATGTATTTCAAGACTATCTTGTTAGGTGCATATAGGTTTCAAATTGTTACATCTTCCGGGGGGAATTGTTCTTTTTATCATTAAATAATATATCTTTTTATCTCTATCAGTGCTTATAAGCTTTCTCCTCTATTTGGTTTTGTATTAGTATTACTATCCCAGTTTTCTATTTTACTGTGGCATTTCCTGACCTTTTACTTTAAACTTTTTGGGTATGATTTTTAGGTAAATCTCATGTGGCATGTATCTGGATTTGCTTAAATCAAATCTAAGCTTTATTAGCTAGTGGGTTTAATACATTTACATTTACTGTGATTGTTGGTAAACTTTGAGTTATTTCTACTAACTCATTTTGTATTTTTTGTGAATCTGAGCTCTCTGTTAGCTTTTCTTTTTGCTGTTCTTTCACTGGTTTAATTAAGCAATTCAATTTTTACTTACAGGTTTGTGTAGTTTTTGAATATATATACTTAGCAAAATTTTAAAAGTTAATAGTGTCTTTAACATTTTCTTGAATGATACAAGCACCTTTATTTCCTTGTGTGGTGTATGATTTTTTTTAGTTTAAGTTTAGCTAGACAAAGGTTGTTTTCTACAGGAATTCTCTGTGCACTTTAATGGGTCCTATACAATTAACATGTTCCAAACCAATTTTATCTTAATTTCTCAGCTTGATATTCCTGATTATATGAGTATGTGAATTTGGATGCCGCATCTAAATACATAGGATAGGGGTTGGAGTTCAAATTTCTGGCTGGTAACTGTTTTCCACTTCTTCAGGGCAGTGAGCAAAGATTTTTCTGGATCCCCTTTCATGATCTTGGCAGCCATTCACGGGTCCTAGATTTCTGCATGTAACTCAGTTCTACAGCTTGCAGGCAGAGCCCTGCCACCTCCACACAGGCATTAAACCCAGACCTTCCTGGTTCTGATTGCTCTGTGTCACAGGACTTGCAGCCCCCATTGACCAATGTGTGACTTTAATTTTGGCGTGTAAGGATTTGTTGTGTTATATGTTCAGTTAGACTATATGTTTACATTTTTAGTATTCTTGTTTATTTACTTATTTTTTCTTGTTTATTTTTAAAGTAATTTATTTGGAGTAGAGGGGAATTCAGTATAGTCAACCATATTGACTTAAAGTCCACCTCCACATTTTTACTTTAAATTGATATTCAGAATATTAGTGATATTGTTTCATATTTCTAATACATTGTTCATTGTTCAAATACATTGTTCATTTAAAGTTTTTTTTTCTTCTTTTGGGTCACCAAATATTTTAATTCCTTTATATAAGGGAAATAAAATTCAGTATATAGAAATTCTCAACCAGCTGCTGTTTTGTGATAACTTGTTTTTATATATGAATACCAAAATTTAAAAATTTTTAAACTTTTAATGTTTGGTTGAGTGCTTCTAAGAACATGGGAACAGTGATTGCTTTCTCTAAATCTTCCAAACTGCAGCTAGAAGACCGAGGCCAGGGTAGGCTAGGAGGTTACCCACACATTTTTCTGAGACTTGTAAAAACCAGTCAAGGTCAGTCTAAATACAAACCCATAACATTTCAATCCAGTAAGACCTGGATGCAAACTTTAAGCAGGTTAAAATCTGACTACCACGAAACTCCTAGAAGAATTAACACAAAAATTCATAGATACTGCACTGAAGCAAGGTTTACTGAACATCTGAAGAGAGATGCATGAAGGGTGACATTATTAACATCAATTAATGTTTTGTTTTAGAAAAAGGATCCTTTTAGAACTTTTATTTATCAAGTACTCCATCCTCCCGGGGTCACCCTTCCATTTAATGGTTTTGAGAACTTGACCCAATTCCCCATCACAGGAGAGGTGAGGAGTCCAGTGTCCTCACCTGTATCTCCATGAACACTTGTGCTTGGATTCCTGCATTTCTTGTATTCCCCCTCTCCACTCTGCATCTAGCTTCTTTCGTGAATTTTCTTCTCTCTTTCTCTTATCAATAAAGACAGAAAACATAGACTTCTTTTACTTTTTTGTGCCCTGCCAAATTCTACAAGCATAAGTCAGGGTAAAGAGGAGACAAAACAGTATAATGGACATCTTGCTTGACATCCCTATTTTTAATTATTTTCCTGTCTTCTGCGACATAGAGACTTTCTCTGTGGCTCTATCTTCCAGCCCGGTCCTTCTTCCATCATCCAGCTTTCATATCTTCTCTATCCTCCACCCTCTTTTATGCCCTAAGCTTTCACTACCTCCCACTTGGCTGCCCCTGGAAAGGAACCAGTTTTTTCTCACCTTCTTTGAAGAGCAAATCAATCTTCCCTTGGTCTCACCTTTTCTTTCTCTTGAGGCCCATGCATTTACCTCCCAATGGCCTATTAAGAAGTGTTACTAACTAAATTAGATCCATAAGAAGAATTCTGTTTATCACATTTTGAAATCAGATTTTTTTCTTCCTCAACATATGTTTTAGAATCATTTTTGCTGAATCTCAATTTTCTGAAATGCTTCAGCCAACTTTGATTTTGTCAAATAATAAAAATTATAAGAATGTAATTTTCAAGAATGTGATTGGTTAGCTATTACTTCGTAGTTATATTATTAACTAGCCCAACTTAGTTAAATCAAATCAAGTAGCACACATAGGCCAATATGTAACAGCAAGAGGAATCCAAAAGATCTTGAATTTTTAATCAAACTGAAAAGCCAATATAGCTTATGTGTGAAGGTCATATATAAATTCATATATCTCCCTGTCTAGTTTCAAGTCTTCCATCACTTGCTAGCTGTGTGACTTTGGACAAGTGATTTAACCTCTTTGCTCTTCAGTTTTCTCATCTGTAACATCCAATAATAATAATAATAATAATAGTACCTACTTTATATGGATGCTGTAAGTAATAAATGAGTTAATACACGTAAAGCTCTTAGAACAATGCCAGGCACCATACAAGCTAAGATTCACATATTCACACCACACACATTATTTCAAGTACTTAAGAACAAAAATATGATATAAAGAAGGGTGACCGGGCTTTCCTGGTGGCGCAGTGGTTGAGAATCTCCCTGCCAGTGCAGGGGACACGGGTTCGAGCCCTGGTCTGGGAAGATCCCACATGCCGCGGAGCGACTGGGCCCGTGAGCCACAATTGCTGAGCCTGCGCGTCTGGAGCCTGTGCTCCGCAACGAGAGAGGCCGCGATGGTGAGAGGCCCGCGCACCGCGATGAAGAGTGGCCCCCGCTCGTCGCAACTAGAGAAAGCCCTCGCACAGAAACGAAGACCCAGCACAGCCATAAATAAATAAATAAATAAATAAATAAAATATTTAAAAAAAAAAAAAGAAGGGTGACCAATTGGGATTTTTAGATTAAGTATCACAGATATCTGACATTTAAAGCATACTTAATGAAAAATTGCAGTTTTTCAACCTATTCTAGTATATCATAAATAAATCTAAAATATTCATAAGGAGATAAGGCATACACCCTTAAATTTTTCTTACAATTTAAGAAAACATATTTTCTGGCCTTTTGGAAAATATAATAAAAAACAGTTTACTCTTTTCAAGAACTCTGTTAAAACAATAGTGCTTATATATTGGATTCTTTATTCCCATGAAGCCCATCCTGGTACCTCAGCTTAAGGATTCATGGCTTAAATATTTTCTTAGATCAGTCTCCTAAGGCAAAAGAAGTAAAAGCAAAAATAAACAAATGGGATTTAATTAAACTTAAAAGCTTTTGCACAGCAAAGGAAACAGTCGACAAAATGAAAAGACAACCTATGAAATGGAAGAAAATATTTGCAAATGATGCAACTCACAAGGGCTTAATTTCCAAAATATGCAAACAGCTCATACAACTCAACAACAATAAAACAGACAATCCAATCAAAAAATGGGTAGAAGATCTAAATAGACATTTCTCCAAAGAAGACATACAGATAGCTAACAAGCACATGCAAAGATGTTCAATATTGCTAATTATTAGAGAAATGCAAATCAAAACCACAGTGAGGTGTCACCTCACACCTGTCAGAATGTCTGTCATCAAAAAGTCTACAAATAGCAAACGTTGGAGAGGATGTGGAGAAAAGGGAACGCTCATACACTGTTGGTGAAAATGTAAATTGGTGCAGCCACTATGGAAAACAGTATGGAAGCACCTTAAAAAACTAAAAATAGAACTACCATATGATCCGACAGTTCCACTGCTGGGTATATATCTGGAAAAAACAAAAACACTAATTCGAAAGGATACATGCACCCCAATGTTCATAGCAGCCCTGTTTACAATAGCCAAGACATGGAAGCAACCCAAGTGCCCATCAACAGACGATTGGATTTAGAAGATGTGATATACATTTACAATGGAATGTTACTCAGGCATAAAGAAGAATGAAATACTGCCGTTTGCAGCAATGTGGATGGACCTAGAAAATATTATGCTCAGTGAAATAAGTCAGAGAAAGATAAATACTACATGATATCACTTATATGTGGAATCTAAAAAATAATACAGATGAATCTATATGCAAAACAGAAACAGACTCATGGATATAGAAAACAAACTTGTGGTTACAGAGGGAAGGGCGGAGGGACAAATTAGGGGTATGGGCTTAACAAACTACTATACATAAAATAGATAAGCAACAAGGATAGGGTATAGTGTATAGCACAGGGAATTACACCCATTATCTTGTAATAACCTATAATGGAGTATAATCTGAACAAATACTGAATCACTATGCTGTACCCCTAAAACCAACATGATATTGTAAATCTACTATACTTCCATAAAAAAAATTCATGGCTTAAGAGTTTCTAGTAGTGGGGATATATGTATACATATAGCTGATTCACTTTGTTGTACAGCAGAAACTAACACACCATTGTAAAGCAATTATACTCCAATAAAGATATAAAAAATAAATAAATAAGAGTTTCTAGTAGGAAATCAGAGGCCAAAAGGAGTTTTAGCATTGTTTTTAATGTTAAGGATTACAAAAAATAGATGATCTCCTGTTGTCAGAAACTCAGGATCTAAAAGTTTACCTTCCTTCCTAGCCTACCACAGCTCATGGATACTGGCAGATATGAGAATTCTGGGTCAGAGACAAAGCAACTTTAATACTCCTGACACAGCCAGCAGGTCAGCTCCTTATAGCAATTCCCCTTGCCCTGCCCACTGCCCCCTGCCCCAAGATGCACAGGGGCAATGTGGGGCAACCTAGGTGGATGCTGTGCACAGAGTGGATTTGCATCCCACCTGAAGACCCTCAAGTTTAGGAAACCCCAATCTTTTATAATGGGCTGCAAGCAAACCTACCTGATCTTTGCGCAGGAAGGACAAATATTTATTATACCAGACAGTAACTAAATCCGCCTTCTGCTCCACAAGGAAGCACTATCTCTACCTTCCAAAGCTGTCCATACATTCTTCAAAAGATAGTCCAGAACAAAAGCTGTCAGCGCCTCTGTTTGCAAGCCATCCAGAAAGAGAGAGACCCGTGGAGAACTGTCTCGCAATATTTATCCCATCAAGTCAGGGGGGAAAGGTATTGTCATATGTTCTTTGGGGGAGGGGGAATAAAGTTAGTTATATGGATAGATAAACAATGATCTCTTCATTATAATAGGAGGAAGATGAAAGGAACAAGATACACATCGTGTTTGCCTTCAGGAAGCTTACAGGTTTTAAACGGATAGGCCTTAAAATGATTAATTGCAATTTGGATAAATTCTACCAGAGAAAATTAAAATTAAATTATGAAATTATATATTGGGGGGACTTGATCTAGTTCATGATGTCGAAGAAGGTGTCACTGAGGAAGTAACAGTTGAAAACAAGGCCTAACAGAGTAGTAGTAATCATCAGGTTAAGAGTAGGGCGTACAGTGTTCTAGGTAGAAGGAAGATCCTACTCCTACTGGATGAAGGAAGCCTAGGTTATTTGAGGAACTACAAGAAGGCCAGGATTATTAGATCAGAATAAAATAAGCAGGGGCTAGATTGGATTTTGGACTTGATCCAGATGACAATGCAAAGTCACAGAAGGATTAAGAGAGAGAGTGCCATTATTATGTTTGCATTCTTAAAAGCTTCCCTCTCACAACCATTGTTGTATAAGGAACAGGTTGTAGGGGAATAGTGAATGCAGACAGTGGAGTTGAAAGTTTATTTCCATAGGCCAGGCAGGAGGTGATAGTGATCTGGTCTATAGACAGTGGCAATGTAGATGAAAAGAAATGAATGGATTCAAGAAATATTTATAAAGTACAGTATAGTTGTCAGGCCTGGGTGATTGATTTGATTTAGAGAGAGAAAAATAAAGTCATGGATGATTCTCAGATTTCTGGCATGGGCAACTGCACAGGCAGAGTGCCTAGAAAGAATTAACTAGCCTCTTGAGGATTTATCTCGTAAATTCACTTCTATTTCAGTGACAGCAAGCATTTTAGATATATACACATAAGGAACCTGATTCTCTCCAGGGCTCTAAGAACTAACTTTTGTGCAGATGAAAGACAAGCTGTAGGGAATTGAGATGTTGCATATACCTCTTAACCTCAAAATATAGTGCTTTTTTGCTTAAGTTCATTGAAGAAAGAAGGCCCTTATGCTATCAGTTGGTAAAAAAATAATGCCTCAAATTTTCCTACCAGTATGATCCCTTCCAAACTCCTACAATTAAAATTAGGGTATAATGCCATCATTAATGCTCCCTAAATTCCCAGCATGTTAGTTCTGAGGCTTATGTCCTTTTCTCATATTGTCTTACTGGTCAGACATACTGAATATATAGTAGATAAGCAACTATATCAAATATGTATTGAGCCTGATGTTCACAACATGTAAGTTATTTCTTAGCATTTAGGAACTCCTAGAAGCATATTCTTGGAGTATTTAAAATGTAATTGACAAAAATCCAACTCAAAGTAGCAAAAGAAAACATATAGCTCATGTATGTAAAATCCTTCGGAGCAGAGTAGGATTCAGCAGCTATGAATACAGAAGAAGTCATCAGGGTTCTGTCTCACTCCATGACTCACCTCTGGATTCCTTTGTTACTTTCATTATTGGCAGGCTTTCTCTGTGAGGCAGGAAGAGAGGCCACTGGCAGCTCCTAGCCTATGTGGTCCTTCTGGTTTCCCAATGGAAAACTGTATTGTTTTCCCACCATGAAAACAGGGAAGACCGTTTGAGTCATGTACCCATCTCTGAACCAATCAGTGTGGCCAAAGGATGAAGCACTTACTGTCCAACTGAAGACACCTGTTTACCTTGATCAGCTTAACCAGTGTTATATGTAATCTCCTCTCCACAAGAATGGGGGATGTGATCCCAGAACATGGGGAAGAGGTGATGGATGGGCATGCAAACTAACGAACAATAGATGTCATTTCAGGTAGGAAAATAGGAAAAGTGCTGAAACATCACTGAATGATTTCAATAAGGGCAAAAGCAGAATTACAGACCTGAAAGGTTAAAACAAAGTATATAAATGTAAGATGAAGAGGAGGTAATTATGCGATAATATAAATAAAAAGATGAAAAGACTATATTGTGTTGCTTGTGAATCAGTAGGTGCCAAAGTTTTAAAGTCAAGAAAGTACAAGGATGAATAAAAACTATGTATAGGACTTCCCTGATGATGCAGTGGTTAAGAATCCGCCTGCCAATGCAGGGGACATGGGTTCGATCCCTGATCCGGGATCGATCCCACATGTCGTGGAGCAACTAAGCCCAAGCGCCACAACTACTGAGCCTGCGCTCCAGAGCCCACGACCCACAACTACTGAAGCCCGCACGCCTAGAGCCCGTGCTCTGCAACAAGAGAAAGCCTGTGCACAGCAACGAAGACCCAACGCAGCCAAAAATAAATAAATAAATTTATTTTTAAAAAAAACAACTATGTATAGAATATGGGAATAATGATTTAGTTTTACTATTTTACTACCCTTAAATGAGATGCTTGTATCTAAGCTGGTACTCTTCAACTAAAAAAATAGACTGAAAACAAATTGGAAAAGATTCAGAAGAGTTTTACAAAGATGTGTAGTGGGTAGAAAATGAAATTTAAAAATCAATAATATGAATGTAGTGCTTTGTCTATGCAAAACAAAGCCTTTTGAGATAGATAAAATATGTAAAAGTATTGCAGCAGTAAAAGAGAAATTGAATACTTTTATATATATATATAGTTTTAATTCAGAAAAAAATGCATCTGTACTCAAGATAAAAAAAACAATACAAGAAGTTTGAGAAGAAGCATGAAACATTTGGATTTGAGATAGAGAAATTTTTAGCTAAGAGTTAATAAAGCATTGGAATGAATCAGAAGCCTTTCTGAAATCTTTTAAAATAGCGTTCCTGCTAATACGTTTGACTGGTGAGGACCCTGTGCTGTTCAGAGTCAGAGTGAAGAGTTAGATGAATATAGGCTTCCTGAGGGCAGGAATCATGTGTTTTGCAAATTTGCATCTCAGGGGCTGGAGCATAATAGACCCTAAAATATTTGCTGAGTAAACGTGTGTTGATGCAAATTTGTATAATACACTCAATTCTTAATTATCTGTGTATGGAATCTGTTTTGTGGATCTGCCAAATAAATATTATATTTATGCTGGTGTTATCATGCGCAACAGATGCCTAGACTGCCAATTTTCTAGCTGCTGTGTTTTCAGTGAGTAGAAGCAGGATATGCTATTCATCCAAGTAAAAGATTAATGACAATGTGAAATGATATAATTTCTAATTATCTGCAATTTTGGATCCTCTGGTCCATTGTCTCCCTCTATTATTGTCATCAACTAAGAGTTCATTTTAACAATAATTATGAAAGATGGCACTTATTAATATCATAAATTATACTAAATAAAAAGCACATGTTCATAGCACCTTTATAAATAGATTTAATATTGAATCCAGGTTAAAATGGAATTGAGTGATAGAATTTGGGTTACAAAAAGAAACTGAAGGCCCATCTTCTACCTAAGCTCTCCTTCTATAATCATCTCATTATTTAAGTGATAATGAGATGGAGGCCTAACCATGTTAAATGATTGCCCAACGTGAAATAACCTCTTTACGGCAGAACCAGTACTAGAACCTGCTTAAAATATGAAAATTTCCTGGAGTCAGAGGAAAGTTTTCACAGGCTCTTTCTTAATGGAAAGATTCATTCCAAGTGGTTGATATAATCCCTACCTTAATACCATCATGAGATTGATTTGTAATTTTCTTTTTCGTGATGCTCTGAAAACAAATTCCACACATGCAGATAAATACAGGCTTAATATGTTTTCCTTTCTCTTTATATATAAGGAACATCTTAGATTTGAGAATTGTGGTTCTTCTTTTCTTCTTCTTTTTTTTTGGGGGGGGGGTGCCACACCAAGCAGCATGTGGGATCTTAGTTCCCGGACCAGGGATTGAACCCACGCCTCTTGCAGTAGAAGCACAGAGTCTTAACCACTGGACCACCAAGAAGTCCTGAGAATTGTGTATTTAAAATCAGGTCTCCCTTAGAAGGTAGGTTTAAGGATAAAGAAATGAGGAAGTTATTTAACTGCATTTAAACTTGAGGTTCTTAGTCAGTTTTACCGATTTACCTTCAATCTGATTAATCTACACCACTGGCCCAGGAAGACATGCTCATTCAGTTCAAAGATCTCCCCAAGCTCTGCCTAAACTTTTCTGAAATCAGTTGAGTAGTTAATGCATTATGAAAAGATTGTGCTTTGCTACAGACAGTCGCTTTTATTTTGAATAATAAAGTAATCCAGTAATCATGCTGTTGGAGCCACCGTAAGTGACAATGGGTTATATTAAGCATCACAGTACAGTTGGTATATTAAAAATTAACACCTTTCTTACAGCCACAAAGAAGACTGTTTTATTTCATTCACAGCTGGGCCAGAGCTGTCCATTTGGACTTCACAAGACACGTCTACCATCTTGGACATTAAAGCAAATGTTACGCTGCTTCAGCATGATGCATTTTGGGTTTTAGCCAATCATACTGCAGAGAGCTATCTATTAAATCAGGATAATTTAATCTGAATAAAATGTCAGCATTAGAAAATACAGCAGACTTTTAAAAATAATACCCTACAATCTCTTTCCTGTTTCCTTTATGCATTTCTAAAGTTACGTATGTCAGCGCTTTAATAAACTTTTGCTTGTACATCCATAAATGGGAGGCACCCTAGAAGGCAGCCTAATTTTTTTTTTTTTTTACATGGGATTCCTAGTGCTGAAAGCATTCACTGTTTCGTTCCAACTCTTTATTGAGATCCTTAAAACTTGATTTCTGGCTTTTTTTTTTTTCCTTCCCAAGAGAACAAACAAGCTATAGTTTGAGCCAATAGTAACCCCCAAGCATTTTTATTAATGTGTGCTCAGCAACAGGCTGAGCTTTCTATGGTTGCTTTATCCACAGTCCAATGTTTATCTGCAATTTCCTGTTCACCATCTGGGGAAACCAGATGTAACTCTTTTGAGAGGAAGCACCGAAGTTTCATCTCTGCTTCATTATTTCAGATGTAATCAAAGAAGTAAGCCTATGGAGTGTTTTTGACTCTAATACAGTAGAGTTGTCCCTAGCCTGGACAAAATTCCATCTGTGTTCATTATTCTTTTAGAGGAATTTCTATTCCAGATATAGTTATATTAAGCATTATGTTGGTTCAAGCTGATGAATCTTAATTTTTTAAATTAAAGCCAATATCTTACATCTTGATAGCAATACTCTTTGAAGCTCTGGAAGTTCTTGCTACAACTTTTTAAGGAGACTTCACTCAGTGCCCAACCCCCAGAGCCCCCTTGTTGAGAGAGGGAATGTGGTGCAGTGGTTAGAGAAGGGACTCTGGAGGCAGACCAACTGCTTGGGTTCAGACTCTGATTCTCTGCCTCCTCTTAGAGTTAACCTGGAACAAATTATTTAACCTCTCTGTGCCTTGACTCCCCCATTTGTAGAATGGAGATGATAATACTAGTACTACCTCTTAAGGATTAAATGTTATTCCGCTCATTCTACCCTTCTACTACTGAGAAGAGTGCCTAGCATTTAGTAAATAACACTTATGCGTTACATATTTTTACAGCTATTCCTGTCTCAAAACCTTTGCACTTGATGTTCCTTCTGTCTGGAATGTTCTTCGTTCAGATACTCCCATGGCACGCTCTTTTTTTTTTTAATGTATTTTTTATTTTTGGCTGCATTGGGTCTTCGTTGTCGCACGCGGGCTTTCTCTAGTTGCAGTGAGCGGGGGCTACTCTTCGTTGCCATGCGTGGGCTTCTCATTGCGGTGGCTTCTCTTATTGCAACGCATGGGCTCTAGGAGCGCGGGCTTCAGTAGTTGTGGCTCACGGGCTCTAGTGTGCAGGCTCAGTAGTAGTGGTGCATGGGCTTCCTTGCTCCACCGCATGTGGGATCTTCCCAGACCAGGGATCGAACCCATGTTCCCGCATTGACAGGCGGATTCTTAACCACTGCACCACCAGGGAAGCCTCCAATGGCATGCTCTTTCACTTCAAATATCACGCCTCAGAGAAGCCTTTCCTGACCATCTTTTTCACTCTCTATCTCTATTCGCTGCTTTATTTTATTATAGCTTTGATCACCACCCAATATTATATATTATATTTATCTCATCTTTCTAACTCTTTGTTTCTTCAAAAAGAATGTAATCTCAGTAAGGATTTTTGTGTAATGTTATATCCCTTGAGTCTAGAATGGTGTCTGGTGTGTGTGTGTGTGTATATATATATATATATATATATATATATATATATATATATATATATGTATAGTAGGTGCTCAACAAATATTTGATGACAGAATAAATGAAGACATTGTGTTAAAAGGATATTTACATTAGAGTACATTTCTATAGATATATGGATCTTTCTATCGGAATTCTCTAAAGCACAAAATAATCACAATTACTCCAAAATGAACTAAATTAAATAACTAGGTAAATGCATACTACATCAAATGGCCACATAGGGACACTCGTTGCCCTATGTATTAATGCAGACTTGTAACAAATACTATTATTCAAAGTATTTACTGGATAGCTTGTGCTTAGGCAAATACTGGGATTTAAGGGATGACTATAATCAAATGAATTGGATTCTAAATAAGATAGAAAAAAATGTCACCCTCAGGCAAATTTAAGGTTTGAATCACCAGTGTCTTTTGATTATTTTTGAAGGGAGAATGCTTTAGGCAAAAGTTATAAACTGACTGTGAGAAAAACAATACAGTGTATGAGGTCTCAAAATGCCTCATACAAATCTGTAGACTTATCAGATAGTCAGTGCAACTATTTTACTGACATGGGTCACGTGCTGGCCTGTCAGGGAGAATTCCAGATGTCCTCCTCCAGATCCTGCTGATAAAGAATTAGAAAAATAATTAACCATACCCATTTGGGTACATATGGTGACAATGAGGATCTTTATGTTTTAGAAATAAAGTGATAGGATTTTTTTCCAGTAGAGTAAGGTGTTCATTGGGTGATATTCTGCCATTTCAAGACTTAGCATTAATTTGTTCAGGACAACAACATGTTGGTAATAATACTGGAATATTACTATCTTTTCCTGTTGTTTGAAAGAGACATTCAGTTCACTGATTTGTTTCTAGAAAAATCTCATATCTCAGTTGAGATATATCTCTCTGACTCTTTCATGTAATATTAGTAATTCCCAGAACTTCATAGTGACCTTATCCTATTTTATTTTCCGTCATGGCATTATCACCATCAGATGTAGTATCTATTTATTTATTTGAATGTGTTTTTTCATATTTTCTTTCTCTCAGGTATCCATGTCAGATTCCAGTTGTGGTCTAAGAGGAAGTTTTTACTTTTTAATTTCTTTCTAATAACTTAGCTCAGGACGAGGTTGATAACAAAGAATTAAGAAAAAGCAGTATCCACTAGAAAGTAAGCTCCAGAAGGGCAAGGACTTTTTGTTGTGGTGGTTATTCACTGCTCTAGTCCTGGAGCCTTGAACAGTCTCTGGAATTTAATAGGTGCTCAGTAAGTACTCACTAAATGAAAAAAATGGAGAAAACACTGCTAGTCTTATGGATTTGTCATGAGGATTAAACTAAAGGTTGTGTGCAAAAGTACCTAATACAGTAGGAGATGGAATCCAAAAACCCTGAAAGGACTCATGTGGCACCCAGAAATGCCAAACCTGACTTTTAAGTGTATGAACGTCAACCCTTAAATATTGATACTGATTAAATGCATGTTTTAAATAAATTTGACTTCTGAAAATTATATTCAGCATCCTCATTTTTATAGTGAGTGAATTTTTTATAATGATGAGAAGCTCATTATGATTTTCATTAGCAATTGGCTTTATGTTTGGCTTATACAAGCTTCTTTCTTATAAAAGATGAAATAATATCCTAAACATTTTACCAAACCATAGACTGAGAACTACTGATGATCTTTATTTGACTGGTATCTTGGCACTGTTCATTTGATAAAGATGACACTTAAACTACTGAACGAACTTGTTGGCTTTGCTTTTCTTTTCTTTTTAATTAATATCAAGGAAGGCCAGAGACAGTGCTCCACTTAGAACTCTTAAGCAAATGCAAATATTAACATCAGGACCTCTGCAGTGAGATTTTACAAGGATTAAAAAAAGGGAATTACAAAGCATAAGACATCTGATATTAGCGTGTGTGATAGGCTGATAGCCTCTTTATTTTCTTGATCCTTTCTCCTCAAAAAGATGCATCTTAGAATCTAACTTTTCAAAATTGCATAGTAATTGCATTTATTAGATGGACTGTAGTGTTTTATACTCTGTTTTTGTTGAAAGCATTGACATACAGGAGAAGCTCTGCCGTATTTCTTTACAAGATAGATGCTTTACATGCTGGTGGTGACACTTCTTTTAGGCTATCAGGAGAGTCTAGCTTTTAGACCTAGCGTTTTAAATATCTGTGACTTGTTAAAGATGTCTATGTCAGATTCAAGTTATAGTTTAGGAAAAATTTTTATTTAGCAATCAAGGACAAATTTACCTTGAAAAGATATGGGGCAGGGGGGAAGCAGTATCAAAGGCCTCTTCTCCCTCCAGAAATATTGCTTCTTCAGTGTTCTTCAGTTTGCTACTTTTTATCCAATATTAGTACATTCTTCAGTTGTTAAGTTTGGATTAGTTTTCAGTTAACAAAAGTGGAATTTTTCAAGGGATGGTGAATTATACCTCTACTCCACTTCCCAAGCCCCCTCCACTCAGCTTTGATCTTATGGATCACATCTTGTCATGTCCATTGGGTTGAAGGGTCCTGAGAAGAGAGCATTGGTTCAGTAACTGCTTCCTTCCTGAGGCTGCTGTGATTTCTGGAGTGTCTGGGCTTCTTTTGAAATTCTTATATGGCAGCTCTCTTGAACTTTCTTCCATAATTATCCTTCACACAAACTGTATTGGAGGGGTTGTGAAATGACATGTCTCTCTTTTACTCTGGGCCTTTTTTCTAAAATTAGTAAAATACACAGTCCTTGTATCTTTGGACCAATCAAGCCTCTGTTTTAATTCTATGTAGTTATTAATTTTGGTCCCTGCATATGCCCAAAATCAGGGTCTATACACAGATCCTTGGCCTTGAAAGTTTTATAGCCCCAGAGGAACAAAGATTAATCATAATTATGTTATCTTCCTGAAAATCTCAGACCATGCTTCCTTTTTAAGAGCACAGATGATTCCTGAAGCAACAGGAAACAAAGCTGAGAAGTTTTTGAGCATTGCCTTTTCTTTGCCGTTGTCCGGGAAAGGGAGTATAGCTCTCCCAAGACTGTCCAAATTATTTTCCTATCAGGTGACTTAAGTAACAAATGTCCTTCTCGATTCTCATCTCTTTTCTTTCTTGGCCAATATGATTTCACCATCCTACTCCCCTTGCACACAATAACTCACGCCTTCCTTTGAGCTCCCGCCACCCTCCAGGTGGCTGTGCTATCACATTTAACACGTTGCAGTAAAATTTGGCACGAGCCTCTCCTCCACTGTAGACTCTGATCTTCTCCAGGTCAAGAGGCATGTATTATTCATCACTGATGAATAACATGGCAAATAGCATGCACATAGTTTTTGCTTAGTAGGTGTATGTTGAATGAATGAATAGCAGTCATGTAACATGAACATTGTAACATGTAACATGTAGCAAGAACACTGACCATTGTATGACACAGTAACCATGTTGCTCTCATATTGGAAAGAGTTGTACTTCTCTTGAACTACTGTGTGTGTGTGTGTGTGTGTGTGCGCGCGCGTGCATGTGTGCATGCCTCTGAAACATCTGCTGGAAAAAGCACACTGGAATGAATGTATAGCTGATTTTTAGCAAATAGTACTTTGATTGATACCCCACTCCTGATGCAGTCTTAGTTTATTTTCTATTTGCCTCATTTCTCTCATTTTTATTTTATCTTACGTAGATTATATGTCTTTATAAACTACTTAAAACCCTTTTAGGAACATTAGTTAAACTTTCATATTTTATAGGAATAATAAAGAAGCATAAAGAGAGTCCAGTACCTCTTTGCTGAGGAGGAAAGTAGGGGAAAAAACACCCTGAGAATGCTATTTACTATTACCCAGGTATTGAAATAACATGATAGGCAGCTTATTTACAAAGCTGCCTCAGCTGCCAAAGAAAATGTCTTCCAAGGACAGTAACATAGCTGTGAAAATAAAAGCTTAGTCGTAACAAAGGAGACCACTGTGATGGCATGTGTTCCTTTACCCTTCAAAACAGCAGCCATCGGGAAACACATCCCTAAGCAGTTAGACAATCTGCATCCGAACATGAAGACTTCATCACACCTGACCTTTATGTGGTTTTAAACCTAGGATTTAGTGCAAACAATTTTGGGTTACCTCAGCAGTACCAATTGAAGATTTAAACATATATTTTTTAAAGATTGCATGTCTGTCTTAGCTTTCAAATGACTAAATATTGACCCAGAGCCTTAACATTTTGTTTTTTGGTTATTGTTTAATTTTTTTGTAATTGACTTACACTATATATTAGTTTCAGGAATACTGCGTAGTAATTCAATATTTTTATACATTACAAAATGATCACAATAAATCTAATAACCATCTGCTACCATACAAAGTTATTACAATACTATTGCCTGTATTTCCTATGCTGTACATTGCATCCTTGTGACTTATTTATTGATATTTTATAACCGAAGTTTGTCCCATTTAATCCCCTTCCCCTACTTCACCCAGCCACTCCCCCTTCCTGGCAACTACCAGCTTGTTCTTTGTTTCTATGAGTCTGTTTCTGTTTTATTATGTTTGTTCGTTTGTTTTGTTTTTTAGATTCCCTGTATAAGTGAAATCATATGGTATTTGTCTTTCTCTGTCTGACTTATTTCTCTTAACATAATACCCTCTGGGTCCATTCATGTTGTCATAAATGGCAAGATTTCTTTCTTCTTTATAGCTGAGTAATATTGCATTGTGTGTGTGTGTGTTTATATACACCACATCTTCTTTATCCATTCATCTGTCGATGGATACTTAGGTTGCTTCCATATCTTAGCTATTGTAAATAATGCTTCAGTGAACTTTGGGGTGCATATATCTTTTTGAATTACTGTTTTCATTTTCTTGGGATAAATACCCAGAAGTGGAATTCTTGCTGGGTTATATGGTAGCACTATTTTTAATTTTTTCATTCAAGTCACTGCTATGGGTGTTAAAGGAAATGCTTGCTCTTCTGAGAAATGGTGTTGGACCTTGAGTTAGAGGTGATGATGACTTTGTGGATATGCTTGCTATAACAAAAAAAGTCAGTGATATTCACCAAATACATGAAACAATCTGAATACAGTTAAATGCCACATATAATTTCTATTCACAAGTTCGCATTACAGTGTTTCAGCAAAGTAATTTAACCAATTCACATGCTAAAGTGAATGGTAACGGTTGTCCTTTATTGAGTCTTTACCACATGCGAGGCATTGTGCTAAGCACTTTAATCAAGTTAATCTAATTTAATTCTCACAACACATTTATGAAAAAAATAGATTTTATTCATATTTTATAAACAAGAATACTGAAGCTCAGAGTGGTAACTTCACTTGCCCATAGTCACACAGCTATTAAGTAGCAGCCGAGGTTCAAAGCCAGGCCCATCTGATTCAGAGTCCACATCTGTAAGCACTTCACTTTCTCACTCCCTGTTTTGTGAAATCATCATATTCTTCCTGTCTTCCATTTAGAATGTCCCAGGCAGTAGTGGGTTTTGATGCGTTTTCACCCATAATCAAAGCCAGTTAGATTAGTCTCTGTTTTTAGTGATAACAGGCAGCAGAATCTTCAAGCAAGTGTTTGATTTAGAGGAGATGATATCTCCTGACTCCTCTCTCCACACACCTGAGTAATAGGCCTTCAAATGAGTTATGAAGAACAGTCTTGACATTTGGTAAGATTTTATCATAAAAGTACATGATACCCTCCCAGACAGCATGTATATCACACTCTTGCATTTTCAGCATGTTTTAAAAATTATTTCCATTTTGTGGCACATGAAACTTTCATTTGAAGAAAGAGAGAATAAGAAATAAAAAAGAGAATACACTAGTATACCATCATAAAGGGAAGTTTTTCAAGACTTTAGCTGGCCCAGCTCTACATTTAAGAAGTTTGGCTACAATGAAAAAGTTAAGAATTTTAGCCAAAAAAAAAAATCTTTACTGCATGTTAGATCATGATATTTTTTAATTAAAAGAAATTCAGAAAATTCATGAAGGAGATAGCCTTAATTTTTTTAAGACAGGTTTTGGACTATTTGGGCTTTTCTCATACATTCATGATTATGCTCAGAAATTAATATTACTCTGCTGTTCCCATTTCATTTCACTGCCCTGAAATCCTGTTGTTGAAATTACAGGACTTGAAAATAACAGGAACATCCTGTTGTCAAAAATAAATTCCTTAAGATAAAGTATTAATTCAACTGAAGCCAATTTTTTTTGGAGGGTGGGAAGTTCCTCAGTGGGAGGGGAGCTTATGAATGACAGAGTGCCATTCACTGCCCTTTCTTCATATCTTTGGATTCACTGGCCTTTTTTCATATCTTTGCTATATCTCTAACTAAATGAAATTTATTCTTTCGTATGAATATATGTTGCAAAAACTTAATATGTGGTGTCATTAAAAACTTTCATGAGAGGGATAAGTAAGGTCTAAGCTGCTTGGGTCGCTACTATTGAGTATTATATTCAGAAATATGCATGTTTATTGTTTCTATGATTTATTCAGTAGTCCCCTAGCCCCTGGGAATTCATATGCAAGGTAAAATAAAACACTGGGGACACTTCCTAAAAAAGGAATTTTTAGATTATTAGCAGAATATGGCCCCTGAAAACATTGGGGTTATTTTTCTTGAGTCTGACTTATGCTTTGGACCCTCATTTGGAACACTGACTTAGGAGTTTAGACAGTCAGGTTCTAGGCAGGCCTCAGAAGTCCTTGGTTCTTGGGTTCTTCACCCATACAGCTAGAGTGAGGGTGAAATGACCTTTATTATTTCTTCTAGTTTTAAGATTCTATGAAGAAAAAATGCCTTCGTGAAAGGAGGAGGTACAGTTATCTTTCTGGTGGGCGGATCGGGTTGATGGGACATTCACAATGCCTTGTTTCTGATAGTCAGCATTGGGAGTCCTTCAGCAGTCACCCCATCCAGACTGTGGGCTTCCCAGTGGCTTGAAACTCTCCCTCTTCTAGAAAACCATCAGCTAATTGGCCTTTTCCCTCCAGAACTGTTTGCCTTCTCCTTAGAGGACAGCAGGTAAGAAACCATCCGTTCAAATGCCTAGAGAAGCCCCTGAACCCAGCTGTGTCTCCTGCTGCTGACATTTCTGGGCCAGGCCTGTTTGTCAGCCTGTGGCAGTGCAATAATGTTATGTTGGACTTCCTTGAGGGTTACCTACCTCGTTTTGAATGACCCATAATTACCTTGACTTTTCAAGTTGGAACCAAGTTTCAACAATGGTTTTGCAGAAACACAGATGAGTCATGCGGAAAAGCTGCAAAGGGAAAGTTTTCCTCTTTCCCCTCTTGCAGAGCCTCTGTGGACAAAGGCGGATCATCTTATTTGCATGACTAAATCACACTAAGTATCTGCTGATTGGCAAGGAATTCCAGAGGGAAAAAGCTGATTATCAAACCCCACCTCTTCCATGAAGTCTTCCCTGACTACCGCAGTTTAAAGACTTTGCTATTGTTAAACTAGTACTATTCAGCACTTTTCCCTAACAGATAAAAAAGGTGCTAGGTGTTCACACTTCCCTCTCTACTATTTGGTTTCTTCTTTTTATTCAAATACAGGTTAAGTCTTGTATAGACATAAGAGGATTTGGGGCTTAGTAATAGATGATATATATATAATCATCATAAATATCTTTATTGAGCACCTACAGTGTTCCAGGCTCCCATCCAAGAGCTTTACATTCAGTTCTCACTCCGCTCTTATGAGGCAGATGCTGTTGTTCACTCCATTTTATTTTTTAGGAAACTGAGGTATAGAGAAGCTCAATACCGGCCCAGGTCACAGAGTCAGTAAAAGGTATACCTAGGATTGACTTAAGACAGCCTGCTTTCAGAGCCTTCATTCTTAACAGTACTCTCTTTTTTTTGTAGGCAGTATTATCCTGATGCAGTAAGAGACTTTTTCCTACTCTGTCCTTCTTCCCGCACATAAATTGTCAATAGCAACATCATTTTCTTTTGAGAAAATTCTTTACATAAATCATAAAGGAAATCATTTTATATCTATGTATCTGGTATCCAGTGTAAGACTTTCCAACTTTGGACTTTCAAATGTTGCTTCTACATCTGTATGATCTAATCCTTGAGATTTCAAAACTTCAAGGGAAGTGAAATGTGTCATTTCCCATCAAAGCTGGGGATTCCCCATAGAGTGGACAGAATTTTGGCCTCCATTTGCTTCCAGTTTTACTTTCCTTTTCTGAAATTAATCCATAATCTCTGTCTCGTTTCCCCCAGATATTTTGGCCTGTATTTCTTAACCATTTAAGCATTTATTAGATATCCCTCACATGTTGGCAGTGTATTGTGGGATTTTATAATGTTCTCTCATTGTTGCATCGTACTTCTCTTGCTCCAAGACCCTTCAGGGAAGAAGTTATGCCTTTTACATTTGCTAAGTTTCCAGCTGTAACTGCAACGTTGCAGGAGGTATAAAAATACTCAATAAATATCCATTAATTGTAGTATCATAAACCAGCTCTAACAACGACCCAGTATGAACATATTAAGGGTGTTTAGATATCTTAAAACACATCCTTGATGTGCTAACCCATTACTCTGAAGACCAACATCCTTAAATATTTGTTCAATAAAAAATTCAGCACATCACATTGAATTGAACTCAGCAACAGAGTGAGTATTGGAATTGAGACATATCTATGTTATCTACAACTTGACGTAATGACCTTGAAATAATTGACGTTATCACCTCATCTACTTAACATTATCCTGTTTTCTCAATAGTTAAAAGTTAACACTGTTGTTTCCAGGATTACAATTTTACAGAAAGCACAAGGAAGTGTATAGTGTATTTTAAACAGGGTATGACTAAATTCAATTAACAATTTCTTAGTGATTTTAAGTCAATATTTAGGAACATTACTTATTGCAATGTGTTACAAATGTTAATGTGAGTATAGATGATACAAGATGTGGGTATGACTGAGCATTCACTCCTACAGGGAATGCTCTAGGCATTTTTTCTTGGAGTATCTGCAACTTTCACATAAAGCCAGAGAAATCTGTGGGCCTAATCTTCAGGACAGTGTAATGTGGCTACTGTTTAGTAGTATATAGTCGATTAGAAGTTAGATTATCCTTCTACCAAGTGATTTTGTCCTTTTGAAAAATGATTACCATTGCTGTCAGGATTTTTTGCCACTTGAAACACCCATATCATTAATAGAGTGGCCACAGTGACACTTTTGTAAGCATAGACCTGCACTTCTACCTTTCTCATAATTTCCATGGGCTCTAAATGAAACACTACAAGTGTGTTCTAAGACTGTTTGTGGAGGGAGCAGTATTCCAAAGTCTACAAAGTCTTAATCAGGAAAAGGAGAGAATATTTATGCTCTTATGAAACATATCCCCTAACTTCTTCTAAACTATTCCTAAATGTTTTGAGTTTATTGAAATCACAGATTCAAAGCACAAAAAATAAAAAATTATATCTCCAACGTCAATCTAAGATCAGAAAGTATGGATACTTCATCCTGCCTGTGTGATGAGGGATTAGCCTCACCTGAATCTGCTTTCCTGCTTTCCTCACTCTGTTGCTGAATCCAGCTCAATGTGATGTGCTGAATTTTTTATTGAACAAATATTTAAGGATGTTGGTCTTCAGAGTAATGGGTTAGCACATCAAAGATGTGTTTTAAGATATCTAAACACCCTTAATATGTTCATACTGGGTGGTTGTTAGAGCTGGTCTATGATACTACAATTAATGAGTATTTTCTGAGTATCGTTGTCCATAAGTGCAATTGTGAGTGAAGATGGGGGTGCAAAAAGATAAATATTTCTTGCACTTTAATCTTGTATTCCCACGGTCACCTCTATCACCTTTTCAGATACAAGAAGGTGATAGGATTAGTCAGAAAAAAACTTTTTAGCCAACCATTCAGAGGCTTGGTAGGCAAGAGGTTAAGGAGGACACCTTTGAATGCTCTAGGACAATGACATTTTCCAGTACCTATCAATTTTGTTTTATGAGGGCATAGAGCATTAGTACATGCAAAAAGTAACGAGTCAGACCTTATTCTGATTAAATTCTGAAGGGGCTTGATTCACTGGAACCTACCTGGAGCGCGGTTGACAAGCACTGTCCACTGGACCGATTTCAACAGTATCATCAAGTTGTTAAGGGGACAGACTGCTCAGACTTGAGTTTCTTGGAAAAAGAACAAAAAGAAAAGGTCATTTGGGGGTATCATGATTTTCAGACTGTTTTTTATCAATTCTTTCTACTCTGTTAATACTTTTAAGTTTTTAATGAGCAAATTATGTACAATACAAGGCTGCATTTTAGTGTATGTAGTATATCTGACTACTTCAAAATTTTAGGCAGTTTAATATTCAGTGAATCAAAATATCTGCTCCTTTTGAAGTAGATGAAACAGTATTGCTTGGATATGTCCACATTTTTCTTAGCTCAATCTTTTCAAGTAATATAAGCATGTGGATACATTTTAAATACTAAAAGGTGAGACTGATTCTTATTCTTTGATCACTTGTCAATGCATAGAATTAGATAGCAATGCTAACCATGGAGTAGATTTGAGCTCTGAAACTGGTAGACATGGCAGTGATATCGGCAGGAAATGAGGTGTAGTTGGACCTCAGAGGACCTGGAATTAAAATGCTGAAAACCAGACCACACTCTTCATCTCTCAGGGACCACAGAGTCTCACTTCTTGTTGTGGTGGACATCTCAATGCTCCTCCCAACCCTTGCCTCCCCCCACCATTTTTCTATCCATTTATTCTCAATATTCATTGTGTGTTTACTCCAAGATGGCTGTTTGCCCTGAACTTAGAATGGTTCTAGTGCCCACTACTCACTGGCAATTATCCATGTGAAATTCTCAAGAGCAAAAAGCTGATTGGCTCAGCTCAATGTTTAGAGCAGAGTCACCAAGTTATAAATCAGGGGCAAGCCAGAAGAATGGCTGTCTTTGGGTCAGGGATCCATCTCAGAGCTGGTCACCTGTATTTGGGTGATCTGTGGGTGGGGTGTGAGGATAGAGGCATATGGAACACAGGCTCTTTCAGAACCCTTGAGCAGTGTCGGCAGTTATGGAACATGTCTATTGTGCCCACAACTAACAGAATCCTTATTCCTTCAAGGGTTGTTTAGATGCAGCGGATTGAGTATTTACGTCCCATCCACACCTGTCACAGCCCAGCACTCCCCTTCTTGTTTTGTTCCACCGGTCTGCAGATCGCTTGTGTCCTCTCTCACTTTATTCGCTATCTCTCTCTCCTTTTCTGTAACGAGAATGTTCAGGTTGCTAATCCCAGGCTTCTAAATGTGGCAGATCTCTGCTTCTCTATCCCTTTTGCTTCCTGTTGCTTTTCTCTCTCTGGTTCTTCAGGCTGCTGTGACCACCATGTGCTGCAAAATCTCTGGGCCTGATTCTCCTTGGGGTTACACTTGGCTTCACTGCCAAATAGATGTAAAGATTAGTTAATTTTGTTAATTACTTTAAGCTACTTTATGCCTCATGAGTGCGCTAGAAGAGTGCTTCTCCAGCTTTTCAATATGCACATGAAACACGTGGGGATCTTGTTAAACTGTAGTTTCAGGAGCTCTGTCATGGAGTGTGAGATTCTGCATTTATAGCAAACTCCCAGGTAGTGTTGATGATGCTGATGAATTAACAATGCTTTGAATAGAAGATTAGATTGACTTATTGTAACTATGATCTTCTTGATGGGAAGGACCGTGCCTTAGGCATCTTCATCTGCCCTTCCATGTCCAGCACCATACCTGATACGTGAGAGATATTCAAATGTTGCTTGGACTTTGATTAAACTAAGCACACAGGAAACACAGGATTTTCTATGCCTACTTTTTTTAAAGTGAGTGGTTTCAAAGACTGCTAAAAATCAGTGAAATAAATATACATTTCTTAAGGGTCTGATTATGCAAAGGACTAGGAGAAATATTTTAAAAATTACAGTCCAAGTCCTCAAGGAAACACTGTCCTACTAACTCTAATATGTCTTTGCTAGAATTGTGAAATAATTTTAGAATTGTAGGGGTAGCAGAATGAGCCTATTTATGCTATAGCATTTGACCTCATATACTTTGTGTCATTTTTCCATACATACAATGAGGCTAACGGGACTGATGTGATATTTATGTCTGATAATACATGTAAGGATTGAGTTTCATGCCTGGCACATAGTAAATGATCACTGCTAATACTGTTAGTAGTGGTAGAAGAAGTAGAAACAGTAGTAGTAATATTTAAGAGTGTTTTCATTACTAGCTAATTCAGCTTAAGAAAATACTTTGCTCTTCCTCTTCTTCTCTAAGTCCATACATTATCCTAATATGAGATTTCACTTTGTAGGGCTTATCTGCAATTTAGTCTTAATATTGTTCTTGTTTAGAGTTTAAAGGAAAATGAATTTTAGAATTCAGTTGTATGCACTACAACAGAAGGACTTCTAGAAGAATTTATTTTCCTAACTTGCAGCTCGTTAAACAGTTACTTTCTCTTCACTCCAATGTCTTCATAAATTTATTCCTGAGAAAAAAATGAATGTGCTTAAAGGGCTCTCTCTAAACCTCTCCAGTCATTTTGGATGGGACAGGAAATGCACACATATACACAGAAATACATGCATACATACATACATACATACATACATAAATTCACAGGTGAATTAAAAGTGTGTGTTAAATAATAACATCGTCTTTGGAAAGAAAGTAAATTGAGCAGGCAAGGAAAGGAATATTGAACTCATAAATATTGGCTTAGATATTATTTATAAACATCTACATAATGAATAACATCTGTATTCTTCAACTAATAGGGCCAATACATCGATGTATTGTACTTTCTACACAAAGTAGGACTCAGTTTGCAATAAGTGAACAATTCTTGATTCATCATACATTTTTAAATTTCTGGAATAAAACTGACAGACCATTTCTTTTTTTCCCATATAAAGTAGGGCATCACCATGAGTTTCCACGTGGAAAAGAAAAAGCTGGTTGGAGCAGCAAATGTAACTGTGACATAGGTGCCATCATTAGAGAAATCTCCCCTCCTGGGGGAGGTTGGCACATGAGCCTATGAGTCATAACTATTATCATTGTCTTGTTGAGGAGAAGTACTTATAAAGACCTTAGAAACAAACATCTATTATTCTTTCATTACCTAGTTCCGTTTTCATTACCTATGTAACCCAGATGTAACGCACATGTCAGCTGCCTGGATTGCTTCATGTCCTCCAGTGCGCCAGGGTCAGCTTGTTCTCTAGAATATAATTTAAATGGACTCAAATTACAGTTTCACGTACAGGGAGTTCCCAGCATCTCTTCCAATATTTTTAGCAGTTGTAAGTGAAGCTTTTGTCTCTCCTGGACTCTTTGCTTCTGAGCCCCTCCTTATGCTGATTTCATACAAGAATAAAAAAAGTTGAAATACCGTATACCACCCACATAATTTTTTTTAATCAAGTTGGGTGATACAAGTAGAAACACTTCAATAAGTATAAAGAGCTACCTGGGCGGGGTGGGGTGAGGGAGTAATAATAATCTTACTAAATGAGAAAGTGACATAAGGCGTTGTGAATGCTCCAGGGTAGACGTGAAGAGGAAAAACTGAAGATAGTGAAACAACATCCACTCATTTCGTCTGGCTTAAAATAGAGAAAAAGACGAAGTCCTGGCAAGATTTTGAAATAAAGTAGGATTGTCTGAGGGTTATAATAAGAAAGAAAATTTACCCATGAAACTTTAAAAGGGAACAGCAAAAGTTAGTCATGTGATTACAAGAACCCAAAAGAATATTTAACACCAGAAGAGAGAAGGGTCACCAGAATGCTTTGAAGCTGGTTGAGCTAGTAATTACAAGGAACAACTTTCCTCGCCCTTTTTAAGAAAGCAAATCCACATGGCCTTTGTCTCATTTTCTGGTCACTGCCACAGCTGTCCTTGAAGCAATAGTTGCCAGCAGGTTAATCAGCTGCTTCCACAGCCCTGTGTATGCAGAGTATTCAGTCTGCTTGTTTCTTACATTGTTTTTCCAAGAATTTGTTCCCAGCCTTACTTCAGAAACTGTTTTGAACATGATATTCAGTTTCCTAACTCCCCACATCACTTTCACGTGATCTAATCTTCAGACTACCTGGATGTACTGTACATCTTGTTCAGTTGGACTAAAGAAAGTTCTGGTTAGTGAGGCTTTTTTTTTCCTTTAAGGGTACGGTATAGTTCATTTTATCTTGGGAACTTTTAAATGTATGTCACAAGTTTTATTCTACATCAGTAGAAATTCCATTCAGACAAGACTGATCAGAAACTTAGAATACGTATTAGCTTTAAAGGAAAAGTTCAATGAGAATTTAAAACAAGGAAATGTTAGTATGTAAGATAGAATGTAGAATGACATAGCCAGCTCCACCTGCATTCCGTGGCCCAAGTCACATGAGTAGGGGCCCTGACTGCGGCCTGCGCTTGTGGGTTACCCTTTCAGCGCTGTCTCATTTGCAGTTGTTAGTGTTGCAGGAGAGTTGTCTGACCCCCTAATCCCTAAGAGAGGTAGTACACAAGGCAGAGAGTTTTTGTTGGAGGGAGACTGGGATGGAGTCCCAGCTGGACAGGAGTGGGCCGGGGAAGCCCCTGCCGGACTGTAGTACCTGAGCAGGAGAGGAAGGCAGGAGGGGCTGCAAACAAGGCAGGCGCGCTGGGGGCCCAAGCCCTCCGCATTCATGATCTGGCCGCATGCTGACCAGGTGGAGGACAAACTTAGGGCACTCTCACCAGCCTGATGCTAATGAGAGGCCACGATTTGTAGGGCTCTGAAGAAACAGAGGGGAAAAGGGTTGCTTCAGGATTAGATAATTTTCCTGCCCCTTTCTCTGAAAGAATGGCCCAGCATGGCCACGTCACTGTACGAACAGGGAGAATTGCAAATGAGATTGTGAAGAGCTATGACACTTCGGGAATTTCTCCCCTCTTCCCGAAGCCACTGCAGACATGCCTGGTTACTTCTAACCTCCCAGAGGTCCACTTCGCCCAATTTATTTTTTGACCAGGATCGCACGGCACTCATTGAAGTCCTCCTTTCAAATGTTTTCCTCTAAAATAAAGGAAAGTTTTCAGGAAAGCACTTCAGATAGAGAGGTGAGAACCAAACATGGCCAGCCGCCGGCAAGTGTAGATGTTGGAGAGCCAAACCTATACGCCATAAGACTGTGTACAAAATGTTTATTATCCTAAAACAGCTCACAGTAGATTCGGTAATTATCCCCATTTTACAGCCTGAAATTGACTTGTGATGACATTTTTCAAGATAAAAAATAAAACACTGAAGCCCGTGTGACTTCCTTTGTCAGTGTCTGTGTTTGTCTAAGCCGCCATAATTCATAATTCCATAATTCAGGTGAAAACAATAAGAAATCATTTAAAGCCAATGTACATAAAAACAAGTAGCCAACCTGACCCCTATTTTTAGTGCAGGAATATATTCAAGATCAAAGCCATTCGTGTTTGCCTGTTTTATTTAATCACATGCCTTTTACCTGGAAGATGTGGGTCTTATGGCATACAAATGAGTGTACAGGGAAGGATTCAGGCATTATGCTGTCCAAATTAAATTTTAAAAGCCAGAAAATTCATCATTCTGACATCTCTTTGCAGATGCAGAATGTGTGTTGAAATATCTCTTGAAATGTGTCTTGTTTACTTGAGGAATACATTTAGCAGATCATATTAATTAGAAATGATATCTGAGTAAAGTCTTTAATAACGTATCTCTTTTTAAACATAAAATCAAAGGGAATGATTTCCCAAGTTGCAAGAATGGGTGTTTCCCCTGATTACCTATAGTTTGGATTTTGAGGTTTTCTTCTTAATAAGTTATATTTTTTTCCTTGAGTTATCAGCATCCATTATTTTTGGCTATATTGCAATCTAGGTTTGCAGATATTATGTATTAAAAAATGGAGAAGTTGGGGAAAATATTTCACAAGAGACATTCTCTACTATTAAGATTTCTTGTAAAGTATTATTGCCATATAAGTTGTAGGAGGTATGTCCTCTATAAGAATACCTCAGAAGCACAATTTTAGATACTGAGAACCTATTTAACAGTCCTCCATTTTGAGATTTTTTTGTGAAAGATTTTATATGAACAAGATGATTTTTATAACCCGTGAGTAAAATCTTCCAATTACATCTCTAAAACCATTTTACGTGGAATTTCAGTATTACCAAAATATATAAATAATGTTAAGTTTACCTTAAACCTCATTGATCTAAATGAACTCCAGTAATAATAGATACAGTTATGCAGTATAGCTTCTAAATGGAAAATTGTCATCATTTTCAAGAGAATGAATGGCTCTAGGGAAATGTACAGCTTAGGAATGACAAAACTGTCATTCAAGCAGAGAACAAAATTGTGGAAATTACAGAGTTGAGCCCTGGGAATCTTCAAATTTGCCTTTAAACAATACCTTCTTCAAACTAGTGGTTACCAGTGGGGAGAGGGAAAGGGGAAAGGCAATATAGCGGTAGAACTATTAGGTATAAAACAGGTAGGAACTAAGAGGTAGGAACTATTAGGTATAAAGTAAGCTACAAGGGTATATTGTACAACACAGGGAATATAGCCAATATTTTATAACAACTATAAATGGAGTATAATCTTTAAAAATTGTGAATCACTGTATCGTACACCTGTAACTTACATAATATTGTACAACAACTATACTTCAATAAAAAAATAAAAAGAAAAGATAAAAGAAAACAATACCTTCCCTCATGTGGTCCCTAGTGAAACCGTGGTCTCATTAGACGAAGAAGACAGAGCTGGAAAAGCAAGTATGCATTTCTGAAATTTGTTTGGCCGTAACCTTTTTTGAAGTTTTCTGAGCACCTCAGGATATGCATGTTCCATGGAACCCACTTTGTGAAGCAGTGAGTTAGATTTAGTCATGTAGCCTCTACCCAAACAGAGCTCCAATTTGGCAAGCCAGAAAGTTGCTTTTGCCAACATTTAGATACAAAGAGCTAGTATAAAGCGGTGATGTAATGCATGGTGCATTTAGAAATGTTTGTGTTGAAGCTGAGTTATCTCTTCGCTTGTCTCTTCCAGGTGTTTCATCCCAAACATCTATGCAGCTCTGTTCAGTGCAGCTCTTGTTCCGCTAATGTGCCTCGTGGTAGTACTTGTGGTGTTCATCCATGCCTACCAGGTGAAGCCACAGTGGAAAGCATATGATGATGTCTTCAGAGGAAGAACAAATGCTGCAGGTTTGAAAGAAACTGTATTTGTATTTTAAGGTGGGGACTTTTAATGGAGGGAAAAGATCACTGAATATTCTTTATCAAGAAAAGGAGTGAGGTTCAACTCAGCTTTCAGCTCTGAAGCCATAAGTTAAATTATAGTTCTCCAATTTCTCCTGCTCCTTGGGACTTCCTGACATCTCTCTTTCTTCAGGGCTCTGCAGGTTTTATTGCTGATGCCAGTTTTGTCCCTAAGATATTAATATTCAAGTAAATGACTCACAGTCTTCAGGAGCTGCTTCCCCAAGTGTTCTTCAACTCAAGCAGTAACAACCTGTGTTCAACCTGTGAAATCTGTTCACTTCTTTCAGATTCTGAGACTTCATCACAAACCTCCATAATGCTTGGGAGTGCTGTATTTTGCATGTGGAGTTCTGACTGTGATGACAAATGTTTAAAAACATATGTGACCAGACAGCTTCATAAGTGGCTACACATGTCTGGTTACTTAAGAGTACAGTCTTTCCAGCTCAAATTGGCTTTCACTACAGCTCATTTTTTCCCTTTGAATCATACTTAACACAGGTTTTTATGATGTGTTTCTTTTTCTGTTGTTAGATTAGCGTCTCTTAGGAATTTTTTTAAGGAACAATAACCAAACACCTACATACAGAAAACTCACTCTAAAATGGTTTGAGTGATATTAGGGAGAATCTAATGAGCTGGGGGTGGGGGGAATCCCTCTTGGGCCAAGAGGAAGACTAGTCTTTTCTAAGCTTTTACAAATCTAAAGCCAAATGAATGGAGAAGTTCTTCACTTTTTAAGTGCTTTTCAGAGTTTAAGCAAGATACCATATATGAAGTCCCTAGAAAACATAATATAATAATGTCTAATACATTATTAGAGACTCAATAGATATTGTCATTTATAGGCTAATAAAAGGATTCATTCTAATATAAGAAAAGCCTCTAGCTCCTAAACTGTGTCAGGGAAGATGCAAAAAGATGTTCCTTGTTGTGTAAAGAGAAGGGACTCTTTTATATTAGTCTGTGGGGTAGTTTGTAGGATAGTTGTATCTAGCCAACTCTTCCCTCTTCTCTCTCATTTAGCATGCAATTATTATGTGGGCAGAAATATTATTTAAGGTTATGATTAATCTTAGATTCTTCAGTTAAAAAAGCAATATTCAATATAGAAATCCTACTTTTTCACGGGGTATAGAATTTATCTAGAAGCTATGCTTTTATTCAACTTGAGATTCATTTTATTAAAATGCATATTCTCTTTTGAAGGAAAAGTTTGTTTCTTTCCCCAAATAACCAGATTTATTTTGTTACGTATATTATATAAAAGTGCCAATGTTTGCATGTTTTCAATAATGATAACATCATACGGGTCTCACCTAACGAGTTAGTCCTTTCATGCCTGAATCACCCCTGTGCCTTTTGGATATGATCCATCACGGTTACAGTAGATAAACAATGCTCTGATTATCTGAAAAACAGCCCTCAAGCATTGAACATAATGCTAAAAGCGCTAGCACACTTCTATCTCAACTAGCGAAACCTCTCTTGCAATGAAATATTAATAGAAGCATTGCTCTTATTGTAGCTTTTCAAATAAAAAAAATTATGGCAGTTCTGATTCCCCTATTCCCACTCAAACTAACAGTCATTATCTCACTTGGACTCTTACAGTGTTTTCCTGATAGGTCACTAGTTCTAATTCTTCTCCAATATCATTTTCTCAGATGTCTATATTTCAACAAAATGGCTCCCCTCACTCTCTAGCTTTACAATCATTCAAAGTCTCTTTCATTGCCCAGAAGAAAGTCCAGGCTTTTTATAACACAAGAGTCTCTATAAGTCCACCCCTGGGCCATCTTTTCATCCCCAAGTTAGTTACCATTCAGCCTGCATTCTGACCATGCCATCAGTTTACTCCTCTTACTTGTTCTTTTTTTTAAAATAAATTTTATTTGTTTATTATTTATTTATTTTTGGCTGTGTTGGGTCTCCGTTGCTGTGCACAAGCTTTCTCTAGTTGCAACGAGTGGGGGCTACTCTTCGTTGCGGTGCACGGGCTTCTCATTGCGGTGGCTTCTCTTGTTGCATAGCATGGGCTCTAGGCGCACGGGCTTCAGTAGTTGCAGCACGCGGGCTCAGTAGTTGTGGCTTGCGGGCTCTAGAGCGCAGGCTCAGTAGTTGTGGCACATGGGCTTATTAGTTGCTCCACGGCATGTGGGATCTTCCCAGACCAGGACTCGAACCCATGTCCCCTGCACTGGCAGGTGGGTTCTCAACCACTCTGCCACCAGGGAAGCCCCTACTCTTACTCATCCTTAAAATTTCCTGATACTGTCATCTTTGCTCATGTAAGGTGCCCTCTATGAACTCCTCATCATCAGTTGATAAAACTCATGTGTTTAGTAAATAATGTGAGAAAGTGTGGATGAAAGAGAGGTGGAAGGTGCTTATTACCCTTCCATAATCTTCATTATCTCCCCAAAGCTGTCCTAAATAAACCCATAATCTAAGTAAAAGTGGTGTGCTGAACGAACACAAGTTAATCCCTAGGAAGCCCTCCCAGCAAGATACTGCTCACTCTTTTATAGAAATCTTGGAAGCTCCCAACATGCTACCTCTTCTGTGATGCCTTTGGAATTCCCTCTTTACAGAACCACACCAAATAAGCATTACTCATTCCTTCTTCTATACTTTTAAAGCACTTTGTTCCTACAGCCATTACAGCACTTAGCACTTATTTCAGAATGAAATGGTGACTTGTTTTGGTGTGTGTGGCTGATTTCCTTAATAAATTATGAATTCCTTGAGGGTAAGGACCACTTATTATTCACCTCTGTATCACCAGAGCCTGGTAGAGTGCTCAGTAGATAGCAGGAGCATAATTAATATTTGTTGACTAAATGAATAAATTAATCATCATCAATGCACCATAAAATCTTATGATTATAGGAATGGATCCCCAAGCTAAATATAGCTTTAAGAAGAAGAGCAAGAAGAAGAGCCATATCATCAGAAGTAGAAATTATAGAATTTATCTCATTGATCTGTTTGTAGGTATCCCTTTAAAAGTTATTATTAGGACTATCATTTTTTCCTTGACTTCTCTGATTCCCAAAACTATGTGTTCAGCTTCGATCTCTAAGCTGATATCTTACATTTTATCTGAAACCTCCTTTAACTCTCTTCCATTTGAACATGTTCCACTTACCTTGAATTCAAATTTTCAAGAAAAAAAATGTCAATCTACTACTGTACCAAGGAGCATTTGATACTCTCTTTGAATCTGTCTGCTAAAATTCCATTGCATTGACCTGAAAAATATCCAGTCAAGAAGAACTGTAAATTCATGTTTTGCCCATTTCCCTGCTCCATATACATAGCAGTTAATGACAAGATATAACAAGAGAAAATTACAAAGAAGATGAATTGTGGATCAGAAAGAGCAGAAACACAAAGTATAAGCTGGGCTACTGTCAAGGACCTGATGTTTTCTGGGTCCACAAGCCTGTGAATGCAGGAGTATCTCAACTGCTGTGGTGGTAAGTTGGGAATTAAAGGTCTCACCCAAGGCCGGTAGACTGGAGCAGTAGCACCTGTAGGAAAGGAACCTGAAAAAGAGCTGCCATAGTAGCTTGGGCTTTGGCTTAGGGATCTGGGAGCCCAAAGAGAAAGCAGAGGAAGCATCTCACCAAGTTCCTGGGCCAAAATCTCTAGAGTTCAGGGTTTATCTGCCATATTCATATGTATATGTCATTATGGGGACAGAAGACCCATGACACCAAACTAGTCCTTTTTGGACAGAAGGGTTAAGTGGAGGCCACCACAAAACCATTAGACAGAATAAGGTAGCCAGAGAGAGAGAGAGAGAGAACAAGCAAGGAAGCAAATGCTTTCTACTCAAAATTAGCTGCAATATAAAAGTCCCAAACATTGGAGGAAAACTAACAAAGATAGCCCTTAAAATCAGCAGTCAAAGAGATGAATTTAACACAGAAAATAATATGAAAATAGAATAAACTATAAATAACTTTGTTAAGTTATTTAGGCTCCTCAAAAATATAAAGTAGGAATCATCAAACTATGGCCCTGCCAGCCACTCACCTGTTTCCCCATTTTATCTATTTATTTTTTTAACAGCTTCATTGAGATATAGTTTACATGCCATAAAGTCCATCTGTTTAAATTGTACAGTTCATTGGTCTTTATTATATTTATATAGTTGTGTAACTATTGCCATAATCTAATTTTAGAATATTTGCATCATCCCAAAAAAGAAATCCCATACCTGTTAGCAGTCACTCCCCATTCTCCACTTCCCTGAACCCTAGGTAACTACTAATCAGCTTTCTGTCTCTATAGATTTGTCTGTTCTGGACATTTCATATAATGGGATTATAGAATAGGTGGTCTTTTATTATGTCTGGCTTCTTTCACTTAACATAGTGGTTTCAGAGTTCATCCATATTATATCATGTATCAGTACTTAGTTCTTTTTATTGCCAAATAATATTGCATTGTGTGAACATACTACATTTTGCTTTCCTATTCATCAGTTGATGGACATTTGGGTTGTTTTCACCTTTTGGCTATTTCGAAGAACATTCCTATGGTCATTTATATATAAGTTTTTGTATTAACATGTGTTTTCATTTCTCTCGGGTATATGCCTAGAATTGGAATTTCTGGATCATACAGTAGCTCGATGTTTAACATTTTGAGGAACTGCCAAACTGTTTTCCAGAGTAGCTGCAGTGACCTGTTTTTGTAAGTAAAGGTTTTTTTTGACACCCAGCCACACCCATTTGTTTACATATATTCTATGGCTGCTTTCACAATACAGAGTTGAGTATATGTAGCTGCAACAAAAACCATGTGGCCTGAAAAACCTAACATATTTAATATCTGGCCCTTACAGAAAATGGTTGACCATTGACCCCTGACATAAAGGAAGATGTATCCATTCAAAGCACTTAAACATAAAAAACAAAAATAGATATAAGCAAATAAAATTAAAACAGACCAATATGAAAATGAAAAAATTTCAGTAATCTTGGCGATGAAAAATAATACTAGTTGAAAATTTTAAATATCTTGATATTTGAGATAAAATATAGATGAGACACAGAGAAGAGAGAATTAATTAATTAGAATCCAAAGCTAGGATTAAGGAATTCATGTGAAAGATACAAAAAAAGAGAAAATATGAAAACAGAGCTAAGAAGTATGAGAATACGTTGCCAGGGGAAAAGAATACAGGGAATGGAGAGAAGTCAATATTTGAAGAGGTAATGTTGAGAATTTTCTAGAATTAAAGAAAGAAATTAACATAACTACCCATAAATATCTACCTTGTTTAAAAATGGGGGGAGAGGGGTAGGGGAATGCTGAAAAGTCTACTATATTAGTAAAGTTCCCACATATGTATTTTTGAAAACTGGATAGTAAGTACCCTGTCTTTGCTTCTAATATTCTTTACTGTTAGAATAATTGGCACAAACCCCACTCAGGAGGAGTTTGAGTCCACAGTGCAAGCAGTTGCCACTACGTTCTCTAAAAGCCAAAGCTTCAAATGCAACACAGACTGGTACCAAGCCTCTTCTCTTCTTTCCTCTGAGATTCCTGCACTTTTTACACCCCGTGTATACGTTATATCTGAGAAGGAGGGCAGTTCCAATTACAGTCGGCCCTCTGTATCACCACGTTCTGCATTTGCAAATTCAACCAGCCATGGGTCGGAAAATATTTGGGAAAAAAAATTCCAGAAAGTTCCAAAAAGCAAATCTTGAATTTGCCACACACCAGCAACTATTTACATAGCATTTACATTGTGTTTACAACTATTTACATTGTATTAGGTATTATTTTAAGTATTCCAGGGGATGTGCGTAGGTTATATGCAAATAGTATGCCATTTTATATAAGGGACTTTGAGCATCCTTGGATTTTGGTATCCTGCAGGGTCCTGGAACTAATCCCCAGTGGATACAGAGGGAAGACTGTAGTCTCAAGCAGATGTGGCTTAGTTCTCTACAATTCCAAGCATGCAAAATAGCCCTTTTTCCTAAGGCAGCTGAGATGGTTTATAGTTTAGTTTTATTTTGCCCTGCATTTTTTAAAATTTATTTAAAATTTTTATTTATTTATTTATTTATTTATTTTTGGCTGTGTTGGGTCTTCATTGCTGTGTGCGGGCTTTCTCTAGTTGTGGTGAGTGGGGGCTACTCTTTGTTGCGGTGCACAGCCTTCTCATTGTGGTGGCTTATTTTGTTGTGGAGCACAGGCTCTAGGCATGTCGGCTTCAGTAGTTGTAGTGTGCGGGCTCAGTAGTTGTGGTTCTCGGGCTCTAGAGCACAGTCTCAGTAGTTATGGCGGATGGGCTTAGTTGCCCCGCGGCGTGTGGGATCTTCCCAGACCAGGGATTGAACCCGTGTCCCCTGCATTGGCAGGCAGATTCATAACCACTGTGTCACCAGGGAAGTCCCCTGCATTTTTTTAATTGGATGAGTATTTTCAGATATTACAGTTGACCCTTGAACAGCACTGATTTGAACTATGCACTTATATGCAGATTTTTTCAATAGATACGTACTAGAGTACTATACCATCCACTGTTGGTTGAATCCTCAGATGCAGAAAGTACATATATATTATTATATATATAACTGTAAAGTTATATGTGGATTTTTGATTGCGAGGGGGTTTGGCACCCCTAACCTTTGCGTTGTTCAAGGCTTAACTGTATTAGATAGTAGCCTGAGAAATATATTCTCAAATAATAAATCAAGAGTTGAAAGTAAATCCCCTTTTATTACAGAAGCACAGTTTCCTAGTTTTCCAAATTATGTTAAATTTTGAGTATTTTTGGTCAAACCTTGTCAAGAGTTTTTTGTTTATTTATAAATTACCTTTAACAATGAGTAAGATGCATTATGAGAAGGAAAGGTCAATTTATAGTTTCCTTATAGCCAAGCTGTTTTTTGTTTTTAGTAGCTAGAATGATTACGATTATTTATTAACTTAGAGTTTTAGGTTTGGAAAACAGATGTGATTAGCTAACACCAGCATCAGCCCTGTTTGAATAACTGAAGAGCTTATATCAGTCATTTTGTTTGGGCTGGAATCTTCCATATTTCTATAGAACTGTTCTCCAAACTATTCACTCTGGTGCAGATTAGATGTGCCTGACAACAGGAGCAATTTTACATCAACACTTGTGTGTTGGTTATGTCTGCTCAGTATCAACCCCTTGACACTCTATATTTTGAGTGACTTCTTCACTCCTGACATCCCTTAATTTCAGAGCTCAAATTTCCACTGAAATCCAAAGGAAAGGGGGAACGGAGGAAGAGCTGCTGGTAAATCAAATACACTCTGTGCTGTAGTCTCCAAAGACAGCCACTGTCAGTCCCTCCCTTTCTGAGCGTGGCTGGGACAGCGATGTCAGCTTTGCTTCCTTCTGTGCCCTTTTTGCTGCTCGACTGCTGTGAACCACATTTTCGAAGGTCGGTGGCTCCTAGTGAAATTCACTTGCCTCCTCCTCCTTCAGTGAAGTGAGTGTGCAGTGAGAATGAGTCAGGATAAAGGTATGTTCCCTGAACTAAATTTTAGTGTTTTAAACAAAGCCTGTAATTTTAGGGTTTGGTTTTGATCTCTGGCAATGATAAGCTTGTCTCTCCTTTTAGGCTCATTAGAATTTACTGACTCTTTTCTGATTCATCAGCCAGTTCTTATGTGAGGAATGATTCATGGATCAGGGAAGGAAAATTAATTTGAATAAAGAGGAAGCAGATTACAAATCCCTTTCTTATAAAAATCCCATGCATATGTTTCAATATGATATATAAAAATGTAAAGGTGGCTTGATCCAGCTAGCCATGTATAACATGAATCTGAGGTATTTGGAATCTCCTGGTACAATAATGGCCGCTTCTCTGCTTGGTAATATATTTGAGGATGAATGCTTCCATTTCTTCTGAGTCTCCATGTCTTCATATTTAGAGAACAACAGTACTAATGTAAATCAAGATTCCATTGCTATTATGAAAATCATTGGAAACTTGCTCTAATGAATATTATGAAGTATCATCCCTTTCATCCTAAGGTTGAGTAACTTTTTTTCTCCTGACATCTTAGAAATTTCAAAAAGAGTTCAGGGAAACTCAATATAAGCCAAAGGAAAAAGAAGAAAAGGAAATAGCTCCTAGTAAATGCAGTACACTCTGTGTTGTGTTCTCCAAAGATGGCCGCCATCAATTATTTCCCTCCCTTTACATGTGTGCTTCTCCTCACATACAGCAGTGGAGTCTATTTCCCCTCCCTTTAACTCTTTGGACTTGCTTAGAATAAGATAATCTGATGGAAGTGATACTGCCCCATAATGGGTCTAGCCTTTAAGAAGACTGGCAGTTTCAGCTTCCTTTCTCTTGGAAGCCAGTCACAGTGTAAGAAGTCCAGTTACGGGCTTCCCTGGTGGCGCAGTGGTTGAGAATCTGCCTGCCAATGCAAGGGACACGGGTTCGAGCCCTGGTCTGGGAAGATCCCACATGTCGCGGAGCGACTAGGCCCGTGAGCCACAACTACTGAGCCTGCGCGACTGGAGCCTGTGCTCTGCAACAGGAGAGGCCGCGATAGTGAGAGGCCCACGCACAGCGATGAAGAGTGGCCCCCGCTTGCCGCAACTAGAGAAAGCCCTAGCACAGAAATGAAGACCCAACACAGCCAAAAATAAAAATAAATAAAATAAAATTAAAAAAAAAAAAAAAAGTCCAGTTACTCTGAGACCACCATGATGTTAGAAACTCCAAGCTAGTCATATGGAGTGGCCATGTGAATAGGCATAGTTGTTTCAGGCGTCTGATTCCAGACATGGGAGTAAAAAGCCTTCTTGTAGGTTCTAGCCCGAGTAGACACCACACAGAGCAGAAAACTGCCCAGCCCAGATTGTAAATTATTTTAAGCCACCAAGTTTTGTGCTGCTTTATTATGTAGCAATCAATAGCTGAAACACTCTGGTTCTAGTATCCTTATTATTCTCACATCAAAATTTTAAGTATGTCATTGTCATTTTAAATTCTATTTTCATTCTTATTTTATTGTGCGGTTTTATTTTAGTTTTTATTGCTTGTCATTTCAAATATATATTACAGAATTCTAAGTGTGTCATTATCATTTTAAATTATACATGGTTTATAAATATAAATGGAAAAACACAATATGATTTTTTTTCCCTAAACCAAAATTGAGGCTTCCACTAAAGCAAAGTAAAAGTAATCTTACCTAGCAACAGTATGTACTTGAATCGGATCCAGAATGACCAATATAACAGGTTTCACATGTCCTTGGCAGTAAGCTGCTTGTTTGCAGTGTACTCCCAGTTCCATTGCTGAAAAGAAAATAAAAAACAATGCCTAGGGACCCAAGGAAAACCCCAGAGCTCCTCACTACACAATGAACAATCTCTTCCACTTGAGCTTAAAAAAATCTTTGTGAGCACAGTTTAGTCTTCCCACATTTTGTCAGTAGTGCTGGGGAAAATCCAGAATATTTAAAGAAACATTATGGATGCTCATCCTCTGCTTAGAATTATATCTATGACCTCAGTCTTCAAAGATTCAAATCAGGAATCTTTGAGCCTGAAAGATGATGTGTAGTCATTCAATGTGTGTTGGTTTTTTTCATTATTGTTTTTGAAAAAATTGGGGATTTGATATTGCTCATTAAAAACTCCTAGAACAATAACATCAGGAATTAGTTTCCTAAGGCTTAGAACATCGAGATAAAAAGTAAAAAATAAAATCAGAGAGTTGAGAGAAAGCTTAAATTTCTGTTTGAACTCCTGATTGACACATGTAACCAATGAAGAAAAGGGACTAGTAATTTGTGGCAGAGCTGGGTCTTTCTAAAACTCAAGTTTCCTGAATGTCTATACCTCAGTGACTGCCTTTTACCTAGTCTGTTGAAAACTGATGAGACAAGGATGGTTCTCTATTCAGGCTATTTCAGTACTAAACTGTTAAATTCAATTTACATTTGTTTTCTAGGTGGGCAGCGGGCATAGAGCATGGATGTGGTAGGGTTGGGAGAGAGAGTAAAAGGCATGTAAGTGGCAGCTGTGGATGGACTTGGGCCCTGGTGGTGATCATCATTATCCTCATCACCACTACCAGTCACCGTATGCCAGACACTGGGCTAAGCATTTCGTATATATTATCTCAATTTTTTACAAGAATCTTGTGAAACAGGTATTTCTATTCCTACAGTGAGACAAGAAAATGAAGGAAATGAGAGGCTTAGGAAAGTGTCCAGATTTGCAAAGCCGTTAAGTTGTGCAGTTGGGATTAGAACCACAGGTGACTCTGGCCAACACCAATGCTTCACAGTTTACCATTTTGTTATCAAAACTTTCATTGAGAAAAATAACATGTAAACATTAAATTAAACCTAGAGAGCTCTAATTCCATAAAAGGAATTGTTAGATTTCATTCCCAAGAAAGAATTTGAAGTGATCCAGGCTAGCAAATTATTTCTTCATCTTCTGATTTCCAAGAAAGACTGCCCCCTCTCTTTATGGTACTGAAACATGCCTAGTTTTCCTCACTATTTGCATATGTAGTGCAGGCATAATAATAATAATATATAACTTTATAACACTGTTTGAAGGATTAAAGGATTAAATGTCAATTCATATAAAGTCTTTAGCACACTCTCTGAAACATAGTAAGCACTCAGTATGCATTGGTATTTTTATTAGCATAACAACTCTTTCAATATGTAATTGGTGCAGAATATACTCAGACTTTGTCCTGTATACTTACTAAATGTCTCTCAAATATGCCTCTCTCTTCCTTTCTTCATGATTATGCCTGATGTATTAATCAGCTCGAGCTGCCATAACAACATGCCATAGACTGGGTGGTTTAAACAATTAAAATTTATACCTCACAGTTCTGGAGGCTGAGAAGTCCCATAATCTGGGTGCTGGCCAATTCGGTTCCCCATGAGAGCCCTCTTCCTGGCTTGCAGACGATCATCTTCTTGCTATGTTCTTACATGGGGGAGAGAGGGAGAGAGAGAGAATGAGGGAGAGAGAGAAAGGGAGAAAGAGAAATGCCTCATGTCTCTCCTTACAAGGACACTAATCCCATCATGAGGGCTCTACCCTCATGACTTAATTAACTCCTTAAGTCCCTATTTCCAAATACCATCACATTGAGGGGTGGGGCTTCAACATATGAATTTGGGGGGGGGCCTCAATTCAGTTCATAGCACCTGGGTTATATCCTCCATCATCTCACAACTCTCTTAAACTGATATTCCTTGATTCTTGTCTGTCCCCATTCCACACTGAACATCTAAAAGGTGAAATTGATCACATCATTAATTCATCCAGTAGCAATCCTTAGGGACTTCTCTGGCAGTCCAGTGGTTAGAACTCTGTGCTTCCAGTGCAAGGGACACATGTTCAATCCCTGGTCGGTCGGGGAACGAGGATCCCACATGCTGTGAGGTGTGGCAGAAAAACAAACAAACAAAAAAAAAACAATAGCAATCCTTAAACTGTAGGGTAAAAGGAAAATTCCAGTACTTCCGTGCATAAACTCTCCATATGCACAGCCATACTGAACTAGTGCTGTTGCCTAAAAGTGACATGATGTCTGATAAGTCTGGACTTAACATAACTGAATTCACTCTCCCTTGCTGATTTCATCGTTTATGGTGGTTGGGGAGGAGAAGGAATGGAATTGAAATTAATTTCTTGATACCCATCGTGAATAGGCTTCAGTAGAATGTTAGTGGAAGATGTGGTCAGTATGATATACATTTAAAGCCAGTGTCTAAGAGCATCACAGTGGCATAGCTGCTCAGATTCACTGCACACTCTTTGCCCTTCATCTCTTATTGACATAGGCTTACCATTGCCATGCCAATACCATTGCCATGCCTCAGCTTGACCCAGAGGGTCAGTGAAACTTTCCCCATTGTTTATAATTTTTATGCATAGGCTGAGTTTCCCAAATATTTCCTTGGCAGCTTTTTCCCAAGTTAATTAAAAGTTTACATTTTAACTTTCCTGGCATACTCCACTCCTTCAAAGGACTTTTCCCCCCTTAAATACTTTTTTTAGTTATCTTGGAAAAATTACAGTGAGGTATTACTTTCTACTCTTTTGAAAATTACATGAAACAGTTATTCATATTTATTGCTTTGATCTAAGAGCACATTCAGCTTTTTAATGGGTGACTGAAGTCTTCCATTCAACTCTTAGCTAATGAAAATACAATTTCTGATTTTTTTTAACGTGTCTCTCTCAAATTTGTATTTAGACCATTGCCAAAGAATATATATAAAACTCTACTGAAGAGTAGAAAAATGAGTTTTTCAAGCCTGTTTTATCTTGCAATATTTATGGCATTGAAAACACTATATTCCCACTCAACCTGGTCTGTGAGCCACCTCAATTGGTGTCAACATTGTGATGTTGTGATACTCCATGGTTCTCTGTAATCAGGCAAATCCCAAGTTCTAAGATGTAAATTCCATTTGTGATTTGCAACTTTTTTCATGTATTATTTATTGCCATTCTCATTATTTAGAGATACTTTCAATTTATTATTCAGTGCCTATACAATTCTTTAAAGAATACATAGCCACAAAATAATAGTTTGTTTGGTCACACTTTAATAAATCAACTGGTACAGAATTAAAGAGAAGATCCAGAAATAAAGGAAAATAGCGTTGATAAGTCTAGGGAAATAGGCAGTAGGGACAAGTAATCTGGGGAATTAGCAATTGCATCATAAATTTCTTTAAAAATGTATGGTTGGCACGTCTGTGATCACAATGGTATACTTAATAGTTTATGCATTATAAAACTCAGAAAGTTGAATCGTGAAAAAGGACATTTTTATAAGTTGTTTCCTTTTGGAAGAAAAGGACATCCATATCAAAGGTGAAGTTTGAATTTCGTTGGGCCAGAAGGCAGTAACAAACTTGATCTGATCCTTTTATAAAATGACTCAGTTGCCTTATCATAACCAAAATGGTGGCCTCGTAAACCAATCACTTTCCTTACAACCAGTTATAAGAGGCTACTCCTTCCAACTAACAGGATATCAAAATATTTTTGTTCCATCTTGTACTTACTTCAAGGTCATTATGTCCCTGCTTAATAACTTTTCCTATTTTTAAATTTTTGCATTTTGCTTACGCCACCCTTTTCCTATTCATATTACCGTTATTACCATTTCTCATGATATCCTCCCTTCCTGGGTCACCGTTTCCCTCTTCATATCTCTCTCTGCCCTCCTCTCCCAGTTCCTCACTCCTACTGGTCTTTATCTTCACTGTGACCTCCCTCTCTCTGACCTTGTGATTGAACATCCAAGGATATTTTCACTAGCTCCCTTGATTTCCTCACCAACTTGGCTCTCTCCTTAAGCAATTTTGCCAGTCACCGTTCCAGTCTATGTCATGTACTTCTCTTCTTTTTACGAGCCAATTAATGCTACTCTGTAATAGATACAAATTTAGTCTAAGTAATCTTAACTGAGCCATCTCTGCTTCTCAGTAATCCTTTGGATTATTTTTAATTGATTCTTTGGCAGTCTTTGAAACAGATTGCCCATAAGTCTTATACTTAATACCTTCTAGTCTCACTCTCTATATAAGATGTGAAAACAACCTGATGTTCTCTCACTCAACTATCCTTGTATTATCTGATCAATTCTTTTTTTTTTCTCCCTTCTTTGCCATTTTTCCTTCCATTTTAGGAAGGGAGTAAATAACTCATTCTCACCAAAGCCAACCCTCCCAATTGTGCTCTTCATCTCTTTTTCCTTTTTTGGAACTTGTTTCATTGAATTTTCCACAATTGCCTTACATCTTAAACATCTCTCTATTCTGGGTCTTTCCTCTCCATCTAAAAACATGCATCACTTTTCAGTTCCTAAAAGAACTTACTCATAATGCTGCTGCTTTATCAAGTTACCTCCTTGCCTGTCTCCTTCACCAACAAACTTCTTGTAGAGTAGTCGTTATGAGCTATCTATACTCATCACCTTATGTTCACTGCTAAGCCTTGAGAGTACCTTGCTTATTCTCTTCCATTCATCACTTATAACCTTGGACACCAAATCTACTGACCACTTTTCTCATGTCCTTATCCTTAAACTCGTCTGTGTAAATCGATAACTTCCCTTCCTTGAATAGTCTATCTCCCTTGGTTTTCATGATGCTCTCTTTTTTATTTTCCTGTTAAATCCCAGGCCATGACTCATTCTTTTTGTGACTCATAACTCTAGAGTGTACGTGTTTTCCAGGGATTGCCTTTGCCTTTTTCACATCACAGTAGTAATTTGCAAATCTGTCAACTTGAGCTCAACTTGTCTTCCCATCTTCTTTTCTGTCCTCTTCCTGGGAATAATAACTTGTCCTCAGGAAGTACAAAACTTGTCAACAACTTGCCTGCCCCAATTGCTCTGATCTCTGTGTTACTCTTTCTCCCTCTTCCTTCTCTTCTTCCTCTTAATCCTTTTCTCATTTTCCTAATTTTGATGCCACTGTAATTTCTTTTACTCCACACTCCGAGACTTTCAGGTCAGTAGTTGTCAAAACTGATCATCAAAATCACACTTTCACAAATGATTGTTTGATGAGTCTCTCTAGAGGCTCAGTGAATTGGAACCTCCAGAGATGAAGTCCCAATATCTGTATAATTTTTAAAGTTTCTCACTGTTTTCTGATTTGGGGGTACTTCACCTTTAGATTCTCTCTTAATATTTTTGTGTCCATCCCCTTCTTTCCATTGTGGGAGTCCCTCCTCCGCCACTGCCCCAGGCCTTCAATATGTCTCACGTTGAGCACTGCAACAGTTACCTAACCGGAATCCCTGCCGCCAGTGCTCTCTCCACCAATCTGTTTACTTTCCTGTGAGATTAGGGAAATTTCTGTTTTGATTGGGCCACACATCTTCTCGGAAATTTTAAATGTCTCTCCATTTCCTGTAAAATAATTCTGTACTGCTTAACCTGGTCCTCAAGGTCCCTTCATGACCTCATGCTACAAATATTCTTCTCACTATTTACCTTCATGGACCTTTCACGCCAATCAAAAGGGATATTTTACACTAATTTATGCATTTGCCTTTTTGCCTCTCTTTCCACTACCTTGAGTTCAAAGTCCACATGTTCAAATATGGCTCATCTTTAAGTCCCAGTCGAAATGCCAGTGGCCTCTCTGGTACCATCAATGGTAAGTAACTGCTCCTTTCCCTGAATTTTTGTATAACTTGATCCCTCTTTTCTAATATTGATCTTCTACCTTTTATTATAGTGGATATATATATTATATATGTATATATAAAATATTTAAAAGAAGACCCATATGTAATTCATCCTTTTACCTGTCACATTTTATCAAATACATATTTGAATCTTAAATAAATATATATTTCTTGAATAATAAGCAATAGCTGAAGTTTATATAAAACTGTTCTAAGTATTCTGCATTTTAACCATTAAATCCTAACTGAATTCAGTATTCTGTATTTAGGAGGTACTAATGTTATTCTCATTGTACAGATGAGGAAATTGTGCATCAGAGCAGTCAAGTAACTCACCAAGGTCACACAGCTCGTAAATGGCCCTCAAGTAATCTGGCTCCAGAGTCCATGCTCATAACCACTCTAGTATTCTGCCTTCTGATGAATAAATCCCATTCAGTCAACCTCAGCACATGCTTTTTATTTTTCATTTATTTATTTATATATTTATTTATTTTTGCCTGCGTTGGGTCCTTGTTGCTGCACGCAGGCTTTCTAGTTGCAGCAAGCGGGGGCTACTCTTCGCTGTGGTATGCAGGCTTCTCATTGAGGTGGCTTCTCTTTGTTGCAGAGCAGGGGCCCTAGGCGCACGGGCTTCAGTAATTGTGGCACATGGGCTTAGTTGCTCTGTGGCATGTGGGATCTTTCCAGACCAGGCCTGGGACCCGTGTCCCCTGCATTGGCAGGCAGATTCTTAACCACTGGGCCACCAGTGAAGTCCCAGTGCATGCTTTTTAAAAAAGTTTATTTGACTGACTGCCCATATTCAAAACAGATCTTTTTCTTTTATTTGAATTTAACAGAAGGAAATTAGAAAACTTAGTATAAATAACCTTCAGGAAAGCAAATGATGTGATTTATAATTAGGATACATCAACTTCAAGAAAGATGTAGAAATTACGTCGTAGGAAACACTAAAAGTATTGAAGAGCAATTTGAAGCTCTATTGTACAGTTTTATAAAGACAGTGTAAATCCATGTGGTTGTAAATTAACAAGTAATTGAAATGAACAATAGTTGATACTTACACTCATTTAATTTTATGGTTTCCACTAAGTGTGGTGATTTCCCTCTCTCCATCATTTTCCCACTAATGCCAGAGTCTTTGCAAATAAACACTTAATCTATGGTTATAGTAAAGCTGCTTTGCCACCATGAAAAAAATTGTTTTTTACAAATGTGGCTCACAAACTTTGTAACAGAATAAACTTCACCTGGTTTAAAAAAAAAAAAAACAGGACAGAAACAAACAAATGAAAAATACAGCAGGATCTGTCTAACCTATTAAAGATGGAATTGAATAGTAAAAATAGCTCCATGTCGGGGGCTTGGGAAGCAAGGAAGGGAGGGAGGGAAGGAAGGAAGGAAGGAAGGGAGGAAGGAAGGAGGGAAAAAGGGAGGGGGGAGGGAGGAAGGAAGGAGTGGAAACATAAGCTAATTTGATTATGGGGAGGGAGGGAGGGGAGGAAGGAATGAAGGAGGGAGGGAGGGAGGGAGGAAGGAAGGAAGGAAGGAGTGGAAACATAGTTTTGAGCCTGAGGCAAAAATAAGCTCTAGTATCTACCTTATATTTGCTACTAACATCTGACACTTGTGAAACAGTGTAACCATTAACAATTTTAATTCCACATGAAAGAGGAGAAAAAGAGTTGGAATTTAAATCTTACAGATTTTAAGGTCTACACATGACACTGACAAACAAATACAGAAAGAAAATTTTAAAGTTTATCATTGGGTCCAAATCACTTTGATAAAATTACTTTGATCACTAATATAGAAATATTGTACATGTAGATGTTTTTTTGCACAGCCTCCTTCTCCCTAGATCATACACATGCCATTCAATCTGGGGATTACCTTTCTTTCTTAGCACAATGGTTTCTCTTTCTTTTCTCTGTAAGGGCTTGATCCAAGGTTGTTAGTAAGAATGAGCAATAAAATATTAGTTCATTTCCATATGCATAGACCTTCCTGGCACAACTGTTACTGTGCCATTATTTAATGGTTAACGATAAGCTTTTATATAACACAGGTATTATACCACTTTATGGTCTGTTCTTGTATATTCCTAAAAACAGCTCTCTATGTGGGTTTGGTACTAGTTTTCTGTATTTGCAGATGTAGTTATTTAACAACAGAGGGTAAGCAATATCCCCAAAGCTTTTGAGAAATACATAACATTATTTTTAAGACAAGACAATGCCCTGATAATCTGATACCAGAATATCTTTTGGGAGAAGAGATGCAATTAATCACATTGACAGAGAGGAACCAAAAGATTTCATTCAGTTAGACTTTTTAGAATAGTGGCATGGCAAAGGAAATTAAAATAAAATAAAATTTTAAATTGGTGTTACAGTTTTGTAATGTGAGGGCTAGAGAACCAAATTAAAGAAAGGAAATACGCATTGAGGTCAGCTGGCATTTATCCAGATTGAGGGTCTCTACCAGGAAACAGTTCTGGGAACTGACATATTTAAAACACTGTAAAAATATTTTCTTGAACATATAGAGTTATTTTTAGTGTTAATTTTTCTGAGACAGTGTGTCAGAATTGATTCAAGACTTCAGTGTTGAACTTGAGCCTATTAAATGGTAATGACTGCTCTGTGATGTACTATCAAACTATCTTTAAACATAACTGGCTAGTCATGGCCAAATACATAGCAACCTGATTCCCAAAATTATGAGACCATCTAGTAAGATTTAAAATATAGATATAGCAGGTTGAAAGATGCATTGTATGTTTTCATTGTGTTATGGAAGCAGAGTGTGTTGGGAATTGCTGTTAGGTGCTTGAGCATGCCTGGAGATGACTGTCCTGAACTCCTTAATGGCTAATTAACTGGAAATGTAGTTAGGAAGCTAAGTTAAGCCAGTCTTCAATTGTTGGTTGGCTGACTTCATGGTTGTTTTAGAACTCTGATCTTCTAAAAACGTTTGTCATAATGTGATTTTATGAAACATTTCTGAAGTGTGTAGAAAATTACTATGTTGGCTATGAAACCAAATGGTAATTCTCCTTCCCATAGTTTCAAGACATTTTTCCTCACAAGAAAAATACAGATCATTTAACCTTTTCCTTAAGAATCACAGACCTATCTGATCCCCGTCAGTAGGATATTCTCTGGCAACTTTGAAGTACACGGTTCAAATGGTATTACTCTAATAACAGTGCGTGCAAGGTCCGTGTGGGTAGGTCTCATCTAAGTTGATTATTCTCCTTGGATTCAAAATTATAGCCTGCAAATTGAAAATTATACATAGTTTTTGCAAGGCGAGACCATAATTCTAGGCTTGTGCCATTTTGTTTCAATCCCAATAAATCACCCTCAAAGTAGGCCTGACACTCAACTGTCTTGTAGCATCCAGGAGAGCCTCAAGTCAGCCACTGACAAAGTGCTGCTATTTAGGGTCCCAGCAGTCTTGAGACACCTCTGAAAATTTGCTCACATTCCTCCTCTTTACCCCTGGAAAATATACTCTAGGCCAGTATTGACTCTCTGCTCTGCCTGCAGATCTACGTGTCACCTGTACAGATCCCTCCAAATTAGGCTTGCCTCCTTCCTATAGCAGGAAGGGTCAGGGTAAATCCATGTCAGAACATGGTAGCTATAGGCCTCCCATGATAGTTACATTTACTCTATCTACCTTATGTCTGAGATACCCTACTAGCTACTTAAATTACCTTTTAGAGCAGAGGTTTACACATTGTGGGTCACAATACATTGGTGAGTCTCATTGCCAGCATTTTAAAGTGGAGTGGGATGAAACAGGATGGGATGGGATGGGATGGGAGGGGATGGGAGAGAATAGAATAGAAGAGAATAGAATAGAGTAGAATAGAATAAAGTATCAAAGGGAGACAGAGGGGAATAGAGGATACGGAGAGGTCCATTTTAAATAGGTTGGTCAGGAAGTTTTCAGTGACAGTTTGGATGTGATGGAACTTCGAGTCTGCACATTGAAAGCAACCCTCCTCTCTGTGTGATCTTCATATTACATCAGGATAAACAGAAGGGTTCTAACACCAAATAAGTTTGGAAAATCCAGGTACAAAAAAGTTAAACATGTTTATTACATGATTTTTTGGCCTTTTAAAGATGCAAGAGAGGGCTATCTATAGCCATATGCTGTTTCTGTAACTTGACTAAAGTCACGATGGTGATGAGGGTGAGGATGATGGGATGAGGGTGAAAATGACAGGAGGTAAAGCTTTTTGAGCACGTACTTTGTGCCAGGCTCTGTGCTGACTGCTTTCTGTGCGTGGTTCTCTCTCCCTCCCCCCATTTGGTGCAGTGTATGAGGAAAAATGAGTCATGGGGTAAATCCATTTGGATGGTGGTACTTGTACTCAGAAGGAAGAGAGAGTTTGAGAGGAAGGATAGCAAGTTTAGCTTTGAATGAACTGAATTTGAGATGCTTTGTGGATCTCCAGACCTGGAGGTCTAGAACTCAGGAGAGATGGAGATGCATATTTGGATATTGTTGGCCTAAAATGCTCATTGAAAGAAGGTGACGCTAGAGATTATGAGTTTGATAAGGATGGCTAAATAAAGTGAAGAGCCTGGCACATCATCCAGGTGACATACACAGAGTCTAGCCTGCTGCAACAAACGTTTGCAACTGTGTCTGGACACCAGAGCCACAGGACTGAGAGTGGGTTCCCTGTTGTCCAGATGGTTCTCAAGAGCTCTTTTGGGAATGTGTTGAAGTACTGAGGCAAGGAGGAAATTCTAAAACTAGAACCAAGTATAGGACTAGTGACCCAAGGTTAGGAATGCAAACTACCCAGATGAAGTATGGAGTGTTTCTTTTTTTTTTTTTTTTTTAAACTTTGGGTTTATTTATTTTTATGGCTGTGTTGGGTCTTCGTTTCTGTGTGAGGGCTTTCTCTAGTTGCGGCAAGTGGGGGCCATTCTTCATGGTGGTGCGCGGGCCTCTCATTATCGTGGCCTCTCTTGTTGCGGAGCACAGGCTCCAGACGCGCAGGCTCAGTAATTGTGGCTCACGGGCCTAGTTGCTCCGCGGCATGTGGGATCTTCCCAGACCAGGGCTCGAACCCGTGTCCCCTGCATTGGCAGGCGGATTCTCAACCACTGCGCCACCAGGGAAGCCCTGGAGTGTTTCTTTGAACAATTTACAAATCCAGTCCATAAGTTTGTTGTTATCTGTTCCAGCCACAGTATCCTAATGATGATTTGGCAGTTCTGTGAAACATGTGCCTTGTTCTCTTCTACAACATTAGGTTTATTTGCTGAGAATACCGGTGGGTGACTATACATTGTGTATTAACCCTTGTTAAGAAAGCTCAAGAACGCATTTAATATTTTCTCACCAGGAAATGGATCAGATCAATGAAACTTCTTGGCCTTCAAGTATCTGTTCATTTCAGAATAAAGGCCCATATTTTAGAAATAAGACCTTTTGATGCCTTTTTTTAATTACCTTTTTTTTCTAATTTAAAAATAATGCATGCTTATTGTTGGACATAGACCCATAAATATCTTAGATCCACATTATTTCGCAGTTGTGTTCCTTGTTTTACGTTGATGAGTTTGTTTTAGTAGCACATCCACATTGTTAGAATCAGAAGGTCAGTGAGGTAAAATTAAAACAAGTACTTTAGAAGATTGTAAACACAGAATAAATTTCAGCTTCATGTAAATGAGGTGTGATTTCTATAATAAAGCCATTATTGTTGTCACTGGTGCATAGCAATAAAGCCAAGACTGCAATTACAAAGAAAAGACATAATATAGAACCGTACTTCCTTTAAAAATGGCAATTCATTGAAATCATATTTTCCACTAAAAAGTAAAGAGATTTTATGTATTCTCAATGGAATCTACTAACTCCCATAAGTAGACTTTACTAATGATAGTAGTACTAAATAACAAATCTACTTGTTGGGTTTTTTTGGTTTTTGTTTTTTGGGTTTTTTTGATACTTTCCACAAGTAATTTCTTTCACTAAAACCTTTTCAGATTACTTTGTGTTTCACATTAGTGACCCTTGCTAATGTAAGTATTTTAAGTACTTTGAGGATTGATTGTTTTCTCCCTCGTTGTGGAACTTCATCTTGACACAAGCCTATCTTTTTTAGCATGTAGTAAAATATACGTAACATAAAATTTACCATTTTAACTATTTTTATGTGTACAATTCAGTGGCAATAAATACATTCACAATGTTGTGCAACCATCACCACCATCTATTTTCAGAACTTTTTCATCATCCCAAACATAAACTCTGTACCCATTAAGCAATAACTCCCTCTTTTCCCCCTCCCAGCTCCTGGTAACCTCTATTCTACTTTCTGCCTCTGAATTTGCCTATTCTAGGCACCTCATGTAAGTGGAATAATACAATATTTGTCCTTTTGTGTCTGGCTTATTTTACTTAACATAATGTTTTCAAGGTTTATCCATGTTGTAGCATATGTCAGAATTTCATTCCTTGTTAAGGCTGAGCAATATTCCATTGTATGTGTACATTGTATTTTGTTTATCCTTTCATCTGTTGAGGGACATTTGGGTTGTTTCCACCTTTGGGATACTGTGAATGATGCTGCCACGAGCATTGACGTACAGGTCTCTGAGTCCCTGGTTTTAATTATTTTGAGCATATACCTAGAAGTGAAATTTCTAGATTATGTGGTAATTCTATGTTTAACTTTTTGAGGTACCACCAAACCGTTTTCCACAGGAGCCACACCATTTTACATTCTTAGCAGCAAGGCACAAGGGTTCCAATTTCTCCACATCTTTGCTAACATTTGTAACTTTCTCATTTTTTGACAACAGCTATCCTAATGGGTACAAACAGTATCTCATTGTGGGTTTGATTTGCATTTCCCTAGTGACTAGTGATGTTGGTCATCTTTGCCTATGCTCAGTGGCCATTTGTATATCTTGGGAGAAACGTCTGTTCAAGTCCATTGCCCATTTTTGAATTGGGTTGTTTGTTTTTTGTTGACTTCGAGGGGTTCCTTGTACATTCTGGATAGCACAGTCTTTATATAGATACCCTTATTCCATGGGTCCAATACTGTGTTTTTAGGGTTCCCTTTTATCGGGAACATCGAAATGATTCTGTTTTCTATTAACTAATTCACTCCTAAACATATATTTCTAACATTACCTATTTTAAATGCCTGCTTCAGTAAGCAGTGACTTATATAGCCAACAGAAAAGTTACTAGTATTTCACCAAATGTGAAGTATCAGCTTAGGAAATATGTAACTAAATGATTTTCATTAAAAGAACATTAATTTTCAATTTGCCAAGAGGAATTCATAGTAGCTTTTAAACAACAGCATGCTGCTCCCCACTTTCACCACCATCACCCACTCTCACGCCCCTTCTCCCTTTGGTCATTGTTACTCTGGGCCCCAGAGGTGAACGGCACCTCCTTTAGGTTAACCATGAAGCTGATGAGGCATACGTTTTAGGGCCTGTTACTTGCATGGGCCTCTTCGAAGATCTTCTACCTAATTATGCTTTTGAAATTTTTAGTTTTTAAAGAAGCCTTTCCAAGTTTTATAAAAGTTCAGGCCCACAAAATCCGGATGTACCTCTGGATATGTTTCTTCCATCTGAAATCATGTCTTAGTTCTTGTTGCACTGCTGGAAAACCAGCCTGGGGTCTCTGGTGCAGTATACTGAGTTATTTATGACTGGCTTTCTTTCCTTGCAGTTTCTGATCTGGGTTGCCAAACTACCACACTTTTCTGCAGAGTTACAGAAAAACATGAGCCCTGGGTGTTCCTAGTCAGCTCCGGTATGCTCTTTTGGCTTCCGCATGGAGCTTTGTCAGCACACAGCGCTTGTCTGGCTCCAGGCACTCACAGGAACATGCAGGCCAATTTTTGAAAATTTGGTTCCTAGCTGTTCATGCAAAATATGCATGTCCTTTTATACTGTACACAGAGCCATAAATAGAATTTTGTACTTGCACAGTGAGAGCAAAGAATGCAATTGCCAGACTAATACCTAATCTCTGAAAACTTTCATGAGCATAGCTTAGGCAATTTCCTAAATATTAAGGTATCTTGTCAGAAGTAAAAAAGAGCCTTCTGGCCCTTTATCAAATTGTATGATTTCATTAAACAAGAATGATGTTTTTTAAAAAAGTTAAGTAAATCTTAATATATTCGCTCCTGTGCTAATGCACCGATGACACAGGGACTATTCATCTGCATAAACTGTGTCTTATATTATTCTTATTTTCTCTGTGTAGTTGTAATAACTTAGACAATTGACATTTTTTCTAAAAAGGGGATATCTGACAAGATATCAGTGTGGTCTCCTTCGAAAGCCTTTTTTCTTCTCAAAAAAAAAAAAAAAATGCTCAGATTCCCTCTTCCTTTCTTTCTTTCCTTTCTTTTCCCTTCCAGAACAATTCCATCCTAAAGCCCTTAGTTTGACAGAGCCAGGTATGCATCCAGTGGAAGGTGTCAAGCAGGGAGTATCACAGCCAGTCATTGTGAGGGGGCATCCGTGTGAAGGGTCGAGTGTACTCACGAGGCTCCTAAGAACCTGAGTGGATTTGGGAGGCCGTCTGTGCAAGGCAGGGACAACAGCAATGGGAGATTGGTTACAATCAAATAGAGCTGATCAAATAGGTAAATATTTTAAGAATAATGAGAAATACATTTCTTGCCAACAGAGAAGGAAGTTACAAATACAGAAAAAAGAGACAATTACAATTAACCTTGTGGCATTGGATTGGAATTGGAAATATTGGTATACACTAATGATTTTCATTGTACAGAGATAGACATAGAAATCTAGATGGAAATGAGTGTGTGTGCAGGTGTGTGCAGACAGGTATTCCCCAGCTCTGTCTACTGGGAGGACGTAGGAGCAGCAGCACCCCAATAGCAATGACCATACCCGGCCCCAGATCTTGGTTTCTGAACGCCATTCTGCCCTAAAGGAAACCAGGACTGGGGCAGGGAAAGTACAAGATGAGCTTGAAACATCTTGTTGGGCCAACACAGAATGATGAGGACATAACAGAAATCACAGAAACCATCTTGAAGGGGTTCCCATTAATCAGACTTAGGACAATTTGAGCATCAAAATAAATGGTAGTAATAGATGATAACCCATTACGTTGAGAATATATGAGTCCATATTATGAAAATAAATAAATGAACCAATCAGATATTTGATAAGTGAAAGGATATTTACCTAGTTTCAAAGTAATGCCATGCAAGATACATACTAATTACAAAGGGAAAAAGACTAACTTTACGGTGGAGAATTCATGCAGCCACTACCTTAATCAAATGACCAAAATGAACATCCTAGATAATGGGACAAATTGAAATCTTGTGCCAACCAATAGAATGTTATGAAAAGAACCCAGGATCACTTCTATGATTCCTGGCAAAGCTTATAATCTAAATCATGCGAAAATATCAAACTCAAATTTAAGGGCACTCTACAAGACAAACTGGCTGGTAATCTTCAAAAATGCCAGAGTCACAAACGCCGACACTCAAAGGAGCCATTTTTTTTTTTTTAAGATCAAATTTATAGAGAGAATGTTTTGCTTATCTCTTTTAAATTTATTTATTTATTTATGGCTGTGTTGGGTCTTCGTTTCTGTGCGAGGGCCTCCTCCAGTTGTGGCAAGTGGGGGCCACTCTTCATCGCAGTGCACGGGCCTCTCACCATCGCGGCCTCTCTTGTTGCGGAGCACAGGCTCCAGACGCGCAGGCTCAGCAACCGTGGCTCACGGGCCCAGCCGCTCCGTGGCATGTGGGATCTTCCCAGACCAGGGCTCGAACCCGTGTCCCCTGTATTGGCAGGCAGATTCTCAACCACTGCGCCACCAGGGAAGCCCCCCATTTTATTTTTATTTATTTATTTTTAAACATTTTTATTGGAGTATAATTGCTTTACAATGGTGTGTTAGTTTCTGCTTTATAACAAAGTGAATCAGTTATACATATACATATGTTCCCATATCTCTTCCCTCTTGCGTCTCCCTCCCTCCCAGCCTCCCTATCCCACCCCTCTAGGTGGTCACAAACCACCGAGCTGATCTCCCTGTGCTATGCGGCTGCTTCCCACTAGCTATCTATTTTACGTTTGGTAGTGTATATATGTCCATGCCACTCTCTCACTTTCTCACAGCTTACCCTTCCCCCTCCCCATATCCTCAAGTCCATTCTCTAGTAGGTCTGTGTCTTTATTCCTGTCTTACCCCTAGGTTCTTCATGACGTTGTTTTTTTTCTTCTTAGATACATATATATGTGTTAGCATACGGTATTTCTTTTTCTCTTTCTGACTTACTTCACTCTGTATGACAGACTCTAGGTCCATCCACCTCACTACAAATAACTCAATTTCGTTTCTTTTTATGGCTGAGGAATATTCCATTGTATATATGTGCCACATCTTCTTTATCCATTCATCCGATGATGGACACTTAGGTTGCTTCCATGTCCTGGCTATTGTAAATAGAGCTGCAATGAACATTTTGATAGATGACTCTTTTTTTTTTTTTTTTTTTAAAGAAATGTTCTCTCTTTTTTTTTTTTTTTTTTTAATTTATTTATTTATGGCTGTGTTGGGTCTTCGTTTCTGTGCAAGGGCTTTCTCTAGTTGTGGCAAGCGGGGGCCACTCTTCATCGCGGTGCGCGGGCCTCTCACCATCATGGCCTCTCTTGTTGCGGAGCACAGGCTTCAGACGCGCAGGCTCAGTAATTGTGGCTCACAGGCCCAGTTGCTCCGCAGCATGTGGGATCCTCCCAGACCAGGGCCCGAACCCATGTCCCTGCATTGGCAGGCAAATTCTCAACCACTGCGCCACCACGGAAGCCCCACATGACTCTTTTTGAATTATGGTTTTCTCAGGGTATATGCCCAGTAGTGGGATTGCTGGGTCATATGGTAGTTCTATTTTTAGTTTTTTAAGGAACCTCCATACTGTTCTCCATAGTGGCTGTATCAATTTACATTTCCACCAACAGTGCACGAGTGTTCCCTTTTCTCCACACCCTCTCCAGCATTTATTGTTTGTAGATTTTTTGATGATGGCCATTCTGACCGGTGTGAGATGATATCTCATTGTAGTTTTGATTTGCATTTCTCTAATGATTAATGATGTTGAGCATTCTTTCGTGTGTTTGTTGGCAATCTGTATATCTTCTTTGGAGAAATGTCTATTTAGGTCTTCTGCCCATTTTTGGATTGGGTTGTTTGTTTTTTTGTTATTGAGCTGCATGAGCTACTTGTAAATCTTGGAGATTAATCCTTTGTCAGTTGCTTCATTTGCAAATATTTTCTCCCATTCTGAGGGCTGTCTTTTGGTCTTGTTTATGGTTTCCTTTGCTGTGCAAAAGCGTTTAAGTCTCATTAGGTCCCATTTGTTTATTTTTGTTTTTATTTCCATTTCTCTAGGAGGTGGGTCAAAAAGGATCTTGCTGTGATTTATGTCATAGAGTGTTCTGCCTATGTTTTCCTCTAAGAGTTTGATAGTGTCTGGTCTTACATTTAGGTCTTTAATCCATTTTGAGTTTATTTTTGTGTATGGTGTTAGGGAGTGTTCTAATTCCATTCTTTTACATGTACCTGTCCAGTTTTCCCAGCACCACTTATTGAAGAGGCCGTCTTTTCTCCACTGTATATTCTTGCCTCCTTTATCAAAGATAAGGTGTCCATATGTGCGTGGGTTTATCTCTGGGCTTTCTATCCTGTTCCATTGATCTATATTTCTGTTTTTGTGCCAGTAACATACTGTCTTGATTACTGTAGCTTTGTAGTATAGTCTGAAGTCAGGGAGCCTGATTCCTCCAGCTCCATTTTTTGTTCTCAAGATTGCTTTGGCTATTCGGGGTCTTTTGTGTTTCCATACAAATTGTGAAATTTTTTGTTCTAGTTCTGTGAAAAATGCCAGTGGTAGTTTGATAGGGATTGCATTGAATCTGCAGATTGCTTTGGGTAGTGGAGTCATTTTCACGATGTTGATTCTTCCAATCCAAGAACATGGTATATCTCTCCGTCTATTTGTATCATCTTTAATTTCTTTCATCAGTGTCTTATAATTTTCTGCATACAGGTCTTTTGTCTCCTTAGGTAGGTTTATTCCTAGATATTTTATTCTTTGGTTGCAATGGTAAATGGGAGTGTTTCCTAAATTTCACTTTCAGATTTTTCATCATTAGTGTATAGGAATGCCAGAGATTTCTGTGCATTAATTTTATATCCTGCTACATTACCAAATTCATTGACTAGCTCTAGTAGTTTTCTAGTAGCATCTTTAGGATTCTCTATGTATAGTATCATATCATCTGCAAACAGCTTTACTTCTTCTTTTCTGATTTGGATTCCTTTTATTTCTTTTTCTTCTCTGACTGCTATGGCTAAAACTTCCAAAACTATGTTGAATAATAATGGTGAGAGTGGGCAACCTTGTCTTGTTCCTAATCTTAGTGGAAATGGTTTCAGTTTTTCACCACTGAGGACAGTGTTGGCTGTGGGTTTGTCATATATGGCCTTTATTATGTTGAGGAAAGTTCCCTCTATGCCTACTTTCTGGAGGATTTTTATCATAAATGGGTGTTGAATTTTGTCAAAAGCCTTCTCTGCATCGATTGAGATGATCATATGGTTTTTCTCCTTCAGTTTGTTAATATGGTGTATCACGTTGATTGATTTGCGTATATTGAAGAATCCTTGCATTTCTGGAATAAACCCCACTTGATCGTGGTGTATGATCCTTTTAATGTGCTGTTGGATTCTGTTTGCTAGTATTTTGTTGAGGATTTTTGCATCTATGTTCATCAGTGATATTGGCCTGTAGTTTTCTTTCTTTGTGACATCTTTGTTTGGTTTTGGTATCAGGGTGATGGTGGCCTCGTAGAATGAGTTTGGGAGTGTTCCTCCCTCTGCTATATTTTGGAAGAGTTTGAGAAGGATAGGTGTTAGCTCTTCTCTAAATGTTTCATAGAATTCGCCTGTGAAGCCATCTGGTCCTGGGCTTTTGTTTGTTGGAAGATTTTAATCACAGTTTCAATTTCAGTGCATGTGATTGGTCTGTTCATATTTTCTATTTCTTCCTGGTTCAGACTCGGCAGGTTGTGCATTTCTAAGAATTTGTCCATTTCTTCCAAGTTGTCCATTTTATTGGCATAGAGTTGCTTGTAGTAATCTCTCATGATCCTTTGTATTTCTGCAGTGTCAGTTGTTACTTCTTCTTTTTCATTTCTAATTCTATTGATTTGAGTCTTCTCCCTTTTTTTTCTTGTTGAGTCTGGCTAATGGTTTATCAATTTTGTTTATCTTCTCAAAGAACCAGCTTTTAGTTTTATTGATCTTTGCTATCGTTTCCTTCATTTCTTTTTCATTTATTTCTGATCTGATCTTTATGATTTTGTTCCTTCTGCTAACTTTGGGGTTTTTTTGTTCTTCTTTTCTCTCTAACTGCTTTAGGTGCAAGGTTAGGTTGTTTATTTGAGATGTTTCCTGTTTCTTAAGGTAGGATTGTATTGCTATAAACTTCCCTCTTACAACTGCTTTTGTTGCATACCATAGGTTTTGGGTCATCATGTTTTCATTGTCATTTGTTTCTAGGTATTTTTTGATTTCCTCTTTGATTTCTTCAGTGATCTCTTGGTTATTACGTAGTGTATTATTTAGCCTCCATGTGTTTGTATTTTTTACAGATCTTTTCCTGTAATTGATATCTAGTCTCATAGCGTTGTGGTCGGAAAAGATACTTGATACGATTTCAATTTTCTTAAATTTACCAAGGCTTGATCTGTGACCCAAGATATGATCTATCCTGGAGAATGTTCCATGAGCACTTGAGAAAAATGTGTATTCTGTTGTTTTTGGGTGGAATGTCCTATAAATATCAATTAAGTCCATCTCATTTAATGTATCATTTAAAGCTTGTGTTTCCTTACTTATTTTCATTTTGGATGATCTGTCCATTGGTGAAAGTGGGGTGTTAAAGTCCCCTACTGTGATTGTGTTACTGTCGATTTCCCCTTTTATGGCTGTTAGTATTTGCCTTATGTATTGAGGTGCTCCTATGTTGGGTGCATAAATATTTACAATTGTTATACCTTCCTCTTGGATCGATCCCTTGATCATTATATAGTGTCCTTCTTTGTCTCTTGTAATAGTCTTTATTTTAAAGTCTATTTTGTCTGATATGAGAATTGCTACTCCAGCTTTCTTTTGATTTCCATTTGCATGGAATATCTTTTTCCATCCTCTCACTTTCAGTCTGTATGTGTCCCTAGGTCTGAAGTGGGTCTCTTGTAGACAGCATATATACGGGTCTTGTTTTTGTACCCATTCAGCCAGTCTGTGTCTTTTGGTGGGAGCATTTAATCCATTTACATTTAAGGTAATTATCGATATGTATGTTCCTATTCCCATTTTCTTAATTGTTTTGGGCTTGTTATTGTAGGTGTTTTCCTTCTCTTGTGTTTCTTGCCTAGAGAAGTTCCTTTAGCATTTGTTGTAAAGCTGGTTTGGTGGTGCAGAACTCTCTCAGCTTTTGCTTGTCTGTAAAGGTTTTAATTTCTCCATCAAATCTGAATGAGATCCTTGCTGGGTAGAGTAATCTTGGTTGTAGGTTTTTCTCCTTCATCACTTTAAATATGACCTGCCAGTCCCTTCTGGCTTGCAGAGTTTCTGCTGAAAGATTGGCTGTTAACCTTATGGGGATTCCCTTATGTGTTATTTGTTGTTTTTCCCTTGCTGCTTTTAATATGTTTTCTTTGTATTTAATTTTTGATAGTTTTATTAATATGTGTCTTGGCGTGTTTCTCCTTGGATTTATCCTGTATGGGACTCTCTGTGCTTCCTGGACTTGAATAACTATTTCCTTTCCCATATTAAGGAAGTTTTCAACTATAATCTCTTCAAATATTTTCTCAGTCCCTTTCTTTTTCTCTTCTTCTTCTGGGACCCCTATAATTCAAATGTTGGTGCGTTTAATGTTGTCCCAGAGATCTCTGAGACTGTCCACAGTTCTTTTCATTATTTTTTCTTTATTCTGCTCTGCAGTAGTTATTTCCACTATTTTATCTTCCAGGTCACTTATCCATTCTTCTGCCTCAGTTATTCTGCTATTGATCCCTTCTAGAGTATTTTTTATTTCATTTATTGTGTTGTTCATCATTGCTTGTTTTCTCTTTAATTCTTCTAGGTCCTTGTTAAATGTTTCTTGCATTTTTTCTATTCTGTTTCCAAGATTTTGGATCATCTTTAGTATCATTACTCTGAATTCTTTTTCAGGTAGACTGCCTATTTCCTCTTCATTTGTTAGGTCTGGTGGGTTTTTACCTTGCTCCTTCATCTGCTTTGTGTTTTTCTGTCTTCTCGTTTTGCTTAACTTACTGTGTTTGGGATCTCCTTTTCGCAGGCTGCAGGTTCGTAGTTCTCGTTGTTTTTGGTGTCTGTCCCCAGTGGCTAAGGTTGGTTCAGTGGGTTGTGTAGGCTTCCTGGTGAAGGGGACTAGTGCCTGTGTTCTGGTGGATGAGGCTGGCTCTTGTCTTTCTGGTGGGCAGGTCCACATCTGGTGGTGTGTTTTGGGGTGTCCATGGCCTTATTATGATTTTAGGCAGCCTCTCTGCTAATGGATGGGGCTGTGTTCCTGTCTTTCTAGTTGTTTGGCATAGGGTGTCCAGCACTGTAGCTTGCTGGTCGTTGAGTGAAGCTGGGTCTTGATGTTGAGATGGAGATCTCTGGGAGATTTTTGCCGTTTGGTATTACGTGGAGCTGGGAGGTCTCTTGTGGACCAGTGTCCTGAAGTTGGCTCTCCCACCTCAGAGGCACAGCCCTGATGCCTGACTGGAGCACCAAGAGCCTTTCATCCACACGGCTGAGAATAAAAGGGAGAAAAAATAGAAAGAAAGAGGATAAAATAAAATAAAGTAGGATAAAATAAAATAAAATTATTAAAATAAAAAATAAAAAAATAATTATTATGAAAAAAATTTTAAAAAGAACAGACAGACAGAATCCTAGGACAAATGGTGAACGCAAAGCTATACAGACAAAATCTCACACAGAAGCATACACATACACACTCACAAAAAGAGGAAAAGGGGAAAAAAGAATATATCTTGCTCCCAAAGTCCACCTCCTCGATTTGGGATGATTCGTTGTCTCTTCAGGTGTTCCACAGATGCAGGGTACATCAAGTTGATTGTGGAGCTTTAATCCGCTGCTCCTGAGGCTGCTGGGAGAGATTTCCCTTTTTCTTCTTTGTTCGCACAGCTCCCGGGGTTCAGCTTTGAATTTGGCCCTGCCTCTGCGTGTAGGTCGCCTGAGGGCATCTGTTCTTCGCTCACACAGGATGGGGTTAAAGGAGCAGCTGATTAGGGGGCTCTGGCTCACTCAGGCCGTGGGGAGGGAGGGGTACGGATGCGGGGCGAGCCTGCGGCGGCAGAAGCCAGCGTGACGTTGCATCACTGAGGCGCGCCGTGCGTTCTCCCGGGGAAGTTGTCCCTGGATCACGGGACCCTGGCAGTGGCGGGCTGCACAGGCTCCCGGGAGGCACGGTGTGGTTAGTGACCTGTGCTCGCACACAGGCTTCTTGGTGGCTGTAGCAGCAGCCTTAGCGTCTCATGCCCGTCTCTGGGGTCCGCGCTGATAGCTGCGGCTCGCGCCCGTCTCTGGAGCTCCTTTAAGCGACGCTCTGAATCCCCTCTCCTCGCGCACCAGGAAACAAAGAGGCACGAAAAAGTCTCTTGCCTGTTCGGCAGCTCCAGACCTTTTCCCGGACTCCCTCCCGGCTAGCTGTGGTGCACTAGCCCCCTTCAGGCTGTGTTCACGCCACCAACCCTGTCCTCTCCCTGCGATCCGACCGAAGCCCGAGCCTCAGCTCCCAGCCCCACCCGCCCTGGCGGGTGAGCAGACAAGCCTCTCGGGCTGGTGAGTGCTACTCGGCACCGATCCTCCGTGTGGGAATCTCTCCGCTTTGCCCTCCACACCCCTGTGGCTGCGCTCTCCTCCGTGGCTCTGAAGCTTCCCCCCTCCGCCACCCACAGTCTCCGCCCGCGAAGGGGCTTCCTAGTGTGTGGAAACCTTTCCTCCTTCACAGCTCCCTCCCACTAGTGCAGGTCCTGTCCCTATTCTTTTGTCTCTGTTGTTTCTTTTTTCTTTTGTCCTACCCAGTACGTGGGGATTTTCTTGCCTTTTGGGAGGTCTGAGGTCTTCTGCCAGCATTCAGTAGGTGTTCTATAGGAGCAGTTCCACGTGTAGATGTATTTCTAATGTATCTGTGGGGAGGAAGTTGATCTCCATGTCTTACTCTTCCACCATCTTCTCCTGGTCCCCGCCCCTAGGTTCTTCATGACCTTTTTTTTTTTTTTTTTACATTCCATATATATGTGTTAGCATATGGTATTTGTTTTTTACTTTGTGACTTACTTCACTCTGTATGACAGACTCTAGGTCCATCCACCTCACTACAAATAACTCAGTTTAGTTTCTTTTTATGGCTGAGTAATATTCCATTGTATATATGTGTCACATCTTCTTTATCCATTCATCTGTCGATGGACACTTAGGTTGCTTACAAGTCCTGGCTACCGTAAATAGAGCTGCAATGAACATTGTGGTACATGACTCTTTTTGAATTATGGTTTTCTCAGGGTATATGCCCAGTAGTGGGATTACTGGGTCGTATGGTAGTTCTATTTTTAGTTTTTTAAGGGACCTCCATACTGTTAAAGGAGCCATTTTAGATTAAAGAAGACTATAGAAATGTCAACTGGATTCTTCTGCTACAAAGGAAATTACTGGAATAATTGACAGATCTTGAGTGGGATCTGAGGATAGTCGTAACATATCAGTGTTAATTTTCTCATTTGATGGTTGTATTTTGTTAATGTAGGAGAATGTCTTTGTAGAAAATATACATTACAGTGTTCAGAGGGTGATGGGGCATCAGGTTGGCAACTTTCAGATGGTTCAGGGAAAAACAAAACTTTCTTGTCATACTGTACTTGCAACCCTTCTATAAGTTTGAGATTGTTTCAAAATAAAATAAAATTTTTAATTTGCTAAAATTGTAAATAACCGGTCAGATTTCCACAATGTATGTAGATTTTAGGCATTAATTGATGATGCTGAGTATATATGGACTTTGAGGTCTGTCATGAGAGTTGTCAGTGATGTGGCCCTTCCTGATGTCTTTCAACAGCTTGAAAATGTGTTTATGTGCAGCTGCTAAGATCTGATTCACTTTCCAAATATTCTATAGCTTGCCATTTAAATATTAATAACCCTTCTTTAAGATTATTATTCTAAATCCCAAATATCAAAGATAAGTAGAAAGGGTAATGAAGTCCTTTGGCCCTGAAGAAATCTGTTCTGGTAAATATTACAACAAATTGCACAATAAAATGTTGGGTAGAATAAGCTTAGTGTTGTCAGTAGTGAATCCTTCACTTCATCTTTGCTCTTAACCATAGCTGTGACGTTTGGTGTCCACTCAGTCAGAAAAAGAGATAAATATGTACTTTTCCATTACATACAAACAAGTTATATCACTTAAGTTTTAAAATGTCAGACTGGACTACAGTAATTTTGAGAGCACACTGCTGCCTACCATTTTCTGGTAGAGAGCTCTTTTAAGGAGATTTATACACCTGGTCTTCCCTGGGATTGAAATGTGATTGCACCTCCCCAGTTGTTGGTGGCACTTCCTGAACAGTCCAGCAGGTGGTAGTCTAGGAGAGGAACAGTTCTCGTCCTTCTTCAGTCCCCTGCCTACCAGCAAAACAGAAGGAAGGTGGACTCAGCAATGTTACCGTTGCCTTCTCTGTCGTAAGACTGGTATTTCCAAGGTTGTTCTTTCAAAATGAGTACTTAGACATAGAGAGTATTTCCAGAAAGTGGCTAAAAATAATTTTGTGTATATGTATGATTATGCAGTACTCTGAAGTTCAAAAATTCTTTTTCTTTTCTTTTTATTTCATGGTGTCTAGAAATTCCACTGGTTTTATATCTCTTTGCCCTGATTTCAATGACATGGCTTTGGGGAGGCCTGCACATGGCTTACAGACACTTCTGGATGCTGGTCCTCTTTGTCATTTTCAACAGTCTGCAGGTAAGCCTTACAGTTTGGTTACAGCACACATGAACACGAGGCAAGGAGTTTCACCGTAAAGAAATCAAGTGTCCACATGTAGGTGAATTCATATGCACAAAAACATCACGCAGAGTTTTAGAATAAAATGACAAAGATTATGTTAAAATTTTTTAACACCTGAAATATGGCTGGACCTCTAACTGCTGGTTATACAAATAGGGAAGACATAAAATATTTACCCTCCTTCATTTTGACAATACGTAAGTAACTACAAAAACATGTTTCTTTTTCAATAGGATTGATGTTTATAAACTTCACAGATGGCAGCCATCTAGGGCATATGCACATATTTGGAGTGGGTCTGTGTCTAGAAATTAGATCAACTGAGAGTAAAATAACAATGATGGTCAAGCAATTCCCTCTTGAGTCTGGTGCTTAGTGTTTTGGTTCACTGAAAAATGATTGACATCCTCCAAGTCTGGCAATGCCTAGCTTAAATTAGCTTTGTGAGAATGTTTGGATAGCATAACCAGGAATTATATAACTGTAACAAAAGTTAAAGCTGACTTTTTTAGTGCTTTTGTTAAATGGAAAAAAAAGTTGTACCCTGAAATTAGCAAATGAAACAAATGAACTCATTTTTTCTTATTTTTCAAAGTGAAAAGATGTGTCCTAGACTAAAACAATTTATTGAATTTGCCAAGGATATCTGTAAACAGCCCTTGTTTGGACCACCATCTTACAAGAAACCTCTGTAGGAAAAATATTAGGATTATAGCATAAAACTGAAACATGACTCAAAACATATTTAGGTTTGCTTTTTAGGAGACAGATTCATTAGTGAGATCATATCTAACAGCATGGTGCCTAATCAAAACATAATATCGATTTAGGGAGGGAAAAATACAAAGTGGCTTAAACATTTGGAATCACATTGATACAAGTTGATATATAGACATCTCCCAATAGAGTTATAATTGAGTACCAGCTACTAGCACAGTGTGCCAGTGCTGCAGTTACTAGGATGAAGATGACAGCACTGCTTCTCTAGGACCTGATGATTCAGGGAGTAAGCAAACAATTAGCTGTAAGGGTGTACTCTGGCAGGTGCCATGTAAACAAAGTGTTATGAGAGCAGAGTAGAGGACTTGTTTACTCCTGCCTGTGCTAGTGTTTGAGCTGAACACCAAAGGTGAGCCACTCAGGTCAGAGGCCCTGTCTTGGTCACCTTTGAATACCTAGGCCTAGCGGAACTAACACCAAAGTCCACACTGACAGCCTATAGATGTGTTTTATTTGGTGGACACACTGGTACACAGAACAGGGTTTTAGATTGTTTTAATATACAGAGTGAAGTAAGTCAGAAAGAGAAAAACAAATACCATATGCTAACGCATATATATGGAATTTAAAAAAGTTGTACTGATGAACCTAGTGGCAGGGCAGGAATAAAGACGCAGATGTAGAGAACAGAAATGAGGGCACCGGGGATGAGGGGAAGGGGAAGCTGGGATGAAGTGAGAGAGTAGCACTGACATATATACACTACCAAATGTAAAATAGATAGCTAGTGGGAAGCTGCTGCATAGCGCAAGGAGATCAGCTCAGTGCTTTGTGACCACCTAGAGGGGTGGGATAGGGTGGGTGGGAGGGAGATGCAAGAGGGAGGGGATATGGGGATATATGTATATGTATAGCTGATTCACTTTGTTATACAGCAGAAACTAACACACCATTGTAAAGCATTTATATTCCAATAAAGATGTGAAAAATAAATATTTGCTCAATTTTTAAATTGAGAAATTTCACATGAAAACCTGAATGTCTGGCTTTTCTCTAATGGCAGTATTTGCATGGCAGCAATTTTCAAGTCTGAGTAGTTGCTGCCCTCTTTAGATGGGGCACGTTACCTCATTATACTTGATATATTCAATTTGTTCATTTTACCTGCCCCTGAGTTTGTTTCATATTTAATGTTTATTAAATAAGTGATGAGTTGATAGTTAGAGATGGGTATTTCAGGCAGAGAATACAGTGTTAGCCTAGGCTGCAAAAAAGAAACGTGATTAATCTTGCCTACAATCAGCAAAGGTTTGGGGGAAGAAGAAAGGTTTTGCAGTTAGTGGTGGGAGAGGAGACAGAAGGTTAGGTTGGCTTAATCGCCATGTTACCATGCTCAGAATGGGATGTTAAACTTCACCCTTTAGGTAAAGGGAAGCCATAAAAGTTGGGTGTTTTGTTTGTTTTATTCTGATTAGTTTTTAAATTTTTGTTAGGTTTTTTTCTTTTAATTTTTAAATTTTGAATGGGAATGACATGCTTATACCTACTTTTTAGAAGGATAACTGGAAATGTTTAGGAGGGTATTGAAAAGAAGAGCCGCTCCAGGCAGGAAGGCTGTTATCATATTCCAGCCTATAATGTTTGGGAGTGCACCTGGGAATAGAGATAGGTGACAGGTTTGAGAATATTCTAGAGATAAATATTGACGAAATTTGGTTAGCCAATTAAATGTAGGAATGTAGGGTGCAAGAGAGCAACGTCACCTAGAGATGCTGGCTGTGGTGAATGGCTGGGCACTGACTCCTTTGGTCAACATGGAGGTTACATCAAAAGAGGGTCCTAGGGAACATGCAGCAAAGTTGGTGAGTTCGTGAGATTTGGGAGACATTGGTAAAGCTAACCAATGTTTTAGCGAGAAGGCTAGTGAAAGAGATTGTTAGTGAAAGAGAATCAAGATATAGTGGTTTGGAGTTTCTGGTAGAAAAGAAGGCTTCAGAAGAAAACACCTAACTCTGTCAAGTGTAGCAGAGAAGTTAAATAGGATGAGAACAGAAGGGCATTGTGGTCTAGTGCCCTGGTCCCCGAACTGTAGTGTCATCAGAATCTCGTGAAGGGCTTGTTAAAACACAGATTGTAGGTCCCACACCCAGAGCTTCTGATACAGTAGATCAGGGTGGGACCTGAGAATCTGCATTTCTAACAAGTTCCAGGAGATGCTGATGCAGCTGCTCTAGAGACCACAGCTTGAGAACCACTGGTTAAAGTAAGTGTGATGGTAACTCCACCAGCCTACTATCTGGTTGACTTCAGCTGAGTCACAGATGTTTACCCAGTTCTACTTTCTTCATCTGTGAAACGGGAATAAATACCATTTAGGATTACAGTGTGATTTAATTAAATGGCATAATGGGGACTTCCCTGGTGGCACAGTGGTTGGGAGTCTGCCTGCCGATGCAGGGGACACGGGTTCGAGCCCTGGTCCGGGAGGATCCCACATGTTGTGGAGCAACTAGCCTGTGCGCCACAACTGCTGAGCCTGTGCTCTAGAGCTCACAAGCCACAACAACTGAGCTCCCGCGTGCCACAACTACTGACGCCCACATGCCTAGAGCCTGTGCTCTGCAACAAAGACAAGCCACCGTTATGAGAGGCCCGCGCACCACAAGGAGGAGCGGCCCCCGCTTGCTGCAACTAGAGAAAGCCCATGCGCAACAACGAAGACCCAACACGGCCAAAAATAAATAAATACATAAATAAATAAATGTATAAATAAATAAATACATAAATAAATAATAAATAAATAAATAAATAAATGGCATAATGAACATAAAGCAATTGTACAGTAACTCACACTTAAAGAACAGTTTTTTTTGTTTGTTTTATTCAAACAAAGCAATAGCTTAGGAGGGAAGGTTGGTTGGTTGGTTCAAAGGAAATTTGGGGGTTTGGTTTTCTTTCCTTGTGAAAAGAACCAACAGAGAAGAAGAAACTGTCAACTGGAGGAAAGGCTCATTGCCTTGGCAAGATCATGGACAGGGCAGGAAAACAGAAGAGACAGACGGCCTGTCTGAGGGAGGAGTTAGACATGTTTCTTTCACTGAGGCTCAGGAAAGAAGGAAGGATAGGAGTACACGAAAAACTATTCTGGAGCTGAAAGTCTGGAAAGTTGGGGTTTGTATGTAATGCTCTCTCTTATCTGAAAGGCAAAAAGCAAGGACATTTGTTGAGAGGAATGGATTAAAAGCTTGTGGTAAAATAGTAAAAGGTAAGTAGCAGTTTCTAGGCAGAAAGTAAATAATAAATTACGGTGGGTTGGAAGATGGTAAAGAAATGACTGCTTAGAGAGAAATTGGTGGGATTCAGGTTGGACACCTGAAATCTGTAATTGTAATTCAGCAGTAATTAAATAAATTAAGCCTTACGATTGAAATGGCAGCCATTGTAACCTATCAAACCACATACAAGAGAAAGGTTTATTGAGCTCTTATGGAGGTTAGAGGTTTGGTAATAAAGGAGGATTGTTGAGGATTAAACTATATTTCACAGGAAGATGAAAAAGGAATTGTTATGATCTCTTTCTTTGAGGAACTGAAAACAAGCTAAGTATAAGTAAAAACTAAAAATATTTCAAACTCATGTTTACTGAGCTTAATTCCATCTATGCGGCACCGTTGAAGCAATGACTGTTTGTATCACTGTTGCCTGGTATCTGGTGCACTGGCACATTCCTAGCACCAGTGCTCAGTGACTCAGTCCTGAAAGGAATGCCTGTTAAGAAACACTTGGAATATATGGTTTCTCTAGGGTTTATTAAAGTTCATTTAATTTATAAACTACTTCACGTCTTCAACTTGGGCATTTCCATGATTCCATGCTTTTTTTTTAATTAATTAATTAATTTATTTAGGCTGCTCTGGGTCTTAGTTGTGGCATGCGGGATCTTTAGTTGCGGCATGCAGGATCTTTTAGTTGCGGCATGAGGACTCTTAGTTGTGGCATGTGGACTCTTAGTTGCGGCATGCAAACTCTTAGTTGCCGCATGTATGCAGGATCTAGTTCCCCAACCAGGGATCGAACCCAGGCCCCCTGCATTGGGAACACAGTCTTACCCGCTGGACCACCAGGGGAGTCCCTGACTTTTGTATTTTCTTATTGGCTTTTGTCAACACCTGTGACCGGAAAAGTGTACTATATATCTTACGCTTGGCTTTTATATTTTGCTCAGAGGTGATTACTGCCTCACTTTTTAATCCAGATTATTATTATGCTATAGGTGCTCTGAAACTGACAGATGAAAGTTATATTTTTATAATATTCTGATATTTGATATTTATTATTGGGTACAATTTAAAAAAGAAAATCTTGATCATTTGAAATATTATCAGAAATTTCTTGATCACTTTCTGAAGATTCAGGGTTGAGCTACCAAACTTTTAATATGTTTGAGCATTTTAAGAAAATGTATATGAAATACTTTCTAAAGCATGATGGATGCAAATGCAAAAGTGATGTAAAAAAAGTTATCATTCTAAATATGTCTACTGTTATTTTTATTGCTTCTTCCTTGAACTCTAAGACTTTTTTTCCCCAAGAACAGAACTTTAATTCAAATTTTTATTGATTTAGGCATGTTATTTACATCTTCTTGATTGTTTAAAAAAATTTAAACTGTTGAGTATCAAGAGTAAGCAGAACATAGCGAATAAAGGGGGAAATGTCCTCTGAGTTTATTCCCTGGGGTTTTTTTTTTTTTTTTAATTCTAGGAGTTGCTCGCTAGCATGTCAGCATGTTTATGGTATCTGCTTTTTTTTCCACTTCCCCATGATGCGCTTGATGTGTGGATGTGAGGTGAACAAATCCTGATTTTCATTGTGCTTTCTTTTGTATCAAAAGAGGGACTCCAAAATTTCCAAAAAGAAAAAAGTAGTTCTGTACATAGTTGCTTAGCAATCCCAAATCCCAAAGGCCTCGGGGCTCTATCTTGTTTTTTGCTAAATGGGCTTTCTGAGTGCTCTGAGCATGGTAGCCACCCCCAGTCTTAATTCCTACCAGCTTTCCAGCCCCAGCAGGGAAAATCCTGTGAAGGACTTAAATTACCCTCACTTTGAATCACTGATTATCCAGAAACCAGTCATAGGGTGACGGGTACTCTGGCCAGGCCTGGGTCGTGAGCAGACGCTAACAGTGGAAAGATGAGTTGATCTCACAAAAACCACATGGAATGGAATTCCCACCAGGAGAAAAGAATCTCTTACCAATAGAATGGTAACAGTGCTAGGCAGACCAAAGTAACAGATGTCCATTATATATATTTTCTAAATTTTCTTGTTCACTGATGTAAGTTTGGACAAGGCCAAGGACAGCTATTGTCAAACTACTAGGAAACTTAATCAATGTGACATAGGTTTATTATGAATATCCTTGGGATCCATCATATAACCAAATGTCTCTATATTGTCCGCAGGAAAGTCATAAGGGACTACATTATTTTTCTTAATTTTCTCATCCATTAACTCAATAACCTCTATTTTTTTTTTAAAAGTTTGAGTTTGTCGTTTCTAAGTACATTTATGCTAAAACTTACAGATGACAACTTTCTTAAAATGTTTCGTTCAAGGTATATCCACATTTGTGTAACAATTAAAGAAAATAATCGCTAAGCTCGATACTCAGCTGGTAGTCACTAGTAGAACCCTATCAGTCATCATAATATTGAAATAGCTACTGTCTAAACCCCCTGCAAGAATAGTGAGAGGCCCGCGCACCGCAATGAAGAGTGGCCCCCGCTCGCCGCAACTGGAGAAAGCCCTCGCACAGAAACGAAGACACAACACAGCCATAAATAAATAAATAAATAAATGTATAACCCCCCTGCAAGTGTCCCAGACTTCTAGCTATTTAAGCTAGAAGCACCACAGACCTCTAGCAGCTAAAAGGCTAATGCTTGGCTAGACAGGGAGCGCCAGGACCCTGCTCCAGCACTAGACCTGCAGTCTGATGGGTCAGTGCCTATGCCACACTCTAAACGTTTTGTGCATCGCTCCTAGCTTAACTATGTTCTAAAACACTTTTCTATTTTTAACCTAACCACTCAGCTTCAGACTTACATACAGCATTTATTTGAGGTTTCCCTAGTGGTCTCACATTGACTACGTCAAAATTTCACTGACTGACAATCTTCTTACATGTAGGGAATCCCAGGTCAGATAATGAGGGTAGCCGGCAGTAAAGAGGCATGAGCTTCTTGGAGATGCTGAAAAATAAGTTCTGGAGAAGATTCATATACAGAGAAGAACCTTTCCAAAAGCTGAAATGCAGTCTTCTTGCAATGCATAAGTTGGCAAGGGAGCGGAACTTTACATAGTATGGGGATATGACATTTCTCAGTATGTGAGTTATGAGACCACATTCTTCAGAATCTTATTTGACTGTCTCCCTGTAACTGACTTGTACTTGTTAGTTTATGCGAGCATCTGGTCTCGAGATGTTCCCTGGCAGTTTTTGAATCATTCCCTATTTCAGAGAAGGGAGTTACAACATGGAATTTGTAGCTAAAAATATATAGCCTGTATTCAAATTTAAGGTCAGCTAGTTAAAATCATTTTCATTCCTAGCCCCGCATCTTTAACAGCTAAATCGCTAGGGAAATAAGTGACTTAAAGGTGGGAACAGTTTCTCCTACATTTTAAAAAATTATTGTTTTTTAGTGGCCACTAGAGTGCCTTGAACACATAAAGCATTTTTCTTCTACTAAAAAATAGTGTTTTTTTTTTCTTTATCCTCCTTCCTTCTTTCTCTCCCTTCTTCCTTCCTTCCCTCTCTTTCTACCTTCTTTCCTTTTTTCCTTCCTTGCTTTCCATGTATCTCTTGTTGTTCTATGTTGAATTTCAGCTTTAAAACGAAAGCCATCTTTCATGAAGAGATTTTCCCAATAAAAATAGTCCTTGAGGTATCGTGAGAAATGGAATATGTTTCCTTGCTCACGAAAAGGTACAGGGTTCATTGCAAATGGAATAGAAAAGAAAATAATCCTCCATTAATTTTCTTCTGTGAGAATCCCCATTTAGCATCCAGAGGGCTTCGGTGCAGGTGTCTACATAGATACGTACATTTAGTCTTGGCTGCTTCCTTTTGAGGATAAACAGCTCTTGGGAAATACACATTGTTAAATAATCAGTTACAGAGGACTAATTGTTTCAAGGCACTCCCTTTGCGATTGCTTTCCAACAGCCAGCAGTAATAAGAAATGTCACTTTGTTTCCATCGGAGACTAGCACATGAACTATTCATGAAGAGTGGAAAAGCAGTGTTCCCAGAAAACCCTGGAATAAACATGTAGAAGCCAGAGGAGGTTGGGATTCTATCATTGATTTGTCCCAGAACCATGTCAAGTTCACTGGAAAAAAATTACTACACTTGTTTTGTAGAGTGAAATTCAGAAACTAATGAATGCCTCGTGTGCTCTTCAGAACGTCTCAGAACATTTCTGTAACTTTACAAATAAATATACAGAAGCTAAGACAAGTAGATGTATTTAAATTGTCTTGATTAGGTCGTGCAACTCTGTTCAGTGTTCAGTAGCATCTGGGCTGGTGAAATATCTTTGAGTTTTCATGTAATAAACTTCTTACTCCATTTGACAATGAATGATAGCATTACCTTCTCATTAACCTGTTGATTGGCCAAGCTGGGCTCTTAAGACAGACTGCAGGATTTTTACCTTTGTTTGTGCTGGGTTCTCTAAATACAAGTGTCAGGATCTGATCTGCCAGTGAATGTCTTCTACAAATACAGGTTTAGAAATGATGGGATTGAATACACTACCTTTTGACACCTGGCTGCATCCTTGCAAAACAGGTACCCCATTTCTCCTGTCCTAATCCTATGTTAGTTTCTTACTTGGTGGTTTTTCCATTTCAGAGTTTTTTCCTGTGCCCCCTATGACTGCATTTTTTGCATTTTAACCGTGTAACATGGCTTCTTGGGCTTTGTGAGCCTTTACTTTACCTGTGAAAGGATTTAGCACGCTCTGATTCTGAATTATCAAACCTACAAGAATTAGAGTAAGTGAGACACATACCTCCACTTGTTAAAACAGTTTTGGGAGAATAAAGTCGTTAACATTTTGAGCCAGTTTTTACCCAGTCGTTCAGATTCTTTGCCTTGGTGTTAATTTATAATTTTTCCAGGGTCTAAAATTTTGTTTTTATCTCATGTATTACTCAAACATTGGGGTGGGGAGAATACATTTTTTTGTAAATAGATTTATATGCATATTTTATAACATTCTTTAATATTGAGCTGTTAGGTATAGTAGTAGAAGCATACAATTAAGTGTCATGCAACCTCTATTCTACCAAATGACTTGACATCTCTGAGCTTTAGTTATCTACTTTCCAGAGAGAGGTGCTAATTCTTGCTCTCAGTTTTGTCCTAAGTATTATATAAAAATATATGTATAAAATATAATTGGTAAACTACATAATGTTTTACTAATACAAAGTTCTATAAATGAATAAAAGGACAAAAGAAGTGTTTCTCAGAAGCTACATGAAGGCAAATGAGAGGCCAAAGAGAGGAAGTTTGTAAGCTCAGTCTTTTTTTTTTATTGAAGCATAGTTGATTTACAGTATTGTGTTAATTTCTGCTGTATAGCAAAGTGATTCGGTTATACATATATACATTCTTTTTTTTTTAATATTCTTTTCCATTGTGGTTTATCATAGGATATTGAATATAGCTCCCTGTGCTACACCATAAGACCTTGTTGTTTATCCATTCAATATATACTAGTTTTCATCCGCTAACCCCAAACTCCCACTCCATCCCTCCCCCCTCCCCCTGCCCCTTGACAACCACGAGCCTGTTCTCTATGTCTGTGGGAGCTCAGTCTTTTTTTTTTTTAACATCTTTATTGGAATATAATTGCTTTACAATGGTGTGTTAGTTTCTGCTTTATAACAAAGCAAATCAGTTACACATATACATATGTTCCCATATCTCTTCCCTCTTGCATCTCCCTCTCTCCCACCCTCCCTCTCCCACCCCTCTTGGTGGTCACAAAGCACCAAGCTGATCTCCCTGTGCTATGCGGTTGCTTCCCACTAGCTATCTATTTTATGCTTGGTAGTGTATATATGTCCATGCCACTCTCTCACTTTGTCACAGCTTACCCTTCCCCCTCCCCATATCCTCAAGTCCATTCTCTAGTAGGTCTGTGTCTGTATTCCCATCTAACCACTAGGTTCTTCATGACCTTTTTTTTTTTTTTTCCTTAGATTCTGTATATATGTGTTAGCATACTGTATTTGTTTTTCTCTTTCTGACTTACTTCACTCTGTATGACAGACTCTAGGTCCATCCACCTCACTACAAATAACTCAATTTCGTTTCTTTTTATGGCTGAGTAATATTCCATTTTATATATGTGCCACATCTTTATCCATTCATCCAATGATGGACACTTAGGTTGCTTCCATGTCCTGGCTATTGTAAATAGAGCTGCAATGAACATTTTGGTACATGACTCTTTTTGAATCATGGTTTTCTCAGGGTATGTGCCCAGTAGTGGGATTGCTGGGTCGTATGGTAGTTCTATTTTTAGTTTTTTAAGGAACCTCCATACTGTTCTCCATAGTGGCTGTATCAATTTACATTCCCACCAACAGTGCAAGAGGGTTCCCTTTTCTCCACACCCTCTCCAGCATTTATTGTTTCTAGATTTTTTGATGATGGCCATTCCGACCGGTGTGAGATGATATCTCATTGTAGTTTTGATTTGCATTTCTCTAATGATTAATGATGTTGAGCATTCTTTCATGTGTTTGTTGGCAATCTGTATATCTTCTTTGGAGAAATGTCTATTTAAGTCTTCTGCCCATTTTTGGATTGGGTTGTTTGTTTTTCTGTTATTGAGCTGCATGAGCTGCTTGTAAATTTTGGAGATTAATCCTTTGTCAGTTGCTTCATTTGCAAATATTTTCTCCCATTCTGAGGGTTGTCTTTTGGTCTTGTTTATGGTTTCCTTTGCTGTGCAAAAGCTTTTAAGTTTCATTAGGTCCCATTTGTTTATTTGTGTTTTTATTTCCATTTCTCTAGGAGGTGGGTCAAAAAGGATCTTGCTGTGATTTATGTCACAGAGTGTTCTGCCTATGTTTTCCTCTAAGAGTTTGATGGTGTCTGGCCTTACATTTAGGTCTTTAATACATTTTGAGTTTATTTTTTTGTATGGTGTAAGGGAGTGTTCTAATTTCATACTTTTACATGTACCTGTCCAGTTTTCCCAGCACCACTTATTGAAGAGGCTGTCTTTTCTCCACTGTATATTCTTGCCTCCTTTATCAAAGATAAGGTGACCGTATGTGGGTGGGTTTATCTCTGGGCTTTCTATCCTGTTCCTCTGATCTATATTTCTGTTTTTGTGCCGGTACCATACTGTCTTGATTACTGTAGCTTTGTAGTGTAGTCTGAAGTCAGGGAGCCTGATTCCTCCAGCTCCATTTTTCGTTCTCAAGATTGCTTTGGCTATTCGGGAAGAATCAACATTGTGAAAATGACTCTACTACCCAAAGCAATCTACAGATTCAATGCAATCCCTATCAAACTACCACTGGCATTTTTCACATAACTAGAACAAAAAATGTCACAATTTGTATGGAAACACAGGAGCTCAGTCTTTAAAGCCTCCCTTCAGCCACTGGTTCTCCCCCTGAATGGTCTCATCCCCTCTTAGGTATTCCCCTCATGCAGTCCCTTGCGATTACACTCACAGTGCTTGGCTTACAACATAGATTGTTGTCATCACTCATCTGCTTTTAAATGTGTAGCACATGCCTTCAGTTTCAGGTAAGTAACTTATGGGGGCAAAATAGGTTTATTGTGAGACTGCAGGGATTGGTGGGGACTGTAGAAGAACCAGGCAGTAGAGCCTCCTCCCCAAAGCATGCAGATGAGAAAAGCAAACATTGTGTGGGCCAAACAAAAGCTTTGGCAGGTCAGTTCTCATAGGGGGCAGTCAGTGTGCAACTCCCGTATAAAAAGAAGTTCAAATTTCTTTCTCTGAAGAGGATTTAATTTTCTTTTGGAAGCCAAAAGAGAATACGGGCTGATCACCTCTTTGGTCCAGCAGAAACTGGGTTTCAGGCATTGCAATGGTTACTCTAGTTATGGTTTGCCCCCTCTCTTGGGGCAAACTAAAAGTTCGTTCAGGGGACCCAAGTGACTCAGCTGAAAGCCTATCGTGTTTCCTGGAACTCCTTTTCCTCGCAGTCTCTGGACTCCATTGTTTCATTCCCTGGTACTGTGAACAGGCTGAATTCTCCGCTTAGCTTTTGAGCCTCTGAGCAGCTGCTTTCTGCTTAGTTTCTTAGCCTTTCAGCCTCACACAGGCAGCTTCAGAAGTGGCAAATGCCTTTACCGTTCCCTTTCTCTTTGGAGCCTTGGCCCCTCAAGTCCTGGTTGCTTTAGTAGATTTGAACTCTATTTTTTGTCTCCCCAACCTTGTCAGATTGCTGCAAGTCCCAGCTACAACTTTCTGTTCAGCCTCTGGGCATCTCACTTTGAATTGGAAAACTCCCTGAAGAAAAAAAAAAAAAAAAGCAGTGAATATAGGGCTCCCCACTCAATGGGTTTTGCTTCTCTCTAGGATCTTGGTCCCTCAGATACTAGCTGTTTGGATGCCTTCCCTCTGCTGTTTTGTTACTATATTTGTTGTTGTTTTGTTATTGTGTATGTGTATCTGAAAGTATATTCTCCAGCTTGTAGAATTGTAATCAATTAGAGTTAATCTGTTATAAACTCTATCAGAGCCAGAAACAAAAGTCTCAAATTTATTTCAACAAATAGCTAATAAATGTTTAACATAAACAGAATGCACATTAATAAATGAAGATATTTAGAGTCACTGCAATTCATCAGATATCCAGTGGATACCTCTTAAAACATATGCACTGGGCTGGTGCTCCTGGGAACACTGATGAGGAAGCCTATACATGCAACTTCTTAAGGTCAACTGATGAGGTGTACTTTATGTCTTCTATATCACCAAAACATATATATAATATATATATTTTATATATAATATATATATTTTATATATATATAGTATTTTGAAAAATAAAAACTGAGTAAGGTCTTAGAATTTATAATCTATCAATTGAAGACTGAGATTCAAAAAGGATATTCTGGGTATAGAATAACCTCATACCTATTTCACAAAACTAAAATACACCAATAAGACAAACAGACAGTCAATACAGAGGAGCAGCTAAAGGTGCATATTTTGAAAGGTTACTGCTCTAGGAAACAGGTCTGCCTTCTCAGAATATGGATTTTAAAAAATGCCAACTAAAATCCTACTGAAAAAAGTTTTAATGGCATGAATTCAAATATAAACTGAAATTTTTTAAAAAATCCTTTTAGATAGATGGATCCAGGAAGTTCTATCTTCATCCTTCAGAATAAATCAATTCCATGTCACTGTTTTCCTCTGCAAATATTTAAATAACATTCTCGTTAGCTTGAGAAATACCATGAAATAGTGAGGTAAAAGTATTTTGGAATACAAGTACTATCCTACAGATTTTCAGCTTTGTGATCTTAGGCAAATTATTTAATTTTTCCAAAATGGGAATACGACGATTTACTTTGTAAGGCATCTGTGGACATAAAGCAAAAAATATTTTTAAATTTCTAGCATATAGTAGGTGTGTAGTAACATTAACTGCCTTTCTTCTTTCCCTCACGTGACACCATAATTGCGTATGCATTTAAGATTATTTCCACACAAATGAAACCTCTGAGCTTCAGATCCTCAGAGCATACAACTGAAATCAGTTAGCAGTGTTTCTCTAATTGCTGCTTATTCAGTCTTTTCAGAACCCTGCTGATGTCACAGGCCACATTCACTAAGATATCATCTCAACGATCTTATTTAGCTACAAGACCCCAGTGTATAGATACTATATAAATGTGATGTAAATATGACATCTGTTAGTTATAGGGTGTCCTTTGTTCCAAAATGTTAGTTATGAGTATAACTATAAATACTTCAGACTCTCTGTCAGCCTTGGAAACTCTCACTATAAAGTGGTAATATGGTAGATTACATGTATTTTACCTTATTGTTTGAGCCAATATCATAACACTGGAAATTTTATATTCATCCATTCAAAACCATTAATCTAGAATGTGTTTGTGTATGTATATGTTAGACCACACGTCTCCATGCCTCTCTGCTCAATATATATTTATAATAAAAATCACAACAATAGTAACTAATATTTATTAAGTGCTTATTATGTGGAATTGTATTTATTTCATTTAATCCTTGCAACAACCCTGCAAGGTAGAGACTATTATATTTGCCATTTTAAATACAGAGAAACAGAGGCTTAGAGAAGTTAAGTAATTTAGCCTAGGTCACACACCCAGTTACTCATGAGCTGGCATTCTATAAACTATGATCAGTTCCCCCACTAGGCTCTGCAATGCTGCAAGACTGTAGAACCTCTTACTATTTCCTTATTCCACAGTACCTTAGCAGAAGGCTATGCTTATAGTAGCTATTCAATAAATGCTTGTTGAATTAAAAATTTTGCTAAATTAAAATACATAAAGAGACAAGATGAATTAAAATGAATCAATAAGCATAGTTAACATATGAATTATTGTTTTGTTATCTTTCACTTATAAAAATTAATGCATTTCAACAAATGTTTGTCTGTTTTAACATTGATGTTCACTATAAAGTCACATTCTCCCAAAGAACAGTCTCTTTTTGGCTTAGCTGAAGATCTTCATTGAGGGATCTGTGGGGCAGCAGTATCGTACAGCAGACTCCAGATTAGACAGAGGTTCCACAGTGAATATGCTGCCCACAAGTTATCTGCCATCCTTCATTTCCCTAGTTCTGTAATTTAGGCAGTCTTAATAGAAGTGACCTTGAGCATCAAGTCAAGTTAGCAAGTCAGGTTCCTGTGTCTTGCTTAGGACACGTGTAAACACTGAGAAAGCTGAAACAGACATTAAAAAAAAAAAAAAAAAAAAACATGATCCCTACCTTCAGAGGCAGGAAAAGCTCTAAAAAAAACATGTGAAGTTGGTAGTATGTCTATGGCTCCCTTACAGATCCCTTGCTTTCTCTTCCCATCTCTCATTGTCTCTGCCACTCTCTAAAGCCCAAGCTCTTAACTGCTGCTGCAACTGAACTGCCCTCCATCTGGACCAATTGCCTAGTCTGTCTTTTTAAATATCATATAGACCTTACTGGGTAGGAAAAAACTTACACATGGGACACAATTAGAGACTAAGACAGGGTTAGAAGAAATCAAGCGTTGGATTACATGGCCCAGGCTCCAAGCATCTAGGAGGATGATCGTTAAAGGAGATCCAAAAACCATATGCCTTGAGCGAAACAGGCCAGATGGAGTGGGTTTCCCAAACCTCTGGTAACACTCTTATCCATGAACTCCACTGTTTTCTGAAATCCCTAACACACATTACTTTTCAATGAATATCAACTAAGTTTAAACATGGCAGCAAAAGCACAGTACAGTTAACATTCTTCTAGGAAAACATGATAAGTCTCTGGCTTTATTTTTCTCCACTTAATTGATATTTACAGTGAAGACAAAGACATAGTAAACTTAGCACTAACTAGGGCTAGACAAGCCATCTGAAATGATGGAATTGCAAAAAAAGGAATGGAAACGTTGGATTCACTGGCTGTATTCAATCCAAGGAGCAGTTGTCCCAGATGTGCTTGGGTCTCTTAAAATGAAGTCAGGGAATTGATGCTTGAGAAGCCATTGTCTCCCTTTTGCTTCTCTGCTTTCTCTCCTTTTTGAGGGTTTAGGCAGTCTCTTGTCTGCTGATGTGGTCGCAGCACTTTGCACTGAAGATTTCTTGTTTCATCACTGAGTGCCCACCTCCATCCCCAGCACTAGCAAGAGTTGGAGAATCTTAAGTGAAAGAGTGCAGGAAAAAAGATTACTAGAACTGTATAACCTGATTACTAGAGCTGTATTAGTGACCTGATCATTTGCTAAAAGGAAGTTTTTCAAAGGAATTTTTTTCTTTTTTCAATGAAGAGTGATAGGCAAATTAAAATTGAGTAAACTTACCCATGATTTTTTTTTTTTTTCATCAGAAAACCCTCAAATACTTTTCCCCTTTGAAGTCTAACAGTTCATGGGGTAACCAGAGCTGTTACAATGAGTTGGACAGGGTATAGTCTTACTAAATGAATTTTGCAATAGTTGTAAATGTTACCGAATTACAGACGATATGCTTTTAAGTTATCCACTTTTCATGAAGAATCGCTATAAAAATAAAGGGGAGGGCTTCCCTGGTGGCGCAGTGGTTAAGAGTCCGCCTGCCAATGCAGGGGGCACGGGTTCGAACCCTGGTCTGGGAGGATCCCACATGCCACGGAGCAACTGGGCCCGTGAGCCACAATTACTGAGCCTGCGCGTCTGGAGCCTGTGCTCCGCAACAAGAGAGGCCGCGATAGTGAGAGGCCCGCGCACCGCGATGAAGAGTGGCCCCCACTTGCCGCAGCTGGAGAAAGCCCTCGCACAGAAACGAAGACCCAACACAGCCATAAAAATAAATTAATTAATTTAAAAAAAAAAAACACCTGCTTTAAATATAAAAATAAAAATAAATAAATAAAGGGGAGACTGTACAGGGATGCCTCCCTTTTCACTTCTCATCCCAAGTGTGAAAATTTAGTTAGGTGTTTCTGAGTCTGTCAGGAATCTGCTTCTTTTTAATTTTCTTATAATAATACTGTATTAGTAATAGATTTATTCATAATAATTTTCCTATTAATAATAACGCATTTATATTTCTCTGGGTCTTTTACAAATGTACATGCTTGAAACGAATTTAAGAAAAGTAGTCATCCCCATGGACGCTTTTCAACATCACATTCCTATGAGATACTTTTGAGAAATTTAACTTTCTGCCATGGCCTTTTGCTTTTCTTTTATTCAGATAATCTCATTCATCATATTTTAAAGGTTTACTTTCTTCCAAAGAAGCCAATTAAGTAGCCATTATAGAAAAAAAATCTGCAAAAGTTTTTCACATCTACTTGAATTTTGTCCGTTTGCAAATTTGGTTACTTCTAGACTAGTCTCAATATTTTGAGGAAACATCCAAGAAAATATTTTTTATTTCTAAATACATACTGGCCTCAGATAAAGTGTTTGGATGTCTCTCATCAGTGCCAGTGTGACTTTATGTGTGTACAGTCTTCAGTAAAATGAAATAATGTACTACAGGTAAACAGAGATTGACAAATTCCTGTTGACTACACTAGTTGAATACAGGTTCTATACAAGAACCTCTGCTCTGTTATTCACTCATGAGCTCCACTTCAAAATTAAATTACCTGAAAAACATTAACCTAGAATAATATAGATGTGTACTGCCAGTGCAAGAGTTATCTTGAAGAATGGGTGCCTTCAAATCATTGCTGCAAATTTTCTGGACTTGCTGTGTTTATCACCCCAATTTTTGTAGGTTTTATTAAGATGTGCTTGTAAAATTCTTATTTCGTCCTCTTCATCCATGCTTCAGTATGTTATTTACGTATAAATGATAAAATCCACAGTGTTTTGTAACTGGTAGGTTTCTCTTAGTACACTATAATTTAGTACTTTCGTCTTTGGACAGAGTCCACAGTGTTTTTCTATGCCTCTGAAGCATATAAATCAAACATTTTATTCGGAAAAGTAGAGTCAGAGAAACAGAAAGGTCATCTCTACCAAAACAAAACCACATTTTGCTAGTCCTTGATGCTTAATTTCATCATGTGTTCTTCTCTCTCAAGCATGGAATGCACATTTTTAATGCAAAAGTGAATTGAAACCATATATAAAATCTGTTTGAAATCTGGCTTTGTCTGAATCACCAAATGGGTTCATTAATTGGTGTGAATTAACAAAATCCTATATGCCCCTGACCTTGATACTCACTACTCTGTTCCTTTCTCCTGCCTCCCTTTACTGACCTGAGGGAAAGAGGCGTGTTCTCTCGTGCTCTGGTTATAGCTGTGCTCGCCCTCTGCCTGCCACTGTGAATTTTCTGAGAATCCTGTCTGGTTGCCACTATTACCCCCACACACCTGTAGGATTCATTCCAGCTTGTTCTTTCTTTTACACATTAGTCTTCTTCTGCAGACCTCTCCCTCTCATTCTATACAACCATAATTCTGAGAGATTCTGCACTTTTCTCTATTGGTATCCATACTGTTTATAATTCCGTTCTTCTACTTAAAACAGTCACCTGCCCCTGCCTAACCTTCTTTGTTTTCTGCTCCTCTGGATTATTATCTCCTATCACATATATTGCATTCTTTGCTCCTTTCACTATGACAACTTGGGTAATTCTTGGGCACCAAAAGTAGTTTTATCATTCTGTCAGATTCTCACTGACTTAGTAATCTTTTTTTTATTTATTTATTTATTTTTATTTATTTATTTTAGGCTGCGTTGGGTCTTCATTGCTGTGCGCGGGCTTTCTCTAGTTGCGGTGAGCAGGGGCTACTCTTTGTTGCGGTGTGCGGGCTTCTCATTGCGGTGGCTTCTCCTGTCGCGGAGCACGGGCTCTAGGCGCGCGGGATTCAGTAGTTGTGGTACGTGGGCTCAGCAGTTGTGGCACACGGGCTTAGTTGCTCTGTGGCATGTGGGATCTTCCCGGACCAGGGCTCAAACCTGTGCCCCCTTCAATAAAATAGTTTAATGACAGTAACAAATAGCAACTCAAGAGATACAAATATTCATAGTTAAATGCTAAATTGATGATACTGACAAGAATACTCTATCACTTACTAGGTATCACTGGGAAATGTACTTCACTTCTCTAAGCCTCAGTTTCTCTCTGTCTGAAAAATAGGGATGATAATAGTACCTACCTGAGGATTGAATAATATGAAAAACATATGTGAACCATGGTCAAGTTTGTGGAGTTGAAAGACCACTCAGAAATATTAGTTACTCTTACTGTGATGGTTGTGATCTAGTCTTATTCGTAATTATTCTTAGCAACAATAATAATAATTAGAGAAGTTCGCTGAAAGGTCTAGAAAAGGCAGAGATGACTTCATGAAAGATGTGGTCCTAGAGCTGGGTTGCAAAGGATTCCAAATTTGGATGAGTTTGGAGGAGAAGAAAGTCTCTTCAGGGTCTTCAGTTAGAAGAAATGGATCAGTCAAAGGCACAAGACGGGAAAGAACATGGTCATCTTCATCTAACTGGAATGACGCTTATGTAGGAGAACAAAAAGAAATAGCATTGAAAAGGCCCTGGAGTGGGAGTGGGGCGGTGGCATGAGCAAAGTCTTTTCGCCACATTGTTATGAGATCTATTAGAACAGTTTCAAGAACTTTTTTTAAAACTTCTTTAAAAAAATCATTCTTTTGGGCTTCCCTGGTGGTGTAGTAGTTAAGAATCCGCCTGCCAATGCCGGGGAAACAGGTTCAAGCCCTGGTCCGGGAAGATCCCACATGCCGTGGAGCAACTAAGCCTGTGCGCTTCAACTACTGAGCCTGCACTCTAGAGCCCGTGAGCCACAACTACTGAGCCCGCGTGCCACAACTACTGAAGCCTGTGCACCTAGAGCCTGTGCTCCGCAACAAGAGAAGCCACAGCAATGAGAAGCCCCACAACAAAGAGTAGCCCCCGCTCGCCGCAACTAGAGAAAGCCCGCGTGCGGCAACGAAGACCCAGCGCAGCCAAAAATAAATAAATACATTTATAAAAAGAAAAAAAAATCATTCTTTTGTAAATACCTTAACCACTGTAAATATTTAATTCAGTTCTTTTGCATTCCATCTATAAAGACAAGTTCAAAGACAGCCACCAGGGTGTTTGTTTTGCTGGAACACAGAACCATAGCCACGGGTGCTCTTGCTCCTCCCACCATCACTGCCTCAGCATGAGCTCCGAGCAGCATGAAAGAAATAAATAAATAAAACGTAAATGCATAAAATAAAATAATATTGTGATCCAGAGTGTAATCTTGAGATCAGGGGCCATGATTTATAAATCTTCCACGCATCTCACAATCCCAGCCCTTCTGATAGTGCTGAGAACCTACTGAATGGAACCCAGAAAGCACTTACAGTTTGGACACTGCACCAAGGGGCACTGCTGTGAAACAACCTCACCCCATCCGTAAGGCACAGAGAATGGCACCATCGAGGGCTCCTCTGAACTTCGCCCTGTGTGTATCCATCTAAAACCACTGGCCGTTCTCTTTTTTCTCTTCCTATCTCAATCTCTATTCCATCAGCTGGACTTTGTTATCATTTTCCTTTCCCTTTCAACATCTGTTTTTGATTGCATCTGTTCTCCTTGTGTTTTAATCTGTCTTGATCATTCTCACACATTCGGGGTTCCGTCAGTAATCCTCAAGATAACCATGTATGTTATCGTCTGAGACAGCAAGGCTTCCGCACACAAGGACCCATCTCTGCACTGAAAACACAGAGCCAAGAAATCCACCTAATAGTGTTCTGCAAGGCATTGTTTGTTTGTTTGTTTTAGGAGACATGCTGAATTTCCCAGTTCAGAAAGGGTGAAAAGACAGAATAAAACATCCAGATTTGCGCGATTTCAGAAAACCAATGCACATTCCTAGTAGCAGTTAATAATGGCCGGTGCTGTGAGGAATCATAGGCAGGCAACTGGATTCCCCAAGTCTGCCCAGAGTTGATTGCTTATGTTTTCAGAGCTGTGTGAAAGAAAGAACTGTAGCTGCCTCACTGCTGTGCGGTCAACGGGCGTCTTACAGCTGCAGGCCCTGAAGCACTTTGAAAATCACCCCAATTGTCTTTTGCCTCTGTGTTACCAACTTATCACCTAGCCCTGCAGCAGGTTTCACGCTGCGTTTCACCAGAAGCTAGCCTCTGCTGTTTTCTAAGGAGAGAACTGGCAACTGTCCCGAATACGGAGTCTAAATGTAATCTCCATAGTTTCAGGTTGAAGCAAAGAAAATATTTGAGTGCCCTTATCTTGACTTCGGACATCAGGCAGGCCTTATATTTATCAACTTTGCATTCCAATTTGGGGCCCGCATTAAGAAATAAAATAAAATCGCACACGCGCACACACACACACACATTTCTCCTTTGGCCCTCAGCACTCTCTCCCTTAGCATGACGTTACATCTTTTTATCGACAAATAGTTGGCTCAGTTATATGAGTTATCCATCTTCCTCACTAATAAGTCTTTTCCTGCCAAAGCAATTCGATTCACAGACACAAGGCCATCAGAGAGGGGTGGCATTTGGGCCTTTCTTGAACTTCTGACCTTTTGGCAAAGGAAGATGGTTCTTACTAGTAAGTGCCCGCATGCGGCTTCAGGGCAGCTCAGAGGCAGGTAGAAAGGGGAAGGAAGAGGTTAGACAAAGTACCAGGCAAATTGCCAAATATCTGCTGACAACAGCCTAGTGCTTCCACCAGGTTCTCTCTTAGGAACTTCGGCTGCTTTCACGAGCAGCTGCACACACTCCCACGCTCCAAGGCCTGAGAGCAGACGGGCCGGGCCTGCGGTCAAGAGGCAGCGTGCGTTGTCTAAAGGGGCAGCAGCTACTTGGCTCCAGCTAAGCGTTTACTAGACAGGAAGCAGAGCTGGTGTCAGCCCAATCGTATGATTTTTCTAGAGAAACCAGAAACCAGATTTTGATGTGCAAGCTCCTAATTTGTTAATGTTGGCAACTATTTAAAGGCAACCTTGAAATAGCGTACAGGCCAATCACAGCCTGTTAGCAGGCGATGCTCAGCTGCCAGGGTGGGGCCTCTGGCTTTACCTAGGAGGCACTCGCTGAAGGGCTCCTTCCCTCATAGTCCACGTGGATCAGGGAGAAGAAACTCTTTCCCGGCTTCGCTGTCATTTACACATTTTTTTTTTTATACCAAACATTTTTTTTAAAAATCAGAGTTGTTTTAAGAATTCTTGGACCCCTTTTCTGAACATAGTCTGGAACGAACCCCAACTCCCAGGGTGGCCACAGGATGATCCATCCCCTCAAGCGACCTCCAGTTCATGGCTGATCCGAGAGGGGAAGGGGAAGAGGCTGGCCCTTCCGGATGTTCTGGGTGACTACGAGACACGGGGTTCAGCCTTGCTCAGATCTATAGCCCGAGAGCAGGCGCAAATCCAGTTATCCTTGATAGATGGGGGAAAGCACACGCCTGGCAAGTCAGGCCAGGACCTCCTCAGCTGTGCTTGGCAACCTGCAGTATGTCCGTGCAGACGGGAATGAGATGCTGCGGGAGACGGAGGAGATAAAGGAGCGATGGAATGGGGAGTGTCAGGGAATGGTACTCATTCCTATTCCTCAACTGGAGCTAAAAACAGGCCATGAAAATCAAAAGTAGAGGAGCTCAGTAACGATGCTCTGTGCTGCTTCCTTACATGTTCCTTGAATGTGCCCCTCCATCCACCAGGCTATTGGAAATTTTCACCAAAAATAGAAACAGTGCCAGTGGTCCAGTGGCTGGGATGGAGACAACAGACGATTTTTGTTCCAAGTGGAGGACTGGGGCATGTGAGCAGATGAGACGTGGGACAAGGCAAAAGAAATGTCAGCCCCCTGGGCTCATGGGTGTATTTCTTCTTTACGCTTCTTTATGGTGTGTGAGAGTTGGCCCAGAAGTCTAATTAAGTGAGTCAGGACCTGCAGTGTTGGCTTTATCCAGCTGCACTTCAAAAATGCAGCTCAGCATTTGAGACAGTGTCATCTGTATCTTATGTTTGTTCCTTTGTTTCTTTTTAATTGATTTTTTTTTTTCTCAGAGAGGCGAGGCTGACATCAGTCAAATATGCGAAGCAAGCTTATCTAATTAAAATGTTGTTTATTTACTTGTGATTTTTAAAAGAATATGAAGCATGGTTGTGAGACGTTTGTGTCTGGAAAGAGTTGAGCAACTCTAAAGCTGTAGCATGTGGCTATTGGCTAAAAATTGCTAAATTATGTTTCTTTATTTTCCACAAAATGTCAGATGTTGTTCTTGTGCTTCTATAAAGGTCAGTATGGCTTAAAGAGAGGGGAAAAAATGAAACTTGGACCATTCACTTGTTATTGAACTTCAGAAGTGTTTTATTTACCAGTAAAATTAAATCTAAAAATGCTTTCCTGGCTCTGAAACAAGAGGAACTAGATTGCAATAAAGTTAATGACTTTGTATTACTTTCCTCTTCTTTCTGGGCCTTTCACTGAAAAAGCAAGGAGAAAACTAGTTTGACAGGAAAAGTTGTTTATGATTACTCTGTGTGTACATATATGTGGAATATATATTATCATGTGATATGTGTGGGTTGTCATAATTTTTTCCTTATGCTTTTCTACCCTTTCTTGTTCTTGAACAGAATATAGTTGTGGAAATAAAGTCTTTTACTGAATACATTGCATAGGCAGTTACCAAATGCTAACCAGGGACTTGCTTCTCAAGCAGAGAGGTCGTCTCCTGTTTATAATTGGTGATGAACAACCGATCACACACATACACACAGGGCTAGAAAAAGAGAAAACACTATTTGTTCTAGGTTATTTCCAAATAACCATTTTTATTTATTAGCACTGTTTGATTTGGTCATGGTGCACTGCCACCTCATAACCTCTTTTGGGGGGAAAAAAAAGTGAAAATAATAAAATAGCATTATTTAACAGTGAGAAGCCATAAATTTCTATTGAATTGCCTTTTCTGATCCTATAACAATGGCTGAAAGTAGTCTGGCAAAATACAGGTCAGGAAACTATCATTGCTATCAGTGACAGAACACATACTAGTAACATTTTCAAGATAGAGTATGCAAAAGTTTATCTTTAGTAGCTCCCCACTCAGCTTCCCATGTCGTTTTCCTTCTCCTGCCCCATCTACCCCCTACCCCCTAATTGTGCTTTTTTGTTGAGTGTGGTTCAGTGTTACTTAACCCCCCATGACAGTCTCAAGGTGCTAGTCTCAGGTGTGCCTCTTACCAGAATATTGGCACCTTAGAAAGGGACCCCCCCACCAGACCTCCTCCCATTTCTCCTATTCCCAGAGAGAAAGTGAACCTCCTAAAACCCATGTGCCTTAGTTGTCCACCTTCCAGCGTGTGCAGATAGCAGGCACAAGCTCTCCACCACACTTCCTGGGTTCAAATCCCAGCTCACCATTTGCTAGTTCTGTGATTTAAGACGAGTTACTTAACATCCCTGTGCCTCGGTTTCCTCATCTGTAGAGTGAGCATGATAAATGGTACCCATCTCACAGTGCTGCTGTGAGGATTACATGAGGCAATATACGTAAAGCATTTCAGAGTGGTAGTACCTAGTAAGCGTTCAATAAATGTCCATCTTTTTTGTTTTTACTGTTATTCTCAGTGTTACCTCCTGTTTTACAAATCTCATTTGCTGAATTGACTTGCAATAATTGCTTCTCTGTTCCTGGACTATGAATTTTCTGTAGTTAGCACTAGAAGATGGTTAATTTTAATTAATTGATTGATTAATTAATTAATTTACTCTGTTTCAAGAACTGTTGTATGTACTTAGGATAAATCAATTAACAAAACAGACAAAAATGCCTGCCCTTGAAAAACTTGCACTTGGTGGTGGGGAGTGGGGAGGGTGGATAGATAATACAAATAAACTTAATAAGGAAATTAAGTAGCGTGTTAGAAGGTGAAAAATGCCAAGTTCAGGAGAGTGAGGGTCAGGCAAGTGGGCTGCAGTTTTAAATTAGTGGTCGGGGATGCTCATTGAGAAGGCAAGTGATGACCACATCTAAAAGGAAACAAGGGAAGATCTCAGAGTCCAGCTTCAGTTGCTTTTACTTCCTGGTCTATTTATTTTTCAAATTTTTTCCGGACTAGAAGTTTTTGTTTGTATTATTTCTAATTTATTTATTCATTTATTTTTTTATTTTGGGGCTGAGTTGGGTCTTCATTGCTGTGCGCGGGCCTTTTCTAGTTGCAGCGAGCCGGGGCTACTCTACGTTGCGGTGCGCAGGCTTCTCATTGCGGTGGCTTCTCTTGCGGAGCACTGGCTCTAGGCACCCGGGCTTCAGTAGTTGTGGCTCACGGGCTCTAGAGCGCAGGCTCAGTAGTTGTGGCACATGGGCTTAGTTGCTCCACGGCATGTGGGATCTTCCCAGACCAGGGCTCGAACCCAGGTCCCCTGCGTTGGCAGGCAGATTCTTAACCACTGCGCCATGTTTGTATTATTTCTGAGTAGCCATTAGTGAGTTCCATTACATTATTAGTATCACAAAGTGACTGTCTCTTAGACTAGTTCTTTTGATCTATTTTTTTTGGCCTTTATCCTAAAATTTCCCATTGCATTAATTTTCTGGTATATTTTGAGTTCGTCCCTCCAAAGGCACCACAAAATTAATTTTTAAAAATGTTTGTCTTGTTTTTCTCTCCCAAGTAAGTAGGGTTAATGTTAGGTTCATTATGTAAAGTTTCAATTTCACCTTAGGCCAATCTAGTATTGCTGCATCAAAAGGAAGTTAAAACTTATTTGCTTCACATCACTTATCAAGATAGGTGCAATGTGAGCCAAAGTAGGACTAAAATACTAGATCTGGAGATTGAAGAGTGCCAGTGGTGACTTTACCACAGCTGTGGAGAAAACTTTCTCTCTCTAGTACAGACACCTGAAGTTAACTTAATGAAGGAAAGAAAAGGTAACAGATGGGACAAAAGCAAACTTTCTGTAAATTGGAGTTTTCCTCAAAAAAAATCTCTTCACAACTGACTTCGGCATTCCCGAAAAACAGGAAGAAAAATTTTAGATTGACTGGTTTAGTTCAGGGAAATTACATAAAAATATATGACTCTAAAGTTTTCCATAATACTCTCTTATATTTGAATTTGTATGAGTTTGTATAATGAACATCAAAATAAATATTTTAATTATTTAATATTAAAATTAAGTTTCACTTCAAATGTGAAGTTTAAAAGTCTCTGGAACTGAGCCGGTCCCTCAGAGACGGGGTTTCAGCAGTGTTGTTCTGGGCAGTGCAGACCTCAGAGTGAACAAGATAAAACCAACAGAGTAGAAGGAGGGGTGTCACGCCCTGCTTTTCTCTCTACTTCCTGTTGAGGTATTGTCAACTCTCAAGACTTGCTTCCCCTGAATCTATGCGGGGAGAGAAGAGCGACCATTGCCGCTCCCTGAGTGTGTTGCTTCCCAGGCATTTTAAACTATGGGCTGCTGACGTGATGCGTAAACACTGGTCTTTAAAAGTACATATCTTTCGCTCTGGGTGGGTCATGTTATGTAATACCATTTGCCCCAAAAGTAGGCGTTCCTTTGCTTCTCTGCTTGGATCCGGAGTGTAGTTAGAAGATACAGTGAAAGCTGTAATCTGGAGCATCACCGCACAGCATTAGTAGGGTGAAAAACCTGAATGCATTGAAAATCGCTGAGGTCCAGAGAGGATCCAGGCAGCACTAGCCTTGATAAATTACAACAAAGAGTTCGGGATTTGGAATCAGGCCCAAGTTTGAATTCCAGGTACAGTGCCATCCCTAAGTCCCAGTAAATGAAATAACACACATAAAGTGCTTAGCCCAGCACTTGGCACGTAAGTAAACACTCAATAAAGGTAGTTTTACTATTGGGGGAAAAAAAAAAAAAAAAAGGAAAAAAGAAGAGAGGAAAAGAAGAGTTGCACAGCCTTAAATAATTCTCCAGATTTATTTTGAGTAAATCCATTTTGTGCTAGAGTTTTTCATGGTAACCAGGTCACCGAAGCATGAAAAGCACTATTGCTAGGGCATACTGGCTGGAATGAGCAAATACAGCAATTATGGTCGTTTACGATACAGAGGGGTTTTATTTCATTCCCATCTCCTTGCCTTCGACCACGCTATGTTCATGTGTAATTGTGTTCCCCTTTAAAATTTTTTCCCAAATCTTACCTTTCTTAAGGATCCAGCTTTAAACGTCCACTTCCCTGAAATCTTCTGTTCCTCCCTAGTTACCGTAATCTCCTGATGGACCCACATCGTATTCTGTATTTTCACTCACTTGGTACATCCTACACCACCTGGGGGTGTTCCCCAACCAGTTCCCTGAAGACCCACTCTCCCACTTCTTTTGTACTGCCCGGAATGCCTAATTAGAGGGCTGGCAGAAGGTCCTCAGTAAATTCTTGTCGAACTAAATCTCTTATTTGAAATTTCCAGTGTCTGCACTTCCCTCCCACAAATCTCCTCAATTTAGGGAAGTCTCTTGAAATGACTCACAAGTTTTAGCACCTCATCCCAAGCTGACCTTTTCAAATTATTTACATGCTTCATAGTTTTCCAACATGTACCACCAAAATATTTATATTAAAATAACATTTAATTATCAAACATTGGCCCTAAGGGCTGTGCGATAGCCAGCAGCATTGTTCCAGTTAAGAGCTAGTTTAATAGCTAAAGGTTACATGCTTTGCCTCAAATCATAGACTTAGTGGTGGGGTTAGGAGTAGGAGTAAGAGTAGCCTCCCAGGCTACTCGGTCGGGTGACCTTAACCAACCAGGAAGGTGAAGTCAGTGCCTCAGCTAACTCACTAAGTTTACTGGAAGTGCATATTTTCCACGTGCCAAATTCATTAAGTCATGGAGCAAATGTTGATTTTGCTATGCTTTGAAAAGTTGCTTTGCTTCTTGTACGTTTTCACGGTGGAAGAATTCCAGGATGTGACTTACTCTATGTTTGCAGCATTCAACTGGAAACAGGGTTTGTTATGTGACTTGGCCCTGTTGTTTATGGGCCACTTCTGCAGGGAAGGTGTGTGGAAACAACAGGAGAAATGCCTGATGTTTGAGCCGTTGTCTCTCTCACAGAGGCAATAAGCAATATCCCCATATTACCAAGTTTGTTTTTTGTTTTTTTTTTTCGTAAAACCAAGTTTTTGGTTTTCCAACATCTGAAGGCAGGCATGCCACCTTACAGAAGAGTCATGTGTCCATCTTGTGGATTATTGTCACTTATTTCCAGAATTACAGTATCCAGGTTATACATGGGGTCCTCTCATTGGACTTCCCAGTAACCTGGACAGAGTATACTTTTGCACTCTCCTGTAGCTATTATGGTGTGACGGTTTCTATAAACTGCCTCAGGCCAGAGGTGAGCCAGCCATCACAGTAGGGAAGCCCATCCCTGGTCAGGCCTGTTATTATCCCTTGAACTTACTCTGCAGGCATCCTATAAAGCATTGAGACTTTGCTTGCTAACTAATAATAATCTTATTAGAGATTTGATTTATTATCAAAGGGACTACTAAACAGTTTATGTCTCAGAAAAATCTCTCCTCAGCTGGATGAATAGGCCATGTAGTCACACAGTAGACAAAGCCAAAGCAAGACTTTCTGACAGCTTGAATCCTGGGTAAGAAATTAGGGAGCTAACTTCATAGGTGACACCAGCACTTGGCCTGAACCATTTCAAGTTTTTTCTGTTTTCATAATACAAATCTGGGTTGTTTTCAAAATCAACAGACTGTCTTGCTGTTGATTCACCAGCTAAACAACTTTGTTAAGCCTTTCCTAAAGTCACTCTGATTCTTGCACTCACTGGAAGTGTAGTAGCTTTACACGTCTTCAGAATTCCTCAGGCCCCCCTCAAAGCAACACTCCAAAATATAGTTTAAAATCTAATCACACTTCTTGGTACTGTAATTTTGAACAATCAGCAGGATTCATTTGGGGTTTGCAGTGTGCTCACTGGAACAATAATGCCCATTTAGTAACCATCTGTGATTCCCTTTAGTTGTACACTGAAAGTAATAGGCTACATGAAGATTTGGTTCAGTGTGATATCCAAAGCTTCACCCCTCTTCTCCACTGCTTGCTTGAGCATGAACATGTTGTCTGGTCCTCTTGGGTACCTTCTTCTACTGCCCTTTCCTCCTTCCTCCTGCCTGCTGCCTGGCTTCTTAATTGTTTTTTTGAAAAACTCACTTAGGAGTCAAGTCTTAGAAGGGGTCTTCTTTGCTTGCCCCCAACCACTTTTTGTTGTATTTCCTCTGAGTTCCTACAATATGATTATGTTTCCTGATTCGTATGCTATAATATCATTACTTTTGTTTTTCTCTCACTCACCTGCTGGCCAGTTGAAGACAAGTGTTATGTGTTTTATCTCTTGGTTCCAAACTCTAACAATGCCTATGCCCAGTAAATATTAAATGAATGAATGGATCCATGAATGAATGAATACTTGAATGAATGCTAAGAATAGTGAAAGGTTTACTGTACCTTTCCAACATGTTGACTTATACTGGTGTGTCTGAAATTTAAATGGCTCTCTACCACCCCCTAACACCCCATACCCCCCCCCCCCACACACACACACACTTGGGAAAAACTAGTAAAGACAGGAAGACCCATTCTGCTGTTCTTGCAGTGAACTGATAAGGACCACACTGATTCCAGAATGGTCTATCCTGTATTCCCAGTACTTAGTACTCAAATCATCAACATTGGTCAGTCCTAGGCAAATCTGAGAGGATTTACTGGGAAGTAAAACTTCTGTTTAAGTTCCTAGAGGATTATTATAAAAACAATGAGGCAAGGATTCTTTAATGTTAAAAAAATAAAGCAAGACTTCTGTAATGAAAACCAAAAGTTATAGTATAGATGAAGAAAAACAGTAATCAGCCTAAAATAGGAAAAGCCTGAGTTTAAAGTATTTAATTTTCTCTGGACTAAGAAATTGATGCAGACTACTGTCGGTGTTTTAAGGTCAAAATTATTTAGACATACATGTAGAATGTTTTGCTATTTTATTTATGGGTTAGAACTAACTCTGAAATTCATTTCCTTTCTTTATAAACAAATATGGTTGACATTTACTAGAGATGCTCTTTCTTCTCTGACACATAAAATGCGGATCTACGTAACAAGAAGAGAAAAAAATCACTGTTAAAGATCTAGTTCTTGGGCTTCCCCTATTACCACTGTCAGTCATGCAGGCCATGAGCCAGGCTAAATGAGAAAGCACTTTGGAAAGAAGTAGACTTCTTCCCTTCCTATGAATTCTATCATCACTTGCTGTGATTGGATTCACTAGTATTTTTATGATATGTAGGATGAGGAATTACTTGTTTTTTCTCAAGTATCAATATATTGTAGAAGCTGCCTTTATCTTTCAGGACACCATAGATCAGAGTTTGATCCTTAACTTTGCAGGCTCAAAAACTCACACTTAACAAGGCTCCAGAAAGCTGATTCACTACTCAAGTATTCATGATGTATTAATTTACAGTGAGATTTGTGTATGGCTGGGAAATAGACAAGTTATCTACAGAAAGTAAATTCGTAGATTTAACCTTCTTTGTGATAAGCCCTAAGAGAAGACAGAATATCTGCAGCTATGTTATGTTCCGCAACGAGAGAAAAAAAAAATCAAACTTTAATTCTAGAAAGATTCATATAAAATCCGGTCTACAGCACACCTTGGTTTTGCACATAGGAAACGGGGACCCTAGGTTATCAGCACTATTTAGTGACAGAGCTGAGAATAGAATCCAGGTCTCCTGGTTAGAGATCTATGTACTTTTCACAGCCCCTGCTGTCTCCCTGATTTTAGAGTGAAATGAGTAGTCCGAAGTTGGACCAAGAGATGGTTCAAATTCTTTAGTGACTATAAAATTGAACAGGAAAAAAACTCAAAAATAATATTTCCATTAAGTTAAAGTCGTCTGCTAAAGCACTTTTTCTCCACTTTGGGTTGGGGGGACTGGTAAATTTCTAAATTTAAAAATGGAAGAGGACGTCAAGAAATAAAGCGTCTGGGTCACTGGTTAGTGGTGGAGAATCTCTGACAGAGTCTCGCCTCTCACTGGCTACCTAAGTGATCACCTGTCATTGATTTCCTAAAAGTTTTGTCTTTATAGAACAAACTGTTAAACTTATTTTAACTGTCTACACTTTCGATTAACGTGTCTTTAATTATAAGGTCCTCTGGAGTTTCTGATAAATTTGAGTTTTATTACCTTCATCAGTAACACATTTCCAAATCATATTTTAGGTTGTAACTGAAAAAATTTCAACAGGCAGCTTCCCTCATCATTTATTCATTCAAAGGTATTTATTAAGTTGGCCACTACATCTGGTTCTGAGGGCAAACAGAAATGGTCTTAAAAAGAATGCATAAAACCACAGAGGCTGCTTCTCCTATAGGAGGCATATTTTGATAAGATAATCACACAGACGTCGTCGTTAAAAACTGTGATAAGTTCTACAAGAGAACAGTGCAGGGTGCTATTAAAGAAAGTGTAAACAGAAAGAAAGCGAAAACAGAAGAAAGTCATCTTATCTGGGGGATTCCTAAGGAAGTGAGGTCAGAGGTTTGAGTAAAGTGGTACCAGGCCCAGGAGGGATGATGTGTTTTAGAAGAGTTTTCTGGAGAGAGCAGCAGTGTGAGAAAGCAGCACTTAGAGCTGTGCCTGGCCATTCTCCCTGTGTCATACACGTTCATGGAATGACTGAAAAAAGAACTATGCAAAGGCCCTGAGGTGGGGCACTTGAAATCAGACTAGTGTAGCTGGACGTGACGAATGCAGGCTGGGTGGTGACGATGAGCTTGGAAAAGTGGATGGAATCCAGGTCATGCAGAGGCTTATAAAACATGGTAGGATTGGGGCCTTGATCTTAAAAATCGTGGTAAGCCTTAAAGGGTTATAAGGAGTCAAGGGACACTTTCTATTATGAAGAATTAATTATTGTAGGAGAGGAGGGGAAGCGAGTAGGGGCAGGTTGATACAGAGATTCTTGCCATGAGGAAGGTGTGAGGTTGTGGTTACTTTGACCAGCCTATGAGCAGTGGATTTGGAAAGAAGTCCAAGGTTCAAGGAATGTTTTGGAGGTAAAATTGACTGGACTTGATGATGAATTGGATTGGGAGTGGGGAGGAGGCGAGAGAAAGTGTCACCCCAGGTGTCCCAGGCCCTCCTGGGGACCTCAGTATGCGTAGATGATCTACCCTACACAGCTCTTGGTGCTCTCCAGCCCCACTCATGCCACCTGGTGCCACCGGGACTTTGCCATCACCTCAAATTACTTCACTGCTCCAATATAAGGGAAGCACAAACTCCTGTGCTTCCAGCCACTTCACACCTCAGTTTCCGAGCCTGCTAAGGAGAACTGTGTACTTGAGGAAGTTACTGAATCCCTCTGAAGGAAGGCTTCATAGCATTGTTAAAAGGTTTGAATGACAATGTTTGCAAAGCCCCTAATACAGTGCGTCGCACACACAGAATGCAATAAGATAGAAATTACCTTTCCTCTTTTTTGTGCTGATTCGTGTATCTTATACTTCTGAGAATCCCCACTAACCTTGTCTGATTTGCTACTACAGTAAACAAGTATGTTCTTAATACAGCACATCTTTTATCAGGTTCTTGTACAGAGGTCAACACCACCACACAGCTAATTAAAGATACATATTTGCTATCAATTAAGCAGTAATAGGTGTTCTGAGGCCAGATTCCAATGTGTTTGGGAGAGTGTTTTCCCCACACCACCAACTAGCAATTCTCAGGACACCAGTTGGATGTCCTGCCATTCAACTCAATTCTGACACTATCTACCTGGAGATAGCTTGAGATTCCACAGGTTAAGGGTTCAATCTTATGAGACTGCCCATCTCGGCACCTCCCCCCAACTTCAGATGTAGTTGCAAGCCCAGGTTTTTACCTGTACTTCTGACTGTCTATAAACCAGATTCCCAAGGTCCCCTCCTCAGGTTCAATTAATTTGCTAGAGCAAAACTCAAAGAAACATTTACTTACTAGGTTATTGGTTTATTATAAAAGGACGTAACTCGGCAACAGCCAGATGGAAGAGATACAAGGGCAAGGTATGGGGAAAGGGTGAGGAGCTTCCATGCCTTCTCCAGGTGCACCATTCTCCCTGAATCGCAGTGTGTTTGCCAACCCGGAAACTCTCCCAACCAGGTCCTTTGGGGTTTTTATGGAGACTTCATTACATAGGCATGATTGTTTAAATCACTGGGCGTTAGCAACTGATTCAACCACCAGCTCCTCTCCCCTCCTTGGAGGTCAGGGGGTGGGACTGAAATGGCACCATTGGCATCCAGCCCCCATCTTAGGTGCTTTCCAAAAGTCACCTCATTAACCTAACCAAAGACACCTTTATCACTCTCCTCGATACAAGAATGTCCAAGGGTTTTAAGAACTCTGTGCCAGAAATGAGGGTGAAGACCAAATATATATTTCTTATTATAAATCACAATATCACAGGCAGTAACTCTGCTTATAGCACCAAGAGGGTGCTTGCTCCTTTCTTTAAAATGTAGCTACCATTTTTTTAAAAAACAAAAGGTAAATGCTCAGGATGCCACTGACTTCAGCTTTCTATATTAAAGATTGAATAAAATGGAAAAGACCCAACTACCAATATCTCAAGCCTGTTAACTTCAAATCTGTGCATAAAATATGTAGGAACAAGGAAACAATATGTAACCTACAGAGATACGTGTCCAAAATTCCTGAGGGAAAGAAAAATAGGCAAGCCTAAAGCAATCTGTTTTACCCCATGTAACGTATTGTCAAGGAATGGCCTGATGCTTCTCTGTGTCCAGATTTTGTTGTTATTGACAAATAATATAAAGGACCTCAGTCATCCTTTTGCCGTGTGGTAGAATACATAGATTCACGATTTTTCACCAATAACATGTAAATAAATATTTTCAGATTGTTTTTATTGACTGTACAAACATTTCCTTATACAAACTTAGAATGCTTTCTTATAATTTTTAGATTATTTTTTCAGAGAATATGGGATTTCATTTCTTTGTCTTGTAAGTCCCACATTTTCATTTGTTTATAAGATTTTTTTTCTTTTGGCCACGCCGCACGGCTTGCGGGATCTTAGTTCCCCAACCAGGGATTGAACCCTGGTTTCACAGCAGTGAATTCTCTGAGTCCTAACCACTGGATCGCCAGGGAATTCCCCACATTTTCATTTGTTCTAAAAATTACAACCTAGGTTAGAATAATGTTGTAAAATATGCATTCTCTTATAAGGGTGGTAAAAATTTAAAGTCAAGGTACAAACCACTTTCTGCACTGAAAGATTTGCAGAAGTACATAAAGTACAAAATTTGGTGTTTGGAGTTTAGTTCCTTAATTTTAGCAAAGTTTCATTTTAGACATAGCTATTGCTTCATATACTTAAATTAAAAGTATTTTTAAACCAATAAAATAGTAAAATGTATCATGCTTTCACATATATACTCCCAAGGGCTTTAAAGACACACACACACACACACACACACACACACACACACACACACGGTTCAGCTTTTATTGCCTTTCCCGTAACATTCCTTTCATCCCCTCCCACTATAGGTGGTTTTTGTTCCAACTTAATAGCCTATAAAAATTTGTGATGACATACCCTCATACCCCTACTTACTTGGGGTCTGAGTCATGGGAGCAGCTGCCAAAGAGATCACCCCAATTTGTCTTCTAGAGTTTCTGGGAAGGTGTAGTAAAGAAATGGCATAGATGGTACAACTATACCCATTTCTTAGTTAAGAGTAAGCCCTTAAGGCATCAGTGCTGTTCGTAGTGGTATCCTGGTTTTTCTTGCCCTTATTTTTCAAGGACCCAGATAATACAGATTCGGGGGTGGGGGGGGACTTCATATATTCACTCACCCACTCAACAAAGATTTATGAAGAACTTGGTCTTCACAGGGTGCTGTGCTGTGCTTATGGCAGTGATGCCCAGGGTGTGGGACGGAGTGTTGGGTTACCTAACCCAGAATGGAGTGGTGGGGTGGCCAAAGAAGCATCTCAGTGTCCTGGAGGAAGCTGATACTTACTTAAAGCCTTAGCCAGGCTAGGGGAGGAGGAGGGAGCAGAGAGAACAGCAAGTCCACAGGGCAAAGCTGAGACAAAGTGCAGCACATTTGGAGGAATTGAAAGTTCCTGGTGGTTCATTTTGCCCGGAGTGTGGAGTCTGAGGCAGGGAGTGGTGACAGACAGGACCAAACGGTGGAAGGCTTTATTAGCCAAGTTACAAATTGTATACTCTGAAGGTACTGGGAACCACTGAAGCATTAACACTTCCCCACTACCTTCACGTTTTTGTGAAATGACTCAATAAAGAATAAACCTATCAGTGAAGAAACTGATGCCCATGCCTTAAGGAAGATGGTCAAGACCTGTCTTTGTAATCGCACTAAGGCAGAACAGCACCGTGGTTTGTATTCTCTACCAGTTCTGGGAAAGAAGTGGTTCTTAGCCATGTAAAATATTCAACCACCAAGAGCCTGCTTAGCTTTACAGTGTTACGTTATTTCTCGGAACACAACCTTGTGGCGGGCCACCTCAACTGGTAGGAATGTGCTATACAAAGAAAGAAACCAACCAGGTTGAGGATGAGACTAACTTTGTGCAAATCCTTTTAGCATAAAAACAATATCACCTTATATTTATAAAGCAGATTTACAGCTTACCAATATACCTTGCATTTCTTTTATCTGAGCCTTATAATAATCCATTGAGGTAAAAGTTATTGATTCCCATTTTATAGATGAAGAAACTGAGGTTCATATAAAATATAGCTCAATATAACAGTATTTAGCAAATAGCAAAGCAATGTATACTAATTATACTAATTAGTATATAATTATACTTATTTACTAATACTACCTATTATACATTAAATTCTAAGATATATGACTTTAAATCCCATTCTCCACAAGATAATGATTATAACCAGTCAAGAAAATTAAGTTTAAGGCTAGAATAAAATCCTTATTTAGAGTTTTTGTTAAATTATCAGTCGTAAGAATTAAACACTGCGCTTCCTAAAAGAGTAGAAAATAATACATAGTGTTCTTGGACTCCAAATATAAAACAATATAATACCCACTTTGCTGATTGGTATACTTGTTTTGGTCTAAGGAAGAGAAATGCTCTGTTTAAAATGTTCTTTTTTTTAAAAAAAAGAAAAGTTAATTGATTGACTTAAGGTCATGGTCATTAAAAGAAGCACTAACTAAAAAATTTATCTTTTACTACCAGTATAACATATATATAAATTGTGTTCTGAAATATAGGCTATGGAATCAATACATGAAACTAAATCTTTTTTTCCTTTGACTTTCATCACAAGAGATAATACATGCCCACATATGAAGCTTACCGACTATCACAAAGTTGAAAAATTCTGTTGTGAAAGAAGTTTGGGAGTGTGGACCTGCATCGTAGGAGGCATTTTAGGCCACAGGACTTAATTAATTTATATGCCTCATATTTTTAATTCTAGTGTAAACTCTTTGAAACAGATACCACATCTTTTATATTATTTTATGAATCACAGAATTTTCCTATACTAGACACTCAAAAACTTTTCAAAGAATAGTATACAACATTATTTTGCTGAAGAAAGATAAAATATTTGGAAGAGTATCCCCAAATTTAGGTAAGGCCAATCACTGGACCCATCTTCCACTTCACTTATTTCCCCCTCAGGCAGCGATCTGAGATTTAGGAAGCAGAGGAACTCCTGGTGGAGCTCCAAGCGTTGAACCATGAGACTGGGCATGAAATACTCGAGAAAGCACTGAGCCTGTCTGTCCACTGCCTGTGTGGAACCTAAGTGCACTTCTTGGTGGACACTCAGCTATTATGTATTAACTTAATGAATGAATTGAAGATTGTTAGGAGAGAATTTAAATTGCAGACCATCCTTACGTAAAGAGGGCTGGTTAGAATCTGGATTTTTATTAGGATATACTCGATAGCTCTGCTGTTTCAAATAGGATTTCTTCCACAATGCAGGACCCTTCTTGAGCCCTATCTAGCCCTACTAAATTGCCATATAATTCACTGTCATTGACACTTGAGTGAAAGGGGGTGATGTTAATAAAAATGCTAAGACAGCAGGCTAAACCAGGAATCCCAAGCAAACCGGGACTATCCCAGGCAAACCAAGATCTGAGGTTTCTTCAGCCATCACCCAATTGTAAATCCAACCTTCAGCTCTTTTACCCAAAAAAATGCTTACATATAAAAACGTGTCCTTACATAATTAACAGGTGGGGAAAATAAACCCTCTCTAGAAATTGTAGTTTTAAGAAAGTTCATAGACAAGATAGAGTGGTTATTTCTGAGTGTTAAGATCTGGTATAAATTTGGGGTGCAGGGGGGTTGGCTTCTCTGTATTTTCTTTTCTTCTTCCCCCTTCTGCAATAAATGTTAACAATTGAACTTGGGCTGCTTTAAACTTTTGCTCTTTAAAATTAAAATATCCATACATTTTTAGAGTTTTGTTAGTAAATTAATTATTCCATAGAGCATTCCTGGATGTATCTTAGTGTCCTTGTTTCACTGACTAGAGAATTGCAATAAAAAGATACTAAATGATTTCTCCCTATTAAGTATCTCATTAATCATCAGAAAAGAGTATTTGAAAATAATAACAAATAATATTTCGATAATATGTAATCTGGTTCTTAATATCTAGGATTATTATTGATTTCTGTTTACGTGCTATATTATCTCAAATCTATAAATGCAAAGATTCCCAGAAGTGTGGTAACTCAGAGTTTTTATCTGCTGGTGAGATGTCTCAGAATTTTCCAGTTTTGCCAGTTATAATAAGAAATCTCTTTCTGTCTCCTCAGTGCATGATTTATAACCTGTGAGTTTCAGTACAGCAAATCATAGGATGTTGAGTTCCAGATTTCTATAAAAGTCTACATGGACTGTATCCTTATTTTGGAACTGACTCATCCAAGAATGTTTCTAAAACAAGGCCGTTTAGATCACCTTTGGTATTTGATTAACTATGTTATGATGAAACGAATAATTTCTTAAAACCTTACTAGATTTTTTTCCTTTCAAAAGCAATATAAAAGATGTAGAAGCCCAGTAGTTATATGTCGTTGGCTGACTGTCCGCCTTCAGCAACCTGTGGGACAGGAATAAGTCAAAAGTACAAAAATTGGGCATCTCCCAAAGGGACCTTGGTATCAGAGTTGACTTAATATTGGCAGGCAGGCACACCCATCGTAGAAAATGTGAAATATTCAATGTTCATTGAGTATCTTCAGATGGAATGCCTGAAGTTTGTAGTTTAAAGGAATTAAACTCTGTGCTGTATAGTCTTTTGCTCTAAGAATAATAATGAATGAAGTAGATGAGGTGGAAGGAGGAAAACCCCCCATCCAGTGTCAGCATGTAGTTATCAAACTGGCCGATCTCATGTCGTGCGTCAGATCATTCCGTAGCCTAAGGGTACGTTTTTCTTGACAACTCTGTGTATTATGTATTTCAGTCTCTTCTCATTGCTCTCTGGATGGGGGTGACAATAGACTGCAATATATAATATATAGTGCTATCAAGGAAAAGCTACCCTTAGGTTAGGGAGTGATCTGGTTGTGTTTTTCCCAAAGATATCAGTTACATCTGCAGTGAAGAAATGCCTCCTTTCGCTTCTTCTTAATGTCTGTTTGTGCAGATGTGGACCACCTCACTCTCCTGGAACAGAGTCTTCTCTTGGGGTTCCTGATATAGTGAACTGTGGCTGTTCTCTCATCTGACCTGCCTGACCAGTCGGTCGTTCCTTGTTTACTTCACTTGTTCCTCTTCCTGTTCGTGTTCTCCAGCTGTGCCGAATCCTGAGCACTCAGCATTTTCCTCTACATAGTGTCCTCCTTAAAAAAATCGTATACCATATGGCTTCAGCTTTTACCACTGCACAGCTATTTGCACACTTATGTCTCTAACCTTGCCTTTTCTCCTGATCTCCTGTCTAGTACTTAGAGTAATCTTATTTTCACTTCAGCATGGATGGTATGTAATTTAGTTTCCACAGCAAAATGATCCCTTCTCCTCTCTTATTTTTATTGGCACTGGGTCATTTAATTTTCCCTTTTCGTCATCACCAACATTATTCTTTGGTCTCCTATCACTGCACAAACAATTAAGATTAATCCATAGAGTTGTTAACAGATATCTGAATGCTAAATTTTTAAGGCCTTTAGAAAAGGCAATTTAAAGGGTGCTGACCAAAACTATGTTAAAAAGTTCTTATAGGGTTAAGAATGGTTTTTTCATTTATAAATGCTGGAAAAAATAGAAAGGAGAATGATATTTTGTGACATGTGAAAATTGTATGAAATTCAAACTTCAGTGTAGTTTCGACAGAGACCATATGCCCTGCTAAGTCTAAAATATTTACTATGTGACTCCCTTCAAGAAAAAAGTTTGCTGACCCTTGGTTTAAAAGATTAGTGTTCACTTTATTAAAACAACAAATTCAAAACTCTAGTGTGTTCTTCAGCTTTTAAAAAAAAGCAGGTGGTTACACACTCATGAAACCACAGTCAAGATACAGGACATTTCCATCACCCCCAAAAGATTCCCCAGGCCCCCTTGCAGAACATCCCTCCCTTTGCTTCCATAGCCAGGCAACTACTGATCTGCTTTCTGTCACTGTATATTAATTTGTAGTTTCTAAAACTTTGTATAAATAGAATCATACAGTGGGTACTCCTTTATGTCTGGCTTTTTTTACCCAGCATACTGAGTTTGAGATTCATTCATGTTGTTATGTGTATCAGTAGTTTGTCCTTTTTATTATTATTGGGGTTTTTTTTTCAGCTTTATTGAGGTATAATTGACAAATGAAATTGTAAGATATTTAAAGAATACATCTTGGTGATTTTCTATAAGTGTACAAATCGGCAGTGGGCCGATTTGACCCATTACCATAGTTTGTTGGACACACTGCAGACTTTTTACTGTTAGACAAAACTAATAGTAAACTTTTGAATAATCTCTTCTGCATAGGAAAACCACCCCAGAGGACAAGGAAACAACTCACTTTATTTTATTATTGTCATTGTTATTATTATTATTAATATTATTCTACAAACTCTAGGTATTTCCAGTGCCTGTGGCAGAGATTTCTCAGAGTAAACCAAAAATGGTTCAAATTATTTTTTTTAAGTACTTATAAATATAACAATATTTAAATAAATAGTCATGGTACAATTTGGCATTTTTGTAATTTCAGTTAAAAACATTTTTCACATTCAAAGCTTAATCCAACTTGAATCTCTTCTCCACTTTTTATTAAAACCTTTAAAAAAAATTATCCTCAGATTTCAAACCTCTTCTCCATTATTTAGTTCCATCCCAGTACTGTCATGACCACTTCCAGCCTTCTCTGCCCCTCAATCCTACCACCAACTCAATTTGTACTTCTGAAAATTTTCTTATCTAGGAACTCTCAAAGCAGGGTGTTGGTGGGGTCAGGGGTTTGTGTTGTTGTAACTTAAAAAAAAAAAACTTAATTTTCAGTTCCTTCTATCTTGTCAAAAATAGTCTGGCTCCTGATAAGTAGTATCATGACTGATTAGCACTCCATGCTTTGAAACTTAACAGAAGCATAAAGAACATTGAGAGTCTCTGTGATGAAGTCCTGTAGAACAAGGTTCAAGAGGAAAAGCTGAAGGAAAAGGGACCATACCATCTGGAGATGAAATTGCTGAGGCATAACCTAATAATTGTCTTTTGATTCATGAGTATTAATCTCGAAAAAGACTGACCAAATGTTTCTCCTGTCCATAAGTGACACACAGAGAAATATGTTCTTAAATTGCAGATAGAAACTTTAGTTGTATAAAAGCAAAAATATCTTGTCTATGCTCTCAATATTTATGATAAAAAAAAAACACATAGAATTGTTGCTCCTAGGACTTACAGTATTTAGAATAGACATCTTTCAAAGCCCCAACCTTGAAAGTGAAGCCCTGCTACCCAGATATTTCAGTCACAGACATGTCTGAAGCCAGCAGACTAAGTTAACTGAACTTCTGTTGACTCTCCTTGTTCTGAATAAATCGTGTCCCTTAAATTAATAAGAAATTTTAGAAGAACTTGACATAACCCATGGTGAACACTAGGTAATTACTGATCCCATCCAAATATTTTTAAGAGCGGTTGGGTGATAATTATTCCCAAAGAGTTCTAAATGTTACAATTGCACTGATAACCAATGGCCATCAAGATGACTCACTTGTTTCCTTTCCCTGTATATTTAATGCACACGTTAGATTGAAGATTCTTATTGTAAATAAGAACATTAACAAAAGCAACTTAAACTGTGAAAAATAAGAGCAGTTCAAAAAATATGAAGCAATGAAAAATGAAATTCCTACTTTTCTCGCACCTGAAAAAAATGTACAAATGCATATACTGCATTTGTCTTTTCAGTTCTGTCATTGGCATGACATCCATTGTCTTTGCTGCTAAGTCACTGGTGATGCAAAACAGCAGTAGGTCAGCAGCCCGAGAGCTATGTGAAACCAAAAAACAAGAAATCACAGAAACTTCACAGGGGTGTCTACCAAGGGGAGAACAAAAGCAGAAGCTGTGAAGCCCTGTAAGGAGAAGTAGTCACAAGAAAAAGCAGCAGCAGTATGCAAACCCAGTCCCAGCAGAGAAGGCAGAGACAGCCAGGAAGTCACCTGGGGATTCAGCACCAAACAAGCCTGCCGCCGGAGGGGCACAGACCCACAAGAGCAGAGGCCCAGCCAAGAGTGGATGCTTCACTCTCCCATAAGAGAGTCTTGGCACATGTAATGTACAAAACACAAAGACTGAGCCAAAACAAAATTTTATTGAGCAACTACCAAATTACCTAACAATAGTGAGAAAATTAGAGGACTAAAACGAACACTTGCCTGTCCCCACTCCATCGTACTCTCTCCCACTGACGAAACTTAAACACCAGAATTTCTTATTTAACAAATATTTCTTAAGCTCCTCCTGTGTGCCAGGGACCATGCTATAAACTAAAAAGTACAACAATGAGCTAACTGGACATAATCTCTTTCTTTCTAGGAGGTTACAATTTAATGAAAGATATTCTTTTTGTAATCCCAAATTTGTCATTTTTGAGTTGAAAAAAAAAACCCTAATTTTAATGAAGATTTCATTCCTCTAAGTCCTTTATCCTGCATTGTTTTGTGCTCTTTCTTAGGCTATCCAAAAGATAGGTGGTTTTGATTAGGCCATTTGTAGGATTACACTGCCTATTTCTTAACTATTTTTCTTAACAGAATTAGCATACACCTGGAGATTTTGAAATTGCACATTTTCCCTGGGTCTCAAAAAACAATATTCCGATTATTTTAATATCTTTGTGCTTCAAAGTTTTAAAAACATAGAAAAGAAAAACAGCATTAATAAACGGTCCCTGTGTCCATGTTCCCTTTATTACTAATATACTGACAAATTTGCTTAGACTTTTTTTTAATCATTATTATTTTTGGAAAAATAAATATTAATTGTAAAGAATTGAAACAAATTATAAAAATATAAAGATTAAAAACTTTTAAAGTCACTTCAAACTTCATAAGTAATCCTCATAACTATTAGGTGACTATAATGATGGCCAGGAATTTTCCAAATTTGTTAGTACAAACCACAGATCCAAACAGCTTAGAGAATCCCAAGCAAAGAAAAATATGCCTAGGCATATCATAGTCAAACTCTTGAAAATCTGAGTAGGAAATCATGAGGGCAGCTTGGGGATGTGAAGGGAACATTGTATTCAAGAAAATAATGATAAAAATTAATACCATTCTCATCAGAAACTCTGGAAACCAGAAGACAATGGAATGACATCTTTAAAGTCCTGTAACAAACGAGAAAACAAAACCTGTTAACCTAGAAATCTACATCTGGTGAAAATATCCCTCTAACAGGAAGGTGCAGTAAAGACATTTTCAGGCAAAAGCTGAAAGAATTATTTTCAAAAAATCTGAGCTTTAAGAAATGCTAAAAAGAACTTATGCAGGTTGAAGGGAAAGGGAAATGATATAAGAGAAATCCAATTATGTGGAAATTAGTGGAGAACACCAGAAAGAGTAGGTCATTAAATATAAAGGATCATTTAACAAAACATTCCTACTTTATACATATGTATGTCATTCTGTCTCAAAGACTATTGACTATTTTAAAGTAAAAATAACAACATTAAGTGAACATCATTTCAGGCATCTTTCTAGACATACTAAATATGATTGGATGCCTAATTATAAATAAAATTTAAATAATGTGACCATATTATAGTTGCTATAATATATTGGATGGGCCAAAAAGTGCCTTCGGTTTTTTAAGTAAAAATAAAAGACACATTTTTCATTTTCACCAAGAACTTTATTGAACAATGTATTCACTCTTTTGTTCCACTACCATCTGCCATTTTTCAGGAAACTTCATAATTCCAAAACTTTTTATCTTTTTGAGCAAAGAACTGTTCCAGGTGCCTTTTACAGTCTTCCAGGGAATGGAAATTTTTTCCCTTAAGAGAATTTTGTAAAGACCAAAATAAATGGAAATCCGAAGGTGCAATGTCTGATGAATATGGCAGATGAATCAGAACTTCCCAGCCAAGTTGTAAGTTTTTGCCTGGTCATCAAAGAAACATGCGGTCTTGTGTTATCCTGATGGAAGATTATGCGTTTTCTGTTGACTAATTCTGGACGCTTTTCGTCAGGTGCCGCTTTCAGTTGGTCTAATTGGGGGCGGTACTTTTTGGAATTAATCATTTGGTTTTCTGGAAGGAGCTCATAATAGAGGACTCCCTTCCAATCCCACCATATACACATCACCTTCTTTGGATGAAGAACAGCCTTTGGTGTGGTTGGTGGTGGTTCACTTCGCTTGCCCCACGATCTCGTCTGTTCCACATTGCTGTACAGTATCCACTTTTCATCGCCCATCACAATTTGTTTTAAAAACGGAATGTTTTCATTACGTTTCAGTACAGAATCGCATGCGGAAATATGGTCAAGAAGGTTTTTTTCGTTTAACTTATGTGGAATCCAAACATCAAAGCGATTCACATAACCAGGCTAGTGCAAATGGTTTTCAGCGCTTGATTTGGATATTTTGAGTATGTCGTCTATCTCCCGTGTGATATAATGTTGATTGTTCTCAATTATTGTTTCGATTTGATCGCTATCAACTTCAACTGGTCTACCCAAACATGGAGCATCGTCCAGCAAGAAATCTCCAGCACGAACTTTGCAAACCACTTTTGACACTTTCAGCACCTTCTCCATACACTGCACAAATCGTTTTGCGTGTTTCAGTTGCGTTTTTACCTTTCTTGAAATAATAAAGCATAATATGTCAAAAATGTTGCGTTTTTTCTTCCGTCTTCAATATTAAAATGGCTACACAAAAATTCACCAATTTTGTTTTCTTTTTTTAAATGCATGCTGATATGACAGCTGTCACATACAGTCTAACACAATTGTCTCAAATGAAGTTAAAGACAACTAAGTGCTACTAGAGCCATCTTATGGAAAAAACCAAATGAACCTTTTGGCCCACCCAATAAAAAATTTAATTTCAATTTATTTGAATTTGTCACAAGAAAAACTAAAATGGAAGAGAAATAATTGTTGAATAGCAAAAAATGCTTCTACACCGCAAAAGATATACTAATCATCACAAGAAAGATAAAGGTCTCTCTTAAGAAAAGAAATTATAAATACAGTAAAGGATTGGAATCACTGTTTTTTATGAGCTAGGTGTTTCAATTTTATAGTGTCAATTGACTACATACTATAAAAGATGATAAAATCATCAATATTCAGAGCTCCTCCCATTTTCACTCTTCCCAACCTTAAGTATTTTTTTGGTTAATATTATACTTTTTACATTGTCTAGACTTAACATTTACATTTGAATCTATAACTGTAATTCTGATAATTTTTTTAAGATTGGTCCTGTATCTAAATGCACAGATGCAGGTCCTTTTACATGATCCTTTTACCATCATCATTACTGAATTCTGTTTTTTCCTTGGTATGGACAATTCATCTCTTTGTTAGTTATATTTTATTATCATGTAGTTTGGGTTGTAAGTTTTTTTCCCCGAGAAAATTTATTAATGCTGCATTCCCAGTATTATTTTTATGTTTGATAATTTCAAATGCTATATTGGCTGGGTATAATAGTCTTGGACCACTTTCTCCCACAGAACTAAGTAGATATTGCTCCATTGTCTTTTTTTTTTAAGATTTTTTTTTTTTTTTTTTGATGTGGACCTTTTTTTTCTTAAGACTTTATTGAGTTTTTTACAATATAGCTTCTCTTTTTTATGTTTTGGTTTTTTGGCCCCAAGGCATGTGGGATCTTAGCTCCCCGACCAGGGACCGAACCAGCACCCACTGCATTGGAAGGCGAAGTCCCAAACACTGGACCACCAGGGAAGTCCCTCCATTGTCATTTAACACTAAAAGTTGATGTAAAGAAGTCTGAAGGCAGCATAAAATTTACCACTTATTAAGAGATTCGTTTTTTTCCCATTGGAATCTCTTAAAGTTTAAAACCTAATAAGGCTATGATGTGGTATTAAAGAATCTGTATCAAAATTTCCAGAGTACATGGTATTATACTTTCAATCTGCAGATTAAGTTTTTGTTTTGGTTTTTTTTTTCTCCAGGAAACTTTTCTTGTGTTAGTATTACATGTTTTTATTCATCTTCAGTTACATTCATTGGATTCCCTATTTCAAGGATAGCAATTTCCAATTCTTGAGTATTTTTCTTACGGAGTAGCTTCTTTAATTCCTTTAATCTCTCCGGTTTTTTTTTTAGTCTTAATTCATTGGAATTTTATATTAGCAAAATCTCTTCCTTTATTTTCAAATTCTCTGAGTCATGATATGCCTTATCCATAATCAGTTCCAGCTACTGACAGCACAGTTGTTCATCAACTCTCATGGCATCCGTGAGATATATGGTGTCTGTAAAACCAATCCCTCATTGCTTGTAGGTCTCCAGCTTCTTATTCCTCAAATATTTAAGTGCTAATACCACTATCAGATTTATATTTTAATATCTAGACTGATTCAATTCTTTGTGTTTTAATGGCTAGCGAGACACTATCACCAGCATATTTTTATCACATATAATAACTGTTTGCCAGAATCTAAAATAAATATTAGAAATAGAGGCCATGTGGAGTCAATATGTCAGGTTGCTGAACACATTCAAGTCAGGATTGTTGAGAGTTCTTGCTGTGTGGGTGTGTCCATGCTCACTGTTCTGTCACACTAGCTCCAACTGGCTGTGCATGCAGGCCAGCATTCAGAATGCAGACAAAATAATGAACTAATATTTCACTTTATTTAGAGACAGATAAAATTAAAGGAATGAGCCTGGGCAGCTGTTAAATGGGTTCATTTAATGCATTGGATAGCATAACCACTTTCCTGTAACCTGAAGAAATTATGGGATGGGAGAGGCAGAGACAAAAAAGACTGCTGCCTAAGACTGTGCCTTTAGTTACAGTTTGATACCTGGTTTTACCCTCCTCTGAGATCTTTTTACAAGTCCTGCGAAGCTTAACTATTCTTAGTTGAGGGCTGTATCTTAGTCCTCAGAGGGGATACTCAGATGAGGTCTCCAAATCAGTATGAAGCCCTGAGACTTCACTTCCTTCAGAGATAGGCAGCTTAATCAGCTTCCCATTTTACCCACTTCTCCTCTGCCATCACTTCTCGGGAAAATGTGGCAAATGGCAATGTTGATTCTTTCCCACCTCATATGGAACCAACATAAATTTTTGAGGTAAGCAGCCAAAATCTTCTGTACTTATTTGCTCCTTCAGATGTTTTCAGAGTATTTATTAACTCCTTTAGATCATTTTGGTCTCGTTTGTGTCTCACTGAACGTTTGCTAATAAGTTTAAATTCCTGAATCAAAAGAAATCCAAGGTTGGCCAATCCAGATACAATCTAACTAAAGACTTTTGAAAGCATTTTTCATCATTGTAGCAGGAGACCCAACAAAATAATCAAAACAGCAATGCACAGAAAGAATTTCCTTCTCTGTAAGCTTTCACTAAATAAGGAAAAGGAAGAACAGATGAATTATATACGTCCTGCTTCTGGAACAGTTAACCTATTATTTTGTAGGATATTGTTGTCTTTGTGAGCAACTTGGGAGTAGCAGCCAATGTTCTATCCTTGCATCTCATTATCTGGCAGTGCACATAGGGGTGGTCTGCAGATTGGATTGAATAATTGAGATTCTAGATTCTCTCTTAAAATTCTTTTACAGAACATCATACAAAGGAGAGCCTGAGATTTAACATACAGCGTTTGGAATAGGGATTTGTTTTCACTCAGGTCAGAAACCTCCACAGCTGAGTACTTTGGATAATGAAGGTCCTTTTTCTATATTCGCCCAGCCTGGGCTGGACACAGGCACGTCATACAATCTGCATTTAAACATTATTTTCTTTCCATTTTAACAGTGTTTATGTTTCCTGGCACACATCTAAAAGATTCAAAATATTTACTGTATATGTAAATATGCTTTTAAGGAAAAAAAAACACATGCAGTTTTCATATGCAAGTTATTTTCAGCAGACAGTTCCTTCTCTGAAACACAAAAGGCTAAATATAAAAACAAACAAGAGAGAAGTGCTGTTTAACAAATGAATCCTTGGAGATGGATTTTTAGGACTTTTTTTTTTTTTCCTGATCCAGCTTTTACCCTATCACTTAGTAACGCTAAGAGAAATCCTGAAATAAATCGGTGACATTCTCACAGTTTTTAAGGCTGACAGTTTAATTTTTTTCCTGTTTTGTCTGTGGCCAATATAATTAGGTCATACCCATGTGAAAAATTACTTGTACAAGAAAAATTTTGGATGTGTATGTGTTTTCAGGAAGATTTGTTTCTGCTAATGTACATGACATCATTTGCACATGAAACTAATTCACTTACCCTACGTAATTCAGAATATTAATGCTGTTTCCAAAAAACCAAAACGAGCCCAATTCAAAAGGGAATGAATGTTTCTGTTACTAATTTTTTATCATGGTTAGAGTAATTACATTTTAAAATATTTTTATCAGGTAAACCACTGATTTTAAAACATATTTGTTAATTACATAGACTGGATGCCAACTGAGGAAGGGGTCATTCCAGTAGAAAGAGGAGAAAGGCCTAATTTATAACAATATTCCAGAAATGGCAACAGAGATCAAATGCTAGCATTCCTACCTTGCAGACTGTCCTCTAATTTCATTTTACATTAAAAGTTAGTTGTAATTCTTGTGCCTTGAGGATTTTCTAATAGACTTTTTACTATTTATACCAGCAGATACAAGTTTTAAGCCCACAATATTATTTGCTTTACTGCTTCTACACTGCCAGAAATATTAGGAGCTATGGGAGAATGCAAACTTAAAAAAAAAATGACCATACTTATTTGTGTTTTATGAAGATCTTGACATTAACTCCTTTTCTTCTTTAACAAGCTGAGTGTCTTGCTTTCATTTTTGTGGATTAATTTAAGAATTTTAGTAATTAAGGAGATTCTTATTTGCTTCCAAAACTTAAACACCAGGATTAACAGACACAAAAGGCACAATTTAACATATTTTATTGGCTGAGTGTAAAGGTCAAAATTACCAAGCTTTGTAGAAGCGCCATTAGAAGTATACAGTAGATCCCTTGTAGAAATCATGAAGGAAAGCCAGTGTAGGCAGTGTCTGGAACACAACTGTAAAATGTGAGTTGCTCTCTGTGACGGAAGCAGAGCAATTGTCAAGAGTTTGACTAGGTTGCAAAAGAATTTAAAGGGCCTGCAGATGTTTAAGAATGCACAAGATAGCTTTGTCGTTCTCATGTAACGTTTACTGAGAAGCAAGGCATGCTAAATATTAAGCAATGCATACTGAGTCCCTACCCAGCGACTTTATTTCCAACTGAGATAAGTAGGTGAGATATTTAAACAGAATTAGAAGGCTTAATTAGGGTTGCCCTTCCCTGAGTCTCCAAGGTGGCTGGAGCATTACTCACCATTTTGCTAAGAAAAAATAAATGAGACTAAGTGAGATAGGGGGGAAAAGACAGTAATTTTTCAGAAGGCAAGAGGTTTGCCCTCTAAAACAAAATGTACACAGCTAATCAGATATACTTCTGCAATTCTGTTTTCATGTATTCGTCGAGCTAGATTCAGAGTTACTGATGTTCTAACCAAGAAAAAAATGACTTCTAAGTGAGAGAGCAGTTTTCTCAAATGACACTGAAGAACTTTTGTGACATTCAGAAATTTACAGTGGCCTGTTGGTAGACTTCGAACATGTTCTGTCATTCCCAGCTTTGGGTAGCATTTGGAGAACACTAGTAGAAAATCAGCTATGCTTACAATCATGTTTATTCTTTAGCTATGGTAGCAGGACTTCCTTTAACATGCTAGTGTTCTCTTCTTTTGCAGGGACTGTACGTTTTTGTGGTTTATTTCATTCTGCACAACCAGACGTGTTGCCCTATGAAGGCCAGTTACACAGTGGAAATGAATGGGCACCCAGGACCCAGCACAGCCTTCTTCACACCCGGGAGTGGAATGCCTCCTGCTGGAGGGGAGATCAGCAAGTCTACCCAGAATCTGATCAGTGCTATGGAGGAGGTGCCTGCCCTTGCCCTTTCTCCTTCTCTGTCTCTCTCTCTCTCTCACTCTTTGATACACAACCTTTCCATTTTATGGAGTACAAGTTAAATGGTGCCATGTAACTTTTAAATCCTTTTCCTACTGACATTCTCTGATCTCTGGTATTTGCTGTGCTTACCATGGTATCATGTCTGTTATCTGATTCTTTTTCCTCCTTGCTTTGTGAGCTCTATTAACCAGCAGTTTGTACTGGGAGGTCAGAGCTCTTTCTTCAAAAGCTTCCTAATTGGTTACGGCAGTGACTGAATCTGCTTCAGAAATGGTTTTTCAAATACTGTTTCTTCCTGAAAATATTTTCACAGCTCTCTTCCTTTACTCATGCCAATCCACTGCTTCAATCCCAACAAACAAATAAACCTCCCAATGTTCTCCATCCACGTCATTTTGGGCTCTTGTGTCTAAATCACATTGCCACCAACCTCTCAGTAGTGCCGCCCATAGCATTGGTACCACTGCTTGTATTTTGAAACATACCTGAAGACATCTGTCCAGGAAGAGATGGTAAACAGGTCCCTGACAATTTCTGCAGTGCCTGAGATGTGCTTGCCTACCATTCCTTACACAGCTCATGTTAGTGTCTCTGTATTAAAGAGCCAAGGGGAACAGTATTTGTGTTTGCATCCTGAAAAATGGCAGGAGATCAAAGTGCATATGTCTGAAAAGAAAACAGTTTATAGATAGTTAAGTAGGTAAATAGATAATCTACCTGCTCAGTGATATTTTTTTGTCTTCCATGTTAATTTAGAAAGTGATTTTATTCATGTCAGGTGAAAATTAAGGTAAGTGATCACAAATAAAGTACCATATTTAAAAATCTTGATATGTGTTTAGAACCCTAAAGTGTTCAGCGATCTAGTACCATTTCTATATCCCGTAAGCTCTTAGAACTGAATTATTTTCGCATCCCAGGTGATAACAATAGAAACGGATATTTTTAAGATCAGCAGTGTGGGAGTAAATCTTTAAAAATATGGTTTTTGTCTCTTTACTTGGCTACCCAGTTTAGCATTTGTCTAGATGGGGACTATACATTAACCATTAACCATGTGTGTCTGTTTAAATTTAAACTAGCCACAATTACTGAGAAGCAAGGCATGCTAAATATTAAGCAATCCATGCTGAGTCCCTACCCAGCGATTTTATTTCCAACTGAGATAAGTAGGTGAGATATTTAAACAGAGACAGATAAATATTATATTTATTATAATATATATAATATTATATTATATAATTAATATATTAATTAATTAATATATTAATATATTATATAATATAATAAATTATATTTATATATATATAATATATAAATAACGATAAAAATTCACTTCATCAGTCACCCTGGCCACGTTCTAGTGCTCCATAGCCACACGTATCTGGTAGCTGCCATAATGGAGAACAAATATCTAAAACATTTGTGGCATCGCAGTGCTATACTGAACTGTACTGAACCATCACTGTGTTGAACAGCGCTGTTCCAGATGTCCCGCTTCTTCGTGAGATCTTTTAAGCTTTCATGTTCTCTCAGATTTATTTCTCCAGCCCTCAAATCACTTTTCTCAGTGCGAGGCATCCCCGCAGTGTCTCCGAGAACCTTATATTGGGAGGCAGCAGCTGTGACAGTTCAGTTGCTGGCCTGAGCCACTACTTGAATGTTCACTGGGGGTGGAGCGCAGTGGCATACCCTGAAGTGTGCTCTGCATTCCTCAGCGGCTTACAATTGGCCTGGATCCAGCTGTCAAGGAGGGGCTGGCAGAGACATTCCAGAAAGCCACGCAGAGAAGGGAAGGCATTAGGAAAGGAAGGATTAAGGGGTATTTACCAGTAACCACAAGGGAAGCAAATATATTTACTCATTTCAAGATAGAACTATCTTTTTAGTCATTTAATTTTTAAAAAGGAGGACTTTAGCATTCTATCAAAGAGCTTTTCTTTTCAATTCAGTATATCCTCATAAATAGCTACTATACTTAAAATTATATGTTGTATCTTAAAGATTTAGGAGGGTTCTTCTCCAGTTCTTATATTTTTAACAGCTTTCTTTGCACATATTCTATGAAAAAATTTAACGTATTGATTGGGTTAAAAAATAAGTCTCTTCTTCCACGCACGACAGCTTAGAAATCTACAAGTAATCCTCGTAGAGAAATTGTTTAGCATCACCAGATTAGACTGTCTCATGGAGAGACATACTTTTCTAAGGAACAAAGGTAAAATTAAAGTCAATTCTAAACAGTTCAACAGCCCTTTCACTTAGTCTTTGTAATGCGATGCAGAGATAAATAGCTCATATAGATTTCAGGGTAAGTATGTATATACTCATATTATGGTTTCCTTTTCTCCCAACCCCAACCCAAAAAGGTGCCACCTGACTGGGAGAGAGCATCCTTCCGACAAGCCAGCCAGGCCAGCCCTGACTTAAAGCCAAGCCCACAAAATGGCGCCACATTCCCTTCCTCTGGAGGATATGGCCAGGGGTCACTAATAGCCGATGAGGAGTCACAGGAGTTTGATGACTTGATATTTGCATTAAAAACTGGTATGTGAACCCACAAACCCCATCGGAAGTAGGCACTCTTGCTATGCTACAATTTCTATCTTCTTCCCATGAAGTTGCAAAAGTACAATCAGTCACCCGTACCACATCCCAATTCTCATGACCCATTCCTAATCCCAGCCGAATTCTAGGATATTTTGTTCTTGGCACCAAATATGAGACAACCTAAAAATAATTGACAATTTGCTTTTAAGAAAAAGGCATACTCTAACTAGATGTAAATCTCTCTGCACTGGAATCTTGCTAGAACACCAAGATACTGCTGAGTCATAAGAATCTGGTAGTGATCTCCCTGAGAGAGTTTTGCCTCTGACCTACCAAAGAGAATTTCTTATGGAGTATCTTTGGAGCAGAAACTTGCAAAGGCAACATAATGGGCCTCGTATAGTTCTACAGTTTTCAAAGTGCCATCATATATATAGTATTTCATTGGCTTTTCCTATATGTTCAACTCCACTCAACCTGTGACCCCGATGGAGAGTTGTTTTCAAATCAAATATGCAACTTTTTTCTTTTCTTTTTTCCCTCAGAAAAATGTTGAACTGTCACTGTTAGAAAAAGTTCAGTGAACTTTTTCATTTCTAGATGTACAAACATGCAAGAAGATGTGTCCGTGTTCAGATGAACCTATTGAAATAGTCATTCAAAAGTGCATGCTACTATATATATATTCCCATGTCAGATCAGTGCTTGGCAGTTGGTAAACCTTTTGTAGATGTTGTTGGAGAATGAATGAATGAATTCATTTCATGAATGAGTGAAAGAAAAATGAAACTTAGAGTTTGCTTGGAGGAATAGACATTAGATAAACATGACATAAAGAAGAGTAAAATAAGTAGTGGAAAGAGTTATTAATTATTGAGAATTCAAGGAAATTTTTTTTAAACCTGCTCAGTTGATTCTTGAAGATATATAGAACTTAAGTAAGAGTGGAAGAAAAGCATTACAGACTGAGGGAACAGAATTAGCCAAAGCCCAGGGCTGCAGGTGCATGACCTGCTTGGGGAGAAGAAGCATGCAGTGTGGCTGGGATGGAGGGTGAGTAAAGCCAGGCAGCAGGAGAAAAGCCCAGAAAGTAGTTTACCTACATTGTTAATAAGTTACTGTAGTTCCTCAACTGGGTTTCAGCAAGCACCCTCCTTGGGATATTCCTAGACATCCTTGGTGAAACGATCCCCTGACCAAGTATATTTGGGAAACTGCAGAGATTCACAATTCACTTGAGCATTTTAGCAGCTCTAAAAAGTCCTAGAGTAAAGAAACCCACTTCACTTAATTTAACTTGGGGCTTCCAGAATACATTTAGTGATAGATTCATTTGGGGGGAGCAGAAGACTTCCTGATACCCTGCATAATATTAAAATGCTCTTCAGATGCCATGCTAAGGGATGGGATTTTTATAGAACTCAGTGAGCCATCAAGGTTTTTGAGGAGAGGCACAACATGTTCCCACTGGTTTTGAGGCAAAATAACTCTTAGGGAAGTCTGAAGAATAAATTTAGAAGCAAAATCAGAAAGGCTGAGAGGTGTTTACCGTGGTCCCAGGGAATAAGGTTTAGGCCTCAAATCTGGGGAGTGGAAAGAAAAAGGACAAGAAATGCTGAGGAAACACTGAGAGGACAGTCAGCAAAGGCTCATGCTTCTCACCCAGGTGACTGAGGCATCATACATAGAGCATTTGCTTGTTTATTTGTTTTCAAGGGGAAACTGATGAGTTCAGACTTGGATAATTTGATCATTCTGCCTGGTGACTCTTAAATAGTCAAGTTGGGATCTTTGGCAAGGGATCGGGGTTGGAAGTAATGGTCTGAAAGGCATCATGCAGAGATTACATTTGAAGCTATGGGGATGAATAAGTTTAGTCTGGAAGAGTGGAAGCTAAGAGAGGAGAAGAAAAGAAGTGAGGGAGGGAGAGGGAAGAAGGGAAAACACGAGAAAGGAAAAGGAACAAGAAGAACATCTAAGATAATACCTACGTTTAAGCGTAAAAAGAAGAGGGTCCCACAGAGGACACTGTAGCATGGTCAGCACGAAAACTAGAGAGAAGAGTTTCATGAAGGAGGAAGGAACAACTGTATAAAATGCTCATTCGAGCTAGGACTGAAAGGGGGCTTTCAGATTACAAATAGTTCCCAGGGTAGATTATGTCCCCAGCACTGCAATGCAGTCAGTTGATGTTACAGCACTGGAAGCATACAATGAATTCTTGCAACGTAATTAAATTAGATCTGGGTCCTATATATATATATATATAAAACAAGTATTAAATGCATTCCATTCCGGAATATATGGAATGACTTACTTACTTATAGACTGAGTTTAGCATTCCTTAGAGTTCACTAAACTCTTCAGGAAGTAAATACTTTGAAAGACCACAATAGCAGTCTCTAACACTGGCCCCCTCTATTTTTAGAAAAGGTCCGATAATAATCAAGTACCACCCCCTAGATGCTTTCCATCATGCAATATGGTCAAATCAAAGGAGCAGTTCACCTGCCACTCCATCCACAGTGGAATTCACAATTGATACATAGGCCAGATGTGGACCAACAGGGAGTTTTATTTGACCTTCATTGCACTTTAACAATTTTTTGTGACAAAATTTTAAAATTTAGAGATATCCCGTAAAAATCCAGAATTTCTTTTAAAAAAAAAATCTACCAATAGAGTGCTTAAAATCTAACACAACACTGCTTGATTGGAGCTGAGTAATGGCTGCCCCTTTAGACAGGACATGAGCTCTTCAGTTTGTCCAGTGCCCACCAGACCTGTGTCACTGATTTATGTGAGCCTCCCTGGCACCTGTGATGTTTGAGTTTGCAAACCTTGACCTATCTCAGGTCCACCTTAACTGCGGGCCACTCCAAGTCAACTACTGGGAACAGTGGGACTTCCAAGTCTTTTTCATTTGAACCCCTAAACAACTTTGAAAAGTTATGTTACCCTTTGCATATATCTAAATAAACATCCAAAGGGTTTCATAAGTTTAAATAGAATCAAACAATGTCATTTCTATTGTATTATAAATTTTAGGGTTTAAGGGCCTAAGTACCAGAGCAATTTGATACCCACTGCTATTCATTTTATTTTAAATATATACAAGAAAGCTTTTCTTTTACATTTGGGGATTTTACACTATTCTCTTTTCTCTTTGAACTTGTATTACCATTCTACTCCCGATACAGAATTTTATCCTAAGGTAATATATTTTATGTTTGAAATTCATTTAATTGGTATAAAATAGAAGCCCTTGCCCCAAAGCCAGTCATGGACTTGTTTTTCCATTTGAATTTTAGCCATATTGAATTCCTTAAAGGAAAAAAAAAAAAAAAAAAAAAAGGACACAAAGGAAAACACTATTGACCTTTTTCATTTTTAAAATAAATTGTCTTTCTATGAGAAATTCACATTTCACTCTAAAAAGAGGACATCATATCTTTCAATTAGTTGTTCTTGAAATGCATCAGCCTCTCCACAGGCAAATGAGACACTCAGTTCTAGACTAGTGATGCCATGGTTATTATTAGTTATTTTAATAGAACTCTCCAATGTATCATCAGTGTCCCCAACCAGGACTTTGGGAGAATGAGAACAGTCACCCTGGGACAGCGTCCATTTAGGGAAGAGGAGCAGGTAGTGAGCTAACTAGAACAGATTCAGCGCACACAGAGTGTGAGTGCAGGGTGGAGGGGCATGTACTCTGTTTACATCCTTAACAAGAAGTGTTTTGAGTACTGGCATTTTTATGTTGATCCAAAGCTGACAAGATTCTAGAAAATGTCAAACTGGGAGCCTGTTGGGCTTAGAAACAGGGTGTTTTTCCACAGGGGCTTCTCCCAGAGGGACTAATCTGATTCTCCATCATCCTTAGTCCCTTAACTTCCTGATTTTACCTCAGACCAATAACACTAATGTCATGGTAAACGTTTCCCTACTGGAAACTTTTTGTTTGTTTTTTTGTTTTGTTTTTTTTATTTTTGGCTGCGTTGGGTCTTCGTTGCTGTGCACGGGCTTTCTGTAGTTGTGGCGAGCGGGGACTACTCTTCGTTGCGGTGCGCAGGCTTCTCACTGCAGTGGCTTCTCTTGTTGTGGCACGTGGGCTCAGAAGTTGTAGCTCATGGGCTCTAGAGCGCAGGCTCAGTAGTTGTGGCGCACGGGCTTAGTTGCTCCACGGCACGTGGGATCTTCCCAGACCAGGGATCGATCCCGTGTCCCCTTCATTGACAGGCAGATTCTTAACCACTGCGCCATCAGGGAAGTCCCCTACTGGAAACCTTTAAATGATTTCTTTTTCAGCCAGAAGAAAATAAATAAGTCCTTGAACACCAATGAAAACATTCAGAATCAAGGTCCAAATTCATGAACTCCTCAAAGGACTCATAAATTTCTCTTTCAGAGACATCACATAAAACTACAATGACTTATTTAACTTCAAGAACTTCTGCAGCCCAATGTACTAAACAAAGTTAGGTGGTCATCAAGGTGGAAAAGTAAAATTTGGAAATTTTTTTTTTTAATATATTTATTTATTTATTTATTTATTTTATTTTTGGCTGCGTCGAGTCTTTGTTGCTGCATGCGGGCTTTCTCTAGTTGCGGCGAGCGGGGGCTACTCTTCGTTGCGGTGAGCGGGCTTCTCCTTGCGGTGGCTTCTCTTGTTGTGGAGCACAGGCTCTAGAGCGCAAGCTCAGTAGTTGTGGCTCGTGGGCTCTAGAGCTCAGGCTCAGTAGTTGTGGTGCACGGGCTTAGTTGCTCTGCGGCACGTGGGATCCTCCCGGACCAGGGCTCGAACCCGTGTCCCCTGCGTTGGCAGACGGATTCCTAACCACTGCGCCACCAGGGAAGCCCAAATTTGGGAAGATTTAGATTTTTTTTTCCTCAGGAGAAGATGAAGGAGTATGACCTTTGTTTCACTGCCGCATTTTAAAAGGCCATAGAAAATAAGAGTGGGCTCAGAGAGGGTTCAGAGAGCTCTGTGTTGGAATCCTAGCTCTGCAGTCTACTATCTGTGTGACTTTCAGTAAGGAACTCAACCTTTCAGTTTCCTCATTTATCAAATAAATGTTCTTTTTTAAAAAAATTTATTTTTTTAATTTATTTATTTTTGGCTGCATTGGGTCTTCATTGCTGCATGCGGGCTTTCTCTAGTTGCGGCCAGCAGGGGCTACTATTCCTTGCGGTGCGTGGGCTTCTCATTGCAGTGACTTCTCTTGTTGCGGAGCACAGGCTCGAGGCGCGCGGGCTTCAGTAGTTGTGTCATGCGGGCTCAGTAGTTGTGGTGCACGGGCTTAGTTGCTCCGTGGCATGTGGGATCTTCCCGGACCAGGGCTCGAACCCATGTCCCCTGCATTGGCAGGTGGATTCCTAACCACTGTGCCACCAGGGAAACCCATCAAATAAGTGTTCTTATTGTAAGTTTTCATGAAGTTTGGAGATTGTCTATGTGAAGAATCTGCCACAGTGTCTGGCAGAATTTAAATTCAGTATGTGATATAAATTATTTGTTGGGTTCGATTTGTTGCTATGTTTAAAAACACTTTTAAATATTCATAATGTGTTCTGTAACACCTGGGTGTTCACTGTACCATAACTATTGAGTGAGGGAGGTTCGTGCTTGAATGTGTGCCAAGGAGTTTGAAATTTATTCTATAGACAAATATGAACACGTGAAACCTGTGGGACAAAGAAGTCACACGAATAGAGCTGCCCCCATAAGAGGCTGTAGGATGTAAAAGACAACACCCTACGTCTGGGGTCAGAAGTCCAGTTGGGGGACTTCCCTGGTGGTCCAGTGGTAAAGATCTGCCTTCCAATGCAGGGGACACGGGTTCGATCCCTGGTCAGGGAACTAAGATCCTACATGCCGCGGGGCAATTAAGCCCACATGCCACAACTACTGAGCTCGCGCCTCAACTAGAGCCCACGTGCCACAAACTACAGAGCCCACGTGCCCTGGAGCCCACGCCACAACTACAGAGAGAAAACCCGCACGCCACAGCTACAGAGAGAAAAGCTGCACGCCACAACTACAGAGAAGCCCGCACACCATAAGGAAGAGCCCGCTCCACAACGAAAGACCCCGCACGCCTCAGCGAAGACTCCGCATGCCTCAACTAGGACCCGACACAGCCAAACAAATAAAGTTTAAAAAAAAAAAATTAAAAAAGAAAAGAAGTCCAGTTGGATATCTTCATTCTGTGACTTCCCTGCTGTGTGACGTGGGCAACTCAGTGAACACCTCTGATCCCCATTCAGTCCCTATGTCTGTAAAACAGGACTAATAATCATGCTTTCCTAACTAAAGCATGTTGAAATGTTGAGGAAAGGAGAGACGCTAGATGAATGTAAATTATTACTTGTAGTTCCTTTGACATTGCCCGTTCAGTCTACCAAGGGGGAGAGTTAACTGTTATCGCAGTTGCTGGCTTTTTCGTGAATTTTTGGCTTAAAATTTAAGCATGAAAATACCTTTCAGAAAATCAGGATACTTACTGCCAAATACCTTCCTAGACCATTGAATGAATTACAAAGAGACAAGAAACCTGGGCTGTGTTCCCAGTTCTGCCGTGTTATACTTGTATGTAGAATGTGTCCTTTCTGAGTCTCAGCAAGGGATTAGGATTTGGGTATTGTGCATTTATGTCAACTGGGAGGAAATTGAAAAGGAGGATGAGGTGGATCGTACAGATGTGGTGACTCAGGGGAGGCTGTATCTAGAACTTGCTAACATCTTCCAGGGCTCTGGGCTACTGAACAAGCTGGTGACACCCAGTCGCTTGTAAAGCTGCACCCCACGTTGAACCTTCCAGCCCAGTGTGCTTTGTCCCTCACAGTCTGCTCAGCAGGCTCTTAGTTCAGAACTTCTAGTGTGCTTTGTCCCCATGCTGGGCAGACGTTTATGCATTCCTAGTGGCATTTAGAGCAGGCCAACCTTGAAATCAGAGGGAGTTGGTGCTCATTTGTTCATTAAGACCCACTCTTCCCTGGTGCTAATGCTGGGGTCCTCTCTGTTTCTCTGTAGTTGACCCCATATTGGGCAACTCTGTTACTCACCGAGATCAAGCTGCTATAGGCCTCAGGGCCTCAGTCACCTTCTCTTTATAAAATGGCAATGTGTCACTGATCCACTTGGAGGTTCTTCTAAGTCGGACAGTTCCTCTGCTTCCCTGGCAGAGAAACATGGGCCCTTTGTCCTTCAAAGGCAGTGTGGCAAACTCAAATGTTACTCACATGTCGGGCCAGTCAAACACCATAACTGATTCAAGAGGGCTGATAAAAACAGCGGCATAGGGCTTCCCTGGTGGCACAGTGGTTGAGAATCTGCCTGTCAGTGCTGGGGACACGGGTTCGAGCCCTGGTCTGGGAAGATCCCACATGCCGCAGAGCAGCTGGGCCCGTGAGCCACAATTACTGAGCCTGCACGTCTGGAGCCTGTGATCCCCAACAAGAGAGGCCACGATAGTGAGAGGCCCGCGCACCGCAATGAAGAGTGGCCCCCGCTTGCCGCAACTAGAGAAAGCCCTCACACAGAAACGAAGACCCAACACAGCCATAAATAAATAAACAAACAAACAAAGAAGTGGAGAATTGTTTAAAAAAAAAAACAAAAAAAAAACAGCGACATACCAAAAGGTAGTACCTGATCCATGTTTTGGTTGTTGTTGTTTTATACAATCCAGAAATACAGGCCCAGTGTTGCCTTGTCTTCTACTTTTTAAAGGGTAACCCCAAATCTGATTTTTTATGTTAAATGTATTCATTTTTAAATCATGGCAACTAACTAAATTTTTGAAGATACATTGTCATTGGTAATACGCTAGTTCTTAACTTGAGGAAAGAGTTCGTGGGTGTTTGTCACGTTTTGCTTCATGACTTACATGTACATTATATATAGAGGTACCCTACAATTGATCATCCATACCAGGACAATTCAAGAGAGTAAAAGGGGTGTGATTAATAATTTTTTCAGGTATAAACTAGGACTTTTCAAATATTGCATCCTCCAGCTCCCTGCTTGAAGGAATAGTAAAAGAAGTATTTGTGAAAGGGTGTGGAAATGGGGCTTGACGGATAGGTAGGAAGACCCTCAGGCTGGATTTACATGGCACTGCAGGACCAGTCAAGAGACATCACTTTGAGAAAGCTCTCCAATGGGCAAAAGTTGGAATATGTCTATCTGGTGAGGTCCAGCCGGGTTAGGAGTATCTTGAAAGGCAAGGCAGAGGGTTCCAGGCTGACGCAGTTGACAACAGGAACTAATGTTTGTTCTTGAGAAGGCAGTGGAATGCAGAATGGATCAGAGGAACAGAACAGGCAATACAAATGGAAGAGGAATTTTCAAGAACTAGGATGCAGAGCATAATTTATTAATACGTTGAGCAAACATTTACTGAACACTCACAGTGTGCCGGGCACTGTCCTGTTAGCTAAGAGACATAATCCAATGGGTGAATCTGAAATTTTAAAAGAGAATCATCATGTTTCCATGGGTAGCAGAGGGGATACTACCTGAGTTGATATTTATAGGAAGAGTGGAAGCAGCCAAGCTAAAGCGTTGAGGGGGCAGAGAAAGAGCATCCTAGGCAGAAATGCTTGAATAATAACACGGTGGGGAAAGGGAGTGACCAGCAGCTCTAGTGAGACATTAGGCTAGAGAGCAGGCAAGAATCAGGTGGATCGTGCCTTGAAGCTGGGCTGAAGACAAGCCCTCCAGAGGTCAGACAGCAGGAGGAGATACAAAAGAAAGCAGAATAGCTTTGGAAAGGGTCAACAGGGGACTTCCCTGGTGGCGCAGTGGTTAAGAATCCATCTGCCAATGTAGGGGACACAGGTTCGAGCCCTGGTCCACGAAGATCCCACATGCCGCCGAGCAGCTAAACCCATGCGCCACAACTACTGACCCTGTGCTCTAGAGCCCGCAAGCCACAACTACTGAGCCCACGTGCGACAACTACTGAAGCCCACACGCCTAGAGCCCGTGCTCCACAACAAGAGAAGCCACTGCAATGCGAAGCCCGAGCACCGCAAGGAAGAGTAGCCCCCGCTCACCGCAACTAGAGGAAGCCTGTGCGCAGCAACGAAGACCCAACGCAACCAAAAATAAATAAATAAATTTATTTAAAAAAGGAAAGAAAGAAAGAGTCAACAGGTCAGTGGATGAGTGGATGAGATGGGCCAGTGCAGTGTCAGAGAAACAAAGCCAGGAAGTGGGGTTTCAACAGCAGCCTTTAACAGAGAGGCAAGGACAGAGACCCAAAAGAGGGAGGGTTTGGCTAGAAAGAGGTCATTAGTGGGCTCCTGCTTCCATCTCCAAATAGGTTAAGAAAAAGCTAATCCACTATCTTCCCATAGTTACTAACTGCAGAATTGCCTTTCCTACATCTCAGACAGATAGGGAAGTCTCAGCTGCCCAGGCAACTGGTTTTTCACTTCCCTTCTTGTTTGCAGTCTTGTGCCCAGCAGAGGGGGTGGGGCTGGGAACTGTATTCTCTGGTGATTCAGCCAACAGCACACCCTGTGACCACATCCCTAGTCTGTGTGTGTGTGTGTGTGCATGAGAGAGAGAGTGTGTGTGTGTGTTTATGTGTTCCTCTGCACATTACAGAAGAAAACAACAAGGTGTTAGTCTAACATAGTGTCAAGTTTTCCGAATTATTCTGAGTTGTGAAAAAAGTAGTAAACAGTGGAGCGTCCTCAAAACAGAGATTCCAGGCGCTATCTCCAGTTAACAGCTAGCTTTGTGGGATTCTTGTGCGGATCTGTTTTGGCGCTGTGTTACATAATTATTTTTATCTTGGGAGCAGATCTGAGTCATTGAGAGCCAGTGTCTTCTGGGCACTGATATGATACCAGGTGTTGTCAATGCACAGTTTTCTTCTCGGATCCCTGCCAAACTGAGTCTCAGCTGAAGGACCTACTAGGTTCGGTACATGTAGGGTTGGAGGTTATACGTTTTCTAACAGCAAATCCTACCCCCCTGCTGAAAAATTCTAATAACCTGCCTGATCTTTTTTATTTTAGTAAGCCCCCAATTAAGAAATGCTGTTCTTTGGAGTAAGTTATACCTGTCAACCATGTAGAAACAGAAAAAAAGATTGAGAAGCCAAATTCGTGTCTTTAGAAATTAATTTGTACTTATAAAAACTACCAAAAGGAATTTAAAATACAGTTTTATAATTGCTAGGTATTAATAATATTTATTCTAAAGGTATGGCTCACTTTTTACTAATATAATAGAAATAAACGTGTGTTGACTTACTGTAACTTGACCATTAATTTGCTGGACTAATAGTTGGGAGTTTTGTGTTTATTCTTTTTCTATTGCAGGTGCTGGTCTCAGTGTCAGTGATAATGAATCTGGTCAAGGCAGCCAGGAGGGAGGCACCTTGACTGACTCCCAGATCGTAGAACTCAGAAGGATCCCCATCGCCGACACCCACCTCTAGCACCTCAGTAACCATTAGGATGAGGGTACTCCCCTGTTTGTATTGGCTCTGTGCTAAAACTTTCTAAGTACATGCAGCCATATGATAGGACTCTGTGAATGGTACTGGATGACTAACCCAGAGATGATTGTTGTGTTTGGAATATAAATTACTTATCTTTGTGCAACCTGAAAATTAACTGCTATAATGAAAGACTGGATCGATTTGTATCAGTTAATAGGACTGACATATCAGTTAATAGAATGTACATATTCCAAGAGTATTAGTTGTTTTTTAATGATGCTACATGGCTAACATTGTTTAATAAAGGTAATAACAATCAATAAAAACCATAGAATCCATTTGGCATGACCCAGGCTCATTATTTATGAGGAAATATTGTGCCTGAGCAAAGAAACAAACTCTATCAAGATGATGTCCAGCACCCCGTTTCTTCCCACATTGATACAGGTGACCCAGATTTAAGACTTCACCTTCATTCCTAAAAACCATAAAATGTATTGTCTGTTGATTTTGCACCTGAGTGTTGACGGAGTACTGTAGTTTACATAGTCTTTGATCAAAAGTATGTATTTTCTGCTCATTATAAAATTAGGGATCTGAACATTTTCCAGAATGAATGTTCTGTTCCCAGTTAAAAATAACTTCATCAAGCATTTTAGTACAGCTAAGAAGAGGATCATCCAAACAGTGCAGAGTTTGTTTGGGAGAAATATTTCTTGGTTTGGATTTTTCAGTCTTTGTCTTGGAATGAGAAATCAGCAAGTATGTCCTAGAACAAACCCTATTATGTTCAAGATGATTTCATTGACTATGGTTCCAGAGGAATCATTAAGAACAGAACAAGTTTGTTCTAAGAAAGCCTTTTTGACCTTTTATTTTTGAACTCTTAAGTATTTGGGGAAAAATCAGTAGTCATTTCAAGAAAAAATTTTAAAATTGAAAAAAAATCTGCCTAAGGGAAAATTTTGTTCTGTTAATCATTTCACTTAAAACCATAATTAAAACACCCAAGTGTTCTGTCATCACTGTGAAGCATGGCTTTATTTTTTATAAAACCTGAGGTGGCATTACTGATCTTGATGAATTATAAAATGACTCTCCTTTCTTCTTCCTATTGGTCCTCCCCTACTTCCATCTCCTCGTATATTGAGTTTTGATCAGTGACTTTTTAGGTAGGAAACAAAAGCTGCACAACAAAATCAAACAGCCTAAAAGACAAAGGCAGCATCATTGGCAGAGTTACAATCCTTTTTAGGAAGTTTAGAAATGGTGCTAATAAGATTGAATTTACGTTACATGACAAATAAGTTAGTGTCTCTCTCAACCTACAGCATTGTACTGTAGTCTCTTCCAAAATAAGAAGCAATTGATGGGGCTTCCCTGGTGGCGCAGTGGTTGAGAATCCGCCTGCCAATGCAGGGGACACGTGTTCGAGCCCCGGTCTGGGAAGATCCCACATGCCACGGAGCAACTAGGCCCGTGAGCCACAATTACTGAGCCTGCGCGTCTGGAGCCTGTGCTCCGCAACAAGAGAGGCCGCGATAGTGAGAGGCCTGCGCACTGCGATGAAGAGTGGCCCCTGCTCGCCGCAACTAGAGAAAGCCCTCACACAGAAACGAAGACCCAACACAGCCATAAATAAATAAATAAATAAATAAATAAGTTAACAAGACTTGACCCTGCTGTGTGCAAAAAAAAAAAGCAATTGATGGAATTGGTTATAAAATAAAAATTTAACATGAAAATTTTGAAATTGGTAATAAGCATTTTAAAATTATTAATAGGTTTTAATGAATTTGAGGCTTAGATAATGATTTCAGAAATGTGAGATTTTATGGTGTGGAATCCATGAGTCATAATTACTATAACATTTTTTTTGCAGATAACTCGATTCCTATTTGTCACTTAAGGTAAAGTTATTATCAGCATTTTTAAAGTTCCTAAATGGATTATAACCATACCATAATGAATTCTCTAACAAAGACAATTGTCAATAGCTATTTTCATTTCTACGTGTTGTCAGAATTTGGGAAAATCTGGCCAAAAACATGACCAATCACAGACACCTTTCTTACTTCAGCTTACTGAATTTCTATTGTTATCCAAAACGCCATCTTGATAAAGAATCAAAAGAAACTCCTGCCACTGAGCAGCATGATTCTTTAAACATTAGAAGGAAAGGGCAAGATTTCTAGAAGCTGCAGTGCTAAAACAAATAAGCTTCATATTCCAACAGCAGCAATATTTTGCTATCCGGTTTCCTCTCAACGTAGAGTGAGATGGGACATCAGCCAGGGAAGGATAGTACCAGGTAGGAGGAAGCAGATCAAATCAAAGTCTTAAAAATGAAAACTCGAAGACTAGAACTATAACACTTTGTGATCTTTCTTTTTCAGGAGGTTTTAAGCTCCCTTTCTCCATGACATTTTAAAAATAGCTTTATTAAGATAGAATTCACATTCAATACAACTCATCCATTTAAAATGTGCAATTCAGTAGTATTTGATTATATTTCATTATTGGGGGTTTTTACAATTAATTTGTATTGGAGTATAGTTGCTTTACAATGTTGTGTTAGTTTCTGCTGTACAGCAAAGTGAATGAGTTATACGTATACATAGATCCCCTCTTTTTTAAAATTTCCTTCCCATTTAGGTCACCACAGAGCATTAAGTAGAGTTCCCTGTGCTATACAGTAGGTTCTCATATTGGGGTTTTTTAAATTGCTCTAAAATATGTGCAACACCAAATTTGCCATTTTAGCCATCTTTAAATGTAGTTTTTAAATTCAGTGATATTAATTATACTCACAATGTTGTATAATCATTACCTCTATTTCCAAAACATTTTTATCACCCTCAGACAGAAACTGTGTATTCATCCCATCTCCTTGACATTTCCTTCCCTCTGTCAGTAGACACCTAACATTTCTTTGGGAAATGTCTCTGCGTCTGCATTTTTGTAATTATTTAAAATTTGTTTTTCTTGTTGCTTTAGTTTTTTTCTCAACTTTTTTTTTTCTTTTAGAATGTTAAGGCCAAAAAAAAGGATTTTCCTAATTTGGATGCAAGTGCAGACAGGTATGCAGTTGAGGTATGGAGCAGAAGTAGAGCCCACAGAATTCCAACCAAGCCAGGAGCCCAGGCAAATGAAAATCTTAGTAAGCAAAACCCAGAATGAATTTCACTCTGGAACTGTATCTTTGTGTTGGCTTTCAATCTCTTGAGGTGCTTTAGGGTTTAATTAATACTTTCCATGGTTCCTAAATCTGACCAGAGAAGTTTAAATACGCAATGGGGTTATGGCTGGAAAAAGAAAATGCTATTCAGGAATATAGCTCCCAAACAACTTAGCCTTGTGTTTACCGGCACTTAAGATCCGCCTTGAGTTTAGCCTTAAGTACTCTGGGTAGATCTGTTTGAGGGTAGGTCTCAATCAGATCAGTAGGTAATGTTGAGTTTTCAAAACAGCTGGGTGGCAGAGTGGATCTCCTCTAGACAGCCTGACCTTGATAGGAACAGAGAAAGCAACATGGGAAATCCTGTATTTCATGTGGTTTTTAATTGTTAATGGCATGGACCCAGTTCCCCAGTACTGCTCTAGCAGGATGTAAGTCCAAGGACCACATTGCCTATAAGTATCATATTTAAAGAATGGACCAAGTGACTGAGGCTCGGAACTCTTCCATTATCTTGAATCTCTTTTAGTCTAATTGACTAACTAGTGAAATACAGGTAATTGATATTCTTATTGGTAAGATTTAGTTGGTACATTGATGTTGTTATTCAATACATCTCACCTACCTAAACTTTTCACTCATCAAAATAATTTTAACATCATAATAGAAAACCAAACTCACCTTTGCAAAAATTTAGAAAGCCCCAGATGCTTTCTAGCTAGCACATACAATGAATACATGAATACATGCACAGTATTTTTAAGAAATAATAGCCCTGAGGGGGAAGAAACTTTACTTCTATTGTGGTCTGTAACTATTCAAATCACCCTGACAAGTTTGGCAACCCTCTTAATTAAAAATTACTACACTGGAGATAAAAGAGTTTAACAATTATGGTTAGTAAACATCTTTCACTTAAGTAACTTACATGGTTTCAGGAAAAGAAGCAAATGGAGAATAACTTTGTTTCCCATCATCTATGACAATGGGATGCAGTTATCAAACACTGTTGCCATGGTCCTTGGGAGCACTATGGGATGCTTCAGTTCAGTTCCCAGCCTGCCCCTGCCAGGGACTCAGCAATGGGGCCCAATAGCTTAGGCAGTGCTGTGAGCACCAAGGTTAGCGCTGAAGTCCCTAGAAAGACTCAGCTCAAGGAAATTGTTAGCATTCGCAGGGCATGAAATGGTATGTTGGTCCTGTGAGAAAAGATAAGTACTCACTGTTTTCTAACAGATAAAAGGATTCCAACTTAAGCAGGGTAAACTATGCTTTTCCCTGTGATTAGCCTTTAGGAGTCTATGAGCAAAATCACAAATTTGATATTTTTTAAAAATTTAAGAATGTATTAATACCATTTGTTTTGTAACAAGAATGAAGGGAAGAGACAATGCAAATCATTTCAACATCACTTATTTGATTATGTTTATTTCAAAGGTAAGGGTGTATGCTTGTGAGAGAGAGAAACAGAAAGAGAAGAAGAAGGAAGGGAGGGAGGGAAAGGAGGAAAAGAAAGATTGAAAAAAGAATAAAAGAATTCTGGGAATTCAAAGCAAGAAAAGCAAGGAAAATCAAGATAATAATTTCCATTACGGTTTACAATACACGATAAAAAGATATTTTGAAAAGCTGATTCATGAAGTATGTGACACTGTCCGTCATCCTGCTCCACAGTATATATCCTTAGTCTGTACATTCATCAAAATCATTGCAGAATTTCCTTCTTCTTTTAAGACTGAATGGTATTTCATTGTATGTGTACACCGCATGTTCTTTATCTGTTCATCTGTTGGACATTTGTGTTGTTTCCATGTCTTGGCTATTGTGGATAATGCTGCAATGAAGATGGGAGTGCAATGTCTTCAAGATACTGATTTCAGTCCTTTTTCGTAAATACTCAGAAGTGAGACTGTTGGATCATTTTTCATTTTTTTGAGGAACCTCCATACTGTTTTCCACAGCAGCTGTGCTATTTTGCATTCCCATTAACAGTGCATTCCACATCCTCACCAATACTTGTTTTTTGTTTTTTTGGTATTAGCCATCCTGACAGGTGTGAGGTAATTTTTCATTGTGCTCTTGATTTGCATTTTCGTTATGACTAGTGACATTGAGCCTTTTTGCATATACCTGTTGGCCATTTGTATATCTTCTTTGGAGAAACATCTTTTTACATCCTTAGCCCATTTTTAAATTAGGTTATTAGTTTTTTTGCTATTGAGTTGTAGAAGTTCCTTATATTTTAAAGATTAATTTCTTATCAGATATGTGGTTTGTAAATATTTTCTCCCATTCCACTGGTTGCCTTAACACTTTCTTGATGGGTGAAACAAGACAGTGACAGAAAAACAAATACTGCATGATTCCACTTATAAGGTATATAAAATAGTCAAATTCATAGACTCAAAGTGTGGAATGGTTGTTGCCTGGGGCTGAGGGCAGGGAGAAATGGGGAGTTACTAGTCAACAGACATAAAGCTTCAGTTAGGCAAGATGAATAAGCTCTAGAGATCTGTTCTTCAATATTGTGCCTATAGGCAACAACACTGTATTGTACATTTAAAGTTTTGTAAGAAGGGTAGACTTCATGTTCAGTGTTCTTACCACGATAAAATAAACAATTTTTTAAATTGTTAACAGGACTGCTTGATCACTATTCTTCACTGCAAGTGCTAGCATTGCATGGAGAAGGAAGTTCAAACAATTTTTTAAATGTTTTCCAGTCTCTTCTGGAACTCCTAGTTAACCTCTCACAGAACCCCTAATGACATCTGCAGAACCCCAAAAGAGAAACCCACATTTGACTGTAAGCTCCTGAAGAGCAGGAACTACGTCTTACTCGTTTTGGTATCCTGAGCACCTAGCACAGTGCTTGGAACAAAATTGATGACCAATAAATACTCGTTCAACTGAAAAATAATTATCCTATTTGGATAGCTAATTAGAGCATAATTTTTCTTGATCTTTTATAGTTTTATTTACAGATGTTTTGCCTTTAAGAATCCGAATGAATGTCAGTTATTGCACAAATCAGATGCCATATCATCTTCACGTTACCAACAGCTTTCATTTCCAAAGCTATAATTTGTTGAATTATATATATGTAATTCATTCTGCTTCCTAGTCATCCAAGGAGTCTTGAAAACCACTGAAGACTATGAAAAACTTGTCATTTTCATTTTGGCAGTAGTCTATATAACAAGTTTCAAACTAGGATAATTTTTTTAAGGCTTACTAGGCAAGGAGGAGGCCAAACCAAAAGTACATAGACAACAAGAGGTGATGTTTACTCATCATATCTCATTGTTATTCCATGACCTGTTAGTCATAAGGGCTTTGTGTGGGAAATTACATATGCATGAATATTTTGTAACCAAAGGGTTATAATCTACAATCTTTCTCATACTTAATTGGTTCCACAGTAGGAAGTCAAAGAAGTATATATGTGTCATTTCATGGTTGATTCATTATGCCCGTACTAAATATATTTGAAATAATGGTCTGCATTGTAACACTCAAACCTAGATATATAATTTCTAATCTTAGTGAGCCAAGGGAATAAGACTAATTGTACTCTGAAGCTAAGATGTCAGTGTCTACCAGATTAATTGTTAGTGTCCAAGGTTCAGAAGAACACACTATCATCTTCATAACTGAGCAATGCCTCTACCCCATGCTATTAGGAACTTATTATGGATAAGATTCAAGACCTTCCCATATTCAACCACTTCGTGATTTCTCAAGACAACCCAAAAGATTATGAGTCAAAAGTCATTGTTTCTTGTCATTATCCAAGATAAAGACTGATCTGTGGAAAGTAGACTTTCTTTCTGGCAGAGGACAAAAATATGTTTGAAGAAAGCAACTAATTTTTTAAATAAACATTTTAAAGTCAGCCAAAAATAGTTGATAAATTGCTCAAAAATCACAATTTGCCTGTGTAGATGCTATAGACTATATAACAGAATTGCCAGATTGTAAGGATGAACAGAAAGATGAACAGATTTTATTTGAATTTATATTTGGTCCAAGTATTTTAAAACTCTATAAATGAGAACTGTATAAAATATTTTGAAGGAGAGAAAAAACATTTGTTTAATTCTACAAAATCTCCCTTTTTGTCTTAGCTTTTAAGACTGCTCACATAGTAAAGAAGGTTTTGGATCTTTACCCTTTGTCTTCCTATTTACCGTTTCCCCTTTTCCTCATACTGGCACACTTATTTTATATGAGAAACAATTTCTGAAAATTTATATTAGAATCATGTATTTAAATAAAGTATATCACATTTTTCACTCCATGTGAGAAAGTTTGATTAGAAATAAGGATTCTTTCTTTTTTTTTTTTTAAATCGGTCATCAATTTTATACACATCACTGTATACATGTCAATCCCAATTGCCCAATTCAGCACACCACCATCCCCACCCCACCGCAGTTTTCCCCCCTTGGTGTCCATACGTTTGTTCTCTACATCTGTGTCTCAACTTCTGCCCTGCAAACCGGTTCATCTGTACCATTTTTCTAGGTTCCACATACATGCGTTAATATATGATATTTGTTTTTCTCTTTCTGACTTACTTCACTCTGTATGACAGTCTCTAGATCCATCCACGTCTCAACAAATGACTCAATTTCATTCCTTTTTATGGCTGAGTAATATTCCATTGTATATATGTACCACATCTTCTTTATCCATTCTTCTGTCGATGGGCATTTAGGTTGCTTCCATGACCTGGCTATTGTAAATAGTGCTGCAATGAACATAAATAAGGATTCTGATGGATAAACAACAAGGTCCTAATGTATAGCAAGGGAACTATAGTCAATGGAAAAGAATATGAAAAAAGAATGTACGTGTATAACTGAGTCACTTTGCTGTACAGCAGAGATTGGCACAGCATTGGAAATCAACTAGACTTCAATTTTTTAAAAAACCAAAAAAAATATAAGGATTCTGTAAAAGTTTAGCTTATATTAAGATGAAGTGCACCTGCTTGCTCATCAAAAGGAAAAGAGAAAAAAGACAAAAAATGGAGATGTGTGATGTTCAGCCAGTCCTCCTGAGAGCCTAAGTCACCACCTGATCATGATTCAGCTGCTGGAGATGAGCTGTAGGCTCAGGTACAAAAGCATGCATTAGAGGCTAGACAGCCAGACAGGGAGAGCAGAGCAATAGAAAATGTTTCTCTTTGTGTTTTTATCTTATCCTCAGGGTTTGTTTAAGGCTGATAACAGCTCTAAAATGTTGCAGTTACTCCTTAATACAGAGATGTTGACCCTTAGATTGGATTAGCCACTGCATTAGAGGCACTGTTACAGAATTCAGTCACACTAACTTCTTCACAGCAAGGAAGGTCTTCTGTCCCCAAAGAACAGATTGAGGTTGGAGATCTGCAGCCCAGAACGAGAATCTCTCCCCTCCCAACCTCAGCTGCCCTGATGCAGGCACCTGCATTTGTGCCTCAGGTGCTTGGGGATATTTGAGAGCCAGAAAGGCCCACTTTTGTGTGCTGATCGTGGTCAGAACAAGTAAAGGACCAAAACGGTCAGCATGTTCTTCTCACCTCACATCACTTCCACTTTGTAGCTGGAAATACCAGGTAATTTTTTTTCCTTTCACAGTTCCCACCTATATCCTCCCCACTGAGTGTTGAAATATGGGTTATGTAATCCACACTGGATTTTTAGAAACTCATTTAATAAATACCCCCACTCCATTACTGCCTTTAGGGAAATGAAAAGCAGTTGGTATTTTCTACCTTCTAGGATTTTCACCAACAAACTAAATATGTTTTCAGCATAAATGAGGCAGAAAGACACTTAACTGTAAGTGTTCTCAATGCAATTTGTGTTTTTGGCAAAGACAGGAAAGATTTTTCTGTATGTGGGTGAATTATTTTGATATAAGATAAGAGACGAGAGGTGAGATGGGATGAACCTTTTTGCTCTCGCCTCAGCTCAGGAGGTTTTGTGATACTCTCTCCCTTCCTCTCCCCTCTCCTCCCCTCCTTTCTTCCTTCTCCTCCCCCTCCCCCTCCTCCTCCTCCCTTTAGGTTCTCTGAAGTAGTTGTTAGGGGTGAACAAATTAGCAAGTCCAAACAATTATTCATAGTAAGTTTAAGAATGATTTATTTTATTTAAACAGTGATCAGTTCCCTTATGACATTCAGACTAGTAGACTCTGCTTGTTAATAGCTAGGAAACCCTATAAGGAAATTACTTTCCTGGACTTGAAAGGAACTTATACAAATAAATATGACCAATTGTATACTCTACAACTAAAGAAAAATGTATAGAACATATACTGGATTTTCATAACAGAGCAAACAATAAAAGGAATGAATCCCATCAGGTGGAGAAATTTATTTTTTGAAGGATCACAAGTAGATGCAGTTATTAGAAATAAAGTAGGAATTGAACATGCTTTAAAGACAAGGTAAATTGGATTTATTTTGCAATACAATTATTTAAGTCAAGGAGTAAAAGACAAAAGCACTATAAAATATTTGACAAATTTGGAACACAAAAGATTTGTGTTGGAAAATGGTACAACTCTAGATTAATGTCTGCCTATTTTACTTAAAGGTGAGCTTAGAAACAGAATTATTCACTAAATGATTACTCTGAAAAGCTCTCTTTGCAAACGCCCAAAATTTTCTAAAATTCTATTGGATTTAGCCTGCTGCTTCATTTCTACAAGAGAGTAGCTTATATTTTCTATTAAAACACATACAACTGCTTACTTTTCTTGGTTTCATGGTACCGTACTTGAGATTATATACTCCTATCTCATCCAATCAACAGAAGTTTATAGGCAAAGTTCAGTGGATTTTGTATTTTGCTCAAATATTATCTCTAGAATACAGGGTTGTCCATTTGGAATTAAAAGATTCCTTCACTTTCCAGCATATAAGCTATTTGACTGCTTTTGCTGTCCTTGGAGAACAGCCATTCTTTGCAGGACTTAGATCGCAATAAATAACACTGAGACCACAAACTAGAAACTCTCTAAAGATGGCAAGCCTTTTAACTTCAGTGATTTGTACTTCTCTTTGCATCTACACCTTCTCCAAAGCATAGTTGCTGAACACTTAGACCTTCAGAGTGGAAAAATGCCAATCGGATATATAATAAATTTCATGCATTTCATCAACTCGATTCCAGTTGTCATATGGTACAATCTGTAGAAACCAAGGCCCTGTATGACTTTTGGAATACACAATAGTTGATTACTGTTTTAGGACTAAACTGTGTAATGTGAAGCAGAGTGGGGAATTGCTCACACTCTGCCTGCTTCAAGGCAAAGTAAAAATTAAGCTCAGCATGTCATCACATACTTACAAGTGACTTATGTGAGCATTCTTTATAAATAGATTTTGACAGTGCCAAGGTTTCCAATAAAATAGGAAACCATTAAAATGGTTTATCGTTTATCATTTGTATTATGAGAAAAACAGGGAGAACCCTGATTCCCCTCAGGCAAGAATTGACCCTTCAGGGAGTGTAAAAGAATCATAGACAATGGTGCAAACTATTAAATTCATTCCCAAATAGGTAGGCTTTTTAAAATATGGCTTCTACAATGACCACCTTGGCAGTACGTATGTTCACGGCATGCGAAGAAGTACACATAGTAAAAGATTTTATAAGCTTCCTTTTGATGACATTGATGAGCTGTAGTTCAGTTTTCTCTAATAACTCTAAAGCTTCATTTCAAAGAAGAGACCATCATTTGTTTTAAAGAAAAATGTAACAGGGGTAAGATTAGAAATTTATACACGATACGTGCCCTTCTACGGTACAAATTTTATGGACAGTGAAATAAATGTAGGAAGAAAGCTCTTGTGAAGTCACTTGAGAGAGAATATTTTTAGAGTGTCTTAAAAATATGAATGAATAGGACTTCCCTGGTGGCACAGTGGTTAAGAATCTGCCTGCCAATGCAGGGGACACGGGTTCGATCCCTGGTCCGGGAAGATCCCACATGCAGCGGAGCAACTAAGCCCGTGCACCACAACTACTGACCCTGCGTTCTAGAGCCCATGAGCCACAACTATGGAGCCCTTGTGCCACAACTACTGAAGCCCGTGTGCCTAGAGCCCTTGCTCTGCAACAAGAGAAGCCAATGCAGTGAGAAGCCCGCGCACCGCAACAAAGAGTAGCCCCCGCTCACCGCAACTAGAGAAAGCCCGCCGCGCAGCAACGAAGACCCAACACAGCCAAAATAAATAAATTTATTTATTTATTTTTAAAAATATGAATGATAAGACAACTTTTATAATACAAACCAAAGTTTATAGCTAACAAAGTTATATACAGTAAAATTCTACATATTTACATATATGCAAATATATAAATATAAAAATATATTTCCATATTATATGTATATAAATATATAACATATACATTTATATATTACATTTACAATGTAAGTATATATTTACACACATCTTCACAGACACACAAATGCACACATATAATAGTGTTCAGAGATTTTCCATTTTTTCTTTGGTTTTTGTGTATTTTTCAAGTTTTCTGCAAAGAACACGTATTATCTTTGAAATCAGAGAAAGTATATAGCTTTTTCGAAATTATTTTAGCCCTGAATTTAGCACAGGTGGTATTTAAGACACCTCTTTTTTTTTTTTTTTTTTGCTCAATTTCTAGTGAAACAATTATAGCTAGTGAGATCTATTTAAAGACAATCTTTAAAAGCAGTTTTAGGTTTACAATAAAATTGAGGGGAAGGGACAGAGATTTCCCATATACCTCCTGCCCTGATACTTGGATAGTCTCCCCTATTATCAACATCACTCCCCAGAATGGTACTTTGTTAGGACCGAGGAACCTACGCTGACACATCATAATCATCCAACATCCAAAGTTTACCTTACAGTTCACTCTTGATGTTGTAATTCTCTGGGTTTGGATAAATATATAATGATGTAATCCATCATTATTAACTCATACACAGTATTTTCACTGCCTTAAAAATCTTCTGTGCTCTACCTACTTCTCTCTCCGCCACCCACCCCTACCCCCGGCTGGTGAGATTTTTAGAGTCTGAGGTGAGGACCTTGAAAACCCTGTTCCTGGAGGAAATTACCTGCTTTTATAATCTGCTTCATAGATGATATTAGGAGACCACAGTGATTGACTCACAGTGACCACCCTGAGCCTTGGGACCACTGGAGCCATGGGCGATAGAGCCTTGGGGAGCCCTACTCATAAGCTCTTAGACTTCCCTCTCAGCCTAAGGAAATCTTGAATTTGTGTGTGGAAAGCAAGAGGGAAAAGAAAAGGGAAGCCCCAACCCACAGGAAAGGTCTGTCACTGGCAGTTTATAGACGGAACAAAGGAGTGCTTTTATCCCAATCAGTGGGTGCCACAATGTTAGCATACTTTAAAGATAATGACATATATTTGGTGGTTATTCACCGAAGAGTGAACATTTGGGGTATTACTTCAGATGTTTGGATTTCTTACATGTTTCAGGGAAAAAAAATAAACAACTGTGCTATATTTCAAAGAAAAACGCTAGCTCTAATTTTTTACCCTTCAGATGTTTGGAAATTTCAAATAACTCTTCCAAATCTGATCACTAAATATTTCTTTTGTTGCACAGAAACTGACTTTTAAGTCACTGTATTTAAGTACTAAAAAGCAAAGGGAAAAACGGGTCCTCTCCTGCCACTTTCTCTGGACTCCCAGGCCCAGCATGCTTCATATCTAATTGCATGCAATCCAAACCTTCTCCTCATACGGTTCCCATCCTCACAGCACCCTCTACTCAGCAAGCTCAGAGCTTCCAGCCTCTCCTATTTTGAAATACATGTAGCATAACTCAGCATTGTTTTAAAAAATCTTTTTTTATATTTAAGAACTTTATAGTTCTTTGATTTGTTTTCCTATCTTATATTTTTAAATAAACTTAATAGATTGTGCTTCATTTACAGTTGTATGAAATAGATATTCTTTTAATTATAGTTGTCGAAAGTAAGTCAGTCTACTTTTATACAAATTGAGGTTCATTGAGAGGTGTCCTGCTCCGTTCTAAAATTAGATCAGTACATCCACAAAATGTTTTCTGTCTCTGGAGGCCCTCCATGCCCAATGCCATCTGTTTTCTCCTGCTCTTCCTCCCACCCCCCTCCCCTTGAATATTCTCTCTCTTGAGTAATATTTTTCGACTTCTTTATTCTTTCTTTTATTCTCTTACTGTGACAATATCAAAGACAATATCGTAACCAAAGAGATACTATGTTACTCAGGATAATTAATGTTAGCTATTGTAAGAAACAAATAGCAACTTTCAGTGGCTTAAGTTTATTTCTTGTTTTGCAAAATTCAATATTCCTCCCCTCCAAACAATGACTCAGAAGACCCAGCTCCTTCTATCTTGTGGTAGCATCATCTTTCAGACCCTCAGAATCCTTCATTTTTAGCAGAGTGGCCTGGGAAAGAGAGAGAGAGTGGAAATCTTCATGGGATGTGTTGTGATCAGAACTACAAGTTCATTGACCAGAGCTCAGTCACATGACTGAGTACAAGAGGGGCCAGGAAATATGCTGAACTGTGCACCATGAAGGAGTGTATCTAGGTAAACACCAAGAGCCTATACCACTCAGTTCTTTCCATAATCACACCATCTCAGGTGACCAACCCTTATCTGGGGCATGTTTTATGCACACCCTCCTCTTACCATCCTAGCCACCTGTTGCCTTCTCTGTCTTACCTCTCTGGCGCTATCATTTTAACTCACGCAGAGCTATTCTTCCCACAATCCCAGTAAATTACTTCCTGCCAACCCTCACCACTGTACTTCAATTTCCAGGTAAGAATCAAACACTTCCAAAGCTAATATCCTTGCCTCAGTTTGTGTTTATCCTTTCAGTGTTTGTAAAGAACAAAAAATGATGGAGAAATGATCCAATAGAATCATCACCAGCCACCATAGGAAACTATTAATACTAAGAATAAGAAACCATAAACATGGCTATGATGAAAATTCTAGAGAAGAGAGAAGCTGAAATAAGAACTTAAGAGTTTTCGTAAAAGATTAACACAATATTACTTGATACTCCGATACAAGTCTACAATCCTTCAAAATTCCCTGAGATGAAAAGGTAAATCCTCAGTGCCAGAATAGAAAGCCTGGGGGTAGAAACTAGAGTTATGAAAGGGAAGTGCTCCAAAGAACAAGCTACATGAGGAAACATCTTGCAATTTTCAGACCTGAGGTCAATGGCCCAAAGATGAGTTGAAATATTCTGAAATACAATCTCTTACACCAGACGTCACTACTAAACCAGATATTTTTCTTCCCCGGAAACAAAAAAAAAACAAACAAAAAAAAAACCATGATGAAAAGACCTCACAGCTCTTCTGGAATTCAAAATCATACAAACACTGCTGGAAAAATAAATAGAGGGAGGTACTGAGGGATTTCCTAGTCTTTGCTTGTAGCCATCAAATTAATCATATACAATAAAATTAAAATGTTCCTATTTGACTTTATAATAAGTCAAATTTGACTCTTCTTTATAAGGCATGTTATAGTTTTTCAAACTTTGTTTAGGTTTATCTTATTAACTTCTTTATCTGTATCTCTTGAATAACTTAAGGGAGTATAACAGTCCTTCTGATTTAGATTGACTTGTTGCTATTAAAACTTTTTTTTAATCAAAATTATTCTAAAGCTTTACACCAGGTCAGATTGTTCTTGGCTGATTGGGGCAATAGTAGGTATTATAATTAAAAGTGAAGAAACAACTTAGATCAGAATAAAAAATTTTCCCTGGCTCTTTTACGTACAGGAAATCATAGATTATTCTTTTCCAAAGGGTAAGAAAACAATCTTGTGTGAGTAATAAGACAAATTTTTACACAAATAACCAATAACATGAGCTAGGCAGATGTTTATAAATTCTTTCACTTGTGCCATTTCTCTGGGAAGTTATTCAATTTAGGAAAAAGAAAATCATTTAAAGTGCAAGAGAATAGATGCTTTGCTCTTGGGACCTTATTGTAATATGCCAGAGACAAAGTTCAAGTCATTCTTATTGTTAATAAGCCTAAACTGTAAAATCATGAATAGTGTGATAGATTCTTTTGGTTGCAGAAAGATCCACCTATAACCAGCTTCTGTGATAAGAGGAAATTGACAAGTTATTATAAAATTACTGGTCATGGTATGGAACTCTTTTCTCTACCTCTCTCTCCCTTCAGACTAGATTTCTGTGCTTCCCGGGTAGCTATGAGAGAAAACGTGGCTGACAAAATATACCAACCTATCCTCCGTTTAAGAAAGTACCTCAATCAAGTCCCAATTCTTCATTCCTGCAAATGAATCTCAGGTTGTTCCAGTTTGAATCAGGGTTTCAACCTCTGATTCAATCAACTTTAGCAGGGTCTGGGTCGTTTCATACAAATGGGGGTTAAAGGTGCACTGCTGGTACAGTTCAAGAAAAACACAATATACAGTAATAAACAAGGGCAAGAACAATGTTAGCATTAAAGCCTGGAAAAGTAAGCTTGCACAATGATGAATCAACCACCGTAACTAAAATTATGTAGTAATCTGGCTGATTAGCTGTCAGCTTTAGTAGCATATTACACACAATCTCAATGAGCTACTTAAAGAGCCAGGTTAATGTACTAGTTGCATCATTGGCCTCAGACAACTCACAACCACGAGGAAGATTCCCAAGGAATGGCTCATCCATCTACCTATCCATCTGTCTGTCTCTGTCTCTATCTCTAGCTGATCCACTATTTTGTGTTGCCGCACAGGCTCTGAATTGTTTAGCTTTAGGGCACTCAGTTCACAAAGACTGTGATGTGTATATCATCTTCTGGTTCTACTGTACAGCAGTCCTCTTCATATGACAGAACAGTTAAAGGCTTTCATATTTTGTTATGTTTTTTGTGCTGTAACCTACTTCTCCAACTACATTGCAAACTTGTGGAGGCCAGGGGTCATGTATTACTGTATTAGTTATGTATTGGAGCATAACAAATTACACAGAAACTTAGCATCTTGAAACAACACTTATTTATTCTCTCCCCCAATTTCTGACTGTCAGGAATCTGGGAGCAGCTTAGCTAGGAGCTTCTGGCTCAAGAGATCTCAAGAGGTTGCAGTCAAGCTGTCAGCCAGAGCTGCAACCTCGTGGCAGTCATCTGATGGGCTGACCAGAACTAGAGGATCCACTTCCAAAATGGCTCGCTCAGATTGCTGTTGGCAGAAGCCTCTGTTCATCACCGCGTGGGCTTCGCAGGGCTGCCTGTGTGTCCTGACGAATTTCAGCTGTTCTCCCTAGAGCCAGTGATGTGCACTCATGAGAAGGAGAGGGGAGAGCACCACCGGGCCTTTTTATGACTTAGTCTCCAAAGTCACACACCACAACTTCTGCTTTATTCTTGTTGGTTAGAAGCAAGTTATTAAATCCATCCTCAAGGGGAGGGAAATTAGGCTCCACCTCATAAAGGAAGGACTATCAAAGAATTTGTGGACATGTTTTTAAAGCTGCCATTGATTTTCTAATGACATCTTCAGAGTTCACCTTTGAGCCAGTACTCAATTTTTCATTTTCTGATTGATTGCATTGTACAGTTCACCAAAGTGAGGTAGAAGACAGTGATATTGTGATTTATAATAAGAAATATGTATTTTGTCTTCATCCCATTTCTGGCACAGAGTTCCTTTAGTGATGAGAGCAATGTTATGTTAATGAGGTGACAACTACCCCCTTATCCTAAGGATGAGAACAGGGAAGGAAGAGGGCCTGCAGGTTGAGTCAATCACTAATGGCCAATAACTTAGTCTTGCCTTGTAATTAAGCCTCCTTTAAAAACCCAAAAGGAGAAGATTGGAAGAGCTTCTGGGTTGGCGAACACAGGGAGATTCAGGGAGAATTGTACTCCTGGAAAGAGTATGGAAGCTCTGCTCCCTTTCCCATACTTTGCCCTGTGAGTCTCTCCATCTGGCTGTTCCTGAGTTATATCCTTTTATAGTAAACCTGTGATCCAGTAAGTAAAATGTTTCTCTGAGTTCTATGAGCCACTCTAGCAAATTAATTTTACCCAAGAAGGAGGGGGTCATTGGAACCTCCAGTCTGTAGCCGGTTGGTCTGAACTACAGGTGACAACCTGGCTTTGCTATGGCATCTGAAACGGAGTCCAGGGGTTGGGGTGTGGAAACAGTCTTGTGGGACTGAACCCTTAACCTCTGGAATCTGATATTCTCTCCTGGTAGATAAAGTATCAAATTTGAATTGATTTGTAGGACACCCAGCTCATATCCCCAGGGAACTGGTGGTGGCATGGGGCAACCCCTCACGCCCATTGTAAACTGGGTGCTCAGAACACCAAAAGGAGTAAACCAAGATCAGAGCTCAAAATACCTGCTCTTGTTTCAACTTTCTAGAAAAGTGTTTAATTTACATGTGTGTTATTTAATGAAATATATTGATTACTTATGCATTTATTAATACATTTATCCTTTCCTTTTAAAACCATAATTGAGCCCAGACTCTAACCCAGAACAATTAAATCAGAATCTCTTAGAGTAAGGACTTGGTATTGGCAGTTTTATATAATTTCTCCGGTGAATCTAATATACAGCTAGCAACAAGAACCACTGAGCCCAATAGTAATTTTGGATGTCTTTTTCAGCTCCAATTTTCCATGATTTATTCTCTTCCATAATGGTCTTCTGACGTTATAGCAGGTCCCTCACACAAGACCTATACAAGATGGATGCATATAGGACCCAAGGAGGTCCAAGAGACAGTACAGGAAAAGATAATAGGTATTTCTCCATTCCCTGGCATATGGTGTGTCTTTAGCTCTTTGGATATGTGAAAAACACATTCCCAATTGCTAACTCTTTTCTTTGATTGACAGAATGCCTTGGATACCACTTGTATCTGCTTCTATAGCTAGATTGTAACTAAGATTATAACTAAATGAGGCACGGAATTTCCTTCAGCTGGGGTAGGAACAGGAATTCAAGAGACCAGAGAGGACCCCTCAGAGATTCATCATAAGGGAGGACTTGGTAGGCCTTAGATATTTTTCTTGGAGTTTGCTGGCTCCACGTGTAACTAGATAATTGCCTGCTTTATATAAACACGGCACCCGAGGGTAAAGATAGAGGCATCAGCTTCCTTCTTCCATGTTTCTATATACAGAGCTTTGACAAAGTCATTTCTCTTTTGCTGGCTACAGACTTCTCATCTGGGTGGAGCTGAGCTCACTGAAAGCAGGGTTATTTTGAAAATAGCACACCTATAATTGAAAAGGATTTCTTAAATCCTTTTATGATCTATCTTTTTTCTATGGCCTCTTACACCATCCAAAATCAAACCAGCTGAATCCAGAACCCAGGTGGCAGCTGTTCAGGCCTGGCCCCCAGCACCCTTAGGACTCAGGGTGTGACTCTTCAGTGAGATCAGACGTAACCCATGAGGCATCTCTGGCTACTTTCTAATTATTTCCATTGCAAAAGGCCCTCAGTTATTTGATGAATCATGTCATTTTTATTGAAAAGTAAACCAAGGGTGATAAAAGACCTATGGCCACACACACAAGAATCATGGGTTCATAACTGGGATCCAGAGGAAGAAAATCTGTACATACTCACTGTATATTTGGGTTTGGGGCACCAAGAATTGTGGCCAGAAGGCAAGGGTCAGATCATCTATACCACACATTTCAGCAACAGTAGGGATTATGGTTCCTTTCTTTCTTTCTTTCTTTCTTTCTATTTATTTATTATTTATTTATTTTTGGCTGCGTCAGGTCTTAGTTGCAGCACGCAGGCTCTTTGTTGTGGTGTGCGGGCTTCTATTTGTGGCGTGTGGGTTTTCTCTTCTCTAGTTGTGGCGTGGGCTCCAGGATGCGTGGGCTTTGTAGTTTGCGGCATGCAGACTCTAGTTGAGGCGTGCAAGCTCAGTAGTTGTGGCGCGCGGGCTTAGTTGCCCTGCAGCATGTGGGATCTTAGTTCCCTGACCAGGGATCGCACCCGCGTTCCCTGCATTGGAAGGTGGATTCTTTACCACTGGACCACGAGAGAAGTCCCGGTTTGTTTCTTTTTTTTAAACAAGGATCTATCTTTGGCTAAAGATAGATTGATACACATCTGATTTTTAAAAATTATTCCTTGTTTCAATTGCCTTGTTATAATAACATAATATAATAATTACTGATTACTAGTAATATACCAGGCACTGCTTCATGTTTTTTTCTATACTTCTTCTTACAGAATCCTCCTAACTTTTCTAAAAGCTATTTACTCGATCATTCCTGTGTTAGAGAAGAGGAAACTGAAACCTAGAACAATTGAGATCTTTACCCAATAGTAATTTCCACCTCAATCTTTTCCTCTCTGTCCTCTTCTAGCTTTCTTTCTGTTCCACCCTAATATTTGTTTTTGTTTTTGTCTTTTTTCCTTGATTCTTCTTTTCCCTGCCACTTGACTCTCTGGGCTTCAGGAGCAAGAAGTTCAATTTTAGAAGCATAAATGTTGAACTCACATAAAAAAAGATAAGTACAACCCAAGTTGAGGTGAAATTGCTGTGCAAAGAGGGGGAAGAAGCCAGGTCATCAGTGCAAGGATTTTCTCCTGACCCAAGCCCTCCCCTCGTTGCTGTCTTGAGAAGAAGTTGACTCGCTCACCTGACAGCCAAAACAAGTTTGCTAAGGAGGGAGAAGTGAGCACAGGAGCCTTACAACACTTGCCCCACCTGCCACCCACTTACTCAGAGAGCAGGAGGGTAAACATCACCTCAACTGGTGTAGCTGTAATTCAGCTCTCGACGCTGGGGGCCATGCACCCCAAGGAATCTGGAGGACTCAGATACGTACATATAGAAATTTTAACCATAATAACGTCTTACATTTGTATAACCTCTTTACAAAGAATGGTCTCACATGTCATCTCATATCATCACTTACATATTTTATTCATGAATGTGTATGTGAAGTTTGAGATTAAAGTGAGGATGTTATTCCCCTAAAATAGCTTGAGACTTTGATTTTTAAAAAAAAATCCTGTCTTTATTATCCATTTTAATAGTTTTCTGATGCAGTTTCATGAAACACAGAAAGGACTTGGTGGCACAAACTAGAACTATCTCTGGAGACATCTGTGTAAGGAGCTATGGGTAATTCCTGCATATATGCAAGTCAGCAGTATTCCATTGAAATATTCAATCCACTGGCTGTGTGTGAGACCTCTCCCTACAGCCTCCCAGAAGTCTCCACTGATTTTTTTTTTTTATAAATTTATTTATTTTATTTTTGGCTGCGTTGGGTCTTCGTTGCTGCACATGTGTTTTCTCTAGTTGCGGCGAGCGGAGACTGCTCTTTGTGGCAGTGCACAGGCTTCTCACTGCAGTGGCTTCTCTTGTTGAGGAGCACGGGCTCTAGGCTTGTGGGCTTCAGTAGTTGTGGTGCATGGGCTTCAGTAGTTGTGGCACACAGGCTCAGCAGTTGTGGCTCGCGGGCTTAGTAGCTCCACAGCATGCGGGATCTTCCTGGACCCGGGATCAAATACATGTACCCTGCACTGGCAGGTGGATTCTTAACCACTGCACCATGAGGGAAGCCCCTCCACTGATTTTCTACACAGCTCATGAACAGGAGAGATCTTAAAGTTACAAAGACTTGGAAAGACTTATTTTTATGGAAAATTGAGAAACTGGATTTAGAGAATGAACCTAAGGATTTAATTAATCTTCACAGTCAGCTTGTGACCTTTCAATGTATTGATGTCTCTAGGATCTGTGAAGGGCACTGGCATGAGATTAATACACTCCCCTTAATCCCTACCTCAAGGGGATTTTTGTTTCGCTTCCTGTTCCCAGAAGCCCTGCACTCCTGCCAGCAGTCCCAGCCCTTCCCAGAGGTGTTTTATCAATGGAAAGAACCAAACGGTAATTCCTACCAGGCTCTGGAATTTCCAGATGCACACAGAACTTTTATCATTATACATAATACAAACTTTGGAAGCCCTCACAGCTCCTGGAAGCAACACCCATTTAGAAAGGTAAACTGATTTGTTTCCAACCCAAGCAGGTAGTTTCAGTTAGAGCTCTGCTAATCGGGCAAATAAGCATTTTAATCAGTCAACATATAAAATGTGTAATAATAAAAGTAATATATATAAAACATATTTACTTTTATAGAGTGAATATAAAATTTATCATTTAAAGGAAGACACTTAAGATCAAGAGGGACCACTAATAACAATCACACCAGGACAACAGATATAAACCTGGACTGTCCCAGGCAAAATAGGACATGTGGTCAACCCACCCATCAGTGAATATTTAAAACAGTTTTTCTCTGTTTCTCATAATATTTTTATTACAGTAGAGTGTGGCAAGGATCTTCACTTTCTTTTTTATACTGAGAAGTGGATTTGTTCTAATTTCTTGAAAAATAATCCTACATTCTAAGTCTCAGCTAATCTGTTCATCGTATAATTGACTTCTGTGAAACTGAGCTGTAGGTTTCCCACATATATTTCTGTGAACCCTTCAGAAGATTATTTTAAAATACCTGCAGTCCTTCTCCTGATTTCAACATTTATTCAAAGACTTTTAGTTTTATTTTGAACAAATTCAAAGTTTATTTTGGAAGTAAAGTGTCAGTTTTTCCCTAAAATGCTCCAATTTTTAGTAGAGCAATGGACTCACCTTTGGGAGGAACTTTGAGTACCTGAGTATATCAGCAATTTACTGGTCATCAAATGTTATAAACTAATTCTCCAGCCCCCGCCCCATGGGTCACTTGCCTGCCTAATTTATATATAGATGTAGATGTAGAAATATAGAGACAGATACATACATTCTATTGGGCCTAGGTCAGACAAACACACAGGGAAAATCAGTTTGAACATCCTAGATTTTAAGAGGGCTCATTTGGCTACATTTCCAATTTAATTTTATTTAACAGTGTGTTACGTATTTTGTCTCATTCTGTACACACTTTTGTAAGCTTTCTCAAATTCTTTGGAACTAGGTAGAGTACCAAAAAACAATGACAGAGTTGTGACAGAGGGTGTGAAAGCAGGGTGGGTTAGAACTGGTAAATTCAGAAGTTTAAGCAATGGCTAGTTAGGGACAAAAATGACATGGTACCTGCAAGAAATGGAGAGGATTCCTAGCACATGGGTCCTCCAGGTTGCATTATGAGGTGTTTTTAATTTACCTATTTTTCTCTCCTGTATTAGCATCCAAATATTAGTTTCCATTTTTGCATTAGTTGACATAGTTGCTTAAGGTAAGGGCACTACTCTAAGGGATTTCTGGAATACCTGTTTTCCAATAAAATTATCAGTTATTTATGAACATTCTAGAATCTAACTTGTTGGTATTGGGAAGTATTCTGGATTTTTTTGAGCAAGAAATAACATGATAAAATATGCTTTAGAAAGATTGGGCAATGAATAAAATAACATTTACATAGTGCTTGCTCTGAACTGAGCACAATAAGTATTTTATATTGATTATATCACTGAATTTTCAAAACAATATATGTAAAGTAGATACTTTTATAATACCCATTTTCCAGGTGAAAAAATAGGATCTATTTGTATTGAAATAACTTGTCCAAGTTCATGTAACTATAAAAAGGTGGGGTGTGTCAAACCTCTGCAAGTAGTGCTGAAGGTTGTTTGATCAGCCACTATACTATCAAGACTAGATTGACTAGAAAAAGATACTGAAAGCAGGAAAATGATGTAACTGACTATTGCAATAGTCCAGACACAAGAGGATGAGGCAAATGGAAGGGGTTGGCAGTAAGGGAAGTGTTACAAAGGGAGAAATAGTAGGATTGTGATGTTCCATGGATTTGTCAGGTTATAAAGAGGGCACTAGATATGATTAGCTTGATTAATAGTAATTAATCGACACTGATAAACTAGTAAACATTGATAAAAGAGTAGAGGTTTTTTGTTTGTTTGTTTCCTTTCAATCTTTATTCCATGCATATACTTTTTTTTCCACAAAATTTGAGTCATATCATATACAATGTTTTATTTCTTAGCCTTTTTTAAAAGATATAATTTACCTTAGCATAAAATTCATAACGTAACATTTACCCTTTTAAAATGTACAATTCAGTGGTTTTAAGTATATTCACAGAGTTGTTCAGCTAGGATCATAATCAATTTTAAAACATTTTCATCACTCCAAAAAGAAACTCTTGTACCTATTAGCAGTCACTCCCCCAGACCTTGGAAGCCACTAATCTACTTTATGTCTCTTTGCTTATTCTGGACATTTCATATAAATGGAATCATACAATATGTGGACTTTTGTGACTGACTTTTTCACTCAGCATAATGTTTTCAAGGTTTATCCATGAGTAGCATGTATCAGTACTTCATTCCTTTTTTGGCTGAATAAAATTCCGTTGTATGGATATACCACTTTTTACTTATCCATTCAGTAGTTATTAGACATTTGGATTGTTTCTACCTTTTGACTATTGGGAATAATGCTGCTCTGAATACATGTACCAGTTTTTTGTGAATATGTCTTCAGTTCCCTTGGGTATATACCTAAGGGCAGAAATGCTTGGTCATATAATAACTCTGTTTAAAATTTTGAGGTATCTCCAAACTATTTTCCAAAATGACTGCACCATTTTCATACTGTTGTACAGGCTGCTTTTTTTTCGAGAGAGAGAAAAAGACGGAAATGATAAATGTATTTCCCACATCAAATTTTAGTTACTAAACCATTTAGGTTCTTACTGAAGAGTAGAGGTTTTGCTGGGTGGGGGAATAACTCCTCTTTGTATGTTTTGAATTTAAAGGATATCTAGAATAAACAAAGATATTTGACATATTGATATTGTTTGCAAAGCAAAACTAAATACCCAAATGAATGTTTGCTGGACTTCCCTACAATATTTTACTTCATTAAGAGGAAATCCTGTTGGTAGGACTTATGGGATGTCTAACAAGAACCATATAAAAGAAGTATGATAATTTTGTTGCAGAAATAACAGGCTCTTGAGAACTTAAATAACTTGTTCAATATCACACAACTTGTAAATAACCAAACCTTTTGTGTTCCTTTGGTTATCAATAATAAGTCAGAATACTTACCACCAGTGATGATTTTCAACCCCTTAGGCAAGGAGAGCTCAAAGTGTGAAGAGGACAAGGGAAGGGATGAACAAATGACAGACTGATGAATGAATGCATGGTATGTAAATTACAGGAAGAAAGAAATTCTCACCACTTGGAATTTACTTTTCCCGCTTTTCCACTAAACCCTGTAGGTTGTTTTTTTAAAAAACATTACTCAAAATTTAACCTTGGTTTCTTAAATCTTTCTAAATGGAAAATCATTTGCCTCTTAGCCCTTTGTTGTTGTTTAGCAACCCTTCATACACGGAATGTAATCTCAAGATATTTCTGGGCAGGCGCGGGTCATGTGACCGGAAGGGCTTCTGACGGACGCCGTCCCTCCTCGGCGCGGCCTGAGCGCCCGGCCCGACCCCCGCCTTGGGGTGCTGCTACAGCAGCGGGACCGAGGACTCGGACCAGGACCGAGAGGAGCGGAAGCTGCTGCTGGACCCTAGCAGCCCACCCACCAAAGCCCTCAACGGAGCCGAGCCCAACTATCCCAGCCTGCCTTCCGCTCGCACCGACGAGCAGGCGCTGCTCTCCTCCATCCTCGCCAAGACAGCCGGCAACATCATCGACGTGTGTGCTGCAGACTCCCAGGGCACGGAGCAGCACGAGGGCGTGGACCGGGCGAGGCAGTACGGCACCCTGACCCACTGGGAGAAGCTGCCGCCGCGGCCGTCCCTCACCAGCCAGCCTCACCGAGTGCTGGCCAGCGAGCCTGTCCCCTTCGCCGACTGGCAGCACGTCTCCAGGATAGCTGCTTATGCCTACGGTGCACTTTCTCCGATCCGCGTGGACGCACAAGAGGAGCTGGTTGTGCAGTTTGGGATTCCATGAAGAGAGGGGGCCCCTGGGCAGCTCTTCCTCTCCTCCCTTCACTCCGTCTCCACCCTGCCTCCCCTGGCCCCCAGCCTCACTGTGGCTTATACAGTATCCTAACCTGCTACTAATCACAGAAGAAAGTGGAGGAGGAGAAGAGTGAGGCGAGGAGCCTGAGCAAGTGAGGATGGAACAAGGGAGGGTAGAACCATTTGGGACTGGCCTTCGAAGCCCTGGCCAGGGGTGGGGTGGGGTGGGCGTCACAGGGACAGGGCCTGGTAGGTCTTCACCGTCACTGGGAAGGTGGAGGTGCCGGTGTGAGGGTGATCACTAGGGGGCCTCTTCGGACCCCCTGCCCACCCTTTCTTGGCCTCACTCCTGTCCCCCTCTCCCTGACTTGGTGCTCACATGCACCTCACGAGGGCTTGTGACCAGGGTCTGGATGAGCTTGAATTTGAATGAACTGAGTTTGTATTTCTAGCACCCTGGGTTTTTACATGTTTGGGGTTTTTCTGTTTTGGTTTGGTTTGGTTTGCCACCCTCAATAAAGGAAGTGTATCTGTCTGAAAAAAAAAAAAAGATATTTCTGCTTAGAGCCTATATCCATGTTGGGCTTGGTCTCCTTTAGGAAATACTGCTGTCCCAAAGGATTGGGCAGCAACTTTCTGTCTTCACTTTGTTCAGAAATTCATGCTAGGCCATATTTTATGGTTCACTGGACGAACATATCTAGGACACTGCCTGTGTCTTTGTATTTGTATGCAGGTTCGCTTATCTTTTGGCTTCTAAAGCACTAGTTGTGGGAACAGGTTTCTTTCTGCTAACTAAATCTTGACTGGTGAACTCCTCTTTGTTTGGAGGTATTTTAATCCTTTCCAAATAGATATTAATTTACCTAGTTGATTGACTGGAGTTAAAATTCAACTGCAAAGTGAGAGCAGCTTGTTCTCTTCCTTCTGACAGATTCATGTCCATCGGAGTACATAATCTTCAACAAAAGATGACCAACCCATGAGGTGACTCTGAGGATTAACAAGGTTTGGCAATGTTTATACAACTTTTTAAGCTCTGATTGGAAAAGTGCTTTGGTGACCATAAAAAGTTGATCTTAATCTGTCTATGCTTAGAATAAGAATCGTCTTTCACAAATTCAACTTTTTTCCAAAGGTAGTTTGCGTTAGCAAGTTGCTGTTTTCCAAAAAGGTCAACCTGTGTTTGAGACCAGTTTAAATTATAGTTGGTGTGAATTCAGTTGTTCCCTGGAACAGGGGTCCTCAAATTTTAGCATGCCTGCAATCACCTGGAAGGCTGGACCTGGGCCCCAGAGCTTCAGATTCAGCAGGTCTAGGAAGACGCCCAAAATGGTGCATTTCTATCAAGTTCCCAGGTGAAGTGGATTCTCCTGGCACCAATACTTTGAGAACCACTGCCCTGGGAATTGCACACTCCCACCAGTGGGACTGAGAGCAAAAACACCCAAGGGAAGTTGTGTAAACTTCTCCAGAGAGGTTCATATGTGGTCATTTTAAATTAGATCTGGTTTTTGTTTGTTTTCTTATCGTTTGTATATTATTTGTCTTGGAAGGGAGCTATGAAGGAAAAAAAGATGGCTTCTAATACTCGTATCTAGTTCTTTTGTTACTTGATCGAATTTCTATCAATGCGTGCTTCTAAATCCAGTATCTCCACTCACGTCTTCTCCCTCCACCCAAAACAGAACAAAACAAAGCAAAAATCTAAAGTGAATGTTGTCTCTTGCCAGCACTTAAAAAGTTAACAACAGCGCCAAACAGAATCGCTCAGGTCAGTGGAGGGTAAAACCAGCATTTGGAAATTCTGTGAGAACACAAATAGTTTAAACTGTAGAAGAGGCCTGAGGAAATTACAGAGGGAAAACTTGCCGTCCAAGGTTCCAGTTGCCAAGGAGTTTGTGTAGGTTGCTGGAGACCTCACCCCTCCATGGCTCCTCTGTGACTCACTGTGTCCCTGGGAAGCCTCAGATTCAGCAACCAGAGAGAACTCAGAAACTCTGCCTTTGATCTCACTGGGATGCACCAGAGAGCTTGGTTTCTAAAACATGGATGTTTCTGATCAAATAGATGGTAGCAGAGCCAGTACTCTGATTCCTAGAAATCAGTTTGGTTCTGGCCCAGGTGCAGAGATTAGAGAAAGCTGTGTCATGTGTCCCACTGCAGTAGCAGGAGAGAGGCAGGCAGGGTTAGAACACACTTGGATCCAGTTTAGATGTCTGGTTCGGTTTGGTACATCAAAGTCACTCTTGTTATGTTCTTGGAATCCAGCTCCCAGACTCCCCTGTTTTGGACTTGGATGGCCTCCTGCAGGTAGAAACTCCCACCCGTGAAACAGTTTTTCTTTCTGGATACATCTTATTCTTTGCCATTTCACATTTGCCCTTGCTGGTCCAAATCCAATACTAACCAGAGGCAAATATGTCAGTTGTCTTTTCCACAGCAACAAGGAGAGTATAACCTAATGCTGCAGTGCTTAATCAAACTTTTTCTGGGTTTGCATGAGTGCTTCTGACACTTTAGTGTGCGTGTAAATTATCTGAGGATCTTGTAACGTAGATTCAGTAGGTCTGGGTTGGGGTCTGAGATTCTGCATTTCTAACAAACTCCCAGGTGCTGATGCTGCTGTTCTGAAGACCAGGCTTTGAGCAGCAAAGGGATTAGTTCTCAACTTGGGCTCCTCAATAAGATCACCCTGAGAGGGCTGTTTGTTTGCTCTTTCTTGAGACCAATACCCAGGTACCCAGAGATTTTGATTTGACTGCTCTGGAGTAGGGCCTAGTAGCTTTTAAAGAACTTCCTAAGTGATTTATTATGCAACCAGGATTGATAAAACAAATAAATTAATGTTTCTCAAACTATGAGTAGCAATCATTAGTGGGTCAGAATCAGAAATAACATTAGAAATATTGTTTAAGTGAAACGTAATGTGTTCTACTGTGTTCTGCTCAATTCTTAGTGTAAAGATTGTTTTGTGAAACTTTTCAGCTGTGTGTCTGTGTGAATATATAGCTCTCAGTGTAAAATATATTACTGAGGGGGCTCCCCTGGTGGCGCCGTGGTTAAGAATCCACTGACAATGCAGGGGACATGGGTTTGAGCCCTGGTCTGGGAAGATCCCACATGCCACGGAGCAACTAAGCCCGTGCACCACAACTACTGAGCCTGCGCTCTAGAGCCCACGAGCCACAACTACTGAAGCCCGCACACCTAGAGCCTGTGCTCCACAGCAAGAGAAGCCACCACAATGAGAAACCCATGCACCGCAACGAAGAGTAGCCCCTGCTTGCCGCAACTAGAGAAAGCCCGCGCACAGCAACGAAGACCCAACACAGCCATAAATAAATCAATTAAATAATTACTGAGGATTACAGTCCTCAAATTTCAAAAATTTGAAAGTTTCTATTGCAACTACTTAACCCTGCCATTATATATAGTGTGAAAGAAGACATTGGTAACAAGTAAATGAATGGGCATCGTTGTGTGAAATTTGTATTTCATACTAATTTTTACATATCACAAAATATTTTCTATTGTGCTTTTCAGCCATTTAAGTATATAAAATCATTATTAGCCCATGAGCCCTGTGTAGATTGCCTACCCTGATTGAGATATCTTCTTGGTTTTGACTTTCAACTTGATGCAATCAGTTATAACCAATTGCCTGAGACTTGGTCCCAGAATAGCCTTCTATTATGGTTGGCTACTTCATCTTTTTATTTTGATTAAAAACACCTGGATTTAGACATGCGGCCTTTTGTGGTGGTAGTAATAATAATTGTTGTTGTTAAAATAGTATTTTGGGCTTTAAAAATCTATGTCAAAGCCCTATGTTAAATATGGCAAAGTAGTTTTGGCAAAGAAGACCTGAATCACTGGATAGAACACGTGTGCTCACACTTTGTGTAGCAACATTTCACTTTGATAATGAAATCCCAACACCTCCCTTAATAAACTGGCAGTTTATCATAAGGAATAGATCTAAAAAGTTGTGCTTTGCAAATGCACAATTGATGACTAATTACTAAATGCAGGTAAGTTCCTTACCAGAAAACATGATTTTTTCATACTATTTACAGGAAAGTTTTCTTGAACAGAAAACGAAACAATTTCAATGAAAGCCGTGGTTGAAACACCCTTCCCTTTTCTCAGTTACTTGGCATATTGTGCATTTTGTAGTAACCTGTTACTGGATTTTACTTTAAGCCATTCAAGGGACCAGAGATAAAAGCCCGTTGGGTACTTTTTGGGGTGAGGGAGAGTGTTCCCCTTATTTTGGCTACAATAATAAATACTTAATGATTGCCCACTGTGTGCCCGGTACTCAGCTCAGCCCTTGAAGATATGGAGATATGTTAAAAAGTAATAGACCACGACTTCTGAATTCATAGAGTTTACAATCTCACGGCAGAGGCAGCTCTTGGGCAGTTACAGATAAATCTGTAATTACCAACCATGATCAAATTAAATGTAAGTGCTGTAAAGAGAATGCATCAGGGAGACTCAGTTTTGCCGAGGTGTTTCACGGGAGGCATCTTTGAAGAGTGACATTTCAGTCAAGGCCTAAAAGAAGCAGCAGTTACTCAGGACAAGAATGAATTTTCCCCAGACTGGGAAGATCCTATATGAAAACTCTGAAGGGAGAGGCAGGTGGAAGTTTCAAAGGGCTGTGAGGCTATTGCAGTCAGAACGCAGAGAGGTTGGAGGAGAGCTCTACAAGCTGAAACTGTAGAAGTAGCAGAGCCAGACCACACAGGGCCTGGTGGCCAGGTAAGAATATTGTCCTTTATTCTAAGGGCAATGAGAACTAATCTTTAAGGACTTTTATAGGGTAGTTACATGAACAGAGCTGCATTTTTAATCTCCAGGGGAGCCAAAACCCATGTTGAGTTTATTCATCTTCAAGTGCCAACAGAGTAACACATAGCGGAATCCAATACCCATTCACTACTGTGATGAAATACCCAGCATCACTCTGGCTACTGCTTAGAAAATAGTTGGAAAGGTGTGCCAAGACTGAAAGTGGGAAGATCTGTTGTTAAGAAGCTGTGCTCCAGGCCAGAGATGATGGCATTAAGGACAGCAGTGGTAGAAATGGACCAAAGAGGACAGAGTCATGATGTGTTTCAGAGATAGAATAAGAAGATTGCTTATTGACTGAATGTAGGGAGGCAAGGAAGAAGGAGAAATGAAAGGTGACTCTCAGATTTTGCTTGAACCAATATATGAAGGGGAACATGGGAGAAGACATAGGTTTCACGGGATAGATTAATCATTTTGGAAACTTTCACTTTGAGATGTCTATGAAAGAGTCAAGGGGGACGACGTATGTGCAAGACATTGGCATGTGTATCGTATTTCAGTTTTTGTAATAAATGCTAACTTAGTACCTACTATATGCCAGGCACTGTTCTAGTCACTGAGGATATAAAGAGAAACAAAACAAAAGCAAAGTTTCGTATATGATGTCCTTTGAAGGCACAGTGCTCATAGTAACCAGAATATACAGTTAGAGAGAACTAGAGAAAGAGGAGTGCCTCAAGGTGACAATTAAGAAGGTAAAGATGAAGACAGAAAACAAGCCATTCAAAGATGTGGAAAAGTGTGCTCCAGAGCAAGGAGCCAGCAATCGCAGAGTCCCTGAAGGAGAAGTGAGTAGGTGTGTCTGAGGAGTGGCAAGAGACTTGGTGTGGCCGGAGTGAGGTGAACAACAAGAAACTGGAAGAAGGAAGAGGGTCTGAATCATATGGAAATTTGTAATCCACGGAATAATGGTTTCTAAGTGTGACTGAAGTCATTGGAGGATTTTGAACAGGGGAGTGATGTTATCCGATCTATATTTTTCAAAAATCTATCTCTCATAATAGATTATAGGGTCTAGTGAGGAAGAGGAAGATCCATCAAGAAAACTAGTAGAATACTCCTATTCATGTATTATGTTAGTGGTTTGGGCTAAGTTGTGTCCTGCCCCAAATTAGCATGTTGAAGCCCTAACCCCCAATGTGATAGTATTTGGAGATTGGCCTTTGGGAGGTAATTAGGTTTGGATGAGGTCATGAGAGTAGGGCCCTTAGGAGAATTAAGAATAGGAATTAGATGCCTTATAAGAATAGACACCGGAGAGCTTGCTTTGTGTCTCTCCCTCTGCCTTGTGAAGACATAGTTGGAAGGCAGCCATCCGCAATCCAGGGCAAGGGCCCTCACCAGGAACCCTGGTCATGCTGACACCCTGATCTTAGACTTCAGCTCCAGAACTGTGAGAAAATAAACTTATGTTGTTTAAGCCAACCAGTCTATGGTATTTGTTATGGCAGTCTGAGCAGACTGACAGAACCAACCAGAAAGCAAAAAATGACCTGTGGAGTGTGGGAGGGTCCAGAAATATTCCCTTACTGAGTCAGCTAATCTAGGTAATGTGCAGAGTTCTAATTTCCAGTGTGAACAAACAAAAGTCGTGAGTGTGCTTGGCATGGGAAGGAAGTTACTATGGTTTGGAATAAGATTCAGCTCCTGAACAGTACAGACAAAAGAACAGCTTCTACACTCTGGCAGCTAGTTTTCCTTCTGTCAGTTTCCCTGTCATATTCATTTTCGGTCTCTGAGAAAGACCAAGACATAAATGTAAAGAGAGCAGTTCCACAGGCTGTAGGATTAGTCAGTTCTCCGAGGAGACTCAAAACTCTATCCGCTGCAATTTATTAGATCACTGTGAACCACACGAATCTACCGATGAATGGTAGCCAATGATACACCATTACAACAATGGAGATAATGTAATAGCCATGTCATAAAATGATTACCATCATCATGGTTATGTTTCATTTGTTTCTCAATGCGCCGAGCACATTAAAGGGCTGTATTTCTACCTGCTAAACTGAATTCTGGTGCTGGAGCTCCTTGGAGACACCTGCTGTGAGTGAGCGGTAATATTGTGATGATTATTTCTGCCTGGAGAGCGATTGCACAGACCTGTGCCAGCTGCCTGTCCCTGTGCTGGATTATGTAACAGTGGGCTTAAATCCAACTGAAAATCAAATCAGTTAACTTTATATTATTTAAATTTCCCAACGAATTAAAGTTGCAGATAGGCTGAATTATCCTGTCCAATTTTGTGGCCATACTTTGGGCAACAGGCTGTAATGAGGCTGTAGTGAGGCACGGATATATTACTATTATATATCTATTACTATTATATATCTAGACTATTTCTTATATTACTAATTCTAGACTATTTCTAGGATACCCATTTCACAGTTCATTCAGTATCTCTTTTTCCTTTCCTCTGAGGAGCACAGAGGCCTGCAAAAATAAAACAACCTCATTTTTTGTCAGATGTTTGAATCTGTCCAGTCTTATTTCTCAGTTCAGATTAATGAAGAAAAGCATCCTACCCTTGCAATATTCAGTGAATGACAACTGATTTCTAATCACTTTCCCGGGGCTGCATCAAAGCAACCCTTTGACCTCAAGAATGAGAGGTTTTCAAACCGGCAGCCTAGATTCATGGGCTAACTGATCATAGGTCTGGGATAGCTGAGAAGCCGACAAGTAGCCCCAAATCTAGGATTCTACCCCAGCCTTTGCTCTCTGAAAAGCCTGAAGGAGCCCTAAAACACAGAGCCCTAGATGCGATTTACATAGTCATCACCCATGAATGTATCCCCACCCCACTGTGTCTCTGTTATCTCCTGCAGCTTTTTTTTTTAATTTGAGTGGTTTTTTTTTTTTATTGAAGTATAGTTGATTTACAATGTTGTGTTAGTTTCAGGTGTACAGCAACAATGATTCACATATATCTATATATAGATATATGTAGATATATGTATTCTTTTTCAGATTCTTTTCCCTTATAGGTTATTACAAAATACTGAGTATAGTTCTCTGTGCTATACAGTTCCTTGTTGGTTATTTTATATGTAGTAGTATGGAAATGTTAATCCCAAACTTCTAATTTATCTCTCCCCTCCCTTTCCTCTTTGGTAACCATAAGTTTGTTTTCTATGTTTGTGGGTCTATTTCTGTTTTGTAAATAAGTTCATTTTTATCTTTTAAAAAAAATTTTTTTTTTTTTAGATTCCACATATAAGCAGTATCATATGATATTTGTCTTTGTCTGGCTTACTTCACTTAGTATGATAATCTCTAAGTCCATCCATGTTGCTACAAGTGGCATTATTTCATTCTTTTTCATGGTTGAGTAATATTCTATTTTGTACATATATGTCACATCTTCTTTATCCATTCATTTGTTGATGGACATTTAGGTTGCCTATACTGTTGATGGGAATGTAAATTGGTACAGCCACTATGCAGAACAGTATGGAGGTTCCTTAAAAATAGACCTACCATATGATCCAGCGATCCCACTCCTGGGCATGTATCTGGTGAAAACTGTAATTCAAAAAGATACATGCACCCCAGTGTTCATTGCAGCACTATTTACAATAGCCAAGACATGGGAGCAATCTCCCATAGCTTCTGCTCAGGAAACCTATGGAGATGGAAAGTGACCTTTCCTTTTTTTTTGAATTTTATTTGTTTTTTTATACAGCAGGTTCTTATTAGTTATCCATTTTATACATATTACTGTATATATGTCAATCCCAATCTCCCAATTCATCCCCCCCCATCACTTTCCCCCCTTGGTGTCCATATGTTTGTTCTCTACATCTGTGTCTCAATTTCTGCCCTGCAAACCGGTTCATCTGTACCATTTTTCTAGGTTCCACATATATGCGTTAATATACGATATTTGTTTTCCTCTTTCTGACTTACTTCACTCTGTATGACAGTCTCTAGATCCATCCACGTCTCTACAAATGACTCAAGTTCATTCCTTTTTATGGCTGAGTAATATTCCAATGTATATATGTACTACATCTTCTTTATCCATTCATCTGTCGATGGGCATTTAGGTTGCTTCCATGTTCTGGCTATTATAAATAGTGTTGCAGTGAACATTGGGGTGCATGTGTCTTTTTGAATTATGGTTTTCTCTGGGTATATGCCCAGTAGTGGGATTGCTGGGTCATATGGTAATTATATTTGTAGTTTTTTAAGGAACCTCCATACTGTTCTCCATAGTGACTGTATCAATTTACATTCCCACCAACAGTACAAGAGGGTTCCCTTCTCTCCACACCCTCTCCAGCATTTGTTCTTTGTAGATTTTCTGATGATGTCCATTCGAACTGGTGTAAGGTGATACCTCACTGTAGTTTTGATTTGCATTTCTCTAACAGTGATGTTGAGCAGCTTTTCATGTGCTTCTTGGCCATCTGTATGTCTTCTTTAGAGAAATGTCTCTTTAGGTCTTCTGCCCATTTTTTGATTGGGTTGTTTGGTTTTTTAATATTGAGCTGCATGAGCTGTTTATATATTTTGGAGATTAATCCTTTGTCCGTTGATTCGTTTGCAAATATTTTCTCCCATTCTGAGGGTTGTCTTTTCGTCTTGTTTGTAGTTTCCTTTGCTGTGCAAAAGCTTTGAAGTCTCATTAGGTCCCATTTGTTTATTTTTGTTTTTATTTCCATTACTCTAGGAGGTGTATCAAAAAAGATCTTGCTGTGATTTATGTCAAAGAGTGTTCTTCCTATGTTTTCCTCTAAGAGTTTTATAGTGTCCGGTCTTACATTTAGGTCTCTAATCCATTTTGAGTTTATTTTTGTGTATGGTGTTTGTTAGGGAGTGTTCTAATTTCATTCTTTTACATGTAGCTATCCAGTTATCCCAGCACCACTTATTGAAGAGACTGTCTTTTCTCCATTGTATATCTTTGCCTCCTTTGTCATAGATTAGTTGACCATAGGTGTGTGGGTTTATCTCTGGGCTTTCTATCCTGTTCCATTGATCTATATTTCTGTTTTTGTGCCAGTACCATATTGTCTTGATTACTGTAGCTTTGTAGTATAGTCTGAAGTCAGGGAGTCTGATTCCTCCAGCTCCGTTTTTTTCCCTCAAGAATGCTTTGGCTATTCAGGGTCTTTTGTGTCTCCATACAAATTTTAAGATTTTTTGTTCTAGTTCTGTAAAAAATGCCATTGGTAATTTGACAGGGATTGCATTGAATCTGTAGATTGCTTTGGGTAGTATAGTCATTTTCACAATATTGATTCTTCCAATCCAAGAACATGGTATATCTCTCCACCTGTTGGTATCATCTTTAATTTCTTTCATCAGTGTCTTATAGTTTTCTGCATACAGGTCTTTTGTCTCCCTGGGTAGGTTTATTCCTAGGTATTTTATTCTTTTTGTTGCAGTGGTAAATGGGAGTGTTTCCTTAACTTCTCTTTCAGATTTTTCATCATTAGTGTATAGGAATGCAAGAGATTTCTGTGCATTAATTTTGTATCCCGCAACTTTACCAAACTCATTGATTAGCTCTAGTAGTTGTCTGGTGGCATCTTTAGGATTCTCTATGTAGAGTATCATGTCATCTGCAAACAGTGACAGTTTTACTTCTTCTTTTCCAATTTCTATTCCTTTTATTTCTTTTTCTTCTCTGATTGCCGTGGCTAGGACTTCCAAAACTATGTTGAATAATAGTGGTAAGAGCGGACATCCTTGTCTTGTTCCTGATCTTAGAGGAAATGCTTTCAGTTTTTCACCATTGAGAATGACGTTTGCTGTGGGTTTGTCGTATATGGCCTTTATTATGTTGAGGTAGGTTCCCTCCATGCCCACTTTCTGGAGAGTTTTTATCATAAATGGGTGTTGAATTTTGTCAAAAGCTTTTTCTGCATCTATTGAGATGATCATATGGTTTTTCATCTTCAATTTCTTAAATATGGTGTATCACATTGATTGATTTGCTTATATTGAAGAATCCTTGCATCCCTGGGATAAATCCCACTTGATCATGGTGTATGATCCTTTTAATGTGTTGTTGGATTCTGTTTGCTAGTATTTTGTTGTGGATTTTTGCATCTATATTCAGTGATATTGGTCTGTATTTTTCTTTTTTTATAGTATCTTTGTCTGGTTTTGGTATCAGGATGATGGTGGCCTCATAGAATGAGTTTGGGAGTGTTCCTTCCTCTGCAATTTTTGGGAAGAGTTTGAGAAGGATGGGTGTCAGCTCTTCTCTAAATGTTTGTTAGAATTCACCTGTGAAGCCGTCTGGTCCTGGACTTTTGTTTGTTGGAAGATTTTTAATCACAGTTTCAATTTCATTACTTGTGATTTGTCTGTTCATATTTTCTATTTCTTCCTGGTTCAGTCTTGGAAGGTTATACCTTTCTAAGAATTTGTCCATTTCTTCCAGGTTGTCCATTTTATTGGCATAGAGTTGCTTGTAGTAGTCTCTTAGGATGCTTTGTATTTCTGTGGTGTTTGTTGTAACTTCTTTTTCATTTCTAATTCTATTGATTTGAATCCTCTCCCTCTTTTTCTTGATGAGTCTGGCTAATGGTTTATCAATTTTGTTTATCTTCTCAAAGAACCAGCTTTTTGTTATATTAATATTTGCCATTGTCTTCTTTGTTTCTATTTCATTTATTTCTGCTCTTATTTTTATGATTTCTTTCCTTCTGCTAACTTTGGGTTTTGTTTGTTCTTCTTCCTCCAATTCCTTTAGGTGTAAGGTTAGGTTGTTTATTTGAGATGTTTGTTGTTTCTTGAGGTAGGGTTGTATTGCTATAAACTTCCCTCTTAGAACTGCTTCTGCTGCATCTCATAGGTTTTGGATCGTCGTGTTTTCATTGTCATTTGTCTCTAGGTATTTTTTGATTTCCTCTTTGATTTCTTCAGTGATCTCTTGGTTATCTAGTAACATATTGTTTAGCCTCCATGTGTTTGTGTTTTTTACGTTTTTTCCCCTGTAATTCATTTCTAATCTCATAGCATTGTGGTCAGAAGAGATGCTTGATATGATTTCAGTTTTCTTATATTGACTGAGGCTTGATTTGTGACCCAAGATGTGATCTATCCTGGAGAATGTTCTGTGCACACTTGAGAAGAAAGTGTAATCTGCTGTTTTGGGATGGAATGTCCTATAAATATCAATTAAATCTATCTAGTCTATTGTGTCATTTAAAGCTTGTGTTTCCTTATTAATTTTGTGTTTGGATGATCTGTCCATTGGTGTAAGTGAGGTGTTAAAGTCCCCCACTATTATTGTGTTACTGTCGATTTCCTCTTTTAGAGCTGTTAGCATTTGCCTTATGTATTGAGGTGCTCCTATGTTGGGTACATATATATTTATAATTGTTATATCTTCTTCTTGGATTGATCCCTTGACCATTATGTAGTGTCCTTCCTTGTCTCTTGTAACATTCTTTATTTTAAAGTCTATTTTATCTGATATAAGTATTGCTACTCTAGCTTTCTTTTGATTTCCATCTGCATGGAATATCTTTTTCCATCCCTTCACTTTCAGTCTGTATGTGTCCCTAGGTCTGAAGTGGGTCTCTTGTAGACAGCATATATATTGGTCTTGTTTTTTTACCCATTCAGCGAGCCTGTGTCTTTTGGTTGGAGCTTTTAATCCATTCACGTTTAAGGTAATTATTGATATGTATGTTCCTATTACCATTTTCTTAATTGTTTTGGGTTTGTTTTTGTAGGTCCTTTTCTTCTCTTGTGTTTCCCACTTAGAGAAGTTCCTTTAGCATTTGTTGTAGAGTTGGTGTGGTGGTGCTGAGTTCTTTCAGCTTTTGCTTGTCTGTAAAGCTTCTGATTTCTCTGTGGAATCTGAATGAGATCCTTGCAAGGTAGAGTAATCTTGGTTGTAGGTTTTTCTCCTTCATCACTTTAAATATGTCCTGCCACTCCCTTCTGGCTTGCAGAGTTTCTGCTGAAAGATCAGCTGTTAACCTTATGGGAGTTCCCTTGTATGTTATTTGTCGTTTTTCCCTTGTTGCTTTCAACAATTTTTCTTTGTCTTTAATTTTTGCCAATTTGATTACCATGTATCTCGGCGTATTTCTCCTTGGGTTTATCCTGTATGGGACTCCCTGTGCTTCCTGGACTTGGGTGGCTATTTCCTTTCCCATGTTAGGGAAGTTTTCAACTATAATCTCTTCAAATATTTTCTTGGGTCCTTTCTGTCTCTCTTCTCCTTCTGGGATCCCTATAATGCGAATGTTGTTGCATTTAATGTTGTCCCAGAGGTCTCTTAGGCTGTCTCATTTCTTTTCATTCTTTCTTATTTATTCTGTTCCGCAGCAGTGAATTCCACCCTTCTGTCTTCCAGGTCACAGAATGTGACCTTTCCTAATGCTCTTCAGTCTTAAAGGAGCTACAGTGGCAAAGTTGCCAAGGTTTTCCTCAGTTTTAGTTAAAAAAAAAGAAAATCACAGTTTGGCTTAGAGACTATAGTACTCAACAAATATCCATGTGCTTTCCACATTTCCCAGGCTCCCTGACAGTAGATCTGGGCCATGTGACTAGCTCTCCACATAGGATAAGGGCAGAGGAACACAGTCACTTCCAGGCCTGGCTCCTTAAGATCCCCATCCCTCCAGCTCTTCCCTGCCTTCCCCTTTGGAGGCACTGGTACAATTGTGAAACTACAATGGTGGAAGCCACCAGATCTGTATCAGACCAGAAAGTGAGGGAGAAATATCTTTGTTGTATTAAACCACTGAGATTTTAGGAGTCTGTGTTAAACCTGCCAGCATTCGTAATCCCGACTGAAATAGTCTTCTGGCTGCCTCATTGAATTAGTATCCAGGCTCTGTACCTTGTAGTTCGGCCATTCTGATCAAGTAGTAGTAATCTTAAGGCTTGCACTAGTGGGCAGGAAAACAGTTAAATGATATGGTTAAGCACATTATGTATTGCTGACTATATGTACAAAGCAGTGAACTGAAAGTTGTGGGAAACACCCCCAAAAAAAAAGAAAAAAGAAAAAGCTATATTCAGTGAGAATATGTGAGAGGCAAGGATAAAACAATTAACACATAGAACAGGTAACAGTGGTTCTTAGGAAAAAATTCAAGGTATGGGAAGGCCAATGTGGGCTGGACTTATCTGAGGAATCTTCAGGTATAGACGAAGGTACAGTCACAAATAAAACAAAAAACAAAACAAGTTCAGGAAAGCCCAATATTGAGAGTGTGTGTCAGTATGAGCTCATTTGAGTTCAAGAAAAGATTGTCCCTAAACATATAAACCTGGAGAGATGCCCTATATACTGTTCTGATTTTTTATTATAATAATCAGAATCATTATTTAACTGAGTCACATGTGACCATTTCTAACAGAGCAAATAAAACCAATCAAAAAGTGTTTATTAAGACTCTATAATATATATCAGATTGCTTACAGCACAGATATTGCCTTGCCTTCTGAGAAAATAAAAACACAGTATTCCAGGCAGCAAAAGAAGAAACAGATAATAAGTAGGTAAAAAATAGGTGAGAGGAAGCATATACACTGTTTAAAGATCAAAGTTTAAATGAGCTCTAGGGCAGCTGGTGTAATTGAGTCAAGTGTTAAATTTATATGAAAAAAGAAGAAATAAAGGCAAACTGAAAGTTAAATTTTTGTTTATGTAAAATATATCCACATAAAGATATAAAATGCCAAGCTACAAAGACACTTAATTTTGAATCAGTGTGTCCATTTTCTATCTTTGGGCTTTAAATTCTCAACGGCGTCAATATTTCACTGAAGGATAGAGACTATTTGTCCAAATCTTACTTTCCTTACATTTGCCCAGATAGCAGCAATCCCTGTGACAAACTTCAAAGGACATTTTCTTAAAGCTCACTTTTCTTTGCTGGGTGATTTTTGCTGTTTACCTAATGAAATAGATATTATCTGTAGAAATGATGTTATTTCCTGTTTAATAAAGATATTACCCCACTAGTTTCTTAGAAGTCTAAATTAACTTATATTTGTATGGACCTTTTTCACACGTCTCACAATCGTCCAAAAAGGACATGTATTTATTCTTCCTAGGGTACAGATAGGGAAGCTATGCACATTTAGTGTAAGGTAGAGCTGGGACTCAAACTTGACTTCTCTGACTCTAGATTTGTCACCTCTGTTCTATGTAGCATTCAAAACTAGAATAAAACTATCTTATTAACTGTCTAGCAAAGCAGGTAAGTAGCAGTAACTTATTATAAGAATTAGAGAAGTAGAAACAAAAGAGAAAAGGTTTTTTTTTTATTGACTTGACTGAAATGACACAAAATTAGTTGCATTAAAATAAAAAATATTTTATTTTCTTTAAATTATGAATTACAATAAAAAATTCTTAGAGAACCAGTTGAAAAGTAGGAATGAAGCCACATGGATCCACAGATAGTCTAAAAAAGAATTGTTTTTCCCATGAGAAATGGCTTCTATTCTCCGCCATTAATTCACAAGATAAAAAAGCAAATAAAACGCACTTGGTTTGTACTTCAGATACACGTCTTTTGGGATTTTAGAGAATGAAAGAAAACCAAAACAACAAAACAGCAACAACAAAAAACCACTGTGCTATAGCCTCTAAAACAATCCTTTCAACATTAATTTTGCCTCACTAAGCTAATTTAACTGCAAACTTTTGATATTATGCTTCTTTTCAGATGAGTCAGGTATATCCAATAAATCAACATTTAATGCATATGTTGAGTTTACAACTCTGTCTATGGTGACGTCTCCCCTCTTTCAGTTTTATGCCAGAGGTCCCACTGGCTCTGAAGATCACAGAATGGTTAGTACAGAAAGGACTTTCTGTGTACAACCTTCATGAGAAATGGTTTCATTTCAGAGCCAAAGTACTGGAAGCTGCCAAAATGAGTCTGAGTAACGGAAAGAGGTCTCACATGTACCTCATGGCTCATTTAAGAGTTTGCCCCTTATCCCCAGGCTTTTTCATATTTATCATAGATTTCTTTCAATCTCCAGCCATTTTGCAAAATTTCTAGAAAGAATAGTGACATCTGATGCTTCCACATCTGTACTTCCCTCTCAGTCACCATAATCTGGCTTTCCTCCATTCTACTAAATTTTTCCCCAAAAGGTCTCCGAGGGCTTTGTATTAGTAAGCGTGGAAGCCTCTGGTCCTTCCTGTTGTGGCATTTCAAGCACCTGACGGCTTGCCATGACAGCCTTGCTCTGAACTCGAAGGCTTGCTTCACAGCTGCTTTCCTCCTTCTCCTTTAGTCTCTCCTTTTATTTAGGAGGGTGCTGAACTGTAAGTGACTCCTAAGCCTCCATATTTGGCCCTCCTTTCTTTCTGCTCACCCTGGACAATCTCTCTTGCTTTCATGCAGGCTTCTACGGGGATTTCTATATACTGATGACCCTCTGCAATTTATCCCCCACTTCCCTGATCTTTGTGAGCCTGAGCCTGTATTTCTTTCCAAATAAAAGCTCAACACTTCCCCTTGGATGTGCCTTGATCACCTCAGGATCAGTTTTCCAAAAATCAAATGTTCTGTCCCCCCCAGTTTTTCTTTTCCTATGTCTTGGGCCCTTCTTGGGTGAATAACATTGCCATCTCCCTGTTCATTCAAAATCAAGAACTTAAGTCATCTTCGATACTTGCTTCCACCTAAGGTCCCTCCTTAAGTTGTTTAATCTGTATCTCGAGTTCTTCTCCTCTTCTCTCTTTCCTTTGACTCCACCTGAGCTCAGACTCTCACCACCAGTGTTCTGAACAATACCGATAGCCTCCTAAATTGTCCCCTCACTTCCAATCTTTCCTAATCTAGTGCATGATGATCCCGATGGTGATCCATGAGCACTGAAACTATTATTTCTTATCAAATGATAAGGTAAAATTCAATGGGAAAGCTCATCTCAATAACATTTTTGATAGGAAAAAAAAAACAAAACACCGCCATATTGAAAGACTTCCTGAACACCAGTGTTTTCCACGTGACTCCCTGCCAGAGGAGTATTTGTAAGGTGAACATAAGTTCCATTACTTCCCTGCTGAAAACTCCTTAGATGGTCTTATCGTCCACTCCCGTCTCAATTTCTTACCGACCTTACTTCCCACTCCTACCTCACTCCATCTCTGCTAATTGTGTTTAAATCCCTAGAGATCACTATGCTCTTTAACAGCTCTGGGCTTTGTACTTTCTGTTTTTTCTGCCAAGAATGCTGTCTTCCCACCTGTTCTTTGCCTGTCAGATGTCTATTCCTCCTTCATTAGCTAGCTCCACTTTACCCTTCTAGGCTCCTGTCTCACCATTTTCCTTAAAGTAAGTCAGTATTTAACCCATCCCAAATGTCTTTTAGTCCTTTGACATTACTCTTTCTTGCCTGGGGGACTTTGTACATACAAGTCTGTCTTGAACACTCTTTCCCTACTTAGCTTGCCTGACATTTACTTAGCCTTCAAAATTCAGTTCAGATGTTACCTCCTCTACCCCTGACTCCCCAGGCCATCCTCTGTTCTTGGATCAGAGCATGTTTTACCACTATCAGAGCACTGTACTATATAGTGCGTTCTTTAAAAAATCTATCATCCTGTTTGGTTTTGGGTGCAGTGTATTAATTAGGGCACAGCTAGTTATTGTAGGAGATAAACTCTTACATCTAAGAAGTTTAATGCAATAGACGTTTATTTCTTGTCCGTAAGAAGTCCAAAACAGATGTTGCTAATTGTCAGGTGGCTCTTCTCCAAGCAGGAGTCGGGGTCTCAAGTTCTATCTTGTGGCTCATCCGGTTTCAATACATATTTACTTTGAGAAAGGGGAAGGAAGTGCTACAGGTCAGGCCTGCTAGCATCACACTTGACTAGTGCCCACAGGCCACTGGGCTTGGGCGCACGGCCACACCTAATTAGAGGGGCTGGGAAAAGTGGTCTAGCTGTGCACCCAGGAAGAAGAGCAGATGACTTGAGTAACAGTCATCCAGTCTCTGCTGGAGTTAGACACTGCTTTTTATCTCTATCACCAGTGCCTGTCATAGGCCTGACAGTAGAAGTTGAATGGGTGAGTGATTGGAAGGTAATAGAGCTTCCAGTTCTCAGCCCTGAGCAGACAAGTACAATAATCCATAAGTAGAAGCCCATGGAGAATCTAGAAAGATTCAGAGAAGAACAAGAAGAGATTACTAAGCAATTGGAAAATAGGTATCTGTGGAACAATGAAAAGTTCTGGATTGTCATTCATGGAATAAAATAGCCTGAGAAAAAAAGTCATTGTGTTCCTAAAAGTTATCACAGTCTAATAAAAGTACTTCAAATATTATACTTAATCATTCCACCACCAAGCTTTGTTTCTTGGTTGTTGAAGAGTTTGGGGGATATAACTAGGATTTCTAACAAAAGATAATGACTTTGGTAATTTTTAAAATGTGCAGGTTATATGAGATTTGCTGAAAGAAGGTCATGATATATAAACCTCAAGTAACATCTGGTCTGTGGATCTTTGGAAATGCCAGGTAGGGACATACTTATCTTTTTTTTAATTGTAGAAAAAAAAGTAAGTTTTCAGATTAAAAAATAAAATCTGGAATAGGAATTCACTCTGTTGGTGCTATATAATGATTCTTTTTTCTGCTTGCTTCTACCCTGTGCAATAAGAGCAGAAAAGTTAGGCATAATGAACTAGGGTAGAATTTCTGTGTGATTTTCTTCTCACTAGCAGTTTTGTCTCTGCCATGAGAGAGAGGAGGAAAAAATGAAGAGAGTGCTGATACTTTGGTTGGTCTAAAGTTCTGAGGTTGAGATCTTAGTCCCAGAAGATGTCTTTTTTTCAAGATCATGGTCAGGGTTTTAGACAGGAGCACTTTTAAAAATCAGCCTCCTGTTAACCATGTGAATGACAATTAAATATATAAGACAGAGACATCACACTTTAACTCAGGAATTATTTTTGGTATATATAACCTCTTTAAGCATAGAGACCAGTAATATTGCTTTAGTTTATGTCTCAACTAAAACGTATATGAATAAGCTCTATAATTGGAAGAAGCGTAATCTAATGGGAAAATAATTGGTATGGAAATCAGGACACCTGAGTTCTTCTCCCAGTTCTGGCATAAACAATGTAATCCTAATAAGTATAAAATTGAATTCATCTAAAAGTGTCATGGTTATAAGTCCTATGTATCTGAATACTAGGCAATATAGAGCTCTTCATGTATTAGCACTAAAGCATAGTGGTTAAAGATGGGGCTTTGGAATCAAATAAACTGAGTTTACTTCCTGACCCTAACATATACTAAATGTGTGACATTGGGAAAGTTACTTAATCTCTCCAAGCTTCAGGAAATGAAGATAATGAGGATATAATAAAATGACCCACTGCCTTGAAAATAGTTTGTTTGAGAGTAAGATGAGATGATGGATATAAAGCTTTAAATTCAGGGCCTGGCCCTTTGTTGACTATTTTATACACTTAAGATCATATGTATGAAAAAAATTCTGCACTCATCTGGCTGCTGATGCTAATTTGTGGGCAAATAATTTATCATGAAAGAGTGTCCAAGAGGACTTACCTCTTGGTGGTGCAGTGGTTAAGACTTGCACTCCCAGTGCAGGGGGCCTGGGTTCAATCCCGGGTCCGGGAACTTGATCCCACACGCATGCCGCAACCAAGAGTTTGCATGCCACAACTAAGGAGCCCATGAGCCTCAACTAAGACCCGGTGCAACCAAATAAATTAAAAAAAAAAAGTCTCCAAGAATGCTGACTTGCAAACAACCTCACAAGACAGAGGTTACTTGATTTCACAAAGAAAAAACTATAACATTGAGAAAATGGGTTATTTAAATGCCGAAGAATGTCTTTTTCATTAATTGTAATTCTTAAACACAAGAATGGCTTATTTAATTCCAGAGCTAATTTTACAGGCATTCAGCTTCAATTTCTATAGGATTCTTTTTTCCATTATCTCCAGTTTTAAAGGTCTCAAATCTTATATCTGAATTGATAAAAATAAGAGGACTATAGGCAAAGGAAATCCTTAGTAAATTAGGCTTTGCTAGATTGGGAAGCTGGTCACACACATACACACACACACACACAATCTGCTTATAATGCAAAAATTAATATTTCAGTTACAACCACACTTGCTTCAGGTAAAGGTAAAATCAATTATATCAACCACAACCACTAGCCAGAGAAAAACCTAAATAATTAAATTTACTTCTATATTTCAACTGATATTCACTCGTAATAAGAGCTTAAAATAATAGGTCCCTGGCAACGATTAGGAGTATGTGAAGTATATCGCCCTGGATATTTCTTTCAAATTGCAGAAGAGTGATGAAATTTTGTCAGGGAGTGTGGAGTAAAACTTCTTTATGTAGGCATTATAAGAAAGGCTAAAAGAAAACCTGTAACAGGCTAATGTTACTCTTAAAATGTTTAGTGGGTGGAATATAAGGAATGAGGTGGAGAGAAATTAATATCAATTCTACGCTTGGGTACATATAGGTCATTCACTCAACATACTTTTAATCACCTATGGAGGATACCATGCTTGGTACAGGTTAATATTATACAGAACAAGATAGAAACAGTCCCTCCCTTCATGGAGCTTAAATTTTAGATGGAGAGACCTATATGAAACAATGAAATCCTTAATTATTTGTTTAATTGGAATTGTGACATGCTAGGAAGAAGTACAGAAAATTGATAGAATATAATCACGGAGACTCTCTTGGTTTGGGAGGATCAGAGAAAGGCTTTAAATGAAGTGCCATTGAGCAGAGCTCTGAAGGATGAGCTGGAATTAACTAAGAAAGGTGGGGCAGGAGAGAGCAGAGTGGGGTATGTTTCAAGCAGAGGAATCTCTTTGCTCGGAGATACAGAGATGACCAGTATAACTAGAATCTGGCTATGCTAAAGGGGTTGGCAGGGGACATGAGAAGATTTTTGTCTTTATCCTAATAGCTGTGGCAGATCATAGAAAGGATTTAAACAAGGAAGTTAATTGATTGTGTTTGTATTTTGAAAATTAAATTTTAAAAATTTACCTCATTCTGGCTGCAACTAGGAGAATGGTTTGGAGGAAGCAAGAGTCGTTGGGGGAGATAGGACCTTTTACAGTGGTCCAGAGTGAAAGATGGTGGTGACTTGAAAGAGGCATGAACGGGAAGTAGAAAACAGTGAATGGATTCACACGTTCTTTTTGAATCTTGGAAATTTCTCTTATTTCCCTAAGAAGTCAATTATGCATTTTAAAGGATATTTATTATATTTTAACCCAGTACCTTTAATGGTTTTTTAAGAACACTTAGACCACAAGTCCACTTAAAAGTCTTCTTCTATCCAATTACCTAAAAAAGAAAACCAAAACAAAAACATGTTTTTTAAGGAAAATGTAAAATAAGCAATACCGGTGATGTGTACTACTATAGCAAAAGTCATGAAAATGTTACTCAAATGACATTTAAGAAATCCCCTCTAGAAAATTAACAGTGATGGTAGTTGTATTCATTTGCTGGCACTGCCATAACAAAGTGAGTGGCTTAAAGAAAGCAAACAAAAAATTATCTCACAGTTCTGGAGGTTAGAAGTGTGAGATTAAGATGTTGGCAGTATTGGTTCTGTTACCAAATCGGTCAACCGGACCCACGCTGGGGTCCTAGCCTGGGCCAAGACCCCCTTTATAGGCCAGGGAGGTTCTTTTTCCAATCGGATTCACACAGCCAGTAACGAAACTGATGCTGAGACTAGAACAGCATGAGCTTTATTCAGCGGCTAAAGAATGAAGAAGTGAAACCTTGTTCACTGCAAATCAACTTCCCAACCCAATTCAGGTAGAGGCACCAAATACATAGGAGGGACCAAGTAAAAGAGAGAGAATTGGAAAGAGTGGGAGGAATATTCGTGAGAACAGGGGTGTGGTTTGGACCTGGAACTGATGGCAACTCTCCTGTTCAGTCCTTGTATGGACTTTTCTGGTTGTTGTCATGGCAACAGTCAATTGTCATGGTGCTGGTGGGTGTGTCATTCAGCATGCTAATGTATTACAATGAGCATACAATAAGGCTCAAGGTCTACTGGAAGTCAAATCTTCCTCCATCTTGGGCCTAGCTGGTTCTAACCAGTTCTTGTTTTTTTCTCTTTGCAGCCTCCTTCTGAAACTTAGATAAGAGTGATTGATTTCTATTCGAGGGAGGGGCAGGAGTATGATTCTGGGGCTACAGCCTTGGTAACACTTCCTTCTGAGGGCTGTGAGGGAGAATTTGTTCCATGCCTCTTCTCTAGCTCTGGTGATTTGCTGGCATTCTTTAGCCTCTGCTACATCACCCTGATCTCTGCCTTCATCTTAACATGCCATTCTCTCTGTGTGCCTTTGTCCAGATTTCCCCTTTTAATAGGGACACCAGTCATATTGGATCAGGACCCACCCTACTCCAATATAACCTCATCTTAACTAATTACATCTGCAACCAATGACCTTATCTCCAAATAAGGTCACACTCTGAGGTACTGGGGGCTAGGACTTCATCCTATGAATTTTTGAAGGACATAGTTCAACTGATAACAGTAATATTTGTGAAGTTCAGATGTGTTAGCCTCCCAATTTATCCTTACCTTGACATAACACTTAAAAAGAATCTCCACATCTGGATTAGACTCTTTTCTGTTAAAGAGCAAACTGTGATTCCAAAGGACCTTACTAGCTGAAGAGGGATGATGAGATGGAAGGCAACCCTGACACCAAGTGCACAAGCCCCACTTGCAACAACAATACTAAGAATTAACCTTCCCAGATTACTTTCTTCCTTTGAAACAGAACTAATTAAACCTCTAAATGCCCAGTGTAAGTCTGATATAAATTTCAAATTGGTCAGAGAGGCATAAAACATACTGAAGACCTGATATAAAGCACTCTTTTTTTTATATAGTACAATGAATCATTTCTGATGATGAATCAGTAGCTTGTATTAATTCAAGCATTCAAGAAGAAAAGGGCTAGTCAGTACAAGAAAATGTGAGTTTAGCCCTTATTCAAATTTTATAATTTTGAATTATCAGAGAAAATTTGTATTACTTTAATGCTCATGGATCTTAAAACTATAAATAAAATAATTCTATGACCAAAAAAAAAAAAAAAAAAATTACCTTCCCAACAACTGATACTGAGCTCTTAGAAGAGACATATTTGGAAACCAAGGTAGAGTACTTTGCTTTGACTGGAAAGTCAATGTCAACTGTTCTTTATGAGTACATTGTATTCCCCTGAAGTTCCATCTAAATGAAAATATATGAGGGATCTTCTCCTTTCAACAAACACATATACTAAGTGATATCTAGCAATTAAAATGACAGCTTCAATAAAAATCTGATTTCCCACGTCATCTGGTCCTTTAAATCATAAATATCACAGTCATCAGAGAGCCTTGACAAACACTAAGTGCAACAAAAGACATATTTTCTCTTCTTCTGTAGGGTTTTCATTAAAGACCTCATAGAATTGTAGAATTAATGAGCTTGAAGCAATTGTGGAGATTATCTCCTGGGGAATTTCCAGGTGTGCTCTCAGCAGAACCGTCAGAGTCCATGGGAGTCCCAAGGACTGGAGGTAGATGGGGGTGTGGGGCATGGGTAAAGTAGTGGGGCATTGGGAAGGGAGCCAGGGGTAGAGGGTCCTGGCCTTGTCAGCCCAACCCCACCCCGACTGGACCTGGGGCAGTCTATCTTCATCACATCCACAAAGTACCTATTTGTGGCTTTGTTTGAAGAAAGGATTTCACACTTTATAAAATGAGAAAATTGAGACCCAGGGGAATTGTGACTGGAGCATTTTTAGCTCAGCCCTCCCTCACAGCATAGTGAGGATTTTCATGATGTAAAGTCATAAATCTTATAGATGATCTATTATATTTCAAGTTAATAACAAATCTAGACCTTTATTCCTCATCTGCAATTCTTTTTCTCTCAGTTCAATGAAGAGCATCTAATTTTTAAAGACCAGTTAGTGCCGCTGAAGCTGATTGAGCCAGAGAAGTGTTTCATCAAGTAAAACATTACAAAAGGTTAAATTTCAAAGATAGTAATAAGCATTTTCATTTGCTACATATAAAGACTGTCGAGCCAGCCTGAAGCTGCTTCTTAAATTCAGTGTACTTAACAAATGGGCTATTTTAAATAAATATACTCCACGTATTATATTTTAGTATAAGCAGTCACTTTCTCATTTGTGCCCGAATGGTCCTAGGAATGTCCCTCTGCTCTTTTCCTCTCCATCCTGGCCATTTATTTCTATTTAGGGCAGAAAGAGTCAATACTTGGAGAAGAACAGAGGTGGGAAAAGTAAAGAAGGTCATCTTCCTCTTTGAAAGGGAGAACAGAAGAAAGTTAATAGTAGAAAAGGAAGAGCATCAAAAGGATCAAGGAGCTGGAGAAAGAGGAAAGGGAGAAAGAAAAGTGGGATGGAGGAGGCAGCAGAGAGAATAAGATACAATTTTGTCTTCTCTTCTCCCAAAACCTTGCTGTCCTGTCATCAGGAGCACATTTAAATTAGCTTAAGTGAAACAGAGGAATTAATTGGAAGGACACAAAAGATATTTCATAGAAAACCCAGACCACAGGAGGGACTGCCATCTACAGCAACAAATTGACAGGCTTCAAGGAAAACTCTCTCCCTCTATTTTTTTTTATTTGTTTGTTTGTTTTCACTCTTTCTCTCTCCCTTGTCTACTTTTTCTCCCTCTCCTTCCCCACCCACAACGCATGGTTCCTCATCTCTTCTCTCTCTGTGTGTCTCTCATTCTTTTTCCATGGATGCTGGCCCCCTGCTGGTCCATTCTGTTGAAATGACTGGCTCTCTGGTAGCCCCTGGAAATCTCTTCATTTCAAATAACCAGCAGGGGTTAACTGGTGTATCTGTCCCCATTTGCAAACTCTTAAAGTATCTGGTTGACTTACCTTAGGTCGTGTGTCCACCCATGGTTCCATCAGTTTTCGCCTAATTGCCAAAGTAACTACTTTGTTGGATATCGTAGTAGGGAAGGCAGTCGACTTAATATATTTCTACACCCCCTGGTAACCCTGTCTTGGGCTCTCAGCCAGTGTCCTCAGTCTCCTGCCCTTATCACAAGGGTCTTCAACCTTTGATAATAGTGTTTCTCACAGTATTGTTCAGATCACTTGCATCAAAGTGTGTTTATGAAAAAAAAAAATACAGATACTCAGGCCCTTACCCCTTATCTATTCCAGATATCCTATGTGCTGAATACACTTTGGGGACTGGCATGAAAAACTCACCATTAATAAGATTTTTTGTATTGGAAAGCATGCTCTGAGTTTCAAATAACCTATAGACAAATTAACTTCTGGAACAAATATATTCCAGATAATAAATATAAAACACTAGTGACAAAAATTATATAGCACTTTGAAGATTAAAAAGATATGTACTTTAATATTTCAGATGCTATCATGCAAAAATTAACATGCAGGATTTTCTCCTTTATTTATTTGCCATGCCATTTACTTCATACAGCTGCAATTGCCGTAGGTCTGTAAGGAACCTAGGAAATGTGCACTGGTTTAATCACATTTCTGCCTCTTCCGCATCCATCTTTATGACTCTGTATTTTGACTTTATTGTCTCTTCAACTCCAGTGCTATCTAGATACTCTTAACATCCCTGTCTCCTTACAACTATGTACTAGATCTTATCATCAAAAGCCACTGTTCCCCTGTGAATGTCATCCACAGCAGAACTTGGGCTAATCCTCCTTACCAACAGATTAATCATTAATACCCATTCTTCCCTGACTAGATCCTCTCCCTCACTATTCTTCTAAGTTTGTGCTTCTCAAATTTGAATACATATAACCCTGGGGGTACACAATTTTAGATCATAGGAGCCACAAGTTAATAGTGATGTTTCTTACTGGAACATTTATTTAACTGAAGATTTAATAACTTACCTGAAAGCAACCTACATGTTATTTTTGTCTTAAACACGGATAGGTTAAAGAGAAAGATACAACTTTCACATTAAACTTTTTAAAAAAAGGTAAGCCTTCAAAAAATTTGAGCTATGTTTTCCAGGTTCCCAATCTCAGGCACATTATTAATTTGATAATATGTTATAGATTTAGCTGATCTTCATGAAACACATGCATTCAACAGTTATGAAAATACCAGCTTAAACAATGAGAAAGTTTAAAAAAGCACATCAAGTCCAGCTGTCATCTCCCCTCTCTATCTAATTCTAATTGAGCCCCAAGGTTCTCTGGTTTTCAAGGGGCTGGGTGGGAGCCAAAAGAAAGCAATTTCATTTTCAAGCAAGTGTATCTTTCAGTAGATCTTCAACGAAGTAAATATCCTCTGGAGCTGGTTTCATAATAGGTTCCTCTTATGAAGGCTGGCTCTAACTGGTTCTTGGGAAATGTGCTTGCAGACAGGGATTGCCCAACTGATTTCAGTAGACAAGAAAGTACATAGGGCAACAGAGGTCATGCCAGTGAATGTACACCCTATACACATCTTTATGGACAAACTAATCCACCAAACAATGCCACATACTTACCTGTTATTAGTATTTAGATAATACCCTCTAAACAAGCTCAAAGTATTCTTCATAAAAATTAAAAGTAAACAAAGTTGTTCATTCTTTTCCTGCTTAGCAGATTAAAAATTACCTCCGTGAGGGTTGGCCATATAGATAGCTGGAGTGCACAGCTGCCCGCACAGTTTAATTTGATTTCTCAGAACATAGCCTTCTTCATATGCCTGGCCTCTAGTCCCACCATTAATCACCAATAAATTAGACTCTAAGTAGAAGTGTTATCTCCATGAGGTCACTGTGGAAACGTATACTTAAGTGATCTGGGAGGGGTGTTGTTTTTTTTCCCATTTATACAATAAAATACATTACTCATTGACGTGGGTTAATTTACCTGGATTAATTGTCAGCTTGGAAAACAAATACTAAGATTCTGATGACATACAACATAAAATGGTAAGTTTTTAATGAGTGTTGAGCCATGGGTTTCATGGGCTATTGCCCAGAATTAGAACTCCTGGTTGGAGCCCAGCAGAGGGCACCCTAGGAAACCAACACAAGGAGGCTAGATATATAGTAGTGGAGACAGATTTACTAAACGTAACCTTTTTCTCCTCTGTAATTTTTGCTAAGCCAGCCCTGATCACCACAAAGCAAACTGGACAACCTCAAGGTTAAATGGTCATGAGTAGAGTGGTCAGGAGGCAGCCAATCACTTCTGAATTCTGTAAAATGCTAAGATAACAACAGTCATCATCATCATCATCATCACCATCACTCCTGTGAGCCATATATAACTTCTCAATTGCCTCTGGTAGAATCAGTCATTTTCATTCCTCTGGTAGGTGACATAAAGTTGCTGGCAGCCACAGAAAACATAAAGAAAGATAATTAAGAAGGCACAGAGGGGAGTCAGGACTGATAAGCACAGTCAAGGGAAAATAGTCAAAGGGTAGCTTAGATAACATTCTCGCTGATTGCTCCATAATGTCTATTGCTGGAAAGGCCATCAAATTCCTTTTCTCTTTTAGACCTGTTTGCACACATACCTGTAAGGTCTTTATAGAAACTGACAAATGAAGCCAGATTGGTTTTTAGAGAGCCAAAGGATACCTCATCCACACGGCATACTAAATTAATTTCTAAGGAAAAGTATGGAGTTTGCTTTGCATTCATGAAGATGATCCCAGAATAGAATTGAGTGTGTGCTTGCACTATGTCAAGGAGTAGGAAATGAACTTTGAAAATTTATCAAAACAAAATTAATCCTTGGACTTCTCCCTGGTGGACCAGTGATTAAGACGATGTGCTTCCACTGCAGGGGGCGCAGGTTCGATCCCTGGTCAGGGAAGTTCTGCATGCTGCATGGTGCAGCCAAAAAAAAAAAAAAAAAAAATTAATCTAAATCATCCCAATCGTGTAGAGCAAAACATGAGAATCCTATTTTGTGACATAAACAAATGTAAAAGTGTTAAGCTTTGATGAGAAAAGAGGATATAGGGATGATCAAGGCCTACAACTGTCCCTGTCCCTTTTACACCTTCTGTTGTCCATCTTCCCCCACGATTCTGTAAATTGTGAGTGCAGAGCCAAAGTGATTTGATTTGATAAATGCTCCACAAATACTGATTTAATGAATAAATCCAATATATTCCCTAAGATTGAGGCAGTATTTGTGGTGATAGCCCAATCAGAGGTACTAAGAAGGAGTCTAGTTGGGCGGTGGAACTTGGTGCCAAATATGTGTACTTAGAGGCAACAGGTATCAGGGATATCCAGAAAGTAGTTCTGGAATGTGCCAGTGGTCAAATGGCACAAGCCCAGAAACAAGAAATCTAGAAGGGGCAGCACACAAATGTATATGTGCATGGAAAAATAAGATCAGGATAATCTGTCAGCAGGTAGCAAAATCCCAACATCAAGCTGGTGTCAAGGAGAGAGAGTCATTGAGAAAGCATCCATACAAAGAAGGCAGAGGTTAAGTCCTAGAATATCAGATGATCAAGCAGGACTCTAGGGACTTCCCTGGTGGCACAGTGGTTGAGAATCCGCCTGCCGGTGCAGGGGACACGGGTTCAAGCCCTGGACTGGGAGGATCCCACGTGCTGCGGAGCGGCTGAGCCTGTGTGCCACAACTACGGAGCCTGCACTCTACAGCCTGCGGGCCACAGCTGCTGAGCCCATGTGCCACGGCTGCTGAGGCCTGTGCGCCTGGAGCCTGTGCTCCGCAACAAGAGAAGCCCCAGCAATGAGAAGCCCACACACCGCAATGAAGAGTGGCCCCCACTGGCCGCGACTTAGAGGGGGCCCGCACTCAGCGACGAGGACCCAACGCAGCCAAAAAAAAAAAAAAAAAAAAAAAAAAAAAGACAGGACTCTAGATATTTTAGGAATAGAAGCTTCCAAAGCTAGGTTAAACAGGAGAAGAGGTTTGGTTTCATTAACAAGGCAAGCAATTGTAGCAGATCAGCAACAGGTGTTACTGGTCCATTTTACAGATGAGGAAGCTGAGGCTCAGTGAGAATAAGTAACATGTCCAAAGCCTTACAGCTAATTTAAGTCTCTGATCCCAGGTTTAAAAATAAAGCCTACTACAGTCTAAAGCTAATTATCCCTCTTTTTCTTACTTCCACCTGCAAATCTAGGGAATCAGTTACTGGAACTAGTAAGTCATACTAGCTTTGTAACTTGAGTTTGACTTCTCCAGACTCCTCAGAGCATTGTGCTAGCACTTCTCAAATCACCCCTTAAATGATTCCAGAGCTAGGGATGGAGCTGGGTCTGCAGTAGTGTTTCTCAACTTTGCCTGCACACTGGAATTATCTGTAGTGTTAAAAACACTGGTGCCTGGGTTCTGCTACCAGAGCTGATCATTTAATTGACCTGAGGTGTGGCCTGTGCCTCAGGATTTCTGAGAAGCCCTCCAGGTAATTCTAATGTGTAGCCAAGCTGGAAACCACCGGCTACAAGCAAAAGTCAAGAGCCCTCAACTGCTTGTAGAGAAGAGATATGAGGGCCAAGCTTGTATAATTCAACGAGCTAGGAAAAATACTACAAGACTCATAGGCTTATTTTTTTTTCTTGGGCAAGTGGACCATAACTTACTCTTTGCTTTTACAGTTTAACCTCTTAGAAAATATGCCAAAAGTAAACAGGTGTACGATTAACCTTGCAAATCAAAAGGTTCCATGTTTTTAGATTCTAAGTGCTAGTTGTGTGACCAAAGGCAAGGTTTTAGAACTGAATCTCCCAAACTGCTCATTACTATTCCATGCTTGGTTAAAACTCTTACATCACCCCACAATGGAATGTGACCCAAGTTAAGAACAAAATGAAAACATTTGCATCGCTTTCGTGATTAGTAATGATTTTGGAGAGGGGTTGAGGTGTCTCAAAAGAACTTGTAATTTTCCCAACCTATTTGAGACCTGATTCATGTTATTTACTAACTTTGATGCTCCCAAATGATATAGCAAATGTACAATTTCTGGATATGTAACTCTAGATGTGTAATTTGCTTGGACTAAATCCAAATCCAGAAACTCATTTATTATTTAAGGTATATATATATATATTTTTTAAATTAATTAATTAATTTATTATTTACTTTTGACTGCATTGGGTCTTTGTTACTGTGCACGGGCTTTCTCTAGTTGCAGTGAGTGGGGGCTGCTCTTTGTTGTGGGGCGCAGAATTCTCATTGCAGTGGCTTCTCTTGTTGTGGAGCACAGGCTCTAGACGCATGGGCTTCAGTAGTTGCAGCACGCGGGCTCAGTAGTTGTGGCTCGCGGGCTCTAGAGCGCAGGCTCAGTAGTTGTGGCGCACGGGCTTAGTTGCTCCGCGGCATGTGGGATCTTCCCGGACCAGGGCTCGAACCCGTGTCCTCTGCACTGGTAGGCGGATCCTTAACCACTGTGGCACCAGGGAAGCCCTAAGGTATATTCTTAATACAGCAAATACAACAAAGTCCCTACTCCCAACTTCCATTTTCAGAATTCTTGTCCACAGCTCCCTAATAAAAAGCAATTAACTATGAAACAAGTACACATTTGTCTATGGTGACAATACATCCTGGTTTATGCCTATTGTTCAAGCATAATTATTGATAGCACCCTCTCTCATTCTCAAAAATGTTTCCATTTGGGCGATAAATTATCTGGTCACCCTACATATAGCTCACTCAATCTGCATTCCCTCTACAAGTACTATAGGGAAACCTCATGATTGGAGTGTGGTCCGTTTATATTTAGAATGCTCCTATAGCTATACATGAAAGTAAGATCATTGAAATATCAATCAGCTGATCAGTATTCCTTCTTTAAAAACAAAATAATAGAGATTTCTAAAATATTTTCCTGTTTAACTCCATTAACACAGAAGATCCCATTAAATGAAAGTAAAAACCCTGTACTTTTCCAGCTTAAAACCTGCGTTCTTTATCTATTTCTGCTAGAAACTAACCATGTGGCCTTGAGCAAGAAGTCTATTCTTTATGATCAAGTTTTCTTCTTTGCAAAAAGAGTAGATTAAACTAGGTGGTCTCTATCATTCTTTGAGGGACAATTCTGAGAGTCTACATTGCTACTTTCTCTAAGCATTTTATTTTAACCAATGTTTTGCCAATTCTGTACTTCTGCACTGTTTTAAACTAAGCTCATGGATATCTAAGACCAAATCTATTGAATTCACTTTTTCAGTCTTTACCATCATAAACTATACATGTGATAGTTAAATATTTTTGAAGTTAGTCTTGATTCCAGCAATATTTATTTAATATTTACTATCTGTGAAACTCTGTCCTGGGCACATGGATACTCTACTACTTAAGTTTTTACTAATTAAATTTCATTTATTTGGCCATTGTTCACTGTCTGTGGCATTATCTATGAAATATTTAGACTGTTTTGAAAAATATGTAGCGAGCTATTTTTAAGCACTTAAACATATCAAAACATATCACTTGTTTTAAAGCATGCATCTGCCAGTTATATGTGTATTTTTAAGGACAAGTGCAAAGTTTTGTGTTTAAGCTAAAAACAATATGATTAGATTTATCCACCCCCTTATTCAATAAGCATGTATTTAAATATCTACTATATCCTGGAACTGAGCTAAGCTCTAGGAATACAAGATCAAATATGACATAGTCCCTCAAGTAGTTCACAGACTAGTGCACCTGTGCCTGTGGAATAACCTGTCACATCAGTAATAGATAGTGGTTCAAGACTAGGGTGACCAACATGAGATTCTGAAAGTGAAAAGGGCACCAATCATAATTACACTAGCCCAGAAGGCATAATTGGGGCTGTCCTAGGCAATGCAGACTATGGTCACTCTAGTCAAGACAAAATATAAAGTGGCCTATTGCATCCACTTTATGTCTAAATCCAAGGATTGGTATCCTAACCCAACTGGACTGCTTGTAGAAAGATGGGCCCCAGGTAACAAAATGATAGTCTGTATTTCATGGTGTAATCTTGTTTTCTTGTTGTTTCATTTATCCTTTCCCAAAGTATTCTTTTATAGAAGCATATTTTTGATACCCTAGTAAAAGGAACATAGAGAAATAAGAAAATGTCTTGAGGAAAAGTGTCCAAGACAATGAAGGTCGTAGAAAATGCGTCATTTGAGAAATGGCTGAGGAAACAATACTGGGTGGGAAGCATGATTTGCATCGTATGTGACCTCTTACACTTGAAAGAACATCATTTTAAAGTAGGAAGGGGCAAATGCTATACTCCAGAGAGCAGAGCGTAGACAGATGGTTTTAAAATCCAAGGGAGCAAATTTTAATTCATTATAAGGAAGAACTTTATCACTTATTGGCAACAGAATAGATTGCCAAATGAGAAAAAAAATGTATCAACGCAAGGAGTGTACAAGTGGGAGCTGAGTAACAGTCAGTGGTGTTACAGAGGAGCCTGACGCTCCAGGTGGTTCTTAGAATCCAAGGTCCTCTAGTGACATGGCTGTTACTTCTGCCTGGCCAGCATCCCATTCCTTCTTCTTCTGGTAGTAGCATCCCAATATTCTTTGTTGAACAACTTCTCCACTTCTATGAGGTTTGAGGTTTGATAGAGTTGAAGTCATCCTCGGGTTCTAGCAATGGGAATGTGATTCCAACACAGGCATTCAATGTCCTCCATATTCTTGGCCAAAAATGGCACATGAATCATGCTGGGTAAATCTGTGTCAGACCTAGGACTTTTTAAGAAACTGTTGGGGAAAAGAAATTTTTTTGGGACAAGATTGCTGAAAGAAAAAGATGTAGGCCCAGAACTTCTGGCAGCTGACTTGCGAGCAGTAGGAGAGGGCTTGCCCAGGAATGAAACGAATACAGAGGAAAGTATAGCCCAACAATGGGGAGAGTAGACTGAGTCCTAGTGATTTTTAGCCCCTACGTCCAGCGATGCCTGAAGCCAGACTAACTGGATTTTTCAGTTCTGTATGCCAAACACGTTCCCTTTTTCAATTTAAGCCAGTTGAATTGAGTTTCTATTATTTGAAACAAAAAGAATCCTGAAAAATACAGGTCCCGCTCAACAAAACTTGATTGTATGGTTACGTATTCTATAAATCTAGCTTGGCAGATTTCTAGTAACTTCTAGTAGATTTCTATCATCTCTAGTAATGCTTTGTTGGTATTTAGATGTAGTTACTTATTGTAAATACTTAGAAATTATAAAACTTCATTACTTTAAAAATTGGTATTTTTACATTGACATGGAAAGTCCTTCCTCCTGTTTAATTTGAACTAATGAGGTTTTATTGCATAGTGTGTACATTATCTCAACCTGGTGATCCTCAATCTAAAAGTAGTGATGAAGGCATATATCTTATTTTTAGGATTTTTAAATTGATGAATGGTGTAATTTCATCTGAGCTAAAGTTGCACAGACTTAATAAATGCATTTTGCTTAATATTAAAATACTTTAAAATATGAGGTCTGTGACTGACTTTTTAAAACAGATTTTTTTTTGAATTTTTCTTTATATTTTTATATATTTTCTAGATTTTCTTCAGTTTATGCATTACTTTATTTTTTTATTTTTTATTTTTTTTTAACATCTTTATTGAAGTATAATTGCTTTACAATGGTGTGTTAGTTTCTGCTTTAAAACAAAGTGAATCAGTTATACATATACATATGTTCCCATATCTCCTCCCTTTTGCATCTCCCTCCCTCCCACCCTCCCCATCCCACCCCTCTAGGTGGTCACAAAGCACCAAGCTGATCTCCCTGTGCTATGCGGCTGCTTCGCACTAGCTATCTATTTTACATTTGGTAGTGTATATATGTCCATGACACTATCTCACCCTGTCACATCTCACCCCTCCCCCTCCCCATATCCTCAAGTCCATTCTTTAGAAGGTCTGTGTCTTTATTCCCATCTTGCCACTAGGTTCTTCATGACCTTTTTTTTTTTTTCCTTAGATTCCATATATATGTGTTAGCATACTGTATTTGTTTTTCTCTTTCTGACTTACTTCACTCTGTATGACAGACTCTAACTCCATCCACCTCATTACAAATACCTCCATTTCATTTCTTTTTGTGGCTGAGTAATATTCCATTGTATATATGTGCCACATCTTCTTTATCCATTCATCCGATGATGGACATTTTGGTTGCTTCCATGTCCTGGCTATTGTAAATAGAGCTGCAATGAACATTTTGGTACATGACTCTTTTTGAATTATGGTTTTCTCAGGGTATATGCCCAGTAGTGGGATTGCTGGGTCGTATGGTAGTTCTATTTTTAATTTTTTAAGGAACCTCCATACTGTTCTCCATAGTGGCTGTATCAATTTACATTCCCATCAACAGTGCAAGAGTGTTCCCTTTTCTCCACACCCTCTCCAGCATTTATTGTTTCTAGATTTTTTGATGATGGCCATTCTGACCGGTGTGAGATGATACCTCATTGTAGTTTTGATTTGCATTTCTCTAATGATTAAGGATGTTGAGCATTCTTTCATGTGTCTGTTGGCCATCTGTATATCTTCTTTGGAGAAATGTCTATTTAGGTCTTCTGCCCATTTTTGGATTGGGTTGTTTGTTTTTTTGTTATTGAGCTGCATGAGCTGCTTGTAAATCTTGGAGATTAATCCTTTGTCAGTTGCTTCATTTGCAAATATTTTCTCCCATTCTGAGGGTTGTCTTTTGGTCTTGTTTATGGTTTCCTTTGCTGTGCAAAAGCTTTTAAGTTTCATTAGGTCCCATTTGTTTATTTGTGTTTTTATTTCCATTTCTCTAGGAGCTGGGTCAAAAAGGATCTTGCTGCGATTTATGTCATAGAGTGTTCTGCCTATGTTTTCCTCTAAGAGTTTGATAGTGTCTGGCTTTACACTTAGGTCTTTAATCCATTTTGAGTTTATTTTTGTGTATGGTGTCAGGGAGTATTCTAATTTCATACTTTTACATGTACCTGTCCAATTTTCCCAGCACCATTTATTGAAGAGACTGTCTTTTCCCCACTGTATATGCTTGCCTCCTTTATCAAAGATAAGGTGACCATATGTGCGTGGGTTTATCTCTGGGCTTTCTATCCTGTTCCATTGATCTATATTTCTGTTTTTGTGCCAGTACCAAACTGTCTTGATTACTGTAGCTTTGTAATATAGTCTGAAGTCAGGGAGCCTGATTCCTCCAGCTCCATTTTTCGTTCTCAAGATTGCTTTGGCTATTCGGGGTCTTTTGTGTCTCCATACAAATTGTGAAATTTTTTGTTCTAGTTCTGTGAAAAATGCCTGTGGTAGTTTGATAGGGATTGCATTGAATCTGTAGAATGCTTTTGGTAGTATAGTCATTTTCACAATGTTGCTTCTTCCAAGCCAAGAACATGGTATACGTCTCCATCTGTTTATATCATCTTTAATTTCTTTCATCAGTGTTTTTATAGTTTTCTGCATACAGGTCTTTTGTCTCCCTAGGTAGGTTTATTCCTAGGTTTTTTATTCTTTTTGATGCAATGGCAAACGGGAGTGTTTCCTTAATTTCTCTTTCAGACTTCTCATCATTAGTGTATAGGAATGCAAGAGATTTCTGTGCATTAATTTTGTATCCTGCAACTTTACCACATTCATTGATTAGCTCTAGTAGTTTTCTGGTGGCAGTTTTAGGATTCTCTATGTATAGTATCATGTCATCTGCAAACAGTGACAGCTTTACTTCTTCTTTTCCGATTTGGATTCCTTTTATTTCTTTTTCTTCTCTGATTGCTGTGGCTAACACTTCCAAAACTATGTTGAATAATAGTGGTGAGAGTGGGCAACCTTGTCTTGTTCCTGATCTTAGTGGAAATGGTTTCAGTTTTTCACCATTGAGGACAATGTTGGCTGTGGGTTTGTCATATATGGCCTTTATTATGTTGAGGAAAGTTCCCTCTATGCCTACTTTCTGCAGGGCTCTTATCATAAATGGGTGTTGAATTTTGTCGAAAGCTTTCTCTGCATCTACTGAGATGATCATATGGTTTTCCTCCTTCAATTTGTTAATATGATGTATCACGTTGATTGATTTGCGTATATTGAAGAATCCTTGCATTCCTGGAATAAACCCCACTTGATCATGTTGTATAATCCTTTTAATGTGCTGTTGGATTCTGTTTGCTAGTATTTTGTTGAGGATTTTTGCATCTGTGTTCATCAGTGATGTTGGCCTGTAGTTTTCTTTCTTTGTGACATCTTTGTCTGATTATGGTATCAGGGTGATGGTGGCCTCGTAGAATGAGTTGGGGAGTGTTCCTCCCTCTGCAATATTTTGGAAGAGTTTGAGAAGGATAGGTGTTAGCTCTTCTCTAAATGTTTGATAGAATTCGCCAGTGAAGCCATCTGGTCCTGGGCTTTTGTTTGTTGGAAGATTTTTAATCACAGTTTCAATTTCAGTGCTTGTGATTGGTCTGTTCATATTTTCTATTTCTTCCTGGTTCAGTCTCGGTAGGTTCTGCATTTCTAAGAATCTGTCCATTTCTTCCAAGTTGTCCATTTTATTGGCATAGAGTTGCTTGTAGTAATCTCTCATGATCGTTTGTATTTCTGCAGTGTCAGTGGTTACTTCTCCTTTTTCATTTCTAATTCTATTGATTTGAGTCTTCTCCCTTTTTCTCTTGATGAGTCTGGCTAATGGTTTATCAATTTTGTTTATCTTCTCAAAGAACCAGCTTTTAGTTTCATTGATTTTTGCTATTGTTTCCTTCATTTCTTTTTCATTTATTTCTGATCTGATCTTTATGATTTCTTTCCTTCTGCTAGCTTTGGGGTTTTTTTGCTCTTCTTTCTCTAATTGCTTTAGGTGCAAGGTTAGGGTGTTTATTCGAGATGTTTCCTGTTTCTTGATGTAGGCTTGTATTGCTATAAACTTCCCTCATAAAACTGCTTTTGCTGCATCCCATAGGTTTTGGGTCGTCGTGTCTCCATTGTCATTTGTTTCTAGGTATTTTTTGATTTCCCCTTTGATTTCTTCAGTGATCACTTCGTTATTAAGTAGTGTATTGTGTAGCCTCCATGTGTTTGTATTTTTTACAGATCTTTTCCTGTAATTGATATCTAGTCTCATAGTGTTGTGGTCAGAAAAGATACTTGATACGATTTCAATTTTCTTAAATTTACCAAGGCTTGATCTGTGACCCAAGATATGATCTATCCTGGAGAATGTTCCATGAGCACTTGAGAAAAATGTGTATTCTGTTGTTTTTGGGTGGAATGTCCTATAAATATCAGTTAAGTCCATCTTGTTTAATGTATCATTTAAAGCTTGTGTTTCCTTATTTATTTTCATTTTGGATGATCTGTCCATTGGTGAAAGTGGGGTGTTAAAGTCCCCTACTATGATTGTGTTACTGTCGATTTCCCCTTTTATGGCTGTTAGTATTTGCCTTATGTATTGAGGTGCTCCTATGTTGGGTGCATAAATATTTACAATTGTTATACCTTCCTCTTGGATCGATCCCTTGATCATTATATAGTATCCTTCTTTGTCTCTTGGAATAGTCTTTATTTTAAAGTCTATTTTGTCTGATATGAGAATTGCTACTCCAGCTTTCTTTTGATTTCCATTTGCATGGAATATCTTTTTCCATCCCCTCACTTTCAGTCTGTATGTGTCTCTAGGTCTGAAGTGGGTCTCTTGTAGACAGCATATATATGGGTCTTGTTTTTGTATGCATTCAGCCAGTCTGTGTCTTTTGGTGGGAGCATTTAATGCATTTACATTTAAGGTAATTATTGATATGTATGTTCCTATTCCCATTTTCTTAAATGTTTTTGGTTTGTTATTGTAGGTGTTTTCCTTCTCTTGTTTTTCTTGCCTAGAGAAGTTCCTTTAGCATTTGTTGTAAAGCTGGTTTGGTGGTGCTGAACTCTCTCAGCTTTTGCTTGTCTGTAAAGGTTTTAATTTCTCCATCAAATCTGAATGAGATCCTTGCTGGGTAGAGTAACCTTGGTTGTAGGTTTTTCTCCTTCATGACTTTAAGTATATCCTGCCACTCCCTTCTGGCTTGCAGAGTTTCTGCTGAAAGATCAGCTGTTAACCTTATGGGGATTCCCTTGTGTGTTATTTGTTGTTTTTCCCTTGCTGCTTTTAATATGTTTTCTTTATATTTAATTTTTGATAGTTTGATTAATATGTGTCTTGGCGTGTTTCTCCTTGGATTTATCCTGTATGGGACTCTCTGTGCTTCCTGGACTTGATTAACTATTTCCTTTCCCATATTAGGGAAGTTTTCAACTATAATCTCTTCAAATATTTTCTCAGTCCCTTTCTTTTTCTCTTCTTCTTCTGGAACCCCTATAATTCGAATGTTGGTGTGTTTAATGTCATCCCAGAGGTCTCTGAGACTGTCCTCAGTTCTTTTCATTCTTTTTTCTTTATTCTTCTCTGCAGTAGTTATTTCCACTATTTTATCTTCCAGGTCACTTATCCATTCTTCTGCCTCAGTTATTCTGCTATTGATCCCGTCTAGAGTATTTTTAATTTCATTTATTGTGTTTTTCATCGTTGCTTGGTTCCTCTTTAGTTCTTCTACATCCTTGTTAAATGTTTCTTGCATTTTGTCTATTCTATTTCCAAGATTTTGGATCATCTTTAGTATCATTACTCTGAATTCTTTTTCAGGTAGACTGCCTATTTCCTCTTCATTTGTTAGGTGTGGTGTATTTTGACCCTGCTCCTTCACCTGCTGTGTGTTTTTTTGTCTTCTCATTTTGCTTATCTTACTGTGTTTGGGGTCTCCTTTTCACAGGCTGCAGGTTCGTGGTTCCCGTTGTTTTTGGTGTCTGCCCCCAGTGGCTAAGGTTGGTTCAGTGGGTTGTGTAGGCTTCCTGGTGGAGGGGACTAGTGCCTGTGTTCTGGTGGATGAGGTTGGATCTTGTCTTTCTGGTGGGCACGTCCACATCTGGTGGTGTGTTTTGGGGTGTCTGTGGCCTTATTATGTTTTTAGGCAGCCTCTCTGCTAATGGATGGGGCTGTGTTCCTGTCTTGCTAGTTGTTTGGCATAGGGTGTCCAGCACTGTAGCTTGCTGGTCGTTGAGTGAAGCTGGGTCTTGATGTTGAGATGGAGATCTCTGAGAGATTTTCGCCGTTTGGTATTACGTGTAGCTGGGAGGTCTCTTGTGGACCAGTGTCCTGAAGTTGGCTCTCCCACCTCAGAGGCACAGCCCTGATGCCTGGCTGGAGCACCAAGAGCCTTTCATCCACACAGCTCAGACCAAGTACGTGGGGATTTTCTTGCCTTTTGGGAGGTCTGACGTCTTCTGCCAGCGTTCAGTGGGTGTTCTGCAGGAGCAGTTCCACGTGTAGATGTATTTCTACTGTATCTGTGGGAAGGAGGGTGATCTCCGCATCTTACTCCTCTGCCATCTTGCCCCTACTCTCCAGATTTTTTTTAAAGGGATTGTTTTGAAGGTATTTTTAAAAAGTGATTCATAAGGTTGACAAAATGTTGGAAAGTACCGCAACAGATGCTATATTAGTTGGGACTCTTGATTTCTAACAATTCCAGCTAGAGTTAAGTAGAAAAGGAATTTATTAAAAGGACATTGACTAGTTTACAGACACACTGGGAGGGCTAGGGAGCCCAATTTCAGGCTAAGAATCCAAAGGAAAATCTCCAAACTAAGTCTCAGTCTTGCTTTTTGTAAAGAAATTATTGCTGTCATTGCCACGGTCACAAACACACAGAAAAAAGCCTCCTATTCTTGGTTTCTTGCATTACTAACTACTTGGTCAAAGTCCAGCTATGAATTTAAGTCTCACAAGAGTGTTCTATCTTTAAGGGAAATTGCTAAGTATCTAACATTTTCAGCTTCTATAGCAATAGACTCTTTGCCCCACTCTAATACTCCTAAGTGGAGAATTCCCCAAATATAGAAAGGGGCTTGGTTACTATATAGCCAAATGAATCACAAATGTCCTCTATAAGTCAAACCTTTTGCAGCCCAACATCAATTTACACCTTCTCTTGCACTTAGCCTAAAGTAACTACTTTTCCCCATATAAAGGGAACGAGCTGAAGTCTTATCCAAATTGAAATCCAGGCTTTCTGGAAGATGTCCAGTTCTTCTGGAGTTGTGCCATGGTCTCATCTCAATATTCTATAAATTATCTACTAATATTTAAGCTAACCACCAGTAAAATACACTACATAAATCACAGGAGAAATGGAGGGAAAATGTAGGAAAACCTGATAAAATATATAAATACACACCTGAAAGAATATATGCGTAGACCCAATCCTTATTTCTGCAACTCATCGTTGGTGCTGTATTTATGTTGTTGACTTGCCTTCTCTATCATCAATTTCATGTTTCTTTTGCCCTTACCCAAGAGTTTACCTATACTTTAATCCCTGAGAAAAGGGGCCCTTGACCATCTTTCCCCTGCTGGGTTGTTGTGGATTTCCTTTAACTTTTTTTTTTTTTTTTTTTTTTTTTACATCTTTATTGGAGTATAATTGCTGTACAATGGTGTGTTAGTTTCTGCTTTATAACAAAGTGAATCAGCTATACATATACATATATCCCCATATCTCCTCCCTCTTGCGTTTCCCTCCCACCTTCCCTATCCCACCCCTCTAGGTGGACACAAAGCCCTGAGCTGATCTCCCTGTGCTATGTGGCTGCTTCCCACTAGCTATCTATTTTACATTTGGTAGTGTATCTATGTCCATGCCACTCTCTCACTTCGTCCCAGCTTACCCTTCCCCCTCCCCTTTAACTTTTAACACTGGAAAGGGCAGTATTAAAAGGCACCTCAGAAGATCACTGGGTTTCCATTAACACCTTTTTGATCCCATTGTGTAATAGCAGCACTGTTTCCTCATTATAGCTAGGATCAATCATTCCTGTCATACCATAATCCTCTTTTTGACTATTCATCCTGTGGTTTCAGAATCAGAAATAGAAAAGTGGCAATCTCAGCTTCCAATTCAATTAAACCAGTCTTTAGTTGATTCATGGCAGCAGCCTCCCCTAGCCTACTAAGACCCCTAAACTCATGGAGCCTAAAGGGACTGGAATAGGATGCAAAATTTTTGTGAATGAGCCATTAGGTGAATTTGTGGGAGGTGTCACTTTTACTTTTGCCCCTTGCTTACCAGATTCATGTATTCTGGCTGTGGAAGCATCAGTGCCATAAATGTTTACTGGTTCAGAGCACATACCATATGTATACTATGGTATATAGTGTACCATATATACTAGCACCTCAACTTCCAAGCTAACATAAGAACTGAGTATTTCATGTGCTGTTCCAAAATTCTGTAAGGTCAACTGCTGCTGGATAATGGGAGTACATGGTAAAGCCAGTAATACTGTAAACACTAGTCCATTTTCTTATTTCTTTCACCATAAGTTTCTTGATTGGAAGTTATGTTGTATGGTGTTTCATGATGGAGAATACATACACTAAATCTATGAATGGTGATTCTGGCAGGATGGGCAGGAAAAGCAAATACAAACATAAAATAATCGTCTAATCATTTATTCCCAAATAATTGTGCTCTTCATTATGGAAGGAGTCCAATATAATCAACAGGCCACCAGGAGGCTGGCTGGTCTCCAGACAGTATGGAAACTGAAATGTTGGTAGTTCAAGCCCAGCTGGAGGCAATATCATCCTAAAATATATTTAGCAGTTTTCTTTCCAGAGCCGGTTCTGGTTTTGGGTGCTTGGGGGAGATTTCCTTGAATAATTATGCCAAATTCTGGTTCTTCAGCTCTCCCAGTAATGCCGTGAGGTACCCAATATGTTACAATAACTGCTTAATTCAACAACAGTTAATTTCAAGTGCTTATAACTAAGTAGTAAGTAACCTTCCTGAAATAGATGCTTTTATGAAAGTTGGTTATGAATCAACGTTCCACAAATTGAATATTCATCTAACTGCTTATTCCAAGTCACCAAATGACTGTCTAATATGCACCTCAATCTTAACATGTTTAAAGTGTAACTCTTGATTTTTCTGCCTTTCCTCCCCTAGTCCTGTTTATCTTAGGTTGTGATACCACCATGCTCCCTCATGCTCAGGCCCCAAACCATCATCGTTTTCTTCCTTGCTTCTTCTCATTGTTTTATCCATCCACATCTAGCAAGTTTCTACAGCTCTGCTTTCAAAATATAATCTGAAACTACATATCATTCCAATTTCTACCACTGTCATACTATTCAGAGCCTTTATCATCTCTTACCTGGACCATTGCCTTAGACTAATAACTAGTCTCTCTGTTTTCACTCTTTCCCCCATGTGGTCTATTCAGCACACAGGAACCAATGTGATATTTTTCAGAGTTAAGTCAGATCATATTATTCCTGTTATGGCCTGAATGTTTGTGTCCCCACCTCCAAATTCATATGCTAAAGCCTTACACAGTATGGCCATACCATAGATGGGGCCTCTAAAAGGTAATTAAATTTAAATGAAGTCAGAAGGATGGAGGCCCTGCTCCAATGTGATTATTGTCTTTATAAAAAGAGACATCACTAACAATAAAATATCTGAAAATGAACTAAAACAATCCCATTTACAATAGCATTTACAAAAAAAAATTAGGAATAAGTTTAACCAAGGAGGTAAAAGATCTGCACACTAAAAACTGTAAGACTTTGATAAAAGAAATTGAAGAATGCACAAACAAATGGAAAGATATCCCATATTCATGGATTAGAAGAATGAATATTGTTTAAATGTTTACTCAAAGCCATCTAGAGATTCAATGCAATCCCTGTCAAAATTTCAATGGCATTTTTCACAGAAATAGGAAAAAGAATCCTAAAACCTATATAGAACCACAAAAGACCCCAAATAGCCAAAGCCATCCTAAGAAAGAACAAAGCTGGAGGCATCACACTTCCTGATCCCAAACTATAGTGCAATGCTATAGAAATCAAAACAGTGTGGTACTGGCATAAAAATAGACACAGAGATCAATAGAATAGAATCAAGAGCCCAGAAATAAACCCATGCATGTACCATCAACTAATATTTGACAAGAGTGCCAAGAATACTCATTGGGCAAAAGATAGTCTTTTCAACAAATGGTGTTGGGAAAACTGGATAATCAAATGCAAAAGAATAAAATTGGACTCCATCTTACACCACTCACAAATATTAACTCAAAATGGATTAAAGACTTAAATGTAAGACCTGAAATTGTAAAACCTGAAGAAGAAAATAAGAAAAGAAAGCTCCTTTACATTCATCTTGGCGATGATTTTTTTGGATATGACACCAAAATCACAGACAACAAAAGCAAAAATAAACAAATGGATCTACATCAGACCAAAAGCTCTGTACAGCAAAAGAAATAATCAACAGAATGAAAAAGCAACCTATAGAATGGGAGAAAATATTTGCAAATTATCTATTTGTTAAGGGGTTAGTATCCAAAATATATACGGAACTCATATAATGTAGTAACAAAAAAACAAACAATCCAATTAAAAAATGGGCAAAAGATCTGAATAGATATTTTTCCAAAGAAGGTACACAAATGGCCAATAGGTACATGGAGAGGTGCTGAATATCACAAATCATCGGGGAAATGCAAATCAAAACGCCAATGAGATATCACCTCACATCTATTAGAATGGCTATTATCAAAAAGACAAGAAATCACAAGTATTGGTGAGGATGTAAAGAAAAGGGAACACTTGTGCACTGTTGGTGGGAATGTAAATTTGTACAGCCACTATGGAAAACAGTATGGAGGTTCCTCAGAAAATTGAAAATAGAACTATCAGCAATGATCCAGCAATTCCACTTCTGGGTATTTATCCAAAAGAAATGAAAATACGATCTCGAAGAGACATCTGCACCCCCATGTTCATTGCAACATTATTCACAATAGCCAAGGTCTGGAAACAACTTATATGTTCATCAACAGATGGACAAAGAAGATGATATATATATATATATATGTATATACACACAACACACAATGAAATATTATTCAGCCATGAGAAAGAAGGAAATCCTGCCATTTTCAACAACATGGATGGAACTTGAAGGCATTATGCTAAGTGAAATAAGCCAGACAAAGAAAGACAAATACTAGATGATCGCACTTATATCTGGAGTCTGAAAAAGCCAAACTCACCTCAACAGAGAGTAGAATGGTGGTTGCCAGGGGCTGGGGGGGTGGGGAAAATGGGGTGATGTTAGTCAAATGTTACTAACTTCCCATTAGAAAGTGAATAAATTCTAGGAATCTAACGTATAACACAATGACTCTAATTAACAATACTGTATTATACACTTGAAAATTGCTAAGAGAGATCTTAAGTGTTCTCACCACAAAAAAATGGTAATTATGTGATGTGATGGAGGTGTTAACTAACCCAATTGTGGTATCATTTTGCAATATATAAGTGCATCAAATCATCATGTTGTACACCTTAAACCCACAAAATGTTATATGTCAATTATATCTCAATAAAGCTGGAAAAATAAAAAAGAGATACCAGAGCTCGCTCACATGCTGACTCTCTCACTTGCTTGCTTGATCTCCCTCCCCCATGCAAGCACATATGGAGGAAAGGCTATGTGAGGACACAGTGCGAAGGTGGCTGTCTGCAAGCCAGGAAGAGAGTCCTCACCAGAAAGCGACCATGCTGGCACCCTGAACTCAAACTTCCAGCTTCCAGATCTGTCAGAAACTAAATCTCTGTTGTTTAAGCCATCCAGTTTGTAGTATGTTGTTATGGCAGTCCCAGCTCACTAATACGACTCCCCACTTTTACATGAAGAACAAAATCCAGAATTCTCAGTGTTACTAAAGGAGGCCAACATTATCCTAACTTGTCTGTGACCAGCTTCTCCTGCATTCACTTAGCACCAGGCACACTGGCCCTCTCGATGTTCTTTAAATGCACCATGCCCAGTTCAGTCGCATCTCACGGGCTGTGCACTTGCTTCCCCTCTGCTTGGGTCAACTTCCTCAGGCCCTCTAATGTCTCAGTTCCTCACTTGGTCTCCGTGTAAAATCTTCTCTTCACAAAGATCTTCTCTGACCACCTCATCCAAAACAGCAACTCCCATTTTCACTCATGCTCCATCACTTTATCATCTCACTCTGTTCTATTCTTCTTTGTAATGCTAATCCCCACCTAAAATTGTTTATTTATCATTTTACTTGTTTTCCTAAAGTATCTTCCCCACTGGAAGATAAACTCCATCAGGGCAAGAATCTAGCCTGTCTTGTATACTACTGTATTATAGGAATGTACATATTCCTATTGAAAATTCTAGCCTTCCAGATATTGGTTTTAAAAAGCCATGCATAGTTCAAAAAAAAAACCAAAAAACTTTTGCACATGAAACAACAGGCAAAGTTTTAAAAACTACATGTTAAACAGTAATGAAAACTTTCTAGGAAAAATCAATAACATTTTAAGTCAAGCATTGTGCTAAAAATGTTAACACTGCAGAGTAATGCATAGCATGACTTCATCAGAAATCCATAGAAAGGAAAAGCCCTTGGTGTACTATTTATGATAGAAACACCTAAAGAATTATTTTTAAGGGACTATTAAAAATAGGTGTTAAATGAATGAACTTACCTATGAAACAGACAGACATGGAGAACAGACTTGTGGTTGCTAAAGAGGAGGGGAGGTAGAGGAGGGGTGAATTGGGAGTTTGGGGTTAGTAGATGCAAACTATTATATATAGAATGGATAAGCAACAAGGTCCTACTGTAGAGCACAGGGAACTATATTCAATATCCTGTAATAAACCATAATGGAAAAGAATATATATGTGTATATATGTGTGTGTGTGTGTGTGTGTGTGTGTGTGTGTGTGTATAACTGAATCACTTTGCTGTACAGCAGAAATTAACACATTGTAAATCAACTATACTTCAATAAAACAAATTTAAAAAAAGAAGAATAGGTGTTCAAATATAGTTGCCTTGAACAATTTCTTAACCTGTGGTTATAGCTTTAACCCACTCCTCTCATCCCAAGAATTTTTGTTTTTGATAATGAAGCTATAGTAAAAAAAAAAAAAAAAGAAAGAAAGGAAAAAAACCCCAATAACATGTATCTGTGATACTTCTAGGTTGAGAGTGTAATTAAGATTAGCAGCTGGAGACAAAAAAAAAAAACCCAGCTAGAGATTTCTGTACTTTAGTAAATTCTCCTTCCTACGCTCCTAATAGCAGTAGCACCGCCACTATGAGCAATGCTGCAAGATAGTTTGCTCACACACCCTGCTTAGCCAAGAATGGGTGGCTTGAAGCAACCAGGAAGACACGTTTAAATTGGCAACATCAGTTTTCCTGCTTTGACCCTGTGACTGAAGCGTCCTCACAGGACTTGGGTCAGTGAATCCGCAGGTATTTATCCAGTGCTTACTTGGTGTCCAGAGGCTATTAACTCAGCAGGATAACACAGGCAAGGCAAAAAGTTAGAGGCAAGAAAACAAAAAAGCAAAAGAACAAAAACTGGGAATAGAAAATCATATTTCACTGAAGAAAATTTTAGTACCACTAAAAAGTAGGAGATAATTATATTCACAAATACATGAAGTAAAGAATCATCCACAGCTATAATCTGTTGATTTAAACCAAACGTACCTATCAAACATATGCTAAAAACATTGGATAAATATATATATATATTTTTTAAGTGTTTTGCTTGTTATTTCTACTGAGAACAATAGGAACTGCCTAGCTATTTATTTTGATGATAGAAAATTCCATACATCACCCCTCCCCCCAAACTTCTCATTCCTCTCAAAATTAAACAGTTGTTTAAAAACATTTAAAAGCTCACATTTGAGTACAGTCAAGCATTATCAGACAATGCCTCAAATTGTAGTGATTCCTAAATGCACTCTAATGGCAAAAAGAAGGTGGTGTCAAGGCCTACACCAAAAAAGAATCAGTCTCTATGACAGTCTGATGTTCACATTCAGAGGGGATCTCACCTGCTGTCCCAGCTACTTTCACATCCTTGATCTTGGAACCTCCTCCTCTGGCCTTGCATCCCTATTTCTAGTCCAAGAGAGACATATCTGCAGCAATGTCACAGCCTTGAATATTTTATTTTATGTGTGGGTCAAGTCCTCATAACCATGAATATATAAAACCATTATGGTTTAGCACCATGAGATATATCCATAAAGTTACTGAGATCAAGTTGCTACTTTCACGTCCTCTGGCCTCTTAGCAGTGACCACATCTCCTACCCACTGAGGAGAATTGCAGCAAACAGATGTGTAAGGAGCCCATGACTCATTTCACCTTTTTTCCCATCTCAAGAATTTGTCCCTGCACTAAAAGGTAATTCTTCTTGATTCAAAAGTAGATCCCCTACTCTCTCTTGCAATATTTTGTTTCATAAATTATTTCCTCAAAAACTGTATTTTAGTATCACACTTCTTTCCCCTGTAAAACAGATTTAGTCTCACTACTATAAAAAATAAATTAAAACACTCTTCCTCAACTTTGCACGCACTTCACAGCTGGCCACCCTGTTCCTCTACCCTTCACAGCCCAGCTCCACAAAAGAATGGTCTTCAATCTCTGTCTACATTTCTTTTTTTTTTTTTTAATTGAAGTATAGTTGATTTATAATACTGTGTTACTTTCAGGTGTATAGCAAAGTGACTCAGATATATATATATATGTTCTTTTTCAGATTCTTTTCCATGATAGGTTTTTACAAGATATTGAATATAGTAGTTCCCAATGCTATACAGTAGGTCTTTGTTGTTTATTTATTTTATATGTAGTAGTGTATATGTTAACCCCAAACTCCTAATTTATCCCTCCACCCACCCCTTTCCTCTCTTGTAACCATAAATTGTTTTCTACGTCTGAGTCTGTTTCTGTTTTGGCTCCACTTTTTTATATCCCAATTCCTCCTCAATCTCCAGCTACTTTCCGTGTGGCTCAGTTTCTCATATTTTCCTGGTAAAACTCATCAAAGACTTTCCTATTTCCAAATCCCTGGGTCCTTTTAGTCCTCACCTTAATTAAATTATCTTCTATGTTTCTGCGGTAGGAAGTGAACCACTTCCTTCTTAAAACCCTCATCTCCCTTGTCTCCAGAGACAATTTCTCTGACCACTTCTTTATCTTCTTTACTGGTGCCTGCTATTTAAATGTTGGCATTTCTTTTTTATTACTCTACAAATTTTCCTAGGAAATTGTATGTGCTGATAACTCCTAGATCTCTATATCCTTCCCTGCCTTTTATGTATCCATCCCATAATCTTCCCCACATACCCAGTTGCCTAGTCTCTATCAATCTCTATCCTGCAGTCTCAGATAAATCAAACTCAACATGTCCAAAGCAGAGATCATTCTGTCTCTCAAAACTTAATCCTCAGTCTATTTTTCTCATTTTAACAAATGCCAGTGATATTTCTATGTCAAAAGGTTTCTTGCCATCTGTATTTTATCTATTCTGTTCCCTCTGCTGAAATTACACTTTTGTCCCACATGTCTGACTAGGAAAGCTTATTCATCTTCAAGTTTGAGAATCACTCTGTCATGAAGCATTACCAGTCTGGCCCAGTAAAACTAACCACTGCCTCCTGACCCTTAAAGAGATGTCTAGAATAGTACATGCAGCACTAAATTGTGAATGAGAAGCATATTCCAGGGAGAGGGAAGAGCACAGGGGAAAGCTTTAAGATAAGGAAGAACCACAAGAGCTCCAAGTGCCTGGAGTCAAAGGGACAGTGGCTGGAGAAACAATTGAAGAAGGTAGGGTCCTAATCAAGCAGGGTCTTATAGGTTATGGCAAAATTTTTGCATTCTATCTTAACTGCAATGGGAGGCAAAACTTTTCAAAGTCTCTTGTCTAGTGACAAGATCCAAATTAGGTTTTAAAATGATCTCTAAGACTAAAGTGTGAATAGATTTCAGGGAAGCAAGATTATTAAAGAGGCAACCAGTTAGTAAGTCATTACAATAATCCAGCTGAAAAACAGTGGTCACTTAGCCTGGCATGGTGGTAGGAATGATACAGAACAGAGTCAAGATTTCTCTTGACAAATTCTCTCTTACAAGCAAACAAATGAGACTCTGTTGCTTGATTAAACTAATAATGTTTCAGGATGTTCCATGGTCATTACTGGCTGCATCCTGTGACCATCTGGAGACCAGAATGACCAGCCAAGCCCTGTGTCTTCACACACACCAAAAAACAACTTTTACAAAATTCATTGGCATGTTCCTCAAAGTTTGCTGTGTTCTTTGAACTCTCCTGACCTTGGGAAAATGCTTTGCCCACAGAAAACTTTTCAGCCAATAGAGCTTGGACTCTTCTTATAAGTCACATGGACTCCTGTATTAAAAATGTTATTTTGTACATTTCTATTTCCTTTTTGGCTCCAGATTCTACATTTCTCTCATAGGGCAAGCAAAGCATGAAGTGAGATGCATGAAGAAAATGGGTTGTAGGGACCAAAGTACCGGGTCCAGCTCTGAATTCAAAGTTATAGGCCTAGTTGCAAAGATACTTCATTATTAAATCAGTTATGCAATGTTCATTCCATAAATATTTATTGAGAACTGACTATGGTCTCAGATCCACGCTAGGTGTTAAGGATGACAAAGCCATTGCCCTCCAAGGAACTCACAGACTATCAGATGGAGACTTTTTGTTAACCATTCAGCAATTTAAGCCCTACAAACACACAGATAACTCAATTTTTTAACTATCATATAAGAAAGAGATAGAAGTATGGCTTTTTTTTTTCTACTAGCTTTATATAATCAAAGCCAAGTGAAAAAAATAGGCTATTTTCTAATGGATTTACATATCTTGTAAATCTGGATAATCTGAATTCATCTGGGTTGGCTATCTTCCCACTATCCAACCCATGTCTGCTAGTTAGTTATCAATTTTAATCTGTTACTACAGTGGATCTAAAATGATTTTTCACATTTCCTTTATAATAATGGTAAGAATAAGTAAATAGGGAAAGTTGTTGAAAATGACAGCATATCTACATGGGAATAAATTTCCCTAAGACCACCTTTAAATATTTTTTTAAAAAACTCTCAATGAGAATATGGATCTCCAACATAAGGAAGGAAAATCATCTTATTTCATTTCATTGTTGAAAAGTGTCTGATCTCTGGGACTTTTAGGGATGACTGAGTTTGTTCTTTAAAATCAGGTTAATTAGGACTTCCCTGGTGGTCCAGTGGTTAAGAATCCGCCTGCCAATGCAGGGGACACGGGTTCTATCCCTGGTCCAGGAAGATCCCACATGATGCGGGGCAACTAAGTCGGTGCGCCACAACTACTGAGCCCACGTTCTAGAGTCCACGAGCTGCAACTACTGAGCCCATGCACCGCAACTACTGAAGCCCACGCGCTCTGGGGCCCACGTGCTGCAACTACTGAGCCCGTGTGCCACAACTACTGAAGCCCGCGTGCCTAGAGCCCGTGTTCTGCAACAAGAGAAGCCACCTCAATGAGAAGCCCACGCACTGCAACGAAGAGTAGCCCCTGTTCGCCGCAACTAGAGAAAGCCCGCAGCAACAAAGACCCAGCGCAGCCAAAAAAAAAAAAAAAAAAAATCAGGTTAGTTAATGGTAACTTCATCTGGCTCTCTGGAAAATTATCTTTTTTTATCAACTAAAATGCTTGCAAGATATTTTCTTAGTTATTTGTACTAAGTTGAGACGTGACATCTGAAACATAGTTTCAGTGTTTAGTAAGCTAGGTGCAAGTGAGCAACATTTATATGCTGGGTTTGTTTGTGTATCTTCTCTATTTCTGATTTTAATGGTTGCTGTGGAATCTCAAATAGAGTAGAATCCTGAAAGTTTTCAATCATTGAAATTTCTTCATCAATCTTTGTGTTAATTATTTCATCTACTTATTCAACAAATATTCATTATCTATCATGTGCCAGTTGGTAAAAGAACATAGCAGTGGCAATAAAGTAATGAGCAAACAGAAAAGGCCCTTGCCTGCATAAGCCTTCACATTCTAGTGGATGGAAATACATAGTATAAGAACAGTCAGAAAACTATGTAGTGTGATAAGTGCATGGAGAAAAAATAATCCAGGAAAGGAGATACAGCATGTTGATTAATAATAGAACAGTAATTATGAGAATAGGCCTAATTATCTGGAAATCACGGTGGCTTCACATACTTGACTATGCATCTGTTTATTACTTATAAATATTTTTGATAGCTAGGATGTCCTATGGGTTCATATTATATTCAAAGTAACTGGTTCTATATTTTATATATAATCAATCAAATTACATATTGAAATTGAGCTATATAACAATAAGAATGAGTTTTTCTTTGTGAATTTCCACTGTGAAACTCAACTGGGGTCAAATTATAACATCTTAGAACTTTGTCTGTTTTCATTGCTCTGAAGTGAAAGCTGACTTCTGTTGGCTCTACAAAGTGAAGAATATAATTACCTGGCCCCTGCCAATGAGTATGCATTTACTTTCCAGTGTACACCAACCTACACCCTACATTTGAAGGACTTCTGGTCCTCCACATCAGGTTTGGCTGAGGTTCTAGGGAAGACTATTCTTGTTTCAAATCAGGATAACCTGCAGCAGACCAGAACCAAGGTGCTTGATAAGATACTCATTTAATTACATTGCACATCCCTTTTACAAACATTACTAGATTCCTCAGAACTTCCCATAACTTAAAATTCTGAGTAGCTGCTTCCAAATTTTCCAAAACTAATTGATCTCACGATGCTGAAAATATTCTTCAGGTACATGACATTTTGAATATACTCCAATTCTAAATCTGACTAGTCATTCTAAACTCCAGTTCCAAATTCCATTGCCTTCCTACAACTAAAACCACATCCATGTTTTCTTTTCTTTTTTTCCCCCCTAAATAGTGATATGCAGGTCAGTGTTTAACAGCTGATACTCCAGGGTAAGAAGACCGGATTTATAGTGTTTTCCCATTTCTGTGGTATAACTCCTCTTGCCAGGACTGATTTCGAACTATCAGTATGATGTCACTGAATGTGGGGTTAGAAAACACCCACACTGGTTCTCAAGAGGCAGTTTGCACCAGCTCTAACACACCATGGACATAACACACCTCTTTATATCGTACTGGAAGGTACACAGAATTTGACCTGTGAAAATTTTTGTTTAACTGTTTCAGGCAGCTTTGATGGTTGTAGTTGAGAAGGCTGGGCATAAGTTATTCGGATCTGGAATCTAGTTTATAAACCAGACAACTGCCCAAGGTACAGTCTTTTTTAGTATCAATAATAATGATTATTAATGATAATTTTACATCTCAAAAGAAAGAACTAAAGATTTATTTGAATTACAAATTCCTGATCTTCAAATACCCCCAAATACATTCTTGATTAAAAAAAAAAAACTATTATTTTTCACTGAGAGGTAAAGGCCTTATGAAATTTTGTTCTTGGCATCCTCACACAGAAATACTAGCCAGTTCACCATCAGCTGGCCAGCTCATGATTAACATAAAAAGTATTATAAACATAGCAATATTTACTTATAATGATGTTGGGTTACTTTCATTGTTGAAGGAGAAAAGTGTGTTTTTCTTGAAGATAACTCAAAATGAGGTATTTTGAAATTTTATACAAAGTCTCCAATAACAAGTATTTTGACAATTCCAGCAAACTGAATTTAGAAATAGCAACACTTTAAATTTTCGAAATATTACACAATACATTAAGTTCTACCTCATGCTTATGAATTACACATGAAATCACACAAACAATTTTTTGTCACTGCACAGATATGCATGACCTTCCATTTGCAGTCTTTCTACATGCCTGGGAGAGAGTAGATAGTTGACAGTGGCCTTTGCACAAGCATCACTGATAGTAACATGCAAACACAAGCAACACATGCATGCAGAATGTTGCTTGTGCTGAGCTGGAAGTGAAGAAACTGTTCAGAAAATATTTGTTAGTCAGTATCACACTTATTAGAAATATATGAGATATTTTTATTTCAACTACTAATTACTTGAACTATGAATTGGAAGTAGACCAAAACACACTATTTTTGTTTTCCATTACATTTTTAGACATTAATTCATTTGATAACTTCCATCTATACATGTTCTACAAAATTATCTGAAAATGGAAAGTTTTTTTCATTTAATTTTATTGGCCTATCACCCCTCCAAAATTTAAGTGTTTTTCTCACAAACTAGCTAAAATTTCCTGTCAAAACCGCTAGCTTAAAACTCTTATTGGTCTTATCTCAAAGGAGACTGAGCTTAATACTAATACTTTTCATTTTAGAGATGTTTGCTCCAGTGATTCTAGAATTTTTATTCCCATTTACACACGTACACACTCGTGATGTGTGATGAGTTAGAACTGAAGTGCAGATTGTTTTTAACTACAAATTCAAAGCATTTTATAACATTTGTTGGAAACAGCATTTATTTCAGAACCTATTACTAGAGCCTTCCCCCAGATTTTATGGGTATATTATGAAATCTCCTTTGAATGCTTTTCTCCTTTTACCTTCTTAAATATTGATGTTTTGAAGGTTCCCCCTTCTTACATTATATTTTTTCTTGTGTGATGTCGAGTAGAATTCTTCTTACCTTGTTTGCCATATGTGTCTTAGTTACACTTGGCCTTTTGTATTTTCATGGAAATTACAGACTCAGCTTATTAAGTCATATGCACACGCTAGAATTGGAAAGGAAGGTGGAAAAGTGTACTGGGGAAGGAGAATGGGAAGAGAGGTTGGGAGGTTTTGTGGGGCATGTAAAGTACAGTGGTCGAGAGATCCACATCTACAAACTTGGGCTACTCTGCTAACTTGTGTCAGGCAAAAGGAAGAAAAACAAAAAATAAATGCCCTTTTTTCCCTCTAATAATCCAACTCCTCTATAGATAAAATTGTTTCCGTACAAGTAGCTAACTCCACCACTATGCCTCCAAAGATTGTGATGCTCTTCCCCACCATTTGAGGTCATTGAGAAAGAGATTAACATTAGGGTTAATGGAAAAGTCCATGCTTAGCACCATAAAATCTCAAGGCTGTGTGGTAGAAGAATGCAGTTGAATAACATCGGCTGGAAAAAAGGACCAAGATGCTTTGCTTTTTACTTCTTTCTGATAAGACATTAGACTCATAAATGACCAAATTTCCAGAGATTTTCATTTTAGGGACTGTCAATCAGGAACAGAACTGAGGATCTAAATGTGTGCATGTCTGGACTCCAAGACTGCTAAAAATGTTCCAGCTGCCAAACAGAGGGAGTGAATATTTTGTCAGCATGCAGCTGAGGGGTAAATGAAGACAGCCAGGCTGGGTACACTGCCACAGTTGCCTCTGTATATTCAGCTCACGTCATAGATTTCCTTTCCCCACCAGTCGCCTCCGTCTTTCCCTCCTTTATGCTTAATAATACTCGTATACTTAAATTTAAATATGTTCTTTGTATATTTCTGTATGCATTTAGATGTGTTTTTTATCTCTTTTTGACATAAAGCTGGTTAAGGTTAGAGATCATCTTTCTTCCCTTATAACTCATGTGATCTGATTCACAGTAATATGAACCATGGAACAGGGCTGTGATACAGAACAGGAAGTTTGGTAATTTCCTCAACTCTTGGGTGGCAGTGCATGGCAGACTGTGATCTACTAATTCTAAAGAGTCTAGAACTTCAGATTTAATGGTTTAGTACAAGAGATAGAATCCATTCAATATAGAAATTCTTTTATGAGACACTCCTCCAACGACAACTAAAATTTGTTCCCCTCAATAGGACAACTAAGAAAAAAGAAAATAATAAAGAAACTTGCCTCTCTTAACCTGCTGTATAAAATAAATAAATAAATAAAAATAGATTAATTAAATAAAAAAAATTTTTTAAAAGCACACTTATTACAAAAATAAATATTAATGGGACAAATGAAAGATAGCAATGATTATCAATGTTATCTTTATGTGGTAAGTCTATGGGTAAATTTTTTATTCTAGTTTTTCTAGGCTGTCCAAATTTCTATAATTAGCACTCATTGCTATTACCTAAGTAAAAAATCATTATTAAAACACTCCACAAGGAAAAAAAAGAAAGAAACTTGACTCTCTTGATCTTAACTCTGGATAGGGTGGGAATTCTTCCTTGACAATATTTAACCTCAAGCTAGCCCTCAACCTGAGTTTAGGTCAAACTTTATACTCAGTGTCACTCAAAATGCCCAACCTAAAAATTTACATCAAAGTGGTCCTAGGTTGACAATGTTCCCAGGTAGCACTGATAGAAGAAAATGTAAGGGTTTCAAATCCAGGTCTTAAAGAGTTCTTACAGATACATTTCCAAGGAACAGGAGTACAAAATGAAAAATCTCAAAACATATAACACAAGAGGCCACTCTGAACAGGAGAAACAAGAAGAAGAAAACAAAATGGCATCACCACAGCAGAATCAAAACTGCAAAGGCTGAAGATGCTGATATTATAGGCTATAGAATATAAGATAATAAGCATGCTTAATGTATTTAAAGTAATTATTTTTAGAAGAACTAAATAGATTCTAGAAATTATATAATAATTAAAATTAGAAACTCCACATTCAGTTTAAAGCAGTTTATAGACACAGCTGAAGGATGAATTAGTGGGCTAGCTTGTTACTTTAAAGAAATTGCCCAGAATTGTGCACAGCTTTGTGTACATTAAAACTGTTAGTAGAAGATAATTTTTAAAGATGTAAATGAGAATATTCTAGGCTTGAGAAAAGATACAAATCTTCACATTCAGGAACATAAGGAACCCCAAGCAAGACAAATGAAATCCACACCTAAACTTGTATTTAAATTGCAGAACAGCAAGAACAAAAAAAAAAAAGGGGGGGGGGAAGTCTAAATAGGACTCAGAAAACTAGACGAATTTAGCAGAACTCAAGAAGCTTCCTACTCTAAGATGACAGTAGAGAAAGTAAAAAGAGCTACCCAGTATATACCCCAAACTCACTAATATCTCAGCATTGCTAGCATCTGATCATTTTGGAAGTGGGAGTAAAGTTAGGCCTGAAAAAGGAGGACCTAGCTACCCAGAGCCTTGCAGCTCTATGTTGCCAGGGGGTTGCTGTTTTCCTACCCCAGCAGAACACTGGAGGTTTATCCCCTGGAGAGGATAGAACAGAGTGTTTCTGGACTGGAGGACTCAGGGCACAGCTGAGGACAGAACTGGCTACCACCCTGAAAACAGAGGGATTAAATGAAATGTTTACAAACTGGCTATTGAGATACCACCATCGCTCACCTTCCTCCTGAGTCTGAAACATTAGCAGTCAGGTTTTACTGGCAAGGGAGGAGAAAGGAAGAATCTCTTCTGGGGAATCTTCCAGCTCTCATAAAAACACTGATAGGCAAGATGTCAGAGATGCACCAATAAAATTGTTTAGCCAAAACATCTTCAAATAAGCTCACAGTCAATAAGTCCAAGACATGAATATGGAACTGCGAACACGTTTTTAATGCCCCTTTCTTAAATGACAGTGACAGGACAAGGATCACTGTAAGATACTGAAGAATGTGAGAAAGAGTCACCAAAACTATAAGAAACAGAAAAAAGCATTTCCAAGAAAATAGAGACCACACAAAGAGGAGAAAAATATTTTTCAAGTTATTTATATATTCAGAGAAATAAATAAGATAGTGTAGCCATAAAAGCATCTGAGACTTCAGTGAAAGAACAGATGAGGAAAAGGCACTGTATAAGAAAAATCACCCCATTTTTCCCTTCTGTGTCTCTACTACTCACATAGAACACTTCACTTCTGACATTCTGGTCACCAAATGCATGGAGGTTTTTCCCCACATCAAGCAATTCTCCATCACTTCAACTGGGTGTCCTACTTTTTAAATTAATTCTACCTGGAGATAGTGTCAGATGCCACATGTTAAAGGCTCAGTCCCACAAGACTGCCCCCACCCCACTTCAGATGCCAATCACAAGTAGTAGGTCCCCAGGTTACCCACAACTTCTGTCCAGTTTGTCTACAAATTGAAGGTTCCCATGACCCCCTCTTCAGGCTTGATTATTTCACTAGAGCAGCTCACCGAACTCAGGGGAACACTAACTTATGTTTACCAGTTTATGAAAGGATATGATAAAGGATACAGATGAACAGCCATACGAAGAGATACACAGGGTGAGGTCTGGGAGCGTCCGAGAGCAGGAGCTTCTGTTCCCATGGAGTTTGGGGTACATTACCCTCCTGGTGTGGAGGTGTTCACCAACCTAGAAGTTCTCTGAACCCCTTACTACTGGGATTTTTATGGAGGCTTCTTTACGTAGGCATGATCAATTATTAACTCCATTTTCAGCCTCTTTGCCCTCTCTAGGGAAGTGGGGGACAGGGCTGAAAACTCTAAAGCTTCCAATCATGGCTTTGTCTTTCCTAGAGTCACCTCATTAGAACAAGAGATGCTCCTAGTGCTCTTATCACGTAGGAAATCACAAGGGTTTTAGGAGCTCTGTGCCAGGAACCAGGGGCAGAGACCAATACATACATTTTTCTATTATCTCATAGGAGCCATTGGAAATTATAAACATGATAGAAAGAAATTAGAAGGGCTTAAAGATAGAATTAAGAAAATGTCCCAGAAGGTACAGCAAAAAGGCAAAGAGATAAAAAAAAAAAAAATGAGAGAAAATGTTTAAGAAATTAGGACACCAGCCCATCGCATCCAAAATTTAAATTAAGAGCAGGGAACATAGGTAATCATCAAAAAAGTAATCTAATAACATTTCATGGAGCAGAAGTTTATGAATTTCCAGAGTGAAAGGGTTCACAGAGTGCTCAGCACATGGATAAAAATAAACCCACACTGAGACATCGTTGTGAAATTTCAAAACACTGCAGACAAAGAGCTTCCACAGAGGGCAAAAAGCAGGTTACATACAAAGGATAAAGAATCAGAATGGCATCAGGTGTCTGAACAGCAACACTGGAAGCCAGAAGGCAATGGAACAGTGCCTTCAAAATCCTGAGGTAAAATTCTTTCCAACCTAGAATTCTATACTCTGTCAAACTATCAGCACTGGAGAGGGAAACACAGGGGTTTCTAAGATAGGAGTAATGTTTTATCATTTAGACTTGCTGGAGAGTACATGAGTAGTCATTTTATTACTCTTTAAGTCAGTTTAAATATACTATTTAAACTGTCTAATCTAGCACATAGTTTAAAAGAATAATTTTTTTAAATTAACAAGTAATGTTAGAAAAAAATGTTAGGCAAAATGTTAGAACTTAATGGAGTTGAATGATGGGTATGTGTATGTGTGTTATGGTATTCTCTGTACTTTTTGTATACTTAATAGATATTATGATAAAATATTTAAAAAATTTCTTTCAAAGAATAAAGGTTTGGAGGGGAGATGGTGTGGAGAAAGAGTGAGAGAATGAGTGACAGTACACCAAAAGAACGTTCTCTCTGTCCCGAATTATAAAAAGACTCTTCTTCATGGTGGGCTCTGATCCTTACTACCTTATCTTTACCATTTTTATAGGTGTAATCCTAAGCAGTTGGACTCAGTGAGTAGTCTGTTCCACTTACAAACCACAGCATGACCTCTTCTATCAACTTACAGACTCTTGGCTTTTTGCATATGCCATTCAAAATGCATGTTGGAGTCTTTCTTCTTCACGTATTCTACACTAGAAATAGGCAGGCTGTCATGACCCATGCAATGCTGTCATTATGTTCATACAGTTTTTACCTTGTGTAGACTAGCTGGGCTCTAACCACTTAGTTGTAAATTTCTTACTAAGTTTCTATCTTCTTTTTCAGTATCCTCATCAGTATACTGGGAATAATAACAGTGTCTGACTTGTAGGGGTTTTGTGAGGATTAATGTTAGCTATTGTTATTATCACTATTTGCAAATGGCAGAGTTGTATTGTCATAAACTAAAAGTGGTCGTCATAGTTCTCTAACATTGTTAAATAAATGCATAATGAGCATTTTGACTTGTAAGGTTAGATGTAAACATAGTCATATTGCAGAGAGACAATAAAATAATACTAAGACAAATATAAATATGACAACACTAAAGATTGGTATACATCAGTACTAAAAGGGTCCCTGAACTAGGGCGCTGTTCATTACTTTTGAAATAATCTTGTTAGCATGGAATTTTGGGTTTTGTCCCCAATCAATACTCTTTACTTCTTATAGTGCAAGGTAGTTGAAGGACAGCTAAGGACTTTTGGTTTGCTAAAAATATATATTACCAAAAAAGAGGGAATAAATGAAGATGGCCTTACCTCCTTGGAAACCAAAATTGTAATTATTTCTACCAAACAGGAATTGTTTGGCTGAAGTCTTACAGAGCAGTAGGGTAGCCTAAATACTAAATTTCCTATAGCCAATGGTTGCCTCATAACAGGTTGAGTAGGTCACAATACTCATCAAAAATAATATTAAATACAACATTTAAAAGATCAAGTAAACTGCATATAAGCATGTTGGTAGTACTAAAATTTGTCATAAATTCATAGTCTTAATTTTAAATTATATAGTAATTTCTGCCCTTTGACTATTAGTACAATATTCCTGAATAAACTCTAAAATTATAATGCTATATAAACTCGAAAACTTATATAGTACTTCCTTAACCTGAAGGCATCAATTATAGAGCTTAACATTAGTGAATTTTGGTGCTAAATCTGGAATAATTTGGTTATGATCCTGATTACATCAGAGGAAAATATTAAATGAACTCTTGTCCTTTCTGGCCTGTGCAATCATAAGACTTCTTTGAGTTTGAGTTATACTATAGTTATAGATGCAAATACAAAATGCATTAAAAATTTTCCAAGCCTATTATCTTTTTTTTGTCTGCCCAGACTCTGCTTATTCTCAATCCATGAGGCTCAGATAAAACTGACATCACCGCTGGCTAAAGTGGTGACTCAAGAAAACAAAAAGAATAGCACATCCTCTTGGGCAAGAGATTGCTTCCCTCACTGGAGCTACTGAGAAAAAAAAACTCCCTTTATCTGCTGAGGTTTCTAAACCATTAGCATATAAGTCTGGAGCTACTTAGAGTATGTTTGCTGGGATTGTCTGCCTGAGAACGAAGGTAACTCAGAAGAAAACAGAGCAGATCAAAGGAGTGACATCGTTTCTTAATGACAATGTCTGAATCTCTGTATCTGAAGTAGGTCAAACCACAAACTTCCAAATTTCACAAATGAAGAAACAAGACAAAGACCGACTCTAAGGAAAACAAAAAATTATGCAGGAAAGAGAAAAGAAATTATAAAATGCTACAGGGATCAGCTGTGAATAGCTTGTACATAGTCATAATAATGTAAATATTGAATATTGATTTAACCAAAATTGCAATATAATTATATTAGGTGGATTTGAGGATGAGAAGAGAGAGACAGATGAAGGGGGTAATGGTGAAACAACACTAAATCTACATCTATCACGTTAGGGAGTCAATAGATAATACCTAAAGCTGCAAAATCAAGAAGCAGCAATATAAGCACATTATACTGGAATATGGCAAAAAAATTACCCCCCCATCGCCCCCCAAAAAAAACACTGAAAGATTTAGTAATCTTTGTTGTGCGTACTTGGTAATCCCTTTTAATGGGGGAATTCAAATCTTTCATTTCTGCAAAATGTTCTTGATTTACTTGATTATTTTCTTCTATCCATTTTCTCTTACTTCTGTTTCTTAAATTTCTGTTACTCAGATATTGGACCTCCTGGGTGGTCTGTAGTCCTCTGATTTCAAAATCTTTTCTTCCTTCTTATCCTCTCATTGTCTTTTTCCTCCACTTTCAGAGAGATGTCCTCAACTTATCTCTTTATATTTCAACCCTTTTATTATTTTTGTTTTAAATTTCTACTCTCATAATTTGAATTTTTAGGAGCTCTTTATTTGTTCTCCTTAGAGATGAGACAGATGATAGATGATAGATAGGTAGATAGATAGATAGATAGATGATAGATAGATAGTCACCCTGTTCTAATTTATGGCTACCATACTATCTCTTGTCGATCTGGGATACGAAAGACAGTATTTTCGTTTTCTTCCCTTGCCTATGTTCATCTCTTCAATGCTGCTTTTATCTGATTGTTTCCATCTTTGTCTTTCACACAGAGGCTCCCCTCAAATATTGAGTGACCTCTGGTTTTCTAAGAGTGGGGGGACTAGAAAGCTGATAGGAAGCTCTGAGCACCTCTGGGTGCAGTATGTTGAGGGGGGCTTTGCTTTTGGTGGGTGATTTGGGTGGCTCATGTCATTGAAGGAACCCTGATGTCAGGATCCTAGGGCTGATCAGATTCCCCAGAGGTGACTTTTCCATTCCTAGGCCTAGGAAGTAGTGCATGGAAGCGTGCATTCTGGGAACCAAGTGTGAGAAGACAAGATGGTTGTTCTTAGAATTCCATATGTTAAAGTTCACTTAATTCTACTTTTTAGCAAGGTACCAGTAACTTCGATTTTGCCTAGTGTCCTTCTTTTCAAAACTCCTCTTTAGAATAAACCTGTGATCTTCTGTACTAATTAGGAATGCTCAAGTGGTCCATTTTACAGATAGGGAGAGAGCTCTGTGGGGGGAAGTGTCCAACTGCATCCCACTGACATTCAACTCATTCTCCTGTTTATAGCCTCACATTTAACACAGTTCAAAATCCCCTAGTGCCAATAATTTTGAGCCCTCAGAAAATCTGAAATGTAAATTAATTTGCTTCTTGACATTCCCCACAGTTGCTTTCTAAAGTTTTAATAGGCAGTTACCACTTCTGAGTCTGCTTCTCAGTTTCTAGAATTTTCTTGTATTGACTCCTCTTCCATCCTCTTTGTCTTTATGGGTTTGTTCTTTTTAAATCACTATCATTTTGATGATATTATAGAAAGGAAGCAAACACAAGTACATATATTTGGTCCATTATCTAGAAGTCTAATCTCAATTTTTCATCATTTTAGCTCTTATAGCAAGCACCCTAAAACTATAGATATTAGGTTTATATAAAATATCTGAAGATAGTAACTTTTAAATGGTTCAGATTGAGCAGATTTAGGTAAATCATGGAAACTCCTATTTGGCCGCCAAAATTTTATTGAGTATTATTAGCTTTTATAGCAGTTTATGCATTTCTTAAATTGACTCAGAAAAAGTTCCCCTCTCATTTTCTAGGTCCTAAAACTGATTTATTCTATACATAATTTCCTCCATATTTTGAATTCAATAGGAGATTGTTTCACCAACATAAGAGAATATTTTCAAATCTGTTTTCACCAAAATATCTGTGTGTGTATATATATATATATATACTTATACATATATATAAATTTTTTATGGCATATAAACAATGAGCAAGCTCTAAAAACTGTTTTCCCTTCAGTCCTCATTCAATTTTTAATGATAAAAGTAATTTAGTCTACTTAGTTTGACAATAACATATTCAAAAGTGCAGTTTTCAGGTACATCTTAGTATAAATTCAACTTTATAGAATTTATGGGATTATCTCTGCTAGATGGTAAGCATCTGGACATCAAATATAGGTTAATGTTTGTGTTTCTTTCCATGTCTAGCACAGTGAATTGAACCTCGAACTTGGACAATAAATGATTATTGAAGTGCAATTGATATTCAGCATAATGATCATGGGTCAGGATTACATATAAGAAATCTAACAGATTAACCCTTTACCAGTCTCTAGGTAATTTTTACCAAAAGTTTGGCACCATCCGAAGGAGTCCTGTGATTCTGACAAAATTTGGTTCTCTAAAGAAAGGTATCAAGAAGCACCTAAAGCTTTTATCTACCAATCTGAAGCAAAATCGTCGCTAAGAACTAACTAGATTATAAATCCTTTGAGGGCAAAAACAATTTCATTTTATCTCTCATATTTCTTCATCACTCTAAACCACTGATGGACATAAAATAGATGTTCAATGCCGTTGTTGGCTGAATAAGCAGTTTCCAAAAGGGCTTATCTTTTCCAATTTTAAATGGATTTTATTGAAATTTACTACCTGGGCAATGTTAATTTGTTACTTCATTGAGGAAGAGCTATAATTCACATTTCTACTGGTTAGTAAGTTTTCCAAAGTTGTTTAGCAAAATGAATTTGATGTTAAATCAGCACAAAGGTTAGAAAAGTCACTAAGAAACTTTGCTTATTATTTTATTTATTATTTTATTTATTCTGCCTATTCTGATATTCCAGAATTACATGAATCCCAATTTTGCTTGTTCTTAGAAGCCTGCATTTTATTTGGAAAAGGAGATCCTTCCCACTAACAATTTATTCCACTCTCAATATATACCAGTATAAAATGTGCATTTGTAATCTCTCCATCAGCAGATTCAGCAAACATCTTTGCCAAAAGAACAGCCCAGAAAAAGAGATATTTGGGGCTCACTGATCTGTAAATCTAAAATTAGTGAATCATGTTCTGGTACTCATTCTACTGTTTGTGTGATTTTTAGCTTGTTGTACCACACTTAAATAATTATACCTCTGTCTGTAAAATAGAAATACTACCTCCCGAATAGTTTCAAGGAATAACCAAGAAAATCCATTTTAATACTAAAATATATGTGTGTGTATTGATGTAATGAGTCATGATTGATTACAGAAAAAAATGATCAAGTATCAAATTGTATGTGGCACATTATTACGTAATATAAAGAAGGTTAAAATTTCAGCCTTAGGGACTTCCCTGGCGGTCCAGTGGTTAAGACTGCGCTCCCACTGCAGGACGCGTGGTTTCAATCCCTGGTTGGGGAACTAAGATCCTGCATGCTGTGTGGCGTGGCCAAGAAAAAAAAAAAAATTCAGCCTTGGAAAGAAATGTTCTCCTTTAATTTCCCCCAAAATTAGGTAAAAAGCTTTCTTTATAAAATTTTAAACTATGTAGTCTTTACTATTTAATAAAATATGTTTATATCATATCAAGTAAACAATAAGAGTCTTGCTAGCTATCTTCGCTTTGATAAACAAGGCTCCGAGAATTACTTAACCTAGTTATCCTTAATCTTTCCAAATATACACAGCTCTTGTGTTTAAGAGTGACAAGTTACCATTATGGCCTAATTACTGGTGCTTGCTCTAAACATATGCAAAATATTTACAATGGAATAAAAGAATCCACACATCCCAATTGCCTTGGTACAGATAAATTCTACAGCCCTCTCTTTTTTAATTTTTATTTTTTATTTTAGGGGAAATGCATGCTCAGCATCAAAGAAGTAAAAATTACAGTTCTCAACCCTGCTTTATTTAAATGTGTTTGCAAACATTCTGTGTGGATTTCTAAACATCCCCCTCACTCCACTACCTGCAACACACACATATTTGGACATATTTTGCCATTACAAAATAAATCTACACAATTATAGTAGCATTAGATGTTTTAAAATACTTAGGGTTACTGATACAGATCATAGTTTTCCTAGAAATTGGCTTGTCCAAGTTCTTTGTGCTTCACTGAGCTGTCATTTGGTGGATCCTACTAAATGAGTTAACATCATGTAGAATCTTCTCATAGTCATCTTATTGAGGTTTCAGGACATATGTCATGGGTATTAAAGATATTGATATTTGATATCCTTCATTAAAATTGGCAGAAAAGATAGGCAGCCCTGGGCAGGAGTCAGCAATTGATCAAAGAGTATAACTGGGCTAGAATTCGAATCAGTAGACTCTGATCCTAGTCTCTGACTCATTAGATGTGGCCATATATTTATCTCGATTTTAAATTTATAACCTATAGAATAGTAGGACTAATAGTTGTTCATCTCATATTTTGTAGGATTGCTATGATTCTCATTTTACTCTATTATTAGTTATTTTCCAAACTTTAAGTATTTTTATATGCTCAGAATTCTAAAGCATTCACAAATCGACATACAACCTGTATATTACATTTTTTCATAACACTGAATTTACTTTAGGCAGACACCATGAGCCATTTAAATTGAAAATATTTGGGGTGATTAAAATGGTTTGGATTCACCAGTGACCATGAGTTTCAACTTAGTTTCTTACAGTTTTTAAGCATACAAACTGTGTGGGTTTTTTTCTCCCTTTTTCTTCTTTAAACAGATTTTTTCCTATACTTAGAGAAAGTATAGGTTTGGAATTACATTGATCTGAGTTTGGCTCCTCTCTACAGAATACTTCCAATCCATTGGGTATATTGTCAGCTCTGCCTTCAGAATATGTCCAGAACCCCACTACTTCTCTTCAGCTTCACTGCTAGCATATTGGTCCAGTCTTTCATCTGGGCAATTGTAATAACCTCCTAACTGGTCTACCTACATCAACCCTTGCCTCCTATAGTTTATTTCCCATATCAGAGTGATCCTTCTAAAATACAAGACACATTGTATCTTTTTAATGTTCAAAATCCTAAAACGACTTCCTATTTCATTCATCCAAAGTTCATTAGCCTAAAAGCCCTTCATGAGCTGGGCTTCCTACCTTTCTGACCTCATTTCCTATTCTCCTCTCTCACTGCATTGCAGCCCCCTTGGCCTCCCTGATATTCCTCAAACACACCAAGCTCTTCTGTACATGCTGTTTTCTTTGCCACCTGAATGCTGTTCCCCGAGATATTTTCATGGTATTCTCCTTCACTTCCTCCAGGTCTTCACTCAAATGTCTAGAAAGCATTTTTTGACCATCTTCTGCAAATAACAATGTATCATCTAGGCCTTTTTTACATCTCTCCATAGCACTTATTCTCAATGAATATATTATATATTTATTTATTAGTTTATAATCTGATTTTCTCCATTAGAATGTAAGTTCCATAAGACCAAGGACCATGTGATAATTTCAGTAGATGCCAAAAAGGCATTTGACAAAATTCAATATCTACTTATAGCAAAACTCTCAGCAAATAGAAAAGAAAGGAGTATCCTCAGTCTAATGAAGGGCACCTATAAAAATCCTACAGGTAACATCATACTTCATATTGAAATACTGAGTATTTCCCCACAAAGACTAGGAAAAATGCAAGGATGTCTGCTTTCACCACATATATTCAACCTTGTACTAGAGGGCCTAGCCTTTGCAATAAGGCAAGGAAAAGAAGTAAAAGACAAGATTGGGAAGGAAGAAGTAAAGCTGTACTTACTCACAAATAACATGATTATAGAAATAGAAAATTAAAAGGAATCCACAAATAAACTACTGTGACAAGTGAATTTAGCAAAGTTATAGAATACAAGGTCAATGTAAAAGAGCAATTGCATTCCTACACACTAGTCATGATCCTCTGGAAGTGAAATTAAAGAAAAATTATATTCACAACAGCACTGAAAAACATGAAATACTTAGGGATAAAATTAACAAAATATGTGTAATACCTGTACATTAAAAATTTCAAGATGCTAATGAAAGAAGTTTTAAAAGGCTTAAATAAATAGAAAGATAAATTGGATTCATAGATTTGTAGACTCAGTATTGTTAAGATGGAAATTCTTCTCAAATTAATTAATGCAATCTTAATCAATAGCTCAGCAGGCTTTTTGTAGAAATTTAAAGTCAATTTTTAAGTTTACATGAGGTTGCAAACAACCTAGAAAACACTTTTGTTAAAGAAGCATAAAATTTCAAGACTTCTATTGACTGATCTCAGCATTTACTATAAAGCTAGAGTAGTTCAGGCAGTCTGTTACGGGAATCAGTATATATGATCCCATGATTCCATTCCATACACATATATTTCAATATAATCAACAGTAAATTTTAAAAAATTGGCCCAAACAATATTGTTAATTGATTTTCAACAAAGTTTATCTTTTAATCAAATACTACTTGAAATGAACCTCAACACTTACCTTATACCGTAAGCAAAAATATAACTGGATATTGATCAGAGACTTAAATATAAGAGCTAAAATCATAAAACTTCTTGAGTAAAGCATAAATGTTCATGGCAAGCTTGGGATAGGCAATGCTTTCTTAGGGCATAAAGCATACAAGTCATAAAAGAATGAAATTGATAAATTGGACTTTCTCAAAATTAAAAACTTTTGCTCCTTGAAACACACCATTAAAGAAATGAAATGGCAAGCCAAAAGGTAGGAAAAATATCTGTAATACATATATCTGATAAAGGACTGGTTTTCCAAATATATGAAGAACTTTTACAACTCAGTAAGAAAATAACAATCCAAAACAATATCAGCAAAAGATTTGAACAGACATTTTATTAAAGAAGCTATCCAAAGGGCCAATAAGCACATGAAAAAATTGTTTGATGTCCTTGGTCTTCAGAAAACTGCAAATTAAAATCACAATGAGACAACTCTATAAACCCACTAGAATGGCTAAAATTTTAAAAAGTTGACAAAGCCAAGTGGCATTGAGGATACGAAGCTACTTGAATTCTCATATATTACTTGTGGGAATGTAAAATGATGCACTCAATCTAGAAAACAGGTTGTAGTTTCTTAAAAGCTTAAATGGGTACTAATCATACAACTTAGCCATTTGCTCTTAGAACTTTGCTCAGGAAAAAGGAATATTACACAGAGAATTATACACAAAGGTCCATAGTGGCTTTACTCATAACAGCCCCCAAATGGATACAACCCAAATGTCCCTCAACAAGCAAATGGAAAAACAAATGGTATATCCATAAAATGGAGTACTTCTCAGAGGGAAAAAGAAGAAATAAGTTACAGATACATGCAACAACATTGACGAATCTCCATAAATTTATGCTAAGTAAATAAGCCAGACCCAAAAGAATACATGCTGTTTGTAGGAAATTCTGGAAAAAGTAAAACTAATCTATCATGTTAGAATGCAGATCAATTGCCTGAGATTGGGAGTGGAGGTAGGATTGACTGAAAAGTGCATTAGGAAGGCTTTGAGGGGGGAGATGTTCTTATCTTGTAGTGATGGTTTACTCAAGTATATATACATTTGTCAAGATTGTACACGCAGTATGCGTGCATTTTATTGTATGTAAACTCTAACTCAATATAGGGTTTATTTTTTAAAGGAGGCTTCATGAGAAGAAAAAGAATATAATCCATGGCTGAAAACAGTATTTTTAACTATATATCTTAGAAAAGGGGGTCTCTGAGGGTACACCACTGAAAATTTTTATTCTTTTTTTCAAATACAATTTCACTGTGCATTACAACTTAAGATGGCTGGTAAAAGTATCCTGGTTGGCATGATAAGAAAAGTGAAGAAGTCACCCTGAAATCAAAGCTGTGATTCCTGTTAAGCTTCTGAGCTAGTACAGAAGCTCTGGTCCTTGTGAACATACAAAGTAGTGTTCTGGAGATGCAACGTCACAAAGAATAAAACCCAAAAGGTTGGGGAGGTGGCGAAAGGGGGATAGTGCTAATACCAACCTGGCTCCTTTGCTGGGAATTCTTGTTATCTTGTTCTGTACTTATCTAGTGCCGTATTTAGAAAAGATTAAATCAAAACTGTGAAATTAAAACATGATGAGTGACAGTTGTGAGAGACAATAGCTGTGGCATTAGATTTTCATCATGTCAGGCCTGAGATCTGTATTTCAGGTTACTTTTTTCCACTGGCACCAATCCTGAACTATATGTAGAGAAAACAGATCACTCATTGCTGAAGGCTGAGGGAAGGTAGGACTTGACTTTAAATGAGTTTGAGGAGACTTTGAGGAATAACGAAATTGTTCTGTATTTTGACTGTGATAGTGGCTGTGTGTCTGTATGCATTCGTCAAATCTCAGAACTGTGCACTAAAAAGGCTAAAAATTACTGCATGTAAATTATACCTGATTTTTTTAAAAATTTTATTTATTTATTTATTTATTTATTTATGGCTATGTTGGGTCTTCGTTTCTGTGCGAAGGCTTTCTCTAGTTGCGGCGAGCGGGGGCCACTCTTCATTGCGGTGCGCGGGCCTCTCACTATCGCGGCCTCTCTTGTTGCGGAGCACAGGCTCCAGACGCGCAGGCTCAGTAATTGTGGCTCACGGGCCTAGTTGCTCCACGGCATGTGGGATCCTCCCAGACCAGGGCTCGAACCCGTGTCCCCTGCATTGGCAGGCAGACTCCCAACCACTGCGCCACCAGGGAAGCCCCCTGATTTTTAAGAAGAAAAAAAATCAGTATTTTCATAAAACTATTTCCCCCCAAAATGTGTTTTAATGTGAAGGAGCTATTAATGGTCATCACAGGTATTACAGATCTAAACATCCTCATTAGACTGTCAGTGTACAAAATGAGTCATCAGGCTGTTCTATTAATAGAAATTGAAATGTGTGAATAACAGTATTTTAGTAAGGATGTAAGACATAAATAGCTGTAGATACTGTTGTGGGTTTTGGTTGTTTTTTTTTCTTTGCATTTGTGTTCAAATGTAGTAAGTATAAGAGTTATTGTATATTTGAATTTTGCTCTTTTACATTTGCAAAATTAAGACACTTGATTGAAAGGAAAGCAGGAACTTTCCACCAGTAGATTACTCACATTTAGTTTTAGAATGCTCTATATATGCTTTTTAATTACCTTTGTAGGTTGTTTAAAGTGAATAGATTGTTTTGTTTGTGCATATAAATACTAGTTCTCCAGCCTGAAAATGTATTTACACATCTATTGATTCATCATTCTATTGTATCTAACATCATTCTTATTAGTAATCTTTCTACAAAAAGAGCACTTTAGTAATATTTTGTGGGAGTGGCACTTAGTACAATATCTGGAAGTAAAAATCAGGAAGAAAGTAAAACCTACCCCTCCTGATCACTTTCCTTTTTATGCTAATGGCACTATCACTCTGGGAGTCAACTCAGGCTTAAAACCTAGTAGACAGTTTTGATTCCTTCCTCTTTGTTCTTTCTGTACCCAGTCATTTGCCCATTCATGAGCCTCCTACATCTGCTTTATCTTATCTAGTTACCTCCTCCTCAGGAAACTAGTAACTTCTTGGTAGTGCCCAAAACTGAATGTGTGCATGAGCCAGGGAAGGTATTAAAAAAATACAGATATCTAGGCCCATCCCAGATGTGCTGAATCAGGATCCCTAGGTAGAGCCCAGGAATCTGTACTTTTTGAGAGTTTCTAGGAAAATGCAGAAGGCTGCCTATTCGTACCACCCAAGCAGTCTCTGTTCTCAGAGACTGAGAGACGTAAGAAAGGATAACAGTGAAAAGTGGGACAAAAACATTGAGATGAAGTGAAAGTCCTATGGAGAACAGTGAACCACAGTGAATGAACAATGTTCCCCATTTCCCTACTTCCAGCCATCTAGCTCAAAACATGTAACCATCAGGCATTTGTGCTAATCCAAAACAAAAAGCAAAAACTGAAGATTTTCATCTAGGGGCATTGAAAACAAACATTGCCTGGGAGAACTATGACAGCTAGTAGCAAACCGGATTCTCGATGCCCTAAAATAAGATCATTTTGGAATTTGAGGACCTAGGGGCTTATGTATCCTAAATTGATGTATTTCTGGTGCTTTTTATAATACAAAAACCCAATCAACGATTCCTAGACATTTGAAGAAAACCTGCAAAATGAAAGAAATGCATCAATAGAAAACCCAGCATAAGGAAATATAAATAATTCAGGAAACAAAGAACTCTTAAAAAAAAAAAGAAAACTCTAATAAGTTTATCAGAGAAATTCGAGCAGATAGGATGTTATAATAAAAGAACATCAGACACTAAGTAAAAGTTCTCAGAAACTAAAAGTATATTTGCCAAAGTGAAAACATAATTGGAAGGATTAAAAGATAAAATTAAGTAAATGCATCAAAATAGAAAAAAATCAAGAAAACATAAGATAGAAGAAAGTTATAACAAAAATAGAGAGTTCACCCAGAGATCCAAGATCTAAATACTAACAGTTCCATAAAGAAACGTCAGAGAAAATAGAAACAGGAAGTATTCAAAGAACTGAAGGGATTCATGAGTCCTCAGACTAAAAGTTTTTACTAAATGATAAATAGAATAAATGAGAAAATGCCTACAAACACCATGAACTTGCAGAAAGTTAAGAATAAAAAGAGATTCAAAGGTTGGAGAAGAGAAAAAAAAGGATTGAGAGTCTGGCTTTCATCTGATTTCTCATCTGCAGTATTATTAAAAGAAAATAAAGTAGTGCTCTCAGGCTTTTTGAAGAAAAGTTATCTTCAACCAAGAATTCTATAGCCAGCTTAAATATCAATTAGATGTAAAGGCAGAATAGAAACATTTTCAAATATGCAAGAATTAGTACATGTATCTCCAAAGCATTCTCTCTTTAAAAGACATTTGAGAGTGAAGGGAGTAAGTTAAGGAACAAAGATGTTAGATCAAGCAAACAGTGGCTGTAACCTAGTGTTGCAATGCACAGGAGTCTCAGAGGGATAGCTGTGCACCAGGCCTAGAGAGCAATCAGTTCAGAGGCTGAAGGGGGACCGGAGGCTGGACATGTCTTAGAAAAAGAGGTTTCCACAGACCAGGTAGTACGTTTGACAATTTTTTAAAAAAAATTATGGGAGATAATGGAAGAACAAAATAAAAGGGCGAGACAATAAGAAACTCTAGGAAAAACAAGAGACTGTAGAAAAGGATATGTAATCATACTACACTGTTTTCTCTGCTGTGAATAGTCATATAGTCTTAATATAATGCACATGTTGTTTACGAATTTTTTTTAGTTGTGTCAAATCTATAGACAAACCTCAGAACAAGTATATAAAAGTTATCAATCCCAATAAGATAAAAGGAAATATACAGATGACAGAATTTAACAGAAAGAAGAGAAAGGTGAAGAGAAAGAATGGGGAGCATATACCCTCTTCTAACAAAGTAAATATTCATATTGTCTGTCCAAAAAAATAAAAATTTTTTTTGAGTCTTAAATATTTTACGTAAAGTCATAGGTGGTGTAAGAGAGCTAAATCCACCTATCATAAGCAGGAAATCGATGGATAATGTAGTTCCAGGCATATAATATGTACTCAATAAATGTCACTCTTCATCTTGATCAAAAACCATTAAAGAATTATGTTTACGTACCTCTCCATGATATTCATGATTCACTATAATTTCAAAACAGCTACCTTGGTGGCTTATTCTCCCTATAAACTCCCTACTCCAGCCAAATGAAACCATATCCACCATGCAACTATTGATACAAGCATGTGATGGGAGAGAGATTAGTAAGAGTAAAGAATTAAGGATTCTGAGAAGCTGATGTACCTTGATGAAATTAAATTTCATCTGTACAACTCAAAAGACACACATTTATTTAGTGTTGGCCAATATGAAGGCTTTAGGCTAATCTTTGCTTGCAAAGAAAAGATCACATTTAATCTGGCATAACAGGGACTCTGTTTCTATTTTGCCAGTTAGCCCCCAGTAAACAGCTCTAATTAGAAACTTTGGAGTACTCTTCTTTAATCTCCTTAATACTGCAAATATCATGAAAACCACAATGAGGAGCTGGAGGCAACATAAAGAAGATTATTGGTGTCCACAAGTAGCATAACAAGAGTGATTCTCCCTTTTGCACCCATTGGCAATTTGGATTGTCCAGAAGGGAAGAATGATTCAGCTTGAAACACAGGACAATAATGATAGCTGAAAAAATCAACTGAAATAAGCTGAAAAGAGCTTCATTACATTTCAAGAGTACATATTTTGTTCATCATGAATGCAGACTACTATTTCAGGTTGTCTTAGTATGGCGGCTGTAGGCAGTATGTGTTCTCCCATCAATATATTCATGGTAGTTATGTTCCTTCGGTTGTAAGCAATGGAAACCAACTGGAGCTAACTCTTGGCCCCATTAAAAAATAGTTAGTAATAAATTATAATAAAATAATAGAAAATAATGAACTAAAAAGAGTAAGTTAAAAATAAGGGCTTCCCTGGTGGTGCAGTGGTTGAGAATCCGCCTGCCAATGAAGGGGACACGGGTTCGAGCCCTGGTCTGGGAAGATCCCACATGGTGCGGAGCAACTAGGCCCGTGAGCCACAACTACTGAGCCTGCACGTCTGGAGCCTGTGCTTCGCAACAACAGAGGCCGCGATAGTGAGAGGCCAGCGCACCGCGATGTAGAGTGGCCCCCGCTCGCCGCAACTAGAGAAAGCCCTCGCACAGAAACGAAGACCCAATGCAGCCAAAAATAAATAAATAAATAAATTTATTTATTTATTTAAAAAAAAAAAACATTGAAATTTTACATTTTAAAATAAATTAATATTTGGAAAGATACTGAGTAGCTCTCAGAATAAAAGAAAGAGTTAAACAATTGGGACTTGGGAAGACTGTAACTAGGGTTACTCTGGTATTCTCCGTGCTGAAACAAACAAACAAACAAAAAGACCTGGTTGGTGTCTTTGAGCACTGCCACTGAAATGACTCAGCTTCAACCACTTCTGCATTTTTGAGACTCACCCAGATTCAGATGTGCAGGACAGAAAGTAAACAGTCATGTGTTTTAGCCTTGGGAGGAAGGGGGAAGGGAAACCCTGTGGTTGACAGTCCTGCACAAAAATGTTGAAGTGAATGACGAGAGCTTTCTCAAAGGAAAGAGGGAAAATGCATGCTGAGCAAACAAAATCAGGTGCCCACTACAGACTGTCAAGGGCTCTTAAAAAGACGTTACTCTCTTGGAGCTGCCTCTCTGGTCCTATTCTTATCCTTTCCTGCGGTTATAAGGATTCCCTTCATTTTCTTGCCCTGGTCCTAAGGTATTTTCAGTTTGCCCATCAATGTGGTTATAGTTTTAGCTGTAAGTATTTTTTTTTCCTCTATTTTAGGGCTTAATTTTTATGGTCAAACTAATCTTTGTGGTAGAATTTTCTCTTACCCTGTACCATTAATAGATTAAAACACGTGAGATTTTGTATATTTGTCCAATAGTATTTCATAGCTTGATTATCATAATTAATAACTACTAAGTACTTCCTAGGAACTCAGTATCATGTAGAAAGGGTGGCAAAGAAAGTTGGTTTTGGAAAGAGTTCATTATCCAGCTGAGAGAATACGAGATAAAAGTGTGAAATAACAGTCAATGGGAGAGAATAGTTTATAATTATTTTATAAAATGTGATCAGGTTATTTCAAAACAATACTTATTTTTAATGTTATTTTTCACATAATGCATTTCTACTTATTGAAAATGGAATTTCCACATCTTCCTGTCGTGGGTTGAATTGTGTCCCCCAAAGAGATATGGTGAAGCCCTAACCCCTGATACCTGTGTATGACCTTATTTGGAAATAGAGTCTTTGGAGATGTAATCAATTCAGCATGAGTTCATTAGGGTGGGCCATCATCCAGTATGACTGATGTCCTTATAAGAAGAAATGTAAAGGCAGAGAGAGACACACAGGAAGAATGCCATGTTATGACAGGGGCAAAGATAGGAATGATGCAGCTATAAGCCAAGGAATACCAAGGATCCACCGTGACTATCACTAGAAGCTAAGAAGAATTCTACTCAGTCTCAGGGAAAGCATGGCCCTGATGATACCTTGATTTTGACTTCTGGCCTCCAGAACTGTGGAAGAATAAATATCTATTGTTATAAACCACTTAGTTTATGGTACTTTGTTACAGCGGCCCTAGGAAGGAAACAAATATACCCCACTTCTGTCTCTTCTCTTTTCCTCCACCAGCCGCAGATTATAACTCTTACCATTACTATAAGACAGCCCCTCCCAAATTTTAATATACATACAAATTGCTTGGGGATCTTACTAAAGTGTTGATTCTAAGTCAGTAGTTCTAGGTGGGACCTGAGAGTCTGCATTTCTTATAAGTTCCCAGGTGATGTACATGCTGCTGGTCCAGAAACCTCACTTGGAGAAGCAAGGCTATATAAGAAAGTCAGCGTGGAGACGCCCCTGTCAGGTGTGTGTCAGATCTAAGCTTTTTGACACAATGCTAACAATGATGAAGTGAAAAACTTACCCAGTGAGACAAAAAGAAAATGAGTAAATAGAATATCCAAAGAAAAAGAATAAGAAACATTTCAAAATCAACTCCCAGATTATTCTCCAACCATCCACCATTCTCCCCACCCCCGCCCCTCCAAAGATTTAGAATACAAATATTTCAAACTTGCTTTCTGAAGAAGTGAATTTACCAATATAATAGTAAGTTGATATTTTATGTGGTCATTTTTAACTTTATTTTTTAAATGGTGATTTCAAAAGCAAACAGTGCAGGGGACTTCCCTGGTGGCACAGGAGATAAGACTCCGTGCTCCCAATGCAGGGAGCCCAGGTTTGATCCCTGGTCAGGGAACTAGATCCCACATGCATGCTGCAACTAAGAGTTCGCATGCCAGAACTGAGGAGGCTGCCTGCCACAACTGAGGAGCCCACATGCCACAACTAAGGAGCCCGCCTGCCGCAACTAAGACCCAGTGCAACCAAATAAATAAATAATAATTAAAAAAAAAAAAAGCAAACAGTGCAGACTGAGAGATGAGTGAACACCATAGAACAACACAGGCCAACCACCCTGCAGTTAATGACATTTTTATTGTATTTGGGAATAGTCGCCTTTTGCAAAGGAACAGAGACTAACTTTCAGAGCTTTTCAAACTGCCTGTTCTTGGACTTCACCTTCAGATAGTGATTCTTTAGGCCTAGGGTCTGGCCCAGGGATTAGAATGTTTTAAGGCTCAGTGGGTAATTCTAATGCAAAGTCAGGTTTGGGAAATACTGGTCCAAAATAAGAAAATGTACTCAATAGGTACTTCATTTTATTCTATACCTGAATTTCTAATGAAAAAGAAAAAAATCTGCCAATATTAATACACAGTTAAAGCAAACACAGTATTATATATAAAACTAATTTTAGAAATATGATTACCTGGCATCAGAACTTCAATATCAATTTTAGAACAGAGTGTTCTTGATTATAAAGATTTCTCCTAGTCTTCACAGAATAATATCTCATACCCTCATCCTCTGCCTAGTAGTTTACAAACCTAAGTATACATTGGAATTCCATATGGGCTGACTTCCAGGCCCCAGCCCAGGACATTCTGAGTCGGCAGTTTGAAGTGGGGTCTAAGAACCTGCCTTTTGGCCACGTATCGCTGGCACTCTCCATACAGGTGGCCGGTGGGCTACAGCTGGAGAAATACTGCCTTGGTATTGCTCTCTGTGCTGAACCCTGCAGAGGAAGAAATGAACATGACTGCTCAAGAATCTGGCTATTAACAATCTAAATCTATCCCAGGGCCTTGCAAAGGGTAGTGACAGACTGAAAATGAGCATGGCATCTAATCAGCAAGCGAGATGGCAGATAAGGACGTCTTTATGAAGTGTTCCCTAGTTTTTACAGTAAGCCACCCAAGGCCCACACATAATGCCAAGTTCCAACCTGATTTGCGTCACCGCAGTTGTGGGTTTGGGCCAAGGCTAGTTATCAGACATATTGAAAAGATAACCTCCCCAAATGTGGGACCAAATAAGACGCGAGCTCGGTGCGCCTGAAGCAAAAATCTGAGTGGAGGTCATCTCTAAGTCACTGTGGAAGGACGACGTTAGGGATTTGTTCCAACAAGCCTTTGAAAGAATTTGATCAGTGGACTATGGAGCTCTTAAAGTCAAAGACAACAAAGCCAGTTAATTCCCTGCTTGATCGGGATTCAAAAGCTATAAAAATCTGTCCCGCTCTGTTGAAAGCGCCAGGACTGGTCCGCGTGCAGGAAAAGACGAGGGAGCAGGCGTCTGCGAGAACTGGCTGAGCGCGCGGACCGGGAAATCCACCGGCAGCGGGTGCGGTGAGTCAGCGCTGAGTCACGCCGGGCGCTACGTGCCGGCCAAGGCGCCCCAGCCCTACGCGCAGCCGCTCGCGCAGCCGAGCTCCGGGCTTCCTGGAAAACCCTCCCCGAGCCGTTTTCCCCCAGGTCCCCACCCCGGACCCCCGCGGTCACACACTCACTCGCCTGCACGCACGCCTCCTCGTCCCAGCCTGGTGACATCTAGACTTCAGCACCGAAGAGTCACAGATGACAGTCGGTGACAGAGCTCCGGCGGATGCTTCAATCCCATGTGTTTCCTCAAGACCGAGATTCCAGTTGCTCTGGCTTTTTTCGTGTTTGTTAGTTTTTTTTCATTTCTTTTTTTTTTTTTTTTTTCCCCTGGCAGGGGAGTAACGCACTGATCTTTTTATAGTTTCCAGTATTTTAAATGAACCTCAGGAAGAATGGATTAATAAAACATGTGTTGAAAATTATGCATCAAATGGTCACACTGCTTTGGGGTCTAAAATTATTACAATGTGACTACGGTTAGAGCTTTGAATGCTGGGTAACTGGAGAAAAAGACTAACTCTGTTCTGATTTGCTTTTTGTTAGTGAAAAAAAATCTTTGCTGGTTTGTCCAATCACCTTTCTAATAACTAAATTATTTTGAAGACTGGAGACGTGTTTGGTAGCGATTTGATGTGAGGTTACCAAAGAACGGGGAGCCATGTTTTTGTGTATCCTATAATATCCCACTGTCCTGAGGTACAGATGATACTTTGTTGGTCTTACAAAATATGGCAATGATTGCATTTGTGCTGAAAGTTGATAGCAGGTATTATGTCATTGAGTGGCTAGTCAATGAGATAGTCCTGATGCAGATGGGGTAATTATTATTTAAGGGCAGTTTGAGGCTGATTTTCAAGACAGAGTCAGACTGGATCTTTAGAAGTTGTTGTACCAGCTGTTGCCAGTTGTTTTGCTTCTTTGGGAGAATTATATCCCTCCTTATCCCTGTGTGCGTGCGAGATGATGCAAAACATTGGAGTGTTTTTGTATTTTGACAGCCTTTCCTGCAGGGAAGGAGACTGAAGTAATTAGAGGTTGAACTGACTCACCAAGGTTACAGAGAAGCATGACTATCCAATTTTTTAAAAGGAGGGAAAAGCCACCAAACTGAAAAAAAAAATAAGGAAACATGAAGATATGAGAGTTGATGAGAGCCCAGAAAAGCAAAATGAGTAGTTTTGACCAGAAGTAGAATCTAATATACTTGAACTGTTCATAACCAGATATATACTTGTGTGCAAGGCTTTTAAAAAAGCATGTTATTCTCATATAAAATATCTAAAATTTTAACTAAGCATATACAGATCTTCCTCAACTTACAATGCGCTTACGTCCCAAAAAACCCATTGTAAGTTGAAAATAACATAAATCAAAAATGCATTTACTATACCTAACCTACTGAACATCATAGTTCAGCCCAGCCTACCTTAAACATGCTCAGAACACTTACATTAGCCTACAGTTGGGCAAAACCTGTTTTATAATAAAATGTTGAATATCTCATGTAATGTATTGAATACTGAAGGCAAAGAGCAGAATGGTCGTAAGTGTATTGGTTGTTCACCCTCGTGATCGTGTGGCTCACTGGGGGTTACTACTCACTGCCTCTGCCATTGTCATGGGGAGTCTACACCTCATAGCTCATGAGCTCAGGAAAAGATCAAAATTCCAAGTACTATTTCTACTGAACGTGTATCACTTTCTCACCATTGTAAAGTCAAAAAATCATAATTTGAACCATTGTAGGTAGGGGATCCTCTGTACATCATTTGTTTAAAAAACTGTGCATGGTTCTGATTCTTTCTTACTACCTTATCAATATTGATACTATCTTGGCACTTATGGAGTCATACAAACTTCAGTTTGAAACCCAAGTTCACGTTATAACAGTGCGAACTTGGGCTACTTACTTGGCTTCACTAAACCTGTTTCCTTCTCTGTGAAATGGAGATTAAAATCACTATTTCATGGGCTTGTTAGACAGGATTAAAAGAGATGATGCCTGTAAAAGTTTAGCACAATGCTAGGCACATTAAAAACAAATTCCTTCAGTAAATGAATGCTTGCATCCTGCTGTCATTGTTATTGAACTTGATTAAACTATAGATTAGGTCACAAAGAGGTAGTATTTTGTCCAGATCACAGAACTAATAAAGGCTTTGGGAATATACATCACAAACTGACCTTAGGCAAGATATTTGGGTAAGACTGTGAAATAGCTAGGTGAGTGTTTGATGTTCTTTGATTATGAAAGGAGAGCTGAAAGAGAATGCCTACAGTCATCAGTTGGCCAGAAAGGTGATGCAAAATAGCCAAGCAAGAGCCCTTTTCTTCTGTCCTCAGAGAGAACAAGTTGGCAGAGTAGAATGGCAGTCACTAGGCAAAGAGAATATAACATTTGCCCTTTAAATTATAGATCAACTCCCTTGACATGCAATTATTCATTATTTTGCAGAGACAGAAATTTAGTTCTTTCCAAGTATAAAGTAATGAGCTTAGCTATTAATGGAGATTAGCGACCAATCTCCAAGCAGCTCTGAGCCCCCCACCCATAAGACATAACAGTCATTCTCTTGAAATAATAAAATAAATATTTCTTTTATAATTACCTCCCTCCCAAATAAAGCAACTGTTTTGTACATGATTGTAGTCTCACATTTACAGAATCAAGAGGTGAACATGGTCACGAAAGCAACTGCATTTTATGATAGTTACTCTCTATAATAGTTTTCCATTTATTTCCTTTTGCTAATCCATTGAGTATTCTCTGCGATCTTCAGTATAGATCCTGGAGACTGAAAAATGAACAAGACAGACAAGACCTAATCGTTGAGGTTATGTTCTGGTAGGGAGAACAAACATTTTAAAAGTTAAGAAACTAACAAATTCAGTAAGTATCAAAAATTCTCAAAGAATTGATAAGTGCTAAAGAGGAAAATTCATAGGCTGCCATCTAGAATCCCAGAAGGAAATTATTTGCATAGTTAGATCAAAGAAGAACTCTCAGAGGAGGTGACCTTTAAGCTGAAGCTTGAAGGGTAAGAAGGGTTGCATAAAGCAGGGGGAATAACAGCTCAGACAGAGGGCACAGGAATCACAAAGACAAAGACCTTGAGTCTGAAAGCACTTTGTTCAAAGAACAGCAAGTGAGGGGATGAGTAACATGACGTTAGGTTTGAGAGGCCAGATTCTGCAGAGCCTTGAAGGCCATAGTAAACATTCTGGATTATATGCTCAGTAAAATTGGCAGCCGTTGAAAGGTTTTAGCAGAGGGTTCCGTGACGTGATTTACATTGTCAGAAGACTGCCCTGTGGAAAATGCATCGCAGGGATCAGGAATGGAATGGGGGTTCCTTTAGCATTGGTACAACAATGGATAGCGAAGGCTGATATTGGGGCAGTGGAAATAAAGAGAAGTGGAGGAATCTGAGATATATGCTGGAGGGAGGAGAGCCAGAATGAGCTGATAGATTAGAGTGAGAGTCAGGAGCCAGAGGAATCAAAGATGACCTCTACTTTTCTGGGTACTGAGCACTTGGGGAGTCACCAAGTTCTTGGTGTTGTTTCCCTGCCAATATTTAAAGTTGAGAGTTCTGAAATGTGTGCTCATACATACACACACATATACACTTGTGAAAACTCCCACTGCCACTAGAGAACTAAGTTCCACATAAGGAATGACCGAGTGAACGCTTAAGTGAATGCCCCACACTTAATGGTGTTTGTCTCTACCTCTGTACTTTTGTCCAGGCACATAAAGTTGCAAGGCACATAATACCTTCCCCTCTCCTCTCCGCTCCTCTTTGAATTTGTGTATTCAGACCCAGCTCAATATTCATGCACAGGTAAAGTCCTATTTTCTCTATGAAGCCATCACTAACACCCAAGTCAAATGGATCTCGCTGTCCATGTCCAATCCGCTTGACACTTAAACTTTGGCCTTGTCATGTGGCTATACCAAAGGTTTACATGTCTCATAAATGTCTATATAAATGTCTCTCCAACTGAACTTTAAACCATCTTAAGACCAGAGACAGATTCTCATACACCCATTATAGCACCCACAGTATGAGCAGCATGTTTTTTTTTTTTAATTTTTTATTAATTAATTAATTAATTAATTTTTTGGCTGTGTTGGGTCTTCGTTTCTGTGCGAGGGCTTTCTCCAGTTGCAGCAAGTGGGGGCCACTCTTCATCGCGGTGCGTGGGCCTCTCACTATCGCGGCCTCTCTTGTTGCGAAGCACAAGCTCCAGAAGCGCAGGCTCAGTAGTTGTGGCTCACGGGCCTAGTTGCTACGCGGCATGTGGGATCCTCCCAGACCAGGGCTCGAACCCGTGTCCCCTGCATCGGCAGGCAGACTCTCAACCACTGCGCCACCAGGGAAGCCCTGAGCAGCATGTTTTGAACATAGGAGGGGCTCAATAGCAATGCAATCACTGGCATTTTTACATGGATGGAAACTTGGTGATCACCCAGTCTAATAGTCCATATATTTGGTAAATAGATTAGGTCACAAAGAGATAGTCCTCTGTCCAGATCATAGAACTCATAGAATGTTTGGGAATATACATCACAAACATGTGGGCTCAGTCACCTTAAGTGGGATCCTTTACTTCTGGGCCTCCATTTCTCATTTTAAACAAGAAGGAGTTTACACCTTGTGACCCCAAAAGTTCTTTCAGGATTTGTTTTTTTAAAACCATAGTTTACTGTCTATTGTTATGAGCCAGATACTGAAGTAAGCACTTTAGGCATGCTTTCACTTAATTCTTGTAAAAGCAACTTTGTGAGGTGAGACGGTATTATTCTCATTTTCACAGACTGGGAAACTAAGAAATAGGAAGTTTAAGTAAGTTGCCCAAGAGTACTCCGGTAATAAGCAGCAGAATATAATGAATTGGAATCCTGGCCTGTGCAACTGCAAAGGCTGAGATCTTCATAATGCTATGCTGCCTCATTTCTACACTCTTCATTTTTATAGAGACTGAGAAAAGTTAGATATTTTACTCAGAACTTCACATCTAAGAACTGGTAGAGGTAGGCCTGGATTCCAACACCAGCTCTCTTTCCTTTATAACATGCTTCAGGTATCAATTTTATCAATGAATATTCAGAATGGGGGTTGTTTTAGCCTATTTCAATGAGTATACTGGTATTGAATATAATTCAACAATGAACATAGTCGATTGTGTTTGTTGAATAAATAAATGAGTTTATCTTCTAGTTTACAAAATACCTCTATGCTTCACCAGTTCTAAGTCAAAGTCAATGAAAAGACAAGTACCTGATAGATTCCAGTAAGTAATTGTGGGAACACCCTGGAGTGTGCGGGGTGGCAGTCATCACTATAGTATAGGAGACAGCCTCTGTGGGCAGGTTGTTGAGAAGAAAGAGTAGAGTATAAATTATATTCCCTCTTAGTCACATTGACAAGGAATGACCTAGTTTATGTCATCTCTATCTCCAAGGAAGAATAAACGTGGTTCCCTGCCTTGAGTTCAAACTATGATGTGCAACACCCCAGAACCCACTTTTCCTCAGGGAAGGAGAATCTCTCAGGGTGTAGCCCATGAAATACATAAAAGAATAGCATGGACCCCCCCGCCCCCCGCCACCTGCAGGAATTTGTAATCTACCTTAGGAAACAAAGTAAGAGAAGAATTCTAGGGCCTAACAGGTCTATCCTTAACATTTTTTTTTTTATAGTAATCTTTTATTTATTTATTTATATATTTATTTTTGACTGCGTTGGGTCTTCGTTTCTGTGCGAGGGCTTTCTCTAGTTGCGGCAAGCGGGGGCCACTCTTCATCCCGGTGCGCGGGCCTCAAGCGGGGGCCACTCTTCATCGTGGTGCGCTGGCCCCTTCACTACTGCGGCCTCTCTTGTTGCGGAGCACAGGCTCCAGACGCTCAGGCTCAGTAGTTGTGGCTCATGGGCCTAGTTGCTCCGCGGCATGTGGGATCCTCCCAGACCAGGGCTCGAACCCGTGTCCCCTGCATTAGCAGGCAGATTCTCAACCACTGTGCCACCAGGGAACTAACAGGTCTATCCTTGATCACGTTCTGTCCTTTGAATAAGTCCCCTGAAATGACCTTGCTGGGTGCTCTGTGAAGCCAAGCAGGCCTGGGCCCCACTCAGCATCTCAGGCCTTCTGGTCTCTCAGGTCTGAAGTCAATGAGGGAAGCATTAAGGTGACAAAGACCTTGTGGAGAGCCCTCTGTGAGAAAGAAACAATTCTGAAGGGAGGGATCAACGCTAGAAGGATGATGACGGTGATGATCTAATCACATGTCCCAACCAAGTTATTCCTAGAGCAACCCTGGGATTTTCCACAGCCAGACCAAAGCATAAAGCTGGCATTCATCCCAGTAGACCAGGGCTTGTTTAGAGTCTCCTCAGCAATTTGACAGACCCTGAGGAAACTTAAGTAATAGTGAAAAAACAGACTCTCCCATGGCTTCAAACGTCAGAGTTGCCCTCAGAGTTAAAAATGATCATTTGCAACTTTGTGTGTGTTTTTTCTACAAGTGTACATAACATGTGTATTTATAAGTATGACTGGAGAATGATTCACCAAGATTTCCAGATGAGTTCTAAAGACACAAACTTCTGGGTAGCTTGAATAACATATGTATATGGCAAGGAACATTTATTCTTATTAATAATTGTCAGAAAGCACAGTTCTGCTTATTAAAGCACTTCCCAAATGTTGATCTATATACATATTTTCTTTTCAACAATATAATCAGATGAAATGAAAGATCTGTGTGTGAGGGCAGGCCCTAATTCAGCTGACATCTGGCCACTTGCATTTGTCTACTTTCATATGGCCAAGCCTTTGCCTCTAAACTTCAAACTTTGTGGGACAGAACCTCCTTTCTAATGGAAAAGGTTGGTTTTGTTTTGTTTCAGAATCTAGGAGAAAGACTCAGAGGCGCAAATGAATTCTATGTCTATCTTGAATAAAATCTAGAGACCCACATTGAAAATGCTGTTATCCACACTTCACATTAATATAGGGAATGGCTGTAGTAAACAGTAAACAAATGGATTCACCATTAACCAGTGCTGGTTAATGATAATCACAGCATTTGCATAGTGCTTTGTCCTTCCACAGTGCAATCCTTAGTTTTACATAATACCCTTTTGAGGCAAACTGGCATGATATCATTATCCCCCCTTTGTAGATAAATTAACTAAGTCAAGAGATTGGAAGCTTTGAGGCCACCCAGAGATCAAGCAAAGCCAAATACAGACTACTGGCCCCTGCGGCTATTGTTTTATTAGCTGAGGACATGGCAATTCCTGCAGGCTTTGTACTTTGATAACCTTGGAGGGTGGAACTAGGATTGCCCACCCACTCCTGAATAAGAGGTGTAGGGTGTTTAGGCCAGAGGTGTGGTGAGGCATCTTGAATGCTTTGTCAGGTGAAGTTTCTCAAATCAGAAGGAAGCCCGGAGGCATGGATATTGCTGCCACATCAAAAATGTTGAAGTATAGTAAATACCTGGTTACTATATAAGAGCAATACATTAATAAAACCACAACATGACTGAATCTCCTAAAGGAGCCTTCAGGATGCCAAGAACAAAGCAGTGCTCTTAAGTGTGTGCTGGGGTGAAATTCAAGGGCACTGTGCCTCTGATGAGTTTGGCAAAGAGGAAACCAAATGTGAACCTTTGGGCCACCCACCGTACTTCCACCTAAGTGATGGGGGGTGATAGGGAGGGGGTGGAGCTGGAAACAGACTTTCCTTGTTTAAAATTTAGATTTTTATCTTGGCTCAAAAGGAATTTTATCTCAAATTTCCCCAAATCTAGAGGCACATATCCCTCCTTCAGAACAAACTGATGGAATTAAACAATAAACAAACATGTAAAAGGGGGTGCACATTAAATACTGTCACTAAAGACGCGTGCATGAACGTCCCTTCACCTCTAAGCATTTACAATCTTGGTAGCTGGATGTGCAATGCTATGTGTACAACAGGTAATTAAATCCTACCAATCAAAAGTTCATACTCAGTCAAAATGAGCAAATGTGCAATGATAATTATTGTCACGATCACGATAAATAACATTTACTCTGGGCTTACCATATGCCAGATCTTAGGGTAATGTCTATATCTCATTTAATCCTCACAATATGCCTAGAAGATGCTATTATTCCTAGTTTTACAGAAGCAGAATCTTGGATCAAAAAATTTGCCCAAGGTTATCCAGCTATTTGTTTGCCACTAGGGTCTATGATATTATGACTGGGCATATATATTTCACTGGGCATGAAATTCCAGACACAGACTCAGGTATAGCATTGTTACTGAATTGGTCATATAGACACCCCCCTTGGGCCCTAGCCCGACAGAAGCCCCCTGCCTCAGCTGGGAAGGTTCTTTCTCTGTTCAGATTCACACAGCCAATAAGGAAAACGTTGCTGAGACTGAAACAGTACAAGCTTTATTCAATGGCCAGAGAATGGAGAAGGAGAACTTAGTTTGCAAATCAACTTCTCAACCCCACTTGGGCTGAGACACCATATACATAGGAGGGTCCAGGTAATAGGGAGGGAACTGAGTAAAGAGAGTGACATATTCATGACTTATCAGTCCTTGTAGGGCTCTTCTGGCTGTTACCATGGCAATTGTCAACTGTCATGGCACTGGTGGGTGTGTTCTATGGCATGCTAACATATTACAGTGAGTCTATTATGAGGTCAAGGTCAACTGGAGGTCAGGTCTTCTGCCATCTTGGGCCTACTTGGTTCAACCAGTTCTGGCGGACTCTTGTTTTTCATTTCTGGTGGTTTCCTGTAAGACAAGGATAATGCTTCTCTACAGCCTACATTTTTCCCTGGAGGAAGAGGGAGGGTTAGAGCTGAAGGCTAACAGCCATGGTAACAGCATGTAGTTTTATTTCTCTATCATTAATCTTAGCCTAGCCCTACTTCCACTGCCAGTGGAAGACTGCATTTTGCTAATTCAAAACTCATTTTCTATTGAGTGATTCTCACTGAACTCAAGATTACTCTTTCTCTATCTTTCCTATCCCCTTTTCTGGGGATGAGATATTGAAGAGAGGAGAGTAAAGCATATACATCATCCTGACATCTGATGGGAACGGGGCCCTTGGTCTTCCATCATTCTCTGTCCCTGCTGGCCTTGGTTGATGCAGAACCCAATCTGCTTGGCCCCGCTGGCCTCTGCCGCTGATGTTCACCGTCCATACACTGCAGACGTCATGTCCAGCGTTCGGTATCCTCCTCATCCCACCCCAGGCTCCTTTGGGTCCCCTGGCTATTCTCAGCCAACCCAGTGCTCTTGAGAACTGGGGAATCTGGTGGGTCCTTTCCTGCCCCGTGTAGGGTGAGACTCCCCTCAGTTCTGACCACCCAGACCCTCCCTCATCCACTGTGCTCTGTTGCCTTGCTGGATGTGACAGTTCTCTGAAATGTCTGGAGTCTCCTCTGGGCATACTCTACAAAGAGAGGCAAGATTTCCCACATTCTCCATCTCCAGTCTTCCTAAGTCTTTATGCGGCTTCTACTGCCCCCTCTCAGGGACCTAGGCACTAACTAGGTCTCCCTTTGAATTTCTCACCCCTTCAAGCTGGAGGAACATATATCTCCTATCTTAATGGTAAGGACACTAGCCATTTTACCCACTTTATATCTTACATAGAAACTCTGTGGGGCTCTGGCTCCTTCAGGCTCTAAGCCTTATGGAACTTAAAACACCCTTTATTCTTTTGTAAATGTTGGCTTTCAAGATAATTCTATCTATCTGAAAATTCATAAAAACTACTGAGTACTTTCATTTACTTTTTTACTCTAGTCTGTGTCTTCCTGCTTTCTGAGGCAATATTTTCCCCTAACTTACAGGTCGATGAGGGCAAACAAGAGAAATGCAAAAAATAAAAACCTTAAACATTATCTCTAAATAGTAACTCATAAAATTTCTGTACAGAGATATATATTGTGTGAACAGTAATACTTTATAATTGTCTTCTATGGCATCAGTGTCTTAACCTCAACTTTCCCTATAAACGTGTGTCTTTTAGTTATTTTTCAACAGTATTCAGGATATGTTACCTGTTAATGAAATGAAGGATGCCACACTTTTATGATCTGCAGTTTCACTTTCCTTAGCAGAAAAGCAGTTAAGATGTGTGAAAAGCACTATATTTGTGTGTGTGTGTGTGTGTGTGTGTGTGTGTGTGAGAACAACTAGTCAGGCTACCATTTTGCACATACATCGTAATTGCCTTTTGTGCTAAGAGCCGTGAAAAAGTGAGCCATAAAATTTTAGCCACTGGGAAGTTTCATTCCAATTTCACTGCATTCAAATCATTGACATTTTCAGCTGAATCACATATCACAGATTCATTCACATGTTCCCTCCTGGCTGGTTAAAGTCAGTCTGATGCTGGCCTGTGTTGGGCCCTGAAACACAAGTACCTGACTCTTGGCTGCATGACTTATATTTGAAAACCAGATGTTCTTTGTGCCATTGGCCATGCCTCTGCTGCACGGCCAGATCCTGGATGCTACACCAGAGAGCTCTCCTCTGTCATGAGGTCACACAGAACCAGCTCACGGGGCAAGCCTGAGAGGGAGGGGAGGAAGGCAAATTGCACCTGAGTCTCTTCCACCTGCTGCCCACACATATTTTAGCAGATAAAGTGAACATTGAGAGCCCATTTTTGTAAAAATAAGCCCCCAAAATCACAAACTCATAGAATCACCTACATATATATATATATACATATACACACACGCATATGTATATATTTGCATGTATTTAGAGAAAAGTCTAGGAAAACACCAAGACACTGGGGGTACAGAAGGGCAGAAAGGTGGACTTCTACCTTCAATTTATATAACTCTGGGCTATTCTGATTTTTTTCCCCATAAGTACAGTTTAGTAATCTTTTTAATTTATTTTTATTTTATTTATCTTTGGCTGTGTTGGGTCTTCATTTCTGTGCGAGGGCTTTCTCTAGCTGTGGCAAGCGGGGTCCACTCTTCATCGCGGTGCGCGGGCCTCTCACTATCGCGGCCTCTCTTGTTGTGGAGCACAGGCTCCAGATGCGCAGGCTCAGTAATTGTGGCTCACGGGCCCAGTTGCTCCGCGGCATGTGGGATCTTCCCGGACCAGGGCTCGAACCCATGTCCCCTGCATTGGCAGGCAGACTCTCAACCACTGCGCCACCAGGGAAGCCCTAGTAATCTTTTTTATAATGCAATGAACACCACTATACCCATTAACTCAATTCAATAATTGTCTTTTTAAAAATTAATTAATTAATTAATTAATTATTATTTTGGGCTGCATTGGGTCTTTGTTGCTGCACGCGGGCTTTCTCTAGTTGTGGCGAGAGGGGACTACTCTTTGTTGTGGTGCACGGGCTTCTCATTGTGGTGGCTTCTCTTGTTATGGAGCACGGGCTCTAGGCATGCAGGCTTCAGTAGTTGTGGCACGTGGGCTCAGTAGTTGTGGCTTGTAGGCTCTAGAGCGCAGGCTCAGTAGTTGTGGCTCATAGGCTTAGTTGCTCCATGGCATGTGGGATCTTCCCAGACCAGGGATCGAACCTGTGTCCCTGCATTGGCAGGCAGATTCTTAACCACTGCGCCACCAGGGAAATTCCCTAGTAATTTTTTAATATGTATATTTTACGAAAGAGCACATCAGTGCCAGCATTATAAGGGAACAGGTCATGCCAGAGGGGGAGGTTAGAAGGTGTTTCCTTCCTTCAAATGCAGTCAGCTCTGGGAACTGCTGTTGTAGAAACATTTGGTTATACGAAAGGAGCAAGGAAGAAACATGAACGCTTTACTCTTAAGAATGATGAAACAAAAGGGTCCAGGAGAAACTTTCAGGTACATGATGTAGACAGGTGGGCTGAAATCTCCAGGCTACAGCCTGACTCTTCTCCAATACATGCCTCCTAAGGCTGAGATAATAGACTCAGCACGTAAGTCACATCTTGACTCTGTCTCAACAGCATCTCTGCCCAGTCACCCAGAAATTCAGTATAGTAACGAAGTGAAGGATGTGTGTCATGCCCAGCTCTGCAGTTGGGACACAGCCCTGGCACACCTCCTGCTGACATGTGCCACTCCTGGAATGTTGGGCCACTCCACCCTCAAACTAACTTCTGGCTGAACTGGGGGTGTCCTGGCTCCAGCAGAGAAGAAGGTCCAGTCCTGGTTTTCACACTTGAACTTTCCAGTTCAGGAGCCAGAGCCAAAAAATGCAACCTACCCTGAGCAACAGCCAGGATGTTGATGCTGCCAGGCAATTCCTGGCTCATTGGACCACCGCCTCCCACTTTCTGGACCAAGAGGATACACTAGAGACCAACCTCCTTTGATTCAGGTCTTGCTGACAAATCACTGATCCAGCCAGATTGCTTCCTTTGCTTGAGTTACTACCTGCTAATGAGTTATGCACTTTGTGAAGTGTATTAATACTCTTACACTAGCAAGATGTGGAAGAAATTCATACAGCATTTATTTTTAAATGACGGCCTTAGGGACTAAAAGAGTTTTAGGAGAGGTGGAATTTTATTTTTACTACCATATCTGCTCTAACAAGTTTAAAACTTCATATAAGTTGCTACTGATGTGATTCATCATATCATCATTGCAATTCTAGTGTAGTGGTGGGTTTTTTTTTTTTTTTACATGGAAGTGTTAAATGCATGGGGCTTAAAATGCTGTGATCAGGCCACAGCTGTATGGGAGGATAATTCTTAATCTCTTTGGAAAAGTTGACTGTGATTCGAATAAACTAAATAAACATGGTTGTGGTACCCATTAATACAATGTGGTATAGTAAAGATGAGAAAAATCTAAGAATATTGAAAGAATATGCAGTGAAGGATTCTGCAATTATAATAATGAAGATTTCTCAAAGCCTTGTTTCTGGCTCTGGCAATAATACACTTAATAATTTGCATTTTATTTCCATATAATCTATTTGTGCCACTTTAATTGGCAACTTTACTTTTAAAAATTAATTCATATCTTCATGTTCTTTTTGCTTTATTTTGAAAATCGAGTCATGAAACTTTGACTAAAGTTTACCAAATAAATGCTCAATAGAGACAAATTCCAACCATCTCCTGACTCCAAAACAAATATGATGCATTTTATTTGACCAACCTACCTCCAAGGCTCTGATTTCCAGGCAATTATGTTTTATTGCTGCTATTCTTAATGCCATTTCGAAACTTTAATCTTTTTCTTTCCTCCTCACTTACCTATTATCACTGAGCCATCTCTACTGTACAAGAAATGCTCAACAGAGGTTGGAAAAACACATAGAACCTTGGAAAGCATGAGTAGGTTAACAGCTTAAGTACCAGCAAAAATTCTCATAGGTGCTTGGAGAAGTAAAATATGAGAAAACAAGAATGTGTTTGCTTGTTTACAGTTGCATTGGCTTTGTCACAATGATGAGAGCAGAGAGTTCAAACTTTAAATATGGGAATGGAAGAAGTTAATAACCATTTTTTACATATTTCCAATTTCATCAGTTTATATTTTAGCTCCGGAAATTTGCTGTATCTTTGTACTAACTATAAGAGGTTTGCATTCTTCTTGAGAATACTGACTACAAGATTGATGAAGAATGTCAAGTAAGGAAAACTGAATTCCCTCTACTTGTTCCAACTTTGACCTTGGAGAAGACAGAAAGTTTTCTTATTAGGCATTGTTTATGGTTCATGTGTTCAGATGAAGCAAGCTAGTAAATTTGTCAGAGAAAAATTAATGTTTCTCAGGAGATTGAACATTAATGCCAGCCAGCATCCCATTAAAGAACATGATTATATATATTCATATATTTAAAACTCTGGGGTTTTGTTTATAGTATTTTAAGCTTCAATTCACGAGCTTGTTGACGTATGAAAATCTTCCTTTTTGGAAGTCCAAACAGATGGAAAAACAAATTGTGAAATTACATGACACGCAGAAATATTGCATCACTCTATTCCCTCTTTCTGTCTCAAAAGATTTCCTAACATCTGAAAGCATCATCAGTGTGAGTAAACTGACATTTAAAAAGATGAAGAGATTTTTAAAGCCCGCAAAGCATTTACTCTTAAAAACCATATATAGAATGAATTTACCATTGAAAGTTAATCTCAAAGGACTTCCCTGGTGGCGCAGTGGTTAGGAATCCACCTGCCAATGCAGGGGACACGGGTTCGATCCCTGGTCCGGGAAGATCGCACATGCCGCAGGCAACAAAGCCCGTGCGCTGCAACTACTGAGCCTGCGCTCTAGAGCCCGCGAGCCACAACTACTGAAGCCCGTGTGCCTAGAGCCCATGCTCCGCAACAAGAGAAGCCACCGCAATGAGAAGCCCGCGCACCGCAAGGAAGAGTAGCCCCCGCTCGCCGTAGCTAGAGAAAGCCCGTGCACAGCAATGAAGACCCAGTGCAGCAGAAAATTAATTAATTAATTAATTTTTAAAAAGTTAATCTCAAATATGCACGTGTTTTATTCCATCTCAAGCACAGTTGAAAGGACACTGTTGTTTTGTGCTAAAACAATGTTAAGATGGCTTTTATTTTATATATCTCTTCCAGTATTTGATTAAGTAGGAAACAAAGAAGTAAAGTTAGAAGAGCTGGTTCTAGTAATTTTAAAAAATCACTGTAAAACAAGTCACAACACTCAGTTCCAGTCGCCTTTCCAAGGACAGTGAGCGGAAGTCCGTTCTCATTGGTACATGCATCACCAACAAGAGGCAGGCCCAACAACAGCTGCTTCTGAGAGAGGGCCCTAAACCTGGAGAATGTCAAAGTAGATTAGCTGTCTTATAGTCAACGGATGCAGCCCCCAAAAGAATGTTAGTTCATACTGAGTTTTGACATTTTATTCAGCAAACTATTATTATTATTTATTGATATATTATTAGTACTTGCTCATTAGCTGTTATTATTATTATTATCATCTGCTTTTGATCATTGTTACATTTCCAATTCAGAGATTAGTACTTGGCACGTAAAAGGCAATCAATAAGTATTTGTTGAATGAATAAATGAATGACTCAGTTAATCAAGAGATAAGAATTACTACTCAAAGAGTAATTTTGCCCTTGTTTTACTGTGTAAAAATAGCACTTAATAATCAGCTATATTTAATTTATTTTCTTTCAGACCTTTCTTTGCTAAAACTTTACATTTCTTCTGTCTCTTCTGCTGAGTCAGTGAGCTTAGACACTCAGCTTTAACTTGATTTTCCTCCTATTTGTGGATGTCATCCATATATATGCCTTTTCAGCCAGTGTAATCTTTCCAGAAGTTCTTGTTGACTGCAAGAGCTTAAAAGCTCTTTATTGTTGAAGGGATGAGAAGACTGATATCCATTGTGTTTCATTTGGTGACTGAAATGTGTGACACATAACAAGGCCTTTATCCTCTGTTTATCCATCTGGAAAATGAGAACAACAATACTCACTAGTCTGGTATGGAAGTGATTGCCACGGACTTTGCGATCCATGCAGGGAAGGTGACATTTTAGTTGGTACCTAATACAGATGTTTCCCTTTGATTAATTGGGTGTTCAGGTACCAAAGCACTTTCAGAGATGTTAAGCAAACAACAGGAACAACAACAACAAAAAGCAGAGTCTGGCTTATAGATTTTTAATGGTATTTACATGCTTCTACCTTAACGTATTAACTTTATATTCAATACTTCTTTAATACACAGCCACAGATTAGAGATCACTGAGTCTAGCACTTCTTAACCAGGCTGTGTCCACACTCCCCTGTGGAGTCTTTAAGTCTACACATGCCCTGTCCCCACCTTATTTTCTCCTGGGTAAGAACCGAGGATCCAACCTCTTTCCTTCTTTATGAAATAGCACATTAAGGGCCAGCTGCTAAGTGTAACATCAGGACTAAAATCCTCATCTTCTGACTTCTGGTGGGTTGTTATTCCCCTACATGTGAGGTCTCTATTCTATTATTTTTTTTGTTTTTGTTTTTATAAATTGTTTATTTTATTTTTGGCTGCATTGGGTCTTCTTTGCTGTGCGCAGGCTTTCTCTAGTTGCGGTGAGCGGGTGCTACTCTTCATTGTGGTGCATGGGCTTCTCATTGCTGTGGCTTCTCTTGTTGCGGAGCATGGGCTCTAGGCGTGTGGGCTTCAGTAGTTGTGGCACATGGGCTCAGTAGTTGTGGCTCGTGGGCTATAGAGCGCAGGCTCAGTAGTTGTGGCGCACGGGCTTAGTTGCTCCATGGCATGTGGGATCTTCCCAGACCAGGGATCGAACCCGTGTCCCCTGCATTGGCAGGCAGATTCTTAACCACTGCACCACCAGGGAAGTCCCTCTATTCTATGATTGATAGTTTGCATTGTTATACAGTTGACCCTTGAATAACACAGATTTGAACTGTGAGGGACCACTTATGTGCGGATTTTTTCAATAATAAACACTACAGTACTACACAATCCTGGGTTGGTTGAATCTGAGGATGCGGGACTAAGTTTCTAGAGGGCCGGATGTAAGTTATACCTGGATCTTTGCACAGAGGGTCAGCACCCCTAACTCTCACATTGTTCAAGGGTCAACTGTATTTTAAGTTAACTGCCTAGATAGAACTTTGCTGTAACTACTAGAAGTTTAACTATCTCTGCTGCTTTTAGTTCATAGCTATTTTCCCCTTTTCCATTTCTTATCTATTCTATAAAGCCTTCTGAGATTCATCTTGTTAGAAATAAATTCAACCCCTTAAGAGCTTTCAAAGCAAATTAAACCTGTATTAGAGCATTTGTCAAACAGTATGGTCCTGATTAAAGAACTTAATAAAGGGCTCTGTCTTTCCCTAGATTGTGAACTCTTGGAGATAGAAGTCAATATACTCATTGTCTTTAGAACAATAACAAGAAATAAAAGCTTAGGCGCCAGGCAATGTGTTAGACCAGCAGTTCTCAAATTTTAGCAACCATCAGAATCACCTGCAGAGCTTGTTAAAGTTTTTTTTGCTGGACCCCACCCCCAGAGCTTCTGATTAAGTGGGTCTGGGGTAGGGCAGGGAATTTGCATTTCAAACAAGTTCCCAAGTAATTGGGCTAAAACAAAATTGTTTCTTCAATAATTACATTTATATTCATTGATTCACTCCCAAGCATGTTAAAATCCAAGTTTTAAAAGGAAGCAAGAAAGGATAAGTAGAGGACACACTATCTTTAGTCAATAGATGATTCCATTATGATATCTTTTAGGGTCTGGAATACCCTGACTAGGGTATTAGACAAAAAAAATTCATAAGAATGGGCTAGAGAGAGAGGGAATAGATCCATTTGAAATTAAAGTATATGATTTTGAGAGTAAATTTCCGAGGGGAGAAGCTTGCAAGTCACCAGAACATGCCCTGGACTCTGTGTCTGTGTCTGCCTTGGTAGTGATGTTGTGTCATTGCCTCATTCTTGGCCCTCGGTCTGTACTCAAGAAAACCAGATTGAAAATTTGGAATCTGTGCTTTAGTGGATTGAAACTGACCTCCAGTCACTAAGGAAAAATCAAAACAAAACACACAAGAGTTTAGAGAGGACATTTTTCTGCCAAAAAATAATTTTTCCTTGATGTTATTTCTTAGCTGGGCCAATATTCCAATGGAAAAAATAGATAGATTGGTCAAGAGTTCAGTATAATTTTCTGTAACACTTGACCTAAAGTGACATAATAAAAAATTAATGACAGAAAATTGTATGCTTTCCTATGGATGCATGTGTGACAACTTGTCTCACACACATTGTTTAAGAGAAAAAATAGAAAAGATGAACTAATGATATTTTGTTTTACTTCAAATGTTAACTCAAACTAATTTATTTATTCAATACATATTTATGCCAGGTGTTCTTATAGGCACTTGGGATACACCTGTGAACAGAACAAAACCAGTAACAAAACTGTACGTGGAAATGAGGGTTTAAATTATTGTTGGGCTTCTGAGACTCTTTTGTGAACTAATTTATTTGCTTGCTATAATTGCTGTAATAATTGTTGTCTACTATAATGTCTCGATTTTGGGAAAACTTCACTTGGGATCTAACTTCCTGTCCTTTGTGAGCCAAATGACATGACAGGGAGGCTGAGAGGAGGTTAAACTGATCTTTGTGAAAACAGAGGGGCAAACTGGGATAATTTGGAGGAAACAGGGGAAGAAAATTGTCATCCAGGTAAGGAAGAACCTATATGAAGGGCGATGTTGGGATTTCTTTTTTTTAACATCTTTATTGGAGTGTAATTGCTCTACAATGGTGTGTTAGTTTCTGCTTTATAACAAAGTGAATCAGCTATATGTATACATATATCCCCATATCCCGTCCCTCTTGCATCTCCCTCCCACCCACCCTCCCTATCCCACCCCTCCAGGTGGTCACAAAGCACCGAGCGGATCTCCCTGTGCTATGCGGCTGCTTCCCACTAGCTATCTATTTTACATTTGGTAGTGTATATAAGTCCATGCCACTCTCTCACTTCATCACCACTTACCCTTCTCCCTCCCTGTGTCCTCAAGGGATTTCTATAGAAAGAAATTCTGAGAAAAACTGTTCAAGGTTTCAACAGGGTATTCATTATCTTTGTGGTGTGAGGTACAATACAAATGCCTCAGCAGTACTTAAGAAAACTCCAATAATACCTCCCTTTCTCTTCAGTATTTTTGCTGGGGATGGTTTTTTCCCCCCTTTGTATCTTTTCTTACTTCTCCTCCTCTTCTTTTTCTTTTGCTTCTTTTTTTCCCCTTCCTCTTCTTTTAGGTCAAATGTGCAGAGAATAGACCTTAGGGCAGGGGCAAAACAAACTACCTTAATTAAATCAGGAGGTCATTAATCTGAGGTGGTTCTAATGCCTTAGCAGCCTAGTAAGCAAACCAAAACATAAGCCTGTAAATGCCTCAAGGTTAAGAAATCAAAACCTAAGGACACCCAATCACAAACAGCCAACCAGGCTTTTCCAAATAAGGCAACCACTTAATCTATAGCCAATAATTTCCTTGCTTTCTTCCACCTCTTTTCTATAAAACTCTTTCCCCTGGCTCCTGTTGGTGGAGAACTCCTAACCACTTCTGGTTTGGCACTGCCCCATTTAGTTCAATCTTCGCTCAAATAAATTCTTTTTAATATGCCTCTGTTTATCTTTTAACACTACTATATTTGAGTTACATGTAATTTAGAAAAATTCAATATTACAATTTTATGTTTGAGAAAAAATATTGCTCTCATAAATTAAACATTGTAAGTAACCCAGACAGTATCTTCTTGACTGGGATTTTCAACTGGAGGTCAATTTTGAGTTTTTATGACTGTTCAAAGAAGAATATGGATTTAGAAAGGATGAGACAGGTAATTCCCTGGCCATCCAGTGATTAGGACTCCGTGATTTCACTGCAGCGGGCACGGGTTCGATCCCTGGTGCGGCGAAGCCAAAAAAAAGAAAGAAAGGATGAGACACACTGAACCATAGAATTCTATCATTAAACATAAGACCACTGGTCATACCCTAGAAAAATTGCTGGCTTTATACGGGCAACCTAAGTAATAGTAGTAGAAGTAGTGATCATAATGATAATAAGAGAAGTTGCAGTTGTGATGGCTTCTATTTACAAGGAGCCTACTGTGTGCCAGGCACCGTTCTAAACATTGTTTCACTGAATTCTCACAACTCTTTTATGAGGTGGGTAAATTATTTCTTAATGTTACACAGATTTGCAGCCGTTCTTTGACACTTCTGTTGGGCATGGACCACCAGAGGAATGATAGATTTTCTATCATTAGGGATTCTGACCCATTCTGAGGAGAAGAACAAAGGGCCTTTTACTCTCAGAGGGGATTCTCAGGACTTTAAGTGTTGACCTAATCTCAGAATGGGCCTCCTCGATTCCAGAACATCCCTGGTTAAGAGCCTGCGAGTGTCCTGAGGCACTGTAGAATCTCCAGATCCACCTAAGAGCAGAAACCTATAGTCTATTTGAAATTCTCATTACAGAAGAAAAAAAAAATTAACTGGATGCTTTCATCTTTACTTCCAAATACAACAAAAAATAATAGTGAGATGATTTTTTTCCCTCCTCCCTCTCTTCCTTCCTTATTTCTTTTCTTCTTTCCTTCCTCTTTCATATATTTATTCCACAAACAAGTATTGAAGGGGCTCCTTCATGTAAGGCCCAATGCTAGATGCTGAGACTGCATGATTGTGATATAACAAGAAATAATGTATTTTGGTTTTTATCCCTGGTTTCTGGCACAGAGCTCCTAAAACTCTTGGAATTTCCTGAGTGATAGTGGTGATAGGAACATCTTTTGCTATTCATGGTAAGCTCCTTTCAACCGTACTTGAGTTTATGATAATAAGGTAACTCTTGGAAAATGGGGGCTGGCTGCCAGTGGATCCAAGCATGTGATTAGAGGGTTGGAACTTTCAGCCCCACCCCCTGACCTCCAGGGCAGGGAGAGGGCTGGAGATGGATTTAATCAATCATGCCTACATAATGGAGTCTCCATAAATATCCTAAACTAGGCGTTTGGAGAGGTACTAGGCTGGTGAACAAGTCAAGGTATTAACAGGGTGATGTGTCCAGAGAGGACATGGAAATTCCACTGCTCACCCCTCCACACCGCTCCAACCTTGCCCCATGTAGCTCTCCCATCTGGTTGTTCCTGAGTTGTATCCTTTATAATAAACTGGTGAACATAAGTGTTTTTTTCTGAATTCTGTGAGCCATTCTGGCAAGTTATCAAACCTGAGGAGGGGATCGTGGGAATGCTTGATAGAGCCACTTAGTCATAAGTACAGGTGATAACTGAGACTTGCTGTTTGAAGTTGAGGCTAGTCTTATGGGACTGAGCCCTTAACCTGAAGGGTCTGTGCTAACTCCAGGCAGTTAGTGTCAGAATTGAGTTAAATAGTAGGATACTCAGTATTTGCCAAGAACTGGAGAATTTCTTGGTGTGGAAAAACCCACACATCTTGCTGTCAGAAATGTTCTGTGGGTAGAGAGGAAACAACAGTTTTCCTTTAGTTGATGTTCCTTTTAATGGTATACAAAGCACAGCCCCTGCCTGTAGAGGGGAGAGTATAAATTCCATAGAGCATAGAATATCAGCACCATGAGGTCAGGAGCTGGACTGTTTGCCACTGTATCCTCTACACCCACCCAGGACAATACACGGCAATGAGCACGTGCTCAAAAATACATTGAATGAATGAATACACATCTAGTGTTGCTTCACTAATAAAAAGGTAATCTTGCCACTTCATCTGGGTAAAGACACCCTACAGACTGTTCAGGTTGCCCTCAGGAAAAACAGAACTAGTCTACATTCAGATCTTGAGAGTGGTCATCCAGAATACATACCCTATGAAATGGTAAGGATATGCAGGTTGAGTAATGACACACTTGGTTTGCAAATAACACATGTTCGTTTTTATGTTGCTGAAGACTCCTTGCTAGGAAATGAAACACTTGTAATTTAATATGTAGTGTTCTCAGAGTCTGAGGCCAAACCACCTCAAGCTGTAAACGCCTTGGCTCTGAAGAGCCAGTCAGGGTCAGGGCAGGGCAGTACTTGGCCTGATGCTCCTCCAGAATAAACCAAACAGCTACAGGAAGTGGTTTCCGTGATTCAGTAGGTGGCACACTTCCTTTTGAGTCAGAACTGAATCACAGCTGTGAGAGGCGAGAAAGACCTATTTCTTTATCCCATCTTTTTTCCCTATTCCCAATAGTCAATTTATCACAGTCTGTCATATGATATATCCCGTTTAGTTTAATGTGTTTAACTGAAAAGAAAAAACCAAAAAAAAAACAACAAAAAAGTCAACTACAAGGAAGCAGGAAGGGAGTGGGAAACCTCACAGATTATAATGAATCGAAGCATTATTATTTCATCAGAGGGCCATATTCTCTGAGGAGATGGAAAGAAAAGCCATAATCTGATTTCGCTGGGGTCCTTAAGGCTCCTGGTTCTCTTGACTCAAATATGACCCATTTCCAGTGGAAGCAATTAGATCACACTTACATAAACCGTGTTGCTTTAAATGGCCCTGCTCTCCACTTCACTCACTGACCCTGGATTACTCCCTGGCATGTCTGCTGGAAGGCTGTTCTCAGTGCTGTCCCATGCATGGCCCTAGTTCAGCCGTGGGTGAAATGATCCTGTTCTGAATGTACTGAATGCTGTTGGCAATGTTGTAAATTGTTTTGAGGCTTAAGGAAAAACCCCATAGATATCAACAAGTCATAAAAACAGACATATTTTCCCCTCATCTTTTTCCCAGTGGGTCTTTCATTCTTCAATATTAAAAGTTCTGCGAACATAAACATATTTATCCATATTTTCATCTGATGAATTAGATTTTACTCTATGTTCTTTGCTTCCTTCTACTCCAATTTATTCCAATTGGTTTCATGTTTCAGAGCAAAGATTCAGACACTTGTGCTATACATCCTGTATTTATATCACTCTGAGAAGACTGATAATCAGACTGGAATCAGAAATTTTATTGCCATATTAATATTCCACAGCTCTTTCTGTGAACTCTTCCAGTAGTTTAAAGAATACAAGAGTCAAAGTCACATAGTCCTGTGTTCAGATTCAAGCTCAACAAAAAACTGTAAAACTGTGTGACCTTGGATAAGCCTCTTGACCTCTCTGAGCCACAGTTTCCTCAATCTATAAAATGGGATTCTGACATACAGACACTATTGCTGTGAGAACTAAATAAATCTTTTACATAGTGCCTAGGACAGCTCCTAGTTCATATTTGGTGTTTAAAATAAGGTAGTGCCCTTTCCCTTTATTTACAGTACATTTCCGTTGGGAGGTAAGGACAGAATTTGGACACAACAACTGCGTGGGCATGCAGTCTCATCCTTCCCAAAGACGTCAGTCATATCCAGCAACTTTAGCACTTTCATCAACAGCACCTGCAGCACATGTGATATCAAATGGTATCCTTACTGGAGTGGTGGAGAAGCCCAGCCAGGAAGCAGGCTTGAAAGCCAAAGCCAGTGCTTCTGGTCTGGACAGTCGTGGCTGATAGATGAGAGCCAAATGTGAAGAGAGTCCTCATCTGACACGCTAAAGGGAGCACCTAGAGGATGGGCAGGGAAAAGAATCATCAACAGTACTCGCAGCCAGACAGGGCAGCCGTGAGGGCCCAGGTCAAACAGGGTGATGGCTGGCAGACAGGTGAAATGAAAATACACTCAGATTTGAAAAGCCCTTCTAAAATGTCCATCCTCCCACATCGCTTTGATGTCTCCCACATCCCTTCAGTTCCTCCCAGAGAGCCACACACAGAGGGTGATAGCTTTTAGAGAAGAGTAGTGGTACCTTCCCCTTTCCCCAAAATATCATCTTGTACTTACCTATCTTGGAGCCATCACTCTGTAAATTGTGGTTGCCTGGTTACCTGTCTCTTCCACTTTAGCCTCTAAAGGCAAGGAATGTGTCTCATTTATCCTTTGACCAACCCTTACCTGTAGGTCAGTGCCCAACCCATAACAAGTGCTCAACCAATGTCTGCTCACTTGACAGAAATATTAGAAAGACAATGAGAAAACTTGGAACAGGAATTGGTGGCCTCTGGGGCCAAGGTCCCATTGGAGGATCGGCTGGATAGGCTCATTTTGAGGAAAGGAGCCAGAAGTCAGAACCCCCTAGCATGACAATACTGTGAAAAGAGGATGGAAACTGTTTTTGGAAATTGTCCTTGTCGTGGGCAATCCAGGCTGGACACGGTTTCTGGAGGTCTGGGCATTGTCTGAGTGGAGTGTTGATTGTATGTCTGCTGGAGGCTTCTGTTTAAATAGCTACCAGAGTAGGATGACTCAGCAGCCGCGATGGGACACTCTCAGGCTTCCTCCTCCTGTAATTGACAAATCACATTGCCCCGGGTGTCTGTGGCGGTCTCTGATATAGCTCCTTTCTCGCCAGTCCATCCACCTGGATGCCAAGTCACCCATTACTAATCTGGAGACTGACAGAAACTGTTTGACAGGCCTGATCTCGTGCGCCAAGTGTATCCCTATTTCAAATGAACTCTTATCAACAGATTCCATTTCTGAAATTTTTTTAATTCTATCTCCTTATCAAGGACCTCTGATTATCTTCAAGGTAAAGACAAAATCCCATCTCCTGGCAACTGAGATCCTGCAGAAACTGATCTGATCTGCCCCTGCTTCCCAGCACCACAGACCCTGACAGTGTTTGGTTTGTTGTTTTCCTTTAACACTGGCTTGCTACTTTTTGTTTCTTTGTTTTTGTCGCTGGCAGATAAACAGGAGCAAGACAAAGCTTTAAGAAAGAGGCCTGGGAGGAAATCCTACCTAGTAGTTATTTCCTGAGAATTGTGGAAGTTAGCATTATTCATATTGGTCAGAAAGAGCAGGGTTCTCTGGATTTTTTGTTTGACAGATGCTGGTCACTTTTCAAGTAGGGATCCAAGAATAGCTCAGATACAAGGATCAAAAACTATACCTAAAAAAAAAAAAAAAAAACTATACCTATAGGAGTGCATAAATTAAACTTTCGAATTGGACTAGCTGGAAAGTGCTATGCCTGAAAAGAACTAAATAACATTTCAAACCTTTATTTTTAAGCACTCTAAGTGTTTAAAATATCTGCAGGACTGAGTCAACTTTCAAATCACATTTTTGCAACCCCTGGCTCAGATTAAGGAAGTAACACAACCAACCACAACTCCACTCTTCATCTCCAGCACCATCCTTCCCACATACTCAAACCAGCCTTCCTGATGAGAAGGTTCTCGGCTGCACCAGGATAGTCACTGGTCAGCAAGCACTTGGCAACACACATTCTGTGTTTCTTAGGGCTTAGTTCTGTGGGTCCAGCGTAGGCAGGGTGCTTACTACCATTTATTTGATTTAAATTTGACAGAGGACGTCTCCACTAACCTCCGCAGATTCCACTCAAGGATAATGGTGAATTGTGGGTTTTGTATTTACCCCCCAGGGTTTTCAATGTGAGCCTAATTATTGTTTGCAATAATAATTTCTGTTGGCAGATGGTGGTAATTCTGCAAATCCCTTTTGGAGACCAGAGAAAAATGTGTTCCACTTGAGATAAATATTGGATAACAGAAATAGAGAGAGAAAATATTCAGACATTTTTGTGATTCTAACTCACTTGAAAATTTCATTTTTCCACTTTGAGATATGCTGTAGTTACAAGTCCTTAGGAAATCCGTTCTGGATTGCTTATAATAATTTTTAACACTATTGAAAAATGAAATAAAATTAAGCAATACTTTGTTTCAATAGTTTATTGTAGACATTTAAAAATATGTAGATAAGCACACAAAAGAAACTCTGAAATGTCTATACTCTCACAACCCAGAAATAACCACAATTAATATTCTGGAGTTCCCAAAGTTTTTCCATGTATAAGGAATTAGGCTGAACATGCTACTTTGTTACCTACTTTTAAAATTTAATAATATATAATATACCTCTTTCTACAGCAATTTAATTGCTATAATGATTTAATATTTTATGGCTTCTTCATAGTATATCTAACCAAGCCTCCTTATTTTTTTTTAAATCAAATATAGGGTATTTTATTTTATTATTATTATTTTTTAATATCTTTATTGGAGTATAATTGCTTTACAGTGGTGTGTTAGCTTCTGCTTTATGACAAAGTGAATCAGCTATACATATACATATATCCCCATATCTCCTCCCTCTTGAGCCTCCCTCCCACCCTCCCTATCCCACCCCTTTAGGTGGTCACAAAGCACGGAGCTGATCTCCCTGTGCTATGCAAGCCTCCTTATTTTCCATGCTATTACAGAGATGCTGCAAAGACACTTTTGTAAATAAATATATGAATCTTCTATTAAGCCCTACAACTTGAGTTTCTGAATCAAAAGTCCTGTTTTTTCTTGTTTATTTTTTAATATATGGTAAAATTTCTCCTTAGAAAATTTGAGTCAATTTATATTTCTACACATGGTGTACATTTTTTAAAATCACCATGACAATCTCTGCCGTCAAATACCTTTGAAATAAAAGTGTGTGTGTGTGTGTGTGTGTGTGTGTGAATTAATAGAATTTATTGAGCCTCTTCCTCATGGCCAGCTTCGGTTCTAGGCACTGGAAGAATAAACAAGTCAGGCAAGAACTTGTCTCAGAGAGCTTAAATTTTATTGATGGGGTTGAACAATAAGCAAATAATATAAGTTCAGGCTGTGCTATATGCTGTGAAGAAGAGTAAAGTGTTCCGCGTAGGCATTCGTGTGAAAGTAGGGCAGGAGGGAGGGATCACAATTTTAGAGAGATGGCCGAGTAAGCCCAGTCTAAGGGTGCGATATCAAAATAGAAACTCTTTCTAAAACTAATACCTGATTAACTCAGAAATCTTTGAATGTGGACAAGTATAAACAGAAAATTAAAAATTACCCATAATCTTAGCAATTTGGTTTTTATCTTTTCAATTTTTGCTTCATCATACACATGCACGCAGCTGTATATTATTGAGGTATTACTGAATGTACTATGCATATTTGCTCAGCATATGTAGGCGGCAGTACTCAGAAGATTGTACGGCCAGTGTTTCTAAGTGAGAAGATTCAGTGCTCAGAAATTTAGGGTTTTGCAATTGCAACATCCCTTGGTAATTTGGCTTAAAATATTCCTTTTCCTCCTTTTTCCTAAAAAGTCTGTGTGACATGTGTGCAGGTTTGCTTTTTTAATTAAAATGGGTTAAAATTCATTCCCTTGGGTGGAAATATCTGCAACAGTCTAGAGATGATTGGAGAAACTGCAGAAGGCCCCAGGACAGGTTCTAGGAATTCCAGTTTTGAGATGAACACTACCAATAGGAAAACACTTGCTAAAGCAATCTTGAAAATTCTTGGAGGATATCTTCCCACCTCTGAAAAAAAACCACAGTCAATTCCCTTTCTGTCAGGCCTCTAAATAGCACCATTTTGTTCCACAGATTTATAAAATGAGGAGTCTTTTCTGACACTTTTTTTTAGTGCCCATAATTAATGCATCAGCAAGTCCTGTTGGTTCTATTTACATTCAATGAATTCCGGACTCTGACCGTTTCCCACTGCATCTGTTGTTACTACTGTGGTTCCCAGCACCATCCTCTCTCACCTGGATTGTTGCTGTTGACTTCTAACTGGTCTGCTTTTATAGCCTCCTCCAGCACCCAAGTAATCTTTTCCCTACAAAACAGCCAGGGCAACTATATCTCGATGATATCAGGGTCTTAGTAGGAAACAGATGACACACACAAACTAATTTGAAAAGTTTAATAAAGGCACAATTTACAAAGGTAAGGACAGGTTTGAGGGAAATCAGAAAGGAATGATGTGGTATCTCAGAGCACAGGAAGTGGTTATCAGAATCCAGAAAGGGGAATACTCAGACCTCGCCCAGCCTGATCTCTTTGATGCCCCCCTTACAGTCCAATCCCATTCACCCTGGACCACCCAGCCAGAGGAGGAGAGTGAAGAGTGGATCTGGAGGGGCAGATAGAAGGAATCCTCAAAAGTGTAAATCAGAAAATGTCCTTCCCTGCTCCAGATCCTCGAATGTGTGTTTATCTCAGTCATTAGAGGATCTACTTTTTCCCCTCTCCTGGTTTCCATAAGGAGGAAGTATTACTAAGCACATTCCTGGCTTCCGTCTCTAGACACTCTGATCCTGGGAAGACAGACTGACTTATCTGATAAGTCCGGGCTGATAAACCTGGCATGGTACTTCATCCCCTTGGGCTCTCTCCTCTGCTCTGCCCTCACATAACTCTCCCTCAGGCTGCTTCTGAAACAGGAGGGAAGGGGGCAGGGCACATTCTTTAAAAGAATGACATAGCCCGAGGACACAACATAAACTGATTAGAACCTAATAGGTCCAAGAAGGAGGACAAGTCCACTTCCACTAGACCTTAAGCCTCAGTATACACTCATTGTAACACATCAGCAAGCTAAATGACATACCCACAGGCACCATGACAGTTCCAAGGCCAACCATAAAGGTCAAAAAGTGGGTGGTGGCCCAATTTCTGGAAATCCCCACTCCTTCCCCAAAATAGCTGGAATAGTCCTCCCACTCATTAGCCTATGAAATTACCCACTGCTATAAAAACTGACAGCCCCAGACCCTGGTGTTGCTCTTACCTTCTGAGATGGCCCGCACTCTGTCTGTGGAGTGTGTATCTCTCTAAATAAATCCACTTCTTACCCATCACCTTGTCTCTCACTGAACTCTTTCTGCGATGAGACATCAAGAACCTGAGCTTCATTAAGTCCTGAGATCAGGTGTGTGATCTCAGTTAAAAGACTGTGGGTTCAAGTCCCAATCTGGGTTGCATGGTTTCACTTCTGCCCCTTTCAGTTGATGCACTGATCATTGGTTCTTTCTGCCTAATACTGGGATTCAGTATTAGTAAGTCCACTTGGCTAACTAACCCAAAGCAGCATCTAACAGCTGCCCCTCTCTCAGTAATAAAGCTGACGTGTTGGTTTCCATCTTTACTTTAAAACAGAATTTCTTCTTTCATTCACTCATCAAATATTTGTTGAGATCCTACTCTATGCCAGATACTGTTCTGCTGCTTGTGATACATTAGAGAGGGGAAAAAAAAAGAGAATCAGATAAAAATCCCTTGCTTTATTTCACCAATTATTTAAAACCTGGGTGGGGAAGAGGGATGCAGCTTACTGGGGATCTCTTCTGAGGCCTTTTGCTTTATTCAGAAGAAAGTTCTAATTAAAATAGAAAGTTCCCATCATCGCCTACAAGACTCTTCCTGATCACGGTCCTTGCTTCCTTCTGTCCTCACCTCCCACCATACTCCCTTTCTTGGTTGTGCTGGCTTCCTTTCTGTTCTCCGAACATATAGCGCACACCTCCTCCTCTGTCCTTTGCTGTTCCCTCCACCCAGACCCTTCCTCCCCTAGATGGCCACGTGATCTGGGCTCTCACTTCTGTCAGGTATCTGTTCAAACGTCCTCGTCACAGTGAGGCTTTTCCCAACCAACCACCTGTCTAACATGAACCACCCCCCCATATCTGTTTCTAGTCTTTCTCTATTTTCCATACCCAGTTTTATTTTATAACTATTGACTCATTAATATCATACCATATCACTTCATATCAGCCTTCTAAGGTAGGAACTGTTATCATCTGCCCTTTACAGATAAAGCAATTTAGGCACAGAGAGATTACGTAATCTGCTCAAGGTCACAGAGCTTGTAAGAGGTGAAGCAGAGATTTAAACACAGAGTTGTTCCCCTGATGAGAATTATAAACTGTAGCAGAGCAGGGACTTTTGTTTTGTTCATGTTCTACCCCCAGGGCAAAAAATAGTGCCAGGCACTTAGTATATGTGTATTAATAAATGAAGGGATGATATTATATGCTTCTAATATTCATACACATAATGGGTTTAAATCAGTGCCTGGTCCATAGTTAAGCACTCAATAAAGATTAAACAAAAACAAGGAAGCTGCCCATAGATGCCTTCTAGTTAACCTTGGCCTATATTAATACCTTGTCTCTACCTTCTGAGCAGCAATTAGATGTAATGCAGTCTCAATTTAAAATTAGAGGAACAGTTCTCAAGCTATACTCAAGTCTATTATTGCTGGACTACAAGCTGGACTAATGTCTTCAGTGCTAAAATCAAAAAATGGAATTTTCCCAACTCAGAAAAATCTCAAAAGAGATAGAATCTTAAAATTTTTAGATTTTTCTCTCATAAATTTTTCTTAAAACATCAGCTATTCCATCTTATTTGCTGGGTACAAAAGTGAGTGAACAAGTAACAAACAAGAACTAACAGGAAAAGATGGAAGCAGCCCTAATTGGAAACCAAGAAACAGCCTTGTTGTATTTATAAATATAAGATCAAGAGAATGCTATTTACAACACCAACATTGACTAATCTTGAAAAACAAGTAAAATAAATGCATAACTTTTTATATATCTCTATAGAGATCTGTCTCTAGAGAGAGATACATAGTTCAGTCTTTTTGTACTAAATCAGAATAAATATATCTGTATTTCATCACGTGACACGAAGAGCACCTTGACTTCCAGGGTGTTCTGCTTTTGAAACAAATTAGAACACCGTTGAACTTGGAAAGAAAGAATAAAGAAAAAGTGAAAACCTGGCAAACTCAGTGTCAGAGATTTCCCACTGGCTCACTCATCACTTAAATGAGGAAACCCACAGGACTTTAGCAGAATTGTATTTTCAGTGTAATTTTTAGTCTGAAATTTCTTCTCCACCCACGTGGAACTCATTTTAGTGTTCACAGTGCCAAGAAATGCAGTTTTACAATGCTACTCAGACACTATAAAGATAACTTATAGATCATTTAAAAATATATATAACTAATCAAGAAAATCATGACTTTTTTCCATTGGTAAAGCTTATCAAAGAATAGCCAAAATTGGGACTTCCCTGGTGGTCCAGTTGTTAAGAATCCGCCTTCCAATGCACGGGATGTGGGTTCGATCCCTGGTTGGGGAACTAAGATCCCACATGCCGCAGGGCAACTAAGCCTTTGCACCACAACTAGAGAGAAGCCTGCATGCGATGTAGAGCCTGCGCACCACAACAAAGACCTGATGCAGCTAAAATAAATAAATTAAAAAAAAAAAAAGCCAAAATACATTTTTTAGAAGTTATCCTGTAGCCTAGTATTACTTTGCTTAATTGTTTTTGCAAAGGAATAATCTCAATGCAGGCAGAGGATGGCAAGAAAAAGTTTGCAGCTTAAGAGTAAAAATGTGAAAATAACATGTCATTTGAAGGGCCTAATTATGCTTTTGGAAAGAGCACTGAACTGTAGCTATTTTCATTAGTAGGCACTGACTGTGCAAATTCCCACTTCAGTCGGGCCTTACCATTGCCCCCAAACCATGCCCTTTGTGTAAATATTAGTGCAGTTTCCACCACAGGCATAAATCATGGTGATATTAACCAGATCTCCTTGAACAGTTCCACTGAGTTCCTCCTGGCTGTAATGAATCTCACCCAGCAGTCAGCTGAAACATGTTTATTTTAAAATATTTAAACATTTACTTGGTGCAAAATAAGGGAGCAGCAGCAGCGTGTTTAACGGCAATTTTCTTAGCAGAAAGAGGAGAAATAGACATATGTATTTACAGTAACTCCTCCTTACCTCATGGAAAGATACATTCCAAATCTAAAAAAGAGGAAGATATAAAATCCGCCCCCCGATGCCAAAAGTTACAAAATCATTTCTCAAAAAAACCAAACCAAACCAAACCAAAACAAAACCCTCAAAACTTGGAATGTCCCCTTTCCCTAATGTTCCTCTCCTCATCGATGTTGGCTTTCCATTTCTCTCTCCACTGTATCTTTCATCTTGGTAAATCCCCTTACATCCTCACTATTTAAAATTTTTTTTTTTCCTGAGCCCTGTTTTTTTTTTTAATTTTAATTTAATTTAATTATATTTATTTACTTATGGCTGTGTTGGGTCTCCGTTTCTGTGCGAGGGCCTTCTCTAGTTGTGGCGAGCGGGGGCCACTCTTCATCGTGGTGCGTGGGCCTCTCACTATCACGGCCTCTCCTGTTGCGGAGCACAGGCTCCAGATGCGCAGGCTCAGTAGTTGTGGCTCACGGGCCCAGTGGCTCCACGGCATGTGGGATCTTCCCAGACCAGGGCTCGAACCCGTGTCCCCTGCATTGGCAGGAGGATTCTCAACCACTGCGCCACCAGGGAAGCCCCCTCACTATTTTAAATTAAAAAAAAAAAATTTCTTTTCTCCCATGGGCAGTGTTATTGAAAGCAGTCTAGTCTCCTCCGTACAGGCTAGGCAACCCCGGGAGTCATCTGTCACTCCAGCCGAATGACTCCCACTCACTCCCAGAACCAGCCTGTCTCTCACAAGCAAAGGGCAAGACAGGTTCACAGGTCTCTGGATCAGACTGGGGCCCGCTCAAGCTTCCTGGGACTGTTTCCACACCTAAGAAAGTTGTGTATAATGTGCTTCAGAAAAATGTATGTAGATAGAACTGGCACTGAGAATCCCTTTTTAAAATATGGAAAAAGAGCTAAAATATTGCAAGCAGCCTCTTATTGTGAGCCTTGTCTTCTGACCACACCATACAGCTGCTTCTCACTGGTGCTCAGCCTCATGGAAGATGTGACTCAGCTTCTGTTGTATTTTAAACACATCTGGTCATGTTACACAACAAAATCAACAGGTAGTTCCATATCTCTACTGCAATCTAGTCTCATATATTGGTGGCTTACACAGCAAACAACCCATTCTGTTGCACCTCAACCTTGTTTGGAACATAACACAAATGTAAACCTCAATATATCTGAAGAGCTAATGCTTAAATTTCATTTTTCCCTACATCTCCATTCATTAAGATGTGAATGTTTTTAAAAATGTTATAAAAATAACTTCTGTGTTTCTATAGAGAAAGTAAAAGGGTAGAATGCTGGAGTTAGCATTTCTATAAAAAGGTTAGGCACATTGCTCTTGCAGTGTAATTACAAAGCCACCAATGATTATTGTGAGTTAGGAATCTGCATTTATAGCATGTGATTGGCATTGACAACAAATGCAGAGGTTTATAAAATTCAATTGTTGTACTAATACTTGGACCACATCAGGCAGTCATAAACTAACTTCTAGAAACTTTCAATACAAGTTCACATTCTGCGGTTGTGCACCCTGAATTATAAGATATATTCTAAAATCCAAACTCAAAAATAGTCTCTATTTTTAAAAAGATAACTATTGGCTTGACCAGGACTAGTAAGTCTATTTTGTTTTCAAGTTAAAAATTGGTCTCATCTTTCAATAATAATAATAAGTCCTTAAAAATATTGGTCTCATCTGCGTTATTTCATACAGTTCATAAAACTTTGCAGTGAAGAACATAGTACAGCATATATCCTGGCATTTTCACGTTTATGGATGAAAATAAGGATGGGAAGAAAAACGAGTATCCAGCACTATTTACCGGGGAAGGATTTCTCTCTTTTCCACTTCCTCACATCCAATCTACCACAAAGTCCTTTCTATTCTACATAAAGATCTACCTTTCATCTCCTTTGTTCCTTTCCCACAGGCCTAGTTACCATCCTCTGTCACCTGGACTAGTGCAGAGCCTCCTGACTGTCTTCCCACCTTTATACTCTCCCCCAACCCCCAACCTTAATCTATTCAGCACCCAATAGCCAAAGAGATGTTTTACAAATTTAAGTCAGGTTACCTGACTCTTCTTAAAACCGAAGGCATCCTATTGCACTTGAAGTAAAAATCCATACCCCTTGCTTGGCCTTCCTGTGCTACATCCTCTAACTCCTCATGTCCTACCACGTTGCTTCTCGTTCACCATGTCCCAGCCATGCCCTGGCCTCTTCCCTGTTCCTTTACTATGCCAACCACTTGCTGCTCCCTTTGCCTGGAACAATTGTCCTTCTGTTTTTTTTAAGCCACACTAAGTACTAAACACTGATTACATTTGCAAACAGGCAAGTTATCATTTAGCCGTTCCCTTTTCTTTGAGCCACTGGGTAGATACTGCTGGTTCACCATGTCTATCTTCCCCTCCTTCTTGGGCTCATAGGAGACTGTACTTCCCAGCTCACTTGTAGTCAGTTGATGCCATGTGACCAGTGCTAGCCCAGTGAAATATGAGCAGAAGGAAGATGTGTTGCTTCTGGGCTGAGGCCGAGGGCCCTCTGATTTGTACAATTCCCCATTATCATTCTGGTCTTGGTTCAGATGTCACCCACTCAGGGAGTCCCCTCACGTCCAGTGCAGTCACTCCACCTACAAGATCCCGTTCTTTTGCTTTTTTTTAATTTTTCTATCTCCATTACATTATTTACTATTTGAAGTAATTTGCGTGTTTATGTAAATGAAGTCATTTAGTGTCCTCCCTTCCACTAAAAATATTAAAATATTAAGTTTTATTAAGACAGGGACCTTTTAAATCTTTTGTACTGAGTTACACCTATGCCTAGTACAGTGGCCAGCACATAGCAGTGCTCAAGAAATGTATTAAATGTGTGAACAAAATGAAAATAAAAAACATTCGACCCAGTCTCACTCTTCAAGACCTCAAATATGGTGATAGGCAAACCTCATGGTCAGTCATTAATCCATTCATCCATCCTTCCATTCTGAAACTCACTCAACAACTTTCAGTGAGCATTAATGTGAGTCAAGCACTGTTCTAGAAAATACAAAAGTGAGGAAAATTGGGTCCTAGCCAATGAGGAACTCATATTGTAATAAGACAGTTGGATATGTGAGTGTATAATTATGATTCCACGTAGTATGTGGTAAAATTGAGATCAGTGCAAAGTGCTGTGGGAGTGAGATGGAGATTCCTCATATCTATTAGTTCTGAAACAGTTAATGAAAGATTTCATTAACAATACTCTGGAGTCAAGTGAATTAAAGTTTTACTGAGCTCTGCCCACCAGAGCAACAGCCAGCTCTACCCACCACCAGTCCTTCCCATCAGGAAACTTGCACAAGCCTCTCAGATAGCCTAATCCACCAGAGGGCAGACAGCAGAAGCAAGAAGAACTACAATCCTGCAGCCTGTGGAACAAAAACCACATTCACAGAAAGATAGACAAGATGAAAAGGCAGAGGGCTATGTACCAGATGAAGGAACAAGATAAAACCCCCAAAAAACAAATAAATGAAGTGGAGATAGGCAACATTCCAGAAAAAGAATTCAGAATAATGATAGTGAAGATGATCCAGGACCTTGGAAAAAGAATGGAGGGCAAAGATCGAGAAGATGCAAGAAATGTTTAACAAAGACCTAGAAGAATTAAAGAACAAACAAACAGAGAAGAACAATACAATAACTGAAATGAAAACTACACTAGAAGGAATCAATAGCAGAATAACTGAGGCAGAAGAATGGATAAGTGACCTGGAAGACAGAATGGTGGAATTCACTGCTGTGGAACAGAATAAAGAAAAAAGAATGAAAAGAAATGAAGACAGCCTAAGAGACCTCTGGGACAACATTAAATGCAACAACATTCGCATTATAGGGGTCCCAGAAGGAGAAGAGAGAGAGAAAGGACCCGAGAAAATATTTGAAGAGATTATAGTCAAACAATTCCCTAACATGGAAAAGGAAATAGCCACCCAAGTCCAGGAAGCGCAGAGAGTCCCATAAAGGATAAACCCAAGGAGAAACATGCCAAGACACATAGTAATCAAAGTGGCAAAAATTAAAGACAAAGAAAAATTATTGAAAGCAGCAAGGGAAAAATGACAAATAATATACAAGGGAACTCCCATAAGGTTAACAGCTGATTTCTCAACAGAAACTCTACAAGCCAGAAGGGAGTGGCATGATATACTTAATGTGATGAAAGGGAAGAACCTACAACCAAGATTACTTTACCCTGCAAGGATCTCATTCAGATTCGATGGACAAATCAAAAGCTTTACAGACAAGCAAAAGTTGAGAATTCAGCACCACCAAACCAGCTCTACAACAAATGCTAAAGGAACTTCTGTAAGTGCGAAACACAAAAGAAGAAAAGGACCTACAAAAACAAACCCCAAAACATTCAGAAAATGGTAATAGGAACATACATATCGAAAATTACCTTAAATGTGAATGGATTAAATGCTCCAACCAAAAAACACAGGCTCGCTGAATGGGTACAAAAACAAGACCCATATATATGCTGTCTACAAGAGACCCACTTCAGACCTAGGGACACATACAGACTGAAGGTGAGGGGATGGAAAAAGATATTCCATGCAAATGGAATCAAAAAAAAGCTGGAGTAGCAATACTCATATCAGATAAAATAGAATTTAAAATAAAGAATGTTACAAGAGACAAGGAAGGACGCTACATAATGATCAGGGGATCAATCCAAGAAGAAGATATAACAATTATAAATATATATGCACCCAACATAGGAGCGCCTCAATACATAAGGCAACTGCCAACAGCTCTAAAAGAGGAAATCAACAGTAACACAATAATAGTGGGGGACTTTAACACCACACTTACACCAATGGACAGATCATCCAAAATGAAAACAAATAAGGAAACAGAAGCTTTAAATGACACAATAGACTCAGATAGATTTAATTGATATTTATAGGACATTTCATCCAAAAAGAGAAGATTACACTTCTCAAATGCACACGGAACATTCTCCAGGATAGATCACATCTTGGGTCACAAATCAAGCCTCGGTAAATTTAAGAAAATTGAAATCATATCAAGCATCTTTTCTGACCACAACGCTATGAGATTAGAAATGAATTATAGGGGAAAAAAAACGTAAAAAACACAAACACATGGAGGCTAAACAATATGTTACTAGATAACCAAGAGATCACTGAAGAAATCAAAGAGGAAATCAAAAAATACCTAGAGACAAATGACAATGAAAACACGATGATCCAAAACCTATGGGATGCAGCAAAAGCAGTTCTAAGAGGGAAGTTTATAGCTATACAAGCCTACCTCAAGAAACAAGAAAAATCTCAAATAAACAATCTAACCTTACACCTAAAGGGACTAGAGAAAGAAGAACAAACAAAACCCAAAGTTCGCAGAAGGAAAGAAATCATAAAGATCAGTGCAGAAATAAATGAAATAGAAACAAAGAAAACAATAGCAAAGATCAATAAAACTAAAAGCTGGTTCTTCGAGAAGATAAACAAAATTGATAAACCATTAGCCAGACTCATCAAGAAAAAGAGGGAGAGGACTCAAATCAATAAAATTAGAAATGAAAAAGGAGAAGTTACAACAGACACTGCAGAAATACAAAGCATCCAAAGAGACTACTACAAGCAACTCTATGCCAAATGGACAACCTGGAAGAAATGGACAACCTGGAAAAAATGGACAAATTCTTAGAAAAGTATAACCTTCCAAAACTGAACAAGGAAGAAATAGAAAATATGAACAGACCAATCACAAGTGATGAAATTGAAACTGTGATTAAATCTCTTCCAACAAACAAAAATCCAGGACCAGATGGCTTCACAGGTGAATTCTATCAAACATTTAGAGAAGAGCTATCACCCATCCTTCTCAAACTCTTCCAAAAAATTGCAGAGGAAGGAACACTCCCAAACTCATTCTATGAGGCCACCATCACCCTGATACCAAAACCAGACAAAGATACTACAAAAAAAGAAAATTACAGACCAATATCACTGATGAATTTAGATGCAAAAATCCTCAACAAAATACTAGCAAACAGAATCAACAACACATTAAAAGGATCATACACCATGATCAAGTGGGATTTATCCCAGGGATGCAAGGATTCTTCAATGTATGCAAATCAATCAATGTGATATATCATATTAACAAATTGAAGAAGAAAAACCATATGATCATCTCAATAGATGCCGAAAAAGCTTTTGGCAAAATTCAACACCCATTTATGATAAAAACTCTCCAGAACGTGGGCATAGAGAGAACCTACCTCAACATAATAAAGGCCATATATGACAAACCCCCAGAAAACATCATTCTCAATGATGAAAAACTGAAAGCATTTCCTCTAAGATCAGGAACAAGACAAGGATGTCCACTGTTACCATTATTATTCAATATAGTTTTGGAAGTCCTAGCCATGGCAATCAGAGAAGAAAAAGAAATAAAAGGAATACAAATTGGAAAAGAAGAAATAAAACTGTCACTGTTTGCAGATGACATGATACTCTACATAGAGAATCCTAAAGATGCCACCAGAAAACTACTAGAGCTAATCAACGAATTTGGTAAAGTTGCAGGATACAAAATTAATGCACAGAGATTTCTTGCATTCCTATACACTAATGATGAAAAATCTGAAAGAGAAATTAAGGAAACACTCCCATTTACCATTGCAACAAAAAGAATAAAATACCTAGGAATAAACCTACCTAAGGAAACAAAAGACCTGTATGCAGAAAACTATAAGACACTGATGAAAGAAATTAAAGATGATACCAACAGATGGAGAGATATACCATGTTCTTGGATTGGAAGAATCAATATTGTGAAAATGACTATACTACCCAAAGCAATCTACAGATTCAGTGCAATCCCTATCGAATTACCAATGGCATTTTTATGGAACTAGAACAAAAAATCTTATAATTTGTATGGAGACACAAAAGACCCTGAATAGCCAAAGCAGTGTTGAGGGAAAAAAATGGAGCTGGAGGAATCAGACTCCCTGACTTCAGACTATACTACAAAGCTACGGTAATCAAGACAATATGGTACTGGCACAATAACCGAAACATAGATCAATGGAACAAGATAGAAAGCCCAGAGATAAACCCACGCACCTATGGTCAACTACTCAATGACAAAGGAGGCAAGGATATACAATGGAGAAAAGCCAGTCTCTTCAATAAGTGGTGCTGTGAAAACTGGACAGCTACATGTAAAAGAATGACATTAGAACACTCCCTAACACCATACACAAAAATAAACTCAAAATGGATTAGAGGCCTAAATGTAAGACCGGACACCATAAAACTCTTAGAGAAAAACATAGGAAGAACACTCTTTGACATAAATCACAGCAAGATCTTTTTTGATCCATCTCCTAGAGTAATGGAAATAAAAACAAAAATAAACAAATGAGACTAATGAAACTTCAAAGCTTTTGCACAGCAAAGGAAACTGCAAACAAGACAAAAAGACAACCCTCAGAATGGGAGAAAATATTTGCAAACGAATCAACGGACGAAGGATTAATCTCCAAAATATATAAACATCTCATGCAGCTCAATATTAAAAAAACAAACAACCCAATCCAAAAATGGGCAGAAGACCTAAATAGACATTTCTCCAAAGAAGACATACAGATGACCAAGAAGCACATGAAAGCTGCTCAACATCACTAATTATTAGAGAAATGCAAATCAAAACTACAATGAGGTATCACCTCACACCAGTTAGAATGGGCATCATCAGAAAATCTACAAACAACAAATGCTGGAGAGGGTGTGGAGAGAAGGGAACCCTCTTGCACTGTTAGTGGGAATGTAAATTGATCCAGCCACTATGGAGAACAGTATGGAGGTTCCTTAAAAAACTAAAAATAGAATTACCATATGACCCAGCAATCCCACTACTGAGCATATACCCAGAGAAAACCATAATTCAAAAAGACACATACACCCCAATGTTCATTGCAGCACTATTTACAATAGCCAGGTCATGGAAGCAACCTAAATGCTCATTGACAGACAAATGGATAAAGAAGATGTGGTACATATATACAACTAAATATTACTCAGCCATAAAAAGGAACGAAATTGGGTCAGTGAAGTAAGTCAGAAAGAGGAAAACAAATATCGTATATTAACGCATATATGTGGAACCTAGAAAAATGGTACAGATGAACCGGGTTGTAGGGCAGAAATTGCGACACAGATGTAGAGAACAGATGTATGGACACCAAGGGGGGAAAGCGGCGGGGTGGTGGGTGTGGTGGTGTGATGAATTGGGCGATTGGGATTGACATGTATACACTGATGTGTATAAAATTGATGACTAATAAAAACCTGCTGTATAAAACAAACAAACAAAAAACAATACTCTCTTATCCAGTATTTTTATATAATAAAAGTGCTACCTTTTGAAGCTTATGTTCTGCTGTGATTACGATGATCCTTCAGATATCCTCTGAAGGAAAAGCATTACCCAGTCTCATTTAATAAGATGTTAGGAATAGGAATAGTTTGGCAAATGCACATTTAAATGGCATGCCACTTATTTTAGTAGAACTGCTATCCTGTTTGTATCCACAGAGTATGATTGTCATTATGCCTGGGCTGTGCCATTGGATGTTGAAACTGGTGTTCTTAAAAATTGGATTTGTGAGACTGGTTAGTAATTTAATGTCTTTGTGCTTTGGTTTTCCCATTGATATAAACTAATGTCTATTAAAGTCTATTAACTTCAAACTAATGATGTTTGAATTAAGGTTTTAAATGTAAAAAAAAAAAGAAAAAAATCAAATAAACCCCTTGTATGTTTTGAACGAATATTTAAGTTGTCTGAAAATAAATCTTGATTTCTTGAATCCCGCTTTGATATTTAGAGTGCTATGATCTTGGGAAAATTAATAATCTTGCTAAAGCCCAAATTCTTCAGCTATATACTTGGGTTAAGAATTAAGTGATTTAATGAATGTGCTTGGTACAATGCAAGCCCTCAATAAGTGGTAACTATATTATCATTATTAGTGTTTTATTTTGAAAATATGCTCAATCCTTATTATTCTTGGATTCTATATTTACGAATTTGCCTACTTGCTACAGTTTATTTGTAACCCTAAAATCAATACTTGTGGTACCTACGGTTATTTGCAGATATGTGCATGGAGAGAGTAGTGAAAAAATTGAGTTACCTGAAATGCATGTTCCCAGCTGAAGTCAAAACAAGGTGACCTTATGTCTTCTTGTTTCAGCTCTCACAGTGTAAACAAATGTCCTTTTTGTGATCTGTTTAGCCATGTTTTTCCCATTTTTGTGCTTTTTGTTGACGATATCATTGTTTATGCTGGCCGCCAAGCATTGTGCTGTAGTGCTATTCCTAAGAGAAAGAAGGCTGTGATGTATCTTACAGACAAAATACATGTGTTAGATAAGCTTCAATCAGGCATGAATTATAGTGCTGATGACCATGACATTATTATTAAGTTGTATTTAAGCAGAAAAACATGTAAACATAGTTATGTATTGATCAATTGACAAAAATATTGTGACCAAAGTCTTGTAGGAACCTAACCCTGTGTTTCCTCTAAGAGTAATGTTTCAGTGTTCACTAATTCAGTGTTTGTGGTAACTTTATAGAATGTAGCTACCATGAATAATGAGAATCAACTATATTTCTATTGGAGTCTGGCTTTAAAAAGCACCTGCTATTTAGAGGACTTCTACACAAACAAGACTACTGGAATTCTCAGAATAACTTTATTCTTATAAATACCAGAAGTACCTACCTATATCAATATTTGATATAACCCAGCAAATATTAAGGATCAAGGCCAAATTTAATTTATGTCACTCTAACTAGGGTTCCCCTGGTTTTGTCTTGTCAACCTGGTAGCTGGAAAAATAAAGCATAAACATGGTGTACAAGAAAATAGTTTTTATTTCCAAATATATGACTTAAATGAAAAGACATTTTGGAAAGAAGAAAGATTATTTCTTACAGAGAGAAGCATCCTTCCCCTCAGTCAAACCCGCACCAGGGCAGAACATTAGAGAGAAAGAAATGCCTTGAATAAGAGAGATGTGGTCATAAATTCTCTCCCCTTCTGAGTCTGCGAGTATACACAGTCATGGCATTGGTTACTAGTTTGCATCAAAGTATTGAATGCAATTATGGAAAGGAAATCTTGGGAACTAGCACACTAAAACATTATCCATAATTATTGCCTCAACATCTCTCAGAAGATTAGTCTTGACAGAGAATTGGGCACAAGGAAGTGAGAAGAGGGAAGGGCAAATTTGTACCTGGGAGAAAGGTCAGGAAAAGTCTAGGCCAGGACAGTGGTTCTTAAACATCAGTGGGATTTAAGTATCACACTAGATCAAACTAAAACACAAATGCCCAGCCCCACCTCTTGGGATTCTAAATTAGTAGGAGTAGTTGGAGCACCAGGAACCCCGATGAGATTGTCCTGGACCACACTGGGTGCTGATGGGATGGGCATCCAGCTTGGAGGAGCTGTGACGCCTGCTGATAGAGCCCTCACCACTCACCTGAATATGTTCCTATGCATTATCCCGAGGGTATAACGCACTGATGGAGTGATTCTCTGGGAGAGGAAAACTTACAAGGATATGCTGAACAGACTGAGAGGATGAAGGGTTCTGAAAAACAATTCTCATGTATAATTTTTTTATAACTGTTCCCATTCCTTTTGGGGGCCTATAAGGTGAATGGGAAGAGGGTATTTGGATTTTTTGCTGGAATGTGGAATGTCATGATTAAAGCTGTAACATTCATTGCTTCTAAATTTATATTTTAATGTTGCTGATTCACGGGGAAAAAATTTAGGTCCTAAAAGTCCAAACACTTATGTCTGCATGCCAAAAACTGATGCACTCAATAGTAATATATTTCACATACTTCCATAGACAAATTATTGACTTTAAAAACCAGCTGTACTCATTCTTTAGGGTCACTAACTATGACCACTTACTCTTTCCTTCCTTCATTCAACAAATCTGTATGGCATTTAAGATACATTAATGTTGACAAGCTTAAATTCTGGTAGCGAAGACAAAGTAAGTAGTAAGTAAGTAGTAAATTAGATATTATATTCGAAAGTGGTAAGAGCCATGGGAAAACAGAGAGTGAAAGAGAGAGTTGGGGTTCAGCAGGTCCAGGGACAGTAGTAGTTTACAATTTTAATTAGGGTTTTCAGTGTAGGCCTATCATTTGAATAAAGACTTGTAGGAAGTGAGAAAAATGACCATGCAGAATTTCGGGTAGAGGGACTGGCCAGTGCTAAAGCCCTAAGGCACAGAGCCTGTGGGGGATATTTGAGTACAGGAGGAGCAAGTAGTCCAGTGTGGCTGGGTGGCTGTGTACGTGGGAGGGGATGAGGTCCTCCAAAGAGGGAGGAGGAGCAGAGCGTATGTGGCCTCGTAGGCCATTGTAACAATCTTGGCTTTCACTCTGAATGGAATAGAAAGCCACCGAATGGTTATGAGCCGAGAAGTGACTTGATCTGACTTTTGGTTTTAAAGGATCACGCTTGACTACCGTGTTGAAAACAGCCTGTTAGAGGGCAAGCCTAGAAAATATTTGGGAGGTTAGTGCAGTAATCCAGTGGGGAGATGGCAATGATTTAGACCAGGATGGTGGTAGTGAAGATGGTGAGAAGCAGTTGGAATCTGGGTATGTTTTGAAGTTTTCTGACAAATTGAAGTGGGATGTAAGAGAAAGACAGAATTCAAGGATGTTTCTCTGGATTAAGCAAAAGAAGGACAGAGGTGGCATTAACTGAGATGTCATCCTGTGTTTTACCTAGCAATGTACCATATTCAAAAGCCGACATTGGTTAAGTGTGTAACCCCTGGAGGCTGACTGCCTAGGTTCTAATCTTGGCTCACCACTTACTAGCTATGTGACCTGGAGCAAGTTACTTAACATTTCTGTGCCTCAAATATTTTTTCTGGGGAAATGGGGATAATGACAGTACCTACCGCATAGAGTTGATGCAATTCAATGAATTGATATTTGAAAGCACTTAAAAACAGAACAATTTAAATACTAGCTGTGAAGAAGTTGCATCTCTTATTCCCACACTTCATTAGAGTTGGTTTTTCCCATTTCTTTCCATAATGAGTCACTTGGTGACTTTTAGTTAGGAAGTTGTAAACCTTTCTGGGAACTTCAGAATAAAGGGTAAGTATGATTTCCATTTGCCAATTTATGAGATGAGAATTCAAGGAACAAAAGAAATAATACTTGGACATGCCAGGGAAAATGTACACACATTCAAATGTTAAAATCAAAAGCAATTATTCTCAGATTCATGCTTCAGCCTTTAATGTTAGAAAGAATAAAGAGGGGAAATGTTTGAAAAAGAGACGTTAGATATCATCTAGCTTCACCCTTCCTTTATTCATTCCACATTGTTATGTAGCACAGACGCCAGTGCCCAGGTGTCACCTGCTTGGGAGCAACTAGACCTCTAATATTAAAGTAAGATTGACTCAAGCCCTTTATATAAACATGGGGAAAACCCAGCATCTATCTCAATATCTTCAGTAGTCCTCGAGGGGCGTACCTTTCTCATCACTCTACTCCAATTTTCTGTTATCTGTTGAGATCTCAGGCTACTCCCCTCTTTGATGTCTTTTTTTACATCCTGTTCCCGACATTGGACACAGCCTGGATTATACTCCCATTTCACAGAGCACCACTAATACAAGGTTGAGAGTGCAAAGTTTTTACTGGAATTCATGTTAATAATTAAATGTTACAGAGCTGTACAGTACAGGAAACAACTCCAAAATCATTACTAGAACTCTCCAAAAATCTGGCAGTTAGTCCCTGTCAGAGAGAATGTCAATGTCTCCTGAACATACTTTTGTGGCCCCAGGTCTCTCCTCTCTCAAGTCACCTCCCCCACCTCCAAATCTTCTAATTCTTATTTCATCATACAAAGCAGTTTAATACTTTCCTCCCATCTAAGCTATGCCTGTCAGTGTTTCTCCTTCCACTGCAAGCAGATGCATAGTAGTATGCTGATAAAGACATTTATTCCAATCGCCATCAGTTACATTAACTCTTAGAAGGCAAAACCTGGGATTCGTTCATTCAGTTGTATAACTGAGCTACTAGATCAGGTACCATGCTGGACCTTGGAGAGGAAACAATGGGCAAAGTGACTCTGCACTCACAGACTTACGGTCAACTAGCAGAGCTGGTTTACACGAGTGTATAATGCAGTTTTGTAGAGTATTAAGGAAAAAGTACAGGGGGCTATGAGAGTTTATAGCAGATTGACTTTATCTAGTGAAGATGGATTAAGGAAGGTTTCCTCGAATTGAGATTAGATCTGAAAGGTAAGAAGGAATAAAGAGGGGTGTGTGCAAAACTGGGAGGCTCTGAGGTGCAAGGGATCAAGGTGATAGGAGCAACTAGCAGAGAGGGGGCAGGAGGGAGCTCCCGCAGGGTCTCGTAGGACATTGACCTCAGTAGGGTCTACAGCAAGGGAACCCCCCCCATCATTTAAGCCATTCTGGCTGCTCTGGGGAAGACTGGAATAGGGGGGAGCAGAAGTAGAAACAGGGAGGCCAGTGGGAAGGCTACGGGAGTAGTCCATGCAAGAATGTATGGTGGAATGGTCTAAGGTACAGGCAGTGCACGTGGCAGAAAGGGTGTGTGTTAAATTGTTTTCGCTCCTTGTGCGCTAAATTCTGTCCCATGGGCCCTGTGGCACATCACATAGTTCAAATAAAGAGAAACAAAGATGTGTCATGTCAAGGTTAGTCACCCTCAGTACTCTCGACATTTGGGGTGGGCTAATTCTGTTAAGGGGCTGTGCTGTGCATTGTAGGATGTTTAGCAGATTCCCTGACCTCTGCCCACTAGATGCCAGTAGCACCTCCTCCTCTCTCCCAGTTTTTTTTTTTTTTTTTAAATTTTTGGCTGCGTTGGGTCTTCGTTGCTGTGCGCGGGCTTTCTATAGTTACGGCGAGAGTAGGCGCGCAGGCTTCAGTAGTTGTGGCATGTGGGCTCAGCAGTTGTGGCTCGTGGGCTCCAGAGCGCAGACTCAGTAGTTGTGGCGCATGGGCTTAGTTGCTCCGTGGCATGTGGGATCTTCCCGGCCCAGGGCTCGAACCCATGTCTCCTGCATTGGCAGGCGGATTCTTAACCACTGCACCACCAGGGAAGTCCCTCTCCCCCAGTTCTGACAACCAAAAATGAATCTAGACTTTGCCAAATTTCCCCTAGGGTATGGTAAGGGTTGGGAGTGGGAGGAGGCACAATTGTCCCTGTTGCCAACCACTGGTCTATATGAACGTAAATATTTATTTATTTGGAATTATCCCAGAAATGATACAAATTTTCAAACTGGCTTCTCTGAAAATAACTGAGATGAAAGTCACAGCAGAACTGAATGTTTTTGGAAGTATTCTGCAATAACATTTCAGTTTGCGCAAATAATAAGGAAAAAAGGAAAGTGATTTGGAAAAGGGGTTTTGTCCGTTATCATATTTTATGTTTGGTTTTTCAAACTAAATTTTCTATATGCCTTCTATCACTATAGGAGAAAAACTACCAAAAAACTTTTTTTGCCTAAGTTTTGTAAGAATTTAGTGCTCAAGGTTTTCTTCTTTCACCTCCGACATAATGTCCGAGAATGACTGAGACGTGCTCCTGATTATTTACGTAACATTTCCTTAAGAGGAAGCGGGCACTTTGTAAATACAGATGCAGACAGTAACTTAGAAGAATTTTTGCTGATGATGATTATTTCCCCTTCTTGAACATAGGGCCTGGATGTTTTAGATTCACACTAAAAATAATTCAGGCTGAAGGGCATTGGAGATTCCACCTAACACTTTCTAATTGAGGACTGGCAAAAAATTGTGTTGAATAGATTACTTAGTATCTGAAAATCTCTACATTTGACTAGCTGTTGAGATTGCATTGAGAGAAAACATCTAGCCCCAAATTAGTTTTTTAAATAGTTCATAATTTGCTTTAACAATGGTAACATTCGATCAATGTAAGGATTTTAATATCTTTGGTCTGACTCAGAGTGGACCTGTTAGGCTTTTTATGGTACATAAGGTTTTCCTTTCTCCCTGCCTCCTACCTCGCCCTCTCCCGAAGTAGCACAGCCAAAAAACTGTCCACTTGGCAGACGGTTCTCACAGGCCTCACGGCAGGAAAAATTCTCTTGGATTTTGTCCTTTCCCTTCCACAGATCTGCTCAACGGAATGATCTGTGCTTCAGTTTCCAAATCATTACTGGCAGATAACTGGAGTTTAGAAAGATTTATTGTTTTCAATTTAAAGCACTGCATTCTGAATGTAGATTACAAAGTATAATCCTTGATAGACCTCTTTCTTAAACCCCAAGCACTTCGGCACCATCACGCAGTCCAGGAGCTCCTATATGGTTTCCAGCTTCTCTCCCAGGGTGTATTTTTCTTTCAAAGAAATGTTTACTTGTGGTCCAGCAGGGGCTTATAAGAATCTGAGCTTACAAACATTGTGGGATCAAACTAGAACTCCCTTTAGGCACTTTCAGATTTTAAAATTTGGAAAGATTTTGATCACTCCTTTACATCCTTGATCCCTGAAGCTAAACTCTGAAACATAATCTAGAGATCCGCAGAACACTTTGCGCTATGTGTTTTGCACGTCAGCCTAGCAAAAACTTGTCATTTTCTCCAGGGGCTGACATGCTCTCACTGGGGTAACATACATGTGATAGCAGGAGAGCATGTGTGTACCATGTGGCTTTCCCCTTAACATATACAGTCTGTATCTCACATGACTGCAATCCCTGCCTACAATCTGGACAATCAAGTTCTTCCTTCACAGTGATGTACATTAAAAGAAAGCATGATCCTTGCTATGTCATTTTACATTTCACCGGCACTGGGTCTTAGAGAAAAAATACACATAACATTCCACATGTGGCAAATACTGTCTCCAAACTGAATCCTTGGATTAGAGGAAACCTTAAGGAATCTGGTTCATGCTCAGAGTCTCACCAAAGGAGAGGCAAAATATTGCAGTGCAGAGGAAAGACCCGTCTTCTAGTCCTGTGGAAACTGTGTGCATGTGTGTGCATGTATGTATGTGTGTGTAAATCATTTAGCCTTTCTGATTCTGTTTGTTCTTCTATGAATAATACCATATTCAAAGACTTCAAGATGTCATTGATGTGAAGATGCATCATAATTTTAGGTATCATTAAGAAAGGAAAAAAATGATGCCAATTAAACTGACAAATCTTTTTATCACTTAGAATTATTATTTTTGTAGTTTAAAGAGTTCTTTTAGACTTAGATATAGATTTTTGTCATATTTTACTCTTGTAAACAGAAAAAGGAAAATAGAAGCCAGATAATTAGTTAAGGTATTCCTAAAATTTTTTGGAGTCAGCCTTTCAGATTCATTTTTTTAAAAATTTTGTTTATTTTTGGCTGCATTGGGTCTTCGTTGCTGCGCACAGGCTTTCTCTAGTTGTGGTGAGTGGGGAATACTCTTTGTTGTGGTGCACGGGCTTCTCATTGTGTTGGCTTTTCTTGTTGCCGAGCATGGGCTCTAAGCATGCGGGCTTCAGTAGTTGTGGCACGCGGGCTCTAGAGCGCAGGCTCAGAAGTTGCAGTGCACGGGCTTAGTTGCTCCGCGGCACGTGGGATCTTCCCGGACCAGAGCTCAAACCTGTGTCCCCAGCATTGGCAGGCGGATTCTTAGCCACTGCGCCACCAGGGAAGTCCCTTCAGATTCACTTTTGAATCAGATTTATCAATTCCTATGGATGTTGATGCAGCATTTTCAAAAAGACTGCTTTACTGTTGTCATTATACATTTTCCCCCCAAGCTTCTGACACCTGTTTACAAGTTTTTATGCTGTAGCTTTTTTCATCTTACCAAAAGACATCAACAGAAAGTTTTTAGACAATAAGCACAACTCAAGTGGGCCTAAAATGACACGAGTTTAGAACTTTTCCAGTCTTGCCATCAGAAGTAACTAAAAGTCTGTGCACAGTCAATAGCAACTGCATCACAGTTCCTGCTTGGCCAACAAAAATTGCAAGATACTATCCAATTTCAAAGACTGTATAATGTGAAATAAAAGTGTGTTTCTTTTTTTTTTAATTTTTAAAAAATAAATTTATTTATTTTATTATTTTATTTATTTATTGTTTCTGGCTGCGTTGGGTCTTCGTTGCTGCACAGGCTTTCTCTAGTTGCGGCGAACGGGGGCTACTCTTCGTTGTGGTGCACAGGCTTCTCATTGCGGTGGCTTCTCTTGTTGTGGAGCACAGGCCCTAGAGCTCGCGGGCTTCAGTATTGTGGCACACGGGCTCAGTAGTTGTGGCTCGCGGGCTCTAGAGCACAGGCTCAGTAGTTGTGGCGCACGGGCTTAGTTGCTCCGTGGCATGTGGGATCTTCCCGGACCAGGGCGTGAACCCGTGTCCCCTGCATTGGCAGGAGGATTCTCAACCACTGCGGCACCAGGGAAGCCCAACAGTGTGTTTCTTAAAATCAAAATATTGATTTAAAAACCTAAATGAGGTTGTTGTGAGTCTGTAAAATGACTTAGTAAATTTTAAGCATCCTATCTCTGTGATGCTTTTTTATTTAGGTATTCCTGTGTTCACTGAAATAATAATAGAGTTTGCCATTAAGAATATTATGCCTGCTAGGTTTTGGAAGAGAAATGTCAGACTCAGAGTCCAAGGCAGCTCCTTGAGGGGTGCTATTTTTAGGGATCAAAGTGGTCACCTTGCCCGCTAAGTATCTCTTATATCCCTGATAGAGTCTCTGAAATTCCAAAGTATTTTAATTCTTTTAGGGAAGATGCATGTTAAAAACATAAACAGTCTGAAAACAGGGGTATGTTAATCTATTATTAGTCAATAACACCTTGGATTAAGGTTGTTTATCAGAATAATTATGAAATCGACAGCCCAGTTAGAGAGAAACTAATCCATAGACGTGTAATAAGAAGAGAATAATAAGTAAGCAAGTACCAAGTGGCAGAGTGTGGCACAAAGTAAATATGTACATGCTGTGCATATTAACAGGATCACAACCTACCTACCCCCAACAAATGATCATCTTAACCCACCTTAATGCTCTTGAGATGGACAACTGATTCTGGAAATGTTTTCCAAATGTATCAATTCATAACTTCAGGGTGTTTAAAGAAAATTATTATGTATTTTTTAAAGATGAGGCTATGGTAGCATAGTGGATAAAGAATAGGTGGCTTCCTTAGTGTGACTTTTGGAAATTTCCTATACTTGCTTGATCCCTCACCTTCCCCTTTCACAGTGGAGATGGTAACCATACCTACCTGCGTCCACGTGTATGCCTTTCACTTTGTTCTCTTTGGCTTCCCTCATGGTTGCCAAATGAATGCTGCAGTTTCTGGCATCACGTCTAGACATAACAACACACAGTGCAAGAAGATAGGATGTTTCTTTCTTCTGTTTTACTTTAAGGGAGAGGAAACACTTCCCAGATGCCTCTTGGTTCACTGGTCAGAGATGAATCACATGCTCTTCTTTAACCCATCACTGGCAAGGGAGGAGGGTTTATTGTGATCACCTTACCAACTAGAATTCACTCCTGAATCACTTGTAAGGGATGAATGCCCTGAGTAGCTAGGAATTCTGTCAACAAAGAAGTAGGTGGGAACAGGTGTAAACTGGACCACCTAACAGTTCTGCTATACTATCCCATTGGATTATTAGAAAGCTAAGTGATATGACTCCTACGAAGTACTTAGTAATAATAATGACAATGACAAACACTTCTATGACACTTGCTGTGTGCAATACGTTGTCCTACACATATTCAGATTTATATATACAGCAATCCTCACAAGAGCCCCATGAGGCATTTGTATTACTGTTATCTCTGTTTTACAGATGTGGAAACAGAGAAGTTAAGTAACTTGCCCAAGTTTCACAGCTTTTAAGTGGCTTTGCTGGGATTAGAATCCTGCAGTCTTGTCCAACAGCACATGTGCTTAACCATACTCCTAAAAAATAGAAATGCTAAACCCCTGTTAGCTATTACTATCATCTCTGCTGATCTACATTCCTCCAGCAACATTTACAGGGTTTTTTGTCTTCTTGTTCTGTTCTTTGAAGAGATGGAAAGATACATTAAAAAAATGTAATATAAGGGGTTTGAATACAAATTTAGTGGAAGTGTTTTTCAAGCTTTGTATCATCACTTATTAGTGGGTCGAAAAAACTCTTTAATGAGTAATGATCAATATTAAAAAAAATACAATAGGCTAGAATAAAACAGTGGAATCGAATAAAAATATAAAGGTACACTCCATAAAATAACCTTTGTCTCTGTTTCAATTATATGTCTGTTTTGTATATGTTCTAGGTTGCCAAGTAAAATGTATTTCTTATTTTAGACTGTGGTCAAGAAAAGTTGGAAAAACCTACTCTAAAATCTTGCTTCTCAAAGTGTGAAACAGCAGCTTTGCAACATCTGGGAACTCCTTAGAAATGTGACTCTCAGGCTCCGCCCTAGACCAGTCAGAATCTACATTTTAACAGGATCCCCAGGTGACTCCTATTTGCACTTTGGAGGTCAAGAAGCCCTGTTCTGGGGCTGGCCATTTTCTGCCTAATGACACCTGCGAGGGCGACTCTCAGGTGTGGGGGAGAGGAGATGTGAGAGTAGTTTGAAAATGATGCTCAGATGATCTGTTCCTCAGTCTCCTTGAAGATGACCTCTCTAAAGGATACCTTACACTGACTTTCTTTTTTCCCCTCTTTCTTTTCTTCCCCCTCTTTCCTTTTTTTGGAATGAACACTGATTTTCTTTTTCTGATTAGTTACTTTTACAGACACACACGCACACACTCCATATACACACATTTTCAGCTTCTCTTGAAAAAATTGGAAAATCCGACAACACAAGGGTAACATTTCTATAGGGCAACAAACTTCTAGAGCTAAGTAGCCCCTGTGCACTTTGAACAGAGCACTAACCTCAGCCCTCTCCACTCCCCACTGCTCACAATTCACTCATGTGCAATACCTGCCTGGTCACCGGTGGCATTTGATTTTTGTGATCTCTGAGCTACATTATTCCGGTTTTAAACTTTCCTTCGTAGATCTTCATCTGCAGTCGTTAGATCCTCTTTGGACTTTATTTTTTTTTAATTATTATTATTTTTTAAAAATTATTTTTAAAAAATTAGGCTTCTGACCCATGAATCAGCAGCAGAGTTTAGTTAGAGTGTATTATTGCAACCATGACAAAAGTATATGGCTCTGGACCTCTTGTGTTTGCAATTGGCTTCCACAGTTTTTACACTGCTGACTCCCATTCTGCTGCTAAGAAAGCGGGACCCAGGCCTTTCTCAGTGGTTTTACAATTATTTCTCAATTCTTCTCCATGGAGTTTCGGTTCTTCTAATATATGCCCCTGCTTTGCTTCTTCAATTGTTCATTCTGTTGTTCTGTTTATTTTATCAGAGACATTAGTTTGTTCTAAGAGGACAAATTTATGTAATTTCTATCTAGTGTACTCAGTAAAGTGCCTCAGGCTCTGGGATGGGCCAACACTCACAGAGATACAGTATTGGAGGGTTAGGACAAACGTCCTTACAAAGCATTTGGGGGATGAATTGGATCAGATTGAGATACAAAGTGAGGTCTGAATTTTCTCCTGTGGATAATAATTTCCTAATTGTAATGGGCTTAGCTCTCCTTTCTATAAGAAGGATATTTCTGGTTGCAAGTATTTGAAGGCCAGGCTCACACTGACAATGAAGGAAATTTATAAGCTCACAGAACCAAAAAGTACAGGGGGAGGTCAGGCTTCAGGTGTCATCTGATCAAGGCTCCAGCTCTACTTCTCCTCTCTCTCACCTCTGCCCCTCTCTCTGGGTCTGCTTCATTTTTAGCCTACCTTCCCACACAGTAAATAAACAGTCAAAGCAATTCCACACACAACAACTTAATGTGAAGAAAGAATAGCTGTTCTGACAATTCTTTGTTGAGAGCAAGGAAGTTTCCCAAAAGTTCTCACAAAATTCTTCTTATATCCCTCTGGTTGTTATTGGATCATTTACCCATCCTTGAAGGATTCACTGTGGTTAATGTAACAAGACTAAGCTAACCAAGGCTTACTCTTTATTAGTTTATTCATACCTTGTGGCTAAAAGGTGCTGGGTAGCAAAATAAGATAGACTGGGTGACTTAAACAACAGAAATTTATTTTCTCACAGTTCTGGATGTTGGAAAGTCTAAGATCAGGGTGCCAGCATGGCTGGGTTTTGGTGAGAGCTTTCTTCCGGGTTTGCAGAAGACTGCCTTTTGGCTGTGTCCTCACATGGTACAGAGAGAGAGAGAAAGGGGGCAGGAGGGAAAGAGAGAGAGAGAGAGAAGGAGAGAGAGAAAGGGAGAGACACAGGGAGAGACCTCTCATCCTCTCATCTCTCACCCTAAGGCCAGAGACCCATCAGAACAGAGCCCGACCCGTAGGACTTCATTTATCCTTAATTCCCTTCTGAAGACCCTATATTCAGATAATGACATTGGGTATTAGGGCTTCAACATATGAATTGGAGAGGGCGGGGCACATTCAGTCCATAGCAGTGCCCAGACATTAACCATTGCCTTGTTTTTTTTGAGCATCTGTCCTGGACCAGGCTGGACCAGGCATTGAGAAAGTTGGGAGTGGGGTGGAGTGAAATACTCATTGGGGAGGTAAGAGCAGTAAATCACAAACTAGAATAAATGCTGAGGGAACTCCAGAGCAGCAGAGATCAATGAGTGTTTGGAACAGTCCAGAAAACTTTATGAAGGAGTTGAAGCTTAAGCTGGGATTTTAAAATGGGTGGAAGGAAGAAAGAAGTGTGTGACAGGATGAAAACCTAGACCAGGAGGGTAGCAATGTGAGTGGAGGGAGAGGGACAGGGACCTTACCAACGTCTTACCATGAAGACCTTCTTGGTCTTACCGAGAAGACCGAGAAAACTTCATAACTTACTGGCCTGCAGAAAACCTCAGTAACTGAGGCATGGAGTAAATGGGTGAGGAGAGTAGTTCTTTTAACAGATATCAGAAATTCCAGAAAAAGGGAGGGTAGGGGAGTGGTGGTGGTTAGCTACCTGGGGAAAGATGACTTCATTTTAGAAATATCAGGGTTTTTTTGTTTTGTTTTTTTTAAATTTTTTCATTTTATTTAATTTATTTTTTTATACAGCAGGTTCTTATTAGTCATCAATTTTATACACATCATTGAGAAATACCAGTTTTCAGGAACTGAAGAATTTACTAAGTAAAATATCTGTAATGTCTTTGAGATTAAGAGCAAAGAGATGAGAAAAAGTAGATAATGGAGACCACAGATAATGGTTATTTGAATCATTATCATAGAGTTGATAACTGAAGCTAGGGAAATGAAAGGTTTCTTTGAGAAAATATGTAGAGAGATGTATGGAAAGCAAAGAGCTATTAGCCATCATCATTACCCTGAAAGATCTAGCAATAGCAAATGGCGTAGTGGTGTAAAACTATTGAAAATTTAATGGACTTAGTTCTGATTTTTCTCAGGACCTACACAGCACTTAGTGCTACACAAAATGAATATTTGTTGGTTGGCTTGATGATTGAATGAGTGAATGTTAGAGGTTTAAAATCCAAAATGCCTAGTGGGCATCAGGGATGTTTTGAAGTCAAGCAGCTTTCCCACCTCCATTGAACTGAGTGTTCTGAGCACTATTTATTATTTATTACTCCTGCACTGAAGAAATGATTAGCTGAATGAAATGAAATTCATTTTCGAAATTAGCTGAAGAAATGATGAGTTCTGCCATCACATGAAGGGATTAATTAGCTCAGTTTTCAAAGGAGTCATCTGACTGTCACACGAGTCCAGGTACATTCACTGAGGCACTCCCAGCGGGCAAGGAGCGTGGGACAGTGCAGCACTGCGCTGTGACCTAGTTTTCCCCTTGGAATCAGGTCCTGTCTCCTGGGCCTACTGTGGTCTCTCCCCCTGGCAGTTCCGCTCTCACTGACCTTTCTCCTGTACTAGTAGCTGCTGCCGACAGTCGGGCTCTGGTTCCCTCCGTGAAGACAGTGTGTAGTAGTCTGCCCTTAAACTTCCTATTCCTCGCCTAGGAGCTCAGGGCTGCCTACACCTGCACCCAGCATTTAGATCCCCCAACCACTTCTGCCTTCCTACATGCAACATTTACCGTTCTAGTGTCTAGTTCTTCAGGGCTCCTGGTGAGGATGAATGCTAACTGGGAGCCTTCTGAAGACAAAGCCTTGGTTCAGATAAGGGGTTAATTAATAATATACGTAGTGTTATAGCAAAATGCCAGGGCTTTAAATCCAGACAGTCCTGGATGTGAATCACTGGTCTTTAATGTGACAGGTGTGTGGATGGAGAGAGTTGCTCAAACTTTCTTTAAAATGGTTTCCCCAACTAAAAAATACTACGTGTAATAATTATCTTTGAAAGTGGCTGGAAGGATGATTAAGATAATATACATAAAGAGACCTTGCACAGTACCTGACACATTGTAGGAGCTTCGTAGGATGGTATTTACAAGACAGGCCAAAGAAAAATACACGTGTGCCGTTTCTACACTTCACAAATCATTCTACACAGGTTTAGGAAAAAGAAAATTAAGGCAGACAGACATACAATCTTTCCCCTAATTTAGGAATATGTACTCCAGGTTCTACCTGGTCAGAGATTTTCGATTTCTATGATGTTCTTTTGTAAGCTAGTGCTTCGGCATACAGAAGAATAGTACCTTAGAGAATGAAACGAGTTAATAGATTTTCCTTGAATTGGAGCAATTTTCTTCTCCTTTATTGAATCAAGAAAGCTAACTGTCAAAGAGACATAGAATGGTGTAGATAATGCCCTAAGGTAACAAAACTCTATTATGCTGTATTCCACCGAGCCAAGGGTATTTTGGAAGGAAATTTCGCTGTGTAATAAGGGGGGATTGTAGCTCAAACTTTATACTGCATTTTTCCAGGTTTTTCTACTTTGTACCATAGTAACATTGTCCCAAATGGAAATGTCCCAGGTTAACTTTTTCCTCTTGAAAGAATCTCGTGTTAACACTAAATTGGATATTATCTTTGAAGTAATCTACATTAAGGTGAACAGAGAAATATTCAATTTCCCTTAGAAGGAATGTTTCGACTTATCATCTTCCTCCCTCCTTTTATGGAAGCCAGGGTCACCAGAGTCTTCACCATAAATAAGCAGGCAGGTGGCCTTGAAGCTGCTCCTGAGTACTAGCCAAATCTTCTCGTGAAGTTTTACTCTCTTCTGACTCTTATACCAACTAAGACTCAATGGCTCTTTCTATGAATTAATGTTTGCTGTCATAAATCTTATAAAACCAAATATATTTCTTATTTAATAGTCATATCCTAAAATTTAAAAAATTATATCCCTATCTTAGCATTAGGAATACGTATTAAAATTGCTCAATGCTAGGTAAAAACACACATCGTTGTGCTGGAATTGGGAAGATTCTAGTTACCTTAAGTAAGAAAGAGACTTATGCCTTAATAATCGAACCCATCCCAAATCACACAGTTTGATTATGTGGTACTCTGAAAGCAGGGTCTCACCCGCATTTCATACCCACTGAATAAGAAAGAGGTATGTCTAGAAGAAATGGCAGAAGTCATGGAAAAGTTTCACTTTTACTGTTGGGGAATGAAGAAACTGAGGTCCAGAGAGTTTACTGATGTGTGCCCTGTGATCAGCTAGCTAGAGGAAGACTAGGATCTAGGATTCTCAATTCCTGACACAGTGTGCTTTCTAAACACAGTGGCTATTCGATGATATCCTGGCTAGCTTTAAAAGAAAATGGTGAGTTTTACTGTTTTGAAATAAAGTAGTGGCCTACATACTACTACAAATTATTTTTGAGAGTGAAATTCAATTGTATAAGTTTTAAGCTACAGTATTGGTTTAAATATATGGAAATTATAAATTTTGTAATAATTATAAAATCTTGAACACCAGAGCCTGAACACAAGGCTAGGGATTTTCACTCCATTATATCAGGTAACCCAAGTAGAAAGGTATTGTTGGAAGGGCCCCAAAAGACTTTTGTTTCTTAAATGAGGAAACAGGAAATGGGGGCCCCAGAAAACTCAAATGACTTGTTCAAGTCAAGTTCATTCAGCTACTTTGTGTCTGTGGACCAGAATTTAGGTTTCTTATCTCCCAGATGAGTGCTTGCCTACCACAGTATCTAATCAGGAAAAAAAAAAAAGTAGTAGCTTTTCCTTATAAATACTGCATTGTTATTATGGTTTCATTTTTGAATGGAAGGAAGATGGTATGGGTTGAATTGCATCTCCCAAAAAGATAGGTTGAAGCTCTGATCCCCAACATCTCAGAATGTGATCTTATTTGGAAAAGCGTTCTTGTAGATGTAATAGTTAGTATAATAAGGTCATACTGGAGTAGGGTGGGTCCTTAATCCAATATGACTGTGTCCTAATGAGAAGAGTCAGAGAGAAAGTCATATGAAGAGACAGAGATACACAGAGAGAAGATGGCCATTAGATTACAGCGGCAGAGATTCCAGTGATGCATCTACAAGCCAAGGAAGGCCAAAGACTGCCACCTGCTACCAGGCAAGGAAAGATTTTCCTCTCCAGGCTTCAGATAGAACTTGGCCCTGCTGTGATTTTGTACTTCTGGCCTCCAGAACTGTGAGCGAATACATTTCGGTTAAATCTCCTGGTTTGTGGTACTTTGTTAAGGCAGCTGCAGGAAACGAATACACAGGGCAGTGTAACAAGGCAATTTATTTGGCTTTTTCAGATCAGTCTGCTCAAGGCACTCATAAAAGCTCACCAGCCTGAGGCATTTGTCTACTGCTTCCCTACACAGCATGTACTCCTATGGCTATTTCTTCACAAGGGTTTTGTAGAATTGGCTTTCCAAATGGGAGGAAGAATAGTGAAGGGGAAGGAACATTTTCTCTTCTGCTTTTGTAATTTTGGAAGGCAGCTATGCTCACCACTATACCACCAACGCTGCTTTTGTAATTTTGGAATTGACAATTTGGAGAAGAATGCCTGTGTGATTTTGTTGTAGGTTCTGGGTATGCTTTTATAGGCTGCCAGCATACCATTTTGTTTGCAAGATCCATGTGCTGTATTTGAGTTTCCTATTATTTTCCTAATATTCTAAACATCTTGAGTACTACTTTTTGGGATTCAGACCTGTCAAGATGTCTAGATTATCAAAGTGGGCCTTGTACTAGAAGATGGAAATATTGATTTTCTTTAAAAAAAAAAAAAAGGCAGAAACTGACTGCTTATTCTAACATGTTTTTGCATTTCTATCATTGTTTAAGCTACTAATTCATGTGACAAAATTGACCTAATAAATCCAAATTCCTATACTCATTAAGAATCAGATAGCTTTTGCTTTTGACAAAAATTCTTATCATCTAAAGTAATAACAGTGTAATACTTTGACTTTCACTAGTTGTATCATCACTGTTAGACATACAAGTTGGCAAACGTAACATCATCTTACAAGGTTAAAAATTAGGGCAGTATATTTTAATTTTTCACAACCTTCTGTTCACTGTTAAGACTGTTCTGTGTAACTGGTAAACAGACCTCTAAATTATACAAAGTGATGTTCTAACTCATTGTTTTAACTTTATTAATGTTCCCAGAGACTTACCAGTGCCAGAGGTAATAATTATTTTGTTTAGATTGGAAATTGATGTTGAGAGCGTATGTAAGTCTTGAATTTAGAACTAGCAAAAACCCATTTCCGGTTAGAATTAGTTATGATGTATCAGAAGTTTTTAATATAGGTGTCAAACATATTTGTTTTCTTGAATCACATTAGACTATACACTTTTTTTAAAAGGGATGATTTTTTAGAACTAATTTTTAAAAATTATTTATATTTATTTATTTATTAATAAATATTTATTAATAAATATTTATTAATGTTTATTTAGGCTGTGTCGGGTGTTAGTTGTGGCACGCAGTATTTTCATTGTGGTATGTGGACTTCTTAGTTGCGGCATGCGGATTTCTTAGTTGTGGCATGTGGACTCTTAGTTGCCACATGTGGACTCTTAGTTGTGGCATGCATGTGGGATCTAGTTCCTCGACCAGGGATTGAACACCAGCCCCCTGCATTGGGAGCGCAGAGTCTTACCCACTGGACCACCAGGGAAGTCCCTAGACTATACACTTTTAACATATAAATGCTATAAACTATTCTAAAGCATCTTTATTGCTTTTTGGCTCTATATATTACCTTGACATTATTTGTCTAAGTTGATATTTGTGAAGCTAGTTTGAAAAAAAAAATTCTTCTCCTTTTATGTTTACCTTTGTGCTGTTCAACAGTCAAAGACAGCGATACTGGTTCCATTTCCAGTTGGGCATGTGCTTTTGGATTTTTAAACTACTAGTTGTCTTGGATTTGAGGTGACCTTTCCATATTCATGTGTTTACCACATCTCTGGGTTATTTCCCTAAAATTTTTTTCTTCAGAAGATTGCAGACTTACATTCCTCAAAAGTCAAAAAAAAAAAAGTCAAAATAAATTTTCTTATATCAGTAATTCTTTTCTCATGAATTGAAAAATGTATTTCCCCTCTGTCTTGATTTGATATCAAGAAATGAAAAGGCAAATTTCGTTATTCGGTCATGCAAGTTTTGAGAAATGCCGATTGTTGACATGGGAGTTCCAAAGGTATAATAATTGCGACCAGGGACTTCCCTAGTGGTGCAGTGGTTAAGAATCCACCTGCCAATGCAGGGGACATGGGTTTGATCCCTGGTCCAGGAAGATCCTACATGCCGCAGAGCAACTAAGCCTGTGAGCCACAACTACTGAGCCTGGACTCTAGAGCCCACGAGCCACAACTACTGAGCCCGTGTGCCACAACTACTGAAGCCCGCATGCCACAACTATTGAAGCCTGTGTGCCCAGAGCCCGTGCTCCACAACAAAGAGAATCCCCCGCGATGAGAAGCCCGCACACCACAACTAAGAGTAGCCCCAGCTCGCTGCAACTAGAGAAAGCCCGCGCACAGCAATGAAGACCCAATGCAGCCAAAAATAAATAAATTTAAAAAAATAAAGAAAAAAAAATTGCCACCATCTCAGTAGTTACAAAGTTCTATCTCAAAAATATCAAGCCGTAAATATGCCTTGGGATTTTAAATGGCATGGTTATTTTTCACGTATTAAGTGGCCCAAATCCTCAGCTCTGTTACACCTTGGGATTCATGAAAACAGAGTTGCCTATTGTTTTCATCTCATATGTTTGTTTGGTGTGCTGCAGTTTCTCAAACTTTGCTGTACTTATTGTACAAATCACCTGGGAATCATGTAAACAGGTGTTTTGGGTCAATATTCTGTGATAGATCTTGATATTTTCCTCTTCTAATGAGCTCTCAGGTGATGCCATTGTTGCTGGTTTGGACAACACTTGAATAGTAAGAATATAGTGATCTCTTTTCTCCCTTCTTCTGGAAAGAGAACTCTTTGTATTGGGAAATCCATTCTAGGTAGCATGAAACATGACCCAGGTATTGGCCAACCAGGATTTTCCCTAACAAGTGATTTGGGGGCTTGAGATAGTATTTCTTCTGTGAGCTATAAAAGCTGAGGTCATCTTTCCTGACCCATCTAACATGAAAGAATAGGCTGATAGGAAAAAATAATGCTAATATGAAAAAGGGTAAGTGAATGGAGATGAGAGATGAGTGTGTCCCCAGAGGATTATTTGGATTTCTGGATCCAAGTGTGCTTAATATAGTTCATCCCTGGAATTGCTATTTAATACATTTTACTTAAGCTAGCCTGAGTTTCTCCCTCTGTTACAATCAAAAGTCCTGATAAATATACCAATGTTGGCCATTCAATAAATTATAATTAATGACAAAGGGAGTTTGATGAGTATAGGTGATGTAACGCAAAAATTAGACCCAGATAACTGTCTTTTATATAATTTGAGACATGTACTTAACTGTCTAAAAGTATTCAAATGCAAATTTAGAAGCAGTATGGTTAATTTCCAACGTTTTAATAATTGACATAGAGCATTCTTTCTTTATCTAAATATGTATTATAACCTCATATCTGCAGTCACGAAAAGCACTTTGGATAGCTACTTTTCCACTTTGCAGATGAAGAAATCAAAATTCACACGTCTTGTTCAAGTAGCACCTAAAGCCATAGAACCCAGAACCTAGGTCTCCCCTTCTCATGCTGATTCCTCTTCTTCTAGTCATTTTTCTTTTCTTATCGTATTATTTTGTAGATTGCTGTTAACAAGGTTGATAGTATAGTATTTCTATAAAATACAATATAAATGTCTGTCTCTAAATGTCTTTGTAACACACTTTTTTCCACGTGTGTATACATTTAAGACTGGAGAATCATATACTAAGGCACATATACAACTTGATAGCTCATCCGTGAATGTATAAACACTGAAAGAAGAGAACTTCTAAATGTGATTCCAAATGTACTTTTTTTTTAAGAGATGGAGCATCTGTTTTGGTTTTTTTTTTTTTTTTTTTTTTTTTTGGCTGTGTTGGGTCTTGGTTTCTGTGCGAGGGCTTTCTCTAGTTGTGGCAAGCGGGGGCCACTCTTCATCGCGGTGCGCGGGCCTCTCACTATCGTGGCCTCTCTTGTTGTGGAGCACAGGCTCCAGACGCGCAGGCTCAGTAGTTGTGGCGCACGGGCTTAGTTGCTCCGCGGCATGTGGGATCTTCCCAGACCAGGGCTCGAACCCGTGTCCCCTGCATTGGCAGGCAGATTCTCAACCACTGCGCCACCAGGGAAGCCCCAAATGTACTTCTTAATGTTACAAATCACTATAAAATTCAGACATTCTTTGAGAAAAAGGACGTTTTAAAATTTAGAAAAATTGTTTTAAGATTAGATTAATACAATTTTTTAATTTATGTGCTCTTAAAATACTAGAAACTTGGACACATCACAGAGAGAAGGAATTAGTACCTGAAACTATACCTGGTTAAGTTTGGTTCATATATAAGATGGAAATTTATATATCTAACTTTATTTTTTTCTAACTTTTAAATTTTATTAAAAAAATCCATAGCTTAATGAATCATTAAGTAAAACGATGATAATTTGTACTAAAAATTCCTTTAAGCCTTCAGTAATTTTCTTTAGCAGAGAGCTAGAAACAATTCTTACCCAGAATGGCTTAAAATAAGAGTTTAATTGTAGTCTTCATTTTATTTTTAAAAAATTTTTGGTAATGCTGTGTGGCTTGTGGGATCTCAGTTCCCTGACCAGGAATTGAACCCAGGCCATGGCAGTGAAAGCACTGAATCCTAACCACTAGACTACCAGGGAACTCCCTAATTGCAGTCTTAATTGTGTCTGCATGTATGATGAGTTACTGATATGATCAAGATTCAAATAAATCTCCAAACAAGTTTACAAAAAGGAAAAAAACCGAAAACACTTTTATTTTCCACAAGGAAGAGCAATAGGAAAAATTAAATCATTTCCCACATATTGTTTTCTTAAAACAGCCTACAAGGACATATTCAGCACCAAATAAAAAAGAAAAAAAGAGAGAAATTACAAACAGCCACAGAATATAATCTATAAAGCAAACATTTAATATTGCACTTCGTTTTGCTAACATTTTGGATTTTACTTTTCCTAATTGAAAAATCAGGAATCTATCTTGAATACTGGAATACACCTGTGAACCTCACATCTTGTATCAAGAATTGACCAATATTTAGAAAGGAGTAATGCCTCTAAGTAAGAAAGTAAAGGAATACTTTAATGGGGAAAATAAAACTTTATTTGATAAAGTTTTATATATTTAAAATTTTATCACATTGTGACCCAGTGCCAATTAACAGAATATTGGTCATTCTTTCCTCATGTGTTATTTATAAGAGTATATGGTGATAAGTATTCCAATGCTATGCATATCAATAATTGTTCCCTAGTCAGTTAGACATAAGAAGAGAAAAGAAAAGGGATTTTCTGACAATCCCCCCGCCCCCCGCCCCAACAAAAATAAAACCACCAAATGCCCTTTATGCCAAATATTCCATTAGCTTCTTTTGAGGGGGACATTCACAAAATGATTTAACAACAATAAAAAAATATTTCACCCCCATTTCCTTATTATCTAGTATTAGTTTGCTACGGGAGCCCAAACCCTTTAACCGAATCACTTAAAACGCGATTCATTTTTACATGGGCTTTCTTCACCCTGTCAGCATTTTTCAAACATGAATTGTCTTCCATGTTTTCTTAAAGGCCACTTATGGAAAAGCCTATTTGTTTTGTATGAAGCTTTAAGACAGTATTTAACCAGGTCAAGCACCAAGCCAGAGTTACTATCATTTTCAGCCACTTTATTAACTGTGGGATTAAATGGCAGGATAGATGTAAGACCCATTTCATGCATATGTTGCAACACCAGAGATGCTGATTTTCATTAAGATACATCAGAGCTGAATTCCTTCTAAAATAAGACAATCAGTACAACTTGCTACCTTGGAAAATGCAGTTTTAAGTGTCTTCATGAATGCTGGTATATTTATGAGCCAACTGTAAATTATCTTTAATATAAGCTATAATTTACTGATGTGATCGTTCTTCATAACTATATATACTCAAAGTGAATGATTTCTCATGCTTAGCAAAATCTTCTTTAGGTAATGGAAGAAAATACTTTCATTAGAAGAACCACAAAAATATAAAAGTTATTATTCCAGCACATATTCTAGTATTTGTAATTTTGAAGTTATACACTTTTAGAATAAACTTGGGTTTTCAAGCTCTGTCAAGCTTGAGCAGGATAGGAAATGTATAAATTGAGCTCTCTGATCATAATCTGAACATATATATTCCTGCTCATGAAAATACTCTGCACCAGCAAAAACGATTTCCAACATATGTGTTTTGGAGGTAATTAAGTAACTCTGTATAAAAATAAATGCACTTTCTCCTCCTTTCCAGTGACTGGAAAACTTCCATACTTTTAAAATAATAATAAAAAATAACAATAATTTTTAAGAGCAACAGCCCTTAACTCTTTGCTGGTGCCTGCCATACTGCCTCTCTTTACTCCATTCTTAGCTCTGCTAGTTTCTTCTCATATGTAATGATAAAAAGGCAATGCGGGTGGGTTATCACTTTTGTGTATGTCCCTTTTCCAAATTTCCCTCTCCAAAAAGCCAACCAAACAAACAAACAAAAAAACTCAACAGTGCAACAAAACACAAATAGCATTCCAACAGTTTGGCAAGTGATGCGTTCACCTGAGATTAAGTGATTTTAGGCAGTCAGTAACAAAATGTTGCTTTGCTGTAATAGTAGAAAGGCAACAAACTCTTAAAAGAAACCAAGAAGGTATACAATCTTGACAAAGTCTCTTATTAGCTTCCTCCTCTTATCTCTTTTCCCACATATCTGTTGCGTATCTACTACAGTAGGCTGCAAAACATACAGCAAGAAGGATTGGCTTGAAGGCATTTGATGTTTGTAAATAAATCCACAATAGGATCCAAGCTGAAGAGGTGATACATGGTCAGCCTAGTAGGACAATTCTGAGCATGTGCATACGCAGGTAAAGTCCAGGCTATATTAAATTAAAAAAAAAAAATGTCAGTGCGTTTTTTTCATGTTAAAGTTTTTTTCAAAGCTTTCTTTTGTTCCTTGTTGTGCTCACTGCAAACAAGTTTTAAGAGTATCAAGAGTCTGGCATAAATGGAAAAAAAAAAGCTGTAGTGACATGGAACCGCACAATGTAAGCATTGAGCATGTGCAAATTTTCAAATCAAAAGAAGGAAATCATCCCTCTTTACAACGTGGTGTCTTGACACGTATGACCATAGGCTAAGAAGACTGCTCTTGGTATGTGCCAGTTTTAAAGGAGAAAAGCTTAGATCTTCAAGCATGTTGGAGCAGTCCCAGAATGTTGCTGTAGGCTTCTAAAGCATGATCACTGGTTGTTTCATGTATTCGCCATTTTTCTGGGCAAAAGCAATTCCACTTCCTCTGAAAACGTGTCTCCTATATACTTCTCTGTCCTCAGCCGGGAAGGGAAGAGATACAGTTCGGAACCCACATCAACTTGATTTAATCAAGTATTCCTTCAACGAGACGGGCAGGATGGTCTATCATCTGCTGACTGATCAGGATTTGGATCAATCTAGAAAGAAAAGAGAAAAAAACCCCAAAACCAAAGTTAATTGATAAGGTTTAGTAAGAATGCAGCAAATAGGGTAATATTTTGAGTACTGGTTGAGAAATGTAATCGGAAAGAACATACAGAGTTTGTATGGGGAAGAAAGGGTATTAGTATCATCTATAAAGTACTTGCTATTCAATTACTAGATTAACAATTAAATTTAGAAAGGTATGCCGGAATAGTTTTATTTGATAAAAGCTAAAGGTAACGTTCTATCAGAGAATGGAGTTTTACTCAGCACTTAGTCACACTTAAGACTCAAATACACAATTGGCCAACATTTTCATAGCAATGATTTTCTTCTGTAAAGTATCCATTTCATCCTGTTACAAAAAAGTCAACTCATCTTCTCCCGAGCGGGAAGAATGTAGTTGTGTAAACAAAGTTCTTGGTGCTTACGTGAAGTAATAACTCATGGGTGTAAAGCCCTAGGGAGGGCCTAGGAATACAGTGTGTATCAAGAAATAGGAATGGTGAACCCAAAATGCTCTAGAGGCTTCCCACCTTGCCTCTTTCTGTAGTGACTTTCATATGCACATACACTTAATAAAAGTGAACATATTTCAGTTGCTTCTCAGGTACAAAGAGAATGGGCACAGGAAGGCAAATTGTTGGGTTTAATACATTTCTTTTACTGAAAGATCTTTTGGACAAGACCCATGTACAATACTTTCCCCCCTCTATGTGGCTAGATGTTAAATAATTAAATCACACCCTGAACCAATTTAGGGTTTTAAAAGTTTTGAATTCTCTTAATTATCTTTAGTTCATTTTAAAAGAAGGAGGTAGATTTTATGACAAATTGCTTAAAAGTGGATACTTAGATTGCCATTCTTTTAAAATGCCTGTCAGATCAAATCACAAATGAGGGACTTAATAAGCAAGACAGATATGTCAGAATAAAAATGTAGTGACAATGTTTCTAAAAAGTGGGAGGACATTTTTAGCATCTAATAATTTTATGAATTGAAATAGTGGGATAGAAAAATTATGTCCAATCAAGAATCTGCAGAGAACAAAACAGATTCTGAACATCCTATAATCAATGAATAAAGTGGATTTCATATTAATCACATCCAAAGGAAAATTGACTCTTCTAGTCATGGTATTAAGGGGAAAAAAAAGCAATTCGTTGAAGAGTGAAACAATCCTTTTATGTCTTTCTTGGGAGTAATATTTCACTGTAAAATAGCTGCCTCAACTACAGCAACCAAAAAGAAAAAGCTGATGCTAGTGATTTACAAAATCATTTGGTATTAAATTGGTATCAAGGCCAACTCTAAGGTCCCTACAATGTGTTATTATGTATATATATATTCTGAAGTATCCTGACATTGCTGGATTGCTCCCTACCTCCTTTCCTTTGCACCTATTTTTCTTCCTGCCTGGAACATTCTACATTTTGAGAATACTTACTCTTCAAGAATTAGTTTAACAATCACCTTCTTAGGGAAGCCCCTCCTGATTCTCAAGACCCAGCAAGCTGCTCCTCAAATGAACTGTGCATTACTATTACATTGTTATGTAATATTTTGCTTCTAAGTTTGTTTTTCTCACCAGTCTGTACGCTTCTCCCAAGGGCCATATTTTATTCATGTAAGTGCTTAGTTACTTGAGATGAATAAAAATAATCTAAGAGTACAGGAATGCTGTTTAAGATGTTATTACAAATGTTATTTTCCCTTATGACTGAGAATGTTAAAATATGAAAATTAAATTGGAAAAGGATGATGAATAAGATAAATTCTAGCTATTTAATCAATGACTGTAAAATGCCAGCTCTATAGATGCTTTAAAAGATGAATTATTCCTTTAACTGGCATTTTGGAAGTATGAGGTTAGATCATTATCTTTATTTCCCCAATAATATAAGAGACCAGTCCTACCTCTGGGTCAAACTTAGTAAATAGTGACAACCTTATGATCTAACTTTTAATCTGTTGTTCAAAATTATTTGTTTTTCTCTTATCATGATAATCAAAACCTAACTGTGTTTTTAAAAAGTCTGCAATACTGTTTACTAAGAGAGTCACAGCCCATTTTGTACTTGAGGGTTTGATGCTTACCTCTGAATAAAGAGGTGGAGGCAAGAAACGAAACTCCTGAATATATGCAAACAGTGGTCCCTGAAGCGCTCTCTCAAAGTCATCACAAGCACTCACTGGTGCAAGATTATTCCGCCTTTGTTCCTCTGTTACCACTTCTGCATAGCTGGGTGGTGCTGAAGGAAAAAGATACACGCAATTCGAACAGCACGTTCTTATGCATGTCAAAATACACAGAATAGAAGGTATTAAAAAGGAATGTCAAGGTAACATAATAATAATTTGTCTTGTGATCAAAACTAGGGGGATATACGTTTTAAACCTAACATTAGGGGCACATCTACTCTCTTCAAGTATAGACAAACTTTAATCATAAAATATCAGAAGCAAAATTACGTTCTTGAAAATAATAGATTAAGCTTAGATATGCATTATCAAATTATTACCTTCAGGTCTTTCAGGTAGGGATAAACCAAGCCAGTTCATATTCATGCTACACTGACTGCTTACACTTGAGGTTCTGCTACCAAACGGATGTAGAGGAATGGTACCAATGACAAGTGGCAAATTAAGAAATAAATCCATAGCTCCAGGAATATCCACATATACCTAAACAATGAAAGGAGATGTTAGGTTTAGAATGCCAAGTACTATTTCCTTTAAAAAAATGAATAACCCAATCTAATGTTATTTGAGGCTCTCATTTACTTCATTTTTTAACTTATATACCTACGATATACTTGAAAAGTTTCTCCATCGTGTACATTTACCTCAGGTAAAATTAGTAATTATATTCCAAACCATATAAAGAATTACATATAATTATATATATCACACATGGAATAAAAAAAATCAAATCCTGGATAAGACAAAATGATACCCTTACGACTTTAAAACCTAAAAAAAAACCACCCCAAACCCTTAAATCTATACATACCATTAGTGAATATTCCACACGGATTATACTACAGTCGAGGATAGAGGGAGAAACTGGTGGAATTTTCAGCAACTTGCCATTCCACGTCTCTGTCTTTCCAGATGATAAGGATTCCCCACGCAAGTTAGCCACAAGCTGTTTGACTTCCTTCATTTTCCCTTTGGCATAGAAGGCCTGTGTTTGGTAAATGGCTGCCTTTGGCACCACCATTCGGGAGGAGCAGTTCTCAATCTCAGCAAATATCTGAATTGATTCACCTACAGGAAAAAAAAATATTATCTACTGTTAAAAACCAACCAACCAACCAACCAACCCCAAAACAAATGTAGACTCTCAGGCTAAAGTCTGAAAGTTCAGTGAACTACATGGATAAAAAGCTTATCCTAAGAGTGGCAAGTAACTTATAAAAATAAACTACACATTTACAGTAGCAATTTAAAAAAGAAGACTACATTCCAATTTATAAAAGGAAACTGGATAAGCACAATTTATGATATTTTACCAAAGAATACTGTATCATGTTTGCATTTAGTAGAAATAATGTAAATTCATACACAAGAGCTAAGTGAAGAAAGATCGTTTTTTGTGGGAATCCACCTCATACATACCTGGCGTATAGCCCTTCCTTTCAATTTTGGCACTTAAGGATATTGGGCCTGAGGTACAGAACCAGCAACAGAGAGTCTTTTCTTTTGTGCCTGCTTGGGGTGACTGTAAGAAATAAATTTACAGAAAAAGATCAATGTATGAATTGAGACAGTAATAGAATGCTTTAAAATACAATCTTAAATTCTTGAAGAATTTAACATTAAAAGTAGTGTTGGTTTTTTTTTTCAGTATCCAAATATACTTTTCCACTAACCAATGGCTTCTGATTTATATTAGTATTTTTGTCTTTATACAAGTTTCCATTCAATTAAAGAAAAAAGGGTGCAGGGTTTAGCACCATATTTCATAAACATAGTTTTAGCCCAGGCTATTTACATACACAGTAATTAAAAACCAACCAAAAAAACAAACAGAAAAAAAAAAAAACCCTTTCCACATTCCATTTAAACTGCCTTAAAAAAAAAAAAAATTAAAAAAAATAAAGGCAGTTTGGAAAGCAACTTGGTTATAATCCCAAATGATAACATCTTTCTCTGAGAATGTACAACTCAATAAGTAAAAAAAGAAAACTGCTCATTTTTAAGATTAATTTTACTTGCTTAAAGATGTTATTATTTGTTTAAACCAAGTAAAGTTTTTGAAGTCAAATTTGAATCTTATGAAAAAATACAATTAAAAAAGATTTCCTTTAAAACAGAATTTAAGTTTTTTCATGAAAATAATAATCTCCCCATCATTAGACAACTATCCCTATATTGGAATAATGCAATGCAGTACAAATTTTAGATTATGATATTTTCAAGTTAAGGGATATTGTTATAATAATAATAATTGATACTACTGTTCCTTTTCCACTAAAGTTATTTAGGGAACAGATCTACTCTTTTGTTATTGCTGTTACCTTCTGAGGAAGATATTTCATACCAAATACTGGTCTTACTTTAAAAATTTACTTAAAGTTATTACAGTATCAGAAAATGTGAGCATATTCTGCATTAATTTGTGTGCTCTTAACTATTTTTTTTTGAAAATGGTATTTATGTAATTTAAAAATGAAGTTACTATTTAAGAATTATAAAGAATGTGTATGTAGTTTAGGTGATTATTCTTTAGTATTTATATGCCAAAAACAAAAAATGAAGAATTCAGTTAATTCTTACCAGTAATGAAGGAGTGTTGATATCTATATGCTCAAAGACTGTAAATTCCTTCTTTAATTTTACTGGTAGAAGCCAAGGCCTGTGCAATTCGGCTTTCACCCAATAGCGCACACTGCCATGTCGGCCTTCGAATGAGGTAGCAAGTGGTCTGTGCAGAATATAAAGGTCAATATATTAATCTTACACCTCTTTTTAATAATTATACAGTAGCTCAGCATAGAAGTGTTAATATATTGTATGTTTACACATCAATGAGTTATCAAAGGCATAATTTATATTTCCAAAGGGATAAGTCATTGGGGAAAAAACCTTCTGTTTCCAAATAATAATACATAGTTGTTAAATATTACAGAAATTTGGTTAAAAAAGCCAGAAGAATACAATCTCTTTAAACTAAGAAGAGGCTACTTTTAATGCTGGTGGCAAAATTACGAAAGTCTGGAAATGAACAATTCTTGAAAAGGTCAAGACTTTAGTTTAAAAATAAAGTTAAGAATGGTTTAACTATTTCTATTGAGATATTCTGGACACTGGTTAAACAATCAGACCAAGCGACTCCCTACGGCACTCCATTTTTCATTAACTAAGAATTATTATTATCTCTTATTATAGTAACTAATTAAGATTTAGAAAAGGCCTGGAATAGTCGTTATAGTTTCAAAAGTTTTTCACATTTCATTAAATCCACTGAAACTCTAAAAAAAGACTTTTACATTTCCCAGTTTACTTATGTTCTAACTCTTTTTGGCCATGCTTTCTAACTGTACTATAGACTTAAAAAGGAAAAGAATCTTTTCTGTTGACCTGTATCAAGAGAATCAGAATTCTTTTTCAACTCTCCCAGATTTTATTACTTGTGTAAGATTTTATTTTAGTGAATTTAGTCTCTTTTTCATAATTTCATTAGAAAAATGCACAAGGTTCATTTATTTACAAGGTAGAGTGCTAGCTTTTTATGAGGAGTAGTAGTGGTGTTTTACTTTTTGTTTTGCATTTTAGACTTCTGTATTAACTTGTATAGCAGAGAAATAAAACGCAGGATCTATGCTAGTCTTCTATAGTTTATTTTAAATGACTTTGGTTTATAGATAGAATTTTTAAAAAATATATTAAGTTACTTCCATCCTTTGAAAACATTCAGGCCCAAATGTATTAGTCCTATTGTATTCAGACTTAAAATATTTCTCTCAGAAAGTAATTAGGGCATTATATTAAAAATCATGTTCTTAAGCAATATGATACACAGGATACTCTGAAAAATACCCTTTATGAACTCTATCCATATATAACAAGTACTAGAATTTTAAAAAATACAGAATTATGTACCTTTGGCACTTGAAGTTCTTATGTAATGCCAAGCTTACCTTTCAGAACAAACAGTACAAGTGCCACTTTGCATGTTTTAATATCTGTTAAGGCATTATTTCAAAAATTACTCTTTGTATAATTTCCTCTAATGATTTATTATTACATTAAGAATATACTACTTTCCTTCTTCCTTTCATACTAGATTCCAAGCCTTAGATTAAGGTATCTCTGATGGATGTTTCCTTTTAAGTCCAGGTCATAATATCTCAAGTGACCTTCTCAATAGCTCTTTGCACAGAAGCTAATGAATTCATATCAGAAAAAACACATCACTTCTGAAGTTAGGATATTCTTAATTATCTTGACTTTCTTAGCTTACTGCTGTTGGGCAGCATCAGTAGAAAAAATGATCACTGAATTTTTATAAACTACTAAATGAGAGACTTGTTATGTTCTACCTTTTCTGCTAATGCTGATGATAAACTAAGTATTAAGTGCTTACTATTTCACTGGCACCTTCCAATTCACTCACTTTAAATGAAATACTATTCAAGTTTTAAAAACCATATAAAACTTGAGATAGAATACTAAGAATTGAGCTTTGCTTTCTATAATATTGCCACTCTAGATTAAAAAAATAGCTTCTTTTTTGAGTATATGTTTTCCTCTAGCAAGTTTCAGTAATGAAAAGGGTTTTTTTTTTTAAACTAAAAATATTTAAATTTCGAATGTTTCATTTTAAAAGAATGGATGTTTATGAAAAATGCGTGTCACAAAATACTTACGTCTGTGGAAGCTCGAAGCTGAATGCATATTCATGCCTTCCTGAATGAATAGTGTTGAAGCCTTCTTCGGAATTATCATCATCTAAAACAAACAGAAAAAGAAAACAAAAAACTTGTTAATAAACCTTTACACTCTCTTCCTGGTGGCAGAACTTTAAAGATGCTCACATAGTAATTAAGGCCACAAACTTTAGAGTGTGAGAGATCTGAGTTCTAATTCCAACTTCATCACTTCCTCTGGGTAAAATAAAAGTCCTGTCTTCAGTTGCTTCATCTGTAGAATGGGGATAATTAATACTTATACCCCATAGTTGGTTTTTCAATGGAAAACAACCTAAACTGCAAAGCATCTATGTGTGACAATACAGGCTCAACAAAAGATTCAGATTTCAAATCTCATACTACGATGTTACCTTTCTCTTCATCCACTTACTTAAATTTATCCTATTAAGACTATATATAAAATGAAAACTGTTCATGTAAGCCTTTTAAAATATGTCAGTTTTGATACGGAAGATGTGAATGTTAAAGCCCTAAAACCATTAGAAAACTGTCAAATAGATGTTGGAGTTAAAAAAAAAAAAAAAGGAACAGTGATTTTAATGTCAGTTTCATAGCTAAAAATAAAAATTCTTATTGAACCTAAAATTATGACCTCAGTCTATCCTAGCAACAGCTAAAAATTCGCATATATATAAAATATACTTTAGATTTAAAAGGTGCCTGCTTAATGGGAAACTGTCACACATCCTTGAAAAATGAAGACTAGGTTTGTTTCCCATTGCTAGAAAAAACGGGATGACTTTATTTTACAACCAATTTCTTTTGCTCAAATAGGTTATCTCCAAAACGTCTCCAAAACAAATATAACGAAATGTGGGAGGGTATTCTGGATTCTTAAAATGATTTTCTAAAGCGCTCTGACCGGTTAATTTAATTACATAAACGTCTACTAGAGCAGTTTTCGCGGTGTAGAAACCTTTATCATTATTAACCAGGAGACTAAGAAAAACGGGTATTATCATATTTAACTTTCCCTCACCAAAGTAATGAATTCACACAAAAACCGTGATGCTTCTCTTCCATCACAGGAGAAAAGGAAAAAAGCGCCTATATGTGGAAACTTTTATTCAAAAAAAATCACCAAGACTCGCTTCTATCTCAGTAGTATTTTCTTCTCCCCCCGTGCAAATCCCCTCTACGGGATTTCAGCACCGAAAGCCCGCTGATGAGCTGGGGGCCATTTAAAATCGCTCCCCCTGACGGCGCCCAAAGTTTGTCTCTCGCTCCCTTTCTTCCCGTCTCGCTCCCTTTTTTGTGCCAGCTCAGCAGTCTCATCGAGGCGAGCGGCGGCGGCCGCGCCGTGGTAAACAAGTGCCGGGCTGTCAATCAAGAACTAGACCGGAGCAGGAGAGGACCGGCCTAAACCGGCGCGAGCAGATCCCAGCCGGCCCGCCCGCGCGCCGCCGCCGCCCGCGCGCCCCGCTATACGTACGGCATATGTCGCACGGCGCTCGCGCTCGCGGCCGCGCAGCCTAGCCTGCTGGCGTGGGGCGGGGCGAGCACGCTGCGGCGCTTCCGCTTTACACGCCCCGGCCGGTGACCGGTTCGATCTGGCTCGGGCCACCCTGACACCTTTACAGTTGCGGCGAGGGAAACTGGTGGGGCGGGGAAGGGGGGCGCGGGATGCAAAAGCCCCAAAGAAACAATGACAAGGGGGCAAGGAATAGTCGCCGAAGCCCTCACCCCGCTTTCAATGATAGTGTCACTTTCCCTTCCCCGTCCCAGCCAGTCTTGGCGCTCTCTCTCCCCTCGGGTCACATCAAGGTAGCCAGTCTGGTGACTGCATAGATCGGGAAACACGCTGTTTCAGCTAAGAGGAAGACAAGCGTTCACAGAAACTGCCTGACAGCTTCCACCCGAAAACGTGGAAAATGGGGTCCTGCTAACCCTGCCCACCCAATTTCCCCGTGAATGAGATTGTCAGCTAAAAAGTTGCGCCCAGGGCCATCCGGCACCTGTAAGGCCGGCGGAAGCTTCTCCTCTCCACTCTGTTGAAACCTGTAGTCGTTCCTTTCGGGGCTGCAAGCGGGCCCAGGTGAGGGGCAACAGAACGGTATGTGACATGAACCCCGCGCGCTTCCAGAAGCCCCGGCAGGGATGCGAGTAGGGGCGGGGGCCGCCGCTCAGGAGGGACCTTTACCGGTGCACGCCGGTTCCAAGCCTCGCCCCAGCCGGCGAGCCCACTCTCCCCACCCGCCCGCGCCCAATCCAATCAGAGCCTGGCATCGCCTTAGCAACAGGCTAACAAACCCGGCTCCGCCTATCGCCGGCCGCCCGGGGCGGGGTCTCAGTTACCAGGCTAGTTTGAGAGGTCCCAGTTTTAAGTCATTGAAACTATTCCAAGCGAAGCTCGTTCAAGCTTGCAGGGGTTGAGGGGTGTCTCGTGGGGGTGCGGGGCACATAGTGTTCTTTACTATGAAATCGTGGCGCAATTAATGAAATTGTCCCCATAAGTCGTTATTCTACTTTTACCCCACTGCAAACCTCAACTCCTTAAAAACCTTTGTTTCTTCTCACTCATCTTATAAAAAGCTGCCAGTCCAGGAAGGATGAAATACAAACTCTCGTGTGTCCTGTTCAACAAATACCAGGACTGTCATTAGGCAGTTGCATTTCTTATCACTGTCAGTGCTTGGAGAGGTTAACTAAAAATTATTTCAGGATGCAAATTACCTATGTGTAACTGAAAATCCAACTAAAGATTGATTTCATCTTAATATTTTAAAAATAATGCATTCATGCTGTAACTCAAAGCACCCTACGTTTCTACACTTGCCTTAGTTCAATTAGCACTTCCTCGTGGATGTGTATTTTTAAATTAAAAATGGAGGTAAAAAGTGCTCTACTCTTTGAAAAATCATCAACATTCGAGTTAAATACTGCATTAAAAAGGAGAAGGACAAAATTACATAACCAGTTTTAACATTATATTCTTCTTGGGCTAGGAATTAAGTCATCGCCACCACCTGACGCGTGTAACCAATCTGCTGAGAGCAGAACAAGCGCCCCTCCTCACCACCCCCCAGAACTGGTCCGAAACAGGATTGAACCGCTTCTAACAAAGGGTGGAAACTTAGAAAAACAAGCTTAGAGTCTGCTATATTTCCACAATGTAACCATTTAAACAATAGATTTGAAATCTCAGGACCCCTTCTCCCTTGGACAACCCTTTATCTCCAGTTTCTAACCAAAAATCAAATCCAATGAGCCGAATACTTTTCAATTCCATTTGACTGGCACGGGTTTCATTGAATGCACGTTCCAAAGTTAGGCATGATGCTTGGAAAAGAAAATTTCTGACCCTAAATGGCTTCTAAAACTGATACTAAACATATCATAATGATAGGTGCTGTCCTTTAAAATAGAGAATGCTTGATGTAAATTTCTAAAGGAACTGGAAAGAATAGGGAAAAAACACGTGGGGTGTTGATACCATATGTCAAAATAAACCACAGAAACCCATTATCAAAGAACAACGATCAATTCTGTGAAGTCTTTTGCGTGTCAATATTAAAAATGAAACACACCTATTAACCCACTTAAAAATGTTACTCCATTTCTTCACTGAAGCTTAGTTTTTAAGATCTAAGGTTGCAGAGTACAAGGAAAAACCTAATATTGGACTGCAGCTTTTAGCAATTCATTTGAAAACATATTAGTAAAATTACTGAATCGGATATAAGCAGAATTTATACGTAAGGTGGAAATGGACTGCAAGTGTGTATGGCACAGACCAAGCCGGGTATAGAGGTAGTGGAATAAGTGCAGTTTGCAGTCACTTTGCAGATGCCTGCATGCATTACGGCTTAACACACGATGAATGTCAAGGAGAATTCAAATCTTCCACCTTTCCAACCTTTATCAAACAGCTATACGTTATGGTAGGAGTAGGATTACATTAATTCAGAAAAATTGAAAAGGTATTTTGCCAAAGAAAACAGGTCTAATAATTTCTGAATAATGTAAAAAACTTACCTCTTTCGTGTCCAATTAAGATGTCTTTATGGTTGAAATATTCTACTTCTTCAGTGTAATTCTGTGTATAGGCAGTATTGGAGCCGGCGTTTCTCGATTCGGTCCAGCGTACTTTCGCATGTCCTCTTGCATGAATTTTAAGAGATTTTACTCTGATTTCCCCAGTAACTTCTAAATTCACCCTTCCTGAGACTGTATCCCCACTAGAATACACAGGGACATTGCTGTCATTAAGACAGTCAAAGCTTATTGTCAAACTCTTTACCTTTCCCAGCACCATGTTTATAACAAAATCTATAAAAAATATAATGTAAGACAAAAAAGTCAAGATCACATATAAAATGTGATCTTCACTTAACACTGATCGATGTCTTTGCCGTGCAAAGAGCTTGCAGGCAGGATCAGTGATTCTTTACAAATAGTTCATTGAGATTTCTTAAAAAGTCAGGGCAGCACAGAGGCTGCTGCTCAGCGATCCTGCTAGTCTCAGTGGTCTCCTTACAAAGACGGGCGGCTGGAAGCTGCCAGCTCACTTTAAGAGCAGCTTTGTGAAAAACAACCCCAGTGCGCATGCGCACGCCGCGGCTGCTGTCCGCCCTCCCTGCGCGCCCCCTCCCGCGCCCGGCTCGCTCGCGGGTACAGTAGGTGTACAGCCAGGGGAAGAAGACACTGGGGCTGCTGGGAGGCTGAACCTGACTTCTCTTCATTGTAGGCTCCTATTGGTAGGCAGGCTACCGTAAACCCTCGACGTGCTAGCTGGAGTCCCTTACTGAGCACAGTCTAGTGGAAAGATAATGGCCGAGGGAGGGAACTGGGGGACAAGGTTGGGTGGGGAACTGTTTGCAAAGCCAAGTGAGGATAAACTGCTGAGTGACCGGTCCGAAGCGTGCGTTCCCGGCACTGCAGTGTTTTGCCCACTGCCCTGATGGGAGGAGGAAAAAGTGATGTGTGTAGAGATGGGGGAAGGGGAGAAAGCGGTTGGGCAAGGGCTGGTTGTTGAGCATAATCTAACGAATTTCAAAAGAAAATGTAATAAAAACCAGAGAAGAGATAATGTTCATAGACAAGAGCATTCTTGGCTTGGGTTTTTTTCTTTTTAAAACCAGTGCTTTGTAGGCAGGGTGGAAATGAGCCCAGTCGAGGTCAAGTCGAGACCTTAAAAGAATAATATAAGGAGCAAGGAAGAGAAGCAAGTATAATTTAATCAGTATATTTTGCTTTCTCCTGTGCTTTCTCTTCCATCTCTTAATTCGATAGCAACGAAAAACAATCAAGTTTTTGCCTGATGACAAGAGGGAAAAACAAGGTTTGACCACTTCCTAGAAGGAAGAAAACGTCCTTTTTTGAGACACCACCTACCGCTAGATTTGCAGGGTATGACATGATTACAACTCCTGTGTCCAGAGGATTAAGAATAGGATTCGGCCTAAAAATGTATCACCTTATAAAAGGCAGCATGACATAGTGTTTTAGCTGACATAATGTTTATAACAGCGTTGAAAAATCTTTGTTAGAAGTTAGTGAAGTGCAAAAGATGGTTTCTTAAAAAGCATGGTTTGTTATATAAATAGGGCTTAATTCTGTAAAGCTCTAATTTTAATTTTCAACATAATCTCATTATACATCTTTCTTAAGGACAGGTACATTTGTCTCTTTACTGTGAACGTTTTGGTAACAAATTGCAGTGCTTTCGTAAAATCACCCTGGGATTCAAGACATAACAGCATAATTATCTAGATTTTTTTACAATCAATGAAATTGCTTATAGGAGAGAAATATAGGGAAAAAGAATATGAATCTGGAAGTACATATACATAACCAAATACACTTTGGAATATTCTTGGCTGTGTCTAAGCCGTTTTAGATTCTTTTGTGCAGTGTATTTGGATAGGTTGAAACTATGAGTCACAATACATTGAGCTCATTCATTGGTCTTGCTGTTTTTTTGTTGTTTTTTTAAAGAAACTAAATTTTACTTAGTTGGGTTTTAGTTGAAAGGCAGTATCTTGGAGTCAAGAGCATTGTATAAATTATATAGAGTATAAATATGCAAACTATTTAGACAGTTAATGGACAGGGCATTTACCTCTGATAGAGCTTAGATGGTTGTGCTTAAAACTATGAATTTTTGTATTTGAGTGGGGAGAATAGTCTTTTTTTTTTTTTTTTTTTCCTCTCTTGGATGACACCTGGTGGCTATTTTAGTTGTTCAAGTACTTGGGATCTTGTACTAGCTTTGTTAACAGATACTATTTGGGTTTTTTCGCCACCTAGTGGTAAAAGTGGTGAATTTGTTAAAGTGTTAGCGTTAAGGTCAAATATACTAACCATTCAAATAACTTTGGGCGTGGATTTAAAAGCGCGGTTCACAATGATGCCTTTATTACCAAAGTTGTTTTAAATTATTAAGGGCTAGTGAACAATTGCTGAATTCTTCAGAATTTTTAGTAAAATCTCTCCAGTCGGAATATAACTTATTTGTGAAAAATAAGAATCAGCTGTTTAAATCAAACTAGAATTCCATTTAACCAAAAAGAACTCTTAAGGGATTTACTCGTAGTTTGGAAAATTGTTTTAGCACATTAAATGATTCAACCCTGTCACTCTATTACATTATTCCTTCTGTTTGAACCCTTTAGGATATTATAAATCATTATCATTATTTATTTTTCTACTTCTCTTTATTTTCTTTTTACAATGTCTTCCTAAACACTTTAGTAACTGACAAGTTGCCAAAAAATTCTTATCCCCTATCATTTTTACTTAAGATCCTCCTCACTTACCCTAATTATCACCTTTCTTCTCTGGATTCAGTCATGTGACTATTTCTTAAACACCTAAACTTGAGTCTACTTGCTTCATTTTGTTTTCCTCCTCCTATTTATTCAAACTATGAAAACAGCAGAAACAACCAACTCTGGCACCTCTAAATCCCTGCTTGTGTTTTCATTTCTATGAAAACACTTGGACTAAGTTTTGAATGTTTTCTCTCATGACTTTTATAACCTCCCCTTTTCAAGACTCCTTATCTAAATATCTACCCTGTAGACAGCTTGAAATGCTGTACTGTAGCCATTATTTGCGGCTTCTGGACTTGCTTTACTGGGCCTTTATTGTATTTTGCGTGAAACTGAAGCTGTTCATCTTTACCACCAAGGCTCTTTCCTACCACACCCCAGCCTACGTCTCATATGCCATCTCCTCCTACTCATCTGCTAACCCTCCCTACTGTCAAGTACATCTTCTGTCCCCTTTGTTAGCCTGTCTCCCCATTGCCAACATGCAGTTACAGGCTGCTTTCCATGCCGAGAACAGTATCCCACGGCTGTGTTGTCTCCCTCCTTCTAACCCTCCACTAGATCACCTGGCACAACTGAATAAAACTCTGACTAGGCAGAGTAACCAGTTCCCCTCCCCTTTTTATAGCTGCTTCAGAACTTATATGGGAAGCTCTTCTTATGGTATTTGTTTCTTGGATTTTAAACTCCATGGCTGTTCCACCTTACTGTATAAAGGTTTAAACTCAATCTCAAGAACTCTGTCGAAAACAGACAAATGATAATTGCTATCACGGTATATAATACTGAGGCAACATGTCAAAACTACTGCCAAGTCTGGAGTTTTTCACATATTATATCAAAATGCTCAGTATCATTAAAAAAAAAAAAAATCCACCTCAACTGAAAGTTTCACTGTGTGGTTGTAAGAAAAACCGTATCAGCAGTCGGAACCTATTTCTTAAGGAAAAATATGAAATCCATGCTTACTCCTTATTTTAACTAACACCTGATAGGCTTGAGTGCTGTAGAACTAAGGGAGGTTTTGTTTGTTTGTTTTTTAAGTCTTAACTCTGCCTTTCAAGATTTTGCAACTCTGGCTTAACTCTTTAACATCTTCAAGATGCAGCAAATTTGACTTTGATGTGGAGATTAGAGGTAAGATGTGCTATACATAGTATTAGCAAAATGAGTAAGATTTGTTTTTTATATTAATTATATATGTTTGTTACATTCTTTGTACTTAATAAATGTTTTAATGTCTTGTGGATTTTGTGATAAAATTCAGTACCAAATTTGGTTTCTGTCTTCCGTCGTTAAATAGTGTAGTATGTTATGTGAATGCCATTTAATCTTCTTATTTTTGATTTTTGATTTAATATAAAATCATTCGTAATTCTACTATTCACCCGGAGATGCCACTGTTAACATTTTGGTACATTTCCATCTAGATGTACAACTAAGAAAGAAAAGCATTACCAGTTAAGCAATGACAGTGCTTCTTATCAAGTACACTTTTTAAACTTTAAAAAAATTACATAAGTTTTAGGTGTACAGCATTATAATTTGACATCTGTACACACGACAGAGTGATCACCACCACAAGTCTAATTACCATTCACCACCATCCCCTTCCCCATTTTCACCCACCCTCCAAACCTCCTTTCCCTCTGGTAACCACTAATCTGATCTCTGTATCTATGAGTTTATTTTTGTTTTATTTTGTTTGTTCACTTGTTTTGTCTTTTTAGATTCCACATGTGAGTGAAATCATAAGGTATTTGTCTTTCTCCATTTGACTTATTTCACTTAGCATAACGCTGTCCAGGTCCATTCATGTCGTTGCAGATGGCAGGATTTCCTTCTCTTTTTATGACTGAGTAATAATCCACTTTGTATATATAACGCACCTTTATCCATTCATCCATCTGTGGACACTTAAGTGGTATCCATATTTTGGCGATTATAAACAATTCTGCAGTGAATATGAGGGTGCACGTATCTTTTCAAATTAGTGGTTCCATGTGCTTCGAGTAAATACACAGACGTGGAATAGCTGGGTCTTATGGTAGTTCTGTTCTTAATTTTTTGAGGAATCTCCCTACTGGTTTCCACCGTGGCTACACCAATTTACAGTTGCACCAACAGTGTATGAGGGTTCCTTTTTCTCTGCATTCTCTCCAACATTTGTCATTTCTTGTCTCTTTGATAGTAGCCATGCTAACAGGCGTGAGGTGAGATCTCATTGTGGTTTTTGTTTGCATTTCCTGATAATTAGGAAATTATCTGCCTGTTGGCCACCTGTATGTCTTCTTCGGAAAAATGTCTATTCAGACCCTCTGCCCATTTTTTAATCGGGTTGTTTGTTTTCTTGTTGTTGAGTACAGTAGACTATTTTGACAACAGATTTGATTAGTGTCTCCAAGGGTATAGTCTCTTTAATTAATTTGTAACACTTAGGGCCTGCTAAGTTAGATGAGTTGAAAAACTTTATTCATCCAGGCTCAAAGTGGCATCAGGCCTACAAGAAGGATCAGAAATGCTAAATTTCTGTTCTGAACTATTTTATGATTTTTGACCAGGCACAGCATTATGTAATGAGGGTAAAAGAATTCTAATTATAATAACTAATATTTTCTGATGGATATTGAGTTTTAGTGGCAAAGTGTAATTGAAAGGAACGAGTTCTCAGTTTTTTACATCAAACTCATATTTGGCTAACTGGAATTTCATGTTCAATATCTTACTTGGAGAATTTTGCCCTTCCAGTCATCTACATTTTTGCTTTTGATGTCGAGGATCATTATGAATGATTTAAAAAACCCAAAACTTGTTATTTACTGCCACTACCTTCTCAATACTGTTTAATGGAGGCATTTTCCAAAGGTCTGCCATCGAAGGTTAGTTTTATTTACTGTGGTTAATTATTATTAATATCGTAATTTAAAAATTGTAAGAGAGAATTCTTGCTTCTCACCCATCTGTAATCAGCTCAGTTTTCATGTTACTTTCGTTTCTCTTGTTGGGGAATTTTACTTGCTACCACATTGAAGAAGTAGCTATGATGAAGGAAGTGTTTCCTGTGAAAAGCTATAAGGAGGAGGGGCAATTTAAGCTTAGAAGTTTGCTGAGGACTCACTGTCTCCAGAATTTTACGAGTTTCAAATGACCTTTTGTTTCAGGATTAGGGAACAGGTTAGGTGATAGGTAAACCTTAAAATCACAGTTTCAGTCTATGACATAGTAAATTCATATGTGGATCACCAGCAATTAGCTTTATATTTGTTGTTTTTGTAACATAAACATCTTTGTAGTTCTTGTATAAACTTCTTAATACATTTCAGTGGAAACGTGAGGCAACTAAAATTTTCTGCCTCAACTTGCTATAACATTTTTGTAGTCAAGTAAGAATTTCAAATTATTTTGCTGCAGAGAATCTGATTGAAAGAAATTTAATGCTTTAATATTTTGGACTTTGAAACATATATGAAGGATTTTGTTGGCATGGAGGTACACATGCTGTTGTGAAGATGTATAAAGCAAAGTATCCAAAGTGAGGAACAGAATTAAATCATGAATAATTTACAAATTAAAATAATACAGTCTGTCTTGGTTTTTAGAAAGTGGGAGTAGTGCTTAGATAAAGCCAAAACAATTTTGTAAGGTATGTGTTAAAAACAAAATTTGGAAGCTAGAGTAGATGCCCTTTTACCCGATACTTAATAATGTCCAAATCATATCTTTTGCACTCTTAGAAATAAGGAACACTTAGTTCTACCAGTGAGCCACTTGAATAGGGAAACATCTTTTAACTTTAATTTGTCATTTATTATTATTATTATTTATTGCTATCATTTGAATCTGTTTTGGTGAAACTTGGTAAAAGCCGTCAGAAAGGTGAATGTGTAAGAAGAAATTGAGTTGAGCCCTGCCCCTCCCGTAGGTCTTTCTGCAAATGAATAGGAGGGAGAAAACCTTTCAGAAAGGGTCACTTGATAGACAACTGGCCAGTGGGAGATTATCGCAGGGAAAGACCGGATTGTAAAATAGAGTCATGATCCTAAAGAGGATAAAGTAGGAAAGAACAAAAGACCCAAATGTTATTCTTGGGCTTCCCTGGTGGCGCAGTGGTTGAGAATCTGCCTGCCAATGCAGGGGACACGGGTTCGAGCCCTGGTCTGGGAAGATCCCGCATGCCACGGAGCAGCTGGGCCCGTGAGCCACAATTACTGAGCCTGCGCGTCTGCAGCCTGTGCTCCGCAACAAGAGAGGCCGCGATGGTGAGAGGCCCGCGCACCGCGATGAAGAGTGGCCCCCACTTGCCGCAGCTGGAGAAAGCCCTCGCACAGAAACGAAGACCCAACACAGCCAAAAATAAATAAATAATAAAAATAATAAATTAAGAATACACACTAACTTGTTGGAAGCCCTGAGAGGTTTAACAGGGAAAATAAACCTACTTATTAAAAAAAAAAAAAAAAAAAAGTTATTCTTTTTCTAGCACTAGCTTTTCTCAACCTCACAAAGCTTGATGATTTTGTTCTAATCACATTTTTTTTTTTCTGTCTCTGCAATGATGATAACTCCAAATGAAATGAAATGTTGGCCACTGGCTTGGAGACAGTGGTGGCCAATAGTTAGAGGGCAAAGCTGATTAAGTGAAATGCATAAAAATCACCAAAACACTGGTAAGAAAGACCCATCAGAGACTAGTGTGGGGCTGAAAGCCAAGAGATCTGTCTCCTGGTGGATATGGGGCACAGTGAAGGATGAGAGGAGAGTGGTGGTGGACAGGTAGTCCAGAGATGCCTTGGTGGCCAGACTCACGTGCAACGAATGGGCATGGCGCAGGCATGTCTGGTAATGACAGCAAGTCAAGCAGACTTTTCAGGGGACTGGGAAGCCTGGATGATAACAGAAGATGGGGGTGAGGATGGAGCAGTTTTTTCTTTTATAGCTGTGTGGCACATGCATACATTGGCCGAGAAGTCCAGAAACTACCAGGTTGTACACTGAGTGGGGTGTGTATGTGAGAGAGAAAGAGATCATCATTATAACAACCAGAATACTAGCATATCTTACGGCAGCCATTGTGCTTTCTACTCTTATTTGGTGTTTCTACTCTTATCTTATTTGGTCCTCTTAACAGCCCGATGAGGTGAATACTATTATATCCATTTTGTAAACAAGGAAACAAGCTTGGGATGATGAAGTAAGTTGTCTAAACGTATACAGTTGGTAAAAGATGGTGCTAGGATTTGAACCTGTGCTCTTAAGTCATTAGGCCATACTGCAAGCAAGTCAGTAGGCTTATTTGTTAATAACTCCTCCAAGAAGGCTCCTGTAACCATCCTTTCCTCCCCTAGTTTGGATTATATATTTCTCTTCTTTGTACACAGCACCTTTTAAGACCCTGTTCCTTAACAATCTTTTATATAGTTTGTACATTAATTGTCTCTTGCATAATACTCCAAGCCTCTCAAGGGCAGTCTCCATGTCTTATCTAGTGCTCAGTGTTAATCATTTTTATATCTCCAGCACTTAGCATAGTGCCTGGCACATAATACACGCTCAATAAGTATTTATTGATATGTGATATATTGATAATGGAGTGTTATCTTTAAGCAATTTTCCATTGTAAGATTGTAGAATGTTTTTTTTTTTTAACATACAGATAGCAAAGTGCACAAATCTTAAATTTACAGCTTGATTTTTACTTATTATTTATTTATTTAAATTTATTTATTTTTGGCTGTGTTGGGTCTTCGCCGCTGCGCACGGGCTTTTCTCCAATTGCAGTGAGCGGGGGCCACTCCTCGTTGAGGTGCGCGGGCCTCTCATTGCGGTGGCTTCTCCCGTTGCGGAGCACAGGCTCTAAGTGCGTGGGCCTCAGCAGTCGTGGCACTCAGGCTCAGTAGTTGTGGCTCATGGGCTTATTTGCTCCACGGCATGTGGGATCTTCCCGGACCAGGGCTCGAACCTGTGTCCCCTGCATTGGCAGGCGGACTCTCAACCACTGCGCCACCAGGGAAGCCCCTGTAAGATTGTAGAATCTTATGGGAAGTTTTCCCAGACGACCACATGAGACTGAAGAATTAAAAATAAGATTTAAATTTCAAACCATCATTTTATAAAAGTATGCCGATTGCCACAAAGTCACCATCCTGATGTATTATCCGATACTAGTTAAAGCAAATAAGAATTACTATTTGCTAAAGTTTTATGGTTATAAAGTAATAATCATATTAAAATTCATATATCCTCTTTGGGCATTTTTCTACTTATATTACATTTGGTACATTGTTTACAACTGATGAACAAAGAGTCTTCCAGCCTGCTTTTGATTGCTTAGGAAAAATCCAGTTGTGTGCCACAGCAGAGAGCAAAATACAAGACTGTAAGAATTTGGGAAGTTAAATGAAACTTGTGATATTGTTTATCTGTATTTTAACACTGTTTCACAGCTGACATTTACTAAAGTATTCTGAACAGATTTGCAAGTAGGTAATAGGTTTATTTCAAAGGTTTCAATTATGTAATATTTTATTTGCTACATATATTTAAATTATGTATAGGTGATGTCTCTCTTAGAAATTAAAATCACTAAAAACATTTCTGAAGACAAACACTTCTTCATTCATAGGTTTGGTAAATTCAACAGTCTGGTATGTGAAACCCTGGTCATTAAAAATATATATTGTTTTAAAATGATTACATATATTGTTGACTGTTGACCAACTTGAGGGTTATAGGCACCAACCTCCCCCCTCCCCTGTGCATATAATCCGTGTATAACTTTATAGTCAGCCCTCCGTTTCCCAGGTTCCTCCAAATCCAAGGTCCTGCAGCCTCTGATTCAACCAACCCTAGGCAACCTCGGATCGCCTAGTACTGTAGTATGTATTTAGTGAAGAAAATCCACATATCGATGAAGTTCAAACCCATGTTGCTCAAGGGTCACCTATATTTTTAAGTATGTTTTTGTTTTTAAAAATAATGAAATAATTAGGTGGAAAATAATGCAATATTTGCTGTGGAGAAGCAGATTTTTATGCATTTATGACTTGAGATGTAACATTCTAGATACTTGCAAGATATCACAAAGCATGAGCAATGGTTAGTGCTGTGGATTAAATTTGTTTGTATAAATTTAACTCTGAAAATATGAATTACTTTTCCTTTAATAATGAAAAGAAAAGCTTTAGGGATGTGGTTAGTGTATTATCTTATATGCTTTACTGAACAAAGGGGATCTATGATTAAATCGTATAATTAACAAAGATAAAACAATGATAGTTAAATTTAGAGAAAGAGTGTAGTCAGTGAGTAGAAATATACAATCATGTAATTCTGAATTTTCACTTCTGGAAGACGAAACACAATATTAGGTAGAGAGCTTCAAAATACCCACATATTTTTCCTCACAATTATGAGACTCCAAAGAGCTTTAAATATATTATATTCAATGTCCAGTCTGTCAATGTAGGACTCATTAATTGTTTTTGTTGAATTGTTATTCTTTTTTACAATAGGGCTTTCTTTCCCAAAACAATGTTTAGTTATTAATAAACAACTCTTTAATTGATTGAAAACATTGTTCTCCACAAATTTATACATTTGGCACTCATTGTTTTGTAATATGTTAAAAGTGTATTTTCATATATATATATATATATATATATATATATATATATATATACACACACACACTATATTTGCTATACTATATATATGTAGAATTTGCTGTGGGGACTTGCATGTGTTTACTCACTAGAACAGGGAGGAAAGAAATATCCCATTGCCTGAGCAGAGCTAATAGTTTCTGGTGTTATCTCATTTCCCAGAAGATAACTTTCTGTAAGAACATGTGTTTTCTTTAAAAAAGGAAATAAAATTAAAAAGAACTCTATCATAGAGACTTGTGATATTTGTGTTAAGAAGAAACAATCTTTAACTCTACTTGCTTGATAAATAGGGTACATAAAACAAAAAGATTAGGTATGAAAAGAAGACAGCTAAGGAGCTCTAGAGAGAAAAAATACGTTTGACTATTTACATAATTCTTAAAACATAAAATGATGAAGGTGGTGGGCTAAGCTCTTCATGCGCTTTATATCATTTGATCTTAACAACAATACAGTTATCCTTGTTTTACAGATGAGGAAGTTGAGGCTTAGAAAGGTTGAGTAACTTGTTCAAGGTCACACCCTAAGTGGCAGAGTTATCTGTACAGAAATGCAGTTTAAGAGGGAATATAGGGGCTTCCCTGGTGGCGCAGTGGTTGGGAGTCTGCCTGCAAATGCGGGGGACACGGGTTCGAGCCCTGGTCTGGGAAGATCCCACGTGCCGCGGAGCAACTAGGCCCGTGAGCCACAACTACTGAGCCTGCGCGTCTGGAGCCCGTGCTCCACAACAAGAGAGGCCGCGATAGTGAGAGGCCCGCGCACCGCGATGAAGAGAGGCCCCCACTTGCCACAACTAGCGAAAGCCCTCGCACAGAAACGAAGACCCAACACAGCCAAAAATAAATAAATAAATAAAAATTAAAAAAAAAAAAAAGAGGGAATATAAACAAATAGTTACAATAGAGATATGTATGCAATAGACAGAGTTACTAGTAGGATTAGTATAGTGTTAGGGAGCATCTAGCAAATATAGTGAAGCCTGATCCAGTGTTCAGGCAGAGCTTTCCCAAAAGAGTTGAGATTCACTAGCGAGGAGAGGGAAATTGGGGGAGCGCTTAATGATCAAGCTAGAGAAGTAAACAGAGGCCAGATTTTCAGAACCTTACAGTGAGAACGTTTATGTTATTGATTGTCCTGGTTGAGACACTTGAGAGTGAAAAGGAGGCCAATAATGTCTGTGTTGGTACAACAGAAATGAACAAAACCTGTTCGGGCAAACCAGGAATTCACTGAGATGAGGAACATGAGAAGGAGTGAGGGTGATAGTGAATTTGTATTTGTTCAGTTTCATAGTTGTTCATTTAAAAATTTTTTGATTTTTACAATTCTGAAACAACTAAAAATTGATAGAAAATTTCCAGGCATAAAAAAGTACAAAGACTTTTTTTCCTGAACCATTTGGAAGTAATTTGCCAGTGTGCTGCTCCACTACCCCTGAATACTTTACTGTGTATTTCCTATAAATAAGGACATTTGCCTACATAAACATAACACAACCATGGAAATCAGGTCATTGACATTATACATGGCTACCATCTACTCCACAAATCCCAATCAAGTTTGTTGTCTTAATACTATCCTTCAGAGCAAAAGGATACAGTTCAGAATCACCTGCTGCATATAGTTATCATGCCTCTTTAGTCTCCTTCAGTTGGGAGCAGCAAAACAATCTTTCCTGGTTTTTAAGGACCTTGACATTTTGAAGATTACAGATCGGTTGTTTTATGGACTATGCCTCTGGGCCTTTTCCAGCCTGGGTTCTGGAAGGGAATTAAACCCTAACATCCTAAAGCATCTATTGTATGAAAAAATTAACTTCTCTCAGTACACCTAAAACAGTATTAGTTATGAAACATTCTTGAGAGAGTTGAGGAAATAGTCACTGTGTTCTCTGGCTCAGCTGAAGAAAGCTAAATTATTAGATTTTGACAGGAATACCTCTAAAGTGATGCTGTTTTCTTCTCATTGAATCCTATTAGATGACATACAATTTTGATTTGTCCCATTACTGATGGTCACTTGATTAAGGATGTGTCTGTCAAGATTCTCAACAATAAAGTTTTTTTTTTATTTTGGCAACTAGTAAGTATTTTGCAGGGAAGTTCTTTGAGACTGCAAGTATATCATTCCTAATCAAACATTCAATATACTCATTTATTTATTTATCGTACTATTGGGCCTTAATTCATTGCTATCATTATTTATCTTGATGTTCAAATTGTGCCCCATTTAGCTAGAGGAAACCCCTTCCAGGTAGCTTGTGTGTCTCTTGACATGTTTCCATCACTTTTTGACTAGTTTCTTTCTTTCTGGTATAAGATATTAACAAGTTTATCTTGTACTTTCCCTACCCTAGCCCTGGAATCAGCCATTTTAGACCTGAGTCTTTTTTTTTTTTTTTTTTTAATTATTTAATTAATTATTTATTTACTTTATTTTTGGCTGTGTTGGGTCTTCGTTTCTGTGCGAGGGCTTTCTCTAGTTGTGGCAAGCGGGGGCCACTCTTCATCGCAGTGCGCGGGCCTCTCAGTATCACGGCCTTCTCTTGTTGCGGAGCACAGGCTGCAGACGCGCAGGCTCAGTAGTTGTGGCTCACGGGCCCAGTTGCTCCGTGGCATGTGGGATCTTCCCAGACCAGGGCTCAAACCCGTGTCCCCTGCATTGGCAGGCAGATTCTCAACCACTGCGCCACCAGGGAAGCCCAGACCTGAGTCTTTTTAGTGGCGAATTATATTTAGAAGACAGGATCTGGGCACTAGGTGTGCTCTTTGCTTTTGGAGTATCGTGCTTGAAGGCTATCTCAGTGAAGAGAGCTAGGACATATATGCATGTATATATGAATGTATGTACACACCTTTGCATTATATCTATCTGGCCATGAATGTACACTGATACCATCAGTTCTAATCCAGTACCTCAGAGTTTCTTCTAATTTTCTTCCTTTACATATATGTTACCCCCTTTTTTGATGCTGAGAAACCTGGCTCACTTTGGCCTTATTAGATTTACTTGTTTAGCCAATCTCCCTGTATGTAATCAATCTCTCCTTTCCACTGCCATCCCTTCTCCCATATAGATGCGCTCTTCTCCTGTGTGGGCTCTGTTATCCACATCAGACTGCCCCTCTACATGGATGTATCCTCACCCTACTCAGGCTGGGCCTCTCCACACTGGACTGACCTTTCTGTGATGCCGTCTTCACCCTGTACCAGGTGGGGTCTGACTCGCATGCTGCTGCCATTGTTTCTTCCTCCTGGGCCCTTCCTTCCACAAGCAGGGCAGATATACAACTACTTTAATTTAGTTGTGAATGAGAAGAGAAAGGGCAGTAGCTAAAAGGTGACTCATTCAGGAAAGAATTGTTTTTTGTTTTTTTCTTTAAATTCTCTTTTTCCTTCTTTTTTTAACTTTGGGTTTATTTATTTATTTATGGCTGTGTTGGGTCTTAGTTTCTGTGCGAGGGCTTTCTATAGTTGCGGCAAGTGGGGGCCACTCTTCATCGCGGTGCGCGGGCCTCTCATTATCGTGGCCTCTCTTGTTGCGGAGCACAGGCTCCAGACGCGCAGGCTCAGTAGTTGTGGCTCACGGGCCTAGTTGCTCCGCGGCATGTGGTATCTTCCCGGACCAGGGCTCGAACCTGTGTCCCCTCCACTGGCAGGCAGATTCTCAACCACTGCGCCACCAGGGAAGCCCCAAGAATTGTTTTTTTATAAGATGCCCATCTGGAGGGTAAGGTTAAAGATATATCAACAGAAGAGGCAGAGATACTTGATAAAGCCGCTTCTCTCAGAAGGTAGAATAGAATGGGATCTAGAGCATAATCCTAAGGATTAGTTTTAAGTATGAGAAAAGACCATGTTCCCACTCCAGCAGAGACCAGGAGGGAAGAATGGGTTTCATACAGGTTTGTTTGAGAGTTTCCCGCCTGGAAGAGGAGTAAATTTCCATCCTATGGCTTTTACTTTCTCTGTATGGACATTGTGGAGAAGGAGTGATTTAGTTGGAGATTTGAGGACAGTGGAGAAGGTTCTAAAATCACTGTGGAAAATGAGAAGTGAAATGAGCAAAAACACAGGAAGATTTCTGTGTGGTATGGAAAATCTAACTGAAAATAGAAACTGAAAATGAGTGAAGACACTAACCCGAACGGTTGCAGTATTTTCTCCAGCAGTCCCAGCACTAGGAGTGGAGAAGGCAGTTTTTATCAGGCAAACAGTTAAATAGAAAGACATGGTGCAAGTAAGTTGAGGATATTGGCTAGAGAGAGGTTGACATGAAGGAAATGAATATTGAATGTTGAATAGTTCTTTTGTAAAGAAAAATTTATTGAAGTGTAGTTGATTTACAATGCTGTGTTAGTTTCAGGTGTACAGCAAAGTGATTCAATTATGTATATAATTATGTATATTTAGATTCTTTTCCATTATATGTTATTACAAGATACTGAGTATAGTTCCCTGTGCAACAAGTATGTCCTTGTTGGTTATTTATTTTATATACAGTAGTGTGTATATTTTAATCCAAAACTCTTTTAATTTATCCCTCCCCCTCTTTTCCCTTTGGTAACCGTAAGTGTGTTTTCTGTGTCTGTGAGTCTATTTCTGTTTTGTAAATAAGTTCATTTGTATCATCGTTTTAGATTCCACATACAAGCGTTATCATACGATATTTGTCTTTCTCTGTTTGACTTACTTCACTTGGTATGATAATCTCCAGGCCCATCCATGTTGCTGCAAATGGCATTATTTCATTCTTTTTTATGGCTGAGTAATAGTCCATTGTATATATATACCACATCTTCTTTATCCTGAAATGAATAGTTCTTTAAATTATTAGAAAAGTAAGGAAAGAAAGGAGGGTTCTGGAATAGGGACAGTAGATGGGTCATGCCTATCCCAAGGTCTTTGTGTGATTTGGTCCCAAACAGTAAGAAACCAACTCTGTCTAACTTAGAGGTATGTGTGTAGAGGTGGGAAAGGAAAGGATTTATTATATGTATATTGAGTAACTCACAGAATTAAAAATCAGGCTGAACAATCATGCCTCAAAAATACAGGAAGCATGCAGCTTTGGTGTTGGAGGTTTTAGGAAGCCTCTTCAGATGATCACTATGGGGATGAATCTGCTCTACCATCATTTATTCTCATGTTACTGCTCAGGATTCAAATACTGAGGGAAAGGTTAAAGTGTCATGGCTTTGCTTGGGTCGGCTAGGTGGTTGAGGGTTCTACAAAGACCGCCTGAAATGGGATAGGGGTAGTTCCTCCAAAGAAAACAAAGGTGCTGTTAAGAGAAGGAGGAGAATGGATGCTATGCCGGCAAAAACAAAAGATGTTCAGCACTAGTAGATTGCATGTGTGGTATTGAATTTGCGCAGGATAAAGCATGATTTGATACAGAAGGGAAGATGATGAATAAAATACTAATCCTTGTTTTTTACTTTTATTTTTCTTAATCACAAGAATAATAAATGTACATAGTAAAAATAATTAAAACTATCTCCTTTTCCCCACATCTTCTGAGACTGTGTAACAATGACCAAGCTATGACAGCAAAGGGGAGAAGTGGGTAGAAGGTGATAGATAGATTTGAAAGTCATGGTTTGAACATTTTCTGTGGTTTCAGGTCTGTCAGGTGCACTGTGGATAGGAAAGTCCATAATGAGAGTTTGGTCTCTTGCTCATAAGTTAAAGTACAAAGCAGTGCATTGAAAACTTTAAAGTCAATACAAATCCAAAGTTGGTTTTACTAAAAATGTCTCCTTTTGGAAAAGACATAAGTAAGTATGTGTCTTCAACTTATATAATAAAACAAATTTATATGATTTTTTATTCTTTTAAAATCTCCTTCCGTAATCCCTACATTTAAGAATTGACTTGTTTTTTGTTATCTTTGTTCTTTTTATTGTTCATTATTTTTGAGACAATGCGTAACCTCCTTACCCCCCTAAAACAGCCCCTCCCAGCTTGCTTTCAAAAGTCAACATTTTCGTGCAAACAGTTTATTGAGTAGACTCTACATTGTGCATATTAGCGCAGTAATGTTTTTATTTTTCTCCAATCACAATTCCCAATAGTGCTATATAGAATCTCCCAAGACAATTTCTTGGGTACATTCCACAACTTTCTCATCGCTTTCAGTTATTAAAAAAACAAAGCAAAACCAGACTAATTTCACTCCAGTGTAAAAATCCAATCTCAAATCTGATTCAAATGTAATCCTCTCAATTCCCTCTACTAGCATCTAACTCCTTTGTTGGGGAGGAGGAATATGAGAGATGGCAGGGGTTGCTTACTGGAGATGAGGAGTGCCCCTCCCCACAAGACTACATGATTCTGTTGCTGCTGGTATTCTCTGAGGATGTGGTGGTCTCCTCATAACTTTGTGCAATTTTTAGAGTTGTTGAGCTTCACCTTGGGTCACCACATTACTGAGGACACCTGCAGAGGGGGCACCCATGTCCTCCTGTAGTCTTGCCTTTGGTCCACGTCCCAACCATTTCTCCTCTCTTCTTCATATTCCTTCATAGGGTGTCAAACGTGGTAGTCCTCGTCTGCACCCTCTGAAAGACGAGGAGACCTGGAATGGGTTGGAGGTTTTCTCACCTTCTTCTTAAGTTCCCTATAACATGGTCTCTTTTTGTTCCACTTTGCTGGGCTCAGACAGCAAGTCCTCTTCCTTCAAAATCTCCAGAAAAGAAGCAGGCACAATTCTTGGTGTTCACATATGTTCCCGAATTCCAAAGGACACAAGTCAAATTCTCCCCCGGACTCTCTCACGGGGCTCACTGCACTTTGAAGGCAGGCATCAGGTTGGTCTCTAGGTACCTGACTCTGCAAGTCTTCAGCCAGGTAGCAGGCTGTCAACCTTCCCTCTTTGCCAGTACTCACTTTCTGTATTCCATTGAAACTCCTCGCTCTCTTGGCTTCTGGAGGGTTGATGGGAAATACTTTTCTGCTGACCTAGGACTGAGATGTTGGTTGGGAGGAGCAGAGGTGGTTCTGAGTAAGTCCTTCAGGAGGCTTTTGGCCCCAGTGGTTGGAGAAGCCTTTTTTTTTTACTTTCGAATTTTATTTATTTATTTTTTTCTACAGCAGATTCTTATTAGTTATCTATTTTATACATATTAGTGTCAATTATATGATATATGTCAATCCCAATTCATCCCATCCCCCCACTCCCCCCTGCTTTCCCCACTCGGTGTCCATACATTTGTTCTCTACAACTGTGTCTCTATTTCTGCCTTACAAACTGGTTCATCTATACCATTTTTCTAGATTTCACATATATGTGTTAATAAACGGTATGTGTTTTTCGCTTTCTGACTTACTTCACTCTGTATGACAGTCTCTAGGTCCATCCACATCTCCACAAATGACCCAGTTTCGTTCCTTTTTATGGCTGAGTAATATTCCATTGTATATATGTACCACATCTTCTTTATCCATTCATCTGTCGATGGGCATTTATGTTGCTTCCATGACCTGGCTATTGCAAATAGTGCTGCAGTGAACATTGGGGTGCATGTGTCTTTTTGAATTATGTTTTTCTCTGGGTATATAGTGGGATTGCTGGGTCATATGGTAATTCTATTTTTAGTTTTTTAAGGACCCTCCATACTGTTCTCCATAGTGGCTGTATCAATATACATTCCCACCAACAGTGCAAGAGGGTTCCCTTTTCTCCACATCCTCTCCAGCAATGGTTGTTTGTAATTTTCTGATGATGCCCATTCTAACTGGTATGAAGTGATTACCTCATTGTAGTTTTGATTTGCATTTCTCTAATAATTAGTGATGCTGAGGGGCTTTTCATGTGCCTCTTGGCCATCTGTAGGTCTTCTTTGGAGAAATGTCTATTTAGGTCTTCTGCCCATTTTTGGATTAGGTTGTTTGTTTTTTGAATATTGAGCTGCATGAGCTGTTTATATATTTTGGAGATTAATCCTTTGCCCATTGATTCGTTTGCAAATATTTGTTCCCATTCTGAGGGTTGTCTTTTCGTCTTGTTTATAGTTTGCTTTGCTGTGCAAAAGCTTTTAAGTTTCTTTAGGTCCCATTTGTTTATTTTTGTTTCTATTTCCATTACTTTGGGAGATGGGTCAAAAAAGACCTTGCTGTGATTTATGTTAAAGAGTGTTCTTCCTGTGTTTTCCTCTAAGAGTTTTATAGTGTCTGGTCTTACATTTAGGTCTTTAATCCATTTTGAGTTTATTTTTGTGTATGGTGTTAGGGAGTGTTCTAATTTCATTCTTTTACATGTAGCTGTCCAGTTTTCCAAGCACCACTTATTGAAGAGACTGGCTTTTCTCCACTGTATATCTTGCCTTCTTTTTCATAGATTAGTCATCCATAGGTGCGTGGGTTTGTCTCTGGGTTTCTATACTGTTCCATTGATCTATATGTCTGTTTTTGTGCCAGCACCATACTGTCTTGATTACTGTAGCTTTCTGGTATAGTCTGAAGCCAGGGAGTCTGATTCCTCCAGCTCCGTTTTTTTTTCTTCCCCCTCAAGATTACTTTGGCTATGTGGGGTATTTTGTGTCTCCATACAAATTTTAAGATGATTTGTTCTAGTTCTGTAAAAAATGCCATTGGTAATTTGCTAGGGATTGCATTGAATCTGTAGATTGCTTTGGGTAGTATAGTCATTTTCACAATATTGAGTCTTCCAATCCAAGAACATGGTATATCTCTCCATCTGTTTGTGTCATCTTTGATTTCTTTCATCAGTGTCTTATAGTTTTCTGCATACAGGTCTTTTACCTTCTTAGGTAGGTTTATTCCTAGGTATTTTATTCTTTTTGTTGCAGTGGTCAATGGGATTGTCTCCTTAATTTCGCTTTCTGATCTTTCGTTGTTAGTGGATAGAAATGCAAGATACATCTGTGCATTAATTTTGTATCCTGCAAATTTACCAGATTCATTGATTAGCTCTAGTAGTTTTCTGGTGGCATCTTTAGGATTCTCTATGTAGAGTATCATGTCATCTGCAAACAGTGACAGTTTTACTTCTTCTTTTCCAATTTGTATTCTTTTCCTTTTTTTTTTTCTTCTCTGATTGCCATGGCTAGGACTTCCAAAACTATGTTGAATAATAGTGGCAAAAGTGGGCAACCTTGTCTTGTTCCTGATCTTAGAGGAAATGCTTTCCATTTTTCACCATTGAGAATGATGTTTGCTGTGGGTTTGTCATATATGGCCTTTATTATGTTGAGGTAGGTTCCCTCTATGCCCACTTTCTGGAGAGTTTTTGTCATAAATGGGTGTTGAATTTTGTCAAAAGCTTTTTCTGCGTCTATTGAGATGATCATATGGCTTTTATTCTTCAATTTGTTAATATGGTGTATCACATTGATTGATTTGCGTATATTGAAGAATCCTTGCATCCCTGGGATAAATCCCACTTGATCATGGTGCATGATCCTTTTAATGTGTTGTTGGATTCTGTTTGCTAGTATTTTGTTGAGGATTTTTGCATCTATATTCATCAGTGGTATTGGTCTGTAATTTTCTTTTTTTGTAGTATCTTTGTCTGGTTTTGGTATCAGGGTGATGGTGGCCTCGTAGAATGAGTTTGGGAGTGTTCCTTCCTCTGCAATTTTTTGGAAGAGTTTGAGAAGGATGGGTGTTAGCTCTTCTCTAAATGTTTGATAGAATTCACCTGTGAAACCATCTGGTCCTGGACTTTTGTTTTCTGGAAGATTTTTAATCACAGTTTCAATTTCATTACTTATGATTGGCCTGTTCATACTTTCTATTTCTTCCTGGTTCAGTCTTGGAAGGTTATACTTTTCTATGAATTGGTGCATTTCTTCCAGGCTGTCCATTTTATTGGCATAGAGTTGCTTGTAGTAGTCTCTTATAATGCTTTGTATTTCTGCATTGTCCGTTGTAACTTCTCCCTTTTCATTTCTAATTTTATTGATTTGAGTCCTCTCCCTCTTTTTCTTGATGAGTCTGGCTAAAGGTTTATCAATTTTATCTTCTCAAAGAACCAGCTTTTAGTTTTATTGATTTTTGCTATTGTTTTCTTTGTTTCTGTTTCATTTATTTCTGCACTGATCTGTTTGATTTCTTTCCTTCTGCTGACTTTGAGTTTTGTTTGTTCTTCTTTCTCTAGTTCCTTTAGGTGTAAGGTTAGATTGTTTATTTGAGATTTTTCTTGTTTCGTGAGGTAGGATTGTATTGCTATAAACTTCCCTCTTAGAACTGCTTCTGCTGCATCTCATAGGTTTTGGATCGTTGTGTTTTTGTTGTCATTTGTCTCTAAGTATTTTTTGATTTCCTCTTTGAATTCTTCAGTGATCTCTTGGTTATTTAGTAACGTATTATTTAGCCTCCATGTGTTTGTGTTTTTTCTTTTTTTTTCCCTGTAATTTACTTCTAATCTCATAGCATTGTGATCAGAGAAGATGCTTGATATGATTTAAATTTTCTTAAATTTACTGAGGCTTGATTTGTGACCCAAGATGTGATCTATCCTGGAGAATGTTCCATGCGCACTTGAGAAGAAAGTGTAATCTGCTGTTTTTGGATGGGATGTCCTATAAATATCAGTTAAATCTATCTGGTCTATTGTGTCATTTAAAGCTTGTGTTTCCTTATTAATTTTCTGTCTGGATAATCTGTCCATTGGTGTAAGTGAGGTGTTAAAGTCCCCCACTATTATTGTGTTACTGTTGATTTCCTCTTTCATAGCTGTTAGCATTTGCCTTATGTATTGAGGTGCTCCTGTGTTTGGTGCATATATATTTATAATTGTTATATCTTCTTCTTGGATTGATCCCTTGATCATTTTGTAGTGTTCTTCCTTGTCTCTTGTAACATTCTTTATTTTAATGTCTATTTTATCTGATATGAGTATTGCTACTCCAGCTTTCTTTTGATTTCCATTTGCATGGAATATCTTTTTCCATCCCCTCACTTTCAGTCTGTATGTGTCCCTAGGTCTGAAGTGGGTCTCTTGTAGACAGCATATATATGGGTCGTTTTTGTGTCCATTCAGCAAGCCTGTGTCTTTTGGTTGGAGCATTTAATCCATTCACATTTAAGGTAATTATCGATATGTATGTTCCTATGACCATTTTCTTAATTGTTTTGGGTTTGTTTTTGTAGGTCCTTTTCTTCTCTTGTGTTTCCCACTTAGAGACGTTCCTTTAGCATTTGTTGTAGAGGTGATTTGGTGGTGCTGAATTCTCTTAGCTTTTGCTTGTCTGTAAAGCTTTTGATTTCTCCACTGAATCTGAATGAGATCCTTGCCGGGTAGAGTAATCTTGGATGTAGATTCTTCCTTTCATCACTTTACATGTATTGTGCCACTCCCCTCTGGCTGGTAGAGTTTCTGCTGAGATATCCACTGTTAGCCTTATGGGCGTTCCCTTGTATGTTATTTGTCGTTTTTCCCTTATTGCTTTTAATAATTTTTCTTTGCCTTTAATTTTTGTCAATTTGATTACTATGTGCCTTGGTGTGTTTCTCCTTGAGTTTATCCTGCCTGGGACTCTCTGTGCTTCTCGGACTTGGGTGGCTATTTCCTTTCCCATGTTAGGGAAGTTTTTGACTATAATCTCTTCAGATATTTTCTTGGGTCCTTTCTCTCTCTCTTCTCCTTCTGGGACCCCTATACTCTGAATGTTGGTGCATTTAATGTTGATCCAGAGGTCTCTTAGGCTGTCTTCTTTTTTTTTTTTTTTAAATGTTTACTCTTTTATTTATTTATTATTTATGGCTGTGTTGGGTCTTCGTTTCTGTGCGAGGGCTTTCTCTAGTTGCGGCAAGTGGGGGCCACTCTTCATCGCGGTGCGTGGGCCTCTCATTATCATGGCCTCTCTTGTTGCAGAGCACAGGCTCCAGACGCGCAGGCTCAGCAATTGTGGCTCATGGGCCTAGTTGCTCCGCGGCATATGGGATCTTCCCAGACCAGGGCTCAAACCCGCGTCCTCTGCATTGGCAGGCAGATTTTTAACCACTGCGCCACCAGAGAAGCCAGGCTGTCTTCTTTTCCTTTCATTCTTTTTTCTTTATTCTCTTCCGTGGCAGTGAATTCCACCATTCTGTCTTCCAGGTCACCTATCCGTTCTTCTGCCTCAGTTATTCTGCTATTGATTCCTTCTAGTGTAGTTTTCATTTCAGTTATTGTACTGTTCATCTCTGTTTGTCTGTTCTTTAATTCTTCTAGGTCTTTGTTAAACATTTCTTGCATATTCTCAGTCTTTGTCTCCATTCTTTTTCCGAGGTCCTGGATCATCTTCACTATCATTATTCTGAATTCCTTTTCTGAAGGTTGCCTATCTCCACTTCATTTAGTTGTTTTTCTGGGGTTTTATCTTGTTCCTTCATCTGGTACATAGTCCTCTGCCTTTTCATTTTGTCTATCTATCTGTGAATGTGGTTTTCGTTCTACAGGCTGCAGGATTGTAGTTCTTCTTGCTTCTCCTATCTGCCCTCTGGTGGATGAGGCTATCTGAGAGGCTTGTGCAAGCTTCCTGATGAGAGGGACTGGTGGGGGTAGAGCTGGGTGTTGCTCTGGTGGGCAGAACTCAGTAAAACTTTAATCCACTTGTCTGCTGATGGGTGGGGCTGAGTTCCCTCCCTGTTGATTGTTTGGCCTGAGGCGGCCCATTACTGAAGCCTACAGGCTCTTTGGTGGGGCTAATCGTGGACTCTGGGAGGATCACACCAAGGACTACTTCCCAGAACTTCTGCTGCCAGTGTCCTTGTCCCCAAGGTGAGCCACAGCCAACCACTGCCTCTGCAGGAGACCCTCCAACATTGGCAGGTAGGTCTGGTTCAATCTGTGGGGTCATTGCTCCTTCCCCCTGGGTCCTGATGGGCACGCTACTTTGTGTGTGCCCTCCAAGAGTGGAGTCTCTATTTCCCCCAGTCCTGTCGAAGTCCTACAGTCAAATCCCACTAAGCCTTCAAAGTCTGATTCTCTGGGAATTCCTCCTCCTGTTGCCGGATCCCCAGGTTGGGAAGCCTGACATGGGGCTCAGAACCTTCACTCCAGTGGGTGGACTTCTGTGGTATAATTGTTCTCCAGTTTGTGAGTCACCCACCCAGAGGTTTTGGGATTTGATTTTATTGTGATTGTGCCCCTCCTACAATCTCATTGTGGCTTCTCCTTTGTCTTTGGATGTGGGGTATCTTTTTTGGTGAATTCCAGTGTCTTCCTGTCAATGATTGTTCAGCAGTTAGTTGTGATTCCGGTGCTCTCACAAGAGGGAGTCTGGAGAGACCTTTAAAAGCATGAAATCCTTGTGCCTTTTTGTCATCATTTTTCAGTCAGAATAACTTAATTTCAAGACAACAGAAAAAGTCCCATTCAACATTCTATTATTATAAAACTAAAGTAAATGATAACCTTTATTCTTATTTGATACTGCAGTTTACAATGAAAAAAAAAAAAAAACGACGCAAACTCTAGCCCATAGGATATGGCAAACCAGATCTTTTCAGTGCCTAAGATTTTTAGTTAGGCATGTTTAAAGTGCCATTGATTTTCCACAGTCATCAGAAATATTATTAATGAATAATATTATGGTTGTTTTGTCTGACTTCCTATTGGAATATGGCAGGTATAAGAGGGGTCAGTGAGGGAGAGAAGTTAGGCCTATTGTTAATCATTGGTCAGTCAAGAATATAGATCAGTAACAATGTTTAACTATTTTTATTAGAAGGGCTTTGAATATAATAAGTAGAATTGGCATCAGTTAAAAAAAATAAATAGATCTTTGTTTAAGACCTTTGAAAGACACTTTTTTATTTAAGTAGATGTTAAAATGTACTTGTTAATCTTACACCTCATAGTCCCCTTAAGAGAGGTTTGAATAAAGAAGTATTTTAGGTTCTGGCTTAAATATGAAGATGATTTTTAGTGTTCCCAGTGGCCAACAAATATAATGATTATCATTCCCAGAGTGGTACTGTCTTCAGACTGTCTCAGCTGAATTCTTTCTGAGTGACATTTCTGTTATCCATATCGTTCTTGTTAAGGATTCAATAATGACTAGGTTAATTAGAGATAGGTAATCTTACCTTATATTAATCATCCTTTTCTCAGAATAAATTAACCTTTTTAGCTCCTATTTTGTGGAATTCCCAGCCTCTGCAGACTCTCTTCTTGAGGCATTAGTCTCATAAAATTTTAAACTCATTTGAATTTAGAAATACCCATTACTGATAGAGTTATTACACTTGATAATCAGAGCATTACTCTGAGATCACTGAAGGTAAGCCTAGTTCATGCACCTCACAGCCTTGTTCCTTCCTAGATGTGTGATCTGGGGAAATTCAGTGATCATCTCTGAGTCTTCATTTCCTGACTCAGAGAATAGGGGTAATTATAGCCACCTCAACTTGTGGAAATCAAATGGGATAACACCTACAGTAGATTCTTAATGCCCTGCTGAAATGTTCGAGATTATTTTGAAATGTGATCAAGTCAGAGGACTTTACTTTTTCCAGTGTTGGTGTTAACTGACCCCTGATATTGTGGAGTCTTTTTCACTGGATCCCCTGTATCATTGGCAGGGAGAAAAATCATGGTAAAATGTTGTGTGAGAGGGTATTCTGACCACTTGTGGCTCCCACAATTCTTTGGTACGTGTGTGGTCCAGGGAGCAAATGTGTCAGTCCATCAAAGACTAGAGCTTGGGCCAGCTGTGGTAGAGATCCATGGCGCCCCGTGACAAACACACTGAAAACTAGCATGCATTGAAATAAATCTATTAACAATGTACATATAAGTTCATCTGCTTTTAAAAGGCAAAATTTGCAGTGTATTTCATCAGAGGTAGTTTGGGATGTATTGAAACATTTGGCTTTAATTAGAAAGCAGGAAAATATATCAGAACTAGATTCCATTTGGAGAGGATTTGTTTATCCTTCTCATCTTGAGTTTGAGCCCCAAATCCTAAGTTTTGACTAGTTCTTAAATGTTTCTCCCAATTTGGGCAGAGCCTTTGGCCTATTTAGATGTAGATGAAACTTAGTTCATGTTGGATAAGAGGGATGGTGGCCCATGCATATCAGGACCCACCAAAATGAAGAGCAGGGGCGAATAATGCTGTGTGTGTAGACAGAGGGTCACCACTAGTGGGTAAATGAGTACTTCACGAGGTGGAGGAAATCCCATTCGTTGGAGTTTCTCTTGGGCAAAGAATGTATGTATTTAGAAAAAAATGCTTTGATAAACTACTTGGGAGTAGTTGTCAGAACCCGCCTTCCTCCCCCTACCATTAAGGGAGCATCATTGCCTTCCACATAGGGCCCTTTGTTTTGGTCACTTCCCTAAAGAGTTGGTAAGTAGGTTTGGAGGTAGAATTTAGGAGAGGGCTGAGTTTTGGGGTATACTTGAGGAGAATGGAATATGAGTTTCTGAGGAATGCTGGGAGGAGTGAAGAGCCAGCTTACCGGACCCTTTAGAGAAGGAGTAAAGGGAAGTAGCCACTAGGTTAAAAGAAAGACTTTGAAAAACAAAAATGTTTAATGAGGGATTTTTAAAATTAATTTTTTGAATAGAAGATAGAAACACATGTTTCAACAGAAGTATAGAAACACGGACCATAAAGTTTCCTTAATATCCTGGTCCCTCAGTGCTCATCCCTCTCTCCACCAGCTAACCACTGTTATTGTTTTTTTATGTAAGCTTTCAAATTTCTTTACACACATAAAAGCAAATATGAATATTGATTTTTATTTTCCTTCTGTGCTTTTTTTAAACACCGAATTTAGCTTATTACATACATTGTTCTGTACCTTCATTTTTTTTCATTATACTGTATATTTTGGACATCTTTCCTATCACCACATAGAGAGCTTTCTAGTTCTTTTTATTGTCTCACTGTATTCCATTTTATTGATATATCATAATTAACTGAACCTATTTGTAGACATTGGCTTATTTCCAATAGTTTGAATTTACAATATTGAGTACACTTATATAGAGCTTATTTTGCATTAGTACATGCATACCCACAGAATAAATTCCCATTGTTGGACAACATGTATGATATATGCAGTTGGAATTTTGATTGACATTGCTACATTTCCCTCTTAAGGAGTTGTACCAATTTATACTCCCAACAGAAATAAATGAAAGTTCCTGTTTTCTCAAAGCTTTGCCAGCACAATGTATTGTCAGACTTTTACATTTCCACAAATCTGGTAGGTAACAGATGGCATCTTGGTGTCTAGGTTCAATTCTCAAGTTCAATTTTTCAAAAATTTCAAGCTATCTCAAACTTACAGAAAAGTTGCAAGTACAGAAAACTTTTTTATCCCTATTTAAGAGTAAGTTGCCAACATGATATCCCTGCACTCTGGAAAACTTTAGAGTATATATTTTACAAACAAATACATTCTTTTTGTAACCAAAATAAAGCCATCAATCTCAGGGCATTAGCTTTGATAAATTACTACCATCTAATCCTCAGACTCCATTTATGTTTTGCTCATTATCTGTAATATGTTCTTTATGGCAAAAATATCCAGTGAGAATCATGTGTTGTGCTTAGCTGCTGGGACTCTTTAACCTCCTTCAATCTGAAATGGTTCCCTCTGTTTTCTTTACCGTGATACTTTTAAGATTATAGGGCAGATATTTTGTAAAATTTCTCTTAATTTGGGTTTGCCTGACGTTTCCTTTTGACTCAAGTCAGATTATACATCTTTGGCAGGGATATCACAGAAGTGACGCTGTGTTCTCATTGTAACCTATCAGATGGTGCATAATTTTGCATTATTGCATTAATGATGATGTTCATTCTGGCCATCTGATTGAAGTCATGGCTGCCAGGATTCTCCACTGTAAATTTAGTCTTTTCCTTTTGTAATAGGTAATGTTTTGTGGCAGGGTACTTTGAAATTATGTAACTATCTCTTTCAGTATTAAAATTTTGATTTATTAATTTGTTTCTTTTAGTTTTATCACTATGGACTTATTAGTTTCTATTATGTTCAATGGATTATAATCTGTTATTATCATTATTTATTTTGTTGGTCAAATTATCCTAGATTTGGTCAGTGGGAGCTCCTTCAAGCTGGCTCCTCTGTCCTTTTGACTTATTTCCATCATTCTGTGAGCATTTCCTTATTTTCTGATTCAAAGAGATGCACCAGGGTCATCTTGTACTTTTTCTGACCCGGACTTGGAATTATTAGTTTCTTCAAGGAAGCTTTTAGTGGAGAATGGTGTTTGGAAGTCAAGATCTGGTGTTAGGTGTGCTCCTTCCTATTGGGGTGTCTCTGTTCCCAGGCCCTCTTAATAAACAGACACATATTTACATCTATATTTGTTTATTTTCTTCTATATTAAAAATTATGAGTCTATACCATACCTTCAATTCTTATCCGACACCACATGATTGATTTTAGTTTTCTCCCTTTCCATATTTTTAATTCCCTTCTCTGACAGTGAGAAACCTAGCTCACGTTATCCTTACATATTTACTTACTTGATCATTCCCCTGTGTGTAACACATCTCACATCACTGCCTCTCTCCCACATAAAGACTTCCCGCACTCCACGTGGGCTTTTTGTTTCCCCTTCAATATTCCCTCCCCCCATCTCCCAAGGAAGTTCTCTTCACTCCTCATTGGCTCCTTAAGCTTCTTGGTGTAGTTTTTTTTTTTTCCTCCTATAAATTTATTTATTTATTTATTTTTGGCTGCGTTGCGTCTTCGTTGCTGCACGCGGGCTTTCTCTAGTTGTGGCGAGCGGGGGCTACTTTTCGTTGCGGGGTGCAGGCTTCTCATTGCGGTGGCTTCTCTTGTTGCAGAGCACGGGCTCTAGGTGTGCGGTCTTCAGTAGTTGTGGCGCATGGGCTCAGTAGTTGTGGCTCACAGGCTCTAGAGTGCAGGCTCAGTAGTTGTGGCGCACGGGCTTAGTTGCTCCGTGGCATGTGGGATCTTCCTGGACCAGGGCTCGAACCCATGTCCCCTGCATTGGCAGGCAGATTCTTAACCACTGTGCCACCAGGGAAGTTCCTTGGTGCAGTTTTAATTTATACTCTTTTTGTTGTGAGTGAGGTTGAGCAATTTTTAATGAAGAGTACCAATATAAATCCTATCTTCATTTCCCATACAAAATGTTCAGGAAGGGGCTTCCCTGGTGGCGCAGTGGTTGAGAATCTGCCTGCCAATGCAGGGGACACGGGTTTGAGCCCTGGTCTGGGAAGATCCCACATGCCACGGAGAGACTAGGCCCGTGAGCCACAATTGCTGAGCCTGTGCGTCTGGAGCCTGTGCTCTGCAACAAGAGAGGCCGCGATAGTGAGAGGCCCGCGCACCGCGATGAAGAGTGGCCCCCACTTGCCACAACTAGAGAAAGCCCTCTCACAGAAACGAAGACCCAACACAGCCATAAATAAATAAATAAATAAAATTAAAAAAAATAAAAGTAGGTAGTCCTTTAAAAAATAAGTATGATGTTACTTTAACTTCGTAACTTAGGATTAAGATATGTAGTCATTAATTAAAAAAAAAAATGTTCAGGAAAATCAACATTGCCCAATAGTATTTTTGTATGAGTGAATTATTTAGTAGTTCTTGAATCAGAGCTGAGTTTTATGCTCAGCTGCACAGAGTGAGTACAATTATTTAAATCATTTATTCATTTAACATATTATCTGTTGAAATTGCTGTACATTCCAGCCACTCTTGTAGACACTGAGGAAAAAATGGTAAAAAAGAGAGACAAATTGCCTTCCCTCATAGAATTTATATTTTTAATGGTGGAGTCAAATAATGAACATGTTAACCTATCAGCTTAGAATGTAATTTCAAGTAGTAAAAAAGCTACAGAGAGAATAAAGCATAGTGACAGCATTTACTGTTGCAGGTGCCAGAGCAGCAGGGAAGCCTCAATGGGTACCCAGTGACAGAATGGAAAGAAATGTTTTGTGCATACATCCCCAAGGATCAGCATCTGGTGAATCACGTCTACCTGGAAAGAATAAGCCAATTTCTGGGTTTCAGAGCCTGGGTCAGAGATCCAAACCACATAGGAGGAAAGCTACTCAGTAGTCTGTGGACCTCTTGCTAATTAACCCTGGAGTCACTTCCCAGACCCAGGCCTGTGCAACACTGCCTGCTCAGCTTCAATTCTAACAAAAACATCAGAAACAGCAACTTCATAAGAAACCAAAAACACTTTGTCTTAAAAACTTTTTAAACCTATTTCTAATCTTTAGGACATCATCCTTGCAAGTTAGAAGATATTACTTCCTTCTTACAGATGAGGAAACTGAGACTTTTAAAGATTAATAACTTGCTCAGTATCATACAGCTAGTAAGACACTGAGCAGTGATTAATTCCAAAGCCCAGCTCTTTCAACTGTTGACAAGGATCAGACCCTTTCCTATTCTTTTAGGGAAGTGCCTTGCAGAGGCAGCTCCACTGTAAGGTAAACTAGGGCCTTAAAGGAGCCAGTATTCTCTAGACTATGGGCCTCTTGCTAAAACTTAATTAACATCCTCCTGTCACGTAGATCTGTTTCCATTTCAGTTACAATAGAATGTGAACAAATTTTTATTCACCTTTTTAGGCTGAAATATTATCCTCTAGTGTCCAGGATCCAGGGTATATTAGATGGTTTGTTATATACTTGCAATAAACTAAAAGCATACATCCTTGTAAGATATAAAAATGCATAATATTATTTCACAGCAAGTGCAGCTACCCCATCTGATACTCTTGTAAATGTGCATCTCTGAACTGTATTGCACCAATGAGATCACAGATAAATTCAACCAATCAACTCAGCAAAGCCCTGATCACAGATCAGTTACTTAAATAGATTTATTTGGATTAGATATGAGAACTCAGTAATTAAACTGTAGTGGTGGCTAATATTACACTTGAAAGCATCAGATAATTGAAAAAAAACAAATTGTTCATAATTGGGGACTGAATAAAATAATAATATTATACCCATCAAAAATCAAGTTAAAAAAAACAAAAACACCAGGAGAGGTAATAAGAGCAAAATATTTGAATCACTTTGTGTATAATGAGAAAGACATATCGCTGTGGAAGAACGAAATTTGCCTCATCTGTGCTTTAGGTGAAACCTGGGAGAGTGTAATCTTACTGGTCATCGGCAATCACTTGGGAGTGCCTGCCTGGAATGCTGTATTGAGAGACTGTGAATCCTAATCAGGTCTCAGCAGCACAGAGTGCAGGGATTGAATAGTGATGTCTACCTTGGGAAGGTGAATAAGGAGTGGTGGCTTTCGTTTTGCCTGGGGCTACACAGGCCCTGAAGCCACCGCCAAGCCCCTTTCCGGAGCTAATTCTGCAGCTCTTTCCTCGTGGTAACTGCAGAACACAATGAAAATAAGCACGAGACCTAGAAATGCTGGCCACCCAAATTTACTTTAACTTATAGTCAAATAGCTTAGTCTAGCACCCACCACCCTATAAGAAGAGTTTGTCAGTATACTCATCCTGTTAAAGGGAAAGAGCTGGAGGAGTTTCCGGTGCTGGGGAAAAGGAAATCAAGACTGTGTGAGGAAATGGCCTGAGAGATGGAAGTATTGCTAGGGTCTTCAACAGCTGTGCCCTCTACAGGCCAGTACCAGTGCACCGGTTACAGCCCCGCAAGAGAGGCATGTGGAAGTGGAAAGGAATTCTGCTTAGGAAAACGAAATCACGCCAGAAATAGTAGCAGTTGGTGAAATGAAAGGAATCACTTGGCAGTATCTTTTGCAACACAGAAGCATAATGATTAAATTAAGTACATTTCTGAAGCATAAAACTGAAAATTAAGATAGGATATTGCAATATTTCAAATCTTTTCTGAATTCTGACTCTCCTGTCTGTGAAACCTTGAACCCCAGTTCCTTATCAGTAAAGTGGAGATAATAATTACCCTTGTGGGTGATCAGGGAAACCCATTGAATGATTTCATAGAAATGGAACACTACACAGCCATTGAAAAAAGGGAATGATCTCTAAGATATGTTGCTGCTTGGAAAAAAGCAAGGTGCAGGACAGGATTACTGTATGCTTGCATTTTTAAAAGGATATTTAAGCACATGTATACTTGTATCAGTATGTACATTTTTGGGAGTGATACTCAAGAAACTGTTAGTACTTGGCGAGGGGCAGAATGAGTGGTCCATAAGCCTCATTTTCACTATGTACCTTTTTGTACTGTTTGAAATTTTAAATCATGCATGTGTACTTTTTAATTGCAAAGAAAAAGTTCAAAGTTAAGAATATATAGAGGTAAATATTCACTCAGGGCAGACATTTTTCCAAAATATTGTTTCACCTATTGAAATAGAAAATTTCCATTGGTAAATTATGAAAGTGAGCTACTGCTAACAGAATGATCCTTAGGAATTCCAATAGGTATGACTGAATACTGAAATCTATATAAAATTACCTGTAGTCAGTCATGATCTATAACAATTTATGGTATATTATGGTGAATTATTTGTTGGATCTCATTTTAATCCTCATCTTTAATTCAGTAATTTGGATTAGAAGTGTATTCTAATTAACTGAAACTAAATCATAATAGTAACTTATTTATCATTTATAAAGCCTGTGACACATTTCAGCCAATAATAAGCATAGACTTTTAAAATGGCATACGAGCGGCCAACAGTTGGCTTTAAAATGAGTAACAACATGTAACTTTCTTGTTTATTAAAATCATGTGTATTCATTTTAGAATATTTGGGAATTGTAGAAATAACAAACATGCCCTCACACATGAAATTTCTATCTGGTACACCTACTTCTGTGAGTGTATTTTCTTCCAGCCTTTTTCCTCTTAGTTTTTATAAATTGCATAAGAAGTTTCTGGGAAGGTAGTATATGGAAAATTTTTTGCTTCATTTTCACTCCCAATTCCACTCTATGTGCTTCTCCTGGATGGAACTGAGAAAGCTGAGTGCAGGTAGGGTGTGAGGCCAGTGGCTGAGTGGGCAGAGGAGAGCCAGAAAGCAGTGGTTTCAGGGGAGACTTTGGACCCTGGGGGACAGGGTCAGTCCAGGCTTAGCATGAGTAAACCCAGTCTCCTTGGTTTCTATACAGTCAAGAAGGAGTTGGGGCTCAGAAGCCAGAGGGAAAATCAGGCAGAATATTCAGTGAAATAGAGCTTTTGGATGGAGAAAAAGGAAATCCTGAATTCAAAAATAAGAAGAGCACCCAAGGAAATAAACATGCAGCACAAAAGAGGCTTTCTGGAGCCAAAAACAAAACAAAACAACCAAACCAACCAAATAAATAATTTATTAGAGGAACTTGGGGAGAGGGTGCTCATTGTTGAAATATGAAATTGTCTGAAAATCAGCACCAAGACATTTCTCCAAGTGCAGAGTAAACAAAGAGCTGGGAATCTGAGGAAAGCAATTAGATACCTAGAAAATGTGTCCAAAAGGTCTAACAAGTGAATAATGGTAGTTCCAGAAGAGGAAAAAGGAAGTCAGACAGTAATTAAGCAAACGAAGTCAGTTTCCATAAAATGAAAGAAATGAGTTTGCAGATTATAATATCTCACCAGGCTCTAGGCTGGAGCGATGAGGGAAAACACTTAGTATATCATGATAAAATCTCTGAACTCCAATCATTAATAGAAAATGGTACATGACTTCAGGCAGAAAGAGCAGGTTCTACAAGGAGGAAGATCTCAGACTGATAACAGAGTTCTCTCTTACCACACTGGAAGCCAAAAGACAGTGGAATAGCATCTCTTGGCACTTGTAGTTCTTAAATACCGTAGAAATATTATTTATACTAATTCATTTATTCTTCACAACAACCCTGTGAGGTAGGTATCATTTTAATCTACATTTCACCAGTGAGGAAACTGGGGCACAGAGAGGTTAAGTAATAGGACCAAGGTCTTACAGCTAGAAAGTGACAGGCAGAACTCAACAAAAGCGGTCTGTCTCCAGAGGCACCTTGCTTTTTCATCACAAGTTGGGTCTCAAATGGGGTATCAGGTTTAAGGAAGATGCATGGGAAAGAGTCGAAGCAAACAGCCGATGAACTAGAAGAGAAAAGAGACAAAGTAAGCAATGAACCATGGTGTGTGTGTGTGTGTGTATGTGCGTACACCTGCACTTCTCCCCCCAACCAACCCCGGCTTCTCTCTCTTTCTCCTTCTCAGCAAATTCTACCTTTGTGGACAATGGTTCATCTCACTGCCACCCCAGGTGGAAGGGAAAAAGGGAAAACTTGGAATTGATTGTTCTGACTTGAAATGATCATAAGAATTTGAAGTATTTCTCAGGGAATCAGAGTTTTGTGTTAAAATTTATGCTGCTAAGTGTTAAAGTATACACCTATTTTATTAAGTTCATTTCTCAGTCTTTTTGAAGATGTAGTTGTAAATATTTTTTGTAACTTACACTTCACCTATAGAAAAAAAATTCAGATAATGAGTGATAAAAGTTAGATAAGGCTTTGTTTTTTGAAAATTCCCTAATTCTGGGAAAGAATACAAGCTCAGAATCAGATCCTCACACATACAGAAAATTGATAAATGACAGAGATATTATAAAAATCAAGGAGAAAAGGATGCACTGTTTCATAAATGATGCCACAGCAATTCTTGGCCCATATGGAAAAAAATTAGATTTTTATCTAACATCATACTCAAAAATATATTTTTGGTCCATTAAAGTCTTCAATGTGAATGAAAAACTTTAAAATTTTTAGAATAAAATATAAAGAAGTATCTTTACGCCCTCAGAATAGTGATTATTATTTTAAACAAGACACAAGATATAAAAAGTACAAACCATAAAACAAAGAGATGAAGCTGCCAGGTAGGTATTCCTCATATTACTTTATGTGCATTAAAAAGGAGAAAATGAGCCACAGATGGAAAGAAGATATTTGCAGTGCTTATTACTGACTTTCAAAGGAATGATATTCCAAATGTACAAAGAATCCTACAAAATCAATAATAAAGACATCAGCAACTTGATAGAGAAATAGGTGAAGATATGAAGAGGCATTTCACAGAAGAGAAAGTCTGAATGGCCATTAACACAAGAAAAGATGCTTAACCTCACTTGTAATCATGAAAAAGGAAATTCAAACCTCATTGCAACACTATTTCACTCTCATCAAACTGGCATAAAATTAGAAAATTTCATTTAAAAGAAGTTTTGGTGAGGAGGAGAAACAGAAAGAATTCACACCGTTAATGAGAGGCTGTGTCAGGTCAGCGATGTACCTTGAAATGTGGAATTCAGACAAAGTCTTGCATGTGTGTACGAGAAGACTGGGGCGAGAAGGCTGATGACAGCATTGTTCATAAAATAAGTATGGAAAAATATCTAATTCCAACAATAGAAGAGTGGGTAAGTAAATAGTATGTGGTAGAAAATCTGAATGACCTATAGTGTCGCATGTGTCAATTTGTAGCTAAATCCCAACATTATATTGGATGAAAAAGCAAAATGGGGAAGCATCTGTACAATAGAATACTATGTGTATAAAGTTTAAAAATATGCCAAATAATACTGTACATTGTTCATAGGTGCTTATATAAGTAGTAAAGATATAGCAACATGCAGGATCATAATGATAAACATCAAATTAAGATAGAATTTATCTCTGGGATGGGATTAGGGTGTGTGTGGAGGTACACAGGAAATTTAATTTTCTGTTTCATGTTTTAAACTCGGGGGGGTGCTTAGCTATTTCTGCTGTTACTGTCTGTATGTTTTGATAGGCCTGACAATTTTTACGTTTAAAATAAGGGAAGATACACTCTTGGTATTTTTTAAAAACATATGGCAGCAGGCATTTTCCAAAATGATGCATAACATTATAATGAACTTGATTGGATGTTGGATTTTTATTCATCTTTTAAAAATTAAGGCATCTGTCAATTTATTTGCAGTGGAGAAGAATGCCCTGTATAAAGAAATATGATTTTAAAAGTTAATGCAACAAAGCTTTTATTTTTTTAGAAAAATAAAGCATTATTTTACCTCAAAGGAAAACATTGTGATTTAGAGTTAGGTTAAAACTACTTGAAGATAAAAAATATACTCATGGTTTCAATAACTCCTGATAAATACTTGTAGTCTAATCTAAGTAATGCCTTCTTTCTCCAGAGTTACACACATATAAATAACTAACCATTTAGTGCTTAAGTAGTATTGTTTTCATGGACGTTGTGGTTGAATGGGTCACAATGAAAGTAAAAACACAAGTGAGATTAGCATTATGTAAACATGATTAGTTTGCTGCATTCCCCTTGGGCCAAGTCTACCAGATGAAGGTTTAAGTGATAGCACCAGAACAGTGGAGGATTGCCTAGTTATAGCTTTGTTTATATAGCATTTTTTTCAGGATCTATGGAACATTTTGATGTGTCAGACATTTAAGAACTCTGTTTATTTTACAAACCATTAGAAGAAAACCTTCCTGGATAGGGAGATGGGAAGTAGCAGGGGGGGGGAGAATAGGTTTATTTATTTATTTTAAATTAAAAAAATATTTTTTATTGGAGTATAGTTGCTTTACAATGTTGTGTTAGTTTCTACTGTATAGCAAAGTGAATCAGCTATACATATACATATATCCCCTCTTTTTTGGATTTCCTTCCCATTTAGGTCACCTCAGAGCATTGAGTAAAGTTCCCTGTGCTATACAGTAGAGGTGTGTTTTTATTTATTTATTTATTTTAAAAAAAAATTTATTTATTTATTTTTGGCTGCGTTGGGTCTCTGTTGCTGCACACGGGCTTTCTCTAGTTGCAGCGAGCGGAGGCTACTCTTCGTGCGGTGCGCGGGCTTCTCATTGTGGTGGCTTCTCTTGTTGCAGAGCACAGGCTCTAGGCATGCCGACTTCAGTAGTTGTGGCTCGCGGGCTCGGTAGTTGTGGCGCACGGGCTTAGTTGCTCCGCGGCATTTGGGATCTTCCCGGACCAGGGCTCAAACCTGTGTCCCCTGCACTGGCAGGCAGATTCTTAATCACTGCACCACCAGGGAAGCCCAACAGTAGAGATTTATTTTTAATGTCTTTTCTTGGTTTCTTTCCACCATGCCTCTCCTTTTCCTCTGTCTGCATCCTAATCCAGGTCCCTGTATCTTTCTGAGTTACTGCAGGTCATTTTGGATGTTCTTTCTTCTAGGCTCCCCCTTCCACCTCCACACCTCAATTCTAGTTGGCCCTCTACTCAAAGATGTACAGTAGTTACTGGTTGCCAACCAGGTGAAATTACTCAGCTTTGTTTTGAAGATGTGCTCACTTTCTCATTCATCTCAATTTGGACTCTCTGTATTCAGGTCAGTTACTCACAAAAGCTGGCTTGTGACAAAGTTTTCACTGGCCCATAGTAAAATGATAAAAATATGGAAAATGTGGTTAGAGTAGTATACTCAAATTAAAAAATTTGAGATTATTTTTCCTGCTTTTTGTGATAAAATGTTCATTCTTCATAAAATGCTGGTAGTTGATGGCAGAATTTTAAAAAACATCTTCCTTGGGAAAAGTACAAGTTGGCAACTTTGATGGTTGCCTTCTTCCCACCTCCCTACTCCTCTACTTCTCCCCACCATAAAAACACAACACAGGGCTTCCCTGGTGGCACAGTGGTTGAGAATCTGCCTGCCAATGCAGGGGACACGGGTTCGAGCCCTGGTCTGGGAAGATCCCGCATGCCTTGGAGCAACTAGGCCCGTGAGCCACAACTACTGAGCCTGTGCGTCTGGAGCCTGTGCTCTGCAACAAGAGAAGGCCGTGACAGTGAGAGGCCCACGCACCGCGATGAAGAGTGGCCCCCGCTCGCCGCAACTAGAGAAAGCCCTCACACAGAAACGGAGACCCAACACAGCCAAAAATAAATAAATAAATAAATAAATTTATTAAAAAACAAACAAACATGTTCTCACCCTCAATAGTTAGATATTCTAGCAGGTTAGATATTAAAAAATAACTGTAATTAAAAAACAGAAAACTAGGGCTTCCCTGGTGGCGCAGTGGTTGAGAATCTGCCTGCCAATGCAGGGGACACGGGTTCGAGCCCTGGTCTGGGAAGATCCCACATGCCGCAGAGCAACTAAGCCCGTGAGCCACAACTACTGAGCCTGCGCATCTGGAGCCTGTGCTCCACAACAAGAGAGGCTGCGATAGCGAGAGGCCCGCACACCGCGATGAAGAGTGGCCCCCGCTTGCCCCAACTAGAGAAAGCCCTCGCACAGAAATGAAGACCCAACATAGCCATAAATAAATAAATAAATAAAAATTTAAAAAACCCAAAAAACAGGAAACTAGAATAAGATAAAAGTTTAGGGGGAAAAAAAAACAGCACAGATACACACACACTCTCTCTCTCATTCTCACTCACACACACACACACACACAACATATTCTGTTAATTTTTTTTTTTTTTGCAAGTCAGGGAAACAATGATCTTAGTCGTTTTACATAATTCATACTCAACAGTTGTTTATTCCCACTTCTCTGTCCTTTCTCATGGTCATTCCTGTTGTCTCAAATGTCCTCCTGATACTTCAATACAAATTCTACACTTCCTGTAATGCTCAGATCAAACCTCCTCTCCTTCAGCTAGTTTTCTTTATCACTTTGTGACAGTTTTATTTTATCACTTTATTTATTGGCATGGGTATTGGTTGTCATAAGAATTTTGTTTTTCAAATATGTCTTTTCTATCCAACCAGTTTTAATGCCTATGAAAGAAAGACCTTTTGCATTTCTTTAACACTAGGAAGATTTGGTAAGGCCATAAAAATTCATATAAGATGCTTTATATTATAGTAGTCCTAAATCTGTTATATATGGTAGAGTAATGTAATAGTTATGATTTGCATATAGTGTCTCTTCACCATATATTTCCAGCTTTCTGCTTTATAGGTCTCCTGGTGTTAGTTGTATCCATGTGACTGGTTTTGGCCAATGAGATGCGAATGAAAGTAGAGTGTTACTTCCAGATGGAAGCTTTTGAGCAACTGTAGGAATATTCCAATTGGCAATTGATCCCTAGCTTGGGTCCTAGAATGAGTTTGATGCGAAAGAGAGCCCCAAACAGCCTGCAATGGACTTGTAGTGTGAGCAAGAAATAAACCTTTGTTTCTTAATCCACTGAGATTTTGGAGGTTGTAGATAATAGCAGCACAACTTAATCTATCAATGCCGATACAAACTTTAGTTAAAAAAAAAAGATAAAATTTCTAATTTTCTTTACTGATAATTAAAAAATTCGTTTATAATGTTAAATATCTATAGTTTCAATATATTCTATTTCTTATATTTAAAAATAAAGAATATTGAAACCTGAATCATGTTAATGAGATCAATACCAAAGTCTCAAAATCTCATAGTATCATCCAGAAACATGTACAACTGATTTTAAAATATACAATGGAACATTGAAAGTGTCAAGTTGAAAACTAAAATACATATGAGGAAGAAGATTCATCTGTAGATTAAAATATTAACATCAAAGCGAGACTCTGGTAAGATCGCATAAAGGAGTCTTGATCCTTAGGAAATAATTTCCCATGACTCTTCAAGGTGGTGGTGTATGTAACCACAAAAGTCAGTAAGCAACTGGCTCACCTTCTAGACCTAAATTAACTTTTGAATACTGTTTTGTCTGCCTGCTACAAAGATTTTTGGCAGCTTGGCGCCACCTTCTGGTCAAATACCAACTTTTTGGATTTCCTTTTGCGACTTTTCAAGAACTACTGTGATTATACTTTCTAATAAGTACCATTAAGTAAATAAGTAAAAGTCTTTCAAATATAAATTTCAAGAACTTATGCACATAAAACAGACATATTTCTGTGCAATATAAGCTACCTATATTTATATGACAGAGTTTCAATCGTGACTTTTTTTAATATTTGTACTTGATTTGTTTTTGAGAACCTTACACAGATAAAACTGCCACCTTTTTCTTAATATAAAGAAGACTCTTTTCCAAAAAGATTTCAGATTTGTCTCTGTTCGATAAGATTTAAAGTTATTTTATCACATTTCTGTAAAAGCTTGAGCTAGGGGTGGGGTGTGTGTGTGTGTATTTTATTTCAGAAATTATTTTTAAAATACAAGAAAGAGAAGGGGGGGGTGCTGCAAATAACTTTGTTAATTGTCTGCATTGTATTCAGCCTTGTGCTAGATGCTTTCAGGAGATAGTCTCATTTACTTCCCACCCTTACCCCTCAGGTTAGGCAGTGTTGCCTCAGTTTTATTGCTCAAGAAATAAGTCTAAAAGGTTAAGGACATAAATGCTAATGTTTTGGAAGAAAGCAACTTTATTTTAATAGAATGATTGCAATTGCTCATTTATTAAGCTGTGCCAGAAAAACTGAATTGACAGATTTTTTTTTTGGTCTTTGTTTTTTTTCTTATGTAGGGACTGATTTTTGTCATTGTTAATTAGATTAGGTAGGTATTTGATTTAATTCTATTTTTAGGATAAGGAAAGGCACAGGGTTGTTTGTGTTCTTCCCTATTACACTTTTGTTCACTTCTGTCTCCAGTATCTAAAGGAAGTAGCAGCATTAAGTGTAAAGTAGGCATTCAATTTCTATTTCAACAGAAAGAGAAAAAGGAAGGGAGAAATATATATAATATTGTTATTATTTTATATATTGATATCAATATTTTATATTGATATATATATATCAATAGAAAGAGAGAGAGAGAAAGAGAAAGGAAAAGAAGGGAAGGCAGGAAGGGAGAGGAGATAATCCTCTACTTGGCATGTAAAAGGCTTCAGTAAAAAAAAAAAAAAAAAGGTACAGTTAGAAGTTTCACCCATGGCATTGGGGTGTTGTGGACTTGGGGTGGTGGAAGGTTAACACTTACTGGAATTTGCTATATGCCATGCACTGTTAAGCACATTATACCCATAATTTCATTAGTCCCAAAACCAACCAAGTGAGCTATTTATTATTATTTCCAGTTTTACAAATGAGAAAATTGTACTTAGTGTGGTTAAGTAATTTACCCAAGGTCACACAGCTCGCAAGTGGCACAGTCAAGATGTAAATCTATATCTGTCTGACTTATAGACATTTTTTAATGGGCTGTTTACCTATTCATTTAGCAAACATTTACTGAATGGTATATCACTCTTGTCAGATAATCTCATTTCTTCTCATACCTTACAATATCACATGTAAGATAAATACTCCCAAAATATTTCTTCATATACCCAAATGCCTTTTTGACATTCCTTACTCTGCCATCCGTACATACTTTCACCTAATATGTAAAATCAAATTCTAGATTTTAGCCTCCAATTTGTGTTTTCCTGTGTCTCCATTTCCTCTGCAGATTATACAACTATCGATATAGTTAATAAAATCAGAAAATTGGGAGTCATCCTTAACTCTTTTCTTTTTTAAAAACTCTCAAATCCTAATCTCATGTTTTACAAGACTTTATAAGGCCTGTCCACTACCCCCATCTCTACTTTCATTTCTCTCCTGCTTCTTATCTGCTAGTCATGTGGGCATTCTGGCAGTTTTGAGAACAAATCAAGCTCTTTCTTTCTTTTTTTTTTTTAATTTTTAAAAAAAAAATATTTTATTTATTTATTTTTTGGCTGTGTTGGGTCTTTGTTGCTGTGCATAGGCTTTCTCTAGTTGCGACGAGCGGGGGCTACTCTTCGTTGTGGTGCGCGGGCTTCTCATTGCGGTGGCTTCTCTTGTTGCGGAGCACGGGCTCTAGGTGCACGGGCTTCAGTAGTTGTGGCGTGCAAGCTCAGTAGCACTTATGTTGAGTTGTTGTGATCCGTCCATTAAATTTTGGACCTTTAAAAGACAGTGTCTGACCATCTCCAGCATCTAGCAAGGTGCTTTTTGCATAGTTTCAGTTGGTGTTTAATGTCTGTTTTCAAAATGAATGATGATCAGAGAGGTCAGGTGGATTCCCCAAGGTAACATGCCTCTCTGTGGAAGATTGAGCTTAGGTTCTCTGATGCTTTTGCCTGCTGTAGTGTTGTCATAAAGAGGCACTTTGAGGAGAAGACTTTACACCCTTCTGTAATCTACAGCCTTTCTTCCCTATTTATCAATCCCACATAAATTTACAGTGTAAAGAAAAATAACATGGTTATTTTGCAAACATAGGCCAAGACTAGACCCACCTTCCAACCAGTTCACCTAAGTCCCTTCTATAAAAATGACATTCCAGGGCTTCCTTGGTGGCGCAGTGGTTGAGAATCTGCCTGCCAATGCAGGGTACATGGGTTCAAGCCCTGGTCCGGGAAGATCCCACATGCCGCGGAGCAACTAGGCCCGTGAGCCACAGTTACTGAGCCTGCGCGTCTGGAGCCTGTGCTCCGCAACAAGAGAGGCCGCGACAGTGAGAGGCCCGCGCACCGCGATGAAGAGTGGCCCCTGCTTGCCGCAACTAGAGAAAGCCCTCTCACAGAAACGAAGACCCAACACAGCCATAAATAAATAAATAAAATTAAAAAAAAAAATGAGATTCCATACTTGCTTATTTAGATTGCACTACATAGACTTCATAGCTGATTTAAATATGCAGATTAGCACAATGCACTTATGACTGATGACAAACTGTCTGTGATTTATTAATTCATGTATTTTTTTGGTAGTCATCAGACATGAGATTACTCTGACAAAAGAACAGGTTAATGACAAGTCTGAGATCAATTTGTATCACTTGGATTTTCATGTACATGTTCATTACATTTAATAACTCATTAGTAACTCCAGCATAGATCAGTAGACTAAAATGGAAATACACTATTTTTCAAAACACTAGGGCAGTTTTTGTGTTAGATTGGTTATTAAATACTATCACATGAAATTCTTGCAAATTGAATGTTATCTCCCATGGGATTTTATAAATGTTTGTTAAATAACTTCATATATGGTCTGAAACAGGGTTTGGCAAACTGTGGCCACTGGGCCAAATACAGCCTACCTCCTGTTTTTGTATGGTTGCACACTAAGAATAGTTTTTGCATTTTTAAGTGGTTGAAAAAAATTGAAAGAAGAATGACATTTTTTAACACATGACAATTACATGAAATTCACATTTCAGTGTCCCTAAAGTTTTATTGAGACGCAGCCATGCTCATTTGTCTATGTATTGTCTATGGCTACTTTTGTGCTACAGCTGCCCAGTTGAGCAGCTGCAACAGGGATTGTAATGGCCCACAAAGCCTAGAATGTTTACTCTTTGGACCTTTACAGAAAACCTTTGCCTACCCCTGGTCTGAAATATAGCAGAGACTGTCCAAATCCCATCAGGTCCCACCCACCCCTGTAGTACAAAGTCCTTGTCACTGTCTGAGGGCTTTCTCTGGGCCTGAGCCCCCTTGCCTGGGTTCTCAGCAGGTTGGAAACAGCCACAGATCAACACCTTTGGGGAGTAGCTTTGCATCAGTGACTATTAATGGACAGATACCCAGGCTCCCTTGTCCCTCGATTGGGCATGTTCAATACTGACTGTCAGAGTCCTCTTTGGTTGCCCACAGTGTTAACTGCCTCAATAAAACACCCTTCACTGACTTCTACTCCACCACACTGTTTCCTGAGTTCTCCTTCCAGATCAACTAGTTGTACTAGAATCCTTGTTGCAGAGTGTGCTTCTGGGGGAAATCCAAACTAAGACAAATGTGAATTATTCGTGTATATATATTATTTAGGGTGTCACTTTGATATGTAAGCTATGCAGGTGTGATGAAAAATTTCTAACCAAACATTTGGGCCATTTTTTTTTCTTACCACTAAAGGAAATGCAGGTTTTATTAATTGATAGTTTTATTCTGTATGACATTTATCGGCCAAATTTATCCTGAAAGATGCAATTTGATAATTTTCTCATATTTTTGAACATAATGCTTATTCCAGGAGAGTGATTCTTGAAGTACTGAATTAATCTTTCATATTACAAAATCTTCCTTTTATCTTTTGTAAAATTTATATTTTCTCCTTTTATACTAATAAAACTTTTCTACTTCCTCTTCAGAAAACTTCAGCCCAAATTTTATTTTGCATCAATAATAGATGGAAGGAAACTCAGTATAAGAGGTGGCTAAGATAATTCTTTTCCATATGATGATCAGCTATAGGTTCAGAATGTTTAAAAAGAAATATTTCATAACTCTATGGAAGATGTCCATATTTTGTTCTTTGTATACCCCTATTTTTTTCCCTAGTGGTTAGTTAAAATTAATTAAATAGCGTCAGACCTAAACCTCTGCCATTTACCCTTTAAGATTCTGTAGGTGTCTATTGCTTGAATAAAACTTTAATTTTACCACTTAAGTTACATTGCCTGTTTTTTTTTTCATTTGCTTAATGAACATAATATTTGTTGCTCCTAAACTGTTTCAAGGAATAGAACACATGTTTAAGAGATTTAATTTAAAAACCCTGGGACTTTCCTGGTGGCACAGTGGCTAATTAAGAACAGGGGTTCAAGCCCTGGTCGGGGAAGATCCTGCATGCCGTGGAGCAGCTAAACCCGTGCGCCACAACAAGAGAAGCCAGGGCAATGAGAAGCCCACGCACCCCAACGAGGAGTAGCCCCCGCTCGCCACAACTAGAGAAAGCCCGCGCACAGCAATGAAGACCCAACGCAGCCAAAAATAAATTAAAACAAAACAAAACAAAACAAAACCCTGAGGAATAAAGTATTCGGTTTGTTTTTACCACATTAATGTTTTATTTTTTAAACAATTATACTGCCTCAAATTACTTTGATATTTTCCAGTTTTTACCTCTTTTTTTTGGTGTATATGTTAATGTAGTATATTGTTTAACAATTTTAGAGACATGGTTATATGAAAAAAAGTTGAATTACTGCGTTTAAAATACTACCATTTGTGTAAAAAAAGATACATATATTTGTATATGCCGAGGATATATTTAGAACAATACAGGGGAAACTGGTGGCCATATTTTTCTTTGAGGATGGGAACGGGAGACCAGAATCAGAGGTGAAAGGGAGACATACTTTTCACTGTACATTTTTTACACTATTTGTGGGGGGTGTTTTTTTGACTGTTTATATGAATAACTTTTAAAAGGAAGTTAAAAAGAAATAGAAGAAAGCAGGAAAAAGGCAAGCAAGGAGACTCTGGTGTTAGAGGGATCCAGGTTTGAATACCAGTTAAGCCACTTACTGACCATATGATTTTATTCACATCACTTAATCTCTCTGCTCTTTTATAAAGTGCAGATAATACAATTATAATACATTCATAAAAGCACTTTGCACACTGCCTGGTACCTAGTAAGTCTCCAGGAAATGGTTATGTGACCATATGCATTATTAATATTTAAAGTAATCTTCTGCCCTGACTTCTACACAGAGTAGGTTTTTGTTTATCCACTCACTCAACACATGTTTTCTGAGCATTCTCTTATTGACAGATACAATAAGTAGCCTGGGAAGTCACACTGCCTCACTTCTGCTGTACTCTGTTGGTCAAAGCAGTCATAAGATTCAAGGGGAGAGGCTGTAGACCACGTTTCAATGGGAGGAGTATAAAGAATTTGCTGTCATCTTCAGTCTACCTCAGTCTGCTTTCTGGTTGTAGATTATTTATATCCCTCTCACTTGCAAAATATACGTCCCCCTTCCAAGGTTTTCTAAAATGTCATTCTACTACAGCATCAGCTCATAATCCAGGAGCTCTTTATCTAACTCAGATCCAGATGTGGCTGAGGTTCCTCACATGTGGTAACTTGGGTACAGTTCCTTGAGTTCAGATCCAGTTGCTCTGAAGACCTGTTCATTAAAGAGACTGATTATCTGTCCTCTTCCACACTGTTAACCCTCCCCACCCCCCGAGCATACCTTGGTGAGACAGAGATAGGATCACTGCAGAAGATGTTCCATTAAAAAGGGGGAGAACAGGGGCTTCCCTGGTGGTGCAGTGGTTGAGAATCCACCTGCCAATGCAGGGGACGTAGGTTCGAGCCCTGGTCCGGGAAGATCCCACATGCCACAGAGCAACCAAGCCCGTGCGCCACAACTACTGAGCCTGTGCTCTAGAACCCGCGAGCCACAACTACTGAAGCCTGTGCACCTAGAGGCCATGCCCCGCAACAAGAGAAGCCACCGCAATGAAAAGCCCGCGCACCGCAACAAAGAGGAGACCCCGCTCGCCGCAACTAGAGAAAAAGCCCACGTGCAGCAACGAAGACCCAATGCAGCCAAAAAAATAAATAAATAAATAAAAGCTCAGTTAAAAAAAAGGGGGGGGGGAGAACAGAAGGCTTATACCCCTTAGTGATTATGGTAGGTAGAAAAAGGCCCCCCCAAAGGTGTCTATGTCCTAATCTCCAGAATCTGTAAATATGTTACTTTACATGGCAAAAGGGACTTTGCAGGTGTGATTAAGGTTAAAGGACCTGAAATGGGAAGATTATTCTGGATTGTCCAGGTCACCTGAGTCACCTGAGTCCTTAGAAGTGGAAGAGGAAGAAGAGTGCGTCAGAGAAAGGCTGCTGCTGACTATGAAGGTGGAGAATGGAGGCCATGAGCTAAGGAACGTGATGCCTTCCAGAAGCTGGAAATGGCCATCCTTTTACAGCTGGCAAGAAAACAGGAAACTCATTCCTATAATCTCAAGCTACTGAATTTTGCCAAACACCAGAATGAGCAGGAAACAGATTCTGTCTTAGAGCCTCCAGAGAGCCCTGCCAACACTTTGGTTTTAGTCTGGTGAAAATTGTACCTGATTTCTAATCTAGAGAACTATAAGATCATAAATTTGTGTTGTTTCAATTCAGTAAATTTGTGGTAATTTGTTATGGCAGCAATGGAAAATGAGTCCCCTGATCAATAGCAATTCTGAAATCCAGCTGGGCACAGGCTGCCAGTTCCTTGATCAGGCCCTGGTTCTGCCCTGGTTATACGTCTCTGTGCTCTTAGCTCCACACTCTAAGATCTTTGGTTCTGCCCTCTGAATCATCCTTCCTCTTCCATGGCCCATATGGTAGTTGGGCAGACTAAACCTGCTTTCCACCCTCTGTAGAACATTGGTGGCACTATGGCTCTTCTTCCTTGTCCCCTTTAGTCTAAGTCAATGGTGCTCCTGTTAGTACAACTTTCTTAAAAGTTTTGTGGGTTTTCTATGAATCTCGTTGGAGTTTACTGCATTAGATAAAAGCCACACACACAAGTCTCTTCAAGACGGGTTCCTCTCTGGGTTGGCTGATAGGGTGCTGTGAGACAAAGCCCATATTAGTCATAGAAGCCAGTTGGATTAGTGGAGAGGGTCAGTTTTTTCTGAAGTCTTTAAAAGTTTTATAGTCACATCTTGAAAATAATCTTTACACTGAATCTTCTCACTCTGAGGACCTCTTGCCTGGAGAGGTTGGGAGTGACTTTGGTGCTTTCTACAGCTTTTCCCTCTGAATTAAATCACAGCAAATATTCTTGTCTGCTCTTGCCTGCCAGCTCATTACAAATACAGTGTAATGCAGTTGTTGTCACTTTTTAATGCACATCAGAATCACGTGGGACTGATGCCTGGGCCTTATATGCAGAAATCCTAATTAATTTGTCTGGGGTGTGGTCTGGACAGTAGGAGTTTTAAAAGTTCCCCAGGTGATTCTAACAAGGATCCAAGATTGAGAACAGCTGCCTTTAAGCAACGTTTTACTATTGCTTGTAGTCAGAGTGTCAAAACATTTATTTTGTCTTGAACTCCTAAACTTCTTTTTTCTATAGGAATTTCCTAAAGGATTAAATGAGTGATAAAGCAGTATTTTTAGGTCTCCATGTTGTAGTAAACTGTTAAATTCAGAGTAAAAAAAACTATAGTTAGCTTTTCAGTTTTATAAAATGATTTTGACACAAACCAGAAATTTTACAGCCATCCTAAGAATAGTGTGAATAGATGCTTTCAATTAACTCTATGGAAATATTGTTTTTATTTCATGGTTTTTAAATCTAGCTTCTATATTAGGCACTTTGGAAATGATGATCAATTCTTCAGTACTGTTGTGATAGAACATTACATTTTACATTTTATAAGATTTATAAGTTACATTTTATAACTTTACATTTTATAAGAACAGAATACAGTGAATAGGAAGACATCCCCCTACTGCCTGCAAATTAATGTATCCAGAGTTGCCCACGTTGCTATGTGTGGCTTTAAATGTAGGATATTCTGGTTCATTACATGCACTCTTTGTGAGCAATGTCTTTTTAAAACTGATTTTGGTTTGCGTTAGAAGGAATGCTTTTCTTGTTTGGCAGCTGGGTAGGAATTTAATTATTGAAAATAAATATGATCTAATGTTACATTGAGCTTTCTGAATAACAGGATAATTTGGTCATCACTGCTATCTAAAAAGGCCTGGAAGAAAGCCAAATCACAAGAAGCAACTGCTCTGGTGAGGAGGAAATTATTGGCAAATTCATGTGATTTACTCCATTTAACATACATTTTAAAAGCAGGTGTAGACATATATATGGAATCTAAAAAAAAAAAAATGGTTATGAAGAACCTAGGGGCAGGACAGGAATAAAGACGCAGATGTAGAGAATGGACTTGAGGACACGGCAAGGGGAAGGGTAAGCTGGGACAAAGTGAGAGAGTGGCGTGGACTTATATATACTACCAAATGTAAAATAGATAGCTAGTGGGAAGCAGCCGCATAGCACAGGGAGATCAGCTTGGTGCTTTGTGACCACCTAGAGGGGTGGGATAGGGAGGGTGGGAGGGAGACGCAAGAGGGAGGAGATATGGGGATATATGTATATGTATAGCTGATTCATTTTGTTATAAAGCAGAAACTAACACACCATTGTAAAGCAATTATACTCCAATAAAGATGTTTAAAAAAAAAGTGGGTGTAGATTTGGTTGATACTCTAATGCTTCTGTATCTTGTGACTTGGTTACAGAGAAATGTTATAGAAAGGAAATGGCTGCTGATGTGTGTTCTCCATTTAACACGTGGTTTCACAACCAAAGCTACTGTCCCTGTGTAGAACTGCTGCCTACAGTGGCAGCTGGATTTGAAGGTGCAAGACCAGGAGCATTTGCAATGTGAACGTGTTCTTGGCACTGAAAGGATGTAGGCAGAGGAGAGAAACAAGGTTTGAAATGCGTAGAACCAGAAACCAGTCAGTCATATGTGAAAGAAATTTAATGAGAAGAGTTGTCAAATTTGAAAAAAAAAAAAACCTAATAATTTACTCAACATTCCGTATTAGGTGTAAAAGAAACGTTTAGAATCTATTTGTAATAAAAAACAAAAATCTGCCAACCATGCTAGAAGAAAGATTGAATTACTTTTCTATTCTCTCTGTAGAAAATATGAGCTAATTGTTGTCATTTAAAGACATGGTCAATGATTGTACAGATTTAAAAATGTAGTAAACAGTCTTAAAAATCTGTCAGATATGTCAGCTTTAAAAAAATGAATAATTCATTGTTATTTATTTTCTCATTCTAAATATATATTCACTTTTGTGCCAATTAAAAAAATTGAAAAAAAATTGTAAGCCTGTGTATTAAACAACCGTGGGTCTGCCCCTGCCATTTTGATTGAAGAAATTCACCTTAACAGACTTTTCCGTATCTCCTTCCAGATCATAACTTACTTCTTATACCTTCCTATGCCTTCACTCCTGCCTTTAAATCTGTGCTTTTACTGATAACTGGATCACTTCAGGGCTAAATGTCTGGGTCTATAGTACTTACTGCTTGTGTTTTTCAACCCAATAGCACAAGACTCCCTTCCTTGGTAATGGCTATTCATACGCTAATTTACCAAGGGTACCTGTAGGTATTTTAACAGAGTTGATCCAGAGAGACCAGGCCTTAAACTTCTGTGGCTATTAGTGTGGGAATGTGAGGGCAACATGAACGGTTACAGAAAGGGAAAAGCACCCTGGAGGTTTTTGGCAACTCGTTAAGTCATAACATTTTCTCTTCCTGTGTTTGTCTCTGTCTGGGAGCTGGTTTGTTGAGCAGGGATTGATTGATCCAGAACATTGAGATGGAAACCTTCAGAAACTGGGAGAGAGAGAGGGAGGAAGAAGGGGAGGGGGTGGGGGGAAAGGAGGGGAAGGTAGGAAGTAAGGGAGGGAGAGGAAAGGAGAGATTTTGATTTGTAGATTTGTAGTTGGGCAAAATAAATATTAGCTCTGGGGCTGGTGATGGGGACACCTGCCCACTTCTTTGGGCATAGTACACGATAATGAGGCTTTCCTGCTTATCCTGTTAGTTAACCTACCGTAGTAGGTGATTTACTTCACTGGAATATAAAAGGCCATTCCTAATACTTACTAATTGAGGTAGCAAGCTGGGTGAATGATGCCCAGTTACATGAATGATGAAATCAGTTTAGATTGTGGCTTACAAAGCTTTTGAAAACTGATGTAGCAGTTCCTTGACGGATAAAGAAAAGCAGAAACTGCAAGTAAAAAATCTCCCAGGTCTTAGAAAAAAGTGAAAGAAATTTAATTTCTAATATAGAAGGAGGATGGAAAAGTAAATGAAAGCTGTATTGATGTTTTAAAATTTAAGCTGAAAAAAGTGATGTTAATTCTGAGGTCTAATTGTATTACCTGGCTCTAGACAATTTTGAAATTGTGACTGATGGGGATTGGGAGAATATATTTTTTATAAACTTTATGCCAATAAAGTACAAGTGATATAAATAATAAATGCAGAATAAGTAATTTTCATTGTGGGAAATCACTGTTTTGGCAAATAGACAGAACTTTGCATATTTCTTGTGTAGGGATATCAGGACACAGTGCTATTGAAAGTGATTTTAAAATTCTTTTACCAAGTCATGTTATTAAGTCACGTTGGTAATGAGGTAGATTGTCTCTGTGGAAACCATCTGGTCTGGGGGTTGAGAGTTCAGTAGGGTAAAGTTATTGTTGCAAAACTCGTGCACTTACTTGCTGTCCAGCTCCTTGTTAGCTGTGTGCCGTAGTGCACTGCACACACAAACTCCGACCTAGTCACGGAGCAAACTCTATACTTCTGCGATTCGAATTTGCCATGCACTGTTTTCTCTTGCCCCTAATTTTCTTATTAAGTTCTGTTGGTATGTTGCAACAGTCTGCTTTTATGTTAGCCTCTGTTCTTTGACCTTTTTCATCTGTGAAATGGCATTGTCACCTACTGACATTGGATAGGTGTGATGGAGAGTTTTATTTTGCAAGGCATTTTCAAACTTTTTTTCCTGAAGGGGGCCTAAGAATATACAATTAACTCATTTATTAAGAGACTATCATGGGAAGGACTTGATTGTACAAAATAATATGTGTATCACTGAGGTGTTTTTGGCTTCAAGGAGCGAAGACTGTCCCTTACTGAGCTTAGGCCAAAAAATGGAAAGAACTGGTTCAGAAGCAGAGGAAGAGTTGAAAATTCAGGGCCTTGGGAAGGTCAACAACCAGAGTGGCTCCAGGGATCTCTATGGTAAGAACTCATGGAGAATCTCTTTAGGGCACTAGACTTGAAATGCCTCAGCTCCAAACTCCTTCTGTCCTGTGTGACTCTGCTCAGATTTCAGATCCTAAGAGACCAAGGCTGATTGAATGCTTGGTCCAGAAGTCTCCCCTGGGCCAACTGCAGTGCGAAGGATCTCAGGATGCCATAGTCTTGATCACGTGCTCACCCTTTGTTTAGCAGACCCACAAGGACTCCATGGAATAGAAACCCTTAGAGAAAACGGGGTACTCTTGTCAAAACAGATATCCATTACAAGTCCATCGGGCTACACTATCCAGACTTGAGTAAATCTCAAAAGAATCAGGTAGTAGGGTAAAATAATTTACTTACTATGTTAGTCTGCTCAAGCTGCCATAACAAGTACCACAGACTGGCTTAAACCACAGATATTAATTTTCCTCACAGTCCTGGAGGCTGGAAGTCCAAGTAAGGCCTTTTTTTGGCTTGTAGATGGCTGTTATCCTCCAGTGCTTCACATGGTGTTGCTTCTGTGTGTGTTTGGGTCCTAATCTCTTCTTATAAGGACACCAGTCATACTGGATCAGGACCCACCTGCATGACCTCATTTTTATCTTAATGACCACTTTAAAGACCCTATCTCCAAAGAGAATCAGATTCTGAAGTACTGGGGGTTAGGACTTCAACATATGAATTTTGGGGGAACATAATTCAAGCCATAATACCTACCTAGTAAATTGTAGGTTAAATGACAGTGTATTTAAGTGGCCAGCATAGTCTTCAATCAATGGTAGCCAAAATATTGTTACACAGCTCAGAATATTTGTGTTGACCATAAGGTGTCAGGTTATTACACTGGGTACTCTGATACAAAGATGGCTAAATTATGGCTCTTGCTTTTGGGAAGCTCAGTAATACATATTTTGCATGAATTATGTTAATAGACATATGTATGTGTGTGTGCTATATGTCTAGGTGCATATGTATAATATATAGCACTTGGTAATCATACCACCTGACTTCAGAAGACAATCAGTTCCTGCTTTGGCAAACTACCTCCTCTCTTCTGTACTCAGAGAATTCATAATCCTTCATCCATCCCTCAGAATACCTATTGTTTAATTGTCTAGTTCTAGGAAAGGCCCAGAGGTGACAAGTGAGTCAAGCAAACCAAGAGTAAAACTTAAAATGGGAATTATTTTGTATTATATCTTTTATTATCTTTTTAAAAGTGATTTTCCCCACAAATTCTCACGGTTCTTGTAGTTTTTTTTGAGGGGAGAGGAGGTTATGTTTTAAATAAGGCCATACATTTTCTTAAGCAAATCTTTTGTGTATGAGATTTGTTGTTCCTTAGATTTCTGACATTCAGCAAATTATTTCTGTGTGTATGAAAAAGCAGAAAACCTTGAAACACTCACACATAATATATGAATATATGCTCATTGTAAAAATCCAAACAATATACAGAACTATACAGGGAAAAAGTCAACATCTCTCTTTACATTTTCTCCCTCTAACTCCCTCCAACCCATTCTCCTCTTGAACAGCAGCCATGATAAGAATTTAGTTTCCATCCTTTCTAACCTTTTCAAAAAGTATTTTCATAATTGCATAAGAACATACACAGAATTTAGGGACATTTTTATTTTGACAGAAACAAAATTATAATATAGATATTGTTCTAAGGCTTTTCTTTCTTCTGCTAAAAGATTTTTCTGGAAATTTTGGTGGAATTTTAATACTAAATCCTACCACTGGCCCATCTTCTCTCCAGGACTCTTGACTAGTAAACAACTGCCCAGAGGCAGGGAGGAGGGGGGCAAAGTACAAGTAATGACTTCTAAGATAGACCAGCTGGGCAGGTGCCCATATCTTTGGAAGGAAGGTTTCCCTGTGAAGTGGCAGTGGTTCAGGAGGAAGAGGCCAAGCCGTCTAAGCAGGTATTCTTGCCCCTTGCTTCCTAAGTCCAGTTACCTAGCCAGCCTATGGCTGGGCGTGCTGGCTTGCTTCTGAGACTAGGCTCTGCTCTGTGAACCAAAAGCATAGGAACAGGTAGCAGTAGAAAATCAGTGGAAGCTATTCTTACTTTTAAGCAATAGTAGCCCTGCTACTAGTCAAATTTGATCCAAGCATTAGGCTAATGACATTAACAATTCCTTTTCTCACAGGAGGCAGAAGAGTAGCTGGGAAGTGGGTGGAGAGATGGCCTGGGAGCATAGGTGGGAGTATGCCCTCTCCCATGGGCTGACACCTGGAGATGTGAAGCAGAAGGAAAACATCTTCGCCAGCAAATATATCTTGGAGACCTTACCATTTCAGCACATGGAGATTTAAATCATTTTAAACGGGTGGTATTACTTTATAACTTACATTTATATAGGGTTTTAAAAACTTTTATATTTTTCTCCTAATTTCACTCTCATAACAGTTCTGTGTAGGGCTTATTGGATAGATAAAGGAGTAAAGCCTTAAGGGGGGTCCAGACATTTGTCAGTGAATTCAAGATCTATGGTCATCTGGTTCAGTTCCCTTTCCACCATAACATACTGCTTCTTGTTAAATTCTAGTTTATACTAAATTGGACAGGAGTAAATGGCAGCCATTAAAGTTATTTGTTAATAAGAACTCCTTTTCTGAAAGGCCTAATTTCGGCTCTCTGTTGTAAATCTGATTCAACAAGTATTTACTGAAAACTATCATTGACATCTTTATTTTGTATTAGTTTTTATGTTTTGATGCCCAGCATCTGAACCCATGCCTACGTTCAGGATAATATTCTACCTTATTCATGTTGTCGGGGGTAGCATTTGCCCATAATTATAAAGCAGAAACATTTGTGTATCCAGCCTCCCTTGCAGCTAAAATATGTGTTCATAATATAGGTTTAGCTTATTTTTGCACCCACATTAGACATTGAATTGGTAGCTACTGGCCTGAGAAGTCAGGACAGAGAATCCTCTCATCTGGCAGGTGGTTGCTATGAAGTGTTCATATCCAGTTTCCAGGGGCTGTAGGGATAGCAAGGGTAGTGAATTCTGATGGAGCTTTGCATGTTCCATGCCCCAGATGATGGCGGTGCTGTGGTCTCTGGCATCCAGTCTCCAGAAATAGTGGTTCCTTGTCCACACGAAACTGATTTGGGCTGTGGTCCTCAATTTTGACTGGCCTTTTAAAATTTCTGCTCAGTTCTAGATCTAGTTCTCCAAAAATATAGTGATTATATGAGCTTTCAAGTAACCTTTCATTTTTTAAATTTACATGCAATGAATTCATTCTTTGTGGTAGACAGTTCTATGGATTTTGACAATGTATAAAATTATGTACCCACCATTGTCGTCACCCCTCAGCCACTCCCAAACCCTAATCTGTTTTCTATTCCTATAGTTTTCCCTATTCTAGAAACATCAAGTATTACCCAATAACCTTTTAGTAATTTTTCATTATTACATAAATAACCTTTAAAATTAGTATTAATACATTTATTTTCTGCTTAAATAAGAATAGTCAAAATTGATTGGATGTTTAACGTTTGCTTTGTTCTGTTCTTACTAAGTGCTTTATATGAATAAACTCATTTAACCCTGACTACAATTCTAATAGGTAGATCCTCTTATAATCCCCATTTTATATATGAGAAAGCTAAGGCACATGGAAAATAAGGACCCTGTCCAAGGCCACAGAGGTAATAGATGGCAGAGTCAGTATTCAAATCCAGGCAGCTTGGTGCCTGATGTAGATTTTAACCCTTATGTCTCCTGTGTTGTAAATCAGTCATAATTGGTGTCTGTTGCTTGCACCCATGAATTTGAATGATAGAACTGGTGAGCAAAAGGTTCAAAGTACACACTCTCATGGATGTTACCACTGAGTTGGGGACACAGACATTATTGAAATAATCCCATCATGAATGCATAATTGCAAATGTAGATAATTGAAGGAAAGGATCATAATCCTTTAGAATTCATAAACAAACTTGACCTAGACTGGGGGGTTATGGAAAGTTTCCCTGAGAAAATGATACTTTAACAGAGATTGGAATGCCTTACTTGGTCAAGACTGTGTATGTGGGCCCATGGAGCATGAGACTGGAGCCTTCCAGAGGGAGCTGCAGGTGCCGGGGCCCTGGGGCAGGAGGCGAAGTGGCTGGTCCACCTGGAGCAGCGAGGGCTGTGGGAGCCCCACTGTTTGCCAAGGCAGGGGGAGTTAGAGGTAGGCAGGTGGCCAAATCATGCTGGACCTTGTAGATCACATCAAATACCTGTGAGGCTTTGCGTCCTTCTGGTTCGAAATGACATGAGGGTCTTTAATCACCCACACAAAGTAAGAAAACCAAACAGAGGACAATGTACATAAAGGACTCTGCTTTCTTTTTTTCTTTTTTTTTTTAACATATTTATTGGAGTATAATTGCTTTACAATTAGTTTCTGCCGTATAACAAAGTGGATCAACTATATGTATACATATATCCCCATATCCCCTCCCTCTTGTGTCTCCCTCCCACCCTCTCTATCCCACCTCTCTAGGTGGTCACAAAGCACTAAGCTGATCTCCCTGTGCTATGCAGCTGCTTCCCACTAGCTATCTATTTTACATTTGGTAGTGTATATATGTCAATGCTACTCTCTCACTTCGTCCCAGCTTACCCTTCCCCCCTCCCTGTGTCCTCAAGTTCATTCTCTACGTCTGTGTCTTTATTCATGTCCTGCCCCTAGGTTCATCAGAACCATTTTTTTTTTCTGGATTCCATATATATGTGTTAGCATATGGTATTTGTTTTTCTCTTTCCGACTTAACTTCACTCTGTATGACAGACTCTAGGTCCATCCACCTCACGACAAATAACTCAATTTCGTTTCTTTTTATGGCTGAGTAATATTCCATTGTATATATGTGCCACATCTTCTTTTTTTTTTTTTTTAAACATCTTTATTGAAGTATAATTGCCTTACAATAGTGTGTTAGCTTCTGCTTTATAACAAAGTGAATCAGTTATACATATACAATATGTTCCCATTTCTCTTCCCTCTTGCATCTCCCTCCCTCCCACCCTCCCCATCCCACCCCTCTAGGTGGTCACAAAGCACCGAGCTGATCTCCCTGTGCTATGCGGCTGCTTCCCACTAGCTATCTATTTTACATTTGGTAGTGTATATATGTCCATGACACTCTCTCACCCTGTCACATCTCACCCCACCCCCTCCCCATATCCTCAAGTCCATTCTCTAGTAGGTCTGTGTCTTTATTCCCGTCTTGCCACTAGGTTCTTCATGGCCTTTTTTTTTTTTTTTTTTTTCCTTAGATTCCGTATATATGTGTTAGCATACTGTATTTGTTTTTCTCTTTCTGACTTACTTCACTCTGTATGACAGACTCTAACTCCATCCACCTCATTACAAATACCTCCATTTCATTTCTTTTTACGGCTGAGTAATATTCCATTGTATATATGTGCCACATCTTCTTTATCCATTCATCTGTCGATGGACATTTAGGTTGCTTCCATGTCCTGGCTATTGTAAATAGAGCTGCAATGAACATTGTGGTACATGACACTTTTTGACCTATGGTTTTCTCAGGGTATATGCCCAGTAGTGGGATTGCTGGGTCGTATGGTAGTTCTATTTGTAGTTTTTTAAGGAACCTCCATACTGTTCTCCATAGTGGCTGTATCAATTTACATTCCCACCAACAGTGCAAGAGTGTTCCCTTTCCTCCACACCCTCTCCAGCATTTATTGTTTCTAGATTTTTTGATGATGGCCATTCTGACCGGTGTGAGATGATATCTCATTGTAGTTTTGATTTGCATTTCTCTAATGATTAATGATGTTGAGCATTCTTTCATGTGTCTGTAGGCCATCTGTATATCTTCTTTGGAGAAATGTCTATTTAGGTCTTCTGCCCATTTTTGGATTGGGTTGTTCGTTTTTTTGTTATTGAGCTGCATGAGCTGCTTGTAAATCTTGGAGATTAATCCTTTGTCAGTTGCTTCATTTGCAAATATTTTCTCCCATTCTAAGGGTTGTCTTTTGGTCTTGTTTATGGTTTCCTTTGCTGTGCAAAAGCTTTTAAGTTTCATTAGGTCCCATTTGTTTATTTGTGTTCTTATTTCCATTTCTCTGGGAGCTGGGTCAAAAAGAATCTTGCTGTGATGTATGTCATAGAGTGTTCTGCCTATGTTTTCCTCTAAGAGTTTGATAGTGTCTGGCCTTACACTTAGGTCTTTAATCCATTTTGAGTTTATTTTTGTGCATGGTGTCAGGGAGTGTTCTAATTTCATACTTTTACATGTACCTGTCCAATTTTCCCAGCACCACTTATTGAAGAGGCTGTCTTTTCTCCACTGTATATGCTTGCCTCCTTTATCAAAGATAAGGTGACCATATGTGTGTGGGTTTATCTCTGGGCTTTCTATCCTGTTCCATTGATCTATATTTCTGTTTTTGTGCCAGTACCAAACTGTCTTGATTACTGTAGCTTTGTAATATAGTCTGAAGTCAGGGAGCCTGATTCCCCCAGCTCCATTTTTCGTTCTCAAGATTGCTTTGGCTATTCGGGGTCTTTTGTGTTTCCATACAAATTGTGAAATTTTTTGTTCTAGTTCTGTGAAAAATGCCAGTGGTAGTTTGATAGGGATTGCATTGAATCTGTAGATTGCTTTGGGTAGTAGAGTCATTTTCACAATGTTGATTCTTCCAATCCAGGAACATGGTATATCTCTCCATCTATTTGTATCATCTTTAATTTCTTTCATCAGTGTCTTATAATTTTCTGCATACAGGTCTTTTGTCTCCTTAGGTAGGTTTATTCCTAGATATCTTATTCTTTTTGTTGCAATGGTAAACGGGAGTGTTTTCTTAATTTCACTTTCAGATTTTTCGTCATTAGTGTATAGAAATGCAAGCGATTTCTGTGCATTAATTTTGTATCCTGCTACTTTACCAAATTCATTGATTAGCTCTAGGAGTTTTCTGGTAGCCTCTTTAGGATTCTCTATGTATAGTATCATGTCATCTGCAAATAGTGACAGCTTTACTTCTTCTTTTCCGATTTGGATTCCTTTTATTTCCTTGTCTTCTCTGATTGCTGTGGCTAACACTTCCAAAACTATGTTGAATAATAGTGGTGAGAGTGGGCAACCTTGTCTTGTTCCTGATCTTAGTGGAAATGGTTTCAGTTTTTCACCATTGAGGACAATGTTGGCTGTGGGTTTGTCATATATGGCCTTTATTATGTTGAGGAAAGTTCCCTCTATGCCTACTTTCTGCAGGGCTTTTATCATAAATGGGTGTTGAATTTTGTCGAAAGCTTTCTCTGCATCTATTGAGATGATCATATGGTTTTTCTCCTTCAATTTGTTAATATGGTGTATCACATTGATTGATTTGCGTATATTGAAGAATCCTTGCATTCCTGGGATAAACCCCACTTGATCATGGTGTATGATCCTTTTAATGTGCTGTTGGATTCTGTTTGCGAGTATTTTGTTGAGGATTTTTGCATCTATGTTCATCAGTGATATTGGCCTGTAGTTTTCTTTCTTTGTGACATCTTTGTCTGGTTTTGGTATCAGGGTGATGGTGGCCTCGTAGAATGAGTTTGGGAGTGTTCCTCCCTCTGCAATATTTTGGAAGAGTTTGAGAAGGATAGGTGTTAGCTCTTCTCTAAATGTTTGATAGAATTCACCTGTGAAGCCATCTGGTCCTGGGCTTTTGTTTGTTGGAAGGTTTTTAATCACAGTTTCAATTTCAGTGCTTGTGATTGGTCTGTTCATATTTTCTATTTCTTCCTGGTTCAGTCTCGGCAGTTTGTGCATTTCTAAGAATCTGTCCATTTCTTCCAGGTTGTCCATTTTATTGGCATAGAGTTGCTTGTAGTAATCTCTCATGATCTTTTGTATTTCTGCAGTGTCAGTGGTTATTTCTCCTTTTTCATTTCTAATTCTATTGATCTGAGTCTTCTCCCTTTTTCTCTTGATGAGTCTGGCTAATGGTTTATCAATTTTGTTTATCTTCTCAAAGAACCAGCTTTTAGTTTCATTGATTTTTGCTATTGTTTCCTTCATTTCTTTTTCATTTATTTCTGACCTGATCTTTATAATTTCTTTCCTTCTGCTGGCTTTGGGGTTTTTTTGTTCTTCTTTCTCTAATTGCTTTAGGTGCAAGGTTAGGTTGTTTATTCGAGATGTTTCCTGTTTCTTGAGGTAGGCTTGTATTGCTATAAACTTCCCTCTTAGCACTGCTTTTGCTGCGTCCCATAGGTTTTGGGTCGTCGTATCTCCATTGTCATTTATTTCTAGGTATTTTTTGACTTCCCCTTTGATTTCTTCAGTAATCACTTCATTATTAAGTAATGTATTGTGTAGCCTCCATGTGTCTGTATTTTTTACAGATCTTTTCCTGTAATTGATATCTAGTCTCATAGCGTTGTGGTCGGAAAAGATACTTGATACGATTTCAATTTTCTTAAATTTACCAAGGTTTGATTTGTGACCCAAGATATGATCTATCCTGGAGAATGTTCCATGAGCACTTGAGAAAAATGTGTATTCTGTTGTTTTTGGGTGGAATGTCCTATAAATATCAATTAAGTCCATCTTGTTTAATGTATCATTTAAAGCTTGTGTTTCCTTATTTATTTTCATTTTGGATGATCTGTCCATTGGTGAAAGTGGGGTGTTAAAGTCCCCTACTATGATTGTGTTGCTGTCGATTTCCCCTTTTATGGCTGTTAGTACTTGCCTTATGTATTGAGGTGCTCCTATGTTGGGTGCATAAATATTTACAATTGTTATACCTTCCTCTTGGATCGATCCCTTGATCATTATATAGTGTCCTTCTTTGTCTCTTGTAATAGTCTTTATTTTAAAGTCTATTTTGTCTGATATGAGAATTGCTACTCCAGCTTTCTTTTGATTTCCATTTGCATGGAATATCTTTTTCCATCCCCTCACTTTCAGTCTGTATGTGTCTCTAGGTCTGAAGTGGGTCTCTTGTAGACAGCATATATATGGGTCTTGTTTTTGTATCCATTCAGGCAGCCTGTGTCTTTTGGTGGGAGCATTTAATCCATTTACATTCAAGGTAATTATCGATATGTATGTTCCTATTCCCATTTTCTTAAATGTTTTGGGTTTGTTATTGTAGGTGTTTTCCTTCTCTTGTGTTTCTTGCCTAGAGAAGTTCCTTTAGCATTTGTTGTAAAGCTGGTTTGGTAGTGCTGAACTCTCTCAGCTTTTGCTTGTCTGTAAAGGTTTTAATTTCTCCATCACATTTGAATGAGATCCTTGCTGGGTAGAGTAATCTTGGTTGTAGGTTCTTCTCCTTCATCACTTTAAGTATATCCTGCCACTCCCTTCTGGCTTGCAGAGTTTCTGCTGAAAGATCAGATGTTAACCTTATGGGGATTCCCTTGTGTGTTATTTGTTTTTTTTCCCTTGCTGCCTTTAATATGTTTTCCTTATATTTAATTTTTGACAGTTTGATTAATATGTGTCTTGGCGTGTTTCTCCTTGGGTTTATCCTGTATGGGACTCTCTGTGCTTCCTGGACTTGATTAACTATTTCCTTTCCCATATTAGGGAAGTTTTCAACTATAATCTCTTCAAATATTTTCTCAGTCCCTTTCTTTTTCTCTTCTTCTTCTGGGACCCCTATAATTCGAATGTTGGTGCGTTTAATGCTGTCCCAGAGGTCTCTGAGACTGTCCTCAGTTCTTTTCATTCTTTTTTCTTTATCCTGCTCTGCAGTAGTTATTTCCACCATTTTATCTTCCAGGTCACTTATCCTTTCTTCTGCCTCAGTTATTCTGCTATTGATCCCATCTAGAGTATTTTTAATTTCATTTATTGTGTTTTTCATCATTGCTTGATTCCTCTTTAGTTCTTCTACGTCCTTTTTAAATGCTTCTTGCATTTTGTCTATTCTATTTCCAAGATTTTGGATCATCCTTACTATCATTATTCTGAATTCTTTTTCAGGTAGACTACCTATTTCCTCTTCATTTGTTAAGTCTAGTGTGTTTTGACCCTGCTCCTTCATCTGCTGTGTGTTTTTCTGTCGTCTCATTTTGCTTATCTTACTGTGTTTGGGGTCTCCTTATCACAGGTTGCAGGTTTGTAGTTCCCGTTGTTTTTGGTATCTGTCCCCAGTGGCTAAGGTTGGTTCAGTGGGTTGTGTAGGCTTCCTGGTGGAGGGAACTAGTGCCTGAGCTCTGGTGGATGAGGCTGGATCTTGTCTTTCTGGTGGGCACGTCCACGTCTGGTGGTGTATTTTGGGGTGTCTGTGGCCTTATTATGATTTTAGGCAGCCTCTCTGCTAATGGATGAGGCTGTGTTCCTGTCTTGCTAGTTGTTTGGCATAGGGTGTTCAGCACTGTAGCTTGCTGGTCATTGAGTGATGCTGGGTCTTGATGTTGAGATGGAGATCTCTGAGAGATTTTTGCCGTTTGGTATTACGTGGAGCTGGGAGGTCTCTTGTGGACCAGTGTCCTGAAGTTGGCTCTCCCACCTCCGAGGTACGGCCCTGATGCCTGGCTGAAGCACCAAGAGCCTTTCGTCCACACGGCTCAGAGTAAAAGGGAGAAAAAATAGAAAGAAAGAAAGAAAGGAAGGAAGGAAGGAAGGAAGGAAGGAAGGAAGGAGGAAGGAAGGAAGGAAGGAAGGAAAGAAAGAAAGAAAGAAAAGAAAGAAAGAAGCTATAATATAGTGAAGTAAAATAAAGCTATTGTAAAGCAAAGCTATACAGACAAAATCTCCCCCAGAAGCATATACATATACACTCACAAAAAAAAAAAAGGAAAAGGGGAAAAATTAATATATCCTGCTCCCAAAGTCCACCTCCTGAATTTGGGATGATTCGTTGTCTATTCAGGTATTCAACAGATGCAGGCACATCAAGTTGTTTGTGGAGTTTTAATCCGCTTCTTCTGAGGCTGCTGGGACAGATTTCCCCTCCTCTTCTCTGTTCGCACAGCTCCTGGGGATCAGCTTTGGATTTGGACCCGCCTCTGCGTGTAGGTCGCCTGAGGGCGTCTGTTCCCCGCCCAGACAGGACGGGGTTAAAGGAGCAGCTGCTTCGGGGACTCTGGCTCACCCAGGCCGCGGGGAGGGAGGGGTACAGAGGAGGCGGGGCGAGCCTGCGGCGTCAGAGGCTGGCGTGACTTTGCAGCAGCCTGAGGCGCACAGTGCGTTCTCCCGGGGGATGTTGTCCCTGGATCACGGGACCCTGGCAGTGGCGGGCTGCACGGGCTCCCGGGAGGGGCGGTGTGGAGAGTGACCTGTGCTCGCACACAGGCTTCTTGGAGGCGGCAGCAGCAGCCCCAGCGTCTCACGCCCGTCTCTGGGGTCCGCGCTGATAGCCGCGGCTCGCGCCAGTTTCTGGAGTTCGTTTAGGCGGCGCTCTGAATCCCCTCTCCTTGCGCGCCGCGAAACAAAGAGGCAAGAAAAAGTCTCTTGCCTCTTCGGCAGCTGCAGACTTTTTCCCGGTCTCCCTCCCAGCCAGCTGTGGTGCGCTAACCCCTTCAGGCTGTGTTCACGCCGCCAACCCCAGTCCTCTCCCTGCGATCCGACCGAAGCCCGAGCCTCCGCTCCCAGCCCCGCCCGCCCCGGCGGGGGAGCAGACAAGCCTCTCGGGCTGGTGAGCGCTGCTCGGCGCCGAGCCTCTGTGCGGGAGTCTCTCCGTTTTTCCCTCTGCGCCCCTGTTGCTATGGGATTCGCGCTGTTAGCTGCGGCTCGCGCCCGTCTCTGGAGTTCGTTTAGGCGGCGCTCTGAATCCCCTCTCCCCGCGCACCAGGAAACAGGGAGGAAAAAGTCTCTTGCCTCTTCGGCAGCTGCAGACTTTTTCCCGGACTCCCTCCCGGCTAGCTGTGGTGCGCTAACCCCTTCAGGCTGTGTTCACGCCGCCAAGCCCAGTCCTCTCCCTGCGACCGAAGCCCGAGCCTCAGCTCCCAGCCCCGCCCGCCCCGGCGGCTGAGCAGACAAGCCTCTCGGGCTGGTGAGTGCTGGTCAGCGCCGAGCCTCCGTGCGGGAAGTGCGGGAATCTCTCTGCTGTGCCCTCCTCACCCCTGTGGCTGCGCTCTCCTCCGTGGCTCCGAAGCTTCCCCCCTCTGCCACCCGCAGTCTCTGCCCGCGAAGGGGCTCCTAGTGCGTGGAAATCTTTCCTCCTTCACAGCTCCCTCCCACTGGTGCAGGTGCCGTCCCTATTCTTTTGTCTCTGTTATTTCTTTTTTCTTTTGCCCTACCCAAGTACGGGGGGAGTTTCTTGCCTTTTGGGAGGTCTGACGTTTTCTGCCAGCGTTCAGTGGGTGTTCTGTAGGAGCAGTTCCACGTGTAGATGTATTTCTACTGTATCTGTGGGAAGGAAGGTGATCTCCGCGTCTTACTCTTCCGCCATCTTCTCTCCTCCCCCCTCCATCTTCTTTATCTATTCATCTGTCGATGGACACTTAGGTTGCTTCCATGTCCTGGCTATTGTGAGTAGTGCTGCAATGAACATTGTGGTACATGACTCTTTCTGAGTTATGGTTTTCTCAGGGTATATGCCCAGTAGTGGGATTGCTGGGTCATATGGTAGTTCTGTTTTTAGTTTTTTAAGGAACCTCCATACTGTTCTCCATAGTGGCTGTATCAATTTACATTCCCACCAACAGTGTAATAGGGTTCCCATTTCTCCACACCCTCTCCAGCATTTATTGTTTGTAGATTTTTTGATGATGGCCATTCTGACTGGTGTGAGGTGATACCTCATTGTAGTTCTGATTTGCATTTCTCTAAGGACTATGCTTTCTCATGGAACAAGACTCTTGTGATAGGAAGGTAGTGGGCGCAGGATCTCTTGCATATTTCCTGGAAGGTATTCTTGGGCCACCTGCCTTACCCCAGGAGGTTTCTGGGAATATATTGGGACCCACTGATGTGCGCAGGAGCACTATGAGGATGACTTCTGTTCATTGTTAGGCCTGAAATTGTTACAGAATTTCTCCAAACCTCACTGCAGAGTGTGTATTTGGTGTCCCTTAGTGACTGGTAGGTCTCTCAATGAGCACAGCAAAATCAGCAGACAGACACAGGCTCTTCACTCTGTGGGCTTCATAGACCCAGACTTCAGTGAACCATGGCCATGTTAGAATGAAGCATTATTTTGCAAATAAGTATAGGTTAACCCAACACAAAAAGACAGGTTAAGTTGGCCAGGGTTACAAAAATAGTGAATGAAAGATCACAACTAATTCTCATGCTTTTTGACCTCCAACCTACTTGACGTGTATTTTGACACACATATTTCTAAAACAGTTCAACAACAATCATTGTTTAAATGGCTTAATTTGATAACACTGGCCAATGCATTTGTATTTGATAGAAAGTAGATCTAGGTGTTCAAGAAACACAGAGTTGAATTTTTCCTAGATACTGCAAGTGATTTTCAGTAAACTAATTTAAAAATCAGCAACAGAAGGCCTATGGTAATTTTTTAAAACTTTTTTTCATAATTTTACATTCGACTAATCTTTTATAACATCCAAATGTATGGGCATGAGTTCATGCTGAGAGGAAAACTTTCACAAATCTAGGAACTGAGGAAGACCGTAAGGCATTCAGAAAATAAGTTAATGTTCTGAGGTGCATTAATTAATACTTTTGACTACCCTGACCAGTCAAGATCCTCAGAGACATAAACCCCAATTTCAAATCCAATTAAAATGATATCCATTATGAAATTAACCCATGTACATTCAAATCTTGAAATAAAATGACATAGTCTCAAGACACCAATTAATCAAACATGCAAAAATATGTCAAGAAAATTATTAATCCATCTATTCTGATGTTATATCTCAAAGGTCTTCAAGCTTCTTATGTATTAGAAGTATTATATACTACATCAGTTCTTCTTCACTTCATTTAAAAGATAACCCTGAAAAAATATTTCACCATATGCTTGTTTTTGATGCAGTGAAAAAATGTTCTTTTCAAAGCATGTGGTGATATAATTAGGTGTCTCCGAATCCAGCAACGTTGGAAAGAGAACTGTATGAACTAAATTGAAACAATTTGCTCCTCTGGTGTTCCCCCCACCCCCATCATCACAGTATCTTCTCTGGGTTATCGTCGTTTTAATAAAGAAATACTATCCTAAGCACTTGAAGATGAGAAAATCTGTTGTCACCTCCCATAGCTATGGCGAATAGAATCCCAGCCTGCTCCCTCTGCCCTTTCCCTGTGTAAACCTGTGTGACTCATGTTCGCTGGTTGAGGAGTTCTGGCATCACTCCAGCAGCATTGACATTGGTGTAAAGTTCTATGGCCAGGAGCCTGCTTTTATCTATGGCTTAGCTACCTTTCTTCATCCGCCTCATGGGATTATCTTCTAAATACTAATGGTGAAAGGCCTTGCACTTCTTTTACTTCAATAAAAGGGTTTGTTTTAAAATACTTCTTCCTGTTTTGCTGTACTCAATCTCTAAAGAAAAGAAAAAGGTTGAAAAGAGATTCTATATGATATAATGATAAGGACATTGGTTATTTGTTAGGAGAAATGTAAAGTTAAAGATTCATGTTTTGAAATCTGGGAAACAAAGCATCATGGCTTCAGATGGATTTGGGTGTGATCTTGTATACTGTTTTTTATTCATTTTCCCAACTCATTAGCATGTACATTTACCAGTGCATTAAGGGTAGTAGGATTTGTCACATTTTAAACAAATTCATGAGTATATTTGAGTAATGAACCTTTCATTTTAGGACATCAGTGTTTAATATTCCACTGATTATCAGAGTCTGGGTTCTTAAAAATTTTTTTTTCTTTAAAGTATCTGACTGGAATGAATAATATGTGTTTATCTTAGGCATATGTTGTTTTCAGCCAAATTCATTGCAAACTGATACGGTAAGTTTCACTAATTTTAAGTCCTATTTTTACATCATTTATAGTGAGTATTCTTGGTTTTGGTTAACAAGCGAAACTGTCAGCAAACAAATGTGGATTGTACAGCAATATACATAGAAGATAGATGCTACTGACAGGGGTGACTCATGATCACTCAATGGATTATTTGCCTTGTTTCTTTTGTGACATTTTGGTAGATATTGAAGAAATGAATCATTTTCTCTAGCTTTCCCAGCACAGTGACTTTCTAATCAACTTGTTGTTACCTGTATCAGGGGACGAGTACCTCCTGAGGTGAAATGCTGTCACGAGCCAAATCCTATTCCCTAGCGCAGTGGTTTGCAAACTTGTGCATATATCAGAGTCACCTGGAGGCTTATTAAAATACAGATTGCTGGGCCTCAGTCCCAGAGGCTTTGATTCAGTAGGTCAGCAATGGGACTGCAGTGTTTGCTTATCAAATAAGTTCCCAGGTGAAAATGACATACTGGCCTGGGAACCACATTTTGAGAATCGCTCCTATAGTACAGCTCCAAGTACCTGTCCTCTGGTCAGTCATCTCTGTGTCCCAGGGGAGATGGTGAAATGTCCTACTGCTTATTGATCTTACATATGCCATGTAAACAGGGTGAACCTCAGTTTCCTCACCTGTAAAGTGGAATAATAATACTTATCTCATGTAAGTATTTACATGAGACAACATGAGGCACTTAGCATAAAGCCTTAGAAATATGAGTTTTCAATGGTTGGCAGCTATTATTGTTAGTAGTAATAATATTATTAATAAAAATACAAAGTGCCCCAAATGTTAGGGATACTAAATGACTTTCTTCTAAATGGACCCCTGGTAAAATGACAGAATCTTGGATTTGGATGAGATCCCTCAGAAGAACCTTCTCACTATCATTGCTTCATCTGTTATTTATTGAGCATTTACTAAGTGCCGGGCACTGTTCACTCTCTAATATATAGTCTTTGATATAGCACTATTGATCCTCTGAATAAACACCTACAGGAGCAGCCTACTCACTACTTTAGACCAGTCCCCATTCCATGTTCAGATTACTTTAATGGTTAGAAATTTGTTCCATAATGTAGTAAAATCTGCATCTCTATTAACTTCCACTCACCAAACCATTGTATATTAGTCTAAAAGCAACACAAAGCTCTTGTTGTCAGTATGTGGCAGTTATTATGCGGTAACTTCCTTTAAGAAGTTTGAAATAAAATTTATTCTTTGAGTATTAAATTTAAAGAACAATACAAAAGAGGACATATAGATACATACGTAGCCACCTTACAAATGTAAGTGATTCCAGCCTACAAAAAATGGACTCTAGGTTGCAAACTCAGAAGCTCCAGAGAACTAGACAGTTAAAAACAAACAAAAAAATAGTTCAAGGCCTATGAAGTGGGTAAATTTTTTAGAACCATCAATCGGGAATATTATTTTGCTGAGTGTTAGGTAAAAGTCCTATTGATAACAGGAATATACTCTCTTTAGGTAAACTAGATTATATTGTCCATGGAGGAAAATTAAGACTTAATATTGTTATGGGTTGAATTGTGTCCCTACAAAGATGTTCAAATCCTTACCCTTGGTATCTGTGAATGTGACATTATTTGGAAGTAGGGTCTTTGCAGATATAATCAAGTTAAGATGAGGTCATACTGGTTTAGGGTGGGCCCTGATCAAATGACTGGTGTTCTTATAAGAAGAGGGAAATTAGGACACAGACACAGACACAAGAGAATGTCATGTGACTATGGAAGCAGAAGTTGGAATGATTCATCTACAAATCAAGGAATGCCAGTAGTCCAGACAGAATTTTATATAATTTACTACAAGACATACACCTTCCTCAGAACGTGACTTCCACCTGGTTGGATGAATGTCATAATAATATACAAATGTATGAAATCCATATGAATGTTGATGATATTGGTTGTGGTCATTGTATATTCTATAATCCATATAATCCACATAACTGTCCCTGGTGGCCTTGCCTGGCAAATTTGCTTTGCAAGAATAGCCAGAAAAGAATGCATCAATCAGAAAGGTTGGTCAGCTTACCCAGGAAACAGAAGAGAGTTGCTGGGGAAACATTAACATTGCTCATCCAGTCTTTGTTCTGGGGAGTCAGATTTGCAGGTCTGTTCCTACTGTGCAATGGTAACGCAGGCTCAGTTACTCTGGTGCTGTTCAGCATCCGAATCATACTGTCACTCCTTTACATGGGTTGTATGCTCATGTGCTAATTGTCATTTGACCTCCATGACTTGTGACTGTCCTTTCACTAAAGGCCTTAAGTTTGCCTTCTGGTATCAATGTTGTTGCTCTCTTGCACGGATGGAACCACTCTCTGTGTTCTGACATATCAGATTTCGTAGCTGTTGGCAGCATTCACTTCCTTGCTGGCTGTTGGACAGAGACTGCCCTCACTTCCTTGTTATATGGCCCTCTCTATACAGTAGCTCACAACATGGAAGCTTGCTTCTTCGAAGCCAGCAAGGGAGAGTCTCCTAGCATCAGGGACATTCCCATCTTAAATAATCTAATCACATATATGTAATCACATGCATCCCATTACTGTTACCATATTTTATTGGTTAGAAACAGGTCCTGCCCACCCTCAAGCAGAGGGGATTATACAAGGGTGTGAATAACCAGGAAAAAGGGATCATAGGGCCATCTTAGAGTCTGTGTGCTAAAACTGAATATATATCTGCTCAGCTAGAGTCTATGCTTCCTAGCCTTCCTTGTAGCTAGGGGTGGCTCTAAGTTTTGGCCAATGGGAAGATAGCGGAATTAGTGGGTGGAAGTTTTGGAATCTATTTAAAAAAGGAAGTTTCTTGCCATTCACTGCTCTTTGCCCCTTCCTACAAGTGACAATGTGAATACGGTACTAGTGAGTAGTGTTGACCATGCAGATGAAGATAACCCTAGGAGATGATAGAGGAAGAGCCTGAAACGACTGCATCCTTGGATAACCTTGTACAGCAGAGCCACTTTGCCAGTCCTGGAATGTTCACTTCTGAACTGCTACATGAGAGCAAAATAATCCTCTTCGTTTCTTTAACTGTGTTTTGGAGCCTCTTTGTTATAGCAACTTAACTTATACCTATTCATAGCAGTTCATTCTCAAGATAGACTATCTCAACATGGTGGGTCAGCTTCTTGGCACTCCCTGAATCATGAGAACCACTCACAAACCTACCTGAACTGGAGGATAGGGTACCAGACAAAGAGCAACACGTATTCACTACAACAGACTTCATAAACTTTTATTTTATATGAGAAAGACATCACCTTAAAAGCAAACTTTTAAGTTTGTACATGAAAGACATTACCTTAAAAACATGCTTATAGGGAAAAAAAAAACAAGTTTCTAATATTAACTTAATCTTCCTGGCATTAAAAAATGATTTTAATAGGTAACTATTCTAGTTTTCTATTGCTATGTATTAAATTGTTCCAAAATTTAGTGGCTTAAAAGAACAGGAATAATTTTAGTTTCTCTCATGATTCTGGGGTAGTTGGGCTCAGATAGGCGGTTCTTACTTGGGTTGTCCATTTAGTAGTAGTCAGATAGTGACTGGGGCTAGGTCATCTCCAAACTCACTCCCTCATGTGTCTGGAGGTTGATGCTGGCTCTTGGCTGTCACCTCAGCTGGGGCTGTTGACCAGAACACCTTCATGTGGTTCGCAGTGAGGTCTTTCCTCTTCCTCCTGCTGTGGTGACTGATTCCAAGAGGGAGTATCCCAAGGGCCCAGGTGGAAACAGTATCACCTTTTATAGCCTGTGCTCTGAAATCAATTCACTTCTGCCATAATCATAGACCTTCCCAGATTTAAGGGGAAGGGAACATGTACCCTCTCAGTGGGAGAAGTGAGCTCTCAAGGTCACATAGTAAGAGCATCGGTAATGGGAGGGCTCATGGTGGTCATGCTGGAGAGTACTATCAGTTGCAGTCAACCCTTTGGCCATAATAATTTAAATTCCTCCCTTGTGCAAAATACACTTATTCTGTCCCCTTCCACCGAGTCTCACTCTTTGATGGCATTTGCTCAAAGTCCAGGATCTTGTCATGGGAGTGAGGCCCAGGTGCAGGTGCAGCTTCTTGAATGTGTTTCCTCGGGTACATCTCCTTGAGTCCCATTCCTCTCAGTTTGAAGACCTATGAACTAAAGGGACAGACTTTCTTCCTCCCGCACCCCAACATACAGCTGTGGGATAGTGCCCCAAGGCTAAAACAAGAGGGACAGCCACTGATTTACAGCTTGTTTCCTGAGTCAGTACACCTGCTTGGCTCTTGGCTCCATCCACCTTCTGGGCTCTTGGTTCTGCCCTGAGTCATCCTTAAAAAAAATTTTTTTTCCAGTAAGAAAACTTGAGTTTGCAATTGAGAAGCCTTCTCAGCCTGCTTCCTGCCTATAAAATAGTAGGGGTTCAAAGTCCTCTTTTTATTTAGTGTTAATCTGTTCTTTTTGGTCTAAGATGGCAGTGGTTCCACCAAAATAATTCTCCTAAAAACACTGTGAGTTTGCGTGTCTTTAAACGTAATAATCCTATTTCTTCAAGCTAAACTCTTCTTTACCAGAGCTCGTGTGACACTGGTGTAGGACGACATCCTCAAGATTCCGATAGGCCCAATTATTCAACTAAGAGGATCTTCAAGGCACGCTCTCAAGAGCCTTGAAAAGCTTTGGGTCTGATTGAAAGGGTCTATGAGGTACTATTTTAGATCTTTCTAAAATCTTAACAAAGCATTTTAGTCGTGCCCTCGGTTTCATTTTTAGACCATGTTTTCCTGATAGTGCACTGGATTGCATCTCTGCCCAGAAGCTACTTTTAATTTTAGAATCATTTGCTGTCTAGAGAGGCTGGGAATAAGAAATCGTTTTATTTTCAAACCCAGCAAGTCTTGGCGCCTCTATGTTAACAGTTCATTCTTTAGCTCTTTCCTTTTGCATTTTATCACTGGCAGGGAGAAGGAGCCAGGTGGCAATTTCAGTATCCTGCCTGAAAATCTCCTTAGCTAGAGCTTCTAGTTCATTAGGTACATTTTGCATGTTCCACCTTACCATAGGCGACAGTGTTGCCAAACTTTGCGCCTCCTCATGACAAGTGCACCGTTTCCTCTTGCTTCCAGTGACATTGGCCTTACTTTGCTTGAGCCCTTGCTGGCAGCCTCCTTAAGGCCCTGAGGTTCCACTAACGCTTTCATGGAGGTTCTTTAGTTTTCCACCAACAGTCTCCTCAGTGTTCTTCCATTTTCTGCTCACAACCTGGTCCCATAGACAATGCTGCATGTCTTAGGATTTTGTTAACGACAGCATCCCAGTTCCGGGAGCCAGAATCCTTCTTAACTATCTGCTGTTAGGAAACAAATCACTCCAAGGCATAATGGCTTAAAACAACAACAGTCTGTTCATTATTACCTCCTGTGGTGGCGGGGTAGACTGGGCTCGGTTAGGCATTTCTCACTTGAGATCAATCTTGCGACGGCAGTCAGATGGTGGCTAGGGCTGGGACTTCAGCTCAGGCTATTTTTGTTGCCATGTTGAAAAATACAATCTGACACACTAGCTGTATCAGAAGAGTTTAAAATGTAAATTCTGTAGAGAAACCCTCACTGATTAATTAAAACAGGAAAGAAAACAGAGAAGAACTCACTGAGAGTATATTGTATAAATGATAGTACTGATGGACCGGCAGGAAAACCAGCCTCAGAAAATTCGAACCAAAAAGCCAGTAGAAGGTAATGACAAGGTTGCACTGGATGAAGGATGGAAGAGGAGAAGGACATAATCATTTGAGGAGCAGAATCTACCTCGTCTCTTACCTTGAAATATGGAGGTGATAGGAGGGTGTTCCTACTTTGGACAAGGCTTGATGTGTGTTAGTAGCGTCATGATTTCCTTGTATTTACATTTTGATTTTGTTCTCCTTTCATTGTAATAACCACCCTATAATCTCCCAATGTTAAAATCTACTCATCCTTAAAAAGTCAGCTCCAATGCCAATAGTCCCTAATGGTTTGCTGGGTTTGCCAAGCAGAATTGATTTCTCTCTCTTCTAACTCATAGTGCACTTTTCCCTTCTCTTATGAAACTTATTGCAAGATGTCTAGTATTAAAGCATGTGTTAAACTGCCTTATCAACCTAACCATATGTAAGTATCTTGAGGGCAAAGGCCTTGGCTTAGTTTTTTTTATGTCCTAGAGTATCTTAAAGCAACAGGTGCTCAGACATATTTGAGCATAATGAGGTTGGGTACCAAGGTAGAGATTTTGTAAATAGCTTAGCAATAAGTTCTGCACGAATATTTCCTGTTTATTGATTAAAAAGCCCATAAAGATCATTCTCTTCACTTAATGTGTCATTAATTAAAAGCTTTCAGAAGATCAGACATATGCAGAATTTTTTTTTAAATTTAAATATACTTTGAGATTAATGATTGATATTGCCTCAGAATATTGAATAAGATGAAACAGCAAAATCTCTCCAAGTAATTAGTTTCCTTATCTATAATTTTAACCAATGACTCAAAGTGATTTTTGTTTTCCTTATTAGGTAAGTGCTTTCAGTGGATTACAAATAGCTTTGCTGTTAGATCAGATACATTTTTTTTTCATCAGTTAAATGTGGATATGCTTGTAATTTTTAGATTGATTAAATTATTATGGTTGAGAACCTCTATTTTTACCTTTATGCCATTTTAATGCTCAGCCAAGACAGAAAAGTGAACATGTGCAAAATCAACCAAATAAAAGTGTATGTACAATGGAAGCTTAAAAATTTGAAAATAAAATTTGAGTATGATAACCATCCTTCAAGACGGCCCTCAAATATCCTCACCTCTGGTATTGAAGCCCTTGTGTAGTCCCCTCCCATATTAAGCTGGGTTTGGTTTGTGTGACTGTTAGCCTATGGCAGAAGTGATGGCGTGTGACTCCCAAAGGTAGGTTGTAAAAAACTGTGCCTCTTCTGCCTTGTGCTCTTGGATCAAACATTGGGGAATCCAGCTGTCATGTCATGAGGACATTCAAGGAGTTTTCTAGAGTTTCACATCAAAGGGACTGATACCTCTTGTCAAAAGGGTTAGCACCAACTTGCCAGTCACCTGAGTGAATCATCTTGGAAGCAGATCCTCCCGCCGCAGTCAAATCATAAAATATCTACAGTGCTGGCACCTAAACTGCAACCTCATGAGAGATCTTGAGCTGTAACTGCCCAGCCAAGCCACTTCTGATTTCCTGACCCACTGGAACATTGAGATAGGAAGTTATTATGGTGTTTTAAGCCATTACATTTTGGGGGTAACTTGTTACACAGCGTATAGCTAATAAAAAGACATGTTTGTTCAACATACAATGTGCAAATATAAGGCAAATAAATACCTGTAGAGACTGAGGACATTGTAAAGATTTCTTTAATTAGATAACCATACAGCTCACAGCGCAGATATTTTTCCAGTAAGTAGTATAGTTGTCAAGAACTAAGTAGAGAATGTGTTGGACACAGATTTGGCAAGGAAATGATTGTTTTTTGCTGTATGATGACTTGAAGATGGGTACCATACCGTACATATGTTCAACTGTGACAGCTAAAGTTATTTCTCCATTAGACTTTTGCAACAGGTTCTACCAATATGTATTAAGCATATAGCTGTATTGGTAAGAAACATATGTTCATTTATAGATAAAAATATTTCCAAAAAATATCATCTTATTGTTTTTGAAAGTTCAGCATCATAGCAAATGATGCGTGGGCTTTGTGACATTGCTGGATGCCTCTCCTTATGGGGAGCTGAGCCTGCACACACGTAGTAATGCACGCATCACCACATATTCACTAATGAAGCAAGGTAAAGAAATAGAAAAACTTTCATTCCCTCAACATGCAGCTGGTGTGCGATGCCAGATGTAAAATCACTGATGCTCTTGCCAAGTTCTCAAGAATATGTCATGATTTATTTAGACTCAGTCAGTCAAGAATACATTGATTTAAAAAAAATAGTCAAATTCAAGGGGACTGATTAGTAGGTGAATAGAAATATATCTTTTAAAATAAAATCTTGGCTGTCTATTAAATATGAAATTCATATTTACATCTTTCATTCTTTCTTTGTGGGTTATTGTGGTTTTTCTCTGAAGAAAGAGTTAATGACTTTACTTTCTAATCCCTCAACTCCTACAGAATTACTTTATAGTGAGGCATATAAACTCACTAGAGCTGTAATTGAAAAAAAATTCGTTATTTTGAAACAAATGTTACAGATGCCTATCCAAAATGGATAGTAAATGACATGTCTTCTTTTAATAGTCTCAAGCATTTCCTTTGATACTTTGTAATTTATGATTAGAATTGATTATAATAGAGACCAAGCTGTAGGGTTTCTTCCAGAACTGCTACCTCCACCATCTGCAATATCAGGACATGAAGCACTACAAGAGTTAGAGATTTTTTTCCCCCAGAGGAAACTTTTTATCTGGAAATAGGAACTGCAGGCATTCTGGGTGACTTGTCACCATCAGGGGCAGCTATGATCTAGCACTATTGGAAAAGGGAACTAACTTTATCGAGCTTCTGCCCTGTGCCAGACACTCTGGTATCTCACTCCATTCTCAAAACAATCTTGTGTTTCAGTAACACAACTTCCCTTTCTTCTTACCATGGCAAAAATGTGGTAAAAATATGGACATTTAAAAAAAAATTGTGGCAAAATCTACATAACATGAAATATACAATTTTAATCATTTTTAAGGGTGCAGTTCAGTCAGTTTGGCAGCATTAAGTGCGTTCACATTGTTGTGCGACCATCACCACCATCCATCTCCAGAATCAAGGAACCCTTCTCCTCTTAAGGAAAATTTACCCAGGAAAGGAACAGTGTTAAAAACTATATTAATGTAAGAGACTACTACAAGCAACTCTATGCCAATAAAGTGGAAAACCTAGAAGAAATGGACCAAGTCTTAGAAAGGTATAACCTTCCAAGACTGAACCAGGAAGAAATAGAAAATATGAACAGGGCTTCCCTGGTGGAGCAGTGGTTAAGAATCCGCCTGCCAATGCAGGGGACACGGGTTCAAGCCCTGGTCTGGGAAGATCCCACATGCCGCGGAGCAACTAGGCCCGTGCACCACAACTACTGAGCCCACGTGCCACAATTACTGAAGCCCACACACCTAGAGCCCATGCTTCGCAACAAGAAAAGCCATTGCAATGAGAAGCCCACGCACTGCAACAAAGAGTAGCCCCCACTCGCCACAACTAGAGAAAGCCCGCGTGCAGCAACAAAGACCCAATGCAGCCAAAAATAAATAATAAATAAATAAATAATTAAAAAAAAAGAAAATATGAACAGACCAAACACAAGTAATGAAACTGTGATTAAAAATCTTCCAGCAAACAAAAGTCCAGGACCAGATGGCTTCACAGGTGAAGTCTATCAAACATTTAGAGAATAGCTAACACTGATCCTTCTTAAACTCTTCCAAAAAATTGCAGAGGAAGGAACACTCCCAAACTGATTCTATGAGGCCACCTGATACCACCCTGATACCAAAACCAGACAAAAATACTACAAAGAAAGAAAATTACAGACCAATATCATTGATGAATATAGATGCAAAAATCCTCAACAATGTACTAGCAAACATAACCCAACAACACATTAAAAGGATCATGCACCATGATCAAGTGGGATTTATCCCAGGGATGAAAGGATTCTTCAATATACACAAATCAATCAATGTGATACACCATATTAACAAACTGAAGAATAAAAACCATGTGATCTTCTCAATAGATGCAGAAAAAGCTTTTGACAAAATTCAACACCCATTTATGATAAAAACTCTCCAGAAAGTGGGCATGGAGGGAACCTACCTCAACATAATAAAGACCATATACGACAAACCCACAGCAAACATCATTCTCAATGGTGAAAAACTGAAAGCATTTCCTCTAAGATCAGGAACAAGATAAGGATGTCCACTCTCACCACTATTATTCAACATAGTTTTGGAAGTCCTAGCCATGGCAATCAGAGAAGAAAAAGAAATAAAAGGAATACAAATTGGAAAAGAAGAAGTAAAACTGTAACTGTTTGCAGATGACATGATACTATACATAGAGAATCCTAAAGATGCCACCAGAAAACTACTAGAGCTAATCAATGAATTTGGTAAATTTGCAGGATACAAAATTAATGCACAGAAATCTCTTGCATTCCTATACACTAACAACGATAGCTCAGAAAGCGAAATTAAGGAGACAATCCCATTCACCACTGCAACAAAAAGAATAAAATACCTAGGAATAAACCTACTTAAGAAGGTAAAAGACCTGTACTCAGAAAACTATAAGACACTGATGAAAGAAATCAAAGATGACACAAACAGATGGAGAGATATACCATGTTCTTGGATTGGAAGGCTCAATATTGTGAAAATGACTATACTACCCACAGCAATCTACACATTCAATGCAATCTCTATCAAATTACCAATAGCATATTTTACAGAACTAGAACAAAACATCTTAAAATTTGTATGGAGACACAAAAGACCCTGCATAGCCAAAGCAGTCTTGAGGGGAAAAAAAAAAAAAAAAACGGAGCTGGAGGAATCAGACTTCCTGACTTCAGACTATACTACAAAGCTACAGTAATCAAGACAATATGGTACTGGCACAAAAACAGAAATATAGATCAATGGAACAGGATAGAAAGCCCAGAGATAAAGCCACACAGCTATGGTTGACTAATCTATGACAAAGGAAGCAAGGATATACCATGGAGAAAAGACAGTCTCTTCAGTAAGTTGTGCTGGGAAAACTGGACAGCTACATGTAAAAGAATGAAATTAGAATGCTCCTTAACACCGTAGACAAAAATAAACTCAAAATGTATTAAAGACCTAAATGTAAGACTATACACTATAAAACTCTTAGAGGAAAACATAGGAAGAGCACTCTTTGACATTCACAGCAAGATCTTTTTTGACCCACCTCCCAGAGTAATGGAAATAAAAACAAAAATAAACAAATGGGACCTAATGAAACTTAAAAGCTTTTGCAAAGCAAAGGAAACTACAAACAAGACAAAAAGACAACCCTCAGAATAGGAGAAAATATTTGCAAATGAATCAGTGGACAAAGGATTAATCTCCAAAATATATAAACAGCTCATGCAGCTCAATATTAAAAAAACAAACAACCCAATCAAAAAATGGGCAGAAGACCTAAATAGACATTTCTCCAAAGAAGACCTACAGATGGCCAAGAGGCACATGAAGAGCTGCTCAACATCACTAATTATCAGAGAAATGCAAATCAAAACTACAATGAGGTATCACCTCACACCAGTTAGAATGGGCATCATCAGAAGATCTACAAACAACAAATGCTGGAAAGGATGTGGAGAAAAGGGAACCTTCTTGCACTGTTGGTGGGAATGTAAATTGATAGAGCTACTATGGAGAACAGTATGGACGTTCCTTAAAAAACTAAAAATAGAATTACCATATGACCCAGCAATCTCACTACTGGGCATATATCCAGAGAAAACCATAATTCAAAAAGACACATGCACCCCAATGTTCATTGCAGCACTATTTACAATAGCCAGGTCATGGAAGCAACCTAAATGCCCATTGACAGATGAATGGATAAAGAAGTTGTGGTACATACATACAATGGAATATTACTCAGCCATAAAAAGGAATGAAATTGGGTCATTTGTAGAGACGTGGATAGACCTAGAGACTGTCATACAGAGTTAAGTAAGTCAGAAAGAGAAAAACAAATATCGTATATTAACGCATATATGTGGAATCTAGGAAAATGGTACAGATGAACCGGTTTGCAAGGCAGAAATAGACACAGATGTAGAGAACAGACGTATGGACATCAAGGGGGGAAAGCGGGGGTTGTTGGTGGTGGGATGAATTGGGAGATTGAGATTGACATATATATACACTAATATGTATAAAATAGCTAACTAATAAAAAAAATATCATGGAGAACCCCCCTCCAACCAAAAAAACTATATTAATGTATCTTAGGTTTATTTAACCTTATAGCAGCCCAGTCAATATTTTGGTACCTACGAGAAACAAGATATCCTACTAGGCTGTTTAGAGGATATACAGGCTAACGAGGTGAAAGCCCCACTCTCCAGTGTAGACTGGAATTCTGTAGTCTGGCCTTGATTCCTTTAGGAACTTCATTCATTTGACAGATCTAGAATATTTTGTCCATGCCAGGAGCTCTGCTTGGCATTGATATGTAGTGGAGCATAGTTGCAGCCGACTTGGAACTACATTCAAATCATTGTCAGTGTGGCCCTCAGCTGTTCCTCCTCAGCTTGTGTGAAGGGAGTTGGAAGGGTAATCCCCAAACTATGCAGATGTAGTAACAGCAGCCTTTTGTTATATATTTATTTATACAAAGCACTTTATAAATAGCTATAGTCTTTTTGAATTCCTACAACAACCCTAAAAAGTAAGTACATTTATCATTTTTATTTTAGAGATGAGGAATTCTAAGTACACATATGTCAAATAAGGCCTATAGTCACACAGTGGTAGGACTGGGGTATAAGCTCAGGTCATCTTATTCTAGAAGGTAGGTGTTTAACCCTACCCCACACTGCCTCTGTTATGTGACCTTCATGGAGCTCCTTCTAAATTAATTGTTCAAAATAAATCACTCTTCAAGGGAGGAGTCTGGAGGGAGGGGCAGACAGAGGCTAGGAGAATTACTCTAGGGGATCTCCCTCCAAGTGGAAGGATTTCCTACCACAAAGCAACAAGGCTAACCCAAAATCGTTTGTGAAAGTCAGAAATAGGTAAACCTTCCTCCCAGAAGATTTCAGTTAAAAAACTTCCTGCAGGAAAATTTTCCATTAAAAAATACACAAATTTGTGAAAACTGTGATGTGGGTGACACATTTTGCAGTTGTATGATGCATGACTGACACAACCATATGTGGTAACCTGGCCCGCTAACACCTTGTTGTGGGCTGAATTTTGTCCCCCCCCCACCCAATTTTTATGTTGAAATCTCATCCCCCAGTACCTCAGAATATAACTGTATTTGAAAATAAGGTTTTTTAAAAGAGGTAATTACCTTAAAATGAGGCCTTTAGGGTGTGGTCCTAATCCAACATGACTGGTGTCCTCATAAGAAAAGGTAGTGCCAGGGGCGACACGCACAGAGGGAAAACCATGGTAAGAGATAGCAGGAGGGTAGCCATCTGCAAGCCAAGGAGGGAGGCCTCAGAGGAAACCAATCCTGCCCGAACCTTGAACTTGGACTTCCAGCCTCTGAAACTGTGGGAAAAAGAAATTCTCTTGTTTAAGACAGCAGTCTGAGGTGTTTTGTTATGGCAGCCCCAGAAAACTAATATGTATCTGTAACATTTTCAACTGACTAATTTAAAGCGTGGGTATGGATATGCCATGATGGGCATTGAGAGAGAGAGAGAGAGAGAGAGAGAAGAGGGGAAGGGAGTGAGAGAAATATCCATACCGGGGTAGAGAACCCTCAGCATCTTAAAAATTTGATGTTTCTAATTCTTCACCTAGTACTGTATTACCTTGCTTTTGTAGCATCAATTACAATTATATATTTATTTGTGTACTAATTTGAATAATTTTCCCCCACTATGCTTTATGCTTCATAAGAGACCTTCCTTGTGTCCTCAGCATCTACATAGTGAATGGCATATACCAAGTGATCAATTAATATTTGTTGGGTTAAAGAATGAAGGAAACAAGGAGTGTATCTCTGAACTTGTGAATGTTTTCAATCAGATTACTACCTGATTAATGATGATACATACATCCAAGAAAAATGAAAATATAATAATTATACACAATAATAATACATTTTTTTCCCAGTTAAAATGACTAAAGTATACCCAGAAGTAAAACATGGCTTCATTAGAGTACTTTTGCTTAAAAGATTTATTTTTATTTGATGACATACAAACCTGAGGTCTGGACCATTTTCTGTCTTTAGAAGTCCCAAGACTTTTCTTAATGCACTAGGTTCAATATGCCAGCCAAATTCTAGTAATTATGTGTTTCCTTTGCAGAATTCCCAAAGAGTATGGATTTGGAAGATAATTCTTTTCTTTCCCCTGTTAGCCATTATGGCAATTTATTGAAACCACCAATGTGTAATGCAGCTGGTGGAAAATATCAACTTGAGCCACAGCCATAGTTATGTTCTTTGGCTCAACAACCCCACACAAGTTACTGAAACAATTATCTGATTTATGAGAGTTTGAACTCAAGGGTAGTTCAAACTAAAGAAGACTGACTCTCTGGCAAGGGTTCCAAAGTGCAGGTGAACTTGACGTAGATGGGAAATTGTTGCAGAAAAGCAAGATGAGGCCAGAGTGCAAATAGGCAAAGTCAAGTTTCCGTTCTATTATAAATTAGGGAAAATCATTTTTCTTTTTACTATCTACTATTGTACAATTTTAAAGTACAAGTTTTTTCTTTTTTCTTTTTTTTTTAATTTTGGGGAGCCACAAAAATTTCTGTTGCAAACGAAAACCTTTCTGTAAAGGAATAGATTGTTATTTTTGTGCACTATTTGGTAGTGCATTATAGTAAATATTCAAGAACTATTTTTTGCTTGGGATGCAAACTATTTTCAGCAGAAGCTACCAACTGAAATTTTATCCTACTTGATTTACTTAACCTAATAAATGATCCTTAAAATATAAAATTTAACTCCAAATAATATCTGTGTTTAATATGTTATTATTAAACATCAGCTTATCATTATTATTACTATTATTATAAATTTGTTTATTTATTTATTTATCTATTTATTTTTGGCTGCGTTGGTTCTCTGTTGCTGCGTGCCAGCTTTCTCTAGTTGCGGCGAGTGGGGGCTACTCTTCATTGTGGTGCACAGGCTTCTTATTGTGGTGGCTTCTCTGGTTGTGGAGCACGGGCTTCAGTAGTTGTGGCACATGGGCTCCATAGTTGTGGCTCATTGGCTCTAGAGTGCAGGCTCAGTAGTTGTGGTGCACAGGCTTAGTTGCTCCACAGCATGTGGGATCTTCCCAGACCAGGTGTCGAACCTGTGTCCCCTGCGCTGGCAGGTGGATTCTTAACCACTGCGCCACCAGGGAAGCCCTGTTATTACTATTATTGAACATCAACTATTTTGCTAGGTTGAGGTGTGCAGTTTTTTTTTGTTTTTCTTTTTTTAAAGAATGATAGCTTAATGTGGAATCTATCTCAACTCTCATACTGTGAACTACATACACAACACCTTTTTCCATGGAAGCCAGTGGAGTTATTTATTTATTTATTTTAAACATTTTACCCCTTTATTTTAAAAATTTTTTTCAGTTACACATATACATATATCCATTCTTTTTCAGATTCCTTTCCCATATTGGTTATTACAGAATACTGAGTAGAGTTCCCTGTGCTATACAGTAGGTCCTTGTTGATTATCTATTTTATGTGTAGTAGTGTGTATATGTTAATCCCAAACTCCTAATTTATCCCTCCCCCAACCACCTTTCCCCTTTGATAACCATAAGTTTGTTTTTAAAGTCTGTGAGTCTGTTTAAGTTTTGTAAATAACTTCATTTGTATCATCTTTTTAGTTTCACATATAAGTGATAGCATATGATATTTGTCTTTCTCTGACTTACTTCACTTAGTATGATAATCTCTGGGTCCATCCATGTTGCTGCAAATGGCATTATTTCATTCTTTTTTTATGGCTGAGTAATATTGCATTGTATATATGTGCTACATCTTCTTTATCCATTCATCTGTCGATGGGCATTTAGGTTGCTTCCATGACCTGGCTATTGTAAATAGTGCTACAATGAACATTGGAGTGCATGTATCTTTTCGAATTATGGTTTTCTCTGGTTATATGCTCAGGAGTGGGATTGCTGGATCATAAGGTAGTTCTCTATTTAGTTTTTTAAGGAACCTCCATACTGTTCTCCATAGTGACTGTACCAATTTACATTCCCACCAACAGTGTAGGAGGGTTCCCTTTTCTCCACATCCTTTCCAGCATTTATTGTTTGTAGACTTTTTGATGATGGCCATTCTGACCAGTGTGAGGTGATACCTCATTGTAGTTTTGATTTGCATTTCTCTAATAATTAGTGATGTTGAGCATCTTTTCATGTGCTTTTTGGCCATCTGTATGCCTTCTTTGGAGAAATGTCTATTTAGATCTTTTGCCCATTTTTTTGATTAACTTGTTTCTTTTTTTGATATTGAGCTGCATGAGCTGTTTGTATATCTTGGAGATTAATCCCTTGTTGGTCAGTTCACTTGAAAATATTTTCTCCCATTCTGTGGGTTGTCTTTTCATCTTGTTTATAGTTTCCTTTGCTGTGCAAAAGCTTTTAAGTTTAATTAGGTTCCATTTTTTAATTTTTGTTTTTATTTTCATTACTCTACGAGGTGGGAGTTTTAGTTTAAAAACATTTAAAATACATGTTTTTGGGTCTCAGATCATATTTTTTTTAAAAGTTGAAGTATAGTTGCTGTACAGTATTATGTAAGTTATAGGTGTACACTGTAGTGATTCACAGATTTTAAAGTTTATAATCCATTTATAGTTATAAAATATTGGCTATATTCCCTGTGTTGTACAGTATATCCTTGGAGTTTATTTTATACCTTATAGTTTGAACCTCTTAGTCCCCTACCTCTATATTGCCCCTCCCACTTCCCTCTCCCTGCTGGTAACCACTAGTTTGTTCTCTATAACAGGCCATATCTTTTGAATCAGAATATCTGAGCAAGCATCACAGGTAATTCTGTGTCATTCTAAAGCTTGAAAACCTCTGTTTTTAGAAACAATATATCTGGAACAGTCATTTTTTTCTGCATTTATTCACATAAAATAGTTCCTGAACACTCGGTATATGAGGGTATGAGGGGGACCATTCGAGGCACTGAGGGGATAAGAAGACAAATGAGATATACTCCTTCCTTGCAAGAGCAGAGACCTTAGTAGGGAAAGAAGATCCTTGAATAAAAACAACAATTACAATACAAAGCAATATGTTTTCCTATCAAATTACAGCAAATAAAGGCTCTAAGAGAGAACAGGAAAAACTTCTGATGGGGGATCTGTGGAAATGTGATGTGAGACTTAAGGTGTGGAGGACACCTGAGCTGATGCCAAAACGTGTGTGTGTGTGTGTGTGTGTGTGTGTGTGTGTGTAGGGGTGGTTGGAATGTGCTGGGGCTGGGGAGACTGTAGTACAGGAAAAGGAAATGGCAGGAGTTAGGGCAGTAGAGTGTGGTTCCAGGAGGAGGATTATAGTCAGCATGCCTGGTACCCAGAAAGATAGGAGGAGGTAAAACTAAAAGGCAGTTTAGGATGCATTTGAAAGTAGCTTGGAATATCTTTATATTCCAAGGGGACAGACAGGGGAGAATCACAAAATACTTCTGATAAAAATAGTGACCCAGTCAAGGGAGAGCCCAAACTCAAAGCTGAAGCTACCTGCCAGATGGATTGTTTGCAAGAGTCAAGGGGCTATCGTCAGAGAGCCAAGTGTGAGGTCAAAACCAAATTGGAGATGAAGCAATGGGAAAAGAAAGCCACAGAGAGCTGCAAAAAAGTGCTGAAGAAAAAACTGTTCCAACTTGGTGTTTAATTAGACATGATGAGGGTGGGTGAGGAATGAGGCAAGATGACTCATGTTTGGAGCTTGAGAGAACAAGTGTACCCTTAACAAACAAGGAAGTCAGCAGAAGCTGGTTCTTGGGGAAGTTTAATTTTAGAAATTTAAAGTTTGAGGTGCTTCCTGGGTATCCAAATTTAAACCTTTTATTGGGTCTTTTATTGCCAAAGCTAACAGGCAATTCTATTCCATTACCAGAGAGTCCTGCTGTTAACCAATCACCTTACCTTACTTTTTCCGTTGGGTTCCCTACCTTCTCCCCCAGGGTTCTTTAAATCCTTCTTGCACCAGCAATGTCAGGTCTTTTCTGTACATTCTTGGACTCAAGACACTGGAGAATCTGCAAGACATATAAACATTTTTTTCTTGTTAATATTGATTAGTTCCCATACTAAAATGTCAAGGGGTCACTATGGCAGCCCATGATGGTTCTTTTCACTAGGTCTTACTAAAGATGACTTCCATACTAGCAGGAAAGCCATGAAGAAAGGACAGAGTGAATCATGGGGAAAGAATATTCCATCTTACCACCCAATACAATTATATAGTTATATGAGTGGAATCGGAACTCTTGGAGAGGTCAGGGTTAGAAAGAGAGATTGATTGATTTGGGAGTTTTTTGAATGAAATTGAGTAGGAAAGCAGAGAAGCAGTAGATTTTCTGAGTGTATGCTTTAGCAAGTTCTGTTTTACAATTCACATTTTGTTGGTGGCTGGCTCTCTTCTAAAATATATCACACTGTCCTCGGGCACAGTGAGTCATTTCACGTTATTATCTTCCTCAGTTCTAGTCTGCATTTGTCCCTTATCAGCTTGCTCTCATCTCTAACCCTTTTGCCAGTGTTTCTGTCTAAGCATTTCCCCTATCTCCACTAAGGTCAGAGAAAAGGGAAATAGACTGAAATCACCAACCCATCAACAGGGTCTATGGAGTAACTTGGTCGCGCTTTGCATCATTCTGGGTGTTTCAGTCATATCATATGAGTGAATGAAGTTAGTTTAAAAAGGCTTACCTTTATACGACAATTGTTAAAAGTTGGAACGAGTTATCTAGAGAGGTCGTATATTCTAAACATGGAAAAAATGGTTAGAGTGGGTGCTGCCCGGTAATTGATAGTGGAACGCAATGTCATATATGTTCTTGGGATAATATAAATATATTTTCAATTATATTTCTTGCTGACATGTGGGTCGATTGTTTTCCACTTCTTTCCACACTTGTGTAAGCAGAACCCTTATCACTGAGCTTGCGTCTACTCTTATATATGATTACTTTATATCTGCCACATCCTCCATATTGGCTGGTATGTTGGCCAATGCAATAGGAAATTCTGTTCTTTCACTTAAAGCTTCTTTTTTCAGTCATTGTGGAATAAAGTAATCAGTTCTGAATCATGTTCTTTGAAAGAGAATGATAAATAATTTTTTTCCTATACACAGTGGGTATTAAGCAAATGACAACCTTTTTACTTGCATTAAGAGAGAGAGAAGAAGCAGTGTCCTGCTTCAGCAGGAGGTACTTTTGTTTTGCGTAACTAAGGCATTTCCAATTTAGGGAATAGCAGTAGGTCAAGGTTCAGGGAGGAGGTCAGTGAAAGACTAATAAAATGTATTTTCTCTTTTTCTGTGCATTTCTCTGACTAGAACAGAAACTGACCTCTACAGGATGTTTGGGTGAAGGTAAGGCTAATTTGAGGCAAATCTACTTTTTAAGTACCACAGTCTCACCTCCCTCTAGCTGGAGCCCCAGCCCCTGAGGGCAGAGTTCTTGCCAGCTTCTTCTCTTGGACTGTCCCCTCCGAAAGCTCCTATCCTAACCCTGGTCCCTGCTGTTTTCCTTGGTGGTTCTGATGGAAGTAGCAGAAGCACCTGGTACACGCTGGACATGGGGGATGTATTTGGGGGCAGTATTCTTCCTCTTTATCATCTCTATTCTAACTACTCTCTTTGGGTGTAGCTTCACTCTAATTATAGCGAACACTAAACAAAGTGAACTTCAGTCCAGGGACTTTTCAGTTCCTCAATTTGAGAGAGAGAAAAGTTTTTCAAATAATTTCTTCACTTACTGGTTTTCATTCTGCTTTGTGGGATACATCTAGTTAATTGATTAATCATCTAATTACTGCTGGCAGGATAGCAGACAAGTAAAATCTCTAAGCTTATTTACTATCTAAAAGTGGGCATAGCCACACTTTAATTCTAGGTTTGTTCTGAGTATTAAACAAGATCATGCATAATGCCTAGAACATATATTTGATAAAAGAATTGATTCAGTTCGATTTACCACCAGTATTGTGATGTGCTAAATCCACTGTTAATTCTGATTCAGAGTTTTGAGAATGGCTCAAATAATTTTATATTAACTTACTATAATAGCAGCCACTTATTTGAGTGCTTACTATGTGTGAGGCTCTGTGTTAAACACCAGTATTAACCTGTTTAATGTTCACTACAACACCAGGAGGTAAGTCCCATTATCTCTGTTTTATGAAGCTTGGGTAGAAGTAGCTTGCCTAGTGGAAGCTTCTTAAAGTCTGTTTGACACCTAGGTCTGTACCCCTAGCTATACTATACTGCCTCCCTGTGACCATCTTCTAAATACTGGTGTCATATTTTGAAAGTACAATACTCAAACTTGAGCAGCTGTTCTTCTGTATCGATTGTGAGGTTGACTCAGGTAGGAAAGTTGCAATTAAAGTGAAAAAAGACTATGGACTTGGAACTCTATGATGGGGTATGCCGTGGATCAGGTCAGCTGGGGACAGTGTCTCTTTCCTTCTAGAACATTGGCTAAGAACCAGGCTCTAGAATCATATTTCCTGGGTTGTATCCCAGCTCTGCCACTTAGTAACTTTGTGACCTAGGGCAAGCTCACCTTTCTGAGCCTCAGTTTTCTCATCCATAAAATGGGGATAAAATTACTCACCTCACAGAGTTGTTGTGAGAATTAAATGAGTTATACATGTAGTTCCCTTAAAATAGTGGCTGACACTTGGTGAGCACTACTAGGTATTATTAGTGTTTCTATGTCCTTCACTTTATATCTCCCTTCTGGCTGCCTTTCTGTGTGCATACTTGCACTCCTGCTAAGAAAGGCATAGATTTACTTAAAAATGTTGTGATGCCTGTTCCTATGATCATAATCTGCTTTTGCAGTTTTTAGTAAATTATATAAAGAGAAAAGTTGATTGTTACTCTTTTTTTTAAAAAAATTAATTAATTTATTTGTTTGTTTATTTTTGGTTGCATTGGGTCTTCGTTGCTGCATGAGGGCTTTCTCTAGTTGCGGCAAGCAGGGGCTACTCTTCATTGTGGTGCACGGGCTTCTCATTGCGGTGGCTTCTCTTGTTGTGGAGCACGGGCTCTAGGCGCGTGGGCTTCAGTAGTTGTGGCACGCGGGCTCAGTAGTTGTGGCTTGTGGGCTCTAGAGCACAAGCTCAGTAGTTGTGGCGCACGGGCTTAGTTGCTCCGCGGCATGTGGGATCTTCCCGGACCAGGGCTCAAACCCGTGTCCCCTGCATTGACAGGCGGATTCTTAACCACTGCGCCACCAGGGAAGCCCCGATTGTTACTCTTAATAATAACAATTATTGCTTAAGAATTAATGAGATTAATAATCTTTTATGTGTTTAATTCTGACTTCAAATTTATGAAATTGAAACCTGTTTAAAATCAGTGTTAACAAAAGCCAAAAATATTAAGTGACCCAGTGTGCCTTATCTTTAGTCATCATTTCAGATTAGAAGCAAAAGCGAATTTAAAATACGTGGCTATATAGAATCTTTCCTATTTTTGTACATGCTTTGTGAGTGAGGTGCAGGGTTAGATATCTTAGCCTTTTTGCCCAGCTCAAGGAAGAGTTAATGAAGTAAAGTTATGTAAAGTGCATCGAACTCCTCAGGAGAGAAGTGTTATATTAATACCTGCCTCACGTGATGTTCTCAGACTTAATGATACAAAGTTTGTAAATTGCCTTGGTACTCCCAGTAACATCTTGATGAAGCATCATTTTGTTTTATTGCAAGGAGCTCTAAGTTACACAGAATGCAAGTTAAGGGGGAAATAATATCCCAGTCTTTATTTTACAATCAGAAGTACATAAAATAAAAAGGAAACATTTTGTTTTAGTTGTGAGTGGTAGAGTCGATCATTTTTACATTAGCTCTTTCCATTACTTTTGGGAGGGGGAGGAATTTATAATGCATAGTTTAATCAGGCACTCATCATTAAAGTATACAATGGCAGAAATAGCGATCATGGTAGAGACCTTTAAGACACTAGTGTTCAAATATTTAAAAATCAAATTCCAGTTTTAAAAGAGTAAAACTCTTTTTTATATGATTACTATTAAGTTTGGCATTTTTGAAACATGTCTTCAATCGATACCTGTAATACTTACAAACATCAGTAGGGAGAATAGTATTGTAAACACATATTCTTGCTGTAGGGTACTTTTTAAATGTCTAAACACTAATCAATATAGAGAAATTAAGTATTGACTAAAATAGCTTTATAATAAGTAATTATTGGTTTGCTCTTTTAGAAATTAGACATTTTCACTTTGGGAATAAAGAGTAAATTTACTGTCATGAAATTAAAGTGTTTTTGACCTTTTTGCACAACTTTCCTCTCTCTATGAAATGATTAGGTTTAAATATGATTGCACAGCTGTATTATGTTGCAAGCATCAATTTTTAATTATTATAAGGTCAATGTTAGAACAAATGTGATTAGTGTAGTACCTCAGTGCCCTTATTTGCTTTCCACTCAAAAACCACCTGGTGTTTACCAAAACCAACCTGAACCTCTCTCTGTTGGTATGACTAATTAGATATATGCCAAATCCTTTATTTTTTTTCCTCAGTGTTCATCCTATATATGTTATTTTGTTGATTCTTTCAGCTTTAAAAAATACACATTGCTTGATTTATCTCGTCCCTTCATAGAGGGACATTTATTTCCCTATGTGTCTATGTGTAGGGTCTCTGTGTGTATAATCATAGCTGTTAATAACTTCACAATTCTCCTGCCTTTGTATAACATGTTGTCTTAGTCAGCTCAGGCTACCATAAAAGAATACAGTAGAGGGTGGCTTAACAACAAACATTTATTTCTCAAAATTCTGGAAGCTGGGGAATCCAAGATCAAGGTGCCAGCAGATTCAGTGCTGGTGAGAACCCTCCTCCTGATCTACAAATGGCCATCCTCTGGTTATGACCTCATATGGGCTTTCCTTTGTATGTGTACATGGAGAGACAGAGAAAGAGAGAGACTTCTTACTTTTCTTTTAAGAGCATTAATTCTATCATGAGGGCACCACCCTCATGACCCCATCCTCATCATGACCTAATTACCTCCCAAAGGCCCCACCTCTAAATATCAGGACTGATTTGTATGAAGTCCATCTAAAAAGAAAAGGAGTTTCATTTCCAGACATGGGTTTATTTGATTACATGTTTGTACAGATTTGCCATTTGCTCTTATTTTTCCTACTGCTCTATGAGACTTTGAATTTAGCTCTAAAAATGAAATGGTATTACATATAAAACCTACAGAATAATACATGACCTACACAATAGCCATTAAAATTCCCCAGATGTTTAGCATGAATAGTGATTCAGGTTTTAATGCAAAAGTAGTTTTCTAATTCTTAAAGAGTTCTTTTAGATTTCATTTTCTGTTGATATATTATTTACATTTAAAAAATAACAACACTAGACAAAAAACATTTGTTGTATTTAGTAAATGAAGTAGCATATGGTTTCCTATAAACTAGAAACGTGCAGGCTAGATACTCCATCTCTGTGGCTTGGGGAATGAATGTTCAGAAGCTGGTTGGGCTCCAGTGGGAATCTTAAGATGTGGTAGTGGAGAACAGACCTCACCAGGCTGTGACAGGGGCCAAGTGGCTGGTGGGGAAATGATTCATTAGTATTGATCAGGGTGGGCTCTAAAGAAGATAAGTCTTGCCTTTGTTTCCTCCATACTTCTTCAGTCAATTGAGTAGGGGCATAAAGGCCACTTATAAGAATTACAAGAACTTACTCCTATGTTAGATGATGCAGCTTCCCCCTCCCCCATTCCCTTCTCATCTACTGTGTTATTTTTGAGTCACATATTCTAAAAATAGTTGCTTTTAAAAAAGAAATATGGGGGCTTCCCTGGTGGTGCAGTGGTTGAGAGTCCGCCTGCCAATGCAGGGGACGCGGGTTCGAGCCCTGGTCTGGGAGGATCCCACATGCCGCGGAGCAACTGGGCCCATGAGCCACAACTACTGAGCCTGCGCGTCTGGAGCCTGTGCTCCGCAACAAGAGAGGCCGCGATAGTGAGAGGCCCGCGCACCGCGATGAAGAGTGGCCCCCGCTCGCCACAACTAGAGAAAGCCCTCGCACAGAAGCATAGACCCAACACAGCCAAAAATAAATAAATAAATAAATAAATAAATTTATTAAAAAAAAAAAAAAAGAAATATGTAGGGCCTAAATTTCTCTTGTTGAGAAATTTTAGGGCCTAATAATTAGGGTCTAATGATCAAATTCTAGGCATTGAAAACAAGGAGTTAGGAAATATTTTGGGATTGTATGGTTCTCTTCTGAACTTCTTAAATTATGTTACCCAAGAGTAAGCGTATTCGAAATGGTTTTACGAGCCACATTTTCTCCTACTCCAGCTCTACTGCCTCTACTCTCACTACCTACAGAGCAGAATATTTGTGAATAATGCACCACAAACATTGCTAGAAAAATTCTTTTTATTTTAAAGAGGACATTGTGAAAGCAAGGAAAGAATTTGTTATATACTAAACTTGTAGAAAGATCATGAATATATGATTTGATAGAATGTAAAAGCCACAGATATATTGATGATCAAGGTTAAAATCATGCTTTATTCCTCCCAGCCATGGAATTTGGGCAAAAGCTTTTTGAACTAGGAAAATGTCACTGATTCAAGAGATCACACATCTGATGAGGGAATTACATGGAGTCTTTCTCAGTTACCTTCATTGAGCCCAACCCTTTTCCCAAGATATAATTAAACATCTTAAGATGAGATGGCCAGCTATGGCACTTCATTTTCAGTCTCTAACTGCTTCTAGATTTGCTTTACCTTTCAAGACTATGCTAATTGTTTTCCAGCTTTTAGATGTGTAATTGCATGGATTGTACATTTAGAGAAGATTTTACTGTGTTCAGTTTGGTGGTCAGGGGAGTCTAGTGTAGGGAGTATAAATAGGGCCCACAAGATGAAGGTGTAAGCAGTATCATATTGATATATGTTTCTAGGTCAGATAAAGTCCGTGTATCCATTATCCACCTCAGTTTGGCTAGATAATCAATATTCGTCATAGTTTGTTGCTCTCTTCTCTTTTTATATGGAATAGGATGCTCAGGTGTTCTATCCAACCTGAAAACACGAGGGAAGTGCTTTAGGGTACCATTTAACTTGTTTTTGCCATTGAGATAGATGCTTTTGGTACAAACTTTGATGGCCAATTTGGAGGTGCAGGGCTCCCATTCTAAGCAAAGAAAGGAGAGGGACTCTTTCTCAAGTGATGGTCTTTAAAAGACTATTGGAAAATGAAATTTTTGAATAGCCTGGAGACATTTTACCTACCCTGCTTGTATCAGCCCTTCTCTGGCATAGTGATTTTTTTCTGTGAAGCCACATGAATAGTCAGTTATCCTATGAAACATGATCAATCACATTAGGAAAATGAAAATTAATATTAGAATGAGATACCATTTTACACTCCTAGATAGCAAAAATTAAAAATGAGGACCGTAACAAGTGATGGTGGGGACAGGGAGAAATGAAACACGTAAGCTGCTGGTGGGAGAATAAACAGGTGCAATCACAGGCAATAGTCACAATGTTTAACCACTGGGTCAGGCATTGACCCTTTAGTTACTGAACTGTGGGAAGGTCTCTGACATCTAGGAGGCTGGCTAGGTAGTGTGACCAACTTGTCCCCGTTTGCTGGGAACTTTTTTGGTTTAAAACTGAACATCCTGTGTTCCCCAGACCCTCTCAGTCCCAGGAAAACCAGAATAGTTTAGTCACCCTATGGCCTTATTAACTGCAAGGGGACCCTCAACGGACCCAGGGTAGCAGCTATTTCTTAAGTGTGGAATTATTTCAATATTTAAAAAACTGGTGAAGCCATACTGGTGAACACCTGCTGAACACTAGTCCTGGATACACACACGTTGGAGGACAATGTGACGTTATCCTATGAAACTCAATATACACATATCCTATGACCCCCAAATTCCTCTCTATCACAAATGTATTAGGGCATCTCTTGCACATGTATACTAGGAGACGTGTACAAGAATTTTGTAGCATTGTTGTCTGTAATAACAAAAAAATATTGGAAACAACTTGAACGTCCTGCAATAAAATACGGGATGACTATATATTTAGCTTTTCATACAATGAAACACTATGAAGAAGTGAAAATGAAAGGACCATGACTAAAAGCAACATGTGAGTTCATCTCTCAAATAATATTGTGCCAAAGAAACAAGTTGAAAAATATACAGCATATGGTTCATTTATATAAAGTTAAAAATAGGCAAAAGTCAACAATATTTTTAAAGGGATACAAACATGCAAATTATAAAGAAAAGCAAGTGGATGGAAAATACAAAAAATCATGATAGTGATTCCCTGTGGGGAAGGGGCTCACAAAGGGCTTTGAAGTTACTTGAAATGTTCCATTTCTTAAGCTAAGTAGTGATAAGTGTTTGTTCTTTATATTCTTTTCACCTAACATGTATGATTTACAGTTTATTTATATACACACAGTTTTTAATAAAAAATATGAAAATCCAAAAAAGTTCGAAAGCAACTTTGGGGAGTTCCTAAAAAATACATTTGCGTCTTTCATGTCCTTCAAAGGGATATGGGAAGCTAACCATTTAACAAATAGTTATTGATTCCCTACTGGGTTTTAGTTATTTAAGGTTGAAAACACCCAAATTCTGCCTTCATAGGACATAAATTCTAGTGGGAGAGAAGAATGATAAGCATGAATAAATACATAAGTAGATAGATACAATGCATATGTTATAACATTTCAGGTTAAGATTAGCATTAGAGAGTAATAAAAAGCAAATAAGGGGAGAGAAGGTGATGGTGGGGTGTCAGAGGTGGATATTTCCGAGTGGTTAGGCAAGGCCTCCAGAAGCTTGTGGCATGTGATAGAGGCCTGGAAGAAGCGTGGAACCAGCCATATGAATGTTTGGGGGAAGAGCATTCTAGGTAGAGTGAAGAGCCCGCTAACTCACTGCGCAAGGACCACTCTAAAACCTTCCTCCTCATCCAGGGCATTGTGTGCAAAAAGCAGAGGTGGCCGCTGCTCACATATCCAAATATCTTCCATTTTTCCATGCTCGGGGAAGTTATCCTTTTGTCCTCAATAAGGCCACTTTCCATCCTCTCCAGACCCTATGGCCTCTTATAAGTAGAAGATTTTCAAAATGGAGCCCTATTAACTTTCCCCTTTGACAAGAGAGTTCCCAGCCCTCAAGGAGTCCTGGGTTCATTTGCTCTCTGGTAGGGGGAAGAGGACAACATCTCTCATCCTTTTGAGTCTTGAAAGAAGCAAGAAGAAAACATGGATTATTGCAATAGACTATCTTGCCACGTTATGCATGATAAAATATTTTGAAGTCTGGTTGATTACGATGTCTGCTAAAGCCCAAGAACCAAGCTTCAAAAAAATCGAGTAGGGGACTTCCCTGGTGGTGCAGTGGTTGAGAATCTGCCTGCCAATGCAGGGGACACCGGTTTGAGCCCTGGTCCGGGAAGATCACACGTGCTGCGGAGCAACTAAGCCCGTGTGCCACAACTACTGAGCCTGCGCTCTGGAGCCCTAGAACCACAACCACTGAAGCCCGCGCGCCTAGACCCCATGCTGTGCAACAAGAGAAGCCACCGCGATGAGAAGCCCGGGCACTGCAACGAAGAGTAGCCTCCGCTCGCCTCAACTAGAGAGAGCCTGTGCGCAGCAACGAAGACCCAATGCAGCCAAAAAAAAAAAAAAAAAAAAAAAAAAGTCTAGAGTAGGTCTTCTATAGTCATTATCTTTAGGTTAGGAAGTTTATGCTTAGCTGTGGGTGATAGAAAGTCCTGGCACAGTGACAAGATGCATAATATTGTCAAGCCACCTCTGTTTGTCCGAGCCTCAGTCTCTCTTCTTCTCCTACCCAAAATGGTTATCGCGCAGATTAAATAAACTAATGAGTGTGAAGTTGCTTTGTAGTTGATAGTATCTCTGCAGTAAAGGTAAGAATAACCATTTGGAATGAGAGACAAATTTAATTTTGAATCCTGATTCTACTTACTAGTTGTGGTTAAGTTTCTCTTCTGAGTTTTGACTTCTTCATTCATAAGCTAAAAATTCATTCAAAAAACATTTTGGTAGCTTACATAACCAGACACTGTATGAGGCGTTAGAAAATAATAATAATGGTAATAATACTCATTATTAACTCAAAAGTTTGTCTTGAGGAATAAATAACTTACCTACAGCATCCAGTACATTGTTTGGTGGGTAGTGGTGGAAGTAACTATTATTAACATATTACATGAGTAATGCTTATATCTTCAGTTCTGATATATTTCTTGAACTCTAGACTTGTATATCTCATTGCTGTCTTGTCATCTCTGCTTGGAGATATTATAGATCTTTCAAATTTCACATGTCCAAAAAACAAACCCTCAATTCTTTCCTTAATATTTTCTTGCCATCTTTCTTATCTCAGCAAATAGCAAAATCATCCTTTATTTTGCTTAGGCCTCAAATCTCTTAATTATCCTTGACCCCATGTGTTCTATCACATGCTATATCCAATTTAGCTGACACATTCATTATGATTTTGTAACTAAATAAATGATGGCTTAGAGAGTTTAAGTAATGTGGGAGTGATCCCACAGCTAGTAAAATAAATGGGGCATCAGGATTTCAGCTCAAGTCTTCTGATTTGTAGTCCAGGACTCTTTCCATTTTACTATTATTCTAATTATTCTACTATCTTGAGGTGTCAGGGCATGAGTAGGGATTCCTCTTTATCATCTTGGTTAATTAAATGAATGAGTGCATGTTGACTTAATACTCATATAATAATTATCACCTCTAGCAAATACCAGAGGATATAAATGCAGCCAGAAAATTATGAAGTACCATTCAAAGAAACCTATTTGTTTCTGAAAATCCAATTTCAATAGAAGGACAAAAGGAAATTTATATTATCAAATAAATAGGGCACTGATGGAAAGCAAATTTTGTATGAGCTTACACTGAGATACTGTCATACAAAACCAATGACATTTTTCAGAATCTGTTAAAAGCCACAACATAAGCAATAGAGGGAACTGGAAATCTCTTCAGATATCTGCTCTGTTTAGTCATGAGGAAATCTCCAGGACAGTAGGAATGGCAATTATATTTTCCAAGCAAAATAAACACTCTTCTCTGTTGCCAAATGTTAGTAAGAAACATAGCAGGCAGAGAGTAAGGTGAAGCGAGAAAAGCACGAGAGAATTTATTGTTGCTGATTTAAAGAATGCTGAGTGTCATACTTATTAATTGCAACAAAGAGGCACTAATTAGACTTACATTTGATGTTGAAAGCAGCAACTTTCTCTGTGATTTCTCAAACTAATTTTTAAATAAAAATATAGGAACCCAAGAAAGTAATTTGATTAAAACTCTTTACTTTTGACATTGGTAATTACCACAAAAATTTTTTATTGCATTCTCTTTGAATATCATGATCTATGTAACTTTATGATGCCTGTCACTGACATACTAACTGCTAGCAGTTGATATGGTAGTACAGTTATCATTAGTGCTTACTGATGTGTGACTTAAACATTGGTATAAAAGATGCTTCTCACGGTCACGGAAATGTTAATTAAATTGGTAAGAATAAAGACACTTCTCTGGAGGAATTTTTAATTTTAGCAGTCAGAATAAATACATTACACATTGGGAGAGTCTGATTCATGTATTTTGGGGTAGAGGAAAAGTGACTTTGGCAGGTTCCCTCTTAAAGTCATCAAATAGGCGTCTGTTTTTCTAATTAAGTATTTTGACACAAACTTTGAATGTAATAAGGTAATATTAAAAGATGACTTATAGAAAGATGACTCATAAGGCAATAGGACGATGAGGCTGCCAAAAAAAGCTAGTACAATTTTTAACTGTTTTAAAGCTATGGTATAAGGAAGGAGAGGTGGTGCTGTTGCTGTACTTCCTGTTGGTGGGATGGATATGGGCTGTTGTCTTCATCGGCGAGGGCTGTGGCTTTGGGAGAGGAGGACAACGGGCAGTATTGGGAGAGGACTGGAAACCATGATAATGAAGCCAGTTCTGAAAGTCATGGGAATGTTTAGTCTAGAGAGAGAAAGACATAGATGACTCTTTCTTTCCTTTTTTTCTTTCTCTTTCTCTCTCTCTTTTTTCTTTGTCTCTCTCTCCTTTTCTTTCTTTCTTTCTTTCTTTCTTTCTTTCCTTCTTTCTCTTTCTTTCTTTCTCCTTCCTTCCTTCTTTCTTTCTTTCTTTCTTTCTTTCTTTCTTTCTTTCTCTCTCTCTCTCTCTCTCTTTCTTTCTTAGAAAGAAGCATTGGTTAACTGGTGTCCTTGTTATAGTGGCTAGTAAATATTAATATTTTCCTCAAGTGTGTCAGAAAGCCCATTAAAATGAGTGAAAAAAATTTTTTTAACCACTGGACAGTCTTTTTCTTTTCTTTTTTATTGAGGTATAATTGACAAATAACATTATATTAGTTTCAGATGTACAACATAACGATTCAGTATGAAAATGATCACTACAATAAGTCTAGTTAACATCCATCGCCATACATAGTTACAAAAATTTTTTTCTTGTAATGAGAACTTTTAAGATCTACTCTCTTAGCTGCTTTCAAATATGCAATACAGTATTATAGTCATCATGCTGTACATTACATCCCCAATGACTTATTCATTTTATAAATGGAAGTTTTTACTTTTTGATCTCCCTCACCCATTTTGCTGACCTCCCACGCTCCACCTTTGGCAACCACCAAACTATGAGATTTTTTTTTGTAACAGAGCTACTGAAAGATTCTTCACTTGAAAGGATCTATTCTCCATAAAAGGCAGTAGGGATTATGAACTATATATATATATATATATATATTTTTTTTTTTTTCCTGGAGATACGTATATTCAAAACCAGGAACTAAATGAGGACAGGACTCACTTATATGGAGTCATATATTAAACCTCAATTGACTGGCGCCATGTTCTCAGTTTATTTAGGGGATTTTTGGTGTCTGTTATGGCCTGGCACCCTGGCAGCTGTCTAGCTTACCAACGTCTTAATTCAACTTTGATTGGATGACATGCTTATTGGAAAGATACATAATAAAATTAAGTGGAGCTTAAATGTCTGGGATACAGGACTCTTAAGTTCATCCCAGCCCTAAAATACTGTAGTAGAAAATTACAAGATAATTTGGTATTCAGAGATACACAGAAACATCTTGACTGAAACCATTCAGCTAACCAGTTGATCTGTCTTCTTATGTTTCTTGAAATTAGGACAAAATGGTTAGAGCTACAGACCAATTACCAGAAAGAAGAGTCAGTAAAATTCACGCACTGTTCTTCTTCCTTTTGTACTGTCTCTCAAAAGATTTGTGTTCGTTTTTGATTATAGAATCTTCCAAATGAAAATGATTGCATTTATAACTTTTCAGAATAAAATTTAAAAAAAATTTTGAAGTTGATATCCAGAGTGGAGAATAAGCACTTTGTTTCATTACTAATGTTACTTGTGACTTCTAATTAAGACAGAGGCAGTTTGCTGAAGAGACAGCTTTGGTGAAGTGTAAACAGAGGGTGGTTTGTAATTTGCAGATGGGGTTTTCCTGTTTTTGCCTCTAGTCAGCTTTTTATTTTAAATCATTTAACCATGAAAACAATGTGTGTGTGTGTGTGTATTTTAAGTTACTTCTTATAACATATTCCAATCAAACATTTATCAGGGGATAAATAGAATGCTTTTTTTGGTCTATTAGTGACCAGGGATTTGCTGTTGTTCACTCCTACTTTTTGCCGGCTGGGTGTTATAACTGGTCTACAGCTGGGATTGCCCTATGATCCTGACTTTGGTAATGCAGGAATCTCATTAGCTCAGCTCCCTGGTATAATTCTGATTGAGAACTTGGTCATGGCCCATGCTAATTATTCAGGAGCCAGAAAACAAGTTTGCAACTTAGTTGGGCTTATTTGCTCCTCACTACCACATTAAGTAGGAAAACTATGAAATAGTAGAGATAAACTTACAAAGAGGGAAACTATACCTATATGAAGAAAACTGTAACATCTGTTGAAGTCCATTAACCAATCTGAAAGACACTGTGCTCTTGAATGGGAAGACTCAATAACATAAACTGTCAATAATACCAAATTAATACATATATTTAATGCAACTTCAACTAGAATCTCAATATTTTAAGAATACATTGGATAAAACGATACTAAGTATTTGAATGTAAAAGAATGAACCACAAAAGGTAGCCAAAAATGTTAAGATGAACAGTGAGAATAAATTTGTCTTAATACATATTAAGACATTAATCCATTAGTAACAAATAATATGGGTTGGTATAGTATCAGAATTTATATATATATATATATATATATATATATATATATATATATATATATATATATAAATAGAGAGCTCAAGGCAGTATACAAGGGATTTAATATATGGCAGTTTTCTGGGAACACATGTTTCGTTTAATAAATAACGTTAGTACAGCTGCTTATTTATTTTGAAGAAAGTAAAAATGGGCTGTTCATTCCTTTTATCATATACAAGATATAAATCCCAACAGGAATAGGGATTTAGATATCATGTATTCATTGAAATAAGTTATTAACTCTCCACCCTCTACCAGCTGAGTTGGAGAGATTTTCAAAAAGTAGAGATAAGCCATGCCCGTCCCCACCCACTCCGCCACATACACACAGTGAAAGCCACAGAAAACTGTCTTCCAGGTTTCTAACACTGGTTATCCTGATGGAAATGTGATGACTCATAGCCAGGTAGAAGGAGGACAAGGAAGACAAACACATAAGCAAATAAGTAAAGAAATAAAGTTGTTCACAATAAAAAAATACCTTGGGTGATATAAAAGTGTGTGTGTACAGATGCCTAGAGACCCATGAGGCAATGATCACTAAAGTATTAATGGTGGTTGTTGCAGTGTTAAGGAATTTCTGATGATTTTTGCCTTCTTCATTATGCTCTTCTGTATTGATTAAATTTTATTCATAAACAACATTTACAATTATATAAGCAGAAAAACAACTGACGAAGTTTTTCTGACTGGAGGGCAGTCAGACCTGAGGGATAAGAGGAGGAAAAGGGCAGGGTTTTACATTCGCATAAGAAGATACTAAGTCACTGTGTAATTCAGCCACTGTTAATAGTTTTGCCTATCTAAAAATTGACATGCTAAGAAAAAAAATCACAATTTGTTATAGATTATGAAGGTTTTACTTGTTTTCTTTAAGCATTTTTGCAGTGTTTGCGGAGAAAGAGGGATAAGCTTATAACAAAGGGAGGACCATAATTTTTGCTGCCTCTATAGCTGTGATAATTTTGTACTGTGTCAGCTAAGCTTGGTCTATATTTCCCATTGTTCTTTTTCCTGTTTGGTTCTGGGTTAGAGTTGCCACAAGAGAAATATGAATGAGATTTGGGGGGCAAAAGTGAAGCAGCAGCCATTACCCTGTGATATATGTGCCTAATGAACTTATGAATATTGCTCAATAGATTTAGACATTCCCAAATAGTTCTTTAGTATTCGTAGTAAAACAAAATGAGGAGAGAGATATGAACTCAAGAAGGAACCTTTTTGAATATAATTTAGAGAAATTTAAGGAACAGTTTTCAAGCAAAATTAGAGGAAATATAAAGAAGTCAGGACTTTCTGTGTTAGAAAAATAAAATTGTTTCTCATCTTCAATGTCTCATCTTCAAAAATTCTCAAAGTCAGTGATGACATCAGAAAAAGATCAAATCCAGGATGGTACAAATAAAGATCTCAAGAATATGCCTGTAAGATTCTTTGTTATGACCATAGAAAAATTTAAGGGTGTGCTTTTTTTTCTTTTTAGTTTGACATTAAGTTCTATTTGTTGAGAGACTGTTTTTTATTTATTTATTTATTTATTTATTTTTTTTGAGAGACTGTTTTTTAAATGACAGAAAGTCTAATCTACATCCAAGATAATCTTTTTTTAAAAGAATTTTATTTTATATTGGAGTATAGTTGATTAGCAATGTTGTGTTAGTTTCAGGGGTACAGCAAAGTGATTCAGTCATACATATACATGTATATATTCTTTTTCAAGTTCTTTTCCCATTTTTGTTATAGAATATTGAGCAGAGTTCCCGGTGCTATACAGTAGGTTAAGGGTGTGCTTAATAGAACTTCTAAGAATATTCTGGTATATCTTTTCTGCTAGAAAGTAGAGCCTGTGAGGAACCTTAAGAGTTTGACTCAGATATTTTCAACTAGACAAAAAGACTTCTAAGTATGCTAAGGTCACTGTCCCATGGGATCTTGGTGCATAAGCCAAGTATTTTTTGGAAAGAAATTGGGGTGTGACTTTTGTTGAATGGAGTGTATTATAATTTGACACACAGGAAGCCCACAAAGCTTTGAAAGAATTGTATAAACTTGGAATGAAAGGGATGAGGTAATACAAATGAAAAGTTTTTGTTTTCTTAACCTGCAGGAGGCAGGCTGAAAAAATTAGTTATAAGGATGGTTATTCTCATGGGGAAAGAAGGATGACTCAGAGGGCCAGAACCAAGATCCCAGAAGGAACAACCAAAAGCTCCAGTGAATCATTCTCAGGAAATAGGACTGTGCCATGATCAAGGAACTGGTGACCCATGCCCAAATGGATTTCAGAACTATTGTGGACCTGCTGTGTCCTTCCCATTTTGTCTCTTTGTGGCAGGGAGTATCTATTTCAGTTATCCTGTGCCTTCTCACCATTGTGTGGGGTGTGCATGTGGCAGATAATTTGTCTTTTAGTTAACAGGTCTTCAGATTCATAAGAGCTATACTGGAAGAACTAAACCTGAGGAGACAACACATCTGATTTAAATGACAAGATTTTGGCCCTCAAGTCTGAGCCTTAGGTCACAGTGGGATGAGAATGCTGGGAGTCTTTTTTTTTTTTTTAAAGACTTAAACACATTTTTTTTTTTTTTTTTTAAATTTATGGCTGTATTGGGTCTTCGTTTCTGTGAGAGGGCTTTCTCTAGTTGCGGCAAGTGGGGGCCACTCTTCATCGCGGTGCGCGGACCTCTCACTATCGCGGCCTCTCTTGTTGCGGAGCACAGGCTTCAGACGCGCAGGCTCAGTAGTTGTGGCTCACGGGCCTAGTTGCTCCGCGGCATGTGGGATCTTCCCAGACCAGGGCTCGAACCCGTGTCCCCTGCATTGGCAGGCAGATTCTCAACCACTGCGCCACCAGGGAAGCCCGTGGGAGTCTTAAGAGAGTGAGTGGGAGGAGCATGGATTTTGGTGGCCAAAGGGTAGATTGTGATAGATAGTAAAATATTACCCTTGTGAATACTATTCCTCTTTACATATACATGCTCCTACTCATGTCAAGGGGTTGAGTTTAATTTCTTTCCCCTTGAATCTGCACTGACCTTAGTAACTTGCTTGCTTGACCAATAGAATGTGGTGGAAATGATGTTATGGGACTTCTGAGGCTGGATGATAAGTTTTACAGCATCTGCCTTGGTCTATGGTGATGCTTGCTTATGAGACATCTCCTCTTAGAAACTCGCTGCTGCTGTGAGAAGCCCAAGAGACACAGGGAGACCACTTGCAGACACTCCAGTTGAACACTCCCGCTGAGCTCCCGCCACGAGCCAGCATCACTGCCAACTTGGATGAGCAGCCTGGCTGAGCTTAGCCACTGTCTTACTCCAATTGCATGAGAGACCCCAAGTAAGTGCCACCCAGCAGAGCTCAGTCAGTCAATAGAAGCATGAAAGACTGTAATAAAATGCTTAAGCCACTAGATTTTATGTTGGTTTATTACCTAGCAATAGCAAAACGATAACCATTTTCCACACCTTGCACACCTTTCACACCTTTTCCCACGTGGAATACCTTGCTTTGACACTTTTCTAGTATTCCACAAGCAAACCTTTAATCTGGATTCTACTTCAAAACTCTAAATAAAATTTACTCTCTCCTTTACTGAGTAATTCACTCGTTTCTGACTCTCTCCTCTGCACTTGAGATATAATTTGTCTCATTTTAATTTGCACTTAGTTACATTTTGTTTTCAAAAGTCCTTGATTCATTCTCAAGTGGTGTATCCTCTGCTTTTTCTATTTAGTTGTAGATTTCTTTAGACAGATTCAATCTCCTATTTTCCTCCTCACACCCTCCCCTTCACAGTCCCCAAGTTTACACTGATCACTCAATAATTTTAACTGCCTAAATCTATTCTAGATTGCTTTTTAGAACTGGATGGACAACACTCTCTGTTGCCCTAGCAGCCCTGCTGAACTGGCTTACTATCAACTGTTAATCACCACATGAAATTTTCTGTTTTCTATACGACATTAATGGCATGGTATTCTGGTGACTACTGACTTATCTTGAGCTGCTATTAATCTGTTTCCTTATTTTTCCCTGATCCTGTCTTGACCTGCTCCATCTACCCGTTTTCCTCATTTCCTACCCGTGGCCCTGGTAGTTTTTCCTGTCTTAGGCCAAGCTTTTTCCTATCTTAAGACCTTTGTCTTTGGGGTTCCTTCAACCCTGACTTCAGTCCTTCAGTCTTTGCATTTCTTCTCTTCCTTGGCTTCTTTGTACCCTTCTGCTCTCAGATCAAATGTCATATCCTCAGAGAACTTTTCTGACCACCCACCCCAAAGTAGCTCCAAACTCCACTCCTGTCTCTATCCTTTTATTTGGCTTTTCTTCATTGTGTTAATCATTACATGGGATTATCCTCCTCGTTTGTTTGTTTAATCTACGGCTTCTCTTAATCTTGTTTGCCCTCCTCTCTCACTAGTATGTGAGGTCCAAGAGAGAAGAATTCTTTTTTTTTTTTTTTTTTGGTTGTTTATTTCAGTTATATATAGCTACATGTTCAGAGTATGGCAGATTGCCTGGCGCATAGCAGATATTCAGTACATATTTGTTGAATGAATAAATAAACTCATATTCTTCTCCCCCATCAGCACTGGGTGAGCCTTGGGGAGTCAGCTCTATCCAGGAGCTCTTGATTCTGTCTACTGGGAACTGCAGTGACAGCACCTGGGCTGACTGGTGGGAGGGGTAACAATGGGGAAGGAAACTACTTTAACAAGTTTAAAGAAGTTCAACTCATTCTGCTAAGGTTAAATTAAAAATATTGGAGTCTTAGATTTCTTCTTAATATTTTTGTGCTTAAAATCTGTGTTTATGATTCAGTGAGCCAGAACTGGGATGACTGAGTGTCAAAATGAAAAATTTTATTTTAAATTATGTTTATTACTTTGCCAATTGGAGCAATTTAAAAAAATTTTAAAGATAAGTATTTTTATTAACAAACTATAGGCAGAATATTTGCTTTCTTCTTATATATATTTATATGGCAGCTTAAATAATGGAATCAGTTGTTAATCTTAACTTACCTGGTGTCATATAGGTAATTTTCTTTCTGAGTGTGTAACATAGATTCCAGAGGAAGTACATGTTTTTCAAGAGTCTACAAGGAGAGTTGCCTGTAATAAACTTGGAAATCTTTATTCTTTAAAAACATGTAAGTCTGTCACTTCTTAAGCTCACCCATATCCTATTTTCTTCTTCCAGGCACATAGGAGGATTATGTTTCCTCCCAACATTGCAGTTAGGAAAAGCCATGTAACTAGTTCTGGCCAATGGGCTATGAGCACAGAGACTTATAATTTAGTCATGTAATCACTGTCTCAGGACCTGCAGCTCTTTCTTCTCCTTCTACAGTGTCTCGGGAGGCTTTATACTCCAGATGATGCAGCTGTGAGATGGTAGGGCCTCCACAAACCAGGCTCCCTCAGTGACTCTCTGGTGACCTATGTGGAGTATGTAGAACGGGTCCCTGAGCCACTGAGTCCCTAAATGACCGTCTGTGGACCTGTTTGGGGTACGTAGAATGAACCAAAAAGTATTGTGTTTGGCCACTGAGACTTTGTGGTTGGTTATTACTGCATTGTAGCCGATTCTAAATGCAGAATATAGTTGAGAAATGGGAACTGAGGTTGATTTTTATTAGCTTATCTCTAATAGAAAAGATTTATAAATGTTTAAGGAATCACTTTAAACTATTTTGCAAATTTTTTTAAAGAACAAAGAAATTTGTATGATGTATGTCTGAATTTAATAAAGGGGAACACTTTGTATGTTCCCAGTTTTTCTTGGTAGTATTGAAGAAAAAACCGTGTACTTAAGTACCTGGTTATAGCATTACAGATGCTTGATCATATGTGGATACAAAGGAAAAAGCTCTGGGTCTTCTGTGGCTTTAATTCAAAAAAGCATCTTTTAATTCCACTTAAAAGTAGCTGTAGCTACTGTCACTTAAGATATTTTTTCAGCTTTCATTGTGCCATGGAAATTAACATTTTTATTAGCACAGATTATTCTTGTTTGCTAATTCCAGAAATGTCCAAAAGCAAGAACAGCCTTCTGGGCTGTTCAACTTTGGAAGAGAATAGAATAGTAAATCAATGGGTAGATAGGACCGTATATCATATTAAACACAGGGAATTCACCACAAAATCATTACACTAAAAAGCGACAATTTTGATTGATTAAAATGGTATGGGCTGGATAATGTTAAATCACTCTGAGTGATATGACATTATAATTTTATATAGCATATTTCTGCCAAGACAATGAAGGTAAAGGCATTGTCATCAGATGATAATAGACAATAAGAAGAATCCTGATGTTAGATTTATTACTTGGTTTAGATTTAGAAAGAAGTAATTCTTGTCCTGTTCCACTTATCAAATGACTGTAAATTCAGTGATGATGTAAAATTCTAAGGCAGAGCCACTTACAGGTTTGACAAAGTGCCAGCTATAAAGTATTTATTGTTCTCAGTGTTTCTGTCTTACACACTTAAATATTTATCAGAAACATAAGTCCCTCTGATAAATGTTTCTGATCTTTGTGGCTAGATTATTTTTTTTAACATCTAGATTTTTCATCAGAAACTACATCTACATTTTTATTATGTTAATAACTTTGAGCTGATAATTTGAAAAGGTAATAGGTGAGTTTTAAAATTTTGTTCCTTTTAGCTTCTGTTTTTTTTTAAAAAAATATTTATTTATTTATTTGGTTGCACTGGGTCTTAATTGTGGCAGGCAGGCTCCTTAGTTGTGGCTCGCCGGCTCCTTTAGTTGTGGCATGCGGACTGTTGGCTGCGGCATGCATGTGGGATCTAGTTCCCTGACCAGGGATCTAACCTGGGCCCCCTGCATTGGGAGCATGGAGTCTTAACCACTGCGCCACCAGGGAAGTCCCTTAACTTCTGTTTTTAAGTGTGAAATTTTTGAGGTAGTATTCTTAGTATAGAAATGAGGACTTCCTTATTTTGCCTTTGCTATAAAGGCAGTCTAGCCAAATATTCTAAATTTTATCCTTATGTATATACCAAATGAGATACAGGTTGATGATGGTCTAGGTATAGTCTGAGAAAATGTATGGTGTCCAAGTACATTAGGTGTTTATTTTAATGCCACTTAATTCCATATCCTGTTTCTGAAGAACACAGGCACAGGGCAGTCCTTACCCTGGGCACAGGGGGAATCTTGCTTGGGAGCATAGCTAACTGGATCAAGGATTAGCATCCGAGTCAAAGGAAGGCAGCAGTATACTGGCCAGTGATCTGTGGGGAGGCATGTCATTGGCATGAGAACCCTAGGAAACAGGATGCCCTCTACAGGAGACAGGAGACTGGTCCTGGTTAGATCTTCTGAGGGCATTCAAAGAGAGACACACAAATGGTAAAGCGACTCGGAAGCACAGAGACTCATAGAAAGAAAGCAATTAGTAGACTCCATAAGGTTGCCAAGGCCACCACATACAAAAGCCAGAGGGTGAAGGAAGAAAAGCAGAGTCACTGAGTAACAAGAGAAGTAGATGTTGTATGAGCTGAAGTAGAAAGTAGTGGGACCATAAAGAAATTGAAACTTGTGGTTAAGGACTGAAAGTGGTCTAGGGTGCTAGAAGAAAGCTGTTCTTCAATTCCCTGGGTATCCGTACGGGAAAGTAACTTTAACCATATTAAACTGGGCTTCTCACTCTTCTTCCAACTTCAAAAAGTCTAACACATCTAAGAAAGTATATGAAGTCATACGATCACAGAATTTTAGCTCTACAAAAGAACTTGGAGATGTCTTGCCAAAATACTCTCCTATTTATTTATTATTATTTTTAATAAATTTATTTATTTTATTTTTAATTTATTTTTGGCTGCGTTGCATCTTCGTTGCTGCGCACAGGCTTTCTCTAGTTGCGGCGAGTGGGGGCTGCTCTTCGTTGCGGTGCACAGGCCTCTCATTGTGGTGGCTTCTCTTGTTGCCGAGCACGGGCTCTAGGCTTCAGTAGTTGTGGCACGCAGGCTCAGTAGTTGTGGTGCACGGGCTTAGTTGCTCCACGGCATGTGGGATCTTCCCGGACCAGGAATCAAACCCGTGCCCCCTGCATTGACAGGCGGATTCTTAACCACTACGCCACCAGTGAAGTCCCCCCTATTTATTTTTATTATGAAGAATTTCATAATAAAAATAAAGTCCCTCTTTTTGCTCTACCAGCTGATCCTATACTGTGATCATGAGCTTCTTAAGGCTTGCAGAGCTGGTTAATTATAAATAGTTAAAAGAGGGGGTATAGTAAAAAATGAAGTGAAAAAACTAACCCTCCCTAATCTATTTTATTAACACTTTCTCTTCGGTGTACCACACATACACACACTCAAATAAAGGAGTTCTTAGCCTTGTCAGCTGATTTAAGGAGGTTTTATATCCATCAAAATTGGTCCTGGAAAATTCATTGCACAAAGCTAGCATTTGGGGTTCAAAATTGCATGGGCAATGGGGCACTGACAGCATCCAACTAATTTACAGTTAGGTACCCACACTTGCTTAAATTAATGGATTAAAAGTGAGAAAGCTTTTATATTTGGAACATTTTCTGACTCAAGGATAAGGAAAGTTAGTATGAAGCTAAGTTCTCTGACCCTCTAATAATTTATGTGGAACATTCAGTATCAGTGTCATTTTCTTGAATATCAAAGGCTGAAGATTATTTTGAATAAATCTAAACGTAAAAGAAGGCTCTGGGAAATATGACATGTCCGTTGAGCAGGCGGTTTCATAGAAGAAGAACAATTAGTTGAATTCAGGGACATTTCTTCAATTTTAGCCATCTCTGTGAAAGAACAACAGGAAGGGCTGGCTGTCAAAGTTACATCTGTCACTCAATTTTGTTTTAACTTTCAGTTTTATATTCCCTCGAGATAAATCCTTCAAGGCCATAATAAATAATTCTCCAAAATAGCATATAGCAAAGAAAGAATGCTATTTCTGATCTTCATCTTTATCTTAGGAGTTATAAAGACAAATCCTCAGTTTTGGACTAATTTTGAATTGTGGTCTGTATTGGAGAGTTGAGTTCCCTTTGCTAAGAAAGTGTTTAAATTTCATAGTTTAAATTTACTTCAAAAGGACTTCTGAGAATTGTGATGGTTTATCAGACATTATTAAGGGGTTGGGCTTAGGAAAGAGAGAAACCCAGCGATTTCCATACTGCGCTATGTTGGAGGAGTGGAAGTATTTCAGGGCAAGGGCACACACAAGGACAAATTCTGACCACTCATAAATTACTTTACTCATTGTGCCAGTTGGGGTGTTTGGATTGTGTATCACACAGCAGTTTTTGTCTAAATTCTGGAACAAAATAAAACAAAGGCAAAGACAAGAAAGTTTGGAGTCCTTATTTGTGTGAAAAGAAAGAAAGAATAAAAGTGATGAAGATCCTGTAAATAGGTAAACTTTATATCATGTGTTGAGAACAAAAAAAGCATTTCAATTGTTGAAATGTATCTGCTGAAGGAGAACTTAAAATTGTCCTCCCCATGGCTTAGGACTGTTAGCATTTGTGAGGGAAATCCGAACCCCTACTGAGGAGACAAGATCATCTTCATAATTCTTTGTGAGCCAGATCTCTGTTTTAAGAATTAGTTCGAAAAGGCCCAGGGACTTGGGCTATCCTAACTTCATAGAACTTCAGAGTTTGAAAATGTTTCTTTCTAGTTGGATAAATCCTTATTCTGTATTAGCTGAGTGAATTTTCACCCTTCTTTACCTAAGGCTGTTCTTGAGCCTTGGGAGACAGACTCAGAGCGAATAAAATGTCATATAAAGCTCCCCTGAGTGCTGTTGGTGTCCACACAAGATGTGGGCTATGATTATAGACCTGCCACAGGGCCATCGGGCAGCAGCACAAGAGCAAATAGGATTGGTGAATATTGAAATTCTAACTAAAAATTGGTCCTTTAATTAACTACTTAATTGTGAATGTTTGATATCCTTTAATTGTTGCTTTTTATTTATTATTATTATTATTATTAATTAATTTATTTTTGGCTGCGTTGGGTCTTTGTTGCTGCATGTGGGCTTTCTCTAGTTGCGGCGAGTGGGGGCTACTCTTCATTGTGGTGCGTGGACTTCTCATTGTGGTGGCATCTCTTGTTGCGGAGTACAGGCCCTAGAGCGCGTGGCCTTCAGTAGCTGTGGTGCATGGGCTCAGTAGTTGTGGTGCACGGGCTCTAGAACACAGGCTCAGTAGCTGTGGCACGTGGGCTTAATTGCTCCGCGGCCTGTGGGATCCTACTGGACCCACATCGAACCGTGGATCAAACCGTGTCCCCTGCATTGGCAGGTGGATTATTAACCACCACGCCACCAGGGAAGCCCCTAACTGTTGCTTTTTAAAACTGAGATTGTTTTGAAGCTTAATTTTTGCTGTTTGTGTTATCACATATCTATTCTATCTTTCTATCCATCAGTCCATCCTATATTTTTTGACATATTTCAGAAATAAGTTGAAGATACCAATCAGTAGTCTTTCCCCCTAAGCACTTCAACACAATGAACATTAGAATTCAGTATCTATGTTTTTTTTGAGGTAAGACTTGTATACAGTGAAATTCTCAAGTCTTAAGTGTACAATTTGATAATCTTGGCAAATGAGTACTCGTGTGTAACCCAAACCACTTCCCGTCACCCAGAAAGTGTCCTTGCACCCCTTCCCAGTCAATCCCTACTCCCATCCTACTGTTGTGATTTTTTTTCAGGGCAGATTAGTTTTGCTGTTCTAGAACTTCATATAAATGGAATCATTCATATCCACACTGTTTGTAAGATATTCACTGAGCAGGTTTTTAAAATTCAGCTGTATCATTATGAGTATCATAGTTCATTTCTTTTTATTGTCAAGTGGTATTACCTTAAATGTAGTGACTGTAATTTCTTTATCCATTCATCTGTTGATGGACGCCTGTTTCAAGTTTTTGACCATTGTGAGTAGAGCCACTACAAGTCTTTATGTGGCCAAATGTTTTCATTTCTCTTGGGTACATACTTTAGGGTAGAACTTCTGGCTGTAGCATAGGTACATGTTTAGTTTTGTAAGTGTTTCCCTAGGCTGCTAAAGCCTTTTTTCCTCAAGTCCCATCTTGAATGATTTTAATCTTTTAGTTCCTCTAAGCCACATTGTACTTCTCTGAAGTCAGGGCCTGAGATAAGTACAGAAATATTGCTTTTGTGATAATGCAACAAGCCTGGGCTGGGCTGGGAGCAGGAGGAGGAAGCATTGCTCTGAATTATTTCAGAGCCTTCAGTTCATTACTGTGGTCTCTTCACGATAGGTAGAGGATATGCTGCATTATACAACTGTGACCCAGTTGACAGACTAGGCTCCACCCACAAAATGTGGTACAAGAGGCTAAATATGATGTAGTGTAATGGTGTCTGTGTTTTCCCTAAATCTATAAGCCTATTGAAGACATTAGTGGCTATAAGTATAGAAAAATATGCATACAGTTCTATAAGTTAAGTTCATGTACTTTAGATTTCTACTACTTAGATTCAGCATATATATATTTTGTACTTCATCGAATACATGCTTATCCTTCTCTATAAGCAGTATAAACAAGACCCTGGTTTCTAAATTTGTCAACTTTTCCTAACCATAAAAATTAGCTAATGTATGGCAAGACCGTAGCCATTGCAAATCTAGACTCTCTTTTTTTTTATTAACACAGGATAAAACCTTTCTAAAACTGGGGCGTGCCTGTGAAGTTTCCACAAAGTAGAAAATACATATGCTTTTCTAATTTCTTTTTATAAATAAATGTCATAATTGTTGGGATTTTCTAGATGTAAGTTTTTAATGACTTTACCTATGCTTGCCTAACTTACTTCCTTTTTTCTCCCTTGACTGTTTAACTATAGGATCCTTTTTTTTACCAGGGCTGTTCTAAAGGACTCGTGATTACATTGACTCACCTGGATAATTCAGGAGACTCTCCCTATTTTAAGGTCAGCTGATTAACAAACTTACTTCCACCTGCAACTTTAATGCCCCCCTTTGCCATGTAACTTGCCTTATTTATGGGTTCTGGGAATTGGGATGTGTGTGAGAGGGTGTTATTCTGTCTACCACACATGACTTACTTATGAGCTTCATTTAATTATCAGAAATCAATTCATTTTGTGATCAAACTTATTTGCTGCTCTTTGCTATCTCATTCCCAACTGGAATCCTGAGTGGTTCTCACTTGGACAGAAAGCTCCACGGCTCTACCTGCCTTGCTTTGGTTGTACTGTTGAGAGCAGAAACTTTAGACCCTGGGTCTGTCATTGCTACGATGTCCTCTAGCGCATCCTGCTTCTTCCCAGACAAATTGCTAAAGGGACCTCCCCCCCACCTACCCCCACCACGAGGTGGGGCAATTAGCAAGGTGCCAGGACGCACAGATTGGTTAGAAATTAAAGGACAGATTACAGCACCATCTCAGCAGGGTACATCCTACACACAGCAGCCCTCCTTCTTCACCTATAATTTCTCTAGACTGAGTCCCATGCTTCAAGTCTCTGCCTTAAGTTGGCTTCACACTTTGAACCACCAAAGGGCGACCTGTGTCTTACGAGGCTCCCTAGGGCTTAGCTTAGCGCTGAGCACAGAGTAAACCCTCTGGACCCTGTTCTGCCGGCATCTGTGGGTGGAAACACAAGACCATACCCTCTCTTCAGACAAAGTTTAAGCATCTTAAATTAAAAGTTTACAGATCTCTAGCTACTTAAGATGATTAAGAGTCATTACAAGCAATCTTATTTTATAGTAAGTAAAAAAACATATATGGGGCTTCATCTTGTGTGATGAAGACAAGGCTGAGTGCTCTGTCATCTGTGTAGGCCCAAGGAATCAGCTACTCAGAGATCCCAAATATGGCCAGGGACCTTTAGAGGAAGAGTTTCTGTAACCTCATTAATTCTGAGTTCCAGCTTCCCTGGAGAAAGTAGAGTGAAGTGTCTGACATTTTATGAAGACAAATTTTCTCAATAGGGTTCACTCAAAGTAGAATTTCTCTGCTATTAGCTTTATTAAGCTTCCTGGACATTTGGGGGAAGAATTCTCGATGGCTTGCAGTCATTTTCTTATTCCACAGTCTCTCCTGAAATCAGACATGTTAAGCAACAGTTGGTGACTTGGACCACAAGAAATATGTTGTGTTATTAAACATTCTTCTATTTGTCATAGGACAATGCTTAGCTTTCTATGTGGGAGGATTTGCCATCCTGGAATCGAAGGTTCTAAGGGTCAGACCAGCCAAAAGAATTCAGGAAAAAATAATAATTGACCTCAAAAACCGTTAATGATGAGATCCTGAAATTGCTCAAGATTCTTTTGGACACATGTGAAAAAATCCAGTTCAAATTACCTTGAGCAGAAAGGAAATGTGATGGTTTTTGTAGCGGGAATAGCTCACGTGCCTGAAGGAGCTGCTAGAGGAACCAGGATCTCAGATCCTAGAAGGGGTCTCAGTACCACTGTGCTCACGGTCTCTCTCTATCCTGCTTTTATCTCTGCTGGCCTCTGATTGGCTTTGTTCTGCACACAAGCCCTTTCAAATGATGGAGAAGATGCCTGCTGAGCCCCAGTCCTGCCTCCCAGACTTAGCTCAGCAGCCTCGACAGAGTGAGAACTCCTTTCTGTCAGTCCAGTTCCATGGAAGGACTCTGGTCTTCCTTACATCCTGTGCCAAATGCTCGCCAACAAACCTCTCTCGCCAGAAAGACGGGGCACCATGGTTTGACCGTCCTGGCCCATGTTTCCTTGAGCCTTTCGCTTACCTGTTGGTAGGAAGCACCCTGAGAAGGTTATAAGTCAGAGAGGCCAGGACCAGGGTGAGGAGAGTGAGGCACTCATTTCAGATGCAAGATATAAGATGACATCTAACAATTCAGAAATCAAGAGAAATAATGTTTTAATGCAATGTTTAAAAAAAGTCAAATCAGCCACCTATGCCTTAAGGATTGCCTGCCTGTTCTGGTTCATAAAGTTTTATTGGAATCAGGGCTGAGATGGGGGTGGACCAGTGAGGTGGGCTCATGTGAGTGCAGGGTCAGAGTCCATCTTTGTTTAAAACTGTGATATTTTGTTCAAAAGTCTTTGCGGAAAAACATAAAATGTAAGATATAAGAGTCACAGAAGCAGCTTGTTAGGGTTTAAAAAGGCTGATTTGATACTCTTTTCCTCTGCCTGAGTTTAGATGAGAGATCCACATATACCTATCATGTTAGGCAGATAACATTTTTTTTTTCTTTTAGTTTTTATTTTCCTCCTGTCCTACAGGATAATCTTTTTTCTTTTTTCTTTTTTTTTTGCTGCACTGCACAGCTTGCAGGATCTCAGTTCCCTGATCAAGGATTGAACCCGGGCCCTGGTAGTAAAAGCCCAGAACCCTAACCCCTACACCACCAGGGAACCCCCAACATTTTAAAACATTACTTTTTTTTTTTTTTTTCCTGATAAAGCTTTTGGAGAAAGTGGTTTCATAACGATCCACTGACCTCCTCCTTACCCATTGGCTATAACACTGGGGATGGCACACCTGAAGCAAGGGAAGGTCAGGTGTTTAGAGGAGTTCCTTCCATTTGCCTGGCTGCCTGGTTTACACTGGTTTAGGGCAGCAGGCAAGAAAATCCCTGCTCTTCATTCCTTTTAGATTTTAGTAAATAAGCACCACCTGCCAATCAAGGCAATCTCTGGTAATTCACGGAAGGAAAATGGGGCAAGAGGTGAGGGGTGCTACCAGAGGGTCTCTCTGCCTGGAAACAAGGAGTCCGAAAGAAAAGTTGCCACTAATAATGGCTTGAAAGCACCTATTCTGTATTTACTTTCAAATATTTGAAAACCCTGTTTTCCTCAAATAAGATAGATCTGTGGGTTTTCTTTGGAGTAAAGGCTGCCATTTATACTTCTGCTTAAGGCTAGACGGCGTACATCTGAACGTCTCCACTTCCCAGCTACCGTCAGGGTTGTAAACTGCTGGTGATTACTCAGTACCTCCTTGAGGAAACTGCTCAGTGCTGTACTCTGGTTTATGGAGTCGTGTCCTAAAGGAGCTTAAATCCAGTCGAGACGGGGGTGGACATTAGTGACCAAGGTGTGAGTCGGGAACCCAGTGACTGCTCCGAACCAGAGAAAGGAGAAATTGGGAGGAAAGCAGTGTTAAGAAAGTTGTCATGATGGAGGATGGACTTAGTCAAGCCTTGAAGGAAGGGTGCTCCAAGCAAAGGGAACAGTGTGAGTAAAGTTATAGGACTTAGAATATACGTGGGGTATTTGGGAACTGGTAGGATATCTGACTGGTTGTGAATCTAGTGGAAAAAAGTTACCACAGCAAAAAAAAAAAAGTTACCAAACACATTAAACACTTTCTACAGACCAAACTCTATGGTGCTTTCCATGTATCATTTAATTTAATCCCTTAAAACCCCTATGAGGTAGGGACTAGCTCATTTTATCAATGAAGAAGCTGAAACTTCCAGTGGTTGAATAATGTTTTCTGGCTACATAGATAATATTTAAGACATAGGAATAAAATCCAGGTCTGTTTGACTTCAGCGTTCATGTTCTTAACTTCTTCAATATGGTGAAGCTGAGGATAAGAAGGCAGGGAAGAGACAGGCTGGAGTGTCTGCCCCTAGGTTTGCTCAGTCACGCATGAGGAGCGAGAAGGCACAATGAGATCGCTACTGGGCAGGTTTTGTGCTTGTGTGTGTTTTTAAAAAGTTTGTTCACTTACTGAATACTTGTTTTGAATCATCCATGTTGTACATTCATAACATAGGTATGAGTAAAGAACCTGAGTAGAGCAAACACAGCCTTGATCTTGTCTTTTTTTGTCTCATGCAGGCAAGAGAGCCAAGCCAGTAATCGGGAGCTAAAGGCAGTATAAAATTAAGTCTCCTAAAGAACACACAAAGTGGTAAGGTCTTTGTGTGCTTCCAGAGAAATGGGAGATACTCACTGAAATAACCTCTCATTTTCAATGTAGCAATTTCTATTTGTATAAGTAAATTGGAATAGATTAGCTAGTGTTACCACTTATCACCGCTAGATGGCACCATGAGACTAAAGTTAAATGACTTTTTTAACTCCACGCTCCCCCGCGGCACCCCACCCATTTGTTTTTCACTGAAAAAGTGGATTAAGAAGTAGTAAGAAGGCGTACACTTTAAGGCGAGAGGGCATAAAAAAAGAATGCTTTTATCCTAAATATTATTTTTTATTCTACTGCATTACCTTTTGGAGAACATTATATCACTTGCGGAAAAATGAAGTAATTCACAATAGGTATCTGTTTAGAGTTAATATTTTAAATTAGTTTTGGTTTGAAAATATACTCTTTCACTCAAAACTAGGTAGAGCTTTAGACCTAGACTTTGGGTTGTCCGTGTGTGATGGTATTTTAAATTGTGGTTTTAATAAAAAGAAAGCAGACATAAGACAGTGTTCTGTGACTATTGCTAACCACATTTATGAAAACAGTATATCTTCAGAATGATATGGTGTTGGGGAGATGTTCTTTTGACTCTACAGCCTCAGTGAGTTTAATAGAAGGTAGCTCAGCGCCTTTTATGAATGCCATTTGACTCAAAGATATCTAGCTTGGTTAAAATTCACAGAATTTTATTGCCTAAATTATGTGATGAAGATTTTTCAAAAGGAGGAAGATTTTATTTTTTCCCTCTGCTGTTGTAGTCCTTGCCTTAATACGCAGATTTTATTTCGGATAAAATATTTAGGATTTTAGACTTCTGATGTCACTTTTTAATATTTCAGAATGTTAATATTGTTTTATGATTGTTTCCTTTATTCTAATGGTTTTATTATATTTCATCCCAGCTCTGACACATGAATCTCTTCTTCCTCCCTTCCTTTGCCTGAGATTCTTTCTCTGTTCTTCCTCTCTGGCTCTCTAGCAGAGCAAGTCCATCACAAGGGCCTCTCTACTGCATTCATGGTGTGTGAGTGCTTCCTTTTCCTTATTTTATTTACTCTTATGAATTTACTTTTTTATGTAGTCTTATCCTTTTCTTACCAGCTTTCTTTCTTAGCATCTTTCATTAACCTTAGATAACAGTAAAGAAGATGAAAATAGCAGTAGTTTATTTCCCCCAATTTACCTTTCTCATCATTTTCGTGACTACATGACACCAAAGCAACTGGTTGAGAAACCAATTTAGAGGACCAGCGGCTAGTTTTTACAACTTCCAATCAAACACTTACTTGGATTGATATTTATTCCCAGTGAAAAGACTGGATATTTGGATTCATATGGAATTAGCCTTTGTTTCTTTCCATTTCCCACAGTTCCTCCGTTTTTCACTGTTACTACCCAATTTCATCCCACTATTTCCTACTGCCTTTAATTGAGTTTCTTCCTTAGAGTTCTGAATCTTTGGAATTGCACAGTACACGAGAACAGGGCTTATGTTTTGCAAGGCCCACTATTAAATAGTTTTTTTCTATCGTGCAAGCAAGCATAGGATGAAACCAGTACCTCTGAGAGCTAGGTACAGGGTAACTCCTCCCTTTTATCAAACCTTCACTTTCTTTAGAACCTGATCTTTGCCACATAGGGATACACCGTTCTTCCCAGTCCTGGAGACCTCATCTCACCTTGCACCCAGCTTTTCTTAGGTGTGGCCAGTGCTGGCTTGTTGCAGCCAGCCTGAAACTGTTTTCTTCCTTCTACATTAGGAGGAGATAGGTTTGAATGTTTCATCAATAATTAGATAACCAATATGCAGGATATACAGGGCATAAGGGAACCAATAACCAAATACCAATTATCAAATTGTTCCTGTGGAATGCAGTTAGGAAACATGGAGAATATGACCAATAGTACACAAAAGAGAAATAACTGAGATGTCACAAAGTTAAGCCCAATGTTAAGTCTACTTTAAACATCTGAGAGCAGCACAGACCAGTTACAACTTTTGTTTGAATGAATCCATCTGGTAGGAACTTGTGTTGATATGCAGGGGAATCTAGGTCATTGCTGCTCAGTGTGGCCCACGGACCGGCACCATCAGCATCCACGAGGATCTTTTTAGAAGTGTGGACTCTCAGGCCCCATTCCTGACCTACTGAATCAGAAGTTGCATCTTGGCAAAATCTCCAGGTGATTGGCATGAACATTATAGTGTGACAAATACTGATTTAGGTCATGATTAGAGTGAAGACTGCTTTGTCTGTTTTAGTTCAGCTGCTTCAGGTTTTGAGCGCCCCCCTCCCCTCGCCCTCTCCCCCTCCCTCTTGTCATCTCTCCTTCTCTCTCCCACTCTTCCTCCTCCTCCTCCTCCTTTTTTCTTCATTTTCATAAACCATTTGGGAGGATATTGTTAAAGAAAGAAGTTTCAAAATTTTTTGAGACATCAGAAAAAAAGAAGAGCACCGCTTTAACTTTTTCCAACTCCTAACTGAGATTCTGTGCAAGAGGAAATGTAAAATAGCTCCAGTGGTTTGAGGAGCTATAGGACTTGAACTTTGTTCTGTGTCACCCTTTGTCCCCAAATAAAGCGATTTTACACAAAGCCCCACTACATTTGTATTAATTTTCGATTGTCTCCCCTGCCCCTTTCAGCTGTGAAATGACATTCTTTCTTTTCTCCAGTTTCTTTCTCCCAGGCCTCACCTCTGCTCACCGCCCCCCCCAGGTCCAGCTGGTAACAGTTTATGAAGCACGTTGCAGCGTTAATACCCTGTTAAGGTGGTTTCAGCTGTTGGGTCTTGGCGATGTCAATGTCAGGACTGTTTCACCGTGAACTCTTGACGCGTAGGGTGAATCTGGGGCCGTGCTGAACTTCTCCCTTCTCACACTGCAGGAAGCCGTACAACTATAGGCGTCTCTTCCCGTGATGTGGTGCTGCTGGCTGGGTAAGCAATTAGAACTATTCTGCTTCTAGTCAAATAATTAGGACAATTTTAAAACTTATTTAAAATTATTAGTGGACTAGACATGGCATTATTGGGATCCCCTGCTATTTTAAACTTCAGTGCAGTCACGTATTGGAGTTAAGGATGGGATGAATATTATAATCTTTATTTCTAACAGGTGGCATGTAACATTTTAGAATTTATAACAAAGAAAAAAGAAAATAATTTTTTTCTCCAATTTTTTCATACTGGCATGTTGTTTAGCATTGTCTTCAACTTCATTAGGATATTTTAGTTTGGCGGTTGATGTTTTAGATTTTAACAATAGTATTTTAAGTATTTAAAAAATTTTTTTCAATATAGCATAGTTTATTGAAAGCAACTTCTTTTCTTTTTCTTTTTCTTTTTTTTGTTCAAGAAATATACATTATCCAGATCTCCAACTATGAGAAGAAAGAGGGATAAAAACACTTTGGTGGTTCAAATCTAATATAAGCCAGTTTCACCTAAAATGCAGCATACCTGGTCTTTTTTTTTTTTCCCTCCACAAAAGAAAATGTAATGTGCAACATGTAATTTTTTTTCACACTCTTTTTTTGGTTAATTTAAACATGCAATTTGGTCAGTTTTTACTCTTGCTTGCAAGGTTAACTATAGGCCAGCACTGTTTGTTTCTTTAATATTGACTTAACTTTGACTGCTGTTGACATTTTTTAAGGTCTATTTCTTTTAATACTACATAATTTAAGGAGAAAAATCAAGACTAATTAGTTGTTAATGAGAAACGCATATAATGAGAAACAACTGTAACATTAATGTCATGTACAATGTATGTCTGTGTGGTTTAAAAGGTAGGAACACAACCATTATTCAAAATTAGGGAATAAAATCATCGTAATAATCACTAGCAGATGTGTTGTAACTTGTGTTGCAAGTCAGAATTTGTTCGTCAGGACAATGTGTTGCAGTGTTTGATAGCATGCCTTTGATAGGATTTTTGAAGGGTGTATATTTTTTTCACCAAAATCTGTTTTTAATCCAACTGCCTGGCATCTTTAGCAGATTGGAAAAGACTTAAGCAAATGTTTTCTCTTCCTCACAACTTTATTGTCCTCTCATAAGCACAGAGATACTTGTCGCCACATGCTGTTGTCAGATTGGGTTGTGGCAGCCCATCTCTCTGCCAGGTATCTGTTCACTCATGGTTTGAGTATCTTGTGTGTCCCAACTTCAAGTTTAAAAATCACCCAGTTACTACAAGAGACTGTTAAATTCCACACAATGGCTGGAATGTAATGATCAGAGATGACCCGACATATTCCCGACAAACCTGAGGCTGCCCAACTGGTCCCACTAGTTCTCAGCCTCGCTTCCCAGATCCTGCACTGCTGAGCAGTCAGTCGGGTTCAAGCAATAGTCTTGCCACTTAGGGAACTCTAGATGGAGGCAACTCTGAAATGCTGTCCTTTCAGAATTACAAACCAGAAGGACTATATGTCTTGGCTGGGGGTGGTGAAAATGTGAGGATGAGGGTAAGGAGGGCAAAGAAGGCAAGAAAGATGGTAAAACCATTTAAAAATATCAACAGGTGTGAAGTTTTAACTGTCGAGCTTTTGAATGGTGTAAACCTAAGTAGGTGATAGTAATAACAGTTTTCATAGTCCTGCTCATCCCTCCATCCATCCATCCAACAAATATTTCTCAAGTGTCCTCTATGTGTTGGAGCAAAAATTACAGCAATGAATAAAACACAGGAAGTCTCTGGTCTCATGAGACTTATGGTCTAGTGAAGAATAGCTAATAGTATTGAAGCTTACTGTATTCTAAGCACCCTTCTAATTACTGTACATATTATACCTCATTTAATCCTTACAACAATCCTCATAGATTGTTCTAACTGAAAAGGTAATAAGACTTTAAAATATGACATCACTGATACTAAAAATTAAAATAACACATTCTTATAGAAATACATACTTGTTAGAAAAATAGTTTTGATTATTGCAACCAAATAAACATTCAAGCTCCTGGAAGAATTATGTAGATATCAGTATAAGTGTAAGAAAACATACATATATATTGTATTAAGGGAGAAAAAATTTCCAATACAATAATATTAACTCTGATAAGACAAATTTAAAGGGAAAGGCAAGCATTGGAGTCTGCGTGGGGAGGGTGTTTTGCATTTATGTTGGAGCCGGTTACTACCAGGCTCCTAATAATGGACACATACCTTTTCCCCCAAAGGATGGCACATAGACCACTTGCATCAGAGCCACCTGGGATGTTTGCCAAAACTGCCAGCAGGGGGGAATTTCTTAGACATAGAGTATACGAATAGCTGGAGGTAGAGCTCAGGAATCTGTGTTTTCCGCCAAATCCCTATGTGATTCTTATTCACATTAAAGTTTGAGAAGCACTGATGCAGAAGGTCATTTTCACAGTCTAGTATCTCAGATGGTCTCTCTCTATTTGAAATTCTCAAAGAGTTATGTTGTCAGCTGGTGAACATCTGTCTGGAATTCTAATACAGGCAATAATAGTGCTTAATAACATACAGTATCCATTAATGTTGAACTAGGGTGTCTGTTCTCTGGCACTATGAAACCTACAATATTGCTTTTCTTTCTGTGTGTGTTATGAACCAGTGACATAAATCTCAATTTTTGTCTAACTTTATTTATTTATTTATTTTGAAAAATTTATTTATTTATTTATTTTTGGCTGTGTTGGGTCTTCGTTTCTGTGAGGGCTTTCTCTAGTTGCGGCAAGCGGGGGCCACTCTTCATCGCGGTGCGCGAGCCTCTCACTATGGCGACCTCTCTCGTTGCGGAGCACAGGCTCCAGACGCGCAGGCTCAGTAGTTGTGGCTCACGGACCTAGTTGCTCCGCGGCACGTGGGATCTTCCCAGACCAGGGCTCGAACCCGTGTCCCCTGCATTAGCAGGCAGATTCTCAACCACTGTGCCACCAAGGAAGCCCTAACTTCATTTTTGATGGCTACTATTTCGTTTATCATACCCAATGCTTTAGTTTTTTTGTTTCCTGGTATTTTATTATGTCCCTAATCTTCTCGTCAAACCAATTTCTTTAAAGTTATTCTGGAAATTGTTTTTGTAAAGGTGAAGACAACTAATTGCTAATCAATCTGTAATTAGGATCATTAAATTATTAAATATATATTTTTCTTTTTATTGGTCAGGGTAAGAGAGGCCGAGTTGTGGTAACAAATAATTTCAAAATCTCAGTGACTGCACATGAAATTTATTTCTTGCTTAGGCTTCTAGTCTAGCGTTTCTCGCTTAGGCTTCTAGTCTAGCGTTTCTCGCTTAGGCTTCTAGTCTAGCATGAGTGTGTGGGGTTCTGCTCTTCACAGTCACAAAGGGCTGTGAGCTCAAGAAGGCTGTGTGTTTTGTGGCCACGCTGTCTGAGACTCGTACCTCTTGGACACGGTTTGAGAGTTGAAGGGTCCCACTTGGACCTGTAAATGCTTTGGTCTAGAAGAGACATGTACCATTTCCTCCCATAGACCATGGGCCATAACTAGTCACCTGGCTTTACCTAATAACAAGGGGGCAGGCAAAGGTGGGAGAGTGCTTGTGTCTTCGGTGGGCAGTAACAACTCTTGCCATACTTTCGGTACCTTTAAATTTCTGGTTCGGTTCCATGCTGCTTGTCATGAACAAAGCAGATGTGGGTTAGTGTATTTCATTTAACCAGGAAGGAGACAGAAACAAGACGCCTTTGCTAAAAGACATCGTTACTTGTATCTGTGCATCTGTGAACACAATTTTGCTTAAACCCCTATGAAAAATGCAAATAATGTATACGATATAGGAGAAAAATCATGATACGAAAGAGAAACAGAATACTTGACAAAATGAAACCCAAGTGATAGTTTTTAATTCAACAAAAAGTTTTTAAAAGCATGACAGTGCTAACAAAAAGGCATATTGGTCAGGCACTGCAAGAAACTGCATAGAAATTATTTTTTGGTTTGAATTTTTTAGTAAGTAAGTTATATGAAATTGCAATATTGTTCAAGTAGCAGTTACAGCAGTGAATAAAACAAATGAAGTGCCTTACATTAAACTTACATTAAAGAGCATAATAATGGCTAACATGTATTCAGGCTCACCATTAGTCCTCTTGTTACTACTTTACGTACATTACCTCTTTTAATCCTTTATAACAATTTCATGAGGTGGTTGGAGTTGACGAGGGAATAGTAAGATAAACTTTGAGGAGATTGGCACCCTCTTTAAATTTTGTTTTGTTTTGCTTCTTAATTCCTGTGAATCAGCAGTGGGCTTAGAAACGTTAGGTTGGACCATATGAAATGATCATTTTTATAGGTAAAAAATGATCAAATATTGGCAGTTTCATGAATTTAACCTAACAGTCAAAATTTCTGAAAATTAATATCAGAATAAAAATATTCATCTTCATGTTAACAACATTTATTGAATACTTCAATGTGTCAAGCGTTATACTGACATTTTTCATGTATTTTCTCATTTAATTCTAGATTAGTTTCCTATGGTTTCTGCAAACAAATTACCACAAACTTAGTGGCTTAAAAAACCCCACAAATTTATTATCTTCCAATTCTGGGAGTCGGAAATCTAAATAGGTTTCACTGGGCTCAGATTAAGTTATTGGCAGGATTATGTTCCTTCTGGAGACTCCAGGGGAGAATCTGTTCCCTTGCTGTTTTCAAATTCTAGAGTCTGTCTGCATTCCTTGGCTTGTGGCCTCTCCCTCCATCTTTAAAGCCAGTGATCACATCACCTGACTCTGATGTCATGGTCACAGCTCTTTTTCTGACTCTAAAGGACATTGTGAATACATTGGATTCACCAGGATGCAAAATAACGCAAAATAATCTCCCCATCTCAAGGTCCTTAACTTAGTTGCATCCGCAAAGTCCCTTTGTCATATAAGGTAATAAATATACCCACAAGTGTCCTTTTGTGGAGTTAGACAAGTTCATAGCAAAGTTCATACTGAAAATAACGTGCAAGAATAAGTAGGATAACACTGAGAAGGAAAAGCTATGGGGTGGAGTAGCTCTACCATATTTTAAAACACCCCACAAAAGCCTCTGTAGTTAAAATGGTGTGGGTCTGGTGCATGGATAGGTAGACAGATCAGTGGAACAGACTGAAACATCTAGAAATAGTCCCAACTATATGTGGAATTTTAGTATATGAAAAAAGTGTCAAATCATTGGAGAAAGGATTGACTATTTAATAAATGATGTTGAGACAACAGGATAGTTATTTGGAAAAAGATAAAATTATATCCTTTTCTTATACCAATAAACAAAAATAAAATTAAAATGGATTGTATCTCAAAGTAAAAAGTGAATCCAGGGACTTCCCTGGTGGCGCAGTGGTTTCTTTATCTGCCTGCCAATGCAGGGGACATGGATTCGAGCCCTGGTCCTGGAAGATCCCACATGCCGCAGAGCAACTAAGCCCGTGCACCACAACTACTGAGCCTGTGCTCTAGAGTCCGTGAGCCACAACTACTGAGCCCACGTGCTGCAACTACTGAAGCCTGCACGCCTAGAGCCCGTGCTCCACAACAAGAGAAGCCACTGCAGTGAGAAGCCCGTGCACTGCAAGGAAGAGTAGCCCCCGCTGGCTGCATCTAGAGAAAGCCCGTGCACAGCAACAAAGACCCAACGCAGCCAAAAATAAATAAATAAATTCATTAAAAAAAAAAAAAAAGTGAATCCATATAAGCCCTAGAAGAAAACAAGTGAATGCTGCTGAAATCTGGGTTTAAGGAAAGATTTCCTAAATATGATTTCAAATCCAGATGAATTAAAAAAATTTGATAAATTTGACTATATAAAAATTTATTTTTTGTGTCAAAAATAGTACCGTAAGCAAAGTCAAAAGTCTAAAATCCCTAAAACATAAAGAACCTTCAAAAATTGAGAGGAAAAAAGACAAAAATCCTATAGGAAAATGGGCAAAAATATATGAAGAGACAACTTTTAAAAAAGTGTGAGGACCTTCAATACATGGAGAAATATTAAACTTCATTCATACTGAGAATAATTCAAATTAAAACTACAATGAGATACCATTTTTCTCACACATAAGATCGGCAAAAATGCAAAAGCTTGCTAATGTCGCTCTGTGGACAAGGCTGTCGGGGAGAAGGCTGGAAGGACTGCTAAGCTATCAAGCCCCCCGTGGACTCCCTGTGCATTTACTGCTTGGGCTGATGGAAAAATTTTCTGTCTGCTTTCTTTGGACATCTCAGCATTTAGCAATGTTGATGCTCTCTCTCCCCCCATCCCAACATTTTAAAACATATTCTCTGCTTCCATGCTTTTCCAAGTCCATTCTCTTGTAGAACTTATACATATCAGATACCACCTTCTTTATTACCTCCTTAGCCTTATCTTTTTCTTTGGAAATATTAACACATAAGGGATTTCTAATGGAATGGTCTTTAGTTACCTATCACTGTAGTGTTTGATGTTCTACCTGGTTAAATTTTGGTCTTTCCTTTCTTCATCCTTGTGATCTTCCTGGATAATCCCATTTACTTCTACAGCTTTAACCATCCCTTGCATGCTGATGGTGTCAGTTTATTTCCTAACACCTTAATATGTTCAAGTTAAATTTCTCTTCTCATATATACCCCTTCCAAACGTGTTCTCTATCCCTTGCTCTCTATTTTAATTACTATAATCCCTACATACTCCATAACCTAGTAACTTTGAGATCGTTGCTGTTTTTTTTTTTTTCCTTTCTCATTACCCACATTAAAGGATTACCTAGCATGCAAGGTATCCTTTGAATTGGTTTCTTTTATTTCTGGTATTATGTTAGTTTAGATCATCATCTTTTTTTACCTGAGTTAATGATGAGTTTTTAACATTGAAAAAAATATTATCTAAATTCATATAAGGTCATCTCTGCGCTATATTGAAAGTAATTATATGTAATATTTTTTCCTTTAACTTTAAAAAAAAAAATTCCAAAATAATGTCTTATTGGTACCAGATACAACAATCTAAGGATGTAAAGGAAAAGTGAATGATTTTCTCATATCTTTCTATTTTCACTTTCCTGAATTCAGCCACATGAATAGCAGAGTGTGTGACATTTTCCACCTGTCTTCATGTCCGTAAAAAGATATCAAACATAAGCAGGTTTTTAAATAAGAAAATATTACTGTACATGTTATTCCACACTTTGCTTTTTAAAAATAGACTTCCAGATTAATAGAAAACATTCTTTTTACTGGTGTATATTGCATAGAATGAAAACACTATGTAGTATGTTTCATTGTCTTCCTGTGTGTAACAGTCAAGTTGATTTCAGTTTTCCTTTGACACATAAAAATCCTTGTGCATATATCCCTATATTCTAATGCTTTTATTACTGTCAAATATATTTCCCAAAGTGAGATTTCTGCTTTTAAGAATATTTGGCATCTTATGTTTGTTTGAATTTACATTTTCCTGAATATTAGTGAAATCGTACATTATTTCATTTGTTTGTTCGCAGTTTGGATATGTGCTTCCTAAGTTTGCCCACTTTTATGTTGGCTCTTTGTCTTTTATCAGTCTGTAGGAGTACTTTCCACTCTTCTGGGCTAGTAATGGATGAGTTGGCCAACTCTCAGTCCTCTATGATTTATTGGGAAGAAGAGTCTCTGCTCTGAGATTTTTAAGGTGCAAGGGGACAGTCCTCTCATTACAGAAACTGGGAGTAATTTAGTTTTCTCATGTGGCTAGCTGTCTTGTAGGATGGCTGGGCCCGGTGGGATTGTGCTGCTGGCTCAAGGATTCCATGTAGAAAGTACCCTGGAGAAACTTTCTCTCGTTGTTTGATGGGTCAGTGGGTTCTGATGACTTTTGCTAGCTGTACTCCGTTTGAAAGCCAAGAAATTTGAGGTCTCTGCCTTGGGCTTTAAAGAGAAGCTATTGATATTTTTGTGTGTGATTTTTTCCTTGGCTCTCGTCTGCCTCTGGGAGGAAGAAGCTCTGGTGATGGTCCTTGAAGATTCAAGTAGAACTTGGGACTATAGTGATATCCCCTAGTCTCTGCCAGCATGCTTGCAGTGGTTGTTGAGTTACCCCAGTGGGACCTTGGAAGGCAGATGTGCCAGAGGTATTTGCTAAGACGGCTCAGCTTCCCTGTGCTCAGGTTTTAAATTATAGATTTGCATGACTAATCAGACATTTTTTGACTTGTGGTTTTGAAATTGTTTTCCCAATGAAATGCTTCTCAGTTTGGGTTTGTCTAACCCTTAGGGTTGTGTAGTGAGCATAGCATAGCAGTTAAGAACCAGAAATTTTGGAAAGAGATGCATTTAAGGTCCTAGTTACTTTACTTGTCAACAGGGCTTCCATTTATTTATTTATAGAATAAGCATAATTATTATTACATTGTAGGATTATTTTAAAGAAATGGGAGTTAAGTGAAAAAAAAAGTTACTTAAAGTGCTTAGTAGAGTGTTTGACACATTGTAAAGAGCTAATAAGTAAAACCCTTACAAGAATATTTAAGATTAAACCTATCAGTGTGTATTCACATCCTTAAATTAATCTCTGGTTCTGGCAAGTCTAATTACCGTGAATTCCTTTTACTCATCAGTTTTCACCCTTGCTGTTCTAGCAAGCGTCTCTCCATGTCATTCCTTTATATGTATCAAAAGTTTTCCAAGCAGTTTAGTCCTTTCCCAACTCTATATAGTGGCCAGGTTTCCTCCACAGTTTCGGAATTTTCACTTAAAATGCATTAAAAGTAAAAGGCACATTGCTGTGGGCTCTGTGAAAATCAGTATTTTACTTGTGTGCTGCTTTTTGGGGAGAGAATCTTAACCACCACTTTTGAAACAATTTATTTTTAATGGATTAAAATCGGTTTAATATTAATAATGGCAGTGGCAGACAGCTCACAGAATGGAATGCTAATAAATCTTTTCTCCTCCTTTAGTAAAGGTTTCAGGTAAAACTTGAGTTTAAAGTAAAGTCTTCAGCAGCCTCAGACTCTGCAAATAACAGCTCCAGCAACAAATCAAAGAATGATGTTTATGTTCTTCTTACAGAAAGATCATTATCAATTGATCTTTTTCAGCAAAACCTACTCACATGAATAGCTGTAGAATAATTGAAGTAGAATCAGTATACTTTTTGAAAGTGGCCAACAATGTAATGTGATATGAGTAACCCTTTGAAAGCATTCTCTCTGGAGCACATGAAAATGCTGAACTTTATTTTGATTATGTGTTGGTAAAAATTCCTGTTGGGTTTTTTGTCTTGGAAATTCTGTTATTTTTCATTGTGTGTTTCATCATGAAATGTGTCTGTAGTGGCCATCCATGATTCGGGTAAAAGGCAGTTGACCTTAGAGAGTTTAGAGGAAAAAGACTCGGACATCCATTCATTCAATGAGCACCAATTAACTGCTAGCTCAGTTCTGAGGCTGCCATGAAGGAAGACAGAAACGGACATGGTGTTCATGGAGTCACAGCCTAGTGGAGGAGAGTAGTTAATTACAGTTGTGAGAAATGCCATGAAGGAACATTATAGTTAAAGGGAAAGCAGGGTGACAGAGCATGGTTGCCTTAACACTCAGATCTTGCACAATAAAATTCATACCAATCCTCTCTGAGAGATGATATCTGGGAGTTTTAGATGTGATACTTGTAACTGGACAAGGGAACGGGAGAGGATTTATTGAGCCTTTACTGTGTGTCATGCACTTTAAATGCATTATTTAATTTTAAGAACAGCTTTAAGAGAAATAATTATACAATTTATTACATATAATTATATTATTATATAATATATATAATATATAATATATAATATATAATAATATAATATATATTATATTAATAATAATTATATTATTAAATTATATAATTTATCATAAATAAATAATAATTTCCTCTTTACGTACGAGGAAACTGAGACACAGGGGTCAGGTTACTTCTCCATGCTCTTCCAGTGACTGTGCAGGACTGAGCTCAGCCCCTGCTGATCCCAACATGCTACGTCTAGATACTTTAGCTCTTCCAGTAGATTCTTCTCATTAACCAATAGCCTTCTTTTGCATTAGGCCAGTATGCTTCATGGATATTTTCTGTAAAATGTTATAGAATTCTATCACACAAGTTCCCTCTCTTCACTAGAGGCTCTCAAAACAAATAGAAAATGAGACATGATTTATGTGTCCTAAGTCAGTAGAAAAAATTTAACATCCTCATGATCATTTGAAATAGTTTCACTTGAAAAAAGTCTATAGATGGTCAGGAAAACTTGTAAAAACAGAGATAATTCAGGAAGTACTGTTTCTTTGGTATTTACCAGGGAAAATGGTCAATTTCATGAATACTCTTTTAATTATGTGCTTTAGTGCAATGCAGGACCTTTAAATTAGATTTTATAAAGTCTGGCTGTTAAGAAATTATTCAGTTAAATGAAAAACTATTTCAAAGTCATGCCAGGCATATGAGGGTGAACTATTTTATATGTATACAAACTTTTGATTCATGTAATATACTCTATGAATGCAGAGTTGATCACAAACTAGAAAAGACTGACACAAATACAGGAAAGAAGAAAACTGCTTTCAGGTGCAGAGTATTGAATGCATAATTCAACAGTTAAAAAGAATAAATTTACGGCTAGCTGATCAGTTAACATTACTTGTGGCTTCCTGTGGTTAAATGATACAGCTAATTCCATTCTCTTTCATGAGCCACAAACAAACATTCATTTGCCAATATGAGAATTAAACTGACACACTCAGTAAATGGGTCTAAAAACCAACTAATAAAAGTGGAAGTTTGTGAATATTGGCCTATCAGTGTCATTTTCAGGCTTCCCACAAAACACCAAGCCTGCTTCCTAGAAATCTCTTTCCATTGGTATTCATTTGGTATTGGACATTAGTTATTTACTTATAAAATATGTGCTTATTACAAAGGTCTGTGAGTGCAGTTGCATTAATTATTCATCCTAAGATTCTGAAACATGTTGGAGGTTCCGAAAGGTAATTTCAACTACTGATGGGAAATGTTCCACATGAGAGTCCATCAGCAAGGTTTCAGGAAGTGGGTCATGGATTTGGAAGGTTGCAACCACTCAGGCACTTTTATCATCTCCCTTAAAGTTCTCTACCATTTAGAAAGATAGAAGAAATAATTAGGAAGTTAGATACACTTTTTTTCCTGAAAAATCGATACATTAAAATATGTTGAAAATGCATAGATTTGTATCTTATTTACCTCCTTCTCCTCCCCCACGACAGTCCCTTGAGTGAATATAGACTAAGAATTACAATATCATGAGATTGCAGAAATCAGGTTTGCTTTACTATATTTACTGTTGTAATGGGATCAGTGTGAACCACACTTTAAGTAGTCTATACCAATGTAGAAAGCTAGGCATGAAGACAGAAAAACTAGAAGATTGTTAATTCATTTTAAGAAATGTTTTATTTTTTCAGTGTTTAATATTTTCCATTGTATTTGTCTAAATACTAAGCTCTCAATGCCTTAAAATGATTTCTTTCTTTTTTTTTTGGAAATTTTAGTTTTAATTACTCTAAAACACTCTAAAAATATTAGTCATTAATTTCACACACACACAAACATGTTACACAAAGTATAAATATATCTCATTGTTAAAAAATCAAATTATACAGATCTATAGTCAGAAAAATGTGGAAATCTCTCTTTCTTATTCTCCCACCTCCATTCCCCTCCTGAGAGATAGCATTGTCAATAATTTTATGAGCTTCTTTTCTATCCTCTTCCTATTCATTTGCTAATACTAATACACACATGTACACATACATATATATCTCTTTGGCTTGCAAAAATGGGATAAAGTACTTTAAAAATTAAATTTATTAGAAATATTAGGATAAACAATCTCTTACATGTGGATGAATCTAGGAAGTATTATGCTTAATGAAGTAAGTCAGACAGAGAAAAATACTCTGTTATCACTCATATGTGGAATCTAAAAGATAAAACAAATGAATGTATATAACAAAACAGAAACAGACTCATAGATAAAGAGAAAAAACTAGTGGTTACCAGTGGGAAGAGGGGAGGGGAGAGATAGGGGTGTGGTATTAAGATACAAACTACTATGTATAAAATAAATAAGCAAGAAGGATATATTGTATAGCACAGGGAAATATAACCATTATTTTGTAATAACTAACTGGAGTATAATCTATAAAAATATTGAGTCACTATGTTGTACACCTGAAACTAATATAATATTGTAAACCAACTATACTTCAATTAAAAAAAATAAGAGTTTAATACCTGTAACTCACACACAAAATGATTAAAAATAAAAAGTATACATTTGATTCTTTTTCTTGGAAGTTGTATACTTTAAATTTGTTAGTTTATAACCTAGAAAAAAAGCCTCTCATATAAAGTGATGACTGTTTTTATAATCATTATTAACTCATTCTGTTTTCTTTTGGGTTAATTACCTAGTATAAATTTGTAGAGGTCCTTCATTAATGGTAATTCTTTTGTTCCATGTAAATGCAAAGTGCTTGGAATATATTACTGTTTAAAATTTTTTCCTTTGTAATTTTTTCCTTTTCCTTTGTAATTAACAATGAAGATATATTTGCATTTTCTGATTAGATAATCTGTGAAGGCATAGTCTAAAATAGAAGCAAGTATGTAAATATATAGTATGTGATCTTGCAAAGAGAAGAAAGGTATGTAATAAGAAATCTCTGACTTCCTTGAGAGACTTAGTGAACTGAAAATGAACCCCGGTATTTCAGGAGAGTTAGAGCCCTTTTGTTAAAGATACAAAGATGCTACTGTACATGTAAGGGGAAAATGAGGAGAGAGAAGAAGCAATTTTTAAAAAATTTAATATATATATATATGTTTATTTCCAGAGGATATTAAAATATTTTATCTTATTGTAAACTTTTTTTCTTTTAATTTCAAAAGGGATTTATGCACATGGATAAAATAATTCAAGCAGTACAGAATGGTACCAAATATAAAGTAAAATCCTCTGACCCTGACCCTATGCCTATTATCAATCCCACTCTAAGAGGTACCTTTTAAAGTGTTTCTTTACCCCCTTAACCCCAACTCAAGAAGCAAAAATTTTAAAAAATTTTATTGACGTTGAATTTGATGGAACCAAGAGAAAGAGATACTTTATTCTCTAATAATAGGGCTCTCTGGTATAAAGATACCTGAACCCTTAGCCATAGGTTAGAATTTTTCCATTGTTAAAATGGTTCTGGGGTTCTGACTGTCATAGCTGTGGATGTGCCCATGGTAATGGATGCAGATTACAAAGGGTTACCCACATTTATCTGCTCATATGTTTTTGTGGCACATCTGTGACTAAGAAGTATGTGGGTGAAATGTTCATTCAATAAACATTTATTGAATACCTATTATATGAAGCTATATGAAGGCATGTTCTAGGTTTTGGGGAAACAAATATGAATTAAACAAACTACCTGTCCTCATAGAGCTTACATTTTAATAGGTCATTCTGTCAATAAACAAGAACAAATTTGTAGTATAATGTGAGATAGTAATAAATTCTATAAAAATATAATACAGTAGGGTATATTTAGATAGAATGTCAGGGAAGGACTTTATGAGAAAGATATATGTCAACAGAAATTAGAATGAAACTAGGAAGTGATCCATCAGGAGGAAGAGCATTCCAGCTGAAGGGAATGTCAATGCAAATTTCCACGGCAGGAACATAGTGCTTTTGGGGAATGTGCAAAAGGCCAGTATCCTGGAGTGGAGTGAGTAGAGGGGAGAATAGAAGGATTTCATCTAAGAGAACAGAAATGTGACCAGGGGACAAAGCAAGGAGGGTGTAGAGGCCATGGAAAGAACTTTTGATTTATTTGATATGAGGAGAAGCCATTGGAGGATTTTGAGCAAGAAATTGGCATCATCTATCAGTATTTTACATTTAAAGAGAATTGGTCTGGCTGCTTTGTGTCTATGTGCTATGGTTGGAAGTCTTGGCATAGAAAGCATCCCATAGAGGGTAAATGCAGACTTTGGAAATGTGGACAATATCAGGTTCATGCTGGAGCTATTATATGTGAAGCTCTCCTTTGTAAGTTTCTTCAGGCACAGGATGCTTTTTTCAGCTATTAAAACTGGTCAAGAAAAAAACAAAAAACAAAAACTGGTCGAGGAGCAGGAGTGGAAGCTAAAGGCAGGCTGGGAGAGCAGCAAAAGCACAGCCCAGAAGCAAGCATACTCCTAACGTGTGCAGGGCCTGAGGTAAGCATTTACTATGAAGGACCACACATCATTTCTAAACATTTAAAAATTATTAAGCTAAAAATGCATTCTATTCTTTGATGAGTACACCTTCAAAATTACCTGGAAGACAAAGTTTAAGATTCCTTGACTTCTTGGAGTTGCTATATTCAACTGTGTTACAAATAAGATTACTTCCTCATCAAAAGACATTATAGAGTCAAAAGATAAACTACAGAAGATAAAATACAAATGTATTTGAAACATATTTAGCTGACAAATTAGTTTTCAGGTATATGAGAAGAAAACAAAAAGGAATCTAATAGCAAAATGGTCAAAACACATGAATACGTATTTCACAGGGGCAAAAAGAGAAACCATGAAATTATAAAATATTTTATAATCTAATTAAGATCAAGGAAATACAAAGTAAAACTAGAATGAGATGTGACCTTTTAACCACTTGGTAGGAAAAAATTAAAATTGGAGAATACAAGTTTTGAAGATGATGTAGAGCACTAAATACTTTTTAAGAAATGTTGAGGTGTAGTTGAGGTACAATATTATGTAAGTTTCCAGTGTACAACATAGTGATTCACGATTTTAAAAGGTTATATTCCATTTATAGTTATTATAAAATATGCATAGTATAAAATAAATAAGCTACAAGGATATATTGTACAACACCTGGAATATAGTTCATACCTCTTTACTCCCACCCCTATTTACCCCTCCCCCCTTCCCTTTCCCCATTGGTATCCACTAGTTTGTTCTCTATATCTGAGTCTGTTTTTCTTTTATTTTCTCTAGTTTATTTTTCAGATTCCACATATGTGATATCATACAGTATTTATCTTTCTTTCTCTGACTTATTTCACTAAGCATAATACCCTCCAAGTCCATCCATGTTGCAAATTGAAAAATTTCATTCTTTTTTATGAACTTAACATGCAGCCTCTTTGAAGAAACTACTTAAAAGACGGGCAAACACTGCAAGATACTGATCCAATTTATCCATTCATCTGTTGATGGGCACTTAGGTTGCTTCCATATCTTGCAGTTGTCAACAATGCTGCTATGAACATTTTGACTCCTTGCGTATCTGAAAAAGTCTTCACTCTATTTTCATAGTTCTTTGATTAATTTTTGTGAAGGATTTTAGGTTCAAAACATTTTTTATCGGAATTGTATAACATTTTTTTTGACATTTAGTCTAGCATTTAGAACAAAAAAGTAATACAGTGCAACTGCAATATTGGTCTTGCTATAGGTAATATTTTTTATTCTCATTTTATCAGTTGTATTTTTTCTTTTTTCAAAATACAAATCAATTATATTTTTTAATTTACAAGGATTCTTGTTCTGTGATTGCATCTTTTGCCCACAGAAGCTTATTCTTGCTCTGTGGATACAATAGCCACCTCAAATCCTCTGATAAAACCAATTATAATTTTTGTTGTGTATTCTCTTTTCCAGATTTATCTCTGTCTACCATGGGTCATTTTTCCCATTTGTTCAACTTGATCCTTCTCCTTTTTACTATTGGTTTTATTTGTATTTCAGAGCAAAAGATTAGGTAAATTAATATAAAATCAGATGTAATATGAAAGAAGGGTGAACATACTAAGTTACGCTTAATTTTTTTTTATTTCAATAAGTAGGAAATTATGGGTGTTTTGCTCCATTAAGCATACGTCCTTTTGTAAAACATCATATGTACTTGTTTCTATCTGTAATCAAGAAAGAATCAAAACTGGTGAGTGAGCCATACACTTCTGGGGGAAAAATGTGACTGTAACAGGATTGTGACAAAGAATTTAGGAGAGATTAGAATAAGGTAGACAAGGAGCCAAGTTTATTAACTGCAGATGTCAAATACACATTAATCAATTAAAAAGAGGGTCCAACATTGTGTTCCAAAAATGATAAAATAGCTAAATTTCCTTTTCTCTTCTTTTATTGAGGTATAGTTGATTTACAATATTATATGATCTTCCAGTGTATAGCATAGTGACTCACAATTTTTAAAGGTTATACTCCAATTATAGTTATTATAAAATATTGGCTATATTCCCTCTGCTAAAACAGCCAAATTTTCTTGAAATGGTAGTAACTGTATCTCATCAAATCTAAGATGCCTTTGAATATAAGACATATCATTTTTTTTATACCACCAAGAAAAAGAAAATCACTGCCAATTATACCGTAGCAAAAATCATTCTTTTCATTTAGAATATTTAGACTTGGTTAGATGTAATTTTAATCCTTGAGAATACACAAAAAGAGAAATCTAAGTAAAATAAATTAAGGGATAACTAGAACCTTTTCACATTCTGAGTCTTCTAAGCCACTTCTTGACTCAAAGTCATCAGTGTCTGAGTTTTTCTACACAATTTCACCCTTTGACTCTTCAGAGTATCGAGGCAGGGTCTTTTAGATGTGTGCTCCACTCATTATCTCTGGGAGTTTCTTCCAAGCCATTGGCATCCCTGCAGTAAGTTTTGACGCTGATGTTTTCCTGTTCTTGACAGCAGGTATCAATGGAAAGTTTTCAGTCAACAACCAAGGCTCATAACTCTTCCTTAAATATTTTGTTCTCTGAAATGTTGAGGGCTTGCTGTTGTCCAGTCATGCCTCTTGGGATAACAACCAAGTAAGTGCATGACAAAGCAATGGCAACACTGTGTCACATCTACACCGGATGGAGCCACACTACATGATGCTCTTTTTTATAAGATGCACCTGAATTTCAAAGATGTTAATGTGGGAAAAAAAAAGGAGTGTCTTAGAAATGATGAAATAAACAGAATTTATTCTTTACCTCTGGAAGACAAAACTTCTAATTTCTGTAACCCCTACGAATTTTATTTATTTATTTATATTTATTTATTTATTTATTTTATTTTTGGCTGTGCTGGGTCTTCATTGCTGCACACGGGCTTTCTCTAGTTGTGGTGAGCGGGGGCTACTCTTCCTTGCGGTGCGCGGGCTTCTCATTGGGGTGGCTTCTCTTGTGGAGCACAGGCTCCAGGCGCACGGGCTTTAGTAGTTGTGGCGCGTGGGCTTAGTTGCTCCGCGGCATGTGGGATCTTCCTGGACCAGGGCTCAAACACATGTCCCCTGCATTGGCAGGCGGATTCTTAACCACTGCGCCACCAGGGAAGTCCCACCCCTATGAATTTTAGTAAAATACTGATAAGAAATACAGGTATTTTTAATAATACCAAAAGCCAAGTCAGTAGATGATAATTATAGGAAAATTGGTCAGATAGAGTTGGTTATTTGACTCTTAAAGAACATATTTCTGAGAAAGGCAAAATGTCTTAGAGTGAAATTTTATCAATAGTTGGGCTTCTCTTCATATGCGCTCCTTCTCTCCACATGTAGCCGTGTAGAGCCTGGATTTACTTCCTCCACTCTACCTCTGTCTCAGGAGTCTTAGCCCGCCCCAGAAGATCCTTCACTTTCTTTAGAATGCATTCCTATGGTTTTATCCTGAGGCAGTACTGCTGCCTGGTCCCTTGTGAGAAGCAAGAGAAACGCTTGAGGGAAGAGCTCACTGACTGGTCGGTGCAAAGTCCTTTCATTTATCTCCTTGATTACAGCCCCACAGCATTCTGTTGTTCCCTGTTCTTGTTCACTCCAAACTTGGCACGCCTCTGGGACTCTGCCATTAAAATAGTTTCCATGCCTGCTGCGGTCTTCTGCAGCTTTTCATCCTGTACTATCTTTTTTTTAAAAAAATTAATTTATTTATTTTTGGCTGTGTTGGGTCTTCAGTGCTGCGTGTGGGCTTTCTGTAGTTATGGCGAGCGGGAGCTACTCTTTGTTGTGTTGCGCGGGCTTCTCATTGCGGTGGCTTCTCTTGTTGCAGAGCACGGGCTCTAGGCGCCTGGGCTTCTGCAGTTGTGGCACCTGGGCTCAGTAGTTGTGGCTTACGGGCTCTAGAGCACAGGCTCAGTAGTTGTGGCGCATGGGCTTAGTTGCTCCGCGGCATGTGGGATCTTCCCGGACCAGGGATTGAACCCATGTCCCCTGCATTGGCAGGCAGATTCTTAACCACTGTGCCACCAGGGAAGTCCAATCCTGTACTGTCTTATCTGCCTCTATTTAGCCTCTAAGTTGAGAAAATTTTCTGGTCTACTGATTGCTCCTGTTCTCATCTCAGTACTACTCAACATCTAGTCCCTTCTGTTCATATTTCTGTTATTTTAATGTGATTTTAGGAAAGAGAAAAAGTGAATGTTTATAGTCTGCCATTTTGATCTGGAAACCCCTAGGATTTTAAAAGATGGCAAGAATCAAATTGTACATTCCAAGAAATTAAGATTTTTTTTGTGGTTTAAATGCACCTTAAATTTTAAGATATAAATAGTTTGAGTCTTTAGCTAGGTATTATGTTCAGGTTATGTTCTCATGTTGTACAGATATTGTAGGTGCATGCATCAGTTTTGCACAAATGTTTGGATTTACTCTTTAAGTAATTCCAGTTTAGTTTGGGATATCCCAGTTGAACATCTCAAATTTAGAAAAATTTTAAGTTCTTAAGGAACAGATTATGTTTTAATTATTGCATTTCAGAGTCACAAAATACTCAGTCATTTTTACCACTAGAATATGTTCCATGAGGAAATAAAATCTAAACTGAAGTACCGTTCCTTCTGTTGCTGAGAGAAAAATGTTCTTAAAAGGCTTACCTCATAGAGTTGGATTTACAGACTACTTTCTAAGCAGCTCACCTCACAGCCATCGTTGACTTCCATAACTTAATATAAAGAAAATCTGTTTCTTCATATATTATGGTTGTAAGATTTATTGGTGACTGAAGCATGTAATTCCCATAAATAAGCCAGTTGTGGGTTAGATTCTCCAAGGCCAAAAGGCTCACGTGACATTTTTCATTTGGGTACAGAATGGCCATTTGGGCTTATAGGATCATTGAGCCTACATTTCTAGTAGTTGACACTGATCCATTCAAAGTCTATAAAATATAGCAGATGCCTCAGATGCCTTTAAAGTTTTAAAATAAATAATTCAGACACCTTATAATTTTTTTGCCTGTAGGCTCTCTGAAACTAAGTGAAGGCAAACTTGGTCAGTACTTAAATGGGAAATAGTCAAATAAAGAATAAAACAACGAGTGGCTAAAGTATCACTAATGTTTTCCCCTGTATTTTTGCAATCTTCATGGAGCAATTTCTGGTATAGTATTAATATTGTTTTGCTGTGAGTAGTGGTTTTTCAGGTGGGGATTTTTAGTTCTTAGATGAAAGCAATACTACAAAATAAAGCTGCTTGGACACAAACTATTTAATCTCTATAGTTTGACTAAAATAAACTGCTAGGAATTAATGGAAACATCTCTAAATGTTAGTAGAATGGTTTTTCTTTTTTCAGAAATTGCATTTCAGTATTTTTTCCATTTTTCTTTTATCCTGTTCACAAGTCTCAGATGAGTGAAGAAGTAGATTAATGCATCTTCTAAACACTTTTAATAGAAAAGTATAGTAAATTCTGTACTATTTACATATATATTTGTATATAGGTGCAGGTATAGTTCTTCAGCAGTTGGGTAAAATTTTTATGTGTTTCAGGATATAGCATTTGGGATGCCTCAAATTCCTTTTGCAAAGTGGTGGGATATAAAAGAATAAATATGATCACAGCATCTGAACTTTTTATTTAGTAGGTACTCATAGTGGAGAAAATCAGCTGTGTACGTATGTGCTACGTGATTGTAGAATAGAATAAAGCAACACTAGTTATTTCCTGTCTTGCCCTTTACATTTCCTGCATCTGACCAAAGATGATAGAGAAATAACAGTGTTAGATGTTCCTTGCTGTTATTTTTCAATATCACATATCCAGTCATATTTTCAGTGTTTCTTAATCTTATATATAATGTTACAGGAATAATATAATCAAATAAATATTTGGATTAGGTCTGGTGGTGGTTTAAAGGGAGTTCTCCACTCATTCTTATGACTTGAATCATAAATTGACAGTCCTCAATCCTATCTCCAAAATGGCGTTTCTCCTGAGCTCCGACAACTCCATACTCAACTGCTCTTGTTTTAGGATCCCTCTAATTGCAAAGGAGTTTGGGAAGTGCAGTCCACTGGGATCTCTGGGCAGAAGGGGAGCATGGATTTGGTGAACTGTTACCAGTCTTGGACACAGTGCTTCCCCTTCCTAACTTTAAGTTTAGTTAGTGGTTTCACTTTTTTCAAAGTTAGAAGTCTTGGATATACTATGAATTGTTTCCACTCTTTCCACAATTATTTGAAATTGGTCACCAAATTCCACCAATTCTATCTTTTTAATCCAGTTTTTCCCCATTCCACTGCTATCTCACTATTTCTTGGGTGGCCAATTGCCTCCTACGTACTTCCCATTCACCTTGGTCCTCCTTCCACACTGGTGGAGCAGTTATATTACTCAAAAATTGAATGAGAATTAAAGAGATCATCTTACCTCACTTCTTTTAAGACAAGACCTCATGACTCACTGAAGTGTAAAATTTAAACAAAATTAGTTTGGTGTACACATTGCTCCTTGCAATCTGACCTTTATCAGTGTCTGCAACTCACCTATCACCTCATGCTCCAGTAACACTGAACTCTGTTTATTTACCAAATATATTATTCCCGTTGTGTCCTTATGAATGTTGTTTCTCCTGCTAGCAATGCACTTCTCTTACCTCTCCAAGTGGATGAATACCTACTCATCCTTTTACCTAGTTCAAATGTTGGCAAGGATTCTCTTATGTTCCTCCGTAGCCATGATCACATTTTTCATGCATTTGTGAGTAACACTGATAACATTCTTTGACAATTTGAGTATATGTGTATTATGTTAACATTTAGCACAGTACCTGGAATATTATAGATGCTCAGTAAATGTTTACAAAAAAAATAAATACCTTAAATTGATATTGCTAAGAACTCATCACTGTTATTGTATAGCTATCCCAAGGCTTTTAGATAACTAGAGGATGAAATTATTTAACTTCTGATGTATGAATCAATAATATTTAGTGCTAAAGAATTGAACTGTGACTCATTCTGAAATCACATGGTCCCTTAGAGAGGGTGATTATTGAGAAGATGGACATTTGCGTCAATGGAGGATCTACTAGTAACCTGGCCATGCTACATTCCCTGTGATTTAGGGCAGTATCAATCAGTGTGCCCTCCAGCCATATCTTTCCATGTGTCAGAAATAGAAATGTGTTAAAAGATTTTTCTTTAATTTGAGGCAATAATCTCATAATTGTTCATGATTAGGATTGACTTGTTTAGGCCACCTGGTCTCATCTATTTAAAACTTTCAAAGCCCGAGCCCTCTTCCTTTTCTTCAAATAGGATAAAAAAAAAGCACATTGGGAACCCAGTTGATACCTTTGAATGGAAATATACTTCCAGTTGATGAGACCTTGTCTTTATATACTCAGCATTCAGCAGCAATTTTAAAAGACTGCAAAGAACATCATTTTCCTTAGAACCACAGTTTCCTGTTTTCTCTAGTTATCCTTATTAAACCTCTGAATTCCCAGATTCTGGATCCTGTCTTTATAATCCCACCTTCCAACTTTGTCGACTTCCTGAAAATTTTTTATTCATGTTATCTATCTAGTTTCTTGCTTACTGAGTTCTGTCCCTGGCCTCCTATGACCATCTCTGCTCTTACGTAAATTTTTAGGATAGTTGTTATAACCTATATGTAGTTACCTGTATGTAACTTCTCTCTCCACCGTTCTGCAATGGACTGTCTTAGAAAGAATTTTTAACCTGATTGGATCTAAATAAAAAAGAAAGGAAGGAAGTACGTGGAATGAGTCTGGAGCCAAGAAACACTCACGATGATTTTGCCAGCAATACAAGAGTTGCCATATTTCCCATTGGCTTTAGAGCATTGGCCAGAGCATAAATACGGTAGAGTGCCTGTCCCTACAGAGAGTGCAGTTCACTTAAACTGTGAAATGTCATCTTGTTAAAAGTGAATGTATGAAATACTCAAATTCATGATAATATTTTTATTTGTGGACTGAAAAATATGTGTTTTTCTGCTCATTGTCTCTTTGGGGGTTACCCATCCTTCATTGTTGGTCAGTGTAACCCAGAGGACTGAACTCACTGGCTCCAGGGCTGGGTGTGTGGTCCAAGTCTTACCAATCAGTATGACACACACTTGGACAGAACAAACAATTCAGAGCTGGGTGTTTACTCAAGCTCAATCCGAGTCAGTTTGAGATTTTAGCAGAAACTACTGGGAGAGAGACATTCCCTTTCCACTTGGGTTACTAAACTGATTGAAAATCCTCTTGGAGCTATCAGGGGGCATCCTTACTGCGTGGAGAAGGCATATTTGACAATAAAGCAGACGGAGGAAAATCGGGTTAAGATATAAAGAGACAGGAACAGTGTTCCAATGAATTTATTCAAGCAACTGGATTCAGCACACGATTTAATCATGTGAGGTGGTAGATTCCTTTTTTCTTTTAAGCTGGTTTGAGTTGGGTTTTTTTTTTAATAGATCTTTATTGGAGTATAATTGCCTAACATCATACACAAAAGTAAACTCCAAATGGATTAAAGACTTAAATGTAAGACCAGACACTGTAAAACTCTTAGAGGAAAACATAAGAAAAACACTCTTGGACATAAACCACAGCAAGATCTTTTTTGACCCACCTCCTAGAGTAACGGAAATAAAACAAAAATAAACAAATGGGACTTAATTAAACTTAAAAGCTTTTGCACAGCAAAGGAAACCATAAACAAGACAAAAAGACAACCCTCAGAATGGGAGAAAATATTTGCAAATGGAACAGTGGACAAAGGATTAATCTCCAGAATATACAAACACCTCATGGCGCTCAATATCAAAAAAACAATTCAGTTAAAAAATGGGCAGAAGACCTAAACAGACATTTCACCAAGGAAGACATACAGATGGCTAAGAGGCACATGAAAAGATGCTTTACATCACTAATTATTAGAGAAATGCAAATCAAAACTACAATGAGGTATCACCTCATGCAGGTCAGAATGGCCATTTTCAAAAAAGCTAGAAACAATAAACGCTGGAAAGGGTGTGGTGAAAAGGGAACCTTCCTGCACTGTTGGTGGGAATGTAAATTGATACAACCACTATGGAAAACAGTACGGAGGTTCCTTAAAAAACTAAAAATAGAACTACCATATGAGCCAGCAATCCCACTACTGGGCATATACCCTGAGAAAACCATAATTCAAAAAGAGTCATGTACCACAGTGTTCACTGCAGCACTATTTACAATAGCGGGGACATGGAACCAACCTAAATGTCTATCGACAGATGAATGGATAAAGAAGATGTGGCACATATATACTATTGAGTTGGGTTTTTGTCCTCTGTAACTAAAAGAAACTGGCCAAGTCGGTCATTTGAATATAGCCTTTAGATGAGACATTTAATAGTTTTGTAATTGATAGGCTTACTTTTCTTCTTGGAAATAATGTAAGGCTTTAAAGCCATTTTTCTTGTTTTTCTTACAGAATATGAAGTCCCTCTGAGAAGATACTATCTTGCTAACAAGACAGTTGATTACATCTTGCTGAATTTTTAAAATGCAGTGGTTTTCAGACAAATTTGAAAACAAATTATTTACCTTGTCTTCTACTTGGGCTCTATGGATCATAAGCATCCGTTTCCTGAACATTATGGGGAACACCTTTTTTCTTTATTTTCTGTGATTGTCTATAAGTAGTTAATGATCCTTGTAGAATGTACCTAAACAGTGGAAACTTGCTTAAATCCATTTAAAGTTTCTCTGGACCTGGAATTGTATATGTCCTATAACGGTTAAAGACATCGTTAGCTGAAGGATTTTCTACCTTCTGTGTCTTGGGAATCATTTCACTCTTTGACCCATCACTGAACTTGAGAAGGCACAGTGGCCATTTCTTAAGTCAGATCTTATCTTTTCAGATTTCTAAGGCTGCCTTTTGAACTTCTTTGTTGTTTTATGACTATATAGGCTTGTCTCTGAGTAAATTTCCAGAATGAAAGGGAGCTTGGAAAACATCTCATTATCACGAAAACACGGTTTCTTATGAGCTCTATTCCATATGTAAATACCCACTCATTTGAGTTTCTTTTCAATGTTTGGCATTTCAGTTTGTATACATCTACATATTTATATATAAATTATTCCACACATTTTAGGAGAAACTATTATGGGGGTGGGAAACATTATGTTAAATAATTATCATTTTACAATTTGAAAGACTTTCCTTTTCTGTTTTAAAAACACTACCCTTTAGAGCTTATGTAGTAGTGACATTGCAAGTTCTACATTTCAGATCCCTGGAATTCAAATAACATATTTTATTCTTGCATAATTAAAGTTCATTGTAATTGGAGATTTCTGTGGAGACTATTCAGCATATTTCCATGGTCTCTCTACCTTGTCTGTTCAACTGATGAGATACTGTTTCCAAACTTCTCTGAAAGAAATGCACCTAATAGCTTGTGATGCAAATTATGCACATGCAGGATTATATATTTATACACATATAGCAGTATTTGTGGTGGCACTTGGGTATGAAAATGATGCATCTGACCTCTGTTCACATTACACCACTGCTTGAAATTAGGAAATGACACTCCATGGTCAGAAAGATAAGCTCCAGCACCCGTGCATGCTGACATGCCTTGTGTCTTGCATTCCCTGGTTCCAGTCCCATTAACATGTCCTAGGCTCTCATGTGGTTTTAGGCTGTGGGCTTTTACACAGGCTGTTGTCTCAGTCTGCAGTGCTCTCTCTGCCTGCTTTTGTACCTGGCAAGCTCAAGGCTCAGTTTAAGTGTAGTATCTTAGATGAGGCCGTTATTGACTGCTCTGAGTAATCTTTTCCTCTTTGACCCTGGTGTACTTTTTACACACTATTATCAGAGCAATTATAGTATTCATATTTGTTGAGATGTAATATTAATATGGTAGAATAAGAAATGAGGCAAACTTTGACTACCCTTACTTTGCTGAATCTTAAGGCAGGGTGGCTTCAATTAAGGAGTCATGGTTTCTTTCCTCACAGCTGGTGGAAATAGAATACTTTGTGCAATAAACATACTTCCAAATCTAGACCTCTTTTACAGAACTTGCTTTAAACAAGTATGATTTTATAGTTTTGGATTTGTTTACCCCTCCATGATTCAATCACATCTACTTCCAAGGACCTTTCATCAAAGAATATTCTACTCTTTCCCTTGATTTGGACCCATAGGACAAATGCATGCAGTTATCTGTATCTAAGTTCAAGGCCTTGGTTTATATGTGAGACAAAAGTTCAAGGTGACATGATTAGAGGTAGGCTCTAGATCCGTCTTCTGGGCTCTGTCCCAAAGCACTTAGCCCTGCCAAAGGCAGGGCAGAGCCAACACTCAGATGAATCCATCCTCTGCTTGATTTATAAGCATATAAAACTCATTCCCAGGAATTACGACAACTGTTCTTCTCGTTGATATAGGTGGTGATTGGCTGTGGGATACAGACACTGCTCTGGGCCTTACTGTCTCATATGCCCTAAGGATGCTCACTGTTTGACTCAACCCATGTGGACAAGTGACCTCTCTTTAATGACCTAGGACACTATAAAGCCAAGAGTGGAGGTGGGTTTGGGATACAGGGACCACAGCCTGCACAGTGTTAGACCATAGCAAAGGTGTTGAGGGGGAAAACACCAGCTTTTTCCCTCAGTGTTTCTAGACGGATGAAAACGATCACACTATATCAATGAAACCGAAAATGACCGGGTAGAATCTGACATCTCTCAGGGTGAAGGACAAAGGGTGTGAGCCCTCCTGATTACATTCCGTCTCACGCTCTTGGCTTTGTATGAGTGGTGCACTGAGAGAGTGGTGGGGTTGGTAGGAGGAGACTCAGAGGAGTCATTGCAATTTAAGAATTGGTCTAAAATGGGACCTGACTCCTAGATATAGATGCTAAAATGTCTCTTAAGATTATGGAGGTCAAATGTCTCTACCTCCCATATCTTTATTTCTGTTATTCCAAGACCCAGGGGCCTGACTGCCGGGGAAATGAGTCCTCAGGAGCAGTAAAAATACTCTATTTGTCTGTTACATGTCTTTTAAATGTCTTTTTCCCCTTTCCATATGAACATATTGTAGCATATACTTAGTCTTTTCATATCTGTGTCCTCATCATCTAGCATAATGCCCAGGTCTCCATGAAGTAAATGAATGCTGAGTGAATGAATGGCGACACATGGTTTGCTTTGATGAAAAACATACATTTGATGAGACTGCTGGTGTGCTTATTTGTATCAAATTTATGACCTCTGAGCACGGCACTCTGTAAATGTTCCTATATGAACATGCCCATTGCTAACTTTTGTTTCAAGACCTTTTTGCAGTTTTGTAAGCTAGCAAGATCAATGCAGGATTCTATGAATGCCATTATTTTCAGCATTCACTCATTTTAGAAGAAAAGGAAGCTTCTTTTCCTCACCTCCCACAGCCTGAAGAAAATTTCCTTTTTGAGAACAAAATTACCATTTGTTTCAAGCTTTCTCTTCATTTATAGCAATTTCCACATGTTTTAAACTATTCTCAGCAAAAGAAAAATCAACACGTGCACTTTTGATACGTAGACTAATCTGGTTGACACAGGTTTAAAGGCATCGTGGCTGCAACACTTAAGTTGGAAGATTTTTCTTTATTTGCTCTTGGCTATTGCCAATGCTGTCTATGAACTCAGAAGCAGGACAAACTGAACTTTTTTTTTTTTTTTTTAGTGTCCCTTCGAGAAAGGGGCTGGGAGGGCTTATGGATGCCCGTCTCACTTGCCCTTTGCCTTGTGCTGGCTGTCCGTCTTCTTGGGGAGCAACATGGCCTAGAAAACTGAGCTGTTTTTTGAGTGCTGTTAAATGGGCCACATAAAGTGGACCTTGAACTGTACTATCAAATAGCTCAATCTCTTCTTAAGGATGAGACAGCATACCATTTAGCTCAAGTTTTGCCTGCATATTTTTTATCATCCTCCGCAGTCACCCAGCTGTGGCCTGCCAATTCCAGCTCCTGACAGGTAGCAAGCTGTATTCTTGGCTGCAGAGAATCTCAAAGCAGTTTCGATATGCTCTAGGGAGGGCAACTGTTTAGCCTAAGCAATTCAAAGAAGCATAATTGTGCTTCACACTACACAGAAAGTCACCACATCTGTTTCATATTTTTGGCTTTTAGAACTGAACTAGAACAGAGAAATAAACATACAGCTTTGAATATAGAGTAAAAACAAGTTCATGGTGCACAGATGAGCATATTGTATGTAACTCAGTGAAAATTTCCTTAATGAGGGTTTCTTTTGGTTAAGTGAGAAATATTTCTGGTGTTAATCAAGGTTTTTTAAAAAAGATTTAATAGAAAATATTATCTATTTAAATGTCAAGGCAGCCTATCATTCCCCCTTAAATCTATTACAGTCAATTGTTGAGATGCTGCGGTGGTGTTCACGTGACCTATTGCAAATATTTGGGGAGTCATCTGCACTGCATTAGCCTTTCTAGTGGCAGTTATTTAAAAAAAATAATTTGGATGTAGTAGGCTAAAAACATTCAAGGCAATGAATTAGAACTTCATTAACCACTTTCATCTTTTATTTTGGTTCAAATGTAAATGCAGTCATTTGATATCTAAGTGTATATAATATGTGATGACTGTCTTTTAAAAATGTAATCTAGCAGAAAATACATCTTAATTTGAATGTAACAGTGTCTTAAATATAATTTTAATATTCTTCAACATCTGGCGTCTCAAAGAATGAGGTCATTTGAGGTTAAGAAACTTTTCCCTGAAAAAATAATAATAATAATAATCTTCAGACAAACAGTGAAAAAAGCAAGCACTTATCTAAATGATCAGATACCATGGAGAAAGTAGAAGAAAGAAACTAACCTGCACCAAGGTTTTCCTTTTATAGGGGGTTTTACATTACAATCTTTATGTATTTCCTACAATAACTATTATATAGGTCACATTTTTGAAATCTTTCAGAAGAAGAATCTGACATGAAATAATTAGCTGAGATATCACGAGATCTGCTGTCCTCTCTTACTTTCTTTCAATTTTGCAATTATGTGTTTTTGTGTTTATTTTTTAATGTCTATCTTCCAGCAATCTGCAAGCTTCATGAGGCCAAAGGACTCACTGTGTACTCAGGGACCGGCTCACATATGAATAGCAACTAACTGATATATATTGATAGTAATAGATGCCAGGCCCTGTTCTAAACTACTCAAATATATTGACACATTTGGTATCCCCCAACAAAACTTTGAATGGATTATTATTACCCCTACATTATAAGTGAATAAAGACAGGCACAGAGAAGTTAAGTAACTTGCCAAAGGTAACACAGCTGTAGGTGGAGGAAGCAGGGTTTAAGCCTCAGCAGTCTGATTCTATCTAGGTCCAAGCTTTTAACTACCAAATGGACTCTTGACAAAATAAGAAATACTCTGAAGTTCATCAAGATTGAAAAAACCTCGTAGAGAAAATTACTCACTTAAATGTTAAGATAGCTTATCATTACCTCTTGAAAGCAGGCTTGCCCAACTCCAAAATCAGTGCTCTGTGTCATCGTGAAGTGCTCAAATCTCTTTCCCTTCTCTGATTATTAATCCAGTAGAGGTAGGTCTTTTTAGCCAAAATGTGGTGACACCTAGGAAGATATTAATCTCCTTGATTTTTGGCTTCCTTTTTTCTTATTTAAAGATTTGGGCGGGGCCTCCCTGGTGGCGCAGTGGTTGGGAGTCTGCCTGCCAATGCAGGGGACGCGGGTTCGAGCCCTGGTCTGGGAGGATCCCACATGCCGCGGAGCGGCTGAGCCCGTGAGCCACAATTGCTGAGCCTGCGCGTCTGGAGCCTGTGCTCCGCAACAGGAGAGGCCGTGATGGTGAGAGGCCCGCGCACCGCGATGAAGAGTGGCCCCCGCTTGCCACAACTGGAGAAAGCCCTCGCACAGAAACGAAGACCCAACACAGCCAAAAAATAATAAAAATAAATAAATAAATAAAAACTAGTAAATTGGCCACATAAGATTTGAAAGAAAAAAAGCAACACAAGATTTAGAAAAAAAAAATAAGATTTGGGCTTTGTGAGTAACATGGGTCTGTTTTTTCCTTGCCTTGAAGGAAAAGTAAGATGGGGCAGAGGCTCACCTTTGTGACAGATTTAGGCTGATGGGAGTTTAAAGTGTATCCCTGAAGTTACGGGCCTAGAGCCGCCATGGTTCTGTGCAGTAAGCCAGAAGGAATAAATTATTCTCTTCCCTTCTTCTGTCATTTTAAATCTGCAAAGGAATTGTGTGCTATAAAAACTCAAAACCTGTTCCTCTATTGTTAACATCTAATTTTTTTATAGGCTGTCAGAGATTAGAGAGAGGCTGCACAGTTCAAGTGTCATTTTCAATCAGGTACCTATCACGCATTTTATATCAGAAAGCCAATGAGTATTTGTTAATTACAGCGAGCATATAATCTTTCAAATGCAAATAGTCTGACTCAGATTTCAGTTTGTTTGGTACCAAGTGATGATGAAAGAATGGTATAGCCTGAACGTTGTTTTACTCCCATCTGTGTGCACCAGGCAATCACCACTTACAGATGGTTGTGATTCAGAGACAGGTTGCCACATGCGAAAAAAGTATGTTTCAGTTATTTTAATAAGATTTATTGCAGTAGTCACAGTTAAATGCTTAAACCTTAATGATAATTGCTGCTAATCTTTGAAGAAAATGATTAGAGTTTAATAAACCTCAAGAAGGATATTTTGCTGTAAACTTCAGCAAAATTACAAAGGTAAATTTTATGTTTACTCCCTGATCTCATAAATTATAACTCTGCTTATACCCTTTTCCAGTCTCTGAAATTAGATTTTGTATATATATATACACACGTTTATATTATATGTATTGGGGACAAATTAAGACACGAAGCTGCTCTGAAAAACATAATTGGGCAAGTGGCAATGAATAATTCTGAACAAATATACTAAAACAATTTCTATTAGCCTTGAGCTTTTTTGTGGTAAAATATACATAACATATTTATCCTTTTAACCGTTTTTTAAGTGTACAACTCAGTGGTATTAAGCACACATATGATGTTGTGCATCTATCACCACTATCCATTTCCAGAACCCTTTCATTTTCCCAAGCAGAAACCTTGTACCCATTAAATAGTTAATCCCCATGCCCCCTTAGCCCACCTCCCGGTAACCTCTATTCTGCTTTGTATCTCTATGAATTTGCGTGTTCTCAGGACCTCATATAAGTGGAATCATACAATTTTTGTCCTTTTGTGTCTGGCTTATTTCATTTAGCATAATTTTTTCACTTAGCATAATGTCTTCAGGTTCCTTCATTTATCAGAATTTCATTCCCCTTTATGGCTGAAGAATATTTCATTGTGTGTATATACCACATTTAAAAATCCGCTTGTCTGTTGATGGACATTGGCATGGACATTGGGAATAATGCTGCAATGAACGTGGGTGTAAATCTTTGAGTCTATCCTTCCAGTTCTTTTGGGTATAAACCTATGAGTGGGATTGTTGGGTCATATAGTAGTTCTATGTTTAACTTTTTGAGGAGCTGACAAATGTTTTTCACATTGGCTGCACCATTTTATATTTCTACTGGCTATGCACGAAGGTTCCAATTTCTCCACATCCTTGCCAAAACATGGGTAAAGGGTATTTCTCCCCTTTTTAAAAAATAACAACCATCCTGATGGGTATTAACCTTATGATTTTTACGTTAAATTAATACTTGGATAATTGTATGAAAATTTTTATTTACTAATTTTGTGCAAATGGTCACAAAGTTGTTAACATAGAATGATCTTAATTTTAATTATTCCATTATCTTTATGTGTTTGGTTAATTTCCTGAATTAACTCTGACTCTGAATAGGAAAGTTGCTTTAGTTAAAGGTGATGCCAAAAAGGCAAGTATAAATAATTTTTAACCCTTTATGAAAACCTAAATATTTTATCTTAATGTATAAAATAAGGACAGCAATAAAATGCATAAATACATGAAAGAGATAAAGCAGCATAGCTTATAATTCAGGGCATTTCAGTTGTTCAGGCAAGAGGCTGTGTTTGCTTAGTAGGTTGAAATAGTATATACATATATGTGTGTGTATATGTGTATATACATACATACAAACAGACCCACACACATACACAGAAATCTCTATAACCAGGAGACTATTGCAGAGGAGATATGGGTAGATTAATTGTGATCCTGATAGGTATCAAAACCTGGGATACCCTCGTTGACCTTGGATTTCAGGATTTGTCTTTACTGAGGAGGCACTTGTTTTCTGAGGTTGGCCTAACAAACAGGTGTAATCTGTTAGGCACATTCTAATTATGGCTATTTCCTTTTCAAGCCAGGAACCAAATCTGCTGCCTCTTGATTTGAGTGAAATTAGTGCCTCTTTAAAGATGGTGTTGTGTTAAGTCCATACTTTTGACTGGGGGAAATGTGGAGAGTGGGTGTTGGGGAAGAGTTCCACATGACAGAGGCCACTCAGAGGGGAACTGGATCTCCTGTTTTGGGAAAAAAATCAGTGGGTACTGAGTTTTGATTGAAGATGGCTACAATCCATCCGTTAGACACATTTTAAGGTTTAGTGTTTCATTTCTTGTACTAAGCACCAACATTTTATCACCATATAATTCTAGGTTTATATGGATTTGGAGCTTCAACTTTGGGTTCATGTCTGAAATAAAAGTCCTTAACTTATTTATTTGTAGTTTTCAGATGAAATAACTTAGCTGTATTTTTTTCAGAATCAAGTTCAACATGTTTTGTAGAACTATTATGTAGAAAAGCTCATTTAAGAAAGTAGATACAAATGAAATAATTCTTCTTTCAGATCTACAATTTTGGTAGCATTTTCATTGATACCATTCAATGTTTATTTATTTATTTATTTTTTATTTTCATTTTTAAATTATTATTTATTTATTTATTTATTTATTTATTTTTGGCTGTGTTGGTTCTTCGTTTCCGTGCGAGGGCTTCCTCCAGTTGCGGCAAGCGGGGGCCACTCTTCATCGCAGTGCGCGGGCCTCTCACCATCGCGGCCTCTCTTGTTGCGGAGCACAGGCTCCAGACGCTCAGGCTCAGCAGCTGTGGCTCACGGGCCTAGCTGCTCCGCGGCATGTGGGATCTTCCCAGACCGGGGCTCGAACCTGTGTCCCCTGCATTAGCAGGCAGACTCTCAACCACTGCGCCACCAGGGAAGCCCCAATGTTTATTTTTAAGTACATTAGTTTATAATAACACTTAATAAGATGCTAGCACTAAAACAAATGTTTTGCACCTCTGATCGGGGCACTGAAAAATATAAATTAAAAAAATCGTGTTCTTTTCTCGGGCAACTTACCTTCCAAACTGCACTGAAGTGCACTGCAAGGTGAGCTATTGTACACATATTTAAAATGCAACCATAAATGAGAGACCACATTGTCAGGAATAGCCAATATTCTCATTGTACTGGAAATGCATGTTAGCCTGGGTAGTTGTGGAAAGGAATGAATCATAGCCTCTTTTCCAATGAATGAGTCATGGCTGGCTGAATGGAGGTGGGAGTTTCAAGCGCTCTTTCTTTCAGTGATGGAAAGAATTTTTCATTGTTTTATATATGATTCAATATCTCTGTCACTATCGCTGTTGAAAAATGATATGAAAAATGATCATTTATCATTTAAAATCAATTGAGATATTTACAACTATACTTTTTTTCCATGGATCTAAAAGTGCTTTCCAAAAATCAGTTAATTTGCAGAATATACTACTGTAAGGTTAGTCTTATTATCACCATTTTATGGACAAATTCAAAGCAAGAGAGGTTAATTAACCCATCACAGAGTCCAAAGGGCCAGAGTGGCAAGGCAAAATGGACTGAGCACCAACTTGAAGGCCAGGAACTCTGCTTTTAGCATGAATTTTAATTGATTTAGATCAGTTTCTCTAGCCTAAAAAGCACAAGCCATAATTCTGAATTATCATGCAGCAATATAGTGTGGATTAAATAATTAATATTCTGAAGCCCTTTATAAATGTGAATTATTATTACTCATTCTAGCCTAGACCGCTAAGTCGGCCAAGCTACCTTCCAGCACTGGTGACTAAAGTGTAAATTAATTGACTAAGTGAGAAATTCATCTCATACGTTTCCTGCTGAGAGATAAGACTCCTCTGTTCTGTTTGGAAATATATATATACAGGGGTGCATTTTACTCTGCTTCCCTTAATGTATATATTTGCATCTGATTCCCTAACAAACTGGGAATTCATCTTACACAGAGAGATACATGTTTAAAATACCAGTATAAAATGCTCATGCTATTAGAAAAGCATATCTCTCATCTTTTAGAGATGTACTGTTAGGAATATTGTCATGTGGCTAGCCAAACAGTAATTTGCTTTACTAGTCTTTTACACACATGTTTGGAAGGATTACCAAAAATAGTATTTTCTCCACAAATATACTGTCCAGGGCTATTAAGCTTTGTGCTTATGTTTGGTGCTTTTTCTATAAGTATACTTAGGGAACATTGCAATATTGGAAATCCAAGGGTTGCTTGATTGACAGTTTTTTCCCCCTAACCATTTGATTAGAAAAGTTATTGTTAGAGCGGAAAAAAGCCCAAAACACTTCGTTTAAAGGAAAGGAGGGCTAGGGATTGAAAGGTATGAGGACTAAAACTAATTAGTGTTTTATGCCTTTTCAGAGGCATAAGGAAGACCATCTAAATGAGTCTCCACATATTATTGGATAGATGATAAGAATAATTTTCAAGATTCTGTTAAGACAGCATTTCAGTCATTTATTCAACAAATATCTTTTGAGCACCTATTATATGCTTGGCACGGTTCTAAATGCTAAGAATAAGAAGCAGGCCTGTGACTCTGTCTGCTATCACTTGCAGTAAACAAAAGAATGAAAGTGTGTATGTATGTATATATGTATTCTAAGTTGATTAGATAAGGGCTAGGATGAAATGATGAAATGGTGAAAGGGGACAGAGTATAGCGGGAGTACTATCTTCAAAGGAGTGGCCAAGAAAGGAGGAGATTGACAGTTGAGCAGAAGTTTGAACAAAGTGAGGATGCAAGCCTTATGCGTGTGTTTGGAAAGCACATACCACCACACAGAGGCAATAGTCATGCAAGAGCCCTGGGAAGGTGGCACGTGGCAGGAGTAAGCATGGTGGTGATTCTGTGGGTCATCACAGGGCTTAGATATTTGGAAGTGTACTCAATTCTCAGAAAACAGCTAAGAGACCTTTGGAGAAGGTAATTGTGCACATGTACCTGTGGGAAGACAAACTGTAAACAACTTGAACATTGGTACAGACTATCAAGAGCTAGCAGACGCCTGGTTTATATAAAGCTAGCAGAAGCTTGACATTAATTTCAAGGATATGTAGAGAATAATTCTTAAATTTTCAAAACATATTCAAGAATCTGATTTTGAAGACAGAAGAGTAAATATATACTGGAGAAATCCATATAATTTGGACAACTGCAGGTTGGGGCAAAAGGTCCATTGGATAACCCAGACAAACCAGTGGAGTATACCGTGATTCATGAATCAGTAGATCATAATTTTTGCTTTCAATTCTTTTTATTAGGATAAAATTCACATGCCATAAAATTCACCCTTTTAAGTATACTATTTAGTAGTTTATACTATATTCACAAAGTTGTAGAAACATGACAACTATCTAATTCCCCGAGGTTTTCATGATGCCACAAAAACCCATGTACCTGTTAGCAGTCACTCCTCTTTTCCCCTCTCCCCAGCTGCTTGTAGTCCTTAATATACTTTTTGTTTCTGTGAATTTGCCTACTCTGAACATTTCATATAGATGGGATCATACAGAAGGTGGTTTTTTGTGTCTGCCTTCTAAAACATATCATAATAATTTCAAGGTCATCCATGTTATAGTATGAATAAGTAGTACTTCATTCTTTCTTATGGCTCAATAATATTCCATTGTATGGATATATCACATTTTGTTTATCCATTCATCTGTCGATGGACATTTGGGCTATTATGAATAATATTGCTATGAATATACCTGTCCAAGTTTTTGTGTGGATATATGTTTCCAATTCTTATGTGTATATACCTAGGAGTGGAATTGCTGGGTCGTATGGGAACACTGTGTTCAGCTTTTTGAGGAACTGCCAAACGGTTTTCCAACCTGGCTACACCATTCTGCATTCCCACCAGTCATGTATGAGGGTTCCAGTTTCCCCACATCCTCTTCCATACTTTCTGTCTTTTTGATTACAGCCATTCTAGTGTGTACAAAGTGATATCTATCTCACTGTGGTTTTTATTTGTGTCTGTAATAACTGACAGTATTGAGCATCTTTTCATGGGCATGTTAGCTAGTTGTAATATTTTTTTTGGAGAAGTTTTTATTCAAATCTTTTGCCCATTTAAAAAATTGGGTTATCTGTTTATATGTTGTTGAGTTGAAAGAGTTCTGTATTCCTTCTGGATGCTAGATCCAGATATGCGATTTGCAACTGTTTTCTCCCATTCTGTGGGTTGTTTGATAGTGTCCTTTGAGGCATAAATGTTTTTAATTTTGTTGAAATCTTATTTATCTTTTTTTCCCTATACTGGATCCCTTGCATTTCCATATTCATTTTAGGATCAGCTTGTCAATTTCTGCAAAAAAGTCAGCTGGGAATTTGATAGGGATTATATTGAATCTGTAGACCTATTTGGGGAGTATTACCATCTTGACAATCCATGAGCACAAGATATAGTTCCGTTTATTTTAGGTTTTCTTTAATTTCTTTCCACAGTGTTTTATAGTTTTCAGTGTATATCTTGCACTTCTTTTGTTAAATTCATTCCTAACTATTCTTTTTAATGCTATGGTAGATAGAATTGTTTTCATAATTTAATTTTCAGATTGTTTATTGCTAGTATATGGAAATATAGTTGATTTTGGTGTATTGTTCTTGTACCCTGAAACCTTGCTGAAGTAGTTTATTAATTCGAATAGATTTTTAGTGGATCTCTTAGAATTTCCTATATGCAAGATCATGTCATTTGAAAGTATAGTTTAATTTTTCCTTTCCAATCTCGATAACCTTTTGTTGTTTTTTCTTGCCTAATTGCCTTGACTAGAATCTGTACAATGTTGAATAGAAGTGACTTGAGTGAATATGCTTGTCTTTTTTGTGATCTTAGGAGAAAAGTGTTCAGTTTTTCACTGTATGATATACCTGTAGATTTTTTTATAGATAGCAGTTGAGGAATTTTTCTTCTAATCTTGGAGTTTTGACTGTTTTTTAAAAAAATCTTGAAAGAGTGTTGCATTTGTCAAATGCATTTTCTGAAATGGTTAATTTTTCGTCCTTTGTTCTATTTCTGTGGTGTATTACATTGATTAATTTTCATATGCTGGTTGCATCTTTGCATTCCTTGAATAAATCCCACTTAGTCATAATGTATAGTCATTTTTATAAGTTGTTGGATTTGGTTTGCTAGCATTTTGTTGAGGATTTTTGTAATGTCTTTGTTTTTTTATATCAGGGTAATTCTGGTCTGATAGAATGAATTGGAAAGTGTTCCCTCCTCTTCTATTTTAAATTTTTAGGGAAAAATTTGTAAAGGATTGGTTATTGGTTATTTTTTCTTTAAACATTTGGTAAATGACCAGTGATGATTTCTTGTCCTGGGGTTTCTTTTGTGAAAAGTTTTAAAGACTACTCTTTCAATCTCTGTACTTGTTGTAGGTGTATTTATATTTTCCACTGCTTCTTGAGTAAGTTTTGATAGTTTGTCTTTTTAGGTGTTTGTCCATTTCAGCTGGGTTATCTAATTTGTTGTCATATAATTATTCAGAGTATTCCCTAATAATTTTTTTATTTCTGTAAGGTCGGTAATAACATGTATGCCCATAGATACAGATTTATAATTATGGTTTTAGGCTGTTGTCTTTTAAATCATATAAGAGAAAAATAGAGTTAAGATAAAAAATAGGTTTATACTGCCTTTTAAATTTACTTATGTAGTTAGCTTTACCAGTGCATTTTATTTCTTTATGTAAATTTGAGTTACTGTCTAGTGTCATTTTCATATCAGCCTGAAGGACTGACTTCTTTTTGATTTCTTGTAGATCAGGTCTGCTAGGAACAAATTCTCTCAAACTTTGTTTATCTGTGAATGTATTAATTTCTCCTTCATTTTTGAGTGATAGGTTTACTAGATATAGAATCCTTGGTTGACAGTCTTTTTCTTTCAGCACCTTGAGCGTCATCCCACTGTTTTCCTACCTCCATGATTTCTGATGAGAAATTAACTGTTAAGCTTTTTGAGGGTCCCTGTATATGAAGATTTACTTCTCTGTTTCTGCTTTCAAGATTCTTTCTTTGTCTTTAACTTTCAGTGTGTATCTAAGGTGTAGACCTCTTTAAGTTTATCCTACTTGGATTTCATTGAGGTTCTTGGTTGAGATGTATAGCTTAATATTTCTCATCAATTGGAGAAGTTTTGGGAAATTATTTCTTCAAATATTTTTTTTCTGCCTTGTTCTCTCTTTCCTCTCTTTCTAAGACTCCTATTAAATGTATGGTGGCATGCTCAGTCATGTCCCCAGTTCTGAGGTCTGTTCACTTTTCTTCATTCTTTTTATTTTTTTTTAATTTTTATTTTTTTTTCACACACACACACTGTATTTTATTTTTACAAGAGATAAATAGACTGACACCAAGCATTGTAAATGGATGACCACAACAAAAGCAACAATGATTGCAATTACCAAACACGAAACACACTCATACTATGTCATAATATTGACTTTCAATCCAGTAATCCTCCACTGTAACAGCTCCTTTACTTTGCAGTGAAAATTGATTTCTATATTCTTTGCCTCTGAGTCCTTGTGGGATTTTTTTTTTTAATTCAAACTGAAAGTCACAAAAATTATAATCATCCTCATCAGTTCACTCAGTCCCATGTAATTAATTTTTTTTTCATCTTCATCTTTTGTTAGCACTTTTATGAGTTCATCAGTTTTTCATTAGAGTTCTGAAAATGCTTATTCATTCAGTTCAGCAGTACAGATACCAGAAACCTGTACTTGTCAGAGTCTTTTCTATGAATTCCTTGAAGATGAAAACCTTTTATAGGAACATATTTGCAAAAGCATCAGAGTACACCCAGAACTGTCTGTAACTGACAAAGGACTTAAAAATGACCACGGTTAAAGATTTGATGAAAGTTCATAATAGTGCAATTGACAAGGAAATTTAGTTTTTTCTGAGATATACATTTTAAAGTAATAACTAGAATTATGACTTATAACATTATACCAGAACATATAAGATTTTTAGAAATTTCACGTAATGTCTGAAACATTTATATTAACATATTTCCATACAGATAACCCAATGAAAGTTTAGTATTAGTTGTTTTGTTTGTTTGTTTTTTTTATACTGCAGGTTCTTATTAGTCATCAATTTTATACAAATAAGTGTATACATGTCAATCCCAATCGCCCAATTCAGCACACCACCATCCCCACCCCACCGCAGTTTTCCCCCCTTGATGTCCATATGACCGTTCTCTACATCTGTGTCTCAACTTCTGCCCTGCAAACCGGCTCATCTGTACCATTTTTCTAGGTTCCACATACATGCGTTAATATACGATATTTGTATTTCTCTTTCTGACTTACTTCACTCTGTATGACAGTCTCTAGATCCATCCACGTCTCAACAGATGACTCAATTTCGTTTCTTTTTATGGCTGAGTAATAGTCCATTGTATATACATACCACAACTTCTTTATCCATTTGTCTGTCGATGGGCATTTAGGTTGCTTCCATGACCTGGCTATTGTAAATAGTGCTGCAATGAACATTGGGGTGCATGTGTCTTTTTTTTTTTTTTTAATAATGCTTATTTCTCTTACATGTTTTGGCTTCATCATCTCTGACTGCTTCTTTTTTTTTTTTTTCCACACACACACACTGTATTTTATTTTTACAAGAGATAAATAGACTGACACCAAGCATTGTACATGGATGACCACAACAAAAGCAACAATGATTGCAATTACCAAACATGAAACACACTCATACTATGTCATAATATTGACATTCAGTCCAGTAATCCTCACTGTAACAGCTCCTTTACTTTGCAGTGAAAATTGATTTGTATATTCTTTGCCTCTGAGACCTTGTGGGATTTTTTTTTTTTAAATTCAGACAGAAAGTCACAAAAATTATACTCATCCTCATCAGTTCACTCAGTCCCATGTAATTAATTTTTTTTTCATCTTGATCTTTTTTTTAGCACTTTTATGAGTTCATCAGTTTTTCATTAGAGTTCTGAAAATGCTTATTCATTCAGTTCAGCAGTACAGTCAGTTACCAGAAACCTGTACTTGTCAGAGTCTTTTCCATGAATTTCTTGAAGATGAAACCCTTTTATAGGAACATATTTGCAAAAGCATCAGAGTACACCCAGAACTGTCTGTAAATGACAAAAGACTTAAAAATGACCACAGTTAAAGATTTGATGAAAGTTCATAATAATGCAGTTGACAAGAAAATTAGTTATTTCTGAGATATACATTTTAAAGTAATAACTAGGATTATTACTTATAACTTTATACCAGAACATATAAGATTTTTAGAAATTTCATGTAATGTCTGAAACATTTATATTAACATATTTGCATACATATTTCCATACAAATACAAATATAAGATTTTTAGAAATTTCATGTAATGTCTGAAACATTTATATTAACATATTTCCATACAAATAACCCAATGAAAGTTTAGTATTAGTTGTTTTGTTTGTTTGTTTTTTTATACTGCAGGTTCTTATTAGGCATCAATTTTATACACATCAGTGTATACATGTCAATCCCAATCGCCCAATTCAGCACACCACCATCCCCACCCCACCGCAGTTTTCCCCCCTTGGTGTCCATATGTCCATTCTCTACATCTGTGTCTCAACTTCTGCCCTGCAAACCGGCTCATCTGTACCATTTTTCTAGGTTCCACATACATGCGTTAATATACGATATTTGTTTTTCTCTTTCTGACTTACTTCACTCTGTATGACAGTCTCTAGATCCATCCACTTCTCAACAAATGACTCAATTTCGTTCCTTTTTATGGCTGAGTAATATTCCATTGTATATATGTACCACATCTTCTTTATCCATTCGTCTGTCGATGGGCATTTAGGTTGCTTCCATGACCTGGCTATTGTAAATAGTGCTGCAATGAACATTCGGGTGCATGTGTCTTTTTGAATTATGGTTTTCTCTGGGTATGTGCCCAGTAGTGGGATTGCTGGATCATATGGTAAATCTATTTTTAGTTTTTTGAGGAACCTCCATACTGTTCTCCATAGTGACTGTATCAATTTACATTCCCACCAACAGTGCAAGAGGGTTCTCTTTCCTCCACACCCTCTCCAGCATTTGTTGTTTGTAGATTTTCTGATGATGCCCATTCTAACTGGTGTGAGGTGATACCTCATTGTAGTTTTGATTTGCATTTCTCTAATAATTAGTGATGTTGAGCAGCTTTTCATGTGCTTCTTGGCCATCTGTATGTCTTCATTGGAGAAATGTCTATTTAGGTCTTCTGCCCATTTTTGGATTGGGTTGTTTGTTTCTTTAATATTGAGCTGAATGAGCTGTTTATATATTTTGGAGATTAATCCTTTGTCCGTTGATTCATTTGCAAATATTTTCTCCCATTCTGAGGGTTGTCTTTTCGTCTTATTTATGGTTTCCTTTGCTGTGCAAAAGCTTTGAAGTTTCATTAGGTCCCATTTGTTTATTTTTGTTTTTATTTCCATTACTCTAGGAGGTGGATCAAAAAAAATCTTGCTGTGATTTATGTCAAAGAGTGTTCTTCCTATGTTTTCCTCTAAGAGTTTTATAGTGTCTGGTCTTACATTTAGGTCTTGAATCCATTTTGAGTTCATTTTTGTGTATGGTGTTAGGGAGTGTTCTAATTTCATTCTTTTACATGTAGCTGTCCAGTTTTCCCAGCACCACTTATTGAAGAGACTGTCTTTTCTCCATTGTATATCTTTGCCCCCTTTGTCATAGATTAGTTGACCATAGGTGCGTGGGTTTATCTCTGGGCTTTCTATCTTGTTCCATTGATCTATGTTTCGGTTTTTGTGCCAGTACCATATTGTCTTGATTACTGTAGCTTTGTAGTATAGTCTGAAGTCAGGGAGTGTGATTCCTCCAGCTCCATTTTTTTCCCTCAAGACTGCTTTGGCTATTCGGGGTCTTTTGTGTCTCCATACAAACTTTAAGATGATTTGTTCTAGTTCCATAAAAAATGCCATTGGTAATTTGATAGGGATTGCATTGAATCTGTAGATTGCTTTGGGTAGTATAGTCATTTTCACAATATTGATTCTTCCAATCCAAGAACATGGTATATCTCTCCGCCTGTTGGTATCATCTTTAATTTCTTTCATCAGTGTCTTATAGTTTTCTGCATACAGGTCTTTTGTCTCCCTAGGTAGGTTTATTCCTAGGTATTTTATTCTTTTTGTTGCAATGGTAAATGGGAGTGTTTCCTTAATTTCTCTTTCAGATTTTTCATCATTAGTGTATAGGAATGCAAGAGATTTCTGTGCATTAATTTTGTATCCTGCAACTTTAACAAATTCATTGATTAGCTCTAGTAGTTTTCTGGTGGCATCTTTAGGATTCTCTATATATAGTATCATGTCATCTGCAAACAGTGACAGTTTTACTTCTTCTTTTCCAATCTGTATTCCTTTTATTTCTTTTTCTTCTCTGATTGCCGTGGCTAGGACTTCCAAAACTATGTTGAATAATAGTGGTGAGAGTGGACATCCTTGTCTTGTTCCTGATCTTAGAGGAAATGCTTCCAGTTTTTCACCATTGAGGATGATGTTTGCCGTGGGTTTGTCGTATATGGCCTTTATTATGTTGAGGTAGGTTTCCTCTCTGCCCACTTTCTGGAGAGCTTTTATCATAAATGGGTGTTGAATTTTGTCAAAAGCTTTTTCTGCATCTATTGAGATGATCATATGGGTTTTATTCTTCAATTTGTTAATATGGTGTATCACATTGATTGATTTGCGTATATTGAAGAATCCTTGCATCCCTGGGATAAATTCCACTTGATCGTGGTGTATGATCCTTTTAATGTGTTGTTGGATTCTGTTTGCTAGTATTTTGTTGAGGATTTTTACATCTATATTCATCAGTGATATTGGTCTGTAATTTTCTTTTTTTGTAGTATCTTTGTCTGGTTTTGGTATCAGGGTGATGGTGGCCTCATAGAATGAGTTTGGTAGTGTTCCTTCCTCTGCAGTTTTTTGGAAGAGTTTGAGAAGGATGGGTGTTAGCTCTTCTCTAAATGTTTGATAGAATTCACCTGTGAAGCCATCTGGACCTGGACTTTTGTTTGTTGGAAGATTTTTAATCACAGTTTCAGTTTCATTACTTGTGATCGGTCTGTTCATATTTTCTATTTCTTCCTGGTTCAGTCTTGGAAGGTTATACCTTTCTAAGAATTTGTCCATTTCTTCCAGGTTGTCCATTTTATTGGCATAGAGTTGCTTGTAGTAGTCTCTTAGGATGCTTTGTATTTCTGCGGTGTCTGTTGTAACTTCTCCTTTTTCGTTTCTAATTTTATTGATTTGAGTCCTCTCCCTCTTTTTCTTGATGAGTCTGACTAATGGCTTATCAATTTTGCTTATCTTCTCAAAGAACCAGCTTTTAGTTTTATTCATCTTTGCTATTGTTTTCTTTGTTTCTATTTCATTTATTTCTGCTCTGATCTTTATGATTTCTTTCCTTCTACTAACTCTGGGTTTTGTTTGTTCTTCTTTCTCTAGTTCCTTTGGGTGTAAGGTTAGATTGTTTATTTGAGATTTTTCTTGTTTCTTGAGGTAGGCTTGTATAGCTATAAACTTCCCTCTTAGAACTGCTTTTGCTGCATCCCATAGGTTTTGGTTCGTTGTGTTTTCATTGTCATTTGTCTCTAGGTATTTTTTGATTTCCTCTGTGATTTCTTCAGTGATCTCTTGGTTATTTAGTAACGTATTGTTTAGCCTCCATGTGTTTGCGTTTTTTACGTTTTTTTCCCTGTAATTCATTTCTAATCTCATAGCGTTGTGGTCAGAAAAGATGCTTGATATGATTTCAATTTTCTTATATTTACTGAGGCTTGATTTGTGACCCAAGATGTGATCTATCCTGGAGAATGTTCTGTGTGCACTCGAGAAGAAAGTGTAATCTGCTGTTTTTGGATGGAATGTCCTATAAATATCAATTAAATCTATCTGGTCTATTGTGTCATTTAACGCTTCTGTTTCCTTATTTATTTTCATTTTGGATGATCTGTCCATTGGTGTAAGTGAGGTGTTAAAGTCCCCCACTATTATTGTGTTGCTGTCGATTTCCTCTTTTATAGCTGTTAGCAGTTGCCTTATGTAATGAGGTGCTCCTATGTTGGGTGCATATATATTTATAATTGTTATATCTTCTTCTTGGATTGATCCCTTGATCATTATGTAGTGTCCTTCCTTGTCTCTTGTAACCTTCTTTATTTTAAAGTCTATTTTATCTGATATGAGTATAGCTACTCCAGCTTTCTTTTGATTTCCATTTGCATGGAATATCTTTTTCCATCCCCTCACTTTCAGTCTGTGTGTGTCCCTAGGTCTGAAGTGGGTCTCTTGTAGACAGCATATATATGGGTCTTGTTTTTGTATCCATTCAGCCAGCCTTTGTCTTTTGGTTGGAGCATTTAATCCATTCACATTTAAGGTAATTTTCGATATGTATGTTCCTATGACCATTTTCTTAATTGTTTTGGGGTTTGTTTTTGTAGGTCCTTTTCTTCTCTTGTGTTTCCCACTTAGAAAAGTTCCTTTAGCATCTGTTGTAGAGCTGGTTTGGTGGTGCTGAGTTCTCTTAGCTTTTGCTTGCCTGTAAAGCTTTTGATTTCTCCATCAAATCTGAATGAGATCCTTGCTGGGTAGAGTAATCTTGGTTGTAGGTTCTTCTCTTTCATCACTTTAAGTATATCATGCCACTCGCTTGTGGCTTGTAGAGTTTCTGCTGAGAAATCAGCTGTTAACCTTATGGGAGTTCCCTTGTATGTTATGTGTCGTTTTTCCCTCGCTGCTTTCAATAGTTTTTCTTTGTCTTTAATTTTTGCCAATTTGATTATTATGTCTCTCGGTGTGTTTCTCCTTGGGTTTATCCTGTATGGGACTCTCTGCGCTTCCTGGACTTGGGTGGCTATTTCCTTTCCCATGTTAGGGAAGTTTTCGACTATAATCTCTTCGAATATTTTCTCTGGTCCTTTCTCTCTCTCTTCTCCTTCTGGAACCCCTATAATGCGAATGTTGTTGCGTTTGATGTTGTCCCAGAGGTCTCTTAGGCTGTCTTCATTTCTTTTCATTCTTTTTTCTTTAGTCTGTTCCGCAGCAGTGAATTCCACCATTCTGTCTTCCAGGTCACTTATCCGTTCTTCTGCCTCAGTTATTCTGCTATTGATTCCTTCTAGTGTAGTTTTCATTTCAGTTATTGTATTGTTCATCTCTGTTTGTTTGTTCTTTAATTCTTCTAGGTCTTTGTTAAACATTTCTTGCGTCTTCTCGATCTTTGTCTCCATTCTTATTCCGAGGTCCTGGATCATCTTCACTATCATTATTCTGAATTCTTTTTCTGGAAGGTTGTCTATCTCCACTTCATTTAGTAGTTTTTCTGGGGTTTTATCTTGTTCCTTCATCTGGTATATAGCCCTCTGCCTTTTCATTTTGTCTGTCTTTCTGTGAATGTGGTTTTTGTTCCACAGGCTGCAGGATTATAGTTTTTCTTGCTTCTGCTGTCTGCCCTCTGGTGGTTGAGGCTATCTAAGAGGCTTGATGGGAGGCTCCGGTGGTGGGTAGAGCTGACTGTTGCTGTGGTGGTCAGAGCTCAGTAAAACTTTAATCCACTTGACTGTTGATGGGTGGGGCTGGGTTCCCTCCTTGTTGGTTGTTTTGCCTGAGGCAACCCAACACTGGAGCCTACCTGGGCTCTTTGGTGGAGCTAATGGTGGACTCTGGGAGGGCTCACGCCAGGGAGTACTTCCCAGAACTTCTGCTGCCAGTGTCCTTGTCCCCATGGTGAAACAGAGCCACCCCCCACCTCTGCAGGAGACCTTCCAACACTAGCAGGTAGGTCTGGTTCCGTCTCCCCCGGGGTCACTGCTCCTTCCCCTGGGTCCCGATGCACACACTATTTTGTGTGCGTCCTCCAAGAGTGGGGTCTCTGTTTCCCCCAGTCCTGTCGAAGTCCAGCAATCAATTCCCACTAGGCTTCAAAGTCTGATACTCAATGAATTCCTCCTCCCGTTGCCGGACCCCCAGGTTGGGAAGCCTGGCGTGGGGCTCAGAACCTTCACTCCAGTGGGTGGACTTCTGTGGTATAAGTGTTTGCCAGTCTGTGAGTCACCCACCCAGCAGTTACGGGATTTGATTTTACTCTGATTGCGCCCCTCCTACTGTCTCATTGTGGTTTCTCCCTTGTCTTTGGATGTGGGGTATCGTTTTTGGTGAGTTCCAGCGTCCTCCTGTCGATGATTGTCCAGCAGCTAGTTGTGATTCTGCTGTTCTCACAGGAGGGAATGAGAGCACGTCCTTCTACTCCGCCATCTTGCTTCAATTCCTCTCTTCATTCTTTTTAAAATCTCTGTTCTTCCGATTGGATAATATTGATTGACCTGTCTTCAAGTTCACTAATTCTTTCTTCTGTCTGTTTAAATCTGGTGTTGAGCCCTTTTAGTAAATTTTTAATTTCAGTTATTGTACTTTTCAACTCCAGAATTTTTATTTGGTTCTTTAAAACTTTTTTTTCTGTCTCTTTATTGATATTCTGGATTTGGTGAGACATAATTCTCATACTTTCCTTTAATTGTTTGAACATGGTTTCTCTTAGTTTCTTTAATATAATTAAAATAGTTAAAATAAAGTATTTGTCTACTTAGTTCAGCATCTGAGCCTTCTCAGGAACAGTTTCAATTGGTTGATTTTTTTCTCACTGTGTATGTGCCACACTCTCTTGTTTATTTGCATGTCACTTGTATTTTTGTTGAAAACTAGACATTTAATATAACGAGGCAACTGAAAAATCAGATTCTTCCCAGTATTTGTTGTTGCTGTTGCCTGCTTGCTTCATAACTTTTCCTAACTAATTTTGTAAAGTCTATTCTTTGTTATATGTAGCCACTGAGGTCTCTGTTCAATAAGCTCAGTGGTCAGATAATGATTCAACAAATATTTCCTTAGATTCTTAGAACCAGTAAGTCTCCCCATCTTTTCTGAGGGGCTCTTTGTGTCATGGGGCATGTCTTCAACACTTAGCCATGAAGTTGACAACTCTACTTTAACCTTCACTTCCTGTTGTGCAGAGTATCAAAGTCTGACAGAGGTGAGAGTTTATGATCTTCCCAGGTCTTTCGAGTATATGTACAGCTTTGGTTATGTGCACAGCCCTATGAATGCATGACCTTCCAGATTCCCAGGAACATGTCAGAGCTTTTCAAAGTTATCTATGGATATCTCATTCCTCATATTTTCCTTTCATGCTTTTTGATTAGCTTATTGTTTTTCTCAACCATTATCCACTGCCTCAGACAGCTGATTTGTTCAACAATTGCTTCTGATTGTTTTCAACAAACACCCGCAGGATAAAGGCTATTCTGCAGTGAGCAAGCTCTGATTCAGGTAGCATAAAGCCAGTCTTGCTAGTGGGGTCTTCTAAGAAATCAGATCAAGTAATGACATTTGCCTGGGAACGGAACTTTGAAAGCACTTCAACCATGTTTTCTCCCCTCCAGTGACTGCCAGGCTGCTGATTTTCACCATGAGTGCAGATTTTTGGCTTTTAAGATTACCATGGATTAGCAGAGGGAGGAATGAAAATAAAGCAAGTCCAAATGTCACAAAGCTTATCAGGACTCAGCTGTTTTTCTTGAATAAACACTCCCCAGATTGCTACAAGCCTTTGGTTAATTTAAATTTGAAAAAATTGAATCTGACAATTTTTGCCAATATTCTTGTTGCTTTTATGGAGGAGAGAATTTTCAGAGGTCCTTACTTGCTATTTTCACTGATGTCACTAGAACACTTATTGTAAATCAATTTGATCTCTCACCTTTTGTTACATTGTTCCAAGTTAAAGTCAGTTATCTTAGCTTGGGTTTTATTGGAAGCAGAGCCTGAGGTAAAGACTTGCATGCAGGTAGTTTATTTGAAAGTTGATTCTAGGGAGCAGGGGTGAAGTAGAAAAAATGAGGATGGGAAGGAGGACAAGCCAATATAAGACTGTGTTACTGAGGTAACTGCTACAAACAATTGAGGCTTACCTGCACCAAGACCTCCATGGAAGCACATCTTCCCAGACCAGAGGTTAATGCATTTATCCATCAGCCTTTGTCTTTCATTGGTTGAGGATTACCTGCAAGGTTCTTAACTCCCTTACACTTCCAAGTCCCAAATTGCTATGGAGTTAATGTGCCATCCAGACATTAGTGGGAGAGGATAGTACTTGCAGGAGACACTATCAGCACAAAATTAATCAAAGCTTTCAATGATATTGTCTTCCCTAGCTGAGATGGCAATCAGAGGTGAGGGCAAGAGGACATGAATTGGAGTACCTATGTGTATTGGTCAGGGTTGTCCAAAGAAACAGAACCTGAAAGAGAAACAGAACCAATAGGGTGTGTGGATGTGTGTGCATGCACGTGTGTGGTGTGTATATAATAAAGAACTGGCTTACACAGTCAGGGGGGCTGGCAAGTCCCAAGATATGCAAGGTTAGCCTGAAAGCTGGAGATAAAGGAGAGCTGATGATGTAGTTCCTGTCTGAAGTTCAGCAACATTGAGACCCAGGAAGAGCTGATGTTTCAGTTTGAGTCCAAAGGCAGGAAAAAGGCCCATGTCCCAGAATGAAGGCAGTCGAGAAGGAAGAACTTTCTCTTACCTGGAAATGAGTCAACCCTTTTGTTTTATTCAGACCATCAACTGATTGGATGAGGCCCACCACTTTAGGGAGTACAGTCTACTATACTAAATCTACCAGTGCTAATCTCATCCAAAAACATCATCACAAAACACCCACAGTAATGTTTGACCAAATATCTGGGCACCCTGTGGCCCAGTCAAGTTGACACATACATTAGCCATTATGCTATAACAGTTAATAAGCCAGTCTACTTGTCAGGCATAACTGGAACAAACTAGTTAATGATTACTTTACATGACAGTATAATATATGGCGTTAGAAAATTCTAAGCCTTAGCTAATCAATGTCCATAGATAAGAATAGAGCTCAAGTACTCAGGTAAGGTTGAATGACATTCCCAAAGTAATATAATGCATTGGAGGAAAAATAAGCATTAAAATATTCTGTTTTGGTTAAGACAACTCATTAGTAGCTGTAGTTGTAAAGGTAATTTATGAAATAAATAAATTATAATAAAAGCAATATAAAAATTTTTGACTATGAATAACATATATACTATATTTCATGTCTCCATCATCTCAAGTGTATATATTATTATTATATTATTATTAAGGTGTACTTTATATAAATTTATATAGTATATCAATGTTTATTAATTTATGACCCAAGTTTCTCTAAGTACAGCTGTGAGTTATTTTCCATTTTATTTGCTACCATAATTTTAGGTGCTATTTTATATTAATGCTGCAATTCATTAAATTTGTCCTTAACAACCTAAGGTTCTTCAATTTTAGTGCCATGTAACAGAATTAGATTTCTAGTCCTAGGGTACTGAAAGGTGGCAGCAATGTTCTGTTGCATTTTTGCAATTTATTAGATATGTTTGGAAGAAAGAGATACCAGATGCTTAGATTAAAAAAATTTGGACTTCCAAGTTCCTTACAGTCCTGAAGAAAAAAAAATGTATTAGTAAAGAAGTTTCAACTCTCCAACTGTTTCTATAATTTTCTTCTTCTTTTTTTAATAACAAAAAATTTATGGAGTTATAAGTTACGTTACCTTGCCCTAGATTCTGTCAGGTGGATAAGATATTTATTTCATGCCAATGAAGTACTTTTTTCAGATTATTAAGTTATTATCTCTCTATTAGGTAATATTTACCTGTGATTAAAAAATGACTTCCAAATTAATGACCAAAAGGGCAGGGCTGCCCTAGAGGGCCCAGAGGACAGAGTGTCGAAACACCATTATTCTCAGGCCTTGAAACCAAATGGAATTTTCTCTGCTGGATTTGGGACTCCTTAGGGAACTGTGACCCCTTTCTGCTTCCCAATTTCTTCCTTTTGTAATGGGAATGTCTATCTTATGCCTGTCCCACCATTGTATTTTAGAAGAGGATAACTTGTGTTCTAGTTTTCACAGATTCACAGATGGAGAGGAATTTTGCTTCACAGTGGACCATACCCAGAGTCTCAACCATACCTGATTTAGATGATTTAGATGACCAGATTTGGAACATTTCTTACTGATATTTAGATGAGATTTTGAATTTAGAATTAATGCTAGAAATGTTTAAGACTTCTGAGGATGTTGAGATGCGATGAATGTATTTTGCATGTGGTATAGACATAAATTTTGGGGGAGGGCAGAGGTGGACCATATGGCATTGGGTAGTGTCCTTCCAACATTCCTGTCCACTGTGAACCTCAGGATGTGATCTTACTTGGAGATAAGATCTTTGCAGATATAATTAGTTAAGATGAGGTCATACTGAATTAGGATGGGTCCTAAAGCCAATGACTGGTGACTTTATAAGAAGGCCACGTGAAGACACAGAAATACACATACACACAGGTGAGATGTTCATGTGAAGACAGAGGTAGAGATTGGAGAGATGCATCTATAAGTCAAGGAACACCAAGGATTGTTGGCTGTCACCAGAAGCTGATGGAGGCAAAGAAGGATTCTTCCCTAGAGTCCTCACAAGGAGCATAGCATTGCTGACACCTTAATTTTAGACTTCTAGCCTCCATAACTTTAAGAGAATAAATTTCTGTTATTTTAAGACTTCTAGTTTGCAGTATTTTATTACAGCAGCCTGAGGGAATTAGTGCAATTTTGGGCTCAGGCATGATAGGAGTGACTAAGTAAACAGGAGTTGGAGGTTTTAGAACACACAGATACAGACAATCAAGCATTTACATGTCAGATATAGCACTGATGACTAAATTCACACTGTAGTATTGTTAGCAAGTTGCTAGTTTATATACAAAGACTATGTACTTTCAACTATTTAAGAAATTGTGCTCTTATAACACTTTTTTAGGGATCCAGGACCCAATTAAAACAAATTTCCCAAGGATCTCTACCAAGTATATGCTTATCAGGTAGCACCAGGTATATCCTTGGAGAATGCCCAAATGTACCTACCCAATTTGCCGCTGCTAAGTTAACTAGAGACTAAAAATTTTTGTTTTCACCTAGCCTTGCATAGTTCATGACCATGTGTGCTTCATCCATAAAACAAAAGAACATTTAACAGTGAAGCCTGAAAAAAGGAAAGGGAATAAATATATATGTGAAAAGGACATATGTCATTGAACATTTCTCATAAGCAGAAACTATAGTGGAGCAGATTAAAATGTTATTTTTAACAATACTATGAAGCTAACCAACCAAAACTAATTTTTAGAGGGCTCATCCTTTTCTGCTTGGAGTTTTATCTCTATTGTCATCTTACTTCAGGACACATCAGGGGCATGATTTCTTGCAGGATGCTTTCCTTGAACTCCAGTTCTAGATAATCACCCCACAGCTGGTGGCTGGCTCTTCACTGCTCTTTCAGATCTCTTATTGCAGTGTAATTATTTGTTTCTGCGATTGTCCTCTCCACTTGACTATCAGCCCCGAGGAAGTTCATTGGACTAAAAAAGACTGGTTAATTATTTTTTTCTGTCTGAACATTATTTATTTTTTAAAACAGCTTTAACAGTGTGAGTGACATAAAATAAAATGCTTATATTTAAAGTGTACAATCTGATAAGTTTTGACATAGGTATGCGCTCATTGGACCGTCACAACAGGAGAGCAAACATATCCATCATCCCCGAAAGTTCCCTCATGTAGATGAGATATATTCAAATGAAGCTCTAGAAGAGAAGTTTATTGTAGAGAATTTAAAGAATTCTGGCCAAAAAGGTCAGTGAGTTGGTGGGAATTTATATAATTTGTAGCAGCTAAGTCAGAAGCATCAGGCAGACCATTGAGCTAGATTTCAGAGACTCATTCTGACCTGTTGAAATCCTTTCCCTGAACCACATCTAGTCAATAAATGGTGTCTTGGGTTTGATGCCAACCTTTGTGAGTCTGGAGCTCAGTAAGAGGCAATAAAAGCCAATACTGTTGTTCATTAATTCTAAGTTGTACATATTTTGTTCACATATTAACTCCTTGAAATGAGAATGCATCTTGCAATCATAATATATTAATAATATGTCATAGTTTAATTAGCATTTTTCTTGTCATTAGTATATAAAGTAATAGTCTTAATATCAATTTTGCCTTATATCTTACCACAAAATCTTCTGCTTCTCCATGGTTAAGAGATCAGAGGCAGAATGCCCATATATTTTCTGTAAGTGTCAGTTCCCTCCTCAGCATGCTTGACTTCATGTTCTTGACCAGTCTCCAGAGGTTTGGATTGTGGGGTTGTTGCCATAGGTGCAGTGACAGTCAGTTGGAAAGACCCGGGAAAATAATAGAACCATATGATGTTAAAATGACCTGATGTACAATTGAGATGTTTCTTTTTCCAAAAAGAAATTAAAACCATATTAGAAATTCTTCCAAGTCATAGTATAAAAAAAGACGTTTCAGGGCCCCACCAAAAATAGGAAAATAAGTGGGACCAGAGTAAAGGACTAATCAAAGGGTGGCAAGGAGAATATGAAAAATGAACCTTTTTACCAGTTTTATCTGGAGCCACTCTGTCAAGGTAGAAGTTATAGATCAGAAAATGTATATTCTTGTTGTTGTTGAGTGTGTTTGGGGATGCTGCTCATTTAGGTGCACCAGTTTGTTGCCTGGCAAGTTCCGTAGACTGTTGTAATTTGAATGAAAAGACAGTAGTAAAGAAATGATACTGATTGCATGACTGGCTGGCTGGCCTGGTGATGTCGAGGTGGAATTTACTTTGTGTATGAACCTCAATTCAGGGTCTTTTGTCTTGTTCCTTAAGATCAGAAATTTGATTTTGTTGCACTAAAAGTGGATCTATTTCTCAGGATCAGAGTTATGTTAGTCAAGGACCTAAGACCAAATTGTTAATGAACAATGAGAAATGTGACTGTCAAATGGACTGACCTATTCATGTTGGCATGACTAACACATTCTTTCATTTTAGACAGAGCTACATGGGAAACTAAATTATAATCAGAAGACCATATGATGAGGACAGAATCATTACAAGCAGAGTTAATTGTGTGATAAACATCTGAAATAGTGCATAAATCAGTGGTTCAGGACATCCTCTCTCCATGTTATGCTTGTTCAAAAATCAACCTCTGGTGTTTAATCTTCTTTTAATTGTGCTCCAAAGTTGACCATCTATGTACCTTCTATTTCTACCATCCTTTTTAGGCTACTGTGCAATTAGTTATGTTTCAGATTGACTCACTTGTCATTTTATGTCTGTCTTTTTTTTTTTTTTTTTTTTTTTACACATCTTTATTGAAGTATAATTGCCTTACAATGGTGTGTTAGCTTCTGCTTTATAACAAAGTGAATCAGTTATACATATACAATATGTTCCCATATCTCTTCCCTCTTGCATCTCCCTCCCTCCCACCCTCCCCATCCCACCCCTCTAGGTGGTCACAAAGCACCGAGCTGATCTCCCTGTGCTATGCGGCTGCTTCCCACTAGCTATCTATTTTACATTTGGTAGTGTATATATGTCCATGACACTCTCTCACCCTGTCACAACTCACCCCACCCCCTCCCCATATCCTCAAGTCCATTCTCTAGTAGGTCTGTGTCTTTATTCCCGTCTTGCCACTAGGTTCTTCATGGCTTTTTTTTTTCCCTTAGATTCCGTATATATGTGTTAGCATACTGTATTTGTTTTTCTCTTTCTGACTTACTTCACTCTGTATGACAGACTCTAACTCCATCCACCTCATTACAAATACCTCCATTTCATTTCTTTTTATGGCTGAGTAATATTCCATTGTATATATGTGCCACATCTTCTTTATCCATTCATCTGTCGATGGACATTTAGGTTGCTTCCATGTCCTGGCTATTGTAAATAGAGCTGCAATGAACATTTTGGTACATGACTCTTTTTGACCTATGGTTTTCTCAGGGTATATGCCCAGTAGTGGGATTGCTGGATCGTATGGTAGTTCTATTTGTAGTTTTTTAAGGAACCTCCATACTGTTCTCCATAGTGGCTGTATCAATTTACATTCCCACCAACAGTGCAAGAGAGTTCCCTTTCCTCCACACCCTCTCCAGCATTTATTGTTTCTAGATTTTTTGATGATGGCCATTCTGACTGGTGTGAGATGATATCTCATTGTAGTTTTGATTTGCATTTCTCTAATGATTAATGATGTTGAGCATTCTTTCATGTGTCTGTTGGCCATCTGTATATCTTCTTTGGAGAAATGTCTATTTAGGTCTTCTGCCCATTTTTGGATTGGGTTGTTCGTTTTTTTGTTATTGAGCTGCATGAGCTGCTTGTAAATCTTGGAGATTAATCCTTTGTCAGTTGCTTCATTTGCAAATATTTTCTCCCATTCTGATGGTTGTCTTTTGGTCTTGTTTATGGTTTCCTTTGCTGTGCAAAAGCTTTTAAGTTTCATTAGGTCCCATTTGTTTATTTGTGTTCTTATTTCCATTTCTCTGGGAGCTGGGTCAAAAAGAATCTTGCTGTGATGTATGTCATAGAATGTTCTGCCTATGTTTTCCTCTAAGAGTTTGATAGTGTCTGGTCTTACACTTAGGTCTTTAATCCATTTTGAGTTTATTTTTGTGCATGGTGTCAGGGAGTGTTCTAATTTCATACTTTTACATGTATCTGTCCAATTTTCCCAGCACCACTTATTGAAGAGGCTGTCTTTTCTCCACTGTATATGCTTGCCTCCTTTATCAAAGATAAGGTGACCATATGTGCGTGGGTTTATCTCTGGGCTTTCTATCCTGTTCCATTGATCTATATTTCTGTTTTTGTGCCAGTACCAAACTGTCTTGATTACTGTAGCTTTGTAATATAGTCTGAAGTCAGGGAGCCTGATTCCCCCAGCTCCATTTTTCGTTCTCAAGATTGCTTTGGCTATTCGGGGTCTTTTGTGTTTCCATACAAATTGTGAAAGTTTTTGTTCTAGTTCTGTGAAAAATGCCAGTGGTAGTTTGATAGGGATTGCATTGAATCTGTAGATTGCTTTGGGTAGTAGAGTCATTTTCACAATGTTGATTCTTCCAATCCAGGAACATGGTATATCTTTCCATCTATTTGTATCATCTTTAATTTCTTTCATCAGTGTCTTATAATTTTCTGCATACAGGTCTTTTGTCTCCTTAGGTAGGTTTATTCCTAGATATTTTATTCTTTTTGTTGCAATGGTAAACGGGAGTGTTTTCTTAATTTCACTTTCAGATTTTTCGTCATTAGTGTATAGAAATGCAAGAGATTTCTGTGCATTAATTTTGTATCCTGCTACTTTACCAAATTCATTGATTAGCTCTAGGAGTTTTCTGGTAGCATCTTTAGGATTCTCTATGTATAGTATCATGTCATCTGCAAACAGTGACAGCTTTACTTCTTCTTTTCCGATTTGGATTCCTTTTATTTCTTTGTCTTCTCTGATTGCTGTGGCTAACACTTCCAAAACTATGTTGAATAATAGTGGTGAGAGTGGGCAACCTTGTCTTGTTCCTGATCTTAGTGGAAATGGTTTCAGTTTTTCACCATTGAGGACAATGTTGGCTGTGGGTTTGTCATATATGGCCTTTATTATGTTGAGGAAAGTTCCCTCTATGCCTACTTTCTGCAGGACTTTTATCATAAATGGGTGTTGAATTTTGTCGAAAGCTTTCTCTGCATCTATTGAGATGATCATATGGTTTTTCTCCTTCAATTTGTTAATATGGTGTATCACATTGATTGATTTACGTATATTGAAGAATCCTTGCATTCCTGGGATAAACCCCACTTGATCATGGTGTATGACCCTTTTAATGTGCTGTTGGATTCTGTTTGCTAGTATTTTGTTGAGGATTTTTGCATCTATGTTCATCAGTGATATTGGCCTGTAGTTTTCTTTCTTTGTGACATCTTTGTCTGGTTTTGGTATCAGGGTGATGGTGGCCTCGTAGAATGAGTTTGGGAGTGTTCCTCCCTCTGCAATATTTTGGAAGAGTTTGAGAAGGATAGGTGTTAGCTCTTCTCTAAATGTTTGATAGAATTCACCTGTGAAGCCATCTGGTCCTGGGCTTTTGTTTGGTGGAAGGTTTTTAATCACAGTTTCAATTTCAGTGCTTGTGATTGGTCTGTTCATATTTTCTATTTCTTCCTGGTTCAGTCTCGGCAGTTTGTGCATTTCTAAGAATCTGTCCATTTCTTCCAGGTTGTCCATTTTATTGGCGTAGAGTTGCTTGTAGTAATCTCTCATGATCTTTTGTATTTCTGCAGTGTCAGTGGTTACTTCTCCTTTTTCATTTCTAATTCTATTGATTTGAGTCTTCTCCCTTTTTCTCTTGATGAGTCTGGCTAATGGTTTATCAATTTTGTTTATCTTCTCAAAGAACCAGCTTTTAGTTTTATTGATTCTTGCTATTGTTTCCTTCATTTCTTTTTCATTTATTTCTGACCTGATCTTTATGATTTCTTTCCTTCTGCTAGCTTTGGGGTTTTTTTGTTCTTCTTTCTCTAATTGCTTTAGGTGCAAGGTTAGGTTGTTTATTCGAGATGTTTCCTGTTTCTTGAGGTAGGCTTGTATTGCTATAAACTTCCCTCTTAGCACTGCTTTTGCTGCGTCCCATAGGTTTTGGGTCGTCGTATCTCCATTGTCATTTGTTTCTAGGTATTTTTTGATTTCCCCTTTGATTTCTTCAGTGATCACTTCATTATTAAGTAGTGTATTGTGTAGCCTCCATGTGTTTGTATTTTTTACAGATCTTTTCCTGTAATTGATATCTAGTCTCATAGCGTTGTGGTCGGAAAAGATACTTGATACGATTTCAATTTTCTTAAATTTACCAAGGCTTGATTTGTGACCCAAGATATGATCTATCCTGGAGAATGTTCCATGCGCACTTGAGAAAAATGTGTATTCTGTTGTTTTTGGGTGGAATGTCCTATCAATATCAATTAAGTCCATCTTGTTTAATGTATCATTTAAAGCTTGTGTTTCCTTATTTATCTTCATTTTGGATGATCTGTCCATTGATGAAAGTGGGGTGTTAAAGTCCCCTACTATGATTGTGTTGCTGTCAATTTCCCCCTTTTATGGCTGTTAGTGTTTGCCTTATGTATTGAGGTGCTCCTATGTTGGGTGCATAAATATTTACAATTGTTATACCTTCCTCTTGGATCGATCCCTTGATCATTATATAGTGTCCTTCTTTGTCTCTTATAATATTCTTTATTTTAAAGTCTATTTTGTCTGATATGAGAATTGCTACTCCAGCTTTCTTTTGATTTCCATTTGCATGGAATATCTTTTTCCATCCCCTCACTTTCAGTCTGTATGTGTCTCTAGGTCTGAAGTGGGTCTCTTGTAGACAGCATATATATGGGTCTTGTTTTTGTATCCATTCAGCCAGTCTGTGTCTTTTGGTGGGAGCATTTAATCCATTTACATTCAAGGTAATTATCGATATGTATGTTCCCATTCCCATTTTCTTAAATGTTTTGGGTTTGTTATTGTAGGTGTTTTCCTTCTCTTGTGTTTCTTGCCTAGAGAAGTTCCTTTAGCATTTGTTGTAAAGCTGGTTTGGTGGTGCTGAACTCTCTCAGCTTTTGCTTGTCTGTAAAGGTTTTAATTTCTCCATCAAATCTGAATGAGATCCTTGCTGGGTAGAGTAACCTTGGTTGTAGGTTTTTCTCCTTCATCACTTTAAGTATATCCTGCCACTCCCTTCTGGCTTGCAGAGTTTCTGCTGAAAGATCAGATGTTAACCTTATGGGGATTCCCTTGTGTGTTATTTGTTGTTTTTCCCTTGCTGCTTTTAATATGTTTTCTTTATATTTAATTTTTGACAGTTTGATTAATATGTGTCTTGGCGTGTTTCTCCTTGGGTTTATCCTGTATGGGACTCTCTGTGCTTCCTGGACTTGATTAACTATTTCCTTTCCCATATTAGGGAAGTTTTCAACTATAATCTCTTCAAATATTTTCTCAGTCCCTTTCTTTTTCTCTTCTTCTTCTGGGACCCCTATAATTCGAATGTTGGTGCGTTTAATGTTGTCCCAGAGGTCTCTGAGACTGTCCTCAGTTCTTTTCATTCTTTTTTCTTTATCCTGCTCTGCAGCAGTTATTTCCACCATTTTATCTTCCAGGTCACTTATCCTTTCTTCTGCCTCAGTTATTCTGCTATTGATCCCATCTAGAGTATTTTTAATTTCATTTATTGTGTTTTTCATCGTTGCTTGGTTCCTCTTTAGTTCTTCTACGTCCTTGTTAAATGTTTCTTGCATTTTGTCTATTCTATTTCCAAGATTTTGGATCATCCTTACTATCATTATTCTGAATTCTTTTTCAGGTAGACTACCTATTTCCTCTTCATTTGTTAGGTCTGGTGTGTTTTGACCCTGCTCCTTCATCTGCTGTGTGTTTTTCTGTCGTCTCATTTTGCTTATCTTACTGTGTTTGGGGTCTCCTTTTCACAGGCTGCAGGTTCGTAGTTCCCGTTGTTTTTGGTATCTGTCCCCAGTGGGTAAGGTTGGTTCAGTGGGTTTTGTAGGCTTCCTGGTGGAGGGGACTATTGCCTGTGTTCTGGTGGATGAGGTTGAATCTTGTCTTTCTGGTGGGCACGTCCACGTCTGGTGGTGTGTTTTGGGGTGTCTGTGGCCTTATGATTTTAGGCAGCCTCCCTGCTAATGGATGGGGCTGTGTTCCTGTCTTGCTAGTTGTTTGGCATAGGGTGTCCAGCCCTGTAGCTTGCTGGTCGTTGAGTGAAGCTGGGTCTTGATGTTGAGATGGAGATCTCTGAGAGATTTTTGCCGTTTGGTATTACGTGGAGCTGGTAGGTCTCATGTGGACCAGTGTCCTGAGGTTGGCTCTCCCACCTCAGAGGCACAGCCCTGATGCCTGGCTGGAGCACCAAGAGCCTTTCATCCACACAGCTCAGAATATAAGGGAGAAAAAAATAGAAAGATAAAAAGAGGATAAAATAAAATAAAATAAAGCTATTATAATAAAAAATAAGAAAAAAATTATTAAGAGTAAATGTATTCAGAAAAAAATTTTTTTAATTTTGAAAAATAGATTTATTAATTTTTTTATAGTAAAAAATAAGAAAAAGATTTTTAAGAAAAAAATTTATTTAAAAAAAATTTTTAGTTTTTTAAAATAAAAAATATGAAAAAACTTATTAAAAATTTTTTTAATTTCTAAAAATAGAAAATACGGAAAAAATTATTAAGAAAGCATATATTAGGAAAAAAAAATTTTTTTAAGTAAAAAAAAAAAAAAAAAAAAAAAAAAATGGACGGACCTAACCCTAGGACTGATGGTGAAAGCAAAGGTATACAGACAAAATCTCACCCAGAAGCATACACATATACACTCACAAAAAAAGGAAAAGGGGAAATTAATATATCCTGCTCCTAAAGTCCACCTTTTGAATTTGGGATGATTCGTTGTCTATTCAGGTATTCAACAGATGCAGGCACATCAAGTTGTTTGTGGAGCTTTAATCAGCTGCTTCTGAGGCTGCTGGGGGAGATTTCCCTTTCTCTTCTTTGTTCTTACAGCTCCCAGCGTTCAGCTTTGGATTTGGACCCGCCTCTGCATGTACGTTGCCTGAGGGCGTCCGTTCCCCGCCCAGACAGAACGGGGTTAAAGGAGCAGCTGCTTCGGGGGCTCTGGCTCACTCAGGCCAGGGGAGGGAGCGGTACGGAGGAGGCGGGGCGAGCCTGCGGCGTCAGAGGCGTCGTGACATTGCAGCAGCCTGAGGCGCGCCATGTGTTCTCCCGGGGAAGTTGTCCCTGGATCACGGGAGCCTGGCAGTGGCGAGCTGCACCGGCTCCCGGGAGGGGCGGTGTGGAGAGTGACCTGTGCTCGCACACAGGCTTCTTGGTGGCGGCAGCAGCAGCCTTAGCGTTTCCTACCAGTCTCTGGGGTCCGCGCTGTTAGCCGCGGCTCGCGCCCGCCTCTGGAGTTCGTCTAGGCGGCGCTCTGAATCCCCTCTCCTTGCGCGCCACGAAACAAAGAGGCAAGAAAAAGTCTCTTGCCTCTTCGGCGGCTGCAGACCTCCTCTCCGGCTCCCTCCCGGCTCGCCGCGGCACGCCAACCCCTTCAGGCTGTGTTCACGCCGCCAGCCCCAGTCCTCTCCCTGTGATCCGACTGAAGCCCGCACCTCGGCTCCCAGCCCCGCCCACCCCGGCGGGTGAGCAGACAAGCCTCTCGGGCTGGTGAGCGCTGCTCGGCGCTGAGCCTCTGTGCGGGAATCTCTCCGTCTTTCCCTCTGCGCCCCTGTTGCTGTGGGATCCGCGCTGATAGCCGCGCGGCTCGCACCCGTCTCTGGATTTCGTTTAGGCAGCGCTCTGAATCCCCTCTCCTTGCGCGCCGCGAAACAAAGAGGCAAGAAAAAGTCTCTTGCCTCTTCGGCAGCTGCAGACTTTTTCCCGGACTCCCTCCCGGCTAGCACCAAAGCCCGAGCCTCAGCTCCCAGCCCCCGCCCGCCCTGGCGAGTGAGCAGACAAGCCTCTCGGGCTGGTGAGTCCTGGTTGGCGCCGAGCCTCTGTGCGGGAGTCTCTCCGCTTTGCCCTCCGCACCCCTGTGGCTGCGCTCTCCTCCGCGGCTCCGAAGCTTCCCCCCTCTGCCACCCGCAGTCTCTGCCCGCAAAGGGGCTTCCTAGTGCCTGGAAACCTTTCCTCCTTCACGACTCCCTCCCACTGGCGCAGGTCCCATCCCTATTCTTTTGTCTCTGTTGTTTCTTTTTTCTTTTACCCTACCCAAGTACGTGGGGATTTTCTTGCCTTTTGGGAGGTCTGACGTCTTCTGCCAGCGTTCAGTGGGTGTTCTGTAGGAGCAGTTCCACGTGTAGATGTATTTCTGCTGTATCTGTGGGAAGGAAGGTGATCTCCGCGTCTTACTCTTCCGCCATCTTGCCCCCTCCTTATGTCTGTCTTAATTGATGTGTTTATGGTACCTGAACTCTGTAGTTATGTATCACAGACAATATCTTAATTCACTCTTACATTTGAATAACCCCTCTGTGTGTTTGTGACTGTGTACATACAGGGTTGTGTGTATTTAAATGCTTAATATTTTAATAGTTTATTTTTCAGATCATGATCTAATTCTTGGACAGGGAGACACTTTATCATTGCCCAAACATATTATAATAAGATATCACACTCCACAGTACTTTCAGATATTTCTGGTCCTTGGAAATGTTTCTGGAATTTGGGTAGGCCATGTGAAAAAAGGAGATTTAAAGAGAGGCAAAAACATTGGTTTGGCAATTTCCTTAAAGCAAGTTTCAATGTTCTGGTACAATCAAAGAGATGGCTTAAAAATGAGGTGGGTACATCAAGCTTTTCTCGAATATCCATGTTTCCTCCATTATAGTCACTCTGACAGATTTATTAGTCTCTTTATCTTCCTTTTTTGTTTCACTTTTTTTTCCCATCAGTAATGGAGAATGATTCTCAATTCATGCAAATGAATATTACTGTACAGATAAGTGTAGCTGACATTCACTGAATGCTAATTTTATTATTCAGATTTAGCATGTGCATAAATTAAGTTGTGTTGTTCAAGTTTCTTTATACAATTGTTATGAAATGAATACTTCCTAAGCTAAAGTCATTCTCTACTAACTTTGTTTTTACACTTCTTTATAAATATACCCATGAAAACTATTTTCCTTTCCTATTTTTTAGAAAGGAAGAATTGTAAGTAGAAAGTTAACAATGGGAAGGATGTGCACTCATTTGCATAAAATTATTGTTAAGGAGAAAATTACAAGTATTGTAATGTTGAGATTGCATGCAGTACATAATGATTATGTTATTATACTTTGAATATTCTGTTATTGGTCATAATTGTCAACTTTTAAGAGTAACCTTTGAGGAAAAATAAGTTAAGGGAAATGGTTAGAGTAGATCAGTGAGAAATCTTACTGGGGAGGTAGTGGTGTGGTAGAGACCGACTAGCTATTCACCAAACCAGTTTCTCTTCTTCTTGACCACACAGTTAAACCACATTTTCTAGTCTCCTTTGCACTCAGGTATAGCCATGTGTTGGAGATTTATCCATTGTTATGTGACCAGAAGTGACAAGTTCCATTTCTAGCTTTGGCTTGTAGATTCTGATAGATAATTCTCCAACCTCTTCTTCCACCAACCTGGCATAGGTAGGCCCAGGGTCCTTGGAAACTACATGCTGGAGATAAGAAGTCACAAAAAGGCTCCCTGAATGGCTACTTAGGTGAAGTTTCCTTGCTGCTCAGAAAAAAAATAAGTTGGATTTTATATGAGAAATTAACTTCTATTGCATTTGAGCCATCATACATTTTTTAGTTTGTTACTATAGCTAGTATTACCTTAATGCATACAAGTGGTAACAAAGAATTTCTAGGTAATTCTTTCTTAATTTTTAGTATGTTATTAAATCCATCAAAACTGTACATGGCCTCAAAAAGATATCTTTTTTTTTATTTGTGAAGGACTTTATTGTAATGACACAAGCAGTTATTATTTGTAGGGACTCTATTATTAGTAGGTGGCAACAAAAATCGGGAAATCTTTGACTTGTAAGGGGACTTTAAAATTGTGTAGAAGCAAAAGTCATAGGTCTTTATTATATGCACTGACTCTTAGAAAGAAGAAACAAATGAACACCATGAGAAACATGTTGATTTCTTCATTGTTGATGTTGTGTTTGGATTGTATATGTTATCTTTGTATTCGGCAGTAGGTGTATGATTTCCCTCCCTGCCTTCCTCCTTCTCTCCCTTCTCTCCCTCCCTTCTTTCCTTTCTTCCTTCCTTAACACACAGAGTATGCCAGGCAAGCAAGCAGGGTTGGGATACAGCCATTTTGAGACAAACACATTTTCTGCTTACAAAAACGAAGTTTATTATTTAAAAAAACCCAATAATTGATTAATGACATGTGACATGCACAGGAGAATTACATAGTACTAAGTGAGCATAGAATGAGAGATTCTATCTGAAGAGAGGGTTGGGGGGAATCAGAGAAGTCTTTTATGAGAAGTTAACACTGACGCTGAGAACGAAAGAATGAGTATGAGCTGTCCAGGCAAGTAAGTGAGGGAAGTGGATTGGGACCATTCAAGGAACTAGGAAGCCAGAAGGGTTGGAGAATGGAAATCATGCATCACCAAGGTATGAGGAGAAGTGGCAGAAGGAGATAGGCATTGGGTGAGGCAGGGGCTTCCTTAGGTATGTTGAAGACTTGGTCTTCATATTAATAGTAGCAGGCTACTCTGTCTTTTTAAGCAGATATATAGCATGATGAGATTTGTATTTTAAAGTGATCACTCTGTCTCCAGTGAGGTGAGGGATTTAGAGAAGGGAAACAACGACAGTGAGTCTCGTTTGGAAATGTCAATAGTCAAGGTGAGAGATCATGGTGATTTGGACTAGGGTGATGGCAGTGTCTATAGAGACCTGAGGACCAATTTGAAAGATATTTTGGGGAAGAATTATCAACATTTTGTGATGAATTGGATAAGAGGGTAAGAGAGGAATCAAGGATAATTTCCTGTTTTCTGGGTTGTGTCACTGGGTAGATGACATGACACTTTACCAAGACAGGGAACACTGACAGAAAAAAAAGGAAGAAAGACAAGTTTATTTTCAGACACTTTGAATTTAGACCTCTTTAACGTAGCCAAGTGACTTAAATATTTATATACTTACCTAATGTGTGTCCATAATTAGACAGTTGGATTAAGGGTTTGAGATTCAGAAGATGGATCTGGGCTGGAGGTAATATTAGAATTTAATGGATCCTTAGAAAAAGTTTCATCCTACCTCATTATTTTATAGATGAGGGAAATTATTCCTAGGAGGCATGTATTCTTATAGAACTCACTGTTTACATAACACTTTATATCATCTCATTTATTCTTTACAAATTATCATTTGAGGCATTATCTCCATATTTGTAATTGAGAAGTTCAAGACTTAAAAGTAAACATTTGTACGGTTTCCTACTACTTTGAAGATGATGAGCCCTTCAGCAAAGGATTAAAGTGATTTACACACCTAGTGACAGATATAGACATTGTAAGAGCAAGGACAGAGATTTAGCTGGTCCTGCAAGGTCCATTTTCTTCATTTCCATTCATTTCCTTCCCATGGAGACTGAGTGAAATTGCTGAGTAGAGCAAGGGCAAAGTAATGGAGTGTGTTACCTGCTCTTGAGACAAAATAACCTCCCCTCTAATTCATGGGACACTCCTAACTGGAAGTCCAGCCTTCATGGCTGCTTTTTCATTGGTGAAAAGAGTAAGGGATGTGTCTTCATCTGTTCAGCTGCTTTAACATAATATCATAAACTGGGTGGCTTATAAACAGCAGAAATTTATTTCTCAAAGTTCTGGAGGCTAGAAGTCCAAGATCAAGGTGCTGGCAGATTCAATGTCTGGTGCGAATCTGCTTCCTGGCTCATAGATGCTGTATTCTCCTTATGTCCTTACATATTGGAAGGGGCCAGGACACTCTGGCGTCTCTTTTGTAAGAACATTAATTCCATTCATGAGGGCTCCACCTTCATAACCTAATCACTCCCCAAAGGTGCTACCTCCAAATATTATCACATTGAACCCCCAGTTTTCTAGGGGATCATCATCTCATGTTCTAACTACCTAAATGTTACATAAGCCAGAGTTGTGTCCCATGTTTTAAACCCATTCCCCAGTTAAAGAGTACCTGTGGTTTCACTTCCTCAGAATCCTTATTTCTGAAATTAACCGAGTTGATAAATTAGCTTATGTGAAGATACTAACAGGCTTCCAAGTACCATTTCTGGTTCTGTGTTAAATTCTAAACTGGACCTTGCTTTCATCAATTCATAAACTTTTAGATTTGTAGAGGAGATCATCTAATTTCGAATACTAATTTTGTAAATAAGGAAAATGAGGGCAGGAAATTTAAGTAAATGATATTTCTGATTTACTTTCAAGACCTTGTCTGCTGATGCTCAAACCAGTTAGTAGTCATAGATATGCTAACTGCTTTAACTATAAGATGATACTTTATATCCATAATAGAGGGAATTGTTTATAAGTACAAGAAAATCTATTGTTGACTGGAATATGAGGATATATATAGTCACCTACCATAGGAATGGAAATTTATACTGTTACAGATGTCTTGAAAGCAATATGACATCTATTAAAAGTAAAGATACATACACCTTTGACATAATAATCCCCACTTACAGTAGTCTAGCCCACAGAAATGAAAGCTTCAGTATATAAGGATCTATTAACTGTTTATTGTAACATTATTTTTATAGAATATATAACCTATAACAAGTTGAATACTTATTTCATAGGCAAATGGTTAATTAATTAATTCAACAAATATTTATTAGGTACTTTCTATGTGCCAGGAACTGCTTTAGGTACTTGGAATACACTAGTGGACAAAACAGATGAAGATGGAGCTTACATTATAGTATGGGGAGAAAAATAAATGAATCATATAGTGTGACATAAGTAAGTGTGTAGTATAATCAAATGAGATGGTGATGCAGGGTAACATTTTAAATAGTGTGTCATGATGGCTTATTTGGGAAGGTGACATTTTAGCCAAAAAAAATGCAACGCATTATCAGAAGAATATTCCACACAGAGGGATTAGGTAGAGCAAATGCCTTGAGAAAGAAACATCTCTGATATGATTTGTATGAGGAAGTACTATGAACAATGAAGAGAAGCGTAGGAGATACATCAAACATCAAAGTAGAAAACGGCACCACCCATGAGACGGAGTGGTATCATCAATGGAGTGCAAAGCTCTGGAGAACTGGGTCCTAGGACTGCATCCTGGAGTACTCAAATATTAAGAATTTGGGGAAAAGAATAGGAACCAGCAAAGGAGACAGAGTAGGAGCAAACAGTGAGGTAGAAGGGAAAACCAAACAAAGTGAGGAAAAAGGAAAACTTGGAAAAAAAAGTGAAGAAAATGTATCAAGGAGAAGGAATTGATAAACAGGATTAAGTGCCATGGATAGGTTAATTAAGGTGAAGACTGAGAATTGATTACTTCTGTAATGATTTTGGAGGTCATTGGTAAACTAGATTAGGACAACTTTAGAGGAGATATAGAGGCAATATGGAGGAGGAGGAGGAGATATGTCCAGGATATATTATGAGTGAAAACATGCATGTTTGGAGCAATATGTATTTAATGATTCTGTTTCAGTATAAACAATGAAACAAAAAAAAAATCAAAACTCTTTAGCATCATATATATGCTTTATATATACATATCAATTTGTATATGTCTGTGAACAAGGAGAAATATATGAAAGTTACCACACTAAGCTGTTATTGCCAGTCACTTGGTATGATAAGTGGGAATAAGCGACTTAGTGGAGGGTATGGGTGTTGTTGGAAGGGGATGTTGTTTAGCTTTGCCTTAAAATATTTTTGTGTTTTATAATTTTACTGGCTTCAAAGAGTATGTATTAGAGTTAAAATCTGATTTTTATTTAAAGAAGTAAAATATGGTTAAACCAAAGAATTTATGAATTATCAAAGATAATTATTTTACAATTTCTTTCTTTTACAAAGAAATTATTTTACAATCCAGAGCAAGGAATTGCAGCGTGTAATTGAGAACTTGCAATAAAACTGGGCATTAACAAAATGATTTGTATATTAGAAGTTTAAATAAGAAAACAGTAGTTTCATATTTGTAAATACTAAACCTGAATTGACACAGAAGAAAATGAATATATCTTAGCTCTCTCCATGAGGGAGCCTTAGGGGCTGCATTGCTTTCTGATCAGTTTTGATAGTGTTTATCTTAAGACATGACAAAGAGAAAGCTACCAACATCAACAATTCAAGTATAGTTATAGATCTCTTGTCTATGGACCTTTGAGACTAAACGACAGCAAGATTACCCATGGAAAGACCTATTTGGAAAATAACTTTATTAAATCTGCATATTATTCAAGCATATGTTGCCTTTCTCTTTTCTTTCCTCAGTTCTAACCAGGAAAAAGACCTGCTCAGGATTTCAGGAACTGTGATTGATATACATTCCCAGAACTAAAAGAGTTTTAGAGAATGTACCATTTACCTAACCTGGTTGAAGTCACCCATTTACATGGTTGTACAGTGATCAGGATTTAGAGGATTTCAACTTTAAGAACCTTTAGGGGGCTGTTAGGTAACTGAGTCTGAAAGATAGGCTTAAGAAAACAGTCTCAGGTGTCTGTCATCCTGGAGTGCACATGCTCCATTCAAATTTATTTTATAACGCCATGAAAACCAAATAAAGCGTTATAGATTGGGCTTAAAATGTTCATTTTTAACTTTAATGGGTCCATGTAGTACTACTGACATTTTGGACAATTCTTCCTTGTAAAGGACTGTCCTGCACATTGCAAGATGATTATCATTGTGTCGCCTCACTGGGTTTTGCAACTATATGCATGTAGCACCCCACTTTCACCCCCATCTCCCAGCTCTGGATATTACAAGCACTTTCCTCTACATTTTAGTACTCCTGCTAGGGGGACAGGTCCACCCTGGGTTATGGGCCTAGTGTTAGGATTAGGAAATGAATAGTGTTATTTTGTAGTAATGTGTGTTGTTTCAACTAGACCAAATCTGAAATGTTGAACAAGTAATTTAATTTTGCCTGTGCTATTGAGGTCTGTGACATTCAGTGACATTGACTCATCTTTCAGTGGAGACATTACCTCTTACATGGACAAAAGTCTTTTAAAAATGTTAAAGTTTAGGGCTTCCCTGGAGGCACAGTGGTTAAGAATCCACCTGCCAATACAAGGGACACGGGTTCGAGCCCTGGCCCGCGAAGATCCCACATGCTGCGGAGCAACTAAGCCTGTGTGCCACAACTACTGAGCCTGAGCTCTAGAGCCCACCAGCCACAACTACTGAGACCGCGTGCCACAACTACTGAAGCCTGCGTGCCTAGAGCCCGTGCTCCGCAACAAGAGAAGCCACCGCAATGAGAAGCCCATGCACCAAAACCAAGAGTAGCCCCTGCTCGCCACAGCTAGAGAAAGCCCATGTGCAGCAACAAAGACCCAATGCAGGCAAAAATAAATAAACAAACAAACAAATAAATAAATGTTAAAGTTTATTATCTTAGCCAAACATTAATTAGGTTTATATATTTCTTGTATGTATGAATATATTCCAACAATTCATTAAAGGTTGATGGGTTTTCCTCTCAATTAGGCACTCAAAAAAACTTACTGATTAATTTTTTAAAAAGCTAATGAATCAAAGAACTGTTTAAGGCACAGGAAGTGAACTAAGTCTCTGACCTTTCTGGCACAGGCTTTACCCCCATCAATAGAGCTTCACATTTGCGATACTACATAAATAAAAAATAACAGTGGGTGACAAACCCAGAGGGAGAAAAAAGCAGGAGGTGAGGCATTCTACAGTCTTTCTGTGCATTATCCTCAACACATTTGTTGCACTGCGGTTTTTTGAAGACTAGGCTTCCAGAGTGTTGCTTGCTTGCTAATCAATACTAACTAGAAGGTGAGAAATCTCTCTGTCATTTACTGTGGTCAGAGAAGGAAAAGATATTTGTTGAATGCTTAGGCACATTCAGTAGTCAACTGACTGTCTATTGCAGGATTTATCGGAAGGAGTTGAACCTTCCCCACAGGACAGAACTTGGCTTTAAGCACGTGTTGATATTATTCCTAAATCAAAAAGTAGGTAAGCAGGAGAAGGTATCCTGGGGATGAGAAAAGGGGACATGGACTTTGGATTCAGCAAAGACCTGGATTTAAATACCAATTCTGTTATGTATTTACCTTGAAAAGAATGTATTTCCAAGCTAGTTTTTTCATATATAAAATATAGACGATAACATCTCTCCCGTATAAGAGTCTGATGTGAACCGATGGAGGTGATGTCTGCAGAATGCTCAGTCCCTTCCAGGCTTTCTTCTTTGTCTCCTCTTCTCTTTCCTTCCTTTCCCTTCAATTTTCTTTCTTCTTTCCTTCCAAATGTTATATGGTAAATTTGACTATAATGCACTGAAGTATTTCCATACAAGTATTTCTTGTATGTAATACTTCATGTAGAATTTCTTTCTACAAAAAGAATAGTAGAACTAGAAATGATTTTCCATATCAGATTCTATGTATTTGGTAATGATATTAAAATAAATGTACCGCGCTGTGGCTTAGTTTGTAGCAATATCAACGTGTGTTCAATTCTTAGGAATATTGCACTAGATTGACTTAATTTCTTAGCACCAGTTTCTTCATGTTGCACATATTGATATAATCAGTTTTTCTCTTGAGGGGCCTTTGTGGCAACCACAGCAGTTTGTCTAGGGCCATATGTAATAATTATTAACAAATATTAATTGAATAGCTTGAGTATTAAAAAGAGGTAGAGAGAAAACAAACTTTTTTTTTGAACCTGCTATCCAAATGCTCAGCAGGAAAAAATTCTATTGCTTATACTTTGCCACGGGGTCCGTCAGATATCCCAGAACTCTAGTTCAGAGTTTATTATAGAATTATTTTTAATTCTGGTTTTTGAAGTTTTGGAAATACTTAGCTTTGATTTTTTTAGATCATATTAGATTTTGTCAGGCTCGTGCTGTGCTCTTTAGGATACAAGATTAAAGTCAAATTACCACAGTAAGAGTATCTAAGAGGCAATGAAATCCTGGTAAAGGAAATTTCAAATCTGCTTCTTTCTATAAAGAAAATGATGGCAAATATACATGCATATGCATATTTTATGTATACATTTTTACACTAATAATGAGTCAATTTATTCTCAATAATAATTTTTTACAAACTGATCAAGAGCAAGTTAGTGGTGTTGAAAGATTTAAATGTGAAAGAGAAAGTAGATAGTAAAGGGAGAAGGTCCCAGAAAATTACTATTCATGAACATAAGTGTGTCAGGAAGCTCTTTTTTATTAGAAAAACTTACTGAACATAGAAAAAAATAGGTAATTTAAATAAGTGTTTTATATCATAATAAGGTTTAAATATTCTGGATACTAAGTTTATTCCATTTTAACTAGGTATCATATTTCATATGAAAAATATTAATCTATTTTTATAACTGCACAGTGATGTTTCACATATTTGAGTTTGATATATATGATTTTTTTGCCTTAAGTGATGCTGTGCATTCCGTCTCTACTGTCTCTGTCTCTGTTCAGCCAGGACTAGCAGGGTGTAGCATTATGCAGTACTATATTTTAAACTAGGTACTTATAAGTCGTAGTATTTTCTGATATTGGATGCCTTTTAAATATAAAAAGGATCATACTTTTACTTGTCCTCTTTTAGCAAATGTATTTAATGTTTTAATTATGAAATATCTGATACTGAAATTTGAGGAAATTCTTAATGCTTGGAATCAAGTTCACTCGGAAGGCAGAGAAGAAATTTTAATAACTGTAGAAAAGGAAATTTTATCCATTTCTACTAATAAGTTATACCTATAACAGCATGCTTGCTACCCCATATCAGGCTAAGGATGCCATTCATGAATGAGTCATTCTCTGTTCATGCTTCTTTTTCATGTAGTACGTGCAAGTTTTACTGAAAAATCAAGTAATGTGCCTTTTTCTTTTAAGAACATAGAACATGAAAAGGGCATGCTCCAACATTAAGTGGTGTCTCTATCAGTATAATGACAGATTTTTTTTTTTTACATCTTTATTGGAGTAAAATTGCTTTACAATGTTGTGTTAGTTTCTGCTATATAACAAAGTGAATCAGCTCATACGTATACGTATGTCACCATATCTCCTGCCTCTTGTGTCTCCCTCCCACCCTCCCTATCCCACCCCTCTAGGTGGTCACAAAGCACCAAGCTGATCTCCCTGTGCTATGCGGCTGCTTCCCACTAGCTATCTATTTTACATTTGGTAGTGTATACATGTCCATGCCACTCTCTCACTTCGTCCCACCTTACCCTTCCCCCTTCCCTTGTCAAGTCTATTCTCTACGTCTGCGTCTTTATTCCTGTCCTGCCCCGAGATTCTTCAGAACCATTTTTTTTTTTATAATGACAGATTTTTTCAAGCTCTTTCCCGCATTATGAAAGCAGCATTCAGTTTATTTTAATATAACAGCTTTATTGAGCTTTATTTTAAAATATAACTGTTTTATTTATTTTTTTAAATAGGCTTTGTTATTCAGAGCAGTTTTAGGTTCAAAGCAAAATCAGAGGGAGGTACAGAGCTTTCCCACGTACCCCCTGCCTCCCCATGTGCACACCCTTCCCCTTTATCAACATCCTCCACCAGAGTGGTACGTTTATTACCATTGATGAACCTACACTGACACCTCATAATCATCCAAAGACCATAGTGTACAATAGGGTTTACTCTCAACTTCTCTTTTTGAATCAATACGTATAATAGCATTTTCTTAGATCTCAATTTGCATATTACAGGGATCTGATGTTCCCCAGTATATTTGAATCATTGTGATGGCTTTCTGATCTGGGTAGGCAAAGTGGTGAGTGCAATGGAAGCTACAGTTCTTTGTTTCCAGAGATGGTCTTATTGATTTTGAACATTTTGTGAAAGACAAAAAAAGAAGACCAAATAGTAATCCTCTTTAATTAATTTAACTAGTAATATGAATTATGAAGAATATTTCTTTGAATCCTAAAGGATAATATTCAGATTACATTCTTCTTTACTTTAAATTCAAAAAACAGCTATATATGTTTCTCAAACTGGAGCAACATGCATTGATATTTGACATCCAGAATCTCTTCTGTCTTTCTAAACTGAATCTTAGATGCAAAGTCTTTTGATACTTTTCTACCCTTTAGACTTAACACTCTGTCTGTCTTCTACCAATGTTGCTAATACTGCTATTAATGATGACCAATATTTACTGTTTTCTACATGGTGGACATTCTGCTAAGCAACTTACATATAGTTGCTCAATTTTCCCCCCAAACCTGTAAGTTAAATATTATTTTACTCTTAAGCAGAGTTAAAAAAATAAAAAAACACAGAGAGAGAGAGATCTAATATCTTTCTCAAGATTCAATTTGAATGGGATTTTTCTGAATAAAGAGCTCATATCCTTAACTTATACAGTGATTCTTGGCCTCTGGTGTAGGACAGTTCTTTGTTTAACTCTTTGTTGAGTGTTGCAGGACAGTTAGGATCTTTGGTCCACTCTTTAAATGATAGGATCTTTGGTCCACTCTTTAAATGATTCCCCCCATCAATGTGTACCAGTAAATACCTCCACATTTCCAAACATCCCCTGGAGAAGGTAGGGTCCCAATAAAGCCCTGCTGGGGGAAAATCATTGCTGTAGTTATATGGTCAAAGAATAAAAAGTTAAAACAGACAAAAAAAAGGAAAGGCCCAATTAGTTGTGTAGTCATCATATCTTTGAATCTGACTATGCTTGGCTCTCTTAGCAGGAGTAGGTGTATGGAAGGGACCAAAAGGTAGGACTACTTCCAGACTTGAGAGGCTCAACTGCTTTTATAAAAACTACAGTGTCCTCAAGGTATTGCTGGCAACTATGTGTATTTTATGATCATAGTCAGCAACAGGAGAGTTTTAACAGTCCAAAGCCAAAGCTGAACCCCAGTCCCTAGAAGAGTTAGCCAGGGTTATAGAAGGGATAGAGTTACCAGAACTATACACAAGGTAGAATGCCCTCATTTTTATTAAAAAGCCTTCTGTGCAGCTCTTAGATATGGGATATGAGGTTCAGAACAGTCCCTAGCAGAGAGCATGACACACTACTGAGTATTGGGGACAGACAAGGTAAATTTTTACACATTCATCTCAGGTCAGGATTGGTCACAAGGACTGGGCAGGACTGAATATATTCAAGATGCTAGAAACCAGATAAGACTTGTGAATAATGAGTATGAAAAAGACATACTGAGGAATTTAGCTACCTCTGAGCCAGGGTGGTCTGGTAGCCTGAAGCAGGTTTATATGGAAATTGCAGGGGGTGAGATGAAAGTGCACAATGGGAAAACAGTTTAACCATATTCTTAGTGCCTGAATTGTTCACAGTGTACCGCAGGCAGGAGCCAGGGCTGTAGGCAAGTCTGATAAAGAAACTCTCGCTAACAGTAGTGTTCACATTTACCATTTGATCTCTAAAAATATTCTCATTTTAAAACTTTAAAAAAAAATTTGGTGGTTAGTGTTTTCACCCTGATATATGACACAGTTATAAGTGAGTTTGGAGGATATTTGTTGTCTTTTTGACCTTTCAGTGTCTGAAGTGTCCTCCTATGTGTGAAGGATTACTTACAAGAGGTAGAGTTTACTTCCTGAAAATGCCAGTTACTCACTTTCTAAGCTTCCCTTCTGTGGACACATAACCTGGGTGCTGTCAATCAGATCCCTTCCCCAGAGTCTTTGACAAGAAGCCGGTGAAGCGATAAAGGATGGACCTTGTAGAACCTACTCAGGAGATGATGACTACAGTTGTGTCACTATGTCCAGTTTATAGAGGCAGCCTTCATGGTGTCCCCAGTGGCTGCAGCCACAGTCCAGTGATGGTCGTATCGATGAGCCAATCTGTGACATACTGTGTGAAGTAGAAGTTGTGAGCATTGTTCTTGGCTGTTGAGTTTCTTGTTTTTTTAAAAAAGTATTTATTTATTTATTTGTCTGTGCCAGGTCTTAGTTGCAGCATGTGGGATCTTCGTTGCCACGTGCGGGATTTCGCTGAAGCATACGGGATCTTTTAGTTGTGGCATGCGGACTCTTTTAGTTGTGGCATGTGGTATCTAGTTCCCTGACCAGGGATCAAACCCGGGCCCCCTGCATTGGGAGTGTGGAGTCTTAGCCACGGGACCAACAGGGAAGTCCCCTTGACTGTTGAGTTTTTGACTTGGTGTGCAGCCCTTGCAAAAATTCTATGGGTACTTGAAACTGAGGTATAATTTATATATGTTAAATTGCATACATCTTAAGTGTTTACTTTGACCAGTTTTGACAGCTTTATGTACCTGGAGACCACAACCCCCCAAAAGATATAGAATGTTACATCATCCTGTGCTCCCTTCTAGTCAATACAACCTGATCTTCTCACAAAAGAAAAGCAGTTTCTCATTTCTACTACCATAAATTAGTTTTGCCTATTCATGGGCTTCATATAAATGGAATCCTAAAGTAAATATTCTTTTGTGTCTGGCTTCTTTTGCTTTGAGATTCATCCAGGATGCTGTGCCTTTCCATAGTTCATTTCTTTTCGTCACTGGCTAGTATTTAATTGTATAAATATGCTATAATTCATGTAACTATTCTATTATTGGTGTCTTGTTTCCAGTTTTTGACTAAGGCATCATAATCATTCTTACAGATATCCTCTGTGAGCATATATTTTCAATTCTCTTGGGTAAATAACTGGGAGTAGAATTTCTGGTTAATATCTGTATTCCCAAATTTTGATATGCTTTATTTTCACTATGATTCTGTTAAAAATATTTTCCAATTTTCCTGGAATTTTCTTCTTTGACCTGTGGGTTATTTAGAAGTGTGTTGCTTAATTTCCAAATATTTAGGAATTATTTTAGAGAACTTTTTGTTATTGATTTTTAGTTTAATTCTACCATAGTCATTGTTTAGTTTTCTATGGTTGCTGTAACAAATTACAACAAACTTAATAAATTTGTGTTAAGCCATTATCTTTCAAGTTAGTAGTTCAGGATTCCAAAGTGGGTCTCACTGGGCTAAAATCAAGAGGACAGCAGAGCTACATTTCTTTCTGGAGGCTCTAGGGGAGAATCCATTTCCTTGCTCTTTCCAGCTTTTTGAGGCTGCCCACAGTTCTTGGCCCATGGGCCCCTTCCTCCATCTTTAGAGTCAGCAATGTTGGGCAGAGTCCTTCTCATGTTACTTTCTTTCTGATTCACCCTCTTCTGCCTCCTCCTACTTTTAAGAACCTTGTAGACAACACTGGGTACACCTAGAAAATCCAAGATGCTGTCCCTCTTCTAAGGTCAGTTATTTAGCAATCTTAATTCCATTGGCAACCTTATTTCCTATTTTTTGTGTAACCCAGTATATTTACAGGCTGCAGGGATTAGGATGTGGATATCTTTGGGGTGGGGGGTTCATTGTTCTGCCCACCCCACTCAGAAAACATACATTGTATGAGTTTAATCCTTCAAAATTTTGAGATTTGTTTTATGGACAGGAATATGGTGGCTCTTGATGAATGCTCCATGTGCACTTGTTTTCTGCTGTTTTGAGTTGGAGTATAAAAAGTGTCGGTTAGGTCAAGTAGATTACATCCTCACTGATTTTGCTGTCTATTTGTTTTATTAACTACTGAGAGAAGAATGTTGAAATTTCCAACTAAAGTAGATATTTTCTATTTCTCTTTTCAGTTCTATCAGTTTTTGCTTTAATATATCAAAGCTTTATTATTAGATACGTACACATTTAGGATTATCTTGTCCTCTGGTCCTTTTTGTCACTCTGAAATGTTCTTTATCTGGTAATATTCCTTGTTCTGAAAAGTACTTTGTCTGAAATTAACGTAGTCACTGTAGCTTACTTAGGATTCATTTTTCATCCCTTTATCTTATCTGTCATTATATTTAAAGTAGATTTCTTGTATGTAGTATATAGTTGGATTTTCTTCTTTTTAAATATATTCAATAATTTGACAACTCTGCCTTTTAATTTAGGCTTTCAGACCATTTGTATTTAATAGAATTATCTATATGATCAGATTTAAACCTATTACCTTGCAATTTTTTAAGTAGACTTAATTTTTTTAGAGCAGCTTTAGGTTCACAGCAAAATTGAGCAGAGACTACAGAGAGTTTCCACATACCTTCTGTACCCCCCTCCTCAGTCTCTATCAACATCCTACACCAGTGTGGCACATTTATTACAATTGATGAACCTATATTGACATATCATTATCATCTAAAGTCCAGAGTTTATACTAGGGGTCACTCCTGGTGCTGTACATTCAATGGGTTTCAACAAATGTACAATGACATGTATCTGCAATTACAGTATTGTATAGAATTGTTTCACTGCCCTAAAAATCCTCTTTTCCCTGCCACTGATTCCGTCCTCCCTCCCAACCTTAGTAACCACCTTGATCTCCTTGCCATCTCCACAGTTTTGCCTTTTTCAGAATGTCATATAGTTGGAATCACACAGTATATAGCTTTTTCAGATAGGCTTTTTTCACTTAATAAAATGTATTTAAGGTTCCTCCATGTCGTTTCATGACTTGGTGGCTCATTTCTTTCTAGTGCAGAATAAGATTCACCTGTCTGGATGTACCAGATCACTTATCTGTTCACCTACTGAAAGACATCTTGTTTGTTTACAAGTTTTGGTAATTATGAATAAAGCAACTACAATCATTTGTGTGCAGGTTGTTGGGTGGATGTAAGTTTTCAGCTCTTTTGGGTAAATGCCAAGAAGCATGATTGTTGGATTGTATGGTATGTTTAGTTTTGTAAGAAACTACCAAACTGTCTTCCAAAGTGTCTGTACTTTCTTGCATTTTCACCAGCAATGAACGAGAGTTCTTGCTGCTCCACATCTTTGTTAGCATTTGGTGTTGTCAGTGTTTGGATTTTGGCCATTCTAATAGGTGTGCAGTGGTATCTCATTATTGTTTTAATTTGTATTTCTCTAATGACATAGGATATGGAACATCCTTCCATATGATTTTTTGCCATCTCTATAGCTTCCTTGGTGAGATTTCTGTTCAGGTTTTGTGCCTATTTTTTGTTATTGTTGAGTTTTATGAGCTCTTTGTATATTTTGGATATCAGATATGTCTTTTGCAAATATTTTCTCCCAGTCTGACTGTCTTCTATTTCTCTTGATGATGTCTTTTGCAGAGCAAAAGTTTTTCAATTTAATAAAGTCAAGCTTATGTTTTTCACGGGTTGCACTTCTAGTGTTGTAAAAGAAGTCATTGCCACGCCCAAGGTCATTAAATTTTCTCCTATTATCCTCCCGTAGTTTTATAGTTTTGTGCTTTGCATTTAGATCTAAAATTAATTTTGAGTTAGTTTTTGTGAAGGGTGTAAGGGCTATTTTTAATTTACTTGTTCTTTGTTCCATATTTTTTCTACTTTCTTTTGAGTTAATTGAACATTAAAACATCATTTCATTTTATCTATTCTATTGAATTATAAGCTATACTTCTCTGTATTGTTTCATCTTAGTGGTTGCTCTAGGATTTATAATATAAATCTTTAACATATCACAGAGTATCTTCAAATAATATTATACCTCTTGTATAATGGAAGAACTTTATAACAGGATGCGGTCAGTTCTCCTATCTTTTGTACAGTTATTGTCATATATTTTATTTCATCATATTTTATAAACCCTACAATATATTGTTGGTTTTTCCATAAATAGTTAATTTTTAAAGAGACTTAAAAAAACAAGAAAAATAACTTTTATATCTGCCCACATATTTACCATTTCAGGTTCTCGTCCTTCCTTTGTGTTTCCAAATTTTCATCTGGTATCATTTTTCTTCTTTCTGAAGAACTTCCCTTAAGAATTTGTAGTGCAGGTCTAATGCAATCAATTCTCAACTTTTGTTTGTTTGAAAATGTCTTTATTTCACCTTCATTTTTGAGAGATAGTATCACTGGGTATAGAGTTCTAGCTTTACAGTTTTCTTTCAGTATTTTAAAGATGTTACTCTCTTTTCTTCCAGCTTAAGTAGTTTCTAATGAGAACTATGCTTCCATCCTTATTTTTGTTTCCCTGTGCATAATGTTCTTCCCTCTCCCCCGACCCCAAGTACTTTTTTTTTTTTTTAATTAATTAATTTATTTATTTTTGGCTGTGTTGGGTCTTCGTTTCTGTGAGGGCTTTCTCTAGTTGCGGCAAGCGGGGGCCACTCTTCATCGCGGTGCACGGGCCTCTCACTATCATGGCCTCTCTTGTTGCGGAGTGCAGGCTCAGTAGTTGTGGCTCACGGGCCTAGTTGCTCTGCGGCATGTGGGATCTTCCCAGACCAGGGCTCGAACCCGTGTCCCCTGCATTGGCAGGCAGATTCTCAACCACTGCGCCACCAGGGAAGCCCCCAAGTACTTTTAATGTCATCACTTTATCAAAAGTTTTCAGCAATTCAGTTATGATGTGCATTGTTATATATTTCCTTATGTTTATTATTTTATGGTATATTGATATTCATGGACCTGCTTTTATAATTTTTATCAAATTTGGAAATTGTGTGGCCACTCTTTAAATAGTTTCTCTCTTTTTTCTCCCTGCTCTTTTTTTTTTTTTTTTTTTCCTCCCCGCTCTTTGTGAGGCTGCAATTACAAGTTTATTAGACCACTTGCCATTGTCCCACAGGCCACTGATCTCTGTACATTTCTTTGCTTTTTCCCTTGTGTGCTTCATTTGTGATAATTTTTCTTGCTGTGTCTTCAAGTTCACAGATCTTTTCTTCTGCACTGTATACTCTATTAATCTCATTTGAATATTTTAATTTCAGACATTGTAATTTTCATCTCTAGGAGTTTATTATATTTTTGTTTGTTTCTTTTGTGTTTTTGTTTAGTTTTGATATATCTTTTATTTCTCTCCTCATCATGCTCGTGTTTTCCTCTACATTCCTGAACAGGTTAAGGATATTTAAAATAGCTGTTTTAACAGCTTTGTTTGCTAATTCTATTATCTACGTAATTTCTGCATCTGTTTCTATTGATTTTTCTCCTGGTTATGGGTCATATTTTTTCAGTCTCTATATATAACTGATAATTTTGTCTGGGTGCCAGACGTGAATTTTTTTTGTTGTAGAATTTCATTACATTCCTTATAATATTCAACTTAAAAATGTCATGCAGTTAAATTTTTTGAGATCAGTTTGATCTATTTGAGGCTTGCTTTAATGCTTTGTTAGTGAGGGTCTAGAGCATCCTTTAGTCTAGGGCTAAGTTAGTTCCACTTCTAGATACACCCTTCTGAGGATTCTAATTCATTGTACCATGAATTATGAGATCTTTCCACTCTGACTGATGGGAACACAAACATTTCTCAACCTTTTACCATCTGCAAGAATTATTCTGTCTACTTCTCCAGGGGTGGGGTGGGAGTTGGTCCCTGTTATTCTATCATGGTCAGGAATGAAAGTCCTATAAGATGTTTTTGAATTATGAATTTATTTTCTTTAATGGATATAGTCCTATTCAGATTTTCTATTTGTTTTCTCAGTTTATATAAGTTTTTTCAAAGAATTTGTTCACTTCATCTAAGCTATCACATTTATTTGCATAAGGTTGTTCATGATATCTCATTATTGATCTTCTAATGTCACTGGGATCTGTAATATCTCCTCTTCAATTCCCAGTATTGGTGAATGCAGGGCCCAGCAGTCCTAGAGCATTTCTCTCAGTTCTCCTCTGCCCTCCCCCAGCCTTTTGCAGGCCCTGCACACCCATGCCTCAGGGTGGGGAGTTCTCTCTCTTCCACTCCTCCCCTAATATTCTTCATGAACTTTTTTTTAGTTTTATTGATAAATAATTGACATACATTACTGTTTGATTTGTGTATATTGTGAAATGATTACCACAATAGAGTCAGCTAACATCCATCATCTCATATAAAAACAATAAAAAGAAAGAAGAAAAAAAAAAAAGAAAAAAATTCTCCTCGTGATGAGAACTCTTAGGATTTACTCTCTTAACAGTTTTCCTGTATATCATGTAGCAGTGTTAACTATAGTCATCATGTTGGACATTACATCTCTAGTACTTGCTTATCCTATAACTGGAAGTTTATACCTTTTGACCACCTTCCTCCAGTTCCCCCTCCTTCCACCCCCTGCCTCTGGTAACCACGAATCTGATCTCTTTTTCTATGAGTTCATTTGTTTGTTTGTTGTTTTAGATTCCACATATAAGTGAAATCATACAGTATTTGTCTTTCTTTGTCTCACTTATTTCACTAAACATAATGCCTTTAAGGCCCATCCTTGTTAAAAACAGTAGAATTTCCTCAATTTTATGGCTGAATAATATTTCATTGTATGTGTGTGTGTATGTATGTGTATGTATATATATATATATATATGCCCCACAACTTCTTTATCCATTCATCCATTTAAAACTTTTACTTGTTTATAATTGAAATATAGTTGATTTACAGTGTTATATTAGTTTCAGGTGTGCAACATAGTGATTCAATATTTTTATAGATTGTGCTCCATTTAAAGTTATCATAAAATATTGGTTATATCCCCTGTGCTGTACATTACATCCTTGTATCTTACTATTTTATACCTAGCAGTCTGTACCTTTTAATCCACTTCTCCTATCTTGCTCCTCCCCCCACCCATCTCCCCACTGGTAACCACTGTTTTTTCCTCTGTATCTATGAGTCTATGTCTATTTTGTCATATCATTTGTTTGCTTTATTTTTTAGATTCCCATGTAAGTGAAAACATACAGTATTTGTCTTACTCTGTCTGACTTATTTCACTTAGCATAATGCTTTCAAGGTCCATCCATGTTGTTGCAAATGGTAGGGTTTTGTCTTTTCATAGCTGAATAATATTCCATTGTGTGTATGTGTGTTTGTGTGTGTGTGTTTGCCATAACTTCTTTATTCATTCATCCATTGATGGACACCTAAGTTGTTTCCATGTCTTGGCTATTGTAAATAATGCTGTTATGAACATGGGGGTGTGATATTTTTTTAATTTAGTGTTTTCATTTCCTTTGGATGTTTTCTCAGAAGTGCCTCATGAACACTTGATGGAGATTATGGAAGAGGTGCAGACTCTCTTTTTGTTTAGTTCTCCTAGGGAGTCTTTTCCATCCCCTAAGTGGTGTTTAAAAATTAGCTTAAATTTCACCTGTTTTCTTCTTACCTGTGTCTAAGTTGGCTTCCTCCTACTTCCATTTCTCCACAAAGATGTAAGCAGCCAAGGAGGGTCAGCACTTTCTGGATTGTAGCTCATTGAGCTTCTTTGAATCCTCAGCACACTAATGGACATAAAAACATTTATGATTTTATAGATAATATGACTTGTTATTACTAGGGCATAGGTGATATTCTCTTTCTAGTTTATACACTTTTTTTTTTTTTCTTCACTGCTCATGCTAAAGGTTTCTGCTGGAGACCAATGCTGGCACTGAGGACAAGGAAGAGTAGGGATGAATGGAATGGCTTTTCTCTAGGGGCTGCTTTTCACTGCCAACTGCAACTTTGACTCACATGTTCCCACTCCCTGTTCCCATAGGTCACCTGTTGTTGCATCTGGAGACTTCTGCAGGCTCCCTGTTCCATGCCCTAAAACCTGACATCATTTTAATAATATTTTCTGCTTAGAGTTGGTTTCTCCTGCCTATAATTAAGTACCTTGATGATAGGAGTGTTATCAAGATAGACTTAAAAAATAATTGAGTGTAACATTGAATGTATTTGTTATCTATGCTACTTCAACTGTGTTTATGTTTTGTCCCTCATTTCCTTGCATATTACTGAAAATTAATGCTTGGGTGAGTTGTTTTTCTTCCTCACCTTATAACTTATAACTAAATAACTTATAACTAAAGGTTTCTTTAGTTATAATAATGACTGCTATTTAAGATATCCTGATGTTTGTACTATGATACCTCCTATTTAGAATGTTGTAAAGAGGCTTTAGATCACTTTTATGGGGTGGATTCCTTCTGATCTAATACCACTCAAAATATGGAGAGTTTCCTTGAAGGATGCCCAAATATCTCTTGCTTACCTCTTGCAGTTCTGCTGAAATATGCCACTGGAAAATCATTGAAAACTTAATTGTTTTCTTATTGTTATGTTTTAGTGAATAAGGAAAAAATAAACTTGGTAAATGGAGAATTTGTCTTGAATGGTTCATGAAGTTTATTAAGCCTACACATTTCCCTTTCTTCTTAATCTTGATTAACTGAATTTTTATGCAATGAGTCAGTCATTTAAATCAGTTATTCATGATTCCTACGTTATCCTCCAAATTCAATTGTCATGAAGTCCTATCTTGTGAATATGTCATCTCCTCCCCATCTTCTCTCCATGTCACTATCCTAGTCCAAGCCTTCATTGCTTCTCATTTTACTTTTATTGACTGCAATAGAAGGCGGCTACATGACTTTGTAGTTTTCAAAAAAGAGTCTCATTACTGATAATGCTTATGGTTCAGCTTTGCACTACAAAGAAGGCAATTTTCAAAAGTTAACTGAAAAGAGCACATATGAATTTATCATCAGCAGCTATTGGTACAAAACCACTTTTGGCTTTAGCTCTCATTTACAAAGAGAGTAGCCTAGAGGGGTATGTTTTAATAGACAACTCAGATTTTCAGAAAGCTGTTGACAGTGGGCTATTTCTGGATAAAGGCAAGTTTAGAAATGGGATTCCTGGAGTTTAAACTATCTGGAATCCTAGAAACCTAGAAGACTGACTTGGACTTGGGAAGACGTTCTCCACTGAGTTTCAAATGCTGGTGTAACTCAGTCGACGTTAGTAGGCGTAATGTACTAGGTAATTTTTCTTTGCCCTTCCAGAGATGCTCTCCACCCTCCTCTTCTCTGCTTTCTGCTCCGTAGGTGCAAAGAACCTTGATTTCTGCATCAGTGGGTTTTTCTTGGACTTTAGCTTCCAGTTGGGCGTGGCCAATGAGAGACACTGGCAAAAGATCAAAGTGTGACAACTCAGTGAGGTTCAGGGTATTTATTCACCAAGTTTTGTCCTGCCACATTCACCAAAGTGTTGACTGTGTCTCTCTCTTGTGGCTCTTCTTGCCTCTTCAGTTTTAGGGGTGGTTGCAGTCTCACAAGTACTGGCTCCAAGGCATTGCACTATACCTTGATGGTTTCTCTTACTCCTACCTGCACTTTCTGAATAGTTCTTCTCTTCAGTTACCTTGTTTGAGTATCTCATATGTTTTGTGCTAGGACTGTGACTAATACAGGTGATGCTCAAAATATTCAATAACTTGTAAGGCAAGGGCAGCAACTAGTTAGAACAGATGCAGCTGTAAATAATCAGGAAGGTGACACCAGGATATACTGTGTAAATATCAGTGCTGTTTGTGCAATGTTGAAGAGGTATTTTGTAAGTACTAGTAGGTAATGTGTCAGAGTTCACAATTTTTAAAGAAATAAAGTGGATTCAAGATCTGTGATACCAGCTTTCCTACTCCAATGTGCTACTTAAGTCGTAGAGAAAGAGGATGGCATAGCCGTCAGCTGAGGAGGGGGCACCCCGTAACCAGAGTGTGGCAATCGCATACTCTTGGCTCCTGTCTATTGGGTTGAACGCCAGGTGTGTTTTTGGCCTACAGGGTTCTTGTGAGGCCATGAAAGTAAACATTCCTCCAAATCTAGGGTCCTAATTTTACTGAGACATTTTGTTCTTAAATCCACTAATACATTCTATTTCTAGTTACATAGAAACCATTTTTAAGCATACATGATCAGGTAATTACAACTCCACATAACTTCAACCAAATATTTACATCCACTGTGTTTATATCCTCAGTGTATCTTCCTCTCCCAATACAATAGATTTCCATTTGATTAATACTTCCCATCAGATCACATTCCATTCTGTCTGTTGGTGAAACGCTCACAATACCCAGCACAGCTATTGCCATGTCTGAGAACCTTTCCTGGAAACCATCAGGCAAAATTGATCACCGTTCTCTGTGCTTGAAAGCACTTCTCACTCTGTGTTGTGATTAATAGTGTGTTTCTGTCACCATTGCTAGATTTTGATCTCCTTGAAAACAGGGGCCAAATCTTTTTCAACTTTATGACCTCAGGGCTTACAACACTGTACACGATGGAACTCCGTAAATGTCGTTGAACTGAATTCAATGAATTCGGTTCCTGCAGGTTTGATGGTGAGTACTTGACAGAGCAGGGATTGCAACCCAGTTCTCTTCTCACTCCTGGGTCCAAGCTCTTACCCACTATAATATGGGGTGTTTTCTAATGGTTTCACATCTGGTAGACTCAAGTTTATGTTTGTTAATGTTAAATTTTCCATATAGTTTAGGAACTTGATGATTTCCTGTGTGGATTCTCACGTGGATTTACATGTGCATTGGTTAGTTTTGTGTTCTTTGTACCGTAAATCCAAATAGTAAGAAGAGTTTCAAAACATATCACTGAATCTATGATTTTTTAAGAAGCTTTATTTCAGTTTCTTTTCTTTCATGGCGGGGAGCAAGAATAAAATGAAAGGCAGAGGTATATAAACTATTTGCAGAACACCACAGAGAGCCTGATGTATAGTAATGGGTCCAGGATCGTAAACGTCTCTCTTGGCACTCTTACCACTGTCAGATTATTACTGTGTTCTCAAATTCAGCTGAGTGTGTTCAAGGATCTTCTTTGGTCTGAAAGGTCAGCTGCTTTTAGTTGTGCACTGGTAGAATACTAATATGTCCTTATTCAAATTACCTGCTGCAGCACTTATTAAATTGATGGCCTTGTGCTCTAATTTAATACTGATGTCATTCAGTGGCAGGCTGCGGCAGCACTCTGTGCTGAACTGGGTGATGCCGAGGCAAAGTTCAAGATGAAACCGTGGTTTGGGGCTGCATTTTCCCACTAAATTAGCAGTCAGATGCAGTGTATAATTAATTAGCACAAACCAGGGAAAGCTTGTCATTTAATAAGGCTTTTTTATTTCTACATTACACAAACAGTGGGAATTGATCCATCAAGTGCCTGGCTATTAATGCTGTTTAATGTATGCCTGGTTGTTAAATTGAGATGTCTAGGTACATACATCCAGAGTTTAAGAGCTCCTCATAGTTTGTTCAGTATTTGCTCAGATCTGAAGTCATGTTCCACAGAATCAATAATAGCTTCATTCCCGAATCTGAACCCGGTTCAAACATGCATATGGATGGAAACTGATAGTTTCATCATGATCTCAGAAATAAGATTTCGTATATGTCTTTCTATGTCTTAAAATTCAGCTAGTCCCCCTCCTCCAATATTAAATATTGCATTGTGTTTGCAGCATTCTCTCTTTACTTTCTTTTTTATGTAATCCTTGCTCACAATTGCCTTAGGCAGAGAGTATCTTTATCTTTGCAGTATTCAGCATAGTATCATGGAATTGTAGAGCTGGAAGGAGCCTTATGAAATATACAGAATGAGATTTCAGCTGTCCTGCCAAGATTTCTAGAAGGACACACAGTCTTACTTGTGGTCTAAGAATAATCCAAAGTGTTGAATATTTGAAACAGTCCTTAACCTAATGTTTTTTTCTAAAAATGATTAAGGATGATTCACACTGTTTTGTGAACTGGCTGTATTGTTAAGTTATGAGGTGATTAACAAATGTGTTCTTTAGAATGTGTCATTACATCTTATACACAAATGAAAACATTAAATGCTTTTTTTTCTTTTTTTTAGTTAATGCAGATAGGAAAACTAAAAACCTGAATGTGAAATTACTTCAAGAATAGGGTAATTTGTTTGAACAGTTGATGAAGGTCATTTGCTACATGGAGAAATTATTATATTTACCAGTGTCAGTAACATTTAAATTAGTGAAATTAGTCCCTATATAAACTGCTAAATATCAAAGAAGTTAATTGTGTGTGTGTGTATATGTGTGTATGTGTACACGCATATATATGAAGAGGTACCTTGAGGACTTTTAAGAAGACCAACAAACATAATCATAAAACTACATTAACATCTCTGATTTTTTTCTTATAAACTGAGAAAACTTTCTGCAGGTTTACACAGGGAAGGTTAAGAATGCATTTTTGTTAAAGGATACCACTTGGGATTATTTTTCCTTCTATAATTAGAAGAAATATTTGCTCTGCAGAAATTGCTTAAGCTGTGAACATTTATTTTGAAAAACATGGTGAAGTAAAATCCCTGTGGCACAAAATACTCATGTTTTGGGGCCAGTTCAGATCTGTGTAACTGTACTTATCTCATTCTGCTCTATATTGCAATCAGATGTTTCTGTGCTTGTTTCCTATCCCAACTGAAAAGTCCTCTAATGCTGGGACAGGTCTAAATATGGCATTATACTTTTTAAAAAAATTTTTTCTGCAGAATCAAGAACAGTATTACATATTTGGGTGGTACTGAGGGGAACATTGTTTAAGTGGATGGACAATTACCATAAAAGGAAGGCAAGTTAGGAAAATATTTTATTTCCCCATGCTTAATTCACATAATGTCAAAAAAGTAATTTATTGCGCTAGCAAATACAAAATTTTGAATCTTCCATTAAATTTTCTGCCTGGCCAATTTCTCGTACAATTTTAGAATTACCTTCATGATGTCATTGTCTTTTTCTCAGTGAGAAAGGTTTGTGATTGTTTACTCATTAACCAACTCATTCACTCATTCACTCATTGATTAATTCTCCAACATTTAAGAAAGGCCTATGTTATGGCAATAACTCAATGCACAAATGCATTGAGAGTTTTTTTTTTTTTTTTTTTTTTTTTTTTTACTATTTCTGTATTTTGGTATACACTGCTTTTTCATTAATTGTCCAATAAAAAGCATTTTTATCACCTACCTAGCTTGTTAAGTTTTTGTGCTAGAATTAAAGCCAATCACCCAATATTTCCAGTTCTTCTTTGCCCCCTCAGAGTTAGGTATATAAAGTGTAGCTTTGGCAAATGGGTTGTGAGAAGTGTGTGATTTGTCACATTCTCTACTCCCTGGCATTGTGATCATGGAATCTGTGTTGAGATAATCTTCATCAATCTGGGTCCTGGGGCCTCTACAATGAATAGAACCTTTTATCCACCTGTTGACTAGGACTAATTGTGTGAGCTAGAAATAAAATTTTGTTAGCATAAGCCACTAATAGTTGGGTATTGTTTGTTTCTGCTACATAATCTTGTCTATCCTAATCTGTACAATCATTGTAGATATGTTTTCTTCTTGAATGCAATACCTGAAAAGTATGCTAAGATAAAGGAAAATCTTTGAAATGTATATTCAAAAACATTTTAGCTCCATATAATAAAATTTGGTGGAGTATCCACATTTGTCATGATTTTTAGATTGTACATAAAAATAGTAGCTTATGTACTAACATTTAAACTATGCTGTGACAATTTTTTATTTTTAGTTAACCAAAAAAGTGCTACCAATGACTCTTCCTAAACCCCAACAAAATTGTGATTTACCTAATTCTGTGAATGGCATGTCTAATTTGTAAAACTGGGTCAAAAGAAAAAATGACATATCTTATTTTTCATATAGTTGATCTATCTAGTAGTCTTTTTCAATATATTTGGATAATTTGGATAATTGTTAATCTAAAAATGAGCAAATAAAACTCACAAACAACATTAGGTTTGGTTATAAATAAAATTTACTTCACAGTGAATTCTGTCAACTTTATCCTTTGAATATTTTCGGTATATAGTGTTTATTGATATTAACAGTTCTAAATTAAAATTTTCATAATTAGTAATATGATCTAAAAACTTCTATTCTATTGATTTTTGCATGATCAAAATCAATCAAATATCACTTTAATACAATTATTTTCAAACTTGGCATCTGAAAAATGTTGACTAACTACTGATGTGTTAATGTGAGAATATTTGAGTTATTTTTTAATGTCTTTGGATTAAAGGGCAACTTGATTTGCACATGTATATAATAACAAATATTTAAAGTTAATTTTAAATTAATGAATATTGATAAACAAGCAAAGGGCAATATATAAATACTTATTTTTTTTCATTTAATTCCATACTGTAGAAAGGAAATTATACCAAAAATACTTTAATTTGGATTTTGTTTTCTGTTGGGATTTGGAAATAATGATTTTTTTATGTCGAATTTCCCAACCAAGTTGACTTTAACTCATCTAAATAAGATTTGTGGTTTGGTACTTATTCATTTTATTCCTGTACATTGTACTGAATAATGCATAATCTCAGTAATAGAGTCAAACTATGTCTTTAAAATGGCTACAAACTTAAGAATCTAGGACATTCTAGAAGGGTATATGCTTGTTATACTGTATTCAACCTTTAAAAGCTGATGAAACTTTCATAATTTCCCATTGTGTGACTGAGGAAGGTTATATCCAGTATTGCCTATTAAAAATAAATTTTTGAACAAAATAGTGAGTGGAAACTTATTAGTTATTGACTACTAAGAAAAATATTAGAACATATAAAGCCTACTATGGAGCATATTACAGTATCAGGGAAATTAATGTGTTTAGAATGGTCAAAAATGTTTCCTTCCTTATTTGCTTCCTGAAGTTAACAATGAAAATTTTCATAATTTAAGACATTACTCCTCCACCCTGTCTGAAGTTTTATGACTTTTTGTATCCTTCGTGCCTCTGATTTTTTTTCTAGGATATTTTTCCTAAGTAAACTTAGTTGAAAATATGTTTATCACAGCTTCATCTGTAATAGTAATAAAAGGAAAATGATTTTAATGCTTAAGAGGAGAAAGAATGGCTAACCAAATTACTGTGGTAGATCAATAAAGTAAAATTTGATATAATCATTAATATCATACCTAAAAATATATAAGTATGTGCAAAGATATTCATAGTGTATTCCTAGGAAAAAAATTAAGTTAAAAAATGATATGTACCACTCTGACCCCATTACGAACACATTATATTTTAGATATTTTTTGCATATACATACGTATAGTGTATATATGTCTATATCTTTGTACACATATATACAAAATGGTGTATGGATAAATACATAAGGTTAAAGGTCTTTTAATTTTATTTTTTGCTTATTTGAATTTAGTTTTTAAAAATTTAAAAATATTTTTCCAGCTTTATTGAGATAAAATAGACATAACATTGTGTAAGTTTAAGGTGTATACGGTGATGATTTGAAATACTTATATATTGCTAAATGGTTACCACAGTAGCATTAGTTAACACCTGTATCACCTCACATAATTACAATTTCTTTTTTTGTGGTGAGAACACACAAGATCTATTCTCTTAGCAAGTTTCAAGTATATAATACCATGTTGTTTATTATAGTCACCATGCTGTACTTAATTTTCTTAATTTTGTAAAATGAACAAGTATTGTCTTTGTATTGAGTAAAAAAAATATACTTTATTATCATTTTGTGACTCATTAGTGAACATTGTTATAGAAAATTCATTATTAGAATATCTGGCAACTTCATTACAATAATAGTCTGAACCGTTGAATAAAGGTTTTGTGAATACTTTTGACTAATAATTTTGAAAATATAAAGGAAAGGGTTTTTTTTTTTTCCTTTTTCCTATTTAGGTATTTTGAAATTGATATACTAAAGGGACTTAGCTACAGACGTGTTCCACAACAATTATCAAAAAATCAGCCCATTAAGCTTGCTGTCCTGACCTAGGTGATGTTTTTATCGAGAGAAGCACAGTACTCAAGATAATTCCCATATAAGGCACTAAAATCAGCATTAAAGGGTTTTGAATTATGGCTAATGAGTGTGCAAGGCTGAAAGGAGACATTAATTTTTTTAAAGTTCTTAATAGTTTTTAACTTCTCAGCTTAAGCACTTATTTGTTGGTGCAGGACTCGCTAGTGCTGTCTTTTCCTGCCTCAGTCATATAAGCACATACAGAAAGAGGAGCCACAAGTCAGAACAGTCTGGAATGCCCAGCCCCCCACACTGGGGAGGGGTATCTGTTCAGGGGAGTCCCCCAGACCTATAATGGACTTTGTAGGAATAAGAAATAAACATTTTTGTGTTAAAAAAAAAAAAATTTCTAAGAGCTGCATTAATAGAGATTCATAGATACCTTTTTCTCCCTTTTTTTTTGCACATATGAACACATAAAAGAAGAGTAGAAAAGACAATGACCACACATATTGTTTTTTTATACTTTGTTAGGATCTGAAGAGACAATTACTATTGAAATAAAAAAAGTACACTCTTAAAAATGTTTTATCTCAGTCTTACTTAAACCTGAACAATTGTTTATATTTCATAATTATTATGACTATAGGCAAAAAACAATGTAGCACATTTTATTCTGGTCATTATATACATTTAAATGCAATTGTAAAACTCAAAATATGCAAATATTTTATTAGCCATTCAAAATGATCACATTATTTGTAATTCATTTAGCAGTATTTGAAATGCAAAATTAGACATGCACATATTTTCTTTTTAGGCTACTTGTTTATCCATTTCTGAATTAATTGACCTATATTTCCCAGTAATTATCTTTAGCCTGAAGTACAGTGTATGGGAAACTTATTGAGTAAAAACACCTTTGGAAGATTCTTGAAACATCCAATCTTATCTACTCACAGTCTTTTCTTTCGGGTGCTTAGGTCACTAATGCTATTTTTGCTAAAAATAAGCCAATGTATTTAGTCTGTTGCTCTTTTTGTCTTATTTTCAAAAGCTTTGTTCTTAATTACCTTTCTCTTTTTTTTTCTATTATAGGTCATTTTCTATCATATGGCCTATAAAATTATTTCCATTGGGAAAGAATTGCAGAAAAGTCATCATCCTTTGAAGACAAGTTTGATTAAAAGGTAAATTCAGGCCTCTGGACATCATATAGGTGATTGCTGTGCAACGAAATTGTTGTTCACATCAAAAGTACTGATTGTTACCCATTTTGTTTGTTTATAAGGCAAACCCTGTTGTTGAGGACTAAAAATAAGTTTTCTTGAATTATACAAATGCAAAAGTTATTTTTAATGCATAACGTTTTACATATACATTAAAATAATTGTTTAAAATAGTTTGCAGTAGGATTTCTGAATTAATCATTGTTTTAAATAGTTTAGATTAAGAGTTCTGAAAACTGTATCTCCTATGAAAAGAGGGAGTGGAAGGCAGAAAATTTATATTGGAGTGCTTTACATACTAATCATCTAGAATGGGATGTAATAAACTGTTTCAAATATCCTTCCACTTGTAATGATAGGATGTCTTTGGATAAATTCACAGAATTTATTTTATTTTACTAATTAATTGGTATATATAATTCATCCACAGATATATTAGTGAAAGCTGGATTCTAAATGACTTTCCTATGATAAGCTTTCCAATTAATTCTTCTCACACTGTTTTCCTGGTGACATTTGAACTTCTTTCATTATATAAAACACATCTGGAATGAGGCATTGCTGAATAATAATCATGGATGCTAACATGTTAAAGATTGAACCCCTGACATAGTCAAATGTGTTCTGGTTTAAAACAGTGACCTCAACTAATGCTGCTTTAAGTGAATCATATTTAGAAAGAATATATAGGCATATCTGTTCATCTTCCCTGTCTTGTGCTAGAACTGGTGAAAAAGAAAGAAATCGAATTACAAACTGCGTCTTCATTGTTTAGTAGAGTTGACTATATTAATTCATATTTTTCCTGCCATCTGTAAATATTTTTCCTTTTTCTTGTCTGATATGAAAAATATTGCATTAAGTAAATATTAAAAAGTATTATCTAAAACATATGTTAAATCATGTATTACTTATAATTTACATTTGTGTCATAGGGTTACTAAATTTTGTCCATGGTGTATTTCATAAAAGAGATGATGCTGGTAAGATCTTGTTTAAATGGCTTGCTAATACAAGAGGCAGATCATTTAAAATGAACCTTACGTCTTCATAGGATGTTAGTTAGAAATGAAGACATTACCTCAAAATGTAGGTAATTATTGCCTCCTGTTTTATCAGTGCTCTTTTCTGAGGTATTATCATAAGAGAGCACTTTAGTATTAAGCAGGGCCTTCGAGTGGCAATAAATCAGTCCAACTGAGTCATTATTGTCCAAGGCATCTGAACTACTGCAATGTTGTGGATCCTACTGAGAGTGTGAAATCACTTGACCCTTGGCATTAACCTTTGCTGAATGAATAGACACTGCTTTCCACATCGAGGAACAAAGCAGAAGACTATTGATTAAACACCACATTCACTTGATATTAAATACTGGCTGAACTCACTTCTTGCTTCCAATTCCAGAGGGAGAAACCCAGAGAGTTGCTGAGTCTCACTAGAATGGATGTTTGTAATTCAGAGCAATGTTTTTCCTGCAAAGTACTTTTTTTCTCCTTTGATCAATAACTAACAGCCATGATCAGCCATGAGTATGTATTCTCAATTCTGACCTGTGTATTTTATCACCTAAGGTGAAAGGTCACAGTGCTGTGACTAATGTTTCAGTTCTAAGCATGAATTGTTTCCTGACTTCAACATCTCTTTGAAAAAGCAATTTGTTTTATTTTATTTCTTGCTTATGAGTCATTATTTTGGCAATTGATTTGTTTGCATTAGTAAAATACATGATTTTTCTAAAATTCTTTGGTTTAATAACTGTTTTTGCAGATGTTGAATTTTCTATAACTCGACATTATTAGAAGAAATCATTAAAAAGTACATTTTAGGATTTATGATTTATGTTATTTGGTAAAGAGAAACATTACAGTTAAATAAATTTCTCAAGTTAGAAGAAAGCAAAAGCTTTGGAATAGAGTGTAGCAATACCTATGAGCATACAGAGAACAAGAAAAGATATTTTACCAGAAATCTCAAGCGAATTACCTTCTGATCCATTCCTTGTCCTGAACTATTGACAGCAGTTTGACAGCTTCTTTGTAGACCTATTTTAACCAGAAGGAGAACATGTCTTATTGACAGATAAATCAATTCTATTCAAGGAACTAAAGTTAAATTTTAAAATTTTACCCATAGTTGAAAAAATCATTTTTATTTTAAATTTAAATAGTTTCTTTGTGCTCATATAACTGGAATTACTTTACTGTAGGAAGCAACATAATAGCTACAAGGGTTTTCTTCTTTCTCCAAAATCTCATATTCTTTTGGACTCAGGATATTGAGCCAGTAAAACTCTTTATAAATAATTGTTTTCATTGTTGACTGGCTTGTGTTCAACACCAGGAATTCTAGATCAGGTAGCGGCGAATCCATCATGGTTGAGCTAAGATCATTCCTTGGCTGAATAATAGAAAATATTTCCTCTGAGGACATAATGGTATAATACACTCGCAGTCTCACACAGTTTGCACAGTTTTTGAAAAGGAGTATTAGAAGGCTGGGGAAAGTTGATAAGATGAATCATGCAGCTAAACTTAATAGTCAATCCTTTTGATTTGATGCTTTCTACAGGATGTGTAGCCCCTGAGATCTTTCTTTGAAAGCTACTGAAGCTGTGAAAAATATGAAAAACATTCTATGTCATATATTCTGTTTTCTTTATTCCTAAGGACATTTGTATAGAAGTCATTTTTACTTCACTATTATTTTGAGCACAGACATGCTATATGCACACAAGAACCTTGAACTTGACTTGAGGGTACCTACGTACAATTTACTTGACTGATATAATATAGTACCAACTTGCTTCTTGCATGACAAATATGATAATTGTTTGCAAATTCTAATATTTTTAAGGTTATATTTAATGAAAACATTTAACTAGAATTTGCTGCTTTGAAGTACCAAATAATTGTTTGTTATTCTGCTGCACGTGCCAGTGAAGGAGATATTTTTGTGATATTTTAGACTAATCAAACTGAGTGGAGAAATGGCTGGGTCAAGGTCACACAGTAAGTCTGTGACATAGCTGTGATTAGAATCCATGGAGCACATACTGCAAACCCATTTATAATCTCTTTGGTGTCTGTATGGGACTTCTAAATGGAAATTATTGTAAGATGAGGTTGGTGAGATACAATAAAATGATAAATAATTATAATTTATTGTAACAGATATATTAGAATATTCCAGGTTAAAATTGGAAGAATAAGGAAGCAAAAGAGAGAAAGAGGAAAGAGAAGAGAAAGAGAAAGAAGAAAAAGGAAAACACTTTTGGCTTTACTATACCGATTTCAAAAGAAAAGATCAGATAAGCATCTTACTTGAGACATATGCAGAAATAGTGTTTATGCTAACAGGGGTGAGGAATTTGTAAATTTTTTTAATGCTCAGAAGAGTAAGTAGGTCCTCATTCAAACTTCTGCTAGATTAACGCCCCCCCAACCTGCCATCCCTGTTCTTAAAAATAATCCAGAGATTGTTTAGAACACACTTCCATAAAGTGAAGAGCAACTCTTTCTACTGTTTAGAGGTGAGGTCCAGGACGAGTTACTCATGAAAGTCTGTTGTTTCTATATTAAAAACAAAAGTTCCTACGGGGGGTTTGGAAAAGTTGAGATAGTAAAAGCTCCAAAAGTATTCTGCCTCAGGTAGATTATTCAAAATTGATCTTTTCTGAGGTTTGTCGTGATTCCCATTTTTATCTGCTACCTCATGAGAAACTTCTTTTTAAAAGTTATCTATAACTGTTCATAGCTAAAAAGGATGGCTCTCAAGATGTCCATAGCTCTGAACATAACAGTCTCTCTCTAGCCTGGTCAGGAATCTTTTTAGTGTGAGTTTTTTGTTTCCTTGAATTAGAAGAAGACTTTGAAATTGACTACATGTTGTTAAATCTTTGCTTGGGATCTAGTAAAACCCCATATAGTTTATCTGACACAGTAGAGTTTATCTTTTTTACATTTGTCATTCCTCATAAAAGATATTGACCAGAATTTTTGTGACTTTGACCAGCAGAAAACCTTAGCTGATGCACTCAAGGCTGAAATGCAGTCAGCGGAAGTGGAAACACTTCAACCCTGCCCCTGTGGCAAGAATGGCTTCCCGTTAGACAATCTGGTTAGATTCTTTATGGACCCAAAGGGAGGTACTTATGCTGGGCATTGCGTTTGTATTTTTCTTGAACTACCTGCTCCCTAGAGCTGCGTCCTAAGACTGCTGCTTGTGTAAAACCTTTCACAACTATGCATCATTGATCTAGCTATAATCACACTGATCTGTTGGCTTTTCACTAAACTTTACTTAAGTGAAAACTAACCCTCTTCTTCCTGTTCGGGGTTATGATTGACTGTATGTCTTTTGAATGGTGTGAAGATGCTGGCTGTGAAACTGGAACACTGCTTTTCAATGTCTTTAAAAGAAGGAAAGAAAAATGTATCCCCTCAACCACTATAGAGCAAGATAAAAGAAAATAATGACGGTGCACACTGCATTGTCAATGCTGAACTTTAGAGAATCTTCTTAGAACCTCTCAACAGCTTGAAAAAACTTTTCACCCTCCCCCCCCCATTTATTTATTCCCAAATTATTTTTTAAAACAAGAATTTTACAAGGGTAAATTTTAATTCAGTGATGCAATTTTTCAATTATGCTACACACATATTTATTGAGAGTCCCTTAAATATTTCAGTTTCCTGGATGGCAAACAGATGCCACTCCCCACCTGAGATATAGAACCAGGATAGCTGACAGAAAGGAAAAGGAAACACAGGGCCATGAGGACATGAAAAAGTGGTTAGAAAAAAGAATAAGACAACCAGGAAGCTATGGGCATAAGATCTAGTATAGAAGGTTACCAGTCCTGTTCTCCATCCTGACCCTCCCACATCACTTAGAATCTGTAGACTGGATACATGAAGTTAAGCTTCACCAATACATAGGTAGCAAAATATAAAGTGCATAATAATAAAAACTGTGTTAAGTGTCTTTTATGTGGGCAGAGTTGATTTCAGTTGCTAAGCTTTTACTATATGCATCTGTAATTTCATGACACTAAGGGAGTCTAAGCACTTAGTAATATTTATGGGCCTCAGTCATTTCTCTCAGTACATGTATGTAATTTTTCTACAACTAATAGCTTATTCTTTTATAAAGAATGGTAATGGGAATGAGTAATTATCCTCTAGTTGCTTAGGACTGTACTTTTGTGTATGCAAGGGCAGACCTCTTGCTCCACCTTTCAAAATAGCATTCCTAAACATCACAGCGCACCCAGAGCTGCTGAGTGGGGGCATGTGTGCTGACCCAGATTATTAGCTCATCCATCCAGCCAGCAACACTATGAAATACTTTCCATTTTGCACTTTGCACATCTTTTATGTGAAAACACACACACACACACACAATGGCAGCTTTAATCAACAACGTAACTCTGTTTAAGAATTAATATTTACAGTCATGATTTCTTTTCACATGTTATCCTAGTAATAATAAATAATAACTATCCTAGTTCTAAAATTAATAATAATAAAATATGGTGCTTAAATAAGCAAATATTAAAAAAATCTTGGTTTCTTTCACATTTTTCTTTAGATTATTTCTTTTTCCTTGTTTTGTTTTCAATTTTACTATAAAGGTGGGTGTTTAAAAAAAATACTTTCTGGTTGGGTCTAAAAATGGTCTACCTGGGTGTAAATAAAGACTGGTGAGTCATTCACCATTACCTCCAGATTAGTTTTATAAGTAGGTTAGAGAGCACCCAGGAACCAAAACAGTGGCTGTAATATATTGACGCAAGGGTATATTTTTAACAGTCTGTTACATAATAGTCAACTGTGACTCTTGTTAAGGGAATAGTTTTATACCATAATGAAAGGAATGATATCTGATACCCAGGGAAGAAGTAAAACTTTCAGAGAACTTTGAAACATATTTAAGGTCTTCTTTGAGAAAAGAACCTAGAGACTGACTTTATCAAAGAACTGTTATTCTTCCATTTCTCCAGTGTTCAAGCTACTACATTTAATGTTCTTTGAATCCATTTGTTTCCTGGTACGGTAAAAAATTTCCTTTTATGATTTTTAGAATGGCCATGATTCTCACATCAGGTTACCAAATATTATTAAATTAGGCGATAGCATTATCTATTTAGAATTAATGTGAGGTAACATCCTTCCTGATTTATAGTATCTATTCTAGAAGATACTTCTGGGGTGTATTACTGTCATGAGTGTAAGTGATAAGGAATATGAAACCATTCTTGGCAAAGAACGTATCACAAGATATTCAGTGCAAAGGGATATCTGATTCTTATCAACATGTTATAAAGAACTTTAAGTAAAAAAAAATGTCTTGGGATTTTGTGTGAGAGACAGCCTTCAAGATAAGTTTGGGCGGTTCACATTTTGTAAGGAAATTTAAACCTCACTGTCAAATGGCATTTTCATCTGTTTGAGAAGTTATTTTATCCATCAAAGGGGACCCTATAGCAGATGTACAATCCATATCTTAGCCCATATCATACTTGATTATAATTGCTTTCCACCTCTCCCACTAGGCTGTGACTCCATGAGAGAAAAGAGGAGTAGGGTCTGTCAGTGTAATTGAATTCTAGTCTCAGAAATTGGATGTTTGTATATATCCTTAGCATCTTTGAAGGGGTCCTGAAACTTCAAGCAAAGTGGGCAAACGGAGCCCTAGAACATTAGACCTAATTTAAACGTGCAGGTGTGACATGGAGACTTTCTTTTTAAAATACCTTCAACATTCTCAGCTAGTTTTTTCCCAGAGTCATTGTTAAGTCTCAATCAAGTTAGATCTCTTTTTAAAGACATTCATCGAAGTAGTAACTTCCTACTAACAAAAAATAAAACATAGGTTAACAATGTAGTGACTCTAATCGAATTTGTTATCACAAACTACAAGTATAGTTTTTAAACAAGTGGAGTTGTATTCCTTAAGGCATTCACAGTGTTTGTCCCAGGTGAGCTGACTGTTCATCAGTACTAAGGGATCCTTTGTGAATTATTATTTGATGTAGAATCCTAGATTGTGTGTGAAGGGTCAGATAGCTTACAAGATATTTCTAGATGGATCTACCTTCAAGAAAATAAACTTATACTAGTACTCCATCCTAGTATTTGCACTTTAACTCATTTTAAGTGTCCCTATATCTAATTTGCTGATATCAACATTTTATTTTCTGTTTTCTGTGTAATTTAAAATTTAGGCACTCTGTTTTCATTTATATCTTCTCGTCTTTAGAACAAACTTTTTTCTTCCCTTGGGAATGTACCACTGGCTATTAATGGAACATCTTGTTTCTTTACAGATATCTTAAAACAGGTTTTCATAAATAATCTCATTCATGCCATGAAATTTACTAATATGGAAGTCTTTTGACTAGAACACTAACACTTCTAGTTAACCTTTGTCTTCAGTACAGCAAAGGGTATGCATTAATAAGAGTATTTGTGGTTTAGCTGCAGATTGGTTAAATAGAGCTACAGTTTGTTAAGGAAATAATGTATACAGGCATTATGCCAAGCACTTGATGGACGTTATAGCATTACTTTTTACAGTTACCTGGAGAGGAAAGTATTATACCCAATCTCTTCACTCCGTTTGCAGAGGAGGAATAAACTAAGACTCTAGCTCAAAGATGTTAAGTAACTTTCCCCAAACCACAAAGCTAGTAAGTGACAGACCCAGGATATAATTCCAAGGTAATTCCACTTTTTTTTTTTTTTAAACGTCTCTATTGGAGTATAATTGCTTTACAGTGGTGTGTTAGTTTCTGCTTTTCACATTATTCTTCCTTCCCATCACTTTTTATGATAAGACGAATGCTTGTTTCATAAATAGAATTTAGGTTTTATGTTTATATTTTCTGTGTCTGTGCATAGTAGTGAAAATATTGCTGGGAAACAGAATTAAAGAGCTTTTCCATTTCTTGGTTTGGAACATGTTTGCTTACTTAGTCCTTTGGTCAAAATCATAGTTTATCTTCTTTTCTTATTTTACTAAAAATGCCCTTTCTGTATCACTCTCAGCTTTGAGTCAGTATATTATTATTCATTAATATAATGAATAATCATTAGCAGCTTTTTGATAATATACTTCTCTATATATAATGGGAGAAAATTCATTATAGAATGCTAATATAGTAATTTAAAATTAATTTTTATTTTCTTTTAAAAAAGGCTAAAAAATAAATTTTCACTATAAAAGGTACACATGTAAACTAATTTGATTTAAGGATAGTATACATTTTCAAGGTAAAGAAGGAAAATATGGATCTACAGTAACACCAGGACTTTTATACCTGAGTGTACTTGCCCAGACCTTGTATATTTTCTTGTCTGTCACCATTTGTCATTTAGATAAAATTTCAAGGTATTGATTTTTTGAATTAAAGAAATCCTTGTATTATTTTTCCTAATTTTGTCACTGAAGTAAACAAGCAACTTATCACAATTATGATCTACAGTTTCCCCACAAGAGAAAATCATTAAAAAAAATTTTTTTTTATTGAAGTATAGTTGATTTACAATGTTGTGTTAGTTTCAGGTGTACAGCAAAGTGATTCAGATATATATATATATATTCTTTTTCAGATTCTTTTTCCTTATAGGTTATTACAAAATATTGAGTATAGTTCTCTGTGCTATACAGTAGGTCCCTGTTGGTTATCTATTTTATATATAGTAATATGCATATATTAACCCCAAACTCCTAATTTACCTAATTTATGCCTCCCCCCCTTCCCCTTTGGTAACCATAAGTTTGTTTTCTATGACTGTGGGTCTGTTTCTGTTTTGTATATAAGGTCATTTGTGTCATTTTTTGTTTGTTTGTTTCCATATATAAGCAATATCATATGATATTTATCTTTCTCTGTCTGGCTTACTTCCCTCAGTATGATAATCTCTAGGTCCACCCATGTTGCTGCAAATGGCATTATTTCATTCTTTTTCTATGGCTCAGTAGTATTCCATTGTATATATGTATGACATCTTCTCTAGCCGTTCATCTGTCGATGGACACTTAGGTTGCTTCCATGTCCTGGCTATTGTAAATGGTGCTGCAGTGAACATTGAGATGCATGTATCTTTTTGAATTATGGTTTTCTCCAGATATATGCCCAGTAGTGGGACTGCAGGATCAGAGAAAAGCATTTTTAATTTTATTTAATTGATCCGTACAAACACTGAGCAGTTACTCCTATGTGTTAGGCACTGATCTGGCACTGGGAATATAATAGTGAACCAAATAGACAAAAAGTCCTGCTCTCAAGGAAATTATATGACAATAAACAAGAGTGAGAAGTATATAGTATGACACATAGTAATGAGTGCTAAGAAAATAATAAAGAAAAGAGGTAGAGGGAGTATTGGGGATGGTCAGTCTTAGATATGGTGGCCAAGGAGGGCCTAAATGCGGTGGTGTCATTTAAGTAAAGACTGGAAAGATGCGTGAAGTAGCAAGTCACACAATCTTCTTTTTAAAATTTTTGTCCTACAAAATGTATCTTATAAGTTAATGTAGGTGTCTTGTTTACTTGGCATTATGTAACTACTATAGTGACATTAGTGTTTAAGTGTCTTGCTATCAACCCAATTTTAATAATTTTTAAATGATACTCTCTATGTGTGTGTATTTGTGTACATTCCTTAGGCTCACTTGGTGTGGTTTTTTTTTTTTGCTTTTGTTTTATTTATTTATTTATTCATTTTTACTAGTGCCTGAAGAATTTAGAGGCAATTGGTTAAATATCGAGAAAAGTAGTATCCTTGCCATTCAATATGTTGACTGTAGAATATTGGGATTTAAGACAGAATCCCAGACTACGTTTTTTTTTTCCTATCAAAAGAATGCATATTGCCAGAAGACTAGAGATCTCCTCTTTTCTCCAAAGTAAGCAGTCGCTAAATCTCATCTCCTTATTGCGTCCAACCCAAAGTTTAGAATTTCTAGGTGGTGAACAGTTCTCTTCATTGGTCAAGGTGTGGTTTCCCATGACTGAGATTCCTAAAACCAAAACTTTTCTGCCCCCTACATGCCCAATACACAATGGCAGAGAAAAATCAAATCTGTAATTTGATTGAAAATACTTTATTTTAAGCATGGAGCTATATAGGTAGTCCCCAACTTATGATGATTCAACTTACAATTTTTTGACTTTACAATGATGTGAAAGCAATATTCCTTCAGTAAAAAACATACTTTAACTTTTGAGTTTTGGCCTTTTCCTCGGTGAGTGTTATGTGGCACATACTCTCTAGTGATGCTGGGTAGAGGTAGTGAACTACAGGTCCTAGTCAGCCACTCCATCAAGAGGGTAAACAGCTGATAACAGTTACACCGTTAAGTACCCATACAACTTCTGTTTTTCAATTCCAGTACAGTATTCAGTAAATTACATGAACTGTTCAGCACTTTATTATAAAATAGTCTTTGTGTTAGAAGATTTTGCCCAACTATAGGCTAACATAAGGGTTCTGAGCACATTTAAGGTAGGCTAGTCTAAGTTATGATGTTCGTTGATTTAGGTATATTAAATGCATTTTCAATTTATATTTTTGACTTACGATTGCTTTATCTGGACATAACCCCATTTTAAGTTGAGGAAGATCTCTGTGTGTGTGTCATTTAAATATATATCCTATGAGTAATTGGTTAACATTTGAAGCACTTTACTTGTGCTTGCATTCACTAAAACTTAGCTCCACCGCTGAAGCTGCGATAAGCCCTTGGATTTTTTTTACCTCACCACCAACAAAGGATTTATGAATGGTTGACTTTAGAAATGATTACTCATTCATGAAATAAGCGATCTTTAAGATATGTGGACTGTCTAGAAGTGTTCACGCTTACCTCTGTCCTTGCATAAATAGAGTCTAAGAATCTAGCAACTTCAGTAGCCTTAGCTTTCTATTTGTTTCCCATTCCCTTTGAAATGGCACTCCAGGCCTGGGATTTTGCATAGTTCTGTGTTTAGATACATATGGAGGGGCTCACTGACTTAATCCAACTCTATGTACAGTTGAATCCTGCTGCTAGAATATTTTCTCAATGGAAAAGTCCTGTTTGGAATGGGGAGAAGGGAGCACATGGCAGTCACGTGGTCCTGCAATGTTTGAGTCTCATTGGAAGTAGCAGTGGGCCTTCCTGTCTTACAGCTCCTAGTCCTGTTTTATCTTTGCGAGGAGCTTCGATACCCAATGTCATGAAGGCCACATCTGATCTACGTTTTAGGGTGAGCCCCCTTGGTAGTTATGCACCTTTCCTCCTACTTCCTGTGGTGCAGATCTGGAGGCCTGGGGATTCCTTTGCCAAGTGCGTAGTCACAAGTAGTTCTCGGCCATCTGGTTTACTTCGTAGTTCAGTTCCCTACAGATCTTAGTTGGAATTCGGTCTGTTTCTACCTATGAAGAAACTCAGCCAAAGATCCTGCCTAGATGTAGCCTTAAACCCAATAGTTTTGCATCTTGGGGATTGGCCTCCATGCTCTGACCTTTTCTCCCTGTATTTAAGAACCCCAGCCTTGAAACCAATCAGAACAATAGGATGCTGTGGCGAGGCTCTTCCCCAGTCTTTGCTGGGTTACACTTGTTCCCATTGTTCAGCAGAGGACTCTTAAGGGAGTGTGCCCCCTGACAACATTTAGGGCATAATTTTTTCTATTTCCAAGCCTACCATTTTTGAATAATCTTTTAATTTTAGAGCAGCTTTAGATTTATTGAGAAATTATGAAGGTAGTAAAGAGAATTCCCATATACACGGTAAACAGGTTTTCCTATTTTTAGCTTTTTATGTTAGCATGATACATTTCATTAATTAGTAATCTTGATAATTATTAGTATCTGCATACTTTATTCAGATTAACTTTTTCTATTCCGGGGCCTCATCCAGGATGCCACATTGTATTTAGTCCTTTGGTTTCCTTTGGTTAATCTCGGCTGTGACCTTTTCCCAGACTTTCCTAGTTTTGTGATGACTTAGACGGCTTTGAGGAGTGCTGGTTAGGTATTTTGTAGACTGTTCCTCAACTAAGAATTTTCTGATGTTTTTCTCATGATTAGACTGGTGTTGTACATTTTTGGGAGGCAGGTGACAGAGGTCAAGTGCCGTTTTTATGACATCATATCATATCAAGAGTATATACTATCAACATGAGTTGTTTTTGAAGTTGACCTCAGTTGCCTGAATAAGGTGGTGACTGTTGGAATTCTCCACTATATTCTCTAGAAAGAAGTCACTATGCACAGCCCACACTTTAGGAGTGGGAGTTATGCGCCACCTTTTTGAGGGTGAGGTATCTACAGAAATTACTTGGAATTCTTCTGCATTGGAGATTTGCCTTTTCTTTCCTATTTGTGTATTTATTAAATCATCTGTTTATATCAGCATATTTATTGTATACCTTGTGTTATAATCCAATATTCATTCATCTATTGTGGTTCTCAGTGTTCCAGCTTGGCCACTGGGAGCTCCAGGCTTATCTTGTATATTTCTTGCCCCAGTCTTAGAAGTAGCTTTCTCTAAGGAGCCCTGGTTCCTTTTTTTGAACGACGCTATTAGAAACTAAAATCTGGGTACTAGGCATGCACGTTATTAAATGAGGTCTTCTTAATACTTCTAGGCCCTCTTAGCTGACAGAACAAGAAAGTACGTGTGTGTACTAACCATACGCATTTACACATGTAGATAAATATTTCTATATATAGTCATCTGTATATTTAGACAGATGCAACTCCAATCTATTACTACATGGATCATTTTAGCCTCTTCCCCTTGTTCATCTGTAACCTCCTACTACTATAGTAAGAAGCTAGCTTCCTCCATCCACCTTCCATTCACTTAACTGTTCAAGTCCGGTATACATGTATTGAGATATCAGAATTACAAAAACATACCACCTTAGAAAAGAACCTTATCAACTAGAGTACAGCGCTTATGGATAGTTTCCTTTATCTTTAGTCTTATAGGTTCCACTCATTTCCAAAGTGAGTTTGCTGCATACATTTGTAATACAGTTAGATATTTTGTACTTTCTGCATTCCATCCCCTGACCCCTTAAATAATTTTAAAAACCCTGCGTACATTGAGGTTTGTTCTCTGTGTAATACATTCTATGACTTTTGACAAATGGCTAGTGTCATGTATTTACTGTTATAGTATCATTCAGAATAGTTTCCCTGCTCCCCCAAATCCCCTGTGCTTCACCTATTCAACCCTTCCCTCCTCAAATCCTGAAATCACTGATCTTTTTTACCAACTCTGTAGTTTTGCTATTCCAGAATTTCATATAACTGGAATCAGAATGGCTTCTTTTACTTAGCAATGTGTTTAAGATCCACCTACATCTTTTTATGGCTTGATAGCTCATTTCTTTTTATCACTAAATAATATTCCATTGTATATATGTACCACAGTTTGTTTATCCACCCAGCTGTTGAAGGTCATCTTAGTTTCTTCTGGTTTTTGGCATTTGCGAATAAAGCTGCTACTGTTTATGTGCAGGTTTTTGTGTGGGCATATGTTTTCCAATCAGTTGGGTAAATAATTAAGATCATGATTGCTAGTTTGTATGGGAAGACTATTTTTAGCTTTGTTAGAAACTGCTGAACTGTCTTCCAAAGTGGCTTTACCATTATGCACTCTCACCAGCAATGAATGAGAGTGCCTATTGCTTCAGACCAGCCATTAGTATTATCAGATTTTTGGATTTTAGGCATCTAACAGATGTGTAGTGGTATCTCATTATTTTAATTTGCAGTGCCCTAATGACAAATGATGTTGAGCGTCTTTTCATATGTTTATTTATCATCTGTTTATCTTCTTTGATGAAATGTGTGTCTGTTCAGATCTTGTGCCCATTTTTAAATACGGTTTTTGTTTCCTTATTGTTGAGTTTTTTTTTTTTTAATTGAATGCAAACTAAGACCACTTGACTGTTACTGAAATGAATAGCGCAGTTTTGCTTTTTTTTTTTTTTTAAAGAAATTCACGTTCTTTTATTTATTTATTTATTTATTTATGACTGTGTTGAGTCTTCGTTTCTGTGCGAGGGCTTTCTCTAGTTGCGGCAAGTGGGGACCACTCTTCATCGCGGTGCGCGGGCCTCTCACCATCGCGGCCTCTCTTGTTGCGGAGCACAGGCTCCAGACGCGCAGGCTCAGTAATTGTGGCTCACGGGCCCAGTTGCTCCGTGGCATGTGGGATCTTCCCAGACCAGGGCTCGAACCCGTGTCCCCTGCATTAGCAGGCAGATTCTCAACCACTGCGCCACCAGGGAAGCCCCTTATTGTTGAGTTTTAAGAGATCTTTTTATATTTTGAATACAAGTCCTTTATCAGATACATGTTTTGAAAATATTCTCTCATAGTGATTTGCTTGTCTTTTCATTCTCTTAACAGTGTCTTTTGCAGAAAAGAAGTTTTAATCTTCAAACTTACCAATTTTTCTTTCATAAATCATGCTTTTATTGTTTTGTCTTCTTGGCCTGTGATGTGTGTGTGTGTGTGTGTGTGTATATATATATATATATATATTTTAAATTGGGGTATAGTTGCTTTACAATGATGTGTTAGCTTCATCTGTACAATGAAGTGAATCAGCTATATGTATATATATATCTAAAAATTCATTATGAAACTTCAGGTGGCATGAATTTTTCTTCTATGTTTTAGAAGTTTTATAATTTGCATTTTAAATTTAGTGCTATTACTGTTTTGAATTACTTTTTGTGAAAGGTGTAAGATCTGTGCCCAGGTTTGTTTGTTTGTTTGTTTATTTGTATTTGGACATCCAGTTGCTTCAGCACTGTTGGTTGAAAAGACTATCCTTTTTCCATTAAATTGCATTGCATTTGTTTCTTTGTCAAAGGTCAGTTGACTATATTTGTATAGGTTTATCTCTGGGTTTTCTATTCTGTTTTATTGATCGATGTGTCTATTTTTTGGTTAATACCATGATGTCTTGATTATCATAGTTCTAGAAGTCTTCAAATTGAGTAGTGTGAGTCTTTCATCTTTGTTCCTCTGAAGTATTATGTTGGCTAATATAGGTCTTTTACCTTTCCTTGTAAATGTTAGAATCAGTTTGTAGATATTCACAAAATAACTTGCTGTGTTTTTGCTTGGGGTTGTGTTGAGCCTATAGATCAAGATGGAAAGAACTGACATCTTAATAATATTGTCTTCTTATCCATGAACATGAACCATTTATTAAGATCTTTGTATTTTTCATAAACATTTTATAGTTTTCCTTCTATAGATCTTGTTATATTTTGTTAGCTTTATACCTATGTGTTTTGTTTATTTTTGTAGTGCTAATGTAATGGCATTGTGTTTTTTTTTTTTTTTCTCTTTTTTTTTTTTTTTTTTTTTTTTTAAGATTTTTAGAAATTTCATGTAATGTCTGAAACATTTATATTAACATATTTCCATACATATTTCCATACAAATACAAATATGATTTTTAGAAATTTCATGTAATGTCTGAAACATTTATATTAACATATTTCCATACATATTTCCATACAAATACAAATATAAGATTTTTAGAAATTTCATGTAATGTCTGAAACATTTATATTAACATGTTTCCATACAAATAACCCAATGAAAGTTTAGTATTAGTTGTCTTGTTTGTTTTTTTATACTGCAGGTTCTTATTAGGCATCAGTTTTATACACATCAGTGTATACATGTCAATCCCAATCGCCCAATTCAGCACACCACCATCCCCACCCCACCGCAGTTTTCCCCCCTTGGTGTCCATATGTCCATTCTCTACATCTGTGTCTCAACTTCTGCCCTGCAAACTGGCTCATCTGTACCATTTTTCTAGGTTCCGCATACATGCATTAATATACGATATTTGTTTTTCTCTTTCTGACTTACTTCACTCTGTATGACAGTCTCTAGATCCATCCACGTCTCAACAAATGACTCAATTTCGTTCCTTTTTATGGCTGAGTAATATTCCATTGTATATATGTACCACAACTTCTTTATCCATTCGTCTGTTGATGGGCATTTAGGTTGCTTCCATGACCTGGCTATTGTAAATAGTGCTGCAATGAACATTCGGGTGCATGTGTCTTTTTGAATTACGGTTTTCTCTGGGTATATGCCCAGTAGTGGGATTGCTGGGTCATATGGTAATTCTATTTTTAGTTTTTTAAGGAACCTCCATATTGTTCTCCATAGTGGCTGTATCAATTTACATTCCCACCAACAGTGCAAGAGGGTTCCCTTTTCACCACACCCTCTCCAGCATTTGTTGTTTGTAGATTTTCTGATGATGCCCATTCTAACAGGAGTGAGGTGATACCTCATTGTAGTTTTGATTTGCATTTCTCTAATAATTAGTGATGTTGAGCATCTTTTCATGTGCTTCGTGGCCATCTGTATGTCTTCTTTGGAGAAATGTCTATTTAGGTCTTCTGCCCATTTTTGGATTGGGGTGTTTGTTTCTTTGATATTGAGCTGAATGAGCTGTTTATATATTTTGGAGATTAATCCTTTGTCCGTTGATTCATTTGCAAATATTTTCTCCCATTCTGAGGGTTGTCTTTTCGTCTTGTTTATGGTTTCCTTTGCTGTGCAAAAGCTTTGAAGTTTCATTAGGTCCCATTTGTTTATTTTTGTTTTTATTTCCATTACTCTAGTAGGTGGATCAAAAAAGATCTTGCTGTGATTTATGTCAAAGAGTGTTCTTCCTATGTTTTCCTCTAAGAGTTTTATAGTGTCCAGTCTTATGTTTAGGTCTCTAATCCATTTTGAGTTTATTTTTGTGTATGGTGTTAGGGAGTAATCTAATTTCATTCTTTTACATGTAGCTGTCCAGTTTTCCCAGCACCACTTATTGAAGAGACTGTCTTTTCTCCATTGTATATCTTTGCCTCCTTTGTCATAGATTAGTTGACCATAGGTGCGTGGGTTAATCTCTGGGCTTTCTATCTTGTTCCATTGATCTATGTTTCTGTTTTTGTGCCAGTACCATATTGTCTTGATTACTGTAGCTTTGTAGTATAGTCTGAAGTCAGGGAGTCTGATTCCTCCAGCTCCATTTTTTTGCCTCAAGACTGCTTTGCCTATTCGGGGTCTTTTGTGTCTCCATACAAATTTTAAGATGATTTGTTCTAGCTCCGTAAAAAATGCCATTGGTAATTTGATAGGGATTGCATTGAATCTGTAGATTGCTTTGGGTAGTATACTCATTTTCACAATGTTGATTCTTCCAATCCAAGAACATGGTATATCTCTCCATCTGTTGGTATCATCTTTAATTTCTTTCATCAGTGTCTTATAGTTTTCTGCATACAGGTCTTTTGTCTCCCTAGGTAGGTTTATTCCTAGGTATTTTATTCTTTTTGTTGCAATGGTAAATGGGAGTGTTTCCATAATTTCTCTTTCAGATTTTTCATCATTAGTGTATAGGAATGCAAGAGATTTCTGTGCATTAATTTTGTATCCTGCAACTTTACCATATTCATTAATTAGCTCTAGCAGTTTTCTGGTGGCAGTTTTAGGATTCTCTATGTATAGTATCATGTCATCCGCAAACAGTGACAGTTTTACTTCTTCTTTTCCAATTTGTATTCCTTTTATTTCTTTTTCTTCTCTGATTGCCGTGGCTAGGACTTCCAAAACTATGTTGAATAATAGTGGTGAGAGTGGACATCCTTGTCTCGTTCCTGATCTTAGAGGAAATGCTTTCAGTTTTTCACCATTGAGAATGATGTTTGCTGTGGGTTTGTCATATATGGCCTTTATTATGTTGAGGTAGGTTCCCTCTATGCCCACTTTCTGGAGAGTTTTTATCAGAAATGGGTGTTGAATTTTGTCAAAAGCTTTTTCTGCATCTATTGAGATGATCATATGGTTTTTATTCTTCAATTTGTTAATATGGTGTATCACATTGATTGATTTGCGTATATTGAAGAATCCTTGCATCCCTGGGATAAATCCCACTTGATCGTGGTGTATGATCCTTTTAATGTGTTGTTGGATTCTGTTTGCTAGTATTTTGTTGAGGATTTTTGCATCTATATTCATCAGTGATATTGGTCTGTAATTTTCTTTTTTTGTAGTGTCTTTGTCTGGTTTTGGTATCAGGGTGATGGTGGCCTCATAGAATGAGTTTGGGAGTGTTCCTTCCTCTGCAATTTTTTGGAAGAGTTTGAGAAGGATGGGTGTTAGCTCTTCTCTAAATGTTTGATAGAATTCACCTGTGAAGCCATCTGGTCCTGGACTTTTGTTTGTTGGAAGATTTTTAATCACAGTTTCAATTTCATTACTTGTGATTGGTCTGTTCATATTTTCTATTTCTTCCTGGTTCAGTCTTGGAAGGTTATACCTTTCTAAGAATTTGTCCATTTCTTCCAGGTTGTCCATTTTATTGGCATAGAGTTGCTTGTAGTAGTCTCTTAGGATGCTTTGTATTTCTGCAGTGTCTGTTGTAACTTCTCCTTTTTCATTTCTGATTTTATTGATTTGAGTTCTCTCCCTCTTTTTCTTGATGAGTCTGGCTAATGGCTTATCAATTTTGTTTATCTTCTCAAAGAACCAACTTTTAGTTTTATTGATCTTTGCTATTGTTTTCTTTGTTTCTATTTCATTTATTTCTGCTCTGATCTTTATGATTTCTTTCCTTCTGCTAACTTTGGGTTTTGTTTGTTCTTCTTTCTCTAGTTTCTTTAAGTGTAAGGTTAGATTGTTTACTTGAGCTTTTTCTTGTTTCTTTAGGTAGGCTTGTATAGCTATAAACTTCCCTCTTAGAACTGCTTTTGCTGCATCCCATAGGTTTTGGGTCGTCGTGTTTTCATTGTTATTTGTCTCTAGGTATTTTTTGATTTCCTCTTTGATTTCTTCAGTGATCTCTTGGTTATTTAGTAACGTATTGTTTAGCCTCCATGTGTTTGTCCTTTTTACGTTTTTTTCCCTGTAATTCATTTCTAATCTCATAGCGTTGTGGTCAGAAAAGATGCTTGATATGATTTCAATTTTCTTAAATTTACTGAGGCTTGATTTGTGACCCAAGATGTGATCTATCTTGGAGAATGTTCCGTGCGCACTTGAGAAGAACGTGTAATCTGCTGTTTTTGGATGGAATGTCCGATATATATCAATTAAATCTATCTGGTCTATTGTGTCATTTAAAGCTTCTGTTTCCTTATTTATTTTCATTTTGGATGATCTGTCCATTGGTGTAAGTGAGGTGTTAAAGTCCCCCACTATTATTGTGTTACTGTCGATTTCCTCTTTTATAGCTGTTAGCAGTTGCCTTATGTATTGAGGTGCTCCTATGTTGGGTGCATATATATTTATAATTGTTATATCTTCTTCTTGGATTGATCCCTGGATCATTATGTAGTGTCCTTCCTTGTCTCTTGTAACATTCTTTAATTTAAAGTCTATTTTATCTGATATGAGTATAGCTACTCCAGCTTTCTTTTGATTTCCATTTGCATGGAATATCTTTTTCCATCCCATCACTTTCAGTCTGTATGTGTCCCTAGGTCTAAAGTGGGTCTCTTGTAGACAGCATATATATGGGTCTTGTTTTTGTATCCATTCAGCCAGTCTATGTCTTTTGGTTGGGGCATTTAATCCATTCACGTTTAAGGTAATTATCGATATGTATGTTCCTATGACCATTTTCTTAATTGTTTTGGGTTTGTTTTTGTAGGTCCTTTTCTTCTCTTGTGTTTCCCACTTAGAGAAGTTCCTTTAGCATTTGTTGTAGAGCTGGTTTGGTGGTGCTGAATTCTCTTAGCTTTTGCTTGTCTGTAAAGCTTTTGATTTCTCCATCAAATCTAAATGAGATCCTTGCCGGGTAGAGTAATCTTGGTTGTAGGTTCTTCCCTTTCATCACTTTAAGTATATCATGCCACTCCCTTCTGGCTTGCAGAGTTTCTGCTGAGAAATCAGCTGTTAACCTTATGGGAGTTCCCTTGTATGTTATTTGTCGTTTTTCCCTTGCTGCTTTCAATAATTTTTCTTTGTCTTTAATTTTTGCCACTTTGATTACTATGTGTCTCGGCGTGTTTCTCCTTGGGTTTATCCTGTATGGGACTCTCTGCGCTTCCTGGACTTGGGTGGCTATTTCCTTTCCCATGTTAGGGAAGTTTTCGACTATAATCTCTTCAAATATTTTCTCTGGTCCTTTCTCTCTCTCTTCTCCTTCTGGGACCCCTATAATGCGAATGTTGTTGCGTTTAATGTTGTCCCAGAGGTCTCTTAGGCTGTCTTCATTTCTTTTCATTCTTTTTTCTTTAGTCTGTTCCGCAGCAGTGAATTCCATCATTCTGTCTTCCAGGTCACTTATCCGTTCTTCTGCCTCAGTTATTCTGCTATTGATTCCTTCTAGTGTAGTTTTCATTTCAGTTATTGTATTGGTCATCTCTGTTTGTTTGTTCTTTAATTCTTCTAGGTCTTTGTTAATCATTTCTTGCATCTTCTCAATCTTTGCCTCCATTCTTATTCCAAGGTCCTGGATCATCTTCACTATCATTATTCTGAATTCTTTTTCTGGAAGGTTGCCTATCTCCACTTCATTTAGTTGTTTTTCTGGGGTTTTTTCTTGTTCCTTCATCTGGTACATAGCCCTCTGCCTTTTCATCTTCTCTATCTTTCTGTAACTGTGGTTTTTGGTCCACAGGCTGCAGGATTATAGTTTTTCTTGCTTCTGTTGTCTGCCCTCTGGTGGTTGAGGCTATCTAAGAGGCTTGATGGGAGGCTCTGGTGGTGGGTAGAGCTGACTGTTGCTGTGGCGGTCAGAGCTCAGTAAAACCTTAATCCACTTGACTGTTGATGGGTGGGGCTGGGTTCCCTCCCTGTTGGCTGTTTTGCCTGAGGCAACCCAACACTGGAGCCTACCCGTGCTCTTTGGTGGGGTTAATGGCAGACTCTGGGAGGGCTCACGCCAAGGAGAACTTCCCAGAACCTCTGCTGCCAGTGTCCTTATCCCCACGGTGAAACAGAGCCACCACTCGCCTCTGCAGGAGACCCCCCAACACCAGCAGGTAGGTCTGGTTCAGTCTCCCCCAGGCTCACTGCTCCTTCCCCTGGGTCCTGATGCACACATTACTTTGTGTGTGCCCTCCAAGAGTGGGATCTCTGTTTCCCCCAGTCCCGTCAAAGTCCTGCAATCCAATTCCCACTAGGCTTCAAAGTCTGATTCTCTAGGAATTCCTCCTCCCGTTGCCTGACCCCCAGGTTGGGAAGCCTGACGTGGGGCTCAGAACCTTTACTCCAGTGGGTGGACTTCTGTGGTATAAGTGTTCGCCAGTCTGTGAGTCACCCACCCAGCAGTTACGGGGTTTGATTTTACTCTGCTTGCGCCCCTCCTACCGTCTCACTGTGGCTTCTCCTCTGTCCTTGGACGTGGGGTATCCTCCTTGGTGAAGTCCAGGGTCTTCCTGTCAATGATGGTCCAGCAGTCAGTTGTGATTCTGGTGCTCTCGCAAGAGGGAGTTGGCATTGTGTTTTTAATTTCACATTCCAATTATTGAATGTTGGTATATAAGAAAGTATATTAACTTTATATCCTACAGCATTGCTATAATCACTTATTAATTCCAGGAGTTTTTTCTGTTGATTTTTTACATACACAATCATGTCGTCTGTGAACATAGACAGTTTTATTTCTTCCTTTCCAATCTGTATACCTCTTATTTCCATTTTTTTGTCTTACTGCGTTAGCTAGGATTTGCTGTACAATGTTGAAGAGGAGTGGTGGTAGTGGCATCTTTGCCTTGTTCCTGATCTTAGAGGGAAAGAAAGCATCTGGTTTCTCACCGTAAAGTATGTTAGCTGTAGGTTTATTGTAGATGTTCTTCATCAAGTTCAGGAAGTTCCTTTCTATTCCTAATTTGCTGAGCATTTTTTATCATTAGGTATAGCTTTTTGTTATCTCTTTAGGTGAGACAGAAAGGTTGGAGGGGCTGCAATTAGAGAAATGCTCTTCCCTCCAGCTGTGATAAGAATAAGGTAACGAATAAGAATAATAAGGTTAAGTCTTTTCCCCTGGAAAGAAGATCTTTGTTATGCAGAATGCTTTGGGCATATCTCACAATAATTACTCGTCCTCTTCTTCTGCTGCAACCATGAGAGGATTTTTCTTGGATTTTCACCATGAGAACCTCGTGACATTTCTAGAGGTAAATCTCACAAAACTCCGGGGGCTCTCCTAAGACTGATGCCCCCCCAGGAGTTTCTCACTTTCATGCTAGTCAACAGTCAGTCTACAGCAGTTCATCAAAATTACCATTTAAGTGTTATTACCACTTTATATTCCAGTGGCTTCCATCACCGGTAGACAGTTCTTGTGTAACTTTCTGGATTCTCCTCTCTCTCCAGATTTTGGAGTGGCAGTTTTTCTTGTAACTTATGTTTTCTGATGGGTCTAAGAAAAGTCATTGAGTGTAAGTCCAAGCATGAAATTTTTGATTGCTTCTATTTGGACTATAGGAACAACTTGTACATATCCAAAACAAAGAACATTCAGTCTATTTAGATTTTGCCTTAGGAACTAGGGCTATATTTCAAATCTAAGAAAATGGCACATACCACGCTCCCTTTATAAGATGCAGGAAAACAGGGCTGCAGTTCTGCTGCTACCCTGTGTTAACTGTGGCACTTATGACTTTCAGTTAGCTTCTACGATTCTGATTTTCCTTGTTGGCAATAAGTTATGTTCAGATAACATTATGTATTCATTAATTACTTTTATGCTTGTTTGTAGGGCACTGTGTTAGATATTAGAGAGAGAGGAGTCATTAAAAAATGAGCCAGATATGAATTTGCCATCAGTCTCAGACTATAAGAACGGAGATGAGATAAATGCCCCAAAGTGGAACAGATGAAGTGTTATGGGAAAGGTCACTATTGACCAGTAGGAATTGGGAAGAGAGGATTAAAAGAGGTGTCATTGGAACTCTTCATTCTTGAAGAATAGGTAGGATTTAGGCATGCTGGAACAGGAAGTAAGGGCATGCCAGGCAGAGCCATCTGGTATATATGTTGGAGGCAAGTTTAATTTTTAGAGAACAGGCTGAATGGAAAAGAAAAAAAGAAGAAACTTCTATTGAGCATCTACCATGTGTTAAGAAATACACTTTTCAAAACCAGTTTCACTTAGTGGCACAAATAACCCTTCAAATTTGGTAGTATTAGCTCCATTTAAAAGATAAAATAGAAGACTTCATTTTTATTGTGTGTGATTTATCTAAAGTTACTATAGCTAATAAGTGACACAGCTTATTGGTCAAACAAATTGCCTCCTATAGTCCTAATTAAGCTATAAGTGATACACACACACACGTAGGTTAAATAAACAAATAAATAAATAAGTAAATAAATTTTACTATATCTTATATATTCACAGTGTAATTAATGGCCTGGAATCCAAATGAATTCTCTTTTCAATTACCAAGCAACTATTTTTTGAGCACTCTGGTGTTGTAGGCCTAGGATTGCATCAGTAAACAAAATTGACAAAAGTGTCTGTTTTCCTACTTATGTTACTTCCCCATCATATTTCTATTTCACTATTTCTTCTACTTCATACTCCCTAGAGAAGGTAGGGGGCATGAAAATCGTATTAGAAAATAATATTGTGGGCAGATGTGGGAATGTTGGCAGATTTGAACATTAGACTGAGGAGCTGAGACATCAGTAATTTTTTCCTTTGATTTATTTGTTTCACCTCTTAAAGACATTTTAGTTGGAGGTATGTTCTGCTGTCAACATATAGTTTTTTGAGTAGTGAGTAGAGTTTAGAGCTGTGCTTTAAACAAATTCAATGGGCAAAAATGGGAAGATTAAATACTAGATGAAAACGTAGGAGATAGGGAACCAATTAGGGAGCAAGTGAGATAGAACAGACAAGAGAGACTAAGGACTGGATGAGGATAGAGATTTGGGCAGTAAAGGGGAAGGGGAGGACGCAGCTGGACTTGGAAGGGCTGGGTGTCATAGACAAGGAAAGGGATGTCTCTGGTAAGTCAAAGTATTGAGCCTGTTGCTAGGAGGGTATTAATACCATTCTTACGACTAGGGGTACAAGAAGAAAACTAAGCTTGGAACGAAAATGAATTTTTTTCTGGACATACAATATTTTTGGAGTTCTGGTAGAGCACACGGATTGTTTTGCTCAAGAGAAAGTGGGGAAATGGAGGCTAGAGCTTTAGAGAGAGCTTGGCGTTGCAGGTGATAATCGAGGCTGTGAAATAGCTCAAAGGATGGAATGGTTTTGCATGTGGGGGCTGTGGGAGAGAGGAAGAGGGGGGA